>NC_057824.1:39979313-41246813 GCF_910594005.1 Cervus elaphus
CGTAAAGCATAGGAAAAACATGTCAAGTGGTGCAAGAGGAGATGGGGTTCAGAGCACAGATGAGGGAGGGTTTGGTCTTCAGTAAGTGAAAGGACAGTCTTCTGTCTTGAGGGGAAGGCGGAATGGAGCTCTGCTGCATGAGGTCATGGTTTTGATGGTGGGATCATTTCCAGAGACCTCGTGATCTCTGGCTTGTCATCTGAGCAAAGTAGGAACCTTGGACATCAGTAAAGGGGACCCAAAGTCAGGTATGAGGGCAGGAGCAAAGATACTGAGGAGAGAAGATGTTTGAAGTGTCCACATTATCAGAGAAGGTAACTGATTTTTCTGGTAGCAGAATGGGAGTGCTTGCTGTCAATGTTTGTATAAAGTAAAACCCACCTGTCCATTTGGGGGGCTTCCCCCTGTTTTAATATGCACAGGGTAGGCATGTAGAAGGCAGGTGGTTCTGACCAGGATTCTGCTTTATGTGGCAGGAGAGAGTAACCCTTTTCCATGCTGATCCAGTCTTTCCCAGAATCTTGCCACGGGACTCATCCTTGGTCAACACCCTCACCTTGGTTGTGGTTCAAGGGGGGCTCTTCCTCCTTCCTCTTTGCTCACTCAGCAGATCATCTGTAGCCTCATCAATGACCTTTATGCTATTCATCATCAAATTTATCCACTTTGAATCTCTTAAACTCTAGATCCCTGATTTCATGTGGTTCTAATTAGTGCAACTAGAATTTTTTCTTAAGGGACATGTTATTCTTTGTATTAAAATGCATTATATAAGGCCTGCAGTGGTAAAAATAGTGCTGCACATGTGAGGAAAAAAAGATGTGTCACAGCTAAGTTGGACTTCATAAAAATTGAGAACATGTGCTTTAAAGGACACAATTCAGCAATCACTTTTATAAAACCAATAAAAATGGGCAAAGGGCAGTTCTCTCAAGAAGATACAGAAATGGCATTTAAACACTTGAAAAGATGTTCAACATCATTAGCCATCAAGGAAATGCAAAGCAAAACCACTGGTTAGCATTTCATATCCACTCAGATGGCTGTAATCAAAAAGACAGATAATATCACATGTTGATAGAGATAGCAGGACCCTCCTATGTTGCTGATGGAGATATAAATGGCACACCCACATTGGAAACAGTCCAGCAGTTCTCAAAAGCTTCAACATAGAGTTACCATATGACCCAGCAGTTGCACTCCTTGGTACATGCCCAGAAAATGAAAACATCTGCAAGTATTTATAGCAGCATTGTTCATAATGGCCAAAAAGTGAACAGAACCCAAACGTCCATCAGTTGATGAGCTGATATACAAAATGTGGTATATGCAAACATGGAGTATTATTGAACAATAAAAAAAATGAAGTGTAGAATAAGTAAATATCTAGAAACAGAAGGTAAATTAGTGTTTGCTGAGGGCTGGCAGAGATGGAGATGGGCATGTATTTAAAATGTACAATTCAGTCAGTTCAGTCGCTCAGTCATATCTGACTCTTGGCGACCCCATGGACTCCAGCATGCCCAGCTTCTCTGTCTATCACCAACTCCTGGAGCTTGCTCAAAGTCGTGTCCATTGAGTCAGTGATGCCATCCAACCTCTCATCCTCTGTCTTCCTCTTCTCCTCCTGCCTTCAGTCTTTCCCAGCATCAGGGTCATTTCAGATGAGTCAGCTCTTCACATCAGGTGGCCGAAGTATTGGAATTTCAGCTTCAGCTTCAGTCCTTCCAATGAATATTCAGGACTGATTTCCTTTAGGATGGACTAGTTGGATCTCCATACAGTTCAAGGGACTCTCAAGAGTTTTCTCCAACACTGCAGTTCAAAAGTTTCAATTCTTCGGCACTCAGCTTTCTTTATGGTCCAACTCTCACATCCATACATGGCTACTGGAAAAACCATAGCTTTGTCTAGACAGATCTTTGCTGGTAAAGTAATGTCTTTGCTTTTTAATATGCCATCTAGGTTTGTCATAGCTTTTCTTCCAAGGAGCAAGCATCTTTTAATTTCATGGCTGTAGTCACTATCTGCAGTGATTTTGTAGCCCAAGAAAATACAATTCAGTGGTTTTTAGTATATTCAAAGTTGTGCGGTCATCACCACAATCAGTTTTATAACATTTTGATCACCTGGCCAAAAAACCTTATACCCATTAACATTCACTCCCCTGCTTTTTTCAACTATCTCCGTCCACCGCCCCCCCCCCCCCCCCACCCCAGCCAACTTTCTGTGAACTTGCCTATTCTGGCTATTTCTTATAAAGGGAATCATATAATATGAGGTTTGTTGTGTCTGGCTTTTTTCACTTAGCATAATGTTTGCAAGGTTCGTCCATGTTGTCGCATGTATCACTACTTCATCCCTTATTATTGTAATAATATAGTCTGTTGTATGAATAATACCACGTTTTACTTAACCTGAACCCATTCATACAGTTTCTCCACATCCTCAGCAGCGCTTGTTATTATGTCTCATTTTTATTATAGCCATCCTAGTGAGTGTGAACTGGTTTTTCCTGTGGTTTTGATTTTTATTTCTTGATGGCCAATGATACTGAACGTTTTTTCAGGTGCTTGTTGGCCATTTGTATATCTTAGGAGAATTGTCTAAGCAGATCATTTTTGTATATGGTCTGAGGTAAGGACCCACATTCATTCTTTTACAGGTGGACATCCAGTTGTCCTTGCACCATGTATCAAAAAAGACTATTGTTTCCCCATTAAATTGTCTTGGCAACTTTGTGGAAAATCAGTTGACCATGGATATAGGTTTATTGGTGGTTTCTTGATTTTGTCCCATTGATCTTATGTCTACCTTTATGCCAGTGTCATACCATCTTGATTACTATAACTTTGTAGTATGTTTTGTAATTCAAGATTATTTTGGATCTCTTGGATTTTCATGTAAATTTTTGGATGAGCTTGTTAATTTCTGCAAAGAAGCCAGCTAGGATTTTGATAGGGCTTTTGTTGAAACTGTAGATCAATTTGGGGAGTAATGCTATTTTAATATATTAAGTCTTCTGATCCATGAATATGGGTGTCTGTTTATGTAGATCATCTTAATTTTTTTAAACAGTGTTTTCTAGTTTCCAGAGTAAAAATTCTGTACTTTTCTTATTAAATATATTCCTAAGTATCCTATTCTTTTTGATGCTATTGTAAATGGAGTTTTTTCTTAATTTCATTTTTGGGTTGTTCATTGCCACTGTATAGAAATGCAGTTGATTTTTGTCTTAGCGATCTTCTCTCCTCTAACCCTTATTAGTTCTTATAGTTGTTTAGTGAGTTTCTCAGGGTTTTCTTTAACTTTTTATTTTGTATTGGAGTATAGCTGATTAACAATGTTGTCATAGTTTCAAGTGAACAGCAAGGGGACTCAGCCATACATAAACATGTATCCAGGGTTTTCTGTGTACCAGGCCATGTCATCTGCAGATGGAGATAGTTTTACTTTTTTCTTTCCAATCTTGGCTCTTTTATTTCATTTTATTGCCCCAGCTAGAACCTCCAGAACAGTGTTGACTTGTTGCTGATCTTAGCGGGGAAAGTTTTAAGTCTTTCACCAGTAAGTATGCTGTTATCTATGGGTTTTCATAGATGCCCTTGATCAAGTTGAGGCAGTTCTCCTGTATTCCTGGTTTTTATATTACTTTTTAAATAAACAAAAGCAGAGATTTTAAGAAGATATGAATATTTACATACAAGGAATTCAGTTTACTACTAGGAGGGGTGGGGGAGACTCAGTGTGAAGCTGATCTTTGTGGATATGAAGATGTATTAATTGAACCACCTTTCCCAGAAGGTAGGGGGATCATGTAAAATTTCAACATCCTAAAAAATTTTCCTTTTTTCTTCCCATCTCCTTTTCTCTTTAGGCATGTGTCCATTTTTACCTAGTTCCAAAAGCTTACTTTAAAAAAAATTTTTATTGAAGTATAGTTGATTTACAATGTTCTGTTGATTACTGCTGTACAACAGAGTGATTCAGTGTTTTTTTAATATATATACACACACACATTCTTTTTTCCTTAATTTTTAAAATCATTTTTTAATTTGTTTTTACTTTCTGACTGTGCCATACAACTGGTGGGATTTTATAGTTCCCCTGACCAGAGATTGAATTAAGGCTCTCAGCAGTGAGAGTGCAGAGTCCCAACCACTGGACCACTAGGGAATTCCTGAAATTCTTTTTTAAAATATTCTTTTCCATTATGGTTTAATCATAGGATATTGAATATAGCTCTCTGGGCTATACAGTATGACCTTGTTATTCATCCATTCTATGTATAAAAACTTATATCCGCTAACCTCAACTGCCCACTCCATCTCTTCTCCAGTCCTCTTCCCCTTGGCAACTGCCAGTCTGTTCTTTGTGTCCGTGATTCTGTTCCTGTTTCATAGATAGATTCATTTGAATCATATTTTAAATTCCACATATAAATGATATCATATGGTATTTGTCTTTCTGTTTCTGACTGATTTCACTTAGTATGATAGTCTTCAGTTACATCTGTGTTGCTGCAAATGGTATTATTTCATTCTTTTTTGTGGCTGAGTAGTATTCCATTGTATATATGCACCACATCTTCTTTATCTATTCATCTGTTGATGGACATTTAGGTTGTATCTTGGCAAAACAGTAGCTTACTTTTAAAATCGCCTATTATTGTCTTTTATCCTGATTATCTACTGTTGCATTTTCATCAGAATACATTTATCTTACCTTAAGTCAGATACTTTTAGTAGTTAATTTGTCTTCCCTCTACAGTAAAAAAAAAAAAGTAACAGTGCTTTATGATTTGGAAAGTGTCTTCATATAAGGTCTTATTTGAGTCTTTATTTTACAGATTTAAAAAAAGGGCAAAGTGAAAGTCGCTCAGTTGTGTCTGACTCTTTTTGACCCCGTGCACTATACAGTCCATGGAATTCTCCACGTCAGAATACTGGAATGGGTAGCCTTTCTCTTTTCCAGGGGATCTTCCCAATCCAGGAATCAAACCCAGGTCTCCCACGTTGCAGGCGGATTCTTTACCAGTTAAGCCACAAGGGAAGCCCAAGAATACTGGAGTGGGTAGCCTATCCCTTCTCCAGCAGATCTTCCTGACCTAGGAATCGAACCAGGGTCTCCTGTATTGCAGGTGGGTTCTTTACCAACTGAACTCTGAGGGGAGCAAAATTTAAAAAAAAAAAGGCAGGAGGAGGGTAAACCAGAATACTTGAATCCAAGAGCTGGGGCTATGGCGTGCTGCTTTTGGAAGGTACTTACTAAGTACTCCTGACTTGTTTGAACATACTGAATCCAAGCATCACTGGGCTGGGGAAGAATTCCAGGACCACTTGCCACGGTATTAGTTTCCTAGGGCTGCTGTAAACAAATGACCATAAACTGGATGACTACAAACAAAAGAAATGTATTCTTTCACAGATCTGAAGGCTAGAATTCCAAACTCAAGCAGTTCTGTTGGTTGCAGAATCAAGGGTAGGGTCCTTCTTAGGGGCTCAGAAGGAGAATATGTTTCATATCTCTCTCCCAGTTTCCAGTGGTTGCCAGCAATCCTTGGCACTCCTTAGCTTGCAGCTGCCTGACTCCAGTCTCTGCCTCTGTCAGATGGCTGTCTTCCCTCTGTATATGTCTGTCTCTCCACCTGGCATTCTCTGTGTGTGTGTCTGTTTCTTCTCTTACACGAACACAAGACATATTGGATTATTTGTGTGTATGTGTGTATGTACACAGTCATGTCTGACTCTTTGTGGCCCCATAGACTGTAGCCCACTAGGCTTCTCAGTCCATGGAATTTTCCAGGCAAGGAAATTGGAGCACGTTGCCATTTCCTACTCCAGGGGATCTTCCCGATGAAAGGTCGGGGCATGCCCCCGGGAAAGTGCTGCAAGGCAAATTCCGGAGGCTGGCTAAACTTCCAGGGGCTGGCCCCCTGCAGCCTGGTCCAATCAGGTACCAACACAGAGCCCTCGGACACTGACCACTGACCACCGCTGTAGCCCGCGCTTTCTTCCTTATATGAAAAGACCTGGCCTGGACGCCCTGCCCGGACTATAAAACCCCTCCCCACCCCTCATACCTTGCAGACTCCCTTTGTCTCCTCACTCACCAGCCCCCCCGGGAGTTCTGCCCGAGAGCGAGAGCGACGCTAAATAAAAGGCCTTTACCACCGGTCCTTAGAGGCGGCTTTTTCTTTCTCCCGCGGCGTTTTCTAACACCCGACACAGGGATTGAACCCACATTTCTTATGTCTCCTGCCTTGGCAGGCAGATTCTTTACCACTGTGTCACGGGGGGAAGCCGCATAAGCCACCAGGGAAGCCTTCATGTTGGATTAAGGCCTCCCCTTTTCCAGTATGATCTCATCTTAACATATACCTTAATTACATCTGCAAAGACGCTGTTTCCATATAAGGTCACATTCACAAGTACCAGAGGTTAGGACTGCAGCGTCCTAACCAGAAGAATGGTTAAACCCACAATAGCCACTAATAAGTTCTCTTTTCCTCCCCTCCCCGCAGGCGCCCCTGTATACCATGGCCCTCGTGTCTGCTGATTCCCGAATTGCGGAACTGCTCACAGAGCTCCATCAGCTGATCAAGCAAACCCAGGTAAAAAGCCCCAGCCCTCCCCTCCTAGAGGGGGTCGTGGGCTGTGATACTGAACTGTGGAGGGGCAGGGGTGGTTGTGTTCAAAGAGATTGGACATGCCGGAACCACGATGATGTCATGAAGGTGAGAGGAGGAGCATGTGGGGTATGACGGCCGTGCCTACTGGATTTTCTGTCACGTGCAGGATTTCATGGTTCTTTTTGGTTAGTAACAGCAATTTTGCAATACTGAGCTATATTCACATTCAGTTCACCCATTTAAGGTGTACAGTCCAATTTGAATCCAATATTCAAAGTGTTGTGCAACCATCACCATCATCAATTCCAGAACATTTTCAAAAAAGCCTTGTACCGAACAGCAGTCACTTTCCGTATGCCTCCACCTCCTTGTTCCAGGTAAACATAGACACTCTTATCAGGCAAAATATTTCAGGTGTGTTTAGAGGTTATTTCCCAAGAGCTGTTCAAGGGCCAACCCTGTTTTGAAATGCCCAGCGTTTGAAAACCCTAGCCTGCTAAATTAAACCTTAACTGCACACCCACCTCCCTAGCCCTTGGCCTAGGCTCTGTTACAGCAAAATAATCATTTGAACATTTACATTTAGTATAGCATTTATAGACGAGGGCATGCAGCCCACTCCAGCATTCTTGCCTGGAGAATCCCCATGGACAGAGGAGCCTGGCAGGCTACAGTCCATAGGGTTGCACAGAGTCGGACACAACTGAAGTGACTTTGCATGCATGCATGGCATTTATATAGCAGATATAGGTGTACCTGATATAATAGTATCAGGATGAATACACCTGACCTTTGCAGGAATCCTTGTAGGGTCGAGATAGACTTAAAGAACCAACTAAATCTGTTCTATAGAACCATTACATGTACTTTCATATTTTTGTCCTAATTTGATTACCCAATTTCCTCCTTCATCTTCCACTCTCTGTACCGTATGATAGATTTATATGAAACCGTTTAGCATCAAAAGTAGCTGATGAGTCAAATCCAGTTCCTCCTCAGGCCAGTCATCTTTTATCAGCATTTCATTCTCAGAAGACTTTGACTCAATCTCCTAATACATTTGGTCATCAGTATCAGTATTAGCCTATGATTTACTTAACAAAACATAGTTAAATCTTACTAATAGTACCAGTGTGTTATAACATACTGAAGTGTGATCATGGTAAAATTGGTTTCATTATAGAACAGATCAGTAAGAATTACAGAGCAGTTTCTTATGCCTTTGCAACAGAATTGGCTCTGCCCATTTACCAGATTTATGAACAGGTTTTAGTATAGTTTGTTCATGATTCAGTTATTTTTGAATTAGTGGGCTGTTTCAACTATGTGGTAAAACTGCATTCACTCTTAACTCCATTTTGCCAGATGGCTACCCACTCAGGTTTTTAGAAATTCTGACATAAAGGTTAAAAGGTAAAGTTACAATTTCTTTCTTAGGAATCATCCTAGCTCCCAGCATCTTCACTTGCAGCCTTGGTCCTAGGATCACTGACGTAGGGAAGAATTGTACCAGCTTCCTTCCCTACCCCCGCTTCTCCAGATGAATTGATCATAGATACATGTGTAAATTTCTAGACTCTCAATTCTGTTCCATTGATTTGTATGGCAGTGTCACACCATTCGACTACTGCAGCTTTGTAGAAAGTTCTGAAGTTGGGGAATGTGAGTTCTCCCATGTTATTTTTGTTTTTCTTTTTCAAGATTGTTTTGGCTGTTCTGGGTCAGTTGAATTTCCATATGAATTTGAGGATGAGCTTGTCAGTTTCTGCAGAGAAGTCAGCTGGAATTTCGATGGGGGTTGTGTTGAATCTGTGGAGCACTTTGTCTTTTTTGATAAAGGAGCATCATTAAATGTATAACTTGTGATAGAACTTTAATGCCTTTTGTACTGCTTTTGCATTAGGCGGGGGGAAAAAACCTTTTGAACTTAGGGATTTGGAAGTTGGATTTACAAAACGAGGGCCCTGTTTATGGGGCCTCTGGCCAGGGCGGTAGGGTAGTTATCACGGCAGCATGAAGGGCCCACTCATGTCCTGGCGACCTCGTCCTTGCAGGAAGAGCGTTCGAGGAGTGAACACAACTTGGTGAACATCCAGAAGACCCACGAGCGGATGCAGACGGAGAACAAGAGTGAGTAGCTGGGCTCGGGAGAGAAAGGCGAGGAGCGGGGTGGGTGTGAGCTAAGACCGGCTGTCCTCATTTTCAAAAGCGACTTTTGCATGTATCTGCCTGATCCGAAATGAACTGCTGCCTAGGCCTGAAGGACAGTTTTCACTCGGGCCAGGTGACCCAAGATGACCCAGGAGACGGATGGCAGACTCCCATGCATCTCTCTCCCTGTGTTTACTCTGCAGTCTCTCCCTATTACCGGACAAAGCTGCGTGGCCTCTATACAACTGCCAAAGCCGATGCAGAGGCTGAGTGCAAGTGAGTACTGTCCCTCTGCTTTGCCGTTGCCTCCCTACTCACCCAGGTGCTAGGCTGTAGGAGCCCACGGCCCCAGCCTGACCCCCGCCAGGGCTAAGCAGATCCTGACTCCCAGCCTCTCCTGTAGGGCCCAGCTTCTCTGGAGCCCACTCTCGTCCCTCTTCCCCGGCCCCACTGTTGTATAAATGGCAGAAGGGCGTAGATCAAATCCCAGCGCTGCCTTTTCCCTACCACTTGACCTTGGGTGGTCTCTTGAGCTGAGACTCAGTTACTCCCTCATTAAAGTAGGGATAATAACTGCCTATAGAATTGTCAACGTAAAATGTGGTGATGCATATAAAGTCACTAATATCTGTATTTTTCAAACTGTTTTGACCATAACCCATGGTGATGCCTGGTGCTGGGCAGTCTCTACAGAGACACACAAGGTTAGTGAGGGGCCTGCCTTCAGGGGCAAGCCATCCAGAAGGGAGAGATGCCCTAAAAAAAAGTTACAGGACAGTGTAGTTGGTGGGCTGGCAGAGAGGTGCTCACTGGGCCTTGGAATCTGGGACCCTCTCAGGGAGGAGGAGCAACTTGAGCTAGGGACGGGTAGGCAGACAAGATGGAGTGTGCCAGGGCCGTGAGGAGCTCCTGCAGGGTGCGAGTGTTTGGGGAGTGAGAACTAGCCCTGTGTGGCTGGGGGTGGGGAGGGCCTCCAGCACCCGGACTTTATCTTGGAGGCAGTAGGGAGCCAAAGATGGTATAAGAGCAGGAGAGAATGCCTGGCTGCCACACAGAGAACAGACTGGGTGAGATTCAAGTCTAGCTTGGAGACCAGGCATGAGATAGGATGGAGTTGAGCTGAGGCTTGTCAGTGGGGCCAGAGAAACACGGGGCAGGTTCTGAGATCAAACTGGGGACCAGTTGGGAGACGAGAAGCTTTCCAAGGTTTTAGCTTAGACAAAGGGGTCTGCTGGGGCCCCCCGTGTCAGGATGGGGAGCAGAGACAAAAGGGTGGGGCTGACTGGCAGGGAGGGGGACACAGTGGATTCTGGTTGGAGGTGTTGCTTTCTTGGCTTTCCCGCCTGCCCTTGCCCATCCTCATCTTCTCCCAATTGGAAGGATTGGAAGGTTCATTGTGGGGCCCTTTCCCACTAGAGGGCCTGGAGTTTGGAGTGACTCACATTCATTTAAAAGTAAAAGACAGACGTACCCTTCTCAGATTAACTGCCGGCAGAGTGAGGCGACAGCTTCTGTAGCCAGATGGTGTGGGCTCTTCTCTGGCCTCAACTTTCCAGAGTTTAACACTTAAAGCTTGTTTCAGAAGTGCAGGTCCCTGGCAGTTGTGCTGCCATTTGACTTTTTCAGACTCTCAGACCTTCTTAGGTTCAATCACTAAACATTAAGTAAGGAGTCCTCCCCTCCAGACACCATGCTGGGAACAGAAGAGCGAGTGAGGCAGATAAGACGCCAGCCCTGCCCACAGGGAGCTCCGCTGTCTGGGTGGGGAAAACGTGGTGGTATTCGTGCCCATGTGGCACTGACCCGGCTGCTGTGGTGCCTGTCAGCTCTTCTTCCTAATATTTGTGGTCAGCCTCTCGTGAAACTGCAGAGGCCCCAGGAGCCCGCGCCGCTTCGTCACCTACTCCGCTCTCCCTTCATCTGAGCCCACAGCTCTTCCTGGCCAGTTTTCTTCCTGCTTTTGCAGAAAATGCAAAGGAGCCCCTCTGTCTTCATTTAACAATCGTCTCTTTTGGCAGGAGTCAAAGGAGACAGATCAAAGATGTCACTTTCCATGTGCCAGTGGAGGCGGGTAGCCATTCCGGGAGGAACAAGATATTTTCTTTTTTCGAAATTTATTTTTTAAAACTTTATTTTGTATTGGAGTGTAGCCAATTGACAATGTTGAGATTCTTTCAAGTGCATAGCAGAGTGACTCAACTGTACATATACATGTATCCATTCTCCCCCTACCACCCAGACTGCTGGGAACAAGAAATTTTCTGACACTGATTCAGAAGGCATTTTTCCGGATGCAGCCCCAGGAGGGCAGAGCATCAGGGATGGTGTCCTCCGTGACTCTTTGGCCACAGACACCAACAGCCTTGCTCAGAGTTCCACTGAAGGAAGGTAGTTTGATGAGTAGTTAAGCCAGTGCACACAGAGTCCAGTTTAACTTTGTGAGGACCTGGGTGGTCACAGCCTCAAACGTTAGTGCCTGGAGCAGAGAATGAATGCCTTAGCACCTGGACTGTCTGTCTGAGCCAGGCGCCGAGGTCTGGTCAGCTGGCCGCTTGCATGTGGGCACCTGCGGCGTGGACACTGTCCTGTGCTGACTGGGGGGAGGGCTCTCGTCTTGATCCATCACAGGATGTGTCCGCTGGGAAGTTGGAGGGAAGGTATTGTCCCTCCTCTGGCCTGACAGGGTCACACACAGACACAGACCAGTTACGGGGGCAGAGAAGCCATGTGCCTGAGAGTCTAGGGTCTATTGTGTTCACCCTCCTGCTGGGCCTGGGGCTGAGGGAGGCCATGCAGCCAGCCCTGCTGCTAGGCTCCTTCTGTAGATGGCCAGAGGGTGGGCAGCTCCCGGGCAGTTCATCTGTGCAACACCCCTTGGCTTATTAGCTGCTTTCTGTCTGCCTCTGCAAGCACAGTTCCACCTATCTCAGCAAGACAGAAGAAAGCCCACAAGGAATTTTTTGACTCCTTTTCTTTTTAAAAGTTCACTCTAATCAGATAATTACTGTGAACTGGTATGTAGCAGTACTGGATTACTCTAAAGAGCCCACACTGGTTAGGCCCTTACTAATGGTTGGGGAGGGAAGTTAGGGCTCAGGGTTCTTGGCTGAGGACCTTTCAAAGGATCAGCCAGCAAGAGGCCTTTCCTCCACTATCCCAGGGGAAGCAAGCCTCTTGGGGTGGCCCTTCCCTGAGGGGTGCTGACAGGCTGGCAGGCTGCCTGCTAGAAGGTAGACACCCATGCTTTGCTGGGTGGTCATCCTGATTGACCTTTCTGGTTCGGAGAGGCAGAAATTTCAGTTGGAGAAAACTGCTCTTGGAATAGTAAATGATCTTAAAACATCCTTTCCTCAGACCTCTCTAGTGGAACTTTAGTAACTTTGTTGTGGTTCAGTAGCTAAGTTGTGTCAGACTCTTTGCAGACCCCCTGGACTGTAGCAATGTTACATTCCTTTCCTTGGAGATTCACAATGTAAATTAAAGTGGTAAAGGCTATGCCAAGTTATGCAACAATTTCTTTAACTCAGTATTTCACAAACTTACCTGCCAGTGGAGTACATTTACACACTGGTTCTCAAGTCTGGCTGCACCCAGAGGTTCTGATTTAACTAGGGTGGAATTCATGCATTAGTATTAACTTTTTATATGCTCAGACTTACGTAAATATATTTTTACCACATTTGCTTTTATTGTTCTCTGTATAGTCAAAAAATTTTTTCTGAACCTTTTATGTTGCAGACACGATGCCTGATGCCTCTGGACCTCTAAACACATCAGTCAGCATGTGCTTTACAAAAGGACATTCTTAAACAACCATGGCACGTTTCTCAAAATTATGATATTACGCTGATATAAAACTATTCACTGAGCTACAGATCTTATTTAGATGACCTTGATAGCAAAAGAACAGAATATTTTCCTAGTGCGGATTAGTTTTCCTGTCTCTTTAGTCTCTCTCAATGTGGAACGGTTCCCAGGCTGTCTCTGCTCTTCGTGACTTTGACATTCTGAAAATGATAAGCCAGGGTAGAATCTCCCTCAGTTGGGTTTGTCTGCTGTTTCCTTACAATTAGATTCAGGTTTTACGCTTCTGGAAGTGATGTCCTCCATCTTCATATTAGAAGGCAGAACTTTCACTGGTAAAGGTGGGCTCTTCCAGGTTTCTCCTCAAATTAGGGCTATTTTCCATTGTGTAATTGACAGGTATCTTAGATACTTTGAGACTATGTACACAGCCCATTTTACATCAGACCCCCCCCCCCCACCCCGCCCCACTAGTTTTGGCATCTGCTGAGAATCCTTAAAACAATTAGGATCCTTTTTAAAAAGCTACCCAGAGCATTCTGCTTTCCAGCTAAGGCTGAGAACCACACCATCAGTACCTCCCAGAATGTAACTTAGGACATAACTACATAAAAGGATGTCCTCCCAACAGGCCCAAAAGCAGTGATCAGACTTTCAAAGTTCCCTTTGGCCTCCTGGCTTTTCCTCCTCTGCCTGGTTGGCTATGTCCCAGTGCTCACTCACAAGCCCATGGTGGCTCTGGCCGAGTGGTCCCCGTGTCCGATGCCAGCCACGCTGAGCTTCGATGCTCTGAGCCTTTGGCAAGATATTCATCCCTCGCTACTTCCATTTGCTCAGTTCTCTCTGCCAAGGCTGCCCCTTGCCCAGTCTTCTGGCCTTTGCCTGACAAGTCCACAAGAGTCACACCCTCTGGGACACCTTCTGTGACCCTACTATGCTGTGTTCTCATGGGTCTCATGCCGAACCAAGGCCTTCATTAACACATGGGTTTTTACTAAAGGTTTGTTAGAGGAGTGGGCCAGAGAATAAATGACCTGAAGTGAATTCAGTGCTGCTCACTGCTGTTGAACTATTCTCTGGGGGAGGTTCCCCAAACTCTGGGATGAAGAAGCCTTTTTCCAGCAAGGATTTGTGTGCACTTCTGCTAGGTTTCTTGGGTCCCGGCCACTCTGGAGCCCCCATAATTGAACTGCAGGGGTTTCCAGGGGCTTGGGACAAGTTCCTGCCACCCGCAGCCCTGCTGTGTGCTGAGACAACTCCCCACAGTGCTCCAGAGTGTCTCCTCTTCCATGTGCAACTAGGGCAGACCCCGAATTCTAACTTCTGTCCTCCGAAATCTCAATTGTTAGGGGCTGCCAGCACCCCACAGCCCTTCCGCAGCATTTGCCCAACGCCCTCAGGCAAAGGGGGCCCTCCACTTACCAACCCTCTTAGGTAGTTTGTCCCACTACTTCCTCCCGTCTCAGCTGTTCTTTTGTGCTTTTAAGAATAAAAAGTACACACTTAGGGTTGATGGTTTCCGGCGGCAGGCTTGGTCCAAGCTGGCCAGCCTGCCGTAATGAGAAAAGGAAGTCCGTGCTTTATGCTTCACGCAGACCTCTTCTCTCCCTTCTCCCCACCCTCAGCATCCTTCGGAAAGCCCTAGATAAGATTGCAGAAATCAAGTCTCTATTGGAAGAGAGGCGGATTGGTGAGTTAGAGACCACCCGGTGGAGTGATGGTTCCTGAGAGCGACAGTCAGTCTCCCTTTGGGGGCGCCTGTGACTTCAGTCCACTGGGATCGTCTGGGGCTGGGAAGGGAATGGGGATGGTCCCCAGTGCTCCCTGTGGACCACGCTGATTCCCCTGCTCTGCCTACTGTCTGGGGCACTTACCCCCTCCCCTTTCCTACTGCCACCTCCTGTTTCTTTTTTAAACCCACACCCTCAGCCATGAAAGCGCAGAGTTCTAACCACTGGACTGCCAGGGAGTTCTCCCCCCCTCCCATTTCTTGCTCTGAGGAGAACCTGACTGTATTTTGAGAGCTGCACCCTGGGTGTCTTGAAACCAGCCTTCCACATGGAGTTTACCGACACGAGGCGCTGGCTTCTAGATCCCTCAGGCTGCCGGGGCCTTCCCAACTCTCTTGCCCCAGTGAACCCACAGTCCACACCTCCTCACCCATCAAAAACTGTCACACCGCCAGCTGGGTTTGTATGAGGTGGCTGGGTGTGTTGAACCATGCCCGAGGAGATCAGGGGTCTGTCCACATTTGTCTTTAAAAATGTGTTGTTGTTGAACTACAACATATGTTAATAGGAAAGAACACAGATATGAACACACAGCTTGCTGAAACTTTTCACTAACTGAACAAAATGTTCCTGGCACCCAGATCAAGAACTAGAACATGACCACTGCCCCACAGCCCCCGCTTCTGCCCTTCCCTGCTCCTTCCCCTTAGGGTATCCACCCTCCTGGCAGCTCTTCATCTGTCAGTCTGGGTGGTCTCACTGCAGGCATCTTGAGGAAGGGGCAGGATGGCACACGGCCCCTTGGTACTCACTCAGGCCAGGGCGCTGCAGGCTGAGCTCTGATGGCCCAATGTGGGCGGGCTGGGGTGGGCGCCCTATCTCTGATGTCTTGAGGGCTCACTTCTCTCTCCCACAGCGGCCAAGATCGCGGGCCTGTATAATGACTCGGAGCCTCCTCGGAAGACCATGCGCAGGGGGGTGCTCATGACCCTGCTGCAGCAGTCAGCCATGACCCTGCCCCTGTGGATCGGGAAGCCTGGTGACAAGTGAGGGCGGGCCCCGGGCAGGGTAGGGGCTAGCAAGGCGGGGGCTGGGACCGAACATTTTAATTCCGTCCTCAGACCCCCGCCCCTCTGCGGGGCCATTCCGGCTTCTGGGGACTACGTGGCCAAACCTGGAGACAAGGTGGCCGCCCGGGTGAAGGCCGTGGACGGGGATGAGCAGTGGATCCTGGCCGAGGTGGTCAGTTACAGCCACGCCACCAACAAGTGAGTGGTCCCCTGGCCCCGTGGGCTGCTCTCCCGTCACCACAGCCGCATGGGCTACACTGCCATTCATCTGCAGGCTGGGAGGAAAGCTACACCCCTGGGCATCTGTGGGCACCAGGGGGCTGCTTCCCCTCCCTGCCCTCCTCCCCATTCCTCACGACTCCCCGACTTGGATTGTGACCCTGACCCTTTCTGCATCCAGCCCTTTCCTTTCGTCCGCCCGCAGGTACGAGGTAGATGACATTGACGAAGAAGGCAAAGAGTGAGTGTGCTGGTGGGGATGGGGGCTGTGGAAGCCTGGGGGCGGCCAAGCTGCGGGGATGGGGCCCCCACCTGACGTCAGCCGCACCCCCAGGAGACACACCCTGAGCCGCCGGCGGATCATCCCACTGCCCCAGTGGAAGGCCAACCCGGAGACGGACCCCGAAGCTTTATTCCAGAAGGAGCAGCTTGTGCTGGCCCTGTATCCCCAGACCACCTGCTTCTACCGCGCCCTGATCCACACGCCCCCACAACGGGTAAGGCAGCCCCCACAGGAGAGGCCGTCCCTAACGTCAGGGCCAGGTGGCCAGATGGCTCCTGGCGTCACCTTCCCACCTCCTTCCCCTCTTGTCCTCATCTCACAGCCTCTCTGAGCTCGGAGGGCCCTGCAAGTTGCCCTCTGTCTTCCGCTTAGTCTGCCCTCCAGCCCTGCCCTCTGGGGCAGCGCCGACCCACCCTCCTCTTCCCAAGCTTCAGAGCCTTAGCAAGCCCTGAGCAGAATGGACGTGTTACATACACTAGTCTAACCTCACTTTTGCATTGAGTTGGGAAGCTCCATGCCCAGGGCCTGCCTTGGAGCCCTTAACTCCAGCCCCACTGCCTTTTCCTCAGCTGAACCGCTTTCCCTCGTGCTCTTGACCACACTGCCGATGCCCTGGTCACCTGATGCCAGTTTAAAGGCTATTCTTGCCTCTTCCTCCAGGATCCTCGCTGTTGCCCTCTAGGTTGTCCTTGATCCCTTTTACCCAGGCTCCCTGGTACCACACACTCCAGTTACAGCCCACTTAGGTAGGTGGTGGTCTCCTTGATCTTCATCCCTTACCCTTGGCCCTTTGTTGCTGAGGAAGGAGCTCTGTAGTAACAGGGACTGCGTTCACACATCTCCACTTCTTGAGTGAATATGAGGACAGGAGCTTCTGGGGGCCACGAGCCAGAGGTTCCTGTCACTCAAAGCTTAGTGGTGTGGGGCGGGGGTTTCGCCTGGAGCCCTCTGACCAGTCCCTCCTGTCTGCCTCTGCTGCAGCCCCAGGATGACTATTCTGTCCTGTTTGAAGACACCTCCTATGCAGACGGTTACTCCCCTCCCCTCAATGTAGCCCAGCGGTACGTGGTGGCTTGTAAGGAGCCCAAGAAAAAGTGAAGTGGCCTAGCAGACTCGCAGTCAGCTGACACCCTCAAAGGGGGATGCACAAGATTTTGTGATCAAATAAATATTCTTCCTCCTTGTCCATGTCTCCTGGGTTTTGCTTTTCCAGACCCTTGTCTCCCTCCCCACTAGGGCGAGCTGGAGGCCACCAGGGGAGATGGCCTCATTGGGTCCCAGTGGGCATCTACCCTTCTAGCTCAGGTTGGTTCTTTGCTTCCAACAGAGGCTCTCTGTTTAACAGACATCAGATTTTATTTCTGAAGCCATGACTGGGCTTGTTTCACACCCCTCCAGAGGACCACTCACAGCTCCCAGCGGAAGCGGAGCTTGCAGCCCGCCATCTTCTCAGCATAATGGGCTTCAAAGCGCTCATTCTGGGCCACAGTGAAGGTGGATTTCCAATCACCAGTGATGCCTGGGGAGAGATGGCAGGAAGGAGGTCTCGGCCGCAGAGGTGGCCCCGAATGGCCAAAAGGCAGTTCCATTTGCGGCTCCCCCTCTCCCCAAATGCCCACGCCCACCCCCTGGGGTGGCTCTCACCTTTCCTCATGAAGGCAGAGATGTTGTGGTCCATGATTTCAGTGGGTATGGTGCTGTAGTTGGTCATGGGGTTCTTCTTCATCTCTTTGAAAGATGTGTGCTGGATGATATGATCCACAGTCTCCTCCGGCAGGGAGCGCCCCAGAAACTCCAGGATCTTCTGGATCTCCCTTTTGGGGTCCTGGAGCAGTGGAGAGGCTCTTCAGTGGAGGTTTGGATTACTTGCTGAGCAGAAAAGGGAGGCGCCTTTCTAACCCTGGGGGAAGATCTGGCCACTTCTGCCTAGAGACCTCAGGCCCTGTTCCTTGACTCTGGTCCTCTTTCCCAGGGGCAGGTGTGACTGCCTTCTACCCTGGGATCCTTTATCACAGAGGTCTGGTTCCTTCTGGCTGAGAGGAGGGACAGTCCCCTTTAATAATGGTGGTCCCAGGAGAAGCACTGGCAGTACAGAGCAGATGAATGTCTGCATGTGTTGCTGACTCGGGCGTTAGGAGCTAAAGGGCTGAACAGGGCGCTGCTGCAGAGGGCACGCTTCTACTCCAGTCCTGGGCAGGGGATCCGGGAGGGCTGGCCTGAGGGCTGCCATAGGGGACGGTGCTGAGTGGGCCCCAGCAGGGCCGTGTGAGGTTCCCGCCCTCCTAAGTGTGACACGGAGGGAACTGGAAGCCATGGTCTCACCTCCTTTATGTCCTCGTAGAAGAGGTAGAGAACAGGGTGGGTGTGACTCAGCTCCCACCACTCCCGCACGTGCTGGTACCAGGACCCGTAGCACACTGGGGAAGAGGGCAGGTGGCCGGGACACAAAGGTTGGCATGAATGTTAGCTGGTGCCCCTTGGTTCCACCCCACCCCCTCCCTCCTCCAGCATCAGCCTCACCTTCCCCAGCCATGAACTTCTCCAGGAAGCTGTCCCAGGTACCAGGGTCAGGGTGCACCTTGGCCATGCGGTAGAAGTGGTAATAGGAGACAGCCACATCCTTGGCATTGCGGGCGATGTAGATCACCTGGAGGGGCAGGTGACCCCCAAGCCCAGCGCCGTCACCACATGGCACGCCAGGTACCAGGCGTCCCACCATCCATGGCCTCCTTGCCAGAGAAGCTCTCTCAGTTTGGCCAGAGGAGAAACAGGTCTAAAGGCTGACTCGCCTGCAGTCCTGGGGTGCAGGCAAGATCCAGCTGGGACCTGAACCCTGCTCTGATGCTGAACTCTGGGCTGGTTCCTGAAACTGTTATTTTATACTAATCCAATCCCCTCAACACCTCTCTGTCTGTATTTGGAACAAGGCATGCTGGGTTCCCACCAGCCCCTCCTCCACAGGCCTATGAGCACCCAGACTGCACAGAGGAGTCTCATTTTCACCAGATACCTGACCCCACTAGAGCATCAGGCAGATGCCCCTCACCCCGTTCTTCTTTTTTTTTTTTTTTTTCTTTTTTTCCCGTTCTTCTTAAGATGAGACCAGGCTGTGGGAAGTGAGACCTTCCCAGAAGGCAGGGCCAAAGCTGGGATGGCCCTAGCAGCCTCCTTCTCTGGCTCCCTCTGCCATTCACCTTGACTTTCTGATCCAGCAGGGTCTTCGGAAGCAGAGCCAGGGGCAAGTGTGTCTTGAGCAGCCGTGGGGCTGGTGTATCTTCCAGAAGCTCAACACCTAAGCCGTAGGTAGGGCAAGATCCGTGAGCTGGAGCCCCAGTCAAACCTCCCTCCACTCTGCTTGCCCCCAGCACCCCACCACACACCTGTGGGAACCCCAGGGACCTTGAACTCAAGGAAGGGCACCCGCATGAAGACGGGGGCTCTCTGACACTTCTCCAGGTCGCCATCCTGGTAGATGAGGTCCAGGATCTCGCTCACCCAGGTGGTGCCTGGCGGGTGGGAACGGATGGGGGATGAGCAGGGCTGAGGCCACGCCCCTCCCGGCCCAAGGTGTGGACTGCAGCCCGAAGGAGGCCTGGGTATCCCCATCACTTACCCGACTTGGGGTAGGTGCTGATGAGCAAGTCATCAGGCCAGGCTTCGAAGCTCTGCAGTGGCCCCAGTGCCTCTGCAAAGTACTTGATGAGAGGGATGCCCTTCACATACTTTGCTGGCGGGCGGGAGGTGTCCTGGATCAGTTCCATGCTGTCTCCTCAGGGGCGCCGGGGTGTGGCCTCCTTCCTTGAACAATATGTCAGTGGTGCCAGCTGTTGAATTCTTGCTTTGAAGTAAAGAACCCAAGGCTGAGGGAGCCTGCGCCACTTGTCCGCGCTCACAGAGCTAGCTCACAGAGTGGTGGGGCTGGGATTCAAAGCTAGATCTTGTGTTCCTGCAGTGGGTCACAACTCAGGCTGCATTTTCATTTGCCTGCAGGGCTTTTAAATCAATTAAATCACTCTCTGGGGATGGGACCCTGATTGTTTTTTGGAAGCTCTCCAGGGGATTTCAATGTGCACTTACTTGAGAAAACCTCTAGGGCCTGCTGTCTGAACTTCCGGCCAGCCCCCAGCTTGCTTTGCCTTCTCCCTTCTGCTATAGGCCTAAGCCTGGTGGGCTCCTCCCTCTCGGTTCCCTCTTGAGCTCCCCTGGGCCCTCACATATGGAAAACTCCCAAAGGCCAGTTGAGCCTGAGATCCAGCTTGCCCAACCAGCCTCTCCAAATTGGGCCCGAGATCCAGCTTGCCCAACCAGCCTCCCCCACTTGCCTCCCCCACTTGGAGAAAAACACAGCCAATTGAGCAACTGTTTAGGGGGTCAGATTCTTGCAGGTGAATGAGCAAAACTGATGACTCAGTGGAGAAGAGGAAGGGCGAAGGAGGAAGAGGAGGAGGGGGATTCAAGCCAGGCTGGAGACCGAGATGAGCACTCCTTTGGGAAAGGGCTGGACGTGAGAAGTGGGAGCAGAGAGATCAAGCGATAGAATCGGAGCCAGAGCCAGCAGCAGCGAGAGGTGAGTGGGATCCAGCCCTGTCACCCCCCAACCTCGCTCTCACCTGATCTCTCTGGATCTTGGCCTTGTGACCCTGTCTGTGTCTGCGTGGGGCTGAGATGGGCGCGGTGTGGTGAGTGCAGGACCGCTCTCCGAGCTGCAAGCTTTGTAGTTCTCAAGTGGGAGGGGCCTGGCGCCAGCACTGGGACTTGGCTGTCCTCCAGGAAGGAAAGGGTGAAGTTTGGGGTGGGAGGACCCTCCGTGCTACCCTCCTCAGCTGGAACCCAGCTTAGCCTGGCCTGAAAACCCAAGATGTGGGTTTAGTATGTAGAAAACAGAAGGCTGAAACTAGACACAAGGGTGCAATAGTTTTGGGGATTTTTTTGGTGTTTTGAGCTGGAATCCTGGCTCCTGCCCTGCCCTCTAGACTCCACCTCTGTCGAGAGTGCCAAGAGACAGCTTTTTCTAACGTGCCTTGTCTAGAAAGTGCAGGGGAGAGGAGGGGAAATGTGGGGACACTCACCGTTCTGCCGGCTCCAGGCCAGGTTTCAAGATGCCAAGGGTTCAGGTGGAAGGCAGCCCGCAGGCCCCCAGCGGCCTGAACATTCCGGGAACTTCTGGCTCTGACCACAGGGCGAGCCCAGAGGGATGTACGTGGGCAGGGTGATGGGGTTTGGGGTGGAGTCAGGCAAGGCAGGCTCTTTTTGAGGCAGCATAGGATAGGAAAGAGCCAGAATGCTTGCGTCAAATAACCCCGGGAGTGTGCCCCTGCTCCACAACTCCCATGGAGGGAGCTCCGGGGACAGCATGGAGCCTCATTTATGGTTGGTAAAACAACAGCCCCCAGAAGGTGCCTTTCTTTCTCTGGGTTTGAACGAGGTTCCGCAGACAGAGACAAGGATTTGGGGCTTCGAGAGTCACAGAACCCCGTTGGGGGAGAGCACCCTCCTCTCTTCCTCAGCCTTTGTTCTTACTATTTGGATTAAAATACAGGGTCTTCTCTGCTGGCTCAGACAGTAAAGAACCCACCTGCAATGCAGGAGAACCAGGTTCAATCCCTGGGTTGGGAAGATCCCCTGGAGAAGGAAATGGCAACCCACTCCAGTATTCTTGCCTGGGAAAAGTGATGGTCAGAGGAGCCTGGCGGTCTACAGTCCATGGGGTTGCAAGAGTCAGACACGACTTAGTGACTAGACCACCAGCAGCACCAGAGTCAAGCTGGGCACTGGAGCTGAGTGGGCTCTGCGTTCAGGGTGTGAGTCTCCTAAGCCCTCAGAGGACAGTGTGACTTCAGAGGCTTGTCCATGCTGCAGCCAGCAGCCCCTCCCTGCTCCCCTGTCCTCTTCAGGCCCCAGTCACCAGCAGGGTCTCTGCCTCCTACCCATGCTCCCCACCCCCAGCAAACACCAGCAGGTACCCTGAACTCAGATTTTTTATTGTATTCAAGTAAAAACTGGCCAGAGCCACAGAGGGTGGCAAAGAAAAGGAGTGGGTGGAAGCTGAGGATACTGAGAATCAGGTCTCAAGCATGTCGGTCCAGTGCTCCTGTGGAGACAAGAGAGTTGGTGAAAGGCAGCCCAGGAGACAGGGTGGGGCAGAGAGGCTGGGACCCAAGCCACCTCTCACCTCTTCTAATTCCGAGTCCTCCTCGTCCTCCTCGGTGCCCATCCGGCACAGCCAGATCAGGTCTCCCCACAGCAGTGAGTTCTTACAACTACCAGGGGGTATGGTTGATAGGAAACAGAGTCAGGATCACAAGCCTCCTCCAGGCCAGGAGCTGGGTGCCAAGAGAAGGGCTTGGCTACCCCAGGCCTGGATTTGGACAATTGGGCACCCCCTTCCCACCTTCCTGGAGTTAAACCAGGCTGGAGCAGGGATGTGGGACTCACCCAGGGCATGCGCCCTCTAGAGGCAGAAGCTGCCCTGGTTCCTCCTGCAGGAACTCCTCTGCCAGGCAGATCACATGGGCCCTTAGGGAGCAGCCAGGGTGCGGGCAACACAGGGGGCTCTCTTCATCCTGTCAGAGGTGGCAGGCAGGTAAGAGAGAAAACGGGGAGTAATCATGTAGCTAACAATGGTGAAGTTTCTATGGACCACACACTGTTCCAAGGGCTTCACATAAACATTCCTATGAGGCATGTGCTACTATTATTTGCATTTACAGTAAAGAATCCACCTGCAATGCGGGAGACCTGGGTTTGATCCTTGGGTTGGGAAGATCCCCTGGAGGAGGGCATGGCAGCCCACTCCAGTATTCTTGCCTGGAGAATCCCATGGACAGAGGAGCCTGGCGGGCTACAGTCCATAGGGTTGCAGAGAGTCGGACACGTTGAGCAACTAAACACAGCACATAGATAAGGAAACTGAGGCACCGAGAGGCTAAAATACTGGTCCACGGGGACTAAGCTGGCCAGTTTTCTCTGAGTGGGAGCAGTGATTATCTAACAGTATGGCTAGGGCAGCCAGACCTAGAGTTCCTTACAGGCTGAGAGATTTCAGACAGGTCACTTAATCCCTGAATGGCAAGAACTCAACTTACACTTACTGAGAGCTCAGCGGAAGCCAGACACATCATCTCAGTTAATTTATTAAATATTTATTGGCCACTTGCTCTGCACCAGACCCTGTTCTACCATAGTGAAAAGGAACTAAATGCCCCTATGGAGTTTGATATGGGGGTGAGGGTGGGAAAGACTGATAATAAGGTAAATAAAATATACAATATGTCAGACAATAACAGGCGTTAAACGAAGCCAGGGAGATGTACAAGAAAGATAGGCAATTTTAGATGGAGAGCCAAGGAAGAGCTGACCAGAGGAGAGGTGGCATTTTCTTAAGATGGAGGGTCTAGGGAAGAATTTTTCAGTCCAAGGGGAGGAGCAAAGGCCCGGAGGCGGCCCTGGCGTTGAGGAATAGCCACAAGCACTATTCCCACTGCAGAGACGAGAGCAGGACTTCCCTGGTGGTCCAATAGTTAAGAACTCGCCTGCCAGTGCAGGGGACACAGTTTCGATCCCTGATCCGGAAAATCCCACACGCCTGGGGAGCTCGAGTTTGTGCTCCACAAGAGAAGCCATGGCAACGAGAAGCCCGGGCGGCAAGTAGAGAGTAGCCCCCGCTCTGAGCAACTAGAGAAAGCCCATGGACAGAAAAGAAGACCGAGAGCAGACAAAAGCGAAAAAAAAAAAAAAAAGAATAATAAATGGGTAGAGATGGGGGTAGAGTGGCCAAAGGGTGTCAGTGGACGGCCCAGACCCTTGATCCTAAGTCCTCTGAACCCTACCTAGACTGCCCGGACCCGTCTTACCTGGAGCGCACGTGCGCAGAGGGTGCAGCGGGCGTCGACGTCTAGCTCCAGCTCGCATCCCGTGTCGTCGGAAGGACCTGCCTGGCTCCTCAGGGCTGGGGCCCGGGGCGGTGGAGGCCCGAAGGCCAGTGGCATGTGAGGTGGCGGCGGTGGGCAGAGGTCCTGGCGGAAGTCAACGCGCAGCCAGCGCAGGGTGAGCGGGAGGCGCGCCCAGGGCGGCGCGCGCAGCATGTGAGCCAGGACGCGCAAGTGGAAGGCGAAGGTGGCCTCTCCGCGCAGGCGCCGACCGACGTGCGTCAAGCGGCGCGAGGCTTGTGGGTGCTGCCAGGCCCACTCGAACTGCAGGCGAGGGGGTACACAACTTCAGGACCAGCCAAGAAGGGGGTCCGCGGGGGGAAGGGGGCTCCCCGGGGAAGGGGGCTGCCCGGGGAGGGCCCTGAGGCCTAGCCCTGGTCCTCCCGCTGCCCCCAACTCCTTTTTACCCTAAGAGCAGCCACTGCAGAGGGGAAGCCGTGTACGATGAGCACCATCTCCCTAGGGAAGAGAAGGAGGGCGCGCGACCCGTGAGCCCCCCGCCCCACCCCATGTCAAACCGAATCCCCTGGCCTACCGGAGAGTGGGGTCACATCGGCTTCACGCCTAGCCCACGAGGCCCTGCTCCCTTCGTGGAGGTATAGCCAGCCCCTCGCACCTGCTAACCGCTGGCCCCGCCTCTAGTCACAGGCGCTTAACAGCCCTCCTCAGTTCCTCTCCCTTCCAAGCTTTCTCTATTCCAACCCAGTCTTGTTCACCAAACTCCCTGTCACTGTCAAACCTAGATCAGTCCCCTTCCCACCCAACCCGGTCCTCTGAGACCCAGGCCCACACAGGGCTCCTCCTCCGCGGCGATAGGCCCACCCCCGTTACTCCCGCCCCCGGCCCTGCCCCCTTGCGGGCCCCCGCCCACTGCCACAAGTCTGGCTCCGCCCCTCTCCCCCGGCCTCTCCCTCGCCGGCCCCGCCTTCTCCTGGAAGCCCTCCTCCTCCTGACCGTGACCCGCCTTCTCTTACCACGGCCCGCGCCCACTGGTCCGCCAGGCCCCGCCTTTTTTGCGGCCCCCGTTGTGCTGCTGCACCCGACGAGCAGGATTGACGGTGAACCCCACGTAGACGCGGCCCCGGTGCCGAGGGTTCAGACAATAGAGCAGGTAGACGCCGAAGAAGCGTCCGGACCTCGCCGCGCCCCCTGCGGGGCCCATCGCCAACTTGGGGGTTGATTATTGTGGCCTGTGACCCGGGGAGGGCTGGGCTGCCAGGGCCGCAAGATGCTTGTCTCAGAAAAAGCGCTTGGGAACGATCCCGAGGTACCCTAGAAGTCACAGCAATGCAAACTCGTGCGCCCTCTCCTATTTGGAGCTAGGGTGTCCAATCCGGCGCACAGAACCCGGGTTGCTGTGCAGGCGGCGGGTACCGATTAGAGTCTGCTGGAGCCTCATGCAGACTCTGACAGAGGCGGAAACCGAAGACAGTTGGAAAACTGGGCTTGGGATAGGGCGGAAGTGCTGAGTTTACGGACGTCTTAGTAAGGGCGGAAGTAGGTGCCTCAGCGGAAGTGGCGCCAGTAAGGGCGGAAGCAGTGTGGCTGGGGTCAGTGGTGGGGTTCCATCCCCGCTGGGCTGCCGCCCTCGCTGGGCTGCCACAATGGAACTCAGTGCCGAGTACCTCCGGGAGAAGCTGCAGCGGGACCTGGAAGCGGAGCACGTGGTGAGTTGAGCGGCCTGGGCTCGCCCAACGAGGGGAACAGGGCTTCCGGGGGCGGACTTGCACCATCCACACCATTCTGCCCCATAGGAAGTGGAGGACACGACTCCCAACCGTTGTGCGTCCAGCTTCCGAGTCCTTGTGGTGTCGGCCAAGTTCGAGGGGAAACCGCTGCTTCAGAGACACCGGTGAGATTCCGGGAACACCTTCTTCAGCAGGGCCGCAGCTCTGGGACCACATCCCGGGCCGCCTCCCGAAACCTTAACTCTCATTACCATCCATGCGGCCCCCACCACAGACCACCACCCCAGGGATCCCGCCTTCGTGGCCCCAGCATCAAATATTCAGACTTAAGCCCTCTACCTCTCTTGTTTCCAGGTCCCGGGGACTACAACCTGGGGGACCCCTCCAGTCTCCCGGCAGACCCTAGGTTCGGGGACTGCGAGCCAGGCCCCAGCCTGCCCATTTCTAACCCCATCTCTCTCCCAGGCTTGTGAACACTTGCCTAGCCGAAGAGCTCCTGCACATTCACGCTTTTGAGCAGAAAACCCTGACCCCAGAGCAGTGGGCCCGTGAGCAGCAGAAATAAGGGACGCGGACCTGCACACCCATTAAATGATGAATCAGGGCCAGCTTCCGTGTCAGTGTGTTGTGTGTATGGGAAGTGTGCAGAGGTTGGGTCTAGGGCCTGGCTTCTCCCTGCCCTCCACTCTCCATTGTTTTACTTTGGACAAGTCCCTCTCCACACACAGGCCTCTGTGTCCCCACTTATAAGTCAAATGTCTGTCTTTAAAGTCCCTTCCGGGGTGGGCCTTGGTGGACTCCTTGGGGTACTTCCAATACTCACCCAACTCCCCATTCTTTGACCATTTCTGGGCGTTCTGTTCAGTCCTCTTTCAAAATGCACAGATGAGAAAGTGCTCAAGGTTTCAGGAGCAACTGCAAACCTCTCCTTCTCAGTATATCACCCCAATGTCAAAGCATAATAGAGGATTTCACACGCCCCCTACAAGTCCTCCACAACCTCAGGGACCTGGTCCCCCAGCAGGGCCTTCCCAGAACCTGGAATGCTGGTGTTTTCTGGCCCCTGGAGAGGGTCCAGTGACCCTTTGGTCCTGGGCTTGATGTGGCCACAGCTGTCCCCCGCGGTGAGGTTTTTCTGGAATGGAGAGGTGGGCTGGGCATAGGGGTAGGGTTACAGCAGGCAAATAAGGTCACCAGAGCCACACAGTTGGGGCAGGTGATGCCCTGGTGTCAACACGGGTGACAGGGTTGCCTAGGCCTTACACAGACAAGGTCTCCAAGATCCAAGAGAAATAGCAAGTGTCCTAATTGGGGCCAGGCCTCTTTGGGGGTGAGAAATTGTGGGTTTCAACCATCCCACCCACCCTGTTCCTCTGTTTTCAAGGCCAGTTTCTTGGCCCCTAAATTACTGTCACCACCCCCACCCCCCACCTCCCTCTTTTGTTTGTATCATAGGGAGCTAGGAGTCATGATGAGTAGAGGTTAACCTTTTTGAGTTTCAGGGATCCTTTCCTGAACTTTTTTTTTTCAGTTTCCCTGGGCCAGGAGAACTAGCAACTACTCACAAGTCTGCTTCACTGGGAGGGCCCAACATCGCATTGTGTGTGTGTGTGTGTGTGTGTGTGTTGGCGGGGTGGGGGTGGGGGGTTAGGCTCAGGCTCCAGCTCCAGATGGTCTGCTTCTCTCTATGCCACACCCCTGACTGGATCCACCTCCCGTGTTCACAGAGCTATGGCAGAATCCCTCCCCTTTCTATAGATGAGCAACGGAGACCTGGAGAGAAGGGACTTGCCCAGGGTCACATGGCTTACAGAGAGATTGAGGCCCAAGTGGGCAGACAGGGACATCTGTACGGCAAGCCCAAGGGGAGGAGGGGTTCACATGGGACATTTCCTCCTTGCTGGTCCCTGCTCAGATGCACAAAGGCCTGCTGTGGCCAGGACACCCATCCTCAATAGCCATGTCCCAGCTCAGGGGGTCACCTAAGTTGGCCATCAAAAACCTACTTCCAACCCCCCTTCCCCCAACCCCCTGCCCACTCCCTGCCAATACAGGTCCCTCTTATAGAGGCCAGACCCAGGCAGAAGCCACCGACAAGGCTCAAGCGGCAGCCGCATGTTGCAGGAAAGGCTCTGAACTGGACGGGAAGCCTGCGTCATAACTCAGGATCTGCTGGCTCCTGCTCTGCCCCTCACTTGTAAACTAAGATTGGGCCCACTATTTTGGTTCTAAGCTTCCTCCCTACAAGGAACCCCTAATTTTGATCCCTTGGGCCTACAGCTTGACAGCTGTCATGTAAGCGCTGGTTGCTTCATTTCCCCCACAAGCAGCAGGGTCAGGACAGCTGATGTTGTGGTTGACTAGCAAAGGTAGATTGGGGAGTAATGAGAATGACCGAAGCTCCATCCAGGCTAGAGCCCTGAGCAGCTCAGACCTACCAGCTGGAAAACAGAGCACCCATATCAGCACAGGGTGGCTTCCCCCTGCCCCACAAAGGCCTGTTCCTGTCTGTGGAGGGTGGGGGTTCCCAGGCCCCAGGATCTAATGCCTGATGATCTGGGATGGCGCTGATGTAATAATAATAGAAATAAAGTGCACACTAAATGGAACGCACTTGAATTATGCCTGAACCATCCCCCAGCCCACGCCCACCCCTCTGATCCGTGGAAAAACTGTCTTCCATGAAACCAGTCCCTGGTGCCAAAAAGCTCAGGGACCACTGGTCTAGGGTCATCCAGAGGCATTTCTCCAGCCCCTGCCAGAGGTCAGGCTCATCACAGCTATGGAGAGGGAAGCACAAGGACAGGTCAGTTCAGCAAACCCAGCATCCCCTCGACTAGTCATCAGAGTCTGCGAGATACCAGAAAATAAAGCCATTTTATTATTATTTTCTTATCTGCCATTGTGGCCTGAGGAGTGGGAATGGAAGGGAGGGAGGCGATGCCGTCGGCCCCAGCCGATGGTCCTCTACTTGGCCTGGACTGTCTCCTCCAGCCTATCCAAGCGCTTCTGCAGCTCCTGCACCGTGGCCTGGAGCTTCCTCATCTCCTCCTCCAGCCGGGATATGGCATCCTGGGGGACCCCAGGCAGCATTAGCCCCAGGGCCTCCTAGGCCACTAGGCCTCCTCCCACGAGCCCCCAGAGCTTGGGCCCCTCTGTCTCTCATCCAGAGAACTGCAGGCCTTTAAGCCTGGAACCTGTTTTCTGAGGCCTCAGGATTATCCACTCCCAGCCCCCAAAGGAGCCCCAACATTGTGTGTGTGGCCTGCCCCCAAACGCCAGCCTCTTTCCACTGGGTCAGTGACCACATCAGTAGCAGCCCCTGCCCTACCCCACCTTCCTGCCCTGGTTCCCGGGCTCCCATCTGCCTCTCACCGAGCTGGGAGCACCAGTGGCCTCAGGTGCCGTCCTCTTGCGCGCAGTGTCCAGGCCCCGGTTGACCCTCAGCTCCCGGCTCTTGGGGGGCACGTAGCCGTCCTTGAGGGAGATGAGGAGGGGCCCAGCATCCCGGCCCCCCAGCCACTCCTCAGCCGTGAGGGCAGCGTCGGGCCCTGCGGTTGGCGGGTACAGGTCTTCCTGGAACAGGTCCGACTGTGGGGCGAGGCCAGGACTGGTTAAGAGAAAGCTCAGGCCACACCACCACCCGGCCACTCCGAGCACCTGTGGAGGGACCCGGGAGCATCACCTTTCTAGGCACCGTCATGGCAATGGGTTCACACTTGCGCTCATGCAGCTTGTAGAATCTGTGGAAACGGGAAGGTGAGCAGTGCCCACAGCGTGGCTGGGACTCAAGGTCAGCGTGGGGTCAGTGCTGCCCAAGGGGCGCGCTCAGGTCAGGGGCAGGGGCAGTCACCTGGCAATCTCACACTTGTTCACCTCCAGACCACGTTTGGGCATGTAGCCCATTCCACGCTGGGACTCCTTGGAACTGAACATGGAGAGATAGTGCAGGAACGGGGCCTCGGAGGTGATCTCGAAGTACCGGATAGAGCTGTCCCCCTGCAGGTGGTAGGTGCAAGGGAGGGTCAGCACCAGCAGATGCCACCAGCTGTGGTCCTTTCTAAGTCCCCCTGCCCACCTCGCTCCCCCGACCCCCTGCCCAACGGGGCCACCTTGCCACAGAGGTAGACAATGTTGGTGTCAGGGTCGAAGAAGGGCAGCAGGACACCACTGCTTGTGTCCAGCTCCTGCAGGGACAGCGGCTCCTCCAGGTGCTTCTGTAGAGATGGACGGGAGAGAACCATGAGCTGGGCCACGTCAGGCCTCCATTACTGGAGGAGTGGGGACCGGGGCTTAGACACCAACCAGCAGAAACCCCCATCACATGGTGGGTAAACTGAGGCCCTGCCCTTCCAGCCAGGCACACAACGGGGCAGGGGGGACAAAACCTGGTCCCTGCCCGGCACTCACCGTGTCCCACAGTGCCACCTGCCGCTCGCTCATGCGGCTGAAACCCGTGGTCAGGATCTTTCCATCGGATACAAACACGGCACGCACGGGCCGGGTCCCCTCATGGGGACGATCTTTCTCCTGGAAGGAAAGGGAGGAGACCGGTCAGGCATCCGCACACACCCTCTAAGGGCCAAGCCCCAGCTGGAAGCTGGAGAGGGCGGCATCTAAGGGGGCCTCATCGGGGGTGGGCGGTAGGGGGAGGGTCAAGCTCCCAGGGTCAAAGGTCAAGGCAACTCACAGCTACTATGGTGCCTTTTCGGGGCTCAATGATGCGGACTCGCTTGTCACGGCAGGAGGTACAGATGAGGGCGCCATCTCGGCTCCAGTCCACACTGTAGATGGTGTCCGGGTGCACGTCGGAGCCCAGCGTCAGCACGGCTGCCCCCGTGCCCACGTCCCACACCAGGATCACATTGTCGCAACCTGGGCGATGTCCCCAGTGTCAGAAGCCAGGAGCGTCCCCCCATCACTGTCAGGCGACCAGCCCTCCCCGCGTCTCCCCCTTGGCACCTGCACTGAGCAGCACGTTCTGGGCCGTGGGGTGCCAGGCCACGATGCCCACGCGCTTGGTGTGGCCCTCCAGGGTGACGACAGGCTCCCGCAGGGGCAGCGTCAGGCCCCCGTCGGGGATCTCCCACACCTGCAGAGAAGAGGCGAGTGAGTGAGTCTTGGCGACGCCCAATATCAGCTCCAGTGCCTGAGCCCCTCCTGGCCCCTGGGTCCCCCCCACACTCACCATGACGGAGCAGTCCTCAGAGCCACTGGCAATGACGTTATCATTGTGCGGGCACCAGGCGATGTCCAGCACCGGGGCCGTGTGGCCACAGACCATAGGCACATTCTTGTCTACACGGCCAGTCTGGAGGACACAGCAGGGCCTCTGAGGGAGGTGCTCTGGCCCTCCAAACCCAATCCCACCTCCCCATGCCCCTTCAGAGAGGCACAGAGGGGAAAGTTGTGGGGTCCCTGGCAGGCGGAGAGGGGCCTAGGGTGGGAGGGTTTGGGGCTCTGCCCCAGTCTCAGAGCTGTCTGGGCAACTCAGAGGGCTGGCCACAAGTAGCGCAGGATGGACATGCGGGCTGGTTCTGCCCTTCTGTCAGACCCTGGCCAAGTTCCTGCCAGCTCCATCTCAGCTTCTCATCCGTGTCCTGGGGCCTGGTACCCCCACCCTCACCCCCACCCCAAATTCTTCCATGGCACTACAGGCCAGGGCCCCTGGCGTGAGACGGGCTGAGGGAGTGGTTGTATTGGGGCTGGGGTTCCCCAGGGAAGTATGTGTGAATGATGGGGCTGTGGGGACAGGTCCCCCTGAAAGGACAAGGATGGGGAAGTCTGTACAACGGGTTTGAAATGGCTGCTTCCGGGGACAGCTGCTACAGCAGGGTTTCCTGTGTGAAGCGCGGGCCCAGCTCTTACTCCGACAACCACTTCCTCTTCTCTCTGTTTCCATCGGCCCTTTTAAGGTAACAACTGAGGGCCCATCTCCCCTTCCTGTCTCACCCCCCCCAAGAGCAGGGGAGTGTGCTGGGGGTGGGGGTCCGCAAACAGCAGGGAGGGCAGGATTTGAGGGGGGCCAGGGTTGGGGGAGGGGAGAGGGTCTCTTACCTCATCCCTGCCTGTGAGCTGGGAACCACTGAGCTCGCTGGGTTCCCAGGGGCTCAGAGAGGTCCCTCCAAACCCTAAGAGCACTGCTGGGCCTGCCCAGACCCCATCCCAGGCCTCTCTGTGCAGGAGAAAGCTCCAGGCTGACTCGGGACGGCAAACCCTGGGTCTGCAGGAGTTGCTATTTGACCCTTCCCGTGTCACCCCCAACCCTGAGCTTCAGCTCCATTCGAGCACTGCATGTAGGCGCTGGAGGAAACGTTAAGGTTCATGTGGCTCAACCCAGTTTTGCAGAGGACAACACTGCCGCCCGGGATGGCTGGGTGACTGTCACCTCATCGGGGGGGCCACTAGATGACCTGAGGCCCCCTTAGGAGGGGGACCGCTGTCCCCAGGGCTCCAGGGCCTCACCTTGCTCAGAGGCAGCACCAGGAAGGCCCCTCCTCCGCTGGCCTCACAGATCAGGGCCACGAATTTGGGGTTGACGGCACAGAACCCACTATCCCAAGTGTTCTGTGAGACGCGCACATCCTCATAGCACTGGTCGGCCTTGGCTGGCTGGCCAAACACGTGGCGGAACTTGCTGGAACGGACCACCTGCCGGCTCATCCTGGTGAAAGAGGGGTGAAAAACTTTTCTCCCCTCAGGTTAACCCTGACCTTCCCGTGGCCCCCGTCTCTCCCAGGACACCCACCCCTCAGTCTGAAGGTCATGGTCTCAGGTAACTTCCCTGCCGCTCTCCTCTGTCACTGACATCCAGCTACCCTTATACACGCCTTGCCAGTCTCTCCTCATCCCTGGCTGACCTGCAAGGCCCACTGTCTCAACCCGTCCCAGGCCTGGCTTCTGTACCCTCGGCCTCCACAGCAGAGCCTGGGGTGAGGGGTAGCACCTACTGCCAACTACCGCGGACTGGCTAACAGACACAGGGCCCATCCTCTCTGACGGGCCACCCTCCCGGGCCTCAGGGCAACAGCCTGGAGGGTGCACTCAGCCTCAGCGTCGAGACCTCACACCCTCACACCCACATGAGGAGCTGCCTAAAGGCAGGGGCCATCCCCGCCTCCAGGCCCAGGCTGGACACACGAAGGGAAGTGGCAAGTGGGTTTGCCTGGCAGGCACATCCCCCATGGCCGGAGGGCGTCCCCAGCGGGTCTCTGGGCACCAGAAGCAGGCAGATGGCTCGGGTCCCAGCATCTCCTCCTCCTCACACCTCAGCTTCTCGCCCCCACTTAAGCAGGTGCTTTCCCGCGCCTTCTCCATCCCACTGGAGCCATCCACAGGAAGGGAGCGGCCGGTGCTCACTTCTCGGAGGTCCAGCGAGAACGGTTTTCCCCCATCACTGGGCGGACAGCAAACAGAGCCAAGGGACCTGCCTCTGGCTCCCCAGGCGCCAGGCCCCATGCTGGGGCCCCAAAGCATCACCTGCCAGCTTGGCGTGGGGGCCCCACGGCCTCTCCTCCACTGCCCCCCTTGTGCCTAGCCCTTCTCCCTTGGGGGTCCCGCCACCCTCACCCACCCTGGGACTCTGGAGGAGGCTTGCGGGTCCACCTGTCCAGAAAGCAGATGAGGCGCCTGTGAGAGGAGGAGCTGTCTGGGGGCAGGGGACCCGTCCAGGAGGGAAGCCTGGGTCTGGGAACAGGGGAGCCCCAAACTGGAGGCTGGGAGACAGGAAGCCATCGCCCCACCCTGCCTCCTCCCCCACCGCAGGTACCAGGCCCCGGAAACCACGGAAAGGGGAACTTGGCCTTTTCTTGTTTTGCTCTCAACCCCTTCCTGTCTCCAAGCTCAGGGCAGCTACTGGGCTCACCCCACCCTGCCCCCCACCGCTGCCCCAAAGACTCCCATTCTGAGGAGAGGCCGGCCGGTGCATGTCCTGACCCCCGGGCTCCCCCACCATCTTGGCTGCGTGGTCCCTCACCCTCGCCCCCTCACGGAGCTCTGGGACACACGGGTGGATCCTCCCACGCGCACCCACACGCTCAGGCGAGTCCCTCCACGCAGGGCGTGGACAGGCCCCGTCCCCACCTCAGAGCCAGCGGCTCTGACAGTCTGTCCACCCCCACGGCCGGCTTCTGCCAAGCTCTCGCCTGCCCCACAGGTGGCCCAGGGCAGCGATGCCGAGCCCGGGTCGCCGGGCTCCAGCCTTACCTGCGGCTGAGAGATGAGCGACCCCCCAGACGGAGGAGGGCGAGGAGGAGGAGGTGGAGGAAGGAGCCGGCGGAGCCTGAGACCGTCCGCGGAGGATGCTCTTGTCAAGACAATGAATGAGAAGCGGCGGCGCCCGCCTCCTCAGGGGTGGCAGCGCCCCTTTGGGCGGAGCTCTTAAAGGGGAGAGCCCTTCCCTCCGCCGAGGCGCCGCCTCGCCCACCAGCCCACAGCCTTCCCCTCCCTTCCCGCCGCGGAGCTCAGCGCCTCAGCTGCCAATTCCAAACCAAAACAGATGCTGCTGGCCAGTCGCTGAGAATCTAATCTGCACTTTTTTAATGTCAAAAAGGCAAAAATAACCTGTTTCTTCTTCCCTTCTCCAGCCCACCCCCAGCCTACTCGCCATCCTTTCCCTGGCATTCGTAAAATGGCCCATCAGTCCCCTCGAAGTGGGCCTTAGTATAACCCCCATCCCTCGCAAAGGCTGTGTTACCATCTCTCTGCCCCACCTCCAGTCAGGGAACAAGTGTGGGGCGGGGGCGGGGGGGGGGGTGCGGCAAAGGGGAGGAGGGGGAGCCTTGTGTCCACCTGCACTCAAGAGACCTGGGGTCTGTCTATTCAGGCCCCTACATGTACAAATGGGTGACCTTGGGAGAGTCACTTAACCTCTCTGGGTGTGTCTTCACGCAGGAGCAACCCCGCCCTGCCTGCCTCTCAGGGGCAAATGACATAATTTGGCATTATAGAGGTGAAAGAGTCAGAGTTTCTGCCTCGAAGAGCTCTCAGCCCACTGGAAGGAGAGGCACAAATAACAGCTCCAAGAACTAAGCAGAGGCTGGAGCCTGGGCTTGAGACCCAAGAGGAAGGGGTTCATTCCCATCCTTTGGTTCAGAGACTGTGTCATGGAGGGTGCCATGTGAAGGTCAAGAAAGGCTACTCCAGAATCAGATGCTTTATGGATTTGACTCCGGATGTCACACCTCCTGAGTGACCTTGAGCAGATTCCCTAACCTCCTTCAGCAGTCTCAGTTTCTCCATCTGAAACAGCGTCTGACCCACCTCATGATGTTATAAGAACAGAAAGCCTTCTGCACCTCATCCAAAGTGTAGCAAGTGCTTAATAATATTACCTGGCATGTACGAAAAGTGAGCCCACACAGAGGACTGCAGATGCAAGATATGAACAGACATATTCTAGACATCATTTGAGCAAATGGATCAAGCTGTGCCTGAATCCCTTAACCTTTTATAAGTTCCCTTTCCCAATTAAGTCAATGCATTTGAGTTGGATTTCTGGCATTTACACCTGAAAGAGTTCTGACTGGTACACCTGCCAGGAAGGAGACAGGACCACAGGCCCTTCCAAGGTGCAAGATGCACACAGTAAAGAGGGACTGAAGTGCTGAACTCAGAATAAAGTCCAAACTCCTTAGTAAGATGGGAAAGATCTTCTGGTCTGTCCTGCCCTAAAGGGTCTACAGAACATGATGGAGTCAGCCCAGAGAACCTTTGCTCCATGGTTCTCCAGATGTCTCAGTGATGCTTTCTCACTGTAAAAGTGCACAGCACTGCTCACTTACCCTAGAGGATGTACCACCACCCGGGTTCAACAATTACCATCAGTCAGGACTTTCTGGTGGACCAGTGGTTAAGAGTCTGCCTTGCAATGCAGGGGACACTTGTTCGATCCCTGGTCCGGCAAGATTCCACATGCTGCAGGGCAACTAAGCCCATGCACCATGACTACAGAAGTCCGAACACCCGAGAGCATGTGCTCTACAACAAGAGAAGTCACTGCAATGAGAAGCACATACACCAAAACTGGAAAGTAGCCCCAGCTAGCCGCAACTAGGGAAAGCCTTCAAGCAGCAATGAAGACTCAGCACAGCCAAAAATAAATTATATAATAAATAAAAATTTAACAGACTTCCCTGGTGGTCCAGTGGTTAAGACTCTCTGCTGCCAATGCGGGGTGCACGGGTTTGATCCCTCGTCAGGGGACTAGGATCCCACATGCTGTGTGGTGCAGCCAAAAAATAAAAATTGAAAAATAAATAAAATAATCTTTAAAAAATAAAAATAAAGGTCTTAAAAAATTTTAAAACCAAAAACCCAGTTACCCAATTACCATCAACTCGGAAGCAACAGTTAGAACTGGACATGGAACAATAGACTGGTTCCAAATTGGGAAAGGAGTACGTCAAGGACGTATATTGTCACCCTGCTTATTTAACTTATATGCAGAGTACATCATGAGAAATGCTTGGCTGGATGAAGCACAAGCTGGAATCAAGATTGCCAGGAGAAATATCAATAACCTCAGATATGCAGATGACACCACCCTTGTGGCAGAAAGTGAAGAAGAACTAAAGAGCCTCTTGAAGAAAGTGAAAGAGGAGAGTGAAAAAGTTGGCTTAAAGCTCAACACTCAGAACACTAAGATCATGGCATCCAGTCCCATCACTTCATGGCAAATAGATGGGGAAACAGTGGAAATAGCGGCAGATTTTATTTTTTTCAGCTCCAAAATCACTGCAGATGGTGACTGCAGCCAAGAAATTAAAAGACGCTTACTCCTTGGAAGGAAACTTATGACCAACCTAGACAGCATATTAAAAAGCAGAGACAATACTTTGCCAACAAAGGTCCGTCTAGTCAAGGCTATCCAGAAGTCATGTATGGATGTGAGAGTTGTACTATAAAGCAAGCTGAGTGCCAAAGAATTGATGCTTTTGAACTGTGGTGTTGGAGAAGATTCTTGAGAATCCCTTGGACTGCAAGGAGATCCAACCAGTCCATCCTAAAGAAGATCAGTCCTGAGTGTTCATTGGAAGGACTGATGCTGAAGCTGAAACTCCAATACTTTGGCCACCTGATGTGAAGAACGGACTCATTGGAAAAGACCCTGATGCTGGGGAAGATTGAAGGCAGGAGGAGAAGGGGACGACAGAGGATGAGATGGTTGGATGGCATCACTGACTCAATGGACATGAGTCTGGTTAAACTCCAGGAGTTGGTGATGGACAGGGAGGCCTGGCATGCTGCAGTCCCTGGGATCGCAAAGAGTCAGACACGACTGAGCTACTGAACTGAACTGAACTGAACTGGGACTTCCCTGGTGGTTCAGTAGTTAAGAAGTCACCTTCCAATTCAGAAGACATGGGTTAGATTCCTGGTCAGGGAACTAAGATTTCATATCATGGGGCAACTAAGCCTGTGTATCACAACTACTGCATCCATGTGCCACAACTAGAGAGAAGCCCTTGCTCTGCAATGAAAGATCCCACGTGCTGCAACTAAGATCTGACGCAGCCAAAAATAAGTAAATATTAAAAAGAAACAAACAACAAAGAAACAGTTACCAACACATAAGCAGTACTGGTTCATTCAGTCTTCCACATTATTTTCTTGGAATCTATTAAAAGAAATCCTAGACAGAATAGCATTTCAACTTAAGTACTACTGTATTTATTTCTAACAGATAAAGAATTTTTAACTCAGAGTTTTTAATAAAATTGCATTAACTTTACAGATTGATTTGAGAAGGATATTAAGACTTCCACCCATGAATGTAGTATATTTTTCCATTTATTTGTCTTTTATATCCTTCAATATAATTTTCTCTGTAAAGTGTATCATTAGATTTCCCTTCATAGGTGTATTATATTTTTGTGGCTATTTTGAATGGATTCTTCTCATTTGAGTTGTAACCTTATTTTATTTCCTTTTATTTAAAAAATATGTATTTATTTTATTTATTTATTTGCCTGTGCCAGGTCTTACTAACAGTTGCAGCACATGGGAATTTCAGTCTTCATTTCAGCTTTTAGTTGTAGCCTGTGGAATCTTTAGCTGTGACATGTGGGATCTAGTTCCCTGACCATGGATGGAACCTGGGCACTGGGAGTACAGAGCCTTAGCCACTACAGCATTACTTAAAAAATAAAATAAACTTTATTTCCATACAATAAAATGCATCTTTATTTCCATACAATATAACACACTCTGTTTAAGTACAATACATGGATCAATTAGTTTTGACAAATGCATATACCTATATAATTACCAGGCTTCCCCAGTTGATCATCAGTAAAGAATCTGCCTGCAAAAAAAAAAAAAAAAAAGAATCTGCCTGCAATACAGGAGATGAAGGTTCAATCCCTGGGTCAGGAAGATCCCCTGGAAGATGGCATGGCAACCCACTCCAGTATTCTTGCCTGAAGAATCCCATGGACAGAGGAGCCTGGCAGGCTACAGTCCTCCAGGTTGTAGAGAGTCGGACACAACTGAAACGACTTAGCAAGCGTATGCATGTAATTACCACTACAATCGAGATATGATTATTTCCATCACTCCCAAAAGTTCACACACTTCTACAGTCAATTCCCACCCTCAGACCCCAGCAACCACTGATATACTTTCTGTCAGTATAGATTAGCTTTGCCTGTTTTAGAATGTTCCATACAGATGAAATCATACAGTATGGGTCGGGCTTCTTTCATTCATTTCATGAGAAACCTATATGCGGATCAAGAAGCAACAGTTAGAACCCTGAATGGAACATCTGATTGATTGAGGACTGAGAAAGGAGTAAGACAGGGCTGTCTGCTGTCACCCTGTTTGTTTAATCTATATGCCGAGAACATCATGAGAAATGATGAGGTACAAGCTGGAACCAAGATAGGCCCAACAAACATCAACAACCTGAGATATGCAGAGGACACTACTCTAATGGCAGAAAGCAAAGAAGAACTGAAGAACCTCTTGAAGAGGGTGAAGGAGGAGAGTGAAAAATCCAGCTTAAAACTAAACATTAAAGACACTAAGATCATGGCATCCAGCCCCATTACTTCATGGCAAATAGAAGGAGAAAAGGTGGAAGTAGTGACAGATTTCCTCTTCTTGGGCTCTAAAATCACTGTGGAAGGTGACTGCAGCCATGAAATCAGAAAATGATTGCTTCTTGGCAGGAAAGCTATGACAAACCTAGACAATGTGTTGAAAGCAGACATTACTCTGCTGACAAAGGTCTGTATAGTCAAGGCTATGATCTTCCCAGTGGTCACGTACGGTTGTGACAACTGGACCATAAAGAAGGCAGAGCACCGAAGAATTGATGCCTTTGAACTGTGGTGCTGGAGAAGACTCCTGAGAGTCCCTTGGACAGCAAGATCAAACCAGTCAATCTTAAAGGAAATCAACCCTGAATACTCATTGGGAAGGACTGATACTAAAGGTGAAGCTCCAATATTTTGGTCACCTGATGTGAACAGCTGACTAATTAGACAAGTCCCTGATGCTGGGAAAGACTGAGGGCAGAAGGAGAAGAGGGCATCAGAGGATGAGATGGCTGGATGGCGTCACCAATGCAACAGACATGATTGTCTAAAAAACACAATCCAAAAGTAAATTGTTTGTTTTTTAAATATATTTATTTTTTAATTGAATGATAATTGCTCTACAGAATTTTGTTGTTTTCTGTCAGCAAAATTGAGGGAAAGAGATTCAAGAGGGAGGGGACATATGTATACCTATGGCTGATTCTTACTGATGTTTCACGGAAAACAACAAAATTCTGTAAAGCAAAAGTGAATCCTAACATCATCAAAAGTAGAACAACCAGATATTATATGCCTCCTATAAAATAATACAGTAATGTGTAGCATCACCTTTGCAGTATTCTTGTCAAAATCATCATTGTCATTACCACCACCAAGAAACTAACCAAGCCTCTAGATTTAACTTCCCTGGTGGCTCAGCTGGTAAAGAACATGCCTGCCAATGCAGGAGACACAAAAGATGCAGGTTCAATCCGGGGTTGGGACGATCCCCTGGAGAAGGAAATGGCAACCCACTCTAGTATTCTTGACTGGGAAATCCCAGGGACAGAGAAGCCCAGTGGGCTACAGTCCATAGCGTCTAAAAGAGACAGACATGACTGAGCACACACCCATACACGTGCATATATATATATATATATGATCTTAGTTCCCTGACTAGGGGTTGAACCTGTGTCCCCTGTACTGGAAGGCAGATTTTTAATCACTGGACCCCCAGGGAAGTCTCCCACATAAATCTTTAAGTAAAGAGGTGCCTGGGTTTTATTTGCAAGAAGTTACTCTGATAGCCTGGACCCTGCCCCTGTGACCCCCAGGCCTTCTCACAGTTGTGGTCCTCACCCACCTGCAGACTCTGCCCTGACCCACATTCAGGAGCCATTCTGGTTTTAAGTGGGAGGCCCCTAAGGAGGCCTTGTGCATAGGCTCAGACTTAAGCCAACCTTGCTGGCTACTTCTCACCAGCCATCTACTCAAGTGACCTTCCCCAGCTTTATGAGATGACCACTGCTCCAATTTGATGGAGAAAAGAGGTGAGAACTCTTTCAACCCCTCTGCTCCCACCAGTGACCACATCTTCATCTCCTATAAACAATCACAGATCATCATCACAGAGGGGGTGTCCTCCTGCGGTCCGAGGTTAATTCTTCCCTCTTGGGACACATTCCTTCCCACTTCCTCAGTGACCTCACTCCATCGTTTAACCCCCTTCTCCTGCACTGCCACGTTCTCCTCTCCACAGACCCTCTCTCTTTAGTATCTAAAAACAGGCTGAGGTCCCCTGTGTCTTTGGGGGAACCTCTCTCCACTTAGCGACCTCAAACCACTTCCCCATCTCTGTCTTACTTCACAATCAAGTTACTTGAAAGAGCTGTTTACACTTGTTGAATCCACTTCCGCATCTCCTACTTAGTCTCACGGGTCTGTCTTCTGTCCCCACCTTCCCACACAGATGTGTCCCTGCCGTGACCACCAATAATCTCCTGGTCATTACATCAAAGGAGCCTGCTACTGACCACTCCCTCCCTCTGGAATCTTTCCTTTCTTTGGTGTCTGGGCCTCATTGTCTCCTAATTGGACTTCCCCGATGGCTCAGCAGGTAAAGAATCTGCCTGCAATGCAGGAGACACAGGAGACTCAGGAGACTCGGGTTCAATCCTGGGGTTGGGAAGATCCCCGGAAGAGAAAAATGGCAACCCACTCCAGTATACTTACCCGAAAAATCCCATGGACAGAGGAGACTGTCAGGCTACAGTCCAAAGGATCGCAGAGAGTCAGACATGAGTTAGCGACCACCCATGCATGCACGTCTCCTAATTTCTTCTTTGCACTGCAGCTTTCTCTCAGGGCTCTGCACGGTGTCTCTCCCTTTGTTTAACATGCTGTCTGTAGGCTGCTCCCCAAGACACCACCTCTTCTCCCAAACTCCCTATACCGTCTCTTTCACATCCGCAACTTCAAATTAAAAAAAAAAAAAAAAAAATATATATATATATATATATATATATTTAATTTGCTGCACCAGGCCTTAGTTGCGGCACGAGGCCCCCTGCATCGGGAGTGAGGCGTTTTAGCCACTGTACCACCAGGGAAATCCCTGCAACTTCACACTTTGACAGGCCCCAGTCTCTGTGGCCTCGTCCTGTTGCCTGTGCTCCCTAGTTTCAACTACCAACTCCATGGCTCAACCAGTATGTCCCACTAGAACCTCAAGGAGAGGTTCACAAGAGGACGAAGTCTTGACCTTGAATCTCTGCCTTTCGATCCATGCCCACCGTCACCTCCCCAGTTGTGTTGCTTGGACCATCGTGCTAGCTCCTTGACCAATCACCTTCCTCTGATTTATCTTTCACAGCATCACTAAAGTCAGGTGATACTGTCATAGTACGATCCCTGGTCATTCTATGCCTACTCTATGCCTACCTTACAAAACTTTACCAGGTCCTCAATGCTTCCTCGAAAAAGGTGAGACTACCTCAGGATGGCAGACTTCCTTGGTGGCTCAGATGGTAAAGAATCTGCCTATCCCTGGGTGAGGAAGATCCCCTGGAGAAGGGAAGGGCAACCCACTCCAGTATGCTTGCCTGAAGAATTCCACGGACAGAGGAGCCTGGCGGGTTGCAGTCCATGGGATCGCAATGAGTCATACACGACTGAGGGACTAACACTTTCACTTTTCAGCATGGCATCCAAAGTCCTTCATGATCTTCCCCATCCACACTTCTGGCTCATCAGTTCAGTTCAGTTCAGTCGCTCAGTCATGTCCAACTCTTTGCGACCCCATGGACTGCAGCACACCAGGCTTCCCTGTCCATCATCAACTTCCAGAGCCTACTCAAACTCACGTCCATCGCGTTGGTGATGCCATTCAACCATCTCATCCTCTGTCGTCCCCTTCTCCTCCTGTCTTCAATCTTTCCCAGCATCAGGGTCTTTTCCAATGAGTCGGTTCTTCGCATCAGGTGGCCCAAGTGTTAGAGTTTCAGCTTCAGCATCAGTCCTGGCTCATCATCCAAGCTCAACATCCTCCCTCATTCCTCTGGTCCAGGGGCTGAGCCTTCAGATATCTACAAGGAGAGGAGTGGAGGTGGGTGTTCTGGTTACCTCTTGTGGAGAAAACCATTCCAAATTTTTTTTTTTTTCAAAATTTTATGACTTAAAATGACAACTGCAGGACTTCCCTGGTGGCACAGTGGCTAAGACTCCATGCTCCCAATGCAGGCAGCCCAGGTTTGATCCCTGGTGAGGGAACTAGATGCCACATGCTGCAACTAAGACCCAGCACAGCCAAATAAATATATGTTAAAATGACAACTGCTTTATTATCTCTCATTATTTTACGGTTTTGAGACAGTGTCCCAAGAGAAAGCACTCAAGAGGCTAGGCCCGTGACTGGTGCAGGGTTATTTCCACAGCATTCTGTTAGTTAAGCAGCCCTGATCCCAGGGGAGGGAAAATTAATGCCTCCTTTTGATGCAGAGAGTTACAAAGAATTTTCAGCCATCTTTAAGCCACCACAAAGACTAGGGGGTCACACACCTCGCTGATGCAGGCCAGGTAATTTCTAATAGGGATGGAAGAATTGTGGCTGCCCTAGCCCTTTGTCACCTGGAGGGGCCAGGGTAGCCAAACCTTCTGTTAGAAATATGGATTTTTAAGTGAAAGCTGCAGATCTCTCAGTATTGGCAACCAATTCAAAAATTTCTAAAAATATTACATGAGCAAAACTAAATATATCTTTGGTTTGGATGTGGTTTTTTCTGGCCAACAATATTTTTGGACTCTATTCTCTGCCCTCAGCACAGGCTTGAAATCTCTTACTCCTTGTTTGCTACCAAATTCTTCTGTACCCTACTTATCTTTTAAGACTCAGGTCAAAATTTCCTTCTCTGTGGGAACTATAGTCAATGTCTTGTAATAACCTATGATGGAAAATAATCTGAAAAATAATGTATGTGTGTATGCATAATTGAATCACTTTGCTATGCAATGGAAACATTGTAAGTCAACTATACTTCAGTAAAATATGCATATTTAAAAAACAAAAAGAAATTTCCTTCTCTGTGAAGCCGTCCCTCACACTCCCCGCCCCCATACAGCCATTCCCCAGATGATCTCTTCTCTGTGTCAGTGGCCCCTGGTGCGTCCCTCTATCTCGTTAATTAGTACTTTAGATAGTAATTATTTTAGGTCCAGCTTCTCCATCAGACTGCTGGGCACAGGGCCCAACACGTGATGGGCATTCAATAAACATAAACCCTTCTTTCTTTGCCAACACTGGTAATCAACCACCACCTCTTGTCCACGCCACTGTCACCAATTTCCTTTCTGACTGATTCATCCTCTGTCCCGACTGTCATTACAGGAAGTCCTCTACGTATGAACCTTCAAGTTGCAAACTTTCAAAGATGCGAACACGAGGTTACATGTCCAATCACGTAAGTCAGTTCACATGAAGTGGCAGCTTGCCCTCTGTCTCCTATTGCTGACGATCCTTCAGCTCTACCATCTCCCACCTCCTTCCCCTCCTCCAGTCAGTAACTCTTCCTGCCTCAATGCCACCCCCTGGATGCCAGCTGCTGTACTGTCCTCCTGTACTTTTCAAGGTACTGTAGTAGAAAATTAGACATGTTTTACTTTTTGTGTTTGTATTTTATGCTTTGTGTGGAAAATATTATAAACCTAATACTGTACAGTACTCTGTTGTTGTTCATCGTCAGTTGACTCTTTGTGATCCCATGGACTGTAGCTCTCCAGGCTCCTCTGTTCATGGGAGTTCCCAGGCAAGAATACTGGAGTGGGTTGCCATTTCCTTCTCCAAGGGATCTTCCTGGACCTGCATCTCTTGCGCTGGCAGGCAGATGCTTTACCACTGAGCCACCAGGGAAGCCCATAGCTGATTGTATTAGTTGAATTACCTAGGTTAACTTTGTGGTATTTATGAACAAAACTGGACAAAACGCTCTTGGAATGGAATTCATTCATATGTAGGGGACTTACTGTACTCTAGTTCAAACCCTTTTCACTTCTGCCCAGAATGATTCCAAGAGTCTCTAACAAGTCTCCCCAACTCCATCTCCTCTGTTGCCCCCAAACCCTGCCCCTCACCCAGACTCCTCCCTAATGCACAGATCTGACCATGTCAATCCCTTACTCGAACTTTTTTTTTTTTTTTCTTACTCGAACATTTTAAGATTGCTCCTTTATTCTTCTGTATAAAATTCAAACTTCACGGACTGGGTTAATGGATGGAGATTTAGTGCCTGTTCAGCCCAACTGGTTCAGGGGTGGAAGCAGGGCCATTTAAGGTCTGCCTTGGCTCTTTCTCTGGTTGCCATTTCTGTTACTATGTGGGGCAAGCCTTCCTGCGAATGAAGCCAACAGGCAGAAACCATGTGGAAATGAGAAGTGTGGGAGAGAGAGACAGAGAGAGATACAGAGGGAGAGAGAGAATGACTTTGTTGAGCCCCCTCAATCTCGTTGTGCCTTATGTACATCCCAGGCTTTCCCAGTTCTGAGAGTCAAGGTGAGATCAACAGCCCGCTAGTTAACACTTGGGGGCCTGGTTTGACTGGTCTGAAAAGCAGAATTGATCCGCACATAAAACAAGGACATTCATCAAAGAAGTATCACACTGTATATTCCAAGTATTCCAACCATGCTGCATTCTCAGGGAACCACACCCACCACTGATCCACTTCCATTTTGGAATTGGCAAACCAAGCTCACCACATATGACCTATAGGGAGAATTTTATCCCAAAGCCTGGTCAGTCCCAGGTAGGATCTCTCCACGTGATACAAGTCCTTCCTATAGCTTACCTTGGGAGCTCTGCAATTGCATCTTGGGACATTAATACTTAGAAGGGATCTTTGTCCAGCTGCTCCTTTTTATGGGTAAAGAAATCAAGATCCAGAGATCACCATTAATTTAGATAGTGTCTGAACAAAATCCTTGGTATGGATTTCCACAGTACAACGTTACCAAGTTTGAGAGAAGATCCTTGTCTCTTTTTCACACCCTTTTTGTGTGTCGCAGCTTAAGACACAAAACAAATAGTCATTCGGTCTTTAGACATTTTCAAAGACCCATAAGGTATCCTGCTTCCTTTCTTATGGTAAAGAAAACCAAATAGGGAAAGAAAAGGGGCTGTACTAGCTAGTGAGTAAAAATTTTTTTCACTTCATATATGGCTATTTGTGAACTCATTTTCTTTCATCCATGTCCAGATTTTGCTCTCATATTTATACCACATCAGAACATCTAATTGAAACTATAAGCAAAAAATCTGTCTTTATTATCTGGTTTTTTGGGTTATAAGTTACAGAAACCACCTTAAATCAATGTAAGCAAAAAAAAAAAAAGGGGGGGGAATTTAGGGGTTCACACCACTGATTAAATGATGCTATCAAGATTATCAGGATTAAAAAAAAGATCAAGCAAAGATGACCACCAGATCTCCAGGTTTAAAACCTACCAGATGAGCAACCCCAGAAAAAGAAGAGATTCTCTTTCCCAGCAAACGTCATGAACAGATTCTCATTGGACCAACTTGGGTCACTTGCCCATCTTTGCACCAATCTCTGTGGCCAGAGGGATGGAATAGACGGAGTGGCCAAGCTTCTGTCAAGTGCCCACTCTTCAGGCCAGGATGGTGGAGTCAATCAGGGCCAAACCACTGGGATTGAAAATACAGGCTTAGACCAATCATTTAAAATAGAATGGGAGGATTTCCCTGGTGGTTTGGTGTTAAGAACCCTCCTTGCTATGCAAGATCCCCAGTTGGGGAACTAAGATTCCACATGCTAGACAACTAAGTAATTGTCTTAGTCAACTTAGTAGACAACTAAGCCTACTGCAACGAAAAATCAACAACAGATTCCCACATGGCATAACAAAGATCAAGATCCCACATGATGTAATGAAGATCCTGCATGATGTAACCAAGATCTTGCATGATGTAAAGATCTTACCTGATGTAATAAAGATCTTGCATGATGTAATGAAAATCTTGCATGATGTTATTAAAGATTTTGCATGATGTAATGAAAATCTTGCATGATGTATTAAAGATTTTGCATGATGTAATAAAGAACTTGCATGATGTAGTGAAGATCTTACATGTTGTAGCTAAGACTCAACACAAACAAATAAATGAATAAATATTTTAAAAAATAAAATAGAAACGAATATTGGAAGGCAAATATCATGACCGCTACAGTTTCCCAAGTAAAATCAGGGCAGAAGAAAGACTAGTGTTCAGCAGGCAAACATACAGACTAAACAGCAATGATATAGCTACTGTCACCAAATCACCTTTGTTTCTGATGATATAGGAGCCATATGGTAAGTAAATATTAGGGTAATAAGATTTTGAATGGTAGTTACCAAGGTTTTTATGTTCTTCTCTGCGTTGCTGAAAAGCATGAGCCATTTTCCATGGCTAGAAGGCAGGATATATACTAATCCCAGTATTTTAAAGCTGGAAAGAACCATTTTATTTGAAGAAACTGAGGACCTAAGAGTGAAATAGTCTCTGGAATCACCCAATAAGGTAGTGACAGAGTCTAGTATCCAGGCTGGTGATTTTTCTCACTATATTCCAGCTGTTTCTGATGGTACAGGAGATACCTATTGTTTCTGCCTGACTGTTGTCTATCCTCTCTGCTCTATAATAGGAACTAGAATTTCCTTAGTGATTTCCTTAGGAAGTCTGTAGTGATGGTATGATTGTTGCCTAACAACCTCCATTTCACTCCAAATGACTAGCCTAACTCAATCAGGGAAATGCTATTCCCGTGCCAGTAACTGGTTCAAAGATGGAGATTTGCCATAAACTGGCCAATGAGACCAGAAGAAGTCATTAGTGAGTGTGTTGTGTAAAGATGTCCTTGCTCATAAAAAAAAAAGATACACCTGTGATCACTTCCTTCCAAAACTTCTGATGATTATCTGTTTTATTATAGCCACCCTACCAGATGCAAATGGAATCTCATTGTTCTTTTCATTTGGATTTCCCTGATGATGAATGATTTATCTTTCCACGTGCTCATTGGCCATTTATATATTTTCCTTGGAGGAATTTCTTTTCAGATCTTATATCTACTTTCAGTTGAGTTGTATTTTTAATACTGAGTTGTAGGCGTTCTTTACATATTTTGGATATGATTCTTATGTAAGATGTATGATCTGCAAATATTTTATTTTGTGAGTTGTTTTTCATTTTCTTGGTGGTAGTTTTTGTCTTTCTAGGACTTTCTCCATTCCATCTACATTATCTAATTTATTGGCATATAATTGTTCATAGTTTTCCTTTATAATCCTTTTTATTTATGTAGTTAGTAGTCATGTCCCCAAGGTATTTCATAAGAAATTGGAAATTTCTTAATTGAATGGAAGCTGACATAAATCAACAAAAATAGCTTTTGGAAAGCCAGGTACTATGTTTTAAATCTCTTTCATTTTGCTGATAAGAAAAGTTACCTATTAAAAAAACAAACAAACCAAAATCCAGAAGTTAACTAATCAGGTTAAGCAAAAACTTAACCTGTGGCCTGCCCAGAAAAGGCAAATCCAGAGAGACAAAAATTGGATTAGTGGTTGCCAGGAACAGGGAGTCTCAGCAGAAGATAGGGAGTGGCTGCTAATGAGTTTGGGTTTTTTTCTTTTAGATTAAAACATTCTGGTATTAGATAAGTGATGACTGATGCACAAATTTGTGACTATGCTAAGGACCAAAACCACTGAACTGTATACTTAGGTAAACTTTATATAATATATATTTTAATAATAATAATAATATATATTTCAATATGCTGTTTTTTAAAAAAAGATTGTATGTGACCATACTCTAATTGTCCTAATTTTAAGGTATTAAACACCATATTTTTCTACCATTCAATGAAAAGAGATAAGGGCTTTCTTGATATCAACTTATTACCCATCTAAAATATAAATCTTTTTTTGGGAATTCCCTGGAAGTCCAGTGGTTAGGACTCTGCACTTTCACAGCCAAGGGCCTGGGTTTGATCCCTGGTTGGGGAACTAAGATTCCACAAGCCACGCAGCATGGCCAATAAATAAATAAAATAAAGGTTTCTAAACCAGAATTATTAAATATATTTTAAAAATTATGAGAAATTATCAATCAGTATAGGAGTTCAATATTTCATTAATTTTAACTCCATCACTCCAGGTGAACCTGATTTGCAATGAAGATTGTGAGATTTCCCAAAGTTTCTCTTTTGTTCCTTCAAACCGTAACAGCTGGTACAGCTTTTAATTTTTGAGAAAAGTGAAAGAAAGTGAAGTCCCTCAGTTGTGTCCAACTCCTTGTGACCCTGTGGACTATAGCCTACCAGGCTCCTCCATCCATGGGATTCAGGCAAGAATACTGGAGTGGGTTGCCATTTCCTTCTCCAGGGGATCTTCCTGACCCAGGGATCGAACCCAGGTCTACATTGCAGGCAGACTCTTTACCCTCTGAGCCACCAGGGAGAGAATTTTTTTTTTTTTTTTTGAGATCGTCACTACAATTTTCTTTTCTTTTCTTTTTCTTTTTTACTTGAAATTTGACAGAATTTTTATTTCACAGTACCCTAATATTGATAAGTGAACAGGCTGTTGAAAATGATGCTCTGAAGTTCTGACATGATACTTAACAGCTGTAAGTTGCTAGGTTACAAGCAAGGTGTACACAGATGGAAATGAACAAGTAATATAAAAAGTTTAGGTAGATAGGAGATTCATATTTCTCCACTGACATATTTACAGCTGGATATAAATAAAAGACCTGCTTGCACACCAAACCCAGGTCCTTTCGGTGGTTCAGTCAAAGAGGTAAGACCTCCAGCTGGCTCACAGGAGAAGCGTCCACTCCTTGGCCCAGGTTTGGGGATTTTGCCAGCCTTGAGTTCATCAATAATTTCTTCAATATCTGTAGGTGTCAGATCCTCATAGTAGTTGTCATTCATTTGAACCACTGGTGCATTTACACAGGCCCCTAAACATTCCACTTCTATAAGAGTGAAAAGTTTGTCAGGTGTAGTCTCTCCAACCTTTATTCCAAGTTTTTTCTGAATGGCTTCCAGTATGCTGGCTGAGTTTCGGAGCATGCAAGGCGTAGTAGTGCAGACTTGAATGTGATACTTTCCAACAGGCTTTCGATTATACATTGTATAAAAAGTTGCTACTTCATACACTCTCATTGGAGGTACTTTTAAAATTTCTGCAACCTTGTTCATAGGAGAGATGGGCAGCCATCCATTCTGTCTCTGGGCTAAAAATCCAGAACTGGAAGCACAGCTGCTGCTTTATGCCCTTCCGGGTAGTTTTTCACAATGGCCTCTATCCTCTATATCCTATATATATATATAGATATATATCTATATCCTCTATAGTTTTCTGGTGTGAAATCAAATGGAGTTTCTGGGTTATTCTCAGGAGTATCTCTGTGCACAAATAAGGATCCTCCAGCTCCATTCTGAACAGCTGTCTTATGCAGATTTCTTATATGTTTTCCCCACTGGGCGGCGAGGCCCGCTGTGCGGGCCCGTAGCGCCGCGGAGAGGAACATGGCTGGCCAAACTGCGGGGCTCCGGGCCACACCGGCACGGTCCCGAGCGGTCGGCACGCACGGCGTGCGCGCACCGGAGTCCAGCCCGCGCCCAGGGCAGCGGGGGCGCGCGGGTCACTACAATTTTCTCTCTTCCCTCTGCAGAAGTAAAAAACACCAGCTTAAATTAAAACAACAAAGACTACATATGACAGTTTCCAGACCTAAACATATCTTGGAACTTTGTTAATACAACTATTAATACTACATAACAATATTTTGTATTGGCCTTGTCAACATTCCTCAAACTGGTTTTTTCTTGAAGTGTCTATTTCAAAGTCTCAACTAAGAAAACAGAGTATGTTCCCTGAGTCTGGACTCAACCCTCTGATGACTTGGATGTGGGCTAACATCAGTTCAACTCCCTCTCAGGGTCAGGATGATGACTGAAAGAGTGTGAGAAGCAGGGCCTTGGCATCTATCTGAGTCTGAAGTGTCTTTCACAAAATATCCAGATGGTACTCCTGCTCCTTGGCATTTGAAGCATCTCTTTTAAACTTCAGCCACAGAATAGTAAGTAGTTACATTTTTAATGTTTTCACCATTAAGAATTTTTATCTCAAGAGTGTGTTTGACTCTTTCGGACCCCATGGACTACAGGAGCCCGCCAGGCTCCTTTGACCATGGAATTTTCCAGGCAAGAATACTAGAGTGGGTTGCCATTCCCTTCTCCAGGGCATCTTCCTGACCCAGGGATCGAACCTGGGTCTCCTGTATTGCAGATTCTTTACCATCTGAGCCACCAGAATTTTAATTTCAAGAGTAATACATGCTAATTGTATATTAAATTCCAAAAGATACATTAAAAAAAAAAGTCATTTTACCACTAACCCTCCATTCCCATTGCCCTGAGGTAAACAAGGTCAACAATTTGATGTGTTTTCAAAAGAGAAATGTTGAATGGGAAATATAATTTTCACACCTGGCAAAGAATATCTTAAATGTAGATATTTCCCAGAGAGCCAAAGAAAGTCCTGGGCAACTTAAGTATTCAAAGGAAGATGAGTCTAGAAAAAAGAATAAGATGAAACAGCCAATGGGCGGCAAATGGACCTGAGAAATCTTTCGGGGGTGATTCTAAAACCAGATTGTGGTCATGGTTGCACAACTCTGGAAATTTACTGAAATCATTAAATTGTGCACATAAAATGGGTGAATGTAAATTATACCTCAATAAAGTTGGGGTGATTTGTGTGCTTTCCTTTTGTTGTTGTTTTGTTTTTTAAGCAGCCAGGAAGATGGGAGGAAAATCACCAGATGGGGACACAGCATGGATGTGAGCAGAGTTCTGTGCTCCTAGCAGCTACCTAGACAACCAGGCAGGCAGAAAAACGGCCCTGTGAGGATGTCCACACCTAATTCCTGGAATCTACGCTCCCTGACACAGATAAAAGGTTTTTATTTGTGTAATTAAGTTTGTGCTGCGCTTAGTCACCTCTGACCCTTTGAGACCCTTTTGGACAGTAGCCACCAGACTCCTCTGTCCATGGGATTTTCCAGGCAAGAATACTGGAGCGTGCTGCCATTTCTTCCTCCGGGGGATCTTCCCACCCAAGGAACAAACTTGCATCTCCTCTGTCTCCTGCATTGCAGGTGGACTGTTTACCCGCTGAGTCACTGGGGAAGCCCATAATTAAGTTTACAGACCTTAAAACAGGGAGATTAGCCTGGATTTTTCAGGTGATTCATAATCGAATCACTTGATTCTTTAAAAGCAAAGAACTTTCTCCAGCTGGAAGCAAGAGCGGTATGGCAGAACGTAGAAATTCCCAGCCCGTACAAGCTTTGGGATGACCCCGCTGTGCGCAAGCGCAGGAGTGAGGCCTCTAGGAGCGCAGGACTCCCCCAGGTAAAGTAGCCAGGAAATAGGGGCCTTAGTCCCACCTACAACCTGAATGAGTGGATTCTTCACTGCGCCTCCCTGCCAGAGTCTAGTCAGCCAACACCCTGACTTCTGCTCAGAAAATTCCAGAATGGAGAAACCAACTGGGCCAATGTGGACTTGTGTACCACAAAGCTGAGAGACCATAGATGTGTTGTCTTAAGTCTCTACGTTTGTAGTCATTTGTTAGGGCAGCAATAGAAAACGAATACAATACCAAAATTATAAATCAGATGTCAGAGCCCACTTCAGACCTTTTAGTGATTTTTTGTGGCCTGAAACTAAATAGAGTCTAAACTCCTTAATGTAGCACGTGTAGCCCTCATGACCTGCCTCTGGACTCATTAGCTGTAGGCTCTTCACCCTCCTACAGGTACCCTGATACTTCTCACCTACCTTCCTCTCCTTAAGATAACTTTCTCATTCTTGTGGACTAAACTGAGGATTTAGTTTAATGGATTTCTGTTCCAGGAAGACTCTCTGGTCTGCGTTCCATAGCACCTGCTGAAAGGTTTCTTCATTATAATACAATAATAATGTGTGCGTGCTAAGTCGCTTTAGTCGTGTCTGACTCTTTGTGACCCTATAGACTGCAGCCTGCCAGGCTCCTCTGTCCATGGGATTCTCCAGGCAAGAATACTGGAGTGGGTTGCCATGTCCTTGCCATGATCCCCCTCCAGGGGATCTTCCTCGCCCAGGGATTGAACCCATGTCTCCTGTGGCACCTGCATAGCAGGTGGATTCTTTACCGATGAGTCACCAAGGAAGTCCATAATAATAATAATAATATAGCATATAATTCCACTTATAAAGTATTACAATGAACCATTTATGTGCATGGATCCCCGTTTAGGTTATAACCTCTTTCAAGGAAGGATCAAATCTTATTCATCTTTGTTTCCCCAGTACCCTCTACACAGTGGATGCCCCATAAATATTGTTTACATGTCCCATTTGGAAGAAAAAGCTTTGGCAACTAATAAAGAAGTTTATTAATCAACAAGTAGGTTAGATCATGAGGGCTGTTCATATGTTCATTCATCTGTAAGGAAGCAAGTGGGAGTTAGGCTGTGTATCCTAGATTAGATTATTTCTATGAAACAGTACTGTTGATCCTCAAACTTTAGAAAAAGCTCCTCAATCCTCCTTGCAGGTAACATTTTATAGGCACTACTGTTGACATTCTCAGCAGAAGAAGATCTCCTTCCTAAATATCTTGGTGTCAGTAGGAAAACCTCACAGCTACCCACATCCACCTAGTTAATCACTTGGATGGTGGCTATGTTGGAAGGGCCTTGATATATGAAATGCCCAGTCAGGTGACTATAAAGTTTCCACACAGTACCTTCACTAAGCTTTGCCCATAAGTTTTACTAGTGAATATCAAACTAATAGATATTAGAGGCACTTGCCAATCAGTTTTCCTCCTCTCTTTTTAAAAAATATCTATTTTATTTATTTATTTGGCTGTGCTGGGTCTTAGTCACAGCACGTGGTATCTTCACTCTCTAGCTGTGGCATGCCGGCTCTTTAGTTGTGGTATGTGAGATCTAGTTCCCTGACCAGGGGTCAAACCCAGGCCCTCTGCCTTGGGGTGCAGAGTCTTAGCCACTGGACCACCAGGGAAGTCCCCACTTTTCCCTGTCTCTCTCTTTTAAAAAAAGGTTTCTGTCTTGGGTCGCTTTTTTTTTTTTTAATAATTGTATTTATTTATTTAGGGCTGTTCTGGGTCTTTGTTGCTTTGCACAGACTTTCTCTAGTTGCAGCAAACAGGAAGGGCCTACTCTTCATTTCAGTGCGTGGGCTTCTCATCGCAGCGGCTTCTCTTGCTGTGGAGCATAGGCTCTAGGCATGTGGGCTTCAGTAGTTGTAGCACATGGGCTCAGAAGTTGAGGCTTGAGGGCTCTAGAGCGTGGACAGGTGCACAGGCTTATCTACTCCGCAGCATGTGGAATCTTCCCAGACCAGGGATCGAACCTGTGTCCCCTACTTTGGCAGGCAGATTCTTATCCACTGTGCCACCAGGGCAGTCTCCCTCTTCTCTTGATGATTAATGTCAATGACACATTTTTGCAGGTTGCATAACTGGATTCTTATTCTTTAGAATGGATTTCTCTTGGGGAAAAATTCATCCCATATTTGCAAGACCATTCACCATTTTTTATGACCTATTTAGAAAACCACACTTTCTAACTCGGACTTTAACATTGATGAGGCATAGCAGGGTTAGCAATGTTTGTAAAACACCACAAGACCAAGCACAAACCCAGGAAATACACCAAAGATTAAGAGATAATACTGATGCTGAGTAATGCTAAAATGAGTGCATATAATCACTAATTCCATCTGTTGGTTCAGATGGAGTTGGTTCATGTGCTTTTTCTTGCTTACAGCTTGGCTTTTCCTATAAGGCTTTATGAGTTGAATAGAGAAAATTATGTGCTTTGACTTGAAATTAAAATTATGTTGTAATATTGCAGCACGTATTCAGAGGCAAATGCTCAAAATGGTCACCATTCATTTCACAGACTGTTGAGAATGGTGACCCCTGAACTGACAAGTATTTAGTTTTCTACACTTTCTCTCACTGGTCCTCTCCTTTCATAAATGAGTTCAGTCTTAAATCTATCACATAACCTAAAAGTGGCTGCACGTGTTGGTAAATGAGCTTCATATTCATGTTTCCAGCACTGCTGAGCCCTTGACAACATCTTCATTTTCTTTAAAATCCACTTAGGATGCTCAAAGATCAGATATAATCCTGATACCCTGAACCTCTACTTTTTCACTCATGCTGCAATCCAATGACATCACTAACACCAACCCAGGAAACAGTACAAATTATCACATTTTCTCTATATTTGTAAATGTCTTCGTCAACATTGAATGTGTAAATGTTTTCTTGCAACACTCTGAAGCTGAGTGACATGATAAAATGCTTTCTTCTGGCAGAAAATCCAATCTTATTATCTTACTTCTCAGAATGTCATGTCTTATATTTACGTCTACAAGCCATTTTGTGTTTATTTTTGTGTCTGGCATGAGGGTATGTTGACAGTTTCCTAATTTCACTGATTCTCATGTGGCTGTGGGTGTCCAGCTTTCCCAACACCACTTGCTAAAGAGACTGTCTTTTTCCCATTGTATGTTCTTGCCTCATCTGTTGAAGATTAATTGATCATAGATGCATGGGTTTATTTCTGGGCTCTCTATTCTGTTCCATTGATCCATATGTCTGCTTTTGTGCCAATACCAAATGCTGTTTTGATTACTGTAGGTTTGTAGTATTGTCTGAAGTCTGGGAGGGTTATGCCTGCAGGTTTGTTCTTTTTCCTCAGGACTGCCTTGGCAATTCTGAGTCTTTTATGGTTCCATATAAATTTTAGGATTATTTGTTCTAGTTCTGTGAAAAATGTCGTGGGTGATTTGATACAGGCTGCCTTAAATCTGTAGATTGCTTTGGGTAGTACGGCCATTTTAATAATATTAATTCTTCTAATCCAAAAGCATGGCATGTCTTTCCATTTCTTTGACTCAGCTTCAGTTTCCTTTATCCATGTTTTTTAAAATTAATTAATTAAATAATCTATGGCTGCGCTGGGTCTTCATTGCTGCTTGCAGGCTTTCTCCTGTTGCAGAGAGTGGGGGCTGCTCTGTAGTTCGCGGTGCGGGCTTCTCATTGCAGTGGTTTCTCTTGTTGTGGAGTGCAGGCTCTGGGCCCATGGGCTTCAGTAGTTGCACCTCCTGGATTCTAGAGTCCAGCTCAGTAGTTATGGCACCCGGGCTTAGCTGTACCACATCATGTGGGATCTTTCTGGATTAGGGATCGAACCCGTGTCCCCTGCATTGGCAGGAGGATTCTTTACCACTGAGCCGCCAGGGAAGCCCCTCAATGTTTTATAGTTCCCAGCCTTTCACCTTCTTGGTCAGGTTTATCCCTATGTTATATTTTTTGGATGCATTTTTTTAATGTTTATTTTCGGCTGTGCTAAGTCTTCATTGCCGCAAGCAGGTTTTCTCATGTTGCGGAGAGCGGGGATTACTCTCCAGCTGCGGTTCACAGGCTCCTCGTGTTGTTGGCTTCTCTTGTTGTGGAGCACGGGCTCCAGGTGTTCAGGCTTCAGCAGCCATGGTGCATGACTAAGTCGGGCTTAGCTGCCCCATGGCATGTGGGATCTTCCCAGACCATGGACTGAATTGGCGTCCCCTGCACTGCAAGGCGGGTTCTTAACCACTGGACCACCAGGGAAGCCCTTGGATGCATTTTAAAAGGGACTGTTTTTTTTACTTTCCCTTTCTGATATTTCATTTTTTTAAATTTAAAATTTATTTATTTATTTATTGTACTGCACAGCTTGTGGGGTCTTAGTTTCCTTGCAGATGCTGCTGCTGCTGCTGCTAAGTCGCTTCAGTCATATCCGACTCTGTGCGACCCCATAGACGGCAGCCCACCAGGCTCCCCCGTCCCTGGCATTCTCCAGGCAAGAACAGTGGAGTGGGTTGCCATTTCCTTCTCCAAGGATCAAAGCTGGGTACCCTGCAATGGAAGCACAGAATTCTAACCACTGGACAATAAGGGAATTCCCATGATATTTCATTGTTAGTGTAAAGAAATGCAACAGATTTCTGTATGTTAATCTTGTATCCTGCTACCTTGCTGAATTCATTTATCAGTTCTAGTGGGTTTTGTATGGCATCGTTATTCCTTAGAGATTTATACATTGGAGGAAAAACTATAGAGGCAAGCCAGAAGATGGTTTCATAGCACTCGGTGGTCATTATAATTCCAGAGGAGGGACCAGCCTGGGATTGGACTTCTGGGAATACTGTCAATATTTTACTTCTTGACTCAGGTGATATATTTTTAAAAAATATACATTTCTACAATAAAAAGAAAAAATACTTAGGGAATGAATTAATGGGGCCCAACACAGTTAATGGAAACAGCTCCAGACCAAGAATTTTAGAATACTGGAGCCAGGGAAAATCTTCATAGGTTTTCTAACGATCATGAACCAGAATGGAATTGGATTTCTCAATGCTGACAACAGAAGCCAGAAGACAGAGTTCTGTGTTCAAAATACTAACAACAAATCATTTCCAATCTTCAATTCTCTACCTAAGCTACTGAGTATGAAACTAGAATAGAGACATTTTTAGACATACAAAGTCTCAAAAATGTATCCTTCTGTATCAAGGTACTAGAGAACATACCCACCAAAACAATAGATAAAGCAAGAAAGAGGGAGATATGGAACCCAGGACACTAGGAATCCAAAACAAGAGAGACATGAAGAACACTTCAGATTGAAACTGGTCAGAAGGCTACAGAGAGGTATCTTTTAGAAAACAAAACCAGAGACTTCCCTGCTGGTCTAGTGGCTAGGGCTCTGTACTCCCAATTCAGGGGCCCCAGGTTTGATCCCTGGTAGGGAACTGGATCCCATATGCTGCAACTAAGAGTTTAACTGCTGCAACTAAAGATCCCACATGCTGCAACTAAGACCCAGCATGGCCAAATAAATAAATAAATATTTCTAAAAGAAAAAAAAAATAGAAAAGCTAATGTGTTTGAATGTAATGAGATATTTACACCTCAAGGTGGAGTTAAAGCAGGAGACATAAGAGACACGGGTTTGATCCCTGGGTGGGGAAGATCCTCTGGAGAAGGACATGGCAATCCACTCCAGTATTCTTGCCTGGAGAATCCCCATGGACAGAGGAGCCTGGCGGGCTACAGTCCATGGGGTCGCACAGAGTCGGACTCGACTGAGGTGACTGAGCACACATATAACACAAACAACATAAAACAAACATAAAACAAAACAACGAAAAGAGGACACAATTATTAACTCAGTTGCGGGGGAGAGGGAGGAGCAGGCAGTACAGGAAAGCAGTCATAGTAACTACATGGTTCAACTGTGGCTACCACTTACATAGTTACAGCGATGCAAACTCTGAATACTGATGTAACCAAACCGTGTGTGATACAGCAACATGCGGGAATGAAGGCGGGAAGTCTATGGAAGATGAAGGAATTAAAACCCCAACTTCCAAAATAATAATAGAAAATGCCTAAACGCAAGAACTCAAGAATCAGTAATAGGGGCTACTTAGATTTATTCTATTTAGATACAGAGAGGAAAGAACCAGCTAACAGGGTTGAATCTAGCGCCTCTGGGGAACATAATATGATTGACAAGGGAATCTATTTTTCATAATAAGCCTCATAGAATTCTTAACCATGTGCATATGGAACTTTGAAAAACACACAAACAAACCTAACTGAAATGGAAGAGAATTCTCCCACTTTCTGTATGTCTGCATTTTTATAAGATGTGTGTATATATATGTGTGTGTGTGTGTATATATATATATATATATACATATTTTTTTTTAACCAAAAGATGTTTTACGTAATCAAAAGAAGAGATTGGTTGAAAAATATTTCTGGTCACTGATTGGGTAACCTTCCATCCAGGGACATACATTTCACCTTTATAAATAATTATCTGCAAAGTTGAGGCAGTTTTCAAATATGGCCCCCAAGTGTTTTTTTAATGACTTAAAGCAATATCTGTTCTCTTGAGCTTACAATTCTGCAGGTGGTGGAACAGTTCTTCTGAGCCATAAACTCTCTGACTTTCCTCCCATCAAGAGGTAGGGTCGAGGGAAGTTCCCTGTGGCCTGGTGGTTAGGATTCCAGGCTTTCACTGCCATGGCCCGCATTCAGTCCCTGGTCAGGGAACTGAGGTCCCACAAGTCACGCAACGAGGCAAAAAAAGAAAAAAAGGTAGAGGTCTTGTTTCCTTCCCTTAATCAGAGCTGGCTGTAACTGCTTCAACAAATAGTGTGGTGGAAGTGGTACTAGGTGACTTCCAAAGATGGGCCATTAAAGGTCATGCAGTTTTCGCCTTGCTCAGTGGAATACTTGCTTCTGGAGTTTGGAGCTTCCAGATAAGAAGTCCAGTTACCCTGCTTCAGTCATGCTGGTAAGGACACCCATAGGCACTGTGGTAGAGCCTGTCCTTCAGCCAGCCCAGCCCAGGCCACAGTCATGTGAGTAAAGAAGGCATCTTGGGGACTTCCCTGGCAGTCCAGTCGTTAAGACTGAGCTTCCAGTTCAGGGAGTGTGGGTTCCACTTCTGGTCAGGGAATCAAGATCCCACATGTCTTGAAGTGAGGCAAAAAAATTTTAAAAGGAAGAAAGAAAAGAAGCCATCCTAGAAGTGGATCCCCCAGTCCCAGTTGTTCCAACCCCAGTCATTAGAGTCATCCCCGGCTGTTCAGGTCATCCAAGATGAGACTCAGACATCATCAAACAGAGTATAGTATAGGCCTTTTCCAAATTACTGACCCACAGAATCAATGAGCATTTTTTTAAAAAAAATGTTTTACACCACTAAATATTAGACTGGTTTGTCACAGAGTAATTGATAAATGAAATAAAAGCTAGTGACCATAGCAGCATATAATTATGTATTAATATACTCAACATGAAGAAGACAATGCCTACAACCACTACAATGCATAAATTAATCACTGAGTGCTAAATTAATGAATACTTATTTCATTGCATGTACTAAATAATTTTCTCTTTACATTCCAATATAGAACTAATATATATAATTTTAACTACTAAGAATATCCAATCAGAAACAAAGAAAAAAAGTCATTCCTTCATCCCTTTTGGATTCTGATGATGATGCAATGGGAGAATATTGAAAGGAACTAAATTGTAAAGAAAATTCTACCAGAGAAGACAGAAGAGCTACTTACTCAGGGATAAACACACAGGACAGGTATAAACCTTTAAGAATACTGTCAGAATGGCTGAAATTGTGAAGCATTCTATAGACAACAAAAAGGGCTTTGAAAGCTTTATCTGGAGTAAGAAGAAGGAAGAGATGGGCCCACTGCCTAGGGTAGATGGTGTAATATTAGCAGATGACCATGAGAAAGCAGAACCTCTCAACTTTCTTTTGGTATGCCTTCTATAAAGAAAATGATGCTTAAGATTTTTAAATGGTTTAAGGTTGTGGTTCAGAGGAAACTGAAGCCCCCAAAGTAAAGAATAATGGTAGGAGAATACTAACGCGATTCAAGTGTTCAAGACCCCAGATTTTGCATGCAGGCCATCCTCAGAATGCTTAAAGATACTGGAGATACAGTTTTGGAACCACTGTAGACAAACCTTGAGAAATTTTAGGAAATAAGAAAAGTACTGGAGATAGGCAAACACTTTCAAGAAGTTTTAAAAAGTGATTTTTAAAATTATTCACCAGTGACTTTGGTACTAATCTCCTGGACCAGGTTCTAGATTCTATACTCTTCAGACAATTCTATCTTCTTCAGAGCACCAAGTAGTGGGGGCAGAGAGAACTACTCATGTTAAACAAAGCTCATTTCCTTTTTTCATAGGGTTATGATAGGGTTAACACACTGTGAGACAGGGGGACCCTTTAGCAATTGAATTGCTTTCTACCTTGATTTCAAGGAAGAAGCACAGTGTTTCAGGACACCCCTGCAGATCATAGAAAGGAACCTGGGCACAAGTTCAGGAATCTGGTGGGTCTGTAGTAGTTTGAATGTTAATCTAATTAAATGTTTATTTTGGTGATGTCAGAAAAAGGACCTATGAAAATTCACTCCTATTTAAAAGCAATAAAGAATCCAGCAAAAATTGTCAGAATCAACTTTTTTTAAAAACTCTTTAAATGAACCGAAGGTTAACAGCAACTTGAAGAATGCTGATTCAAGAAAAATGGCAGAATCTTGGTGGAAACAGTGAACTCTGTGACATTTTAATTCACCCGAGTCCTGTCCCCTATCCTCCAGCTCTGTTGCTACCTTGTAAAGTAACTCACATTTCCAGTGCAACCTGGCAGACACTGGAGGGAACAGAAAGGAGCTGGAGGTCTTGCCAAGTTTTTAATTTACTTTAATTGAAGTAACAGTTGAATTACAATATTGTTTACCCTATACAGCAGAGTGACTCTATTATACATATATATATATACATATTTTAAATATATATATATATTCTTTTAAATATTCTTTTCCATTATTATTTATCAAAGTTCTTTCCAAGTCTTATTTCCAAAGAATTGTCATCATTGGCATTGTCTTGTGGTTCCTTGGGAGACCCAGCTTACAAGGCTATCTGTACTTGACTTCACTTGGAACTTGCTCAGTGTGAAAAACCCTCTTCTCAGGGGACATTTGTCAAAAACACTTAAAGGTAAGTGTTTTAACTTTGCAGCCACCTAAGGTAGTAGGTAGCTGTTGGGGCAAAAAACAGACTAACCAAAAAGCTTTAGAGGAAATGCTAGGGGAGATCAAACCCTCTGAGATGATGGTGTGAGGAGCTCTTATATGCCCATTCCCCAGAATAACAAGCAAAATTGATGAAAGTAATTTTTTTAAAAACTTAGTTTCTGGAAATTGTTCTAATGGCACATAGCCAATGAACAAACATTTACTCAAGAAAATCTACTAAAGTTGTTAAAACTAGGAGGAGTCTGTGGCATTTGGGCCTAACTAATTCCCTCACAATTGCACTCATTTCACACACTGGCAAGGTAATGCTCAAAATTCTCCAAGCCAGGCCTCAACAGTACATGAACATTGAACTTCCAGATGTTCAAGGTGGATTTAGAAAAGGCAGAGGAACCACAGATCAAATTGCCAACATCCGCTGAATCATCAAAAAAGTGGAAGGGTTCCAGAAAAACTTCTGCTTTATTGACTATGCCAAAGCCTTTGACTGGGTGGATCACTACAAACTGTGGAAAATTCTGAAAGAGATGGGAATACCAGACCACCTGACCTGTCTCCTGAGAAATCTGTCTGCAGGTCAAGAAGCAACAGTTAGAACTGGACATGAAACTACAGACTGGTTCCAAATTGGGAAAGGAGTATGTCAAGGCTATATATTGTCGCCCTCTTATTTAACTTATATGCATACATAATAAGAAACACTGGACTGGATGAAGCACAAGCTGGAATCAAGAAATATCAATAACCTCAAATATGCAGATGACACCACACTTATGGCAGAAAGTGAAGAAGAACCAAAGAGCCTCTTGATGAAAGTGAAAGAGAAGAGTGAAAAAGGTGGCTTAAAGCTCAACATTCAGAAAACTAAGATCATGGCATCTGGTCCCATCCCTTCATGGCAAATAGATGGGGAAACAATGAAAACAGTGACAGACTATTTTTGGGGGGGGCTCCAAAATCACAGCAGATGGTGACTGCAGCCATGAAATTAAAAGATGCTTGCTCCTTGGAAGAAAAGTTACGACCAAACTAGACAGCATATTAACAAGCAGAGACATTACTTTGCCAACAAAAGTCTGTCTAGTCAAAGCTGTTGTTTTTCCAGTAGTCATGTATGGATGTGAGTGTTAGTGGCTCAGTCATGTCTGACTTTTAGTGACCCCATGTACTGTAGCCTGCCAGGCTCCTCTGTCCATGGAATTTTCCAGGCAAGAATACTGGAGTAAGTTGCCATGTGAGAGTTGGACTATAAAGAAAGCTGAGTGCCAAAGAATTGATGCTTTTGAACTGCGGTGTTGGAGCAGACTCTTGAGAGTCCCTTGGACAGCAAGGAGATCCAACCAGTCCATCCTAAAGGAAATCAGTCCTGAAGTATTCACTGGAAGGACTGATGCTGAAGCTGAAACTCCAATACTTTGGCCACCTGATGCGAAGAGCTGATTCATTTGAAAAGACCCTGATGCTGGGCAAGACTGAAGGTGGGAGGAGAAGGGGATGACAGAGGATGATGAGATGGTTGGATGTTATCACCGACTCAATGGACATGAGTTTGAGTAAGCTCCAGGAGTTGGTGATGGACAGGGAAGCTTGGCATGCTGCAGTCCATGGGGTCACAAAGAGTCAGACATGACTAAGCGACTGAACTGAACTGAATTCCCTCCCTTCCACCTTCCCCCAGCTCATCTTAAAGGAAATTCTGACCCAGGTTGGTGTGGCCAAGAATACAGGGCTCCCTTTCCCCTCAGCTCCCTATCAAACCTTATAGTATCTCACCATGAGGGACAGGCTGCCAGCATTTTTTATCCCCTCCAGCTCCAAGCTGAAGAGGCTACATTTCTGGTGAGTGTGGCAAAGAAGTAGGGGGTTCCCTTCCCCCATGCAATCCCTACTCATAGGATGGAGGCTCTGTCCCTGGTGTGATGGTCCAAGGATGCCAGGGCCCCTGTTGACCTTATCCTAACTTGCCTGTAGAGCAGAGATCCAGTGCTGGGAGAAACAAGCCAAGAAGACCAGAAGCTACAGCAGCTAGTACCCAAAGTGGTAGCTGAGAGACTTTGCTCAGGGAGAGACAGCCCATAGAAAAAAAGAGACGCGATTCTCTCCAAAGGAACTGACTTTATTTGAAACTTAGTACAGGAAAGCTCAAGCCTAAGTGCACTGTCAAAAAAAAAAAAAGCTTCTTAAGAACCACAAGGCCACTTAATTCACAAGAGAGAACCAGGGAAAGAGAAAGCTAAAAAGAGCCCTCCTGGGGTCAGAACAGACCGCAAAGGCCAGTCTTAAAACCTATCCCTGCCCAAATTTAACAGAATCAGACTGCTGAGCAATATATGCCCTGAAGTGAAGTGAAAGTTGCTCAGTTGTGTCCGACTCTTTGCGACCGCATGGACTATACAGTCCGTGGAATTCTCCAGGCCAGAATACTGGAGTGGGTAGCCTTTCCCTTCTCCAGGGGATCTTCCCAACCCAGGGATCGAAGCCAGGTCTCTCCAATTGCAGGCGGATTCTTTACCAGCTGAGCCACCAGGGAAGCCCAATATATTCCCTGGGCGTTGTCAAAAACAATAGAGCAATCAGCCAGTAATCAGTGGAGGCTAACTGGCAGTGTGAATTATCAAATGAATCAGACAGCTTACCAGAGAAATAAAGAAAATGACAAAGAGAACCTGCTATAACCCTTGTCATCCCAAGGTGACAAGAGCTGAAACAGAAAGGCAGAGTTCAAGGTCATGCCCTCCAAGGGGCAGAACCAAAGCTTTCATGCTTAGGGAAAACTAACTAAAATAGCCAAGTCAAGTCACAAAACAGTGAACAACAACAAAAACAACCCCTGGGAGAGAGCGGGGAGAAAGAATCAGTATTCAGAGTTGCTATAATACCTAAAATGTCCAGTTTTCAACAAAAATTGTGAGACAGGTAAAGAAAAAGTGTGACCTACACATAGGAAAAAAAGAAAAAAAAAAAAAGAGCAGGCAACAGAACCTGCCTGTGAGAGGGACTAAATGTCAGATTTAACAGGCTTCAAGGTAGCTATTATAAATATGTTCAAAGAAATAGATGAAGTATGCTTAAAGAAATCAAGAAGGTATGATGATGTCTCATCAAATAGAGACTATCAAAAAAGGGATGGAAATTTTTTTTTAAATAACCAGTTGAAATTCTGGAGTTGAAATGTGCATTAACCAAAAGGAAAAATTTATTGTAGGGGCTCAAAAGTTGATTTGAACTGGCAGGAAAATAGAATTAGCAAATTTGAAGATAAATGTATAGAGCTTATGGAATCAAAAGAACAGAGAGACAATGAAATGAAGAAAAGTGAACACAGCCTCAGAGAAATAGAGACACTTTTAAACACACCAACATACATGTAATAGTGGTACCAGAGGAGAGGAGAAAGAGAGAGGAGAAAGAAAAAACATCTGAAGAAAACTTAAAGACTTACCCAATTTGCTGGAAAATGTAAGTCTATATCTCCACAAAACTCAACAAATCCCAAGTAGGATAAACACAAAGAGATCTATACCTAGATATATCACAGTTAAAGTGCTGAAAGATAAAGAGAAAATCTTGGAAAACAGCAAGAAAGAAAAAAAAAAGATTTATCACATGCAAGAGGGTTACAATATGATAAACAGCTAGATCTAATTGCAAGAACTAAAATGATAAAACCCTAGAGGAAAACATGGGCATAAATCTTCATGACCTTAGAATATACAACAGTTTCTTAGATAAGAAACCTAAGTACAAGCAACAAGAGGAAAACTACATAAATTGGAGTTCATAAAAATTAAAACATTTTGTGCTTATAGAAAATGAAAAGAATTCACTGAATGGCAGAAAATATTAGTGAATCATTTCTCTGATAAGGGTCTAATATCCAGAAGACATAAACAACTTTTACAACTCAACAACAGGAAGACAGACATCCCAATTTAAAATGGACAAAGGACTTGAATAGACATTTCCCCAGAAAAAGATATACAAATGGACAGTAAGCCCAAAGCCATCAGAAAAATGCAAATAAAAACTACGAGATATCATTTCACAGCTACTAGGATGAATAAGAGTATAATAACAATAAAAAAAAGACAATAACAAATGTTGACAAGGATGCAAAGAAACCGAAACCCTCATGCACAGCTGGTGCTAATGTTCAATGGTGCAGCCAACATGGAAAAGAGTTTGGCAGTTCCTCAAAAAGTTTACAGAGTTACCATATAATGCAGGCTTCCCAGGTGGTGCTAGTGGTAAAGAATTCCTGCCTATTCAGGAGACGCAGGTTCAATCCCTGAGTCGGGAAGATCCCCTGGAGGAGGACATGGCAACCCACTCTAGTATTCTTGCTTGGAGAATCCCATGGACAGAGGATCCTGGTGGGTTACAGTCCATGGGGTTGCAAAGAGTCGGATACAACTGAGCGACTTAGCATGCACGTACACACGCACCATATGATGCAGCAATTCTACACCCAGATATATACCCAAGAGAACAGAAGACAGACATTCACATAAAAACTTGCACACAATAGTTCACAGCAGCATTATGTATAATAATCTAACGTGGAACAGGACTTCCCTGATGGCGCAGTGGATAGGAGTCCATCTGCCATGCGGGGGACACAGGTTCAATTCCTGGTCCAGGAGGATTCCACATGCCATGAAGCTACTAAGCCCACGTGTCACAACTACTGAGCCTGCACTCCACAACAAGGGAAGCCACTGCAATGAGAAGACCATGCGCTGCAACAAAGAGTAGCCCCCGCTCACCACAACTAGAGAAAGCCCACGCAAAGCAACAATGACCCAGCACAGCCAAAACTAAATAAATAAATATTTCTAAAATTAAAGAGGGAACAACTCAAATATCCACCAACTGTTGAATATATAACCAGTTATATAACTATCAGTTATAGTTATATAAATGTGGTATCCCCATGCAATATCATTAAGTCATAAAATAAGAATAAAGTCTGACATAGGCTAAAGCCTGGGTGACTCTTGAGAACATGCTAAGGAAAAGAAGCCAGCTGCATAAAGGCCACATATTATATGGTTCTGTGAGTATGAAATGTTCAGAAGAGGCAAATCCATAGAAACAGACGAGATCAATTGTTGCCAGGGGCTGTAGGGATGGGGGGACGGGCAGTGACACAACCTTGTAAATATACTGAAAATCACTGCATTGTACATTTTAAAATGATGAATTTTATGGTATATGTTATATCTCAATTAAAAAGTTGAGCGTTAATATGCATAAGAATGTAATTTAATCTAAAAATACACTAGGCATAAGAAGTCAAACATAAACACTACTTTGTGGTTCCATTTATATGAAATCCTAGAAAAAGCCAAACTATAGTGACAGAAAGTAGATAGAACACTGCCTGGAGGAGAGAATCACTAGAAGGGGGCATTTTAGGTTGAAGAAATTTTATATATCCTGATTGAGGTGACTGTTATGTAATTGTATTCAATTACTAGGCTCCATCAAGGCCATATATTTTAAGTTTTTAAAATATTTAGTTTATTTATTTATTTGGTTGTGCCAGGTCTTAGTTGTAGCCTGTGGGATCTGGTTCCCCGAACAGGGATTGAACCCAGGCCCCCTGTATTGGGAACTCAGAATCTTAGCCACTAGACCACCAGGGAAGTCTCTGTATACGTAAAACAGGTGGAGTTTATTGAATGTAATTATAATCAATTTTACAATTATAATTATAATGTATTTATATATTAATTGTAATATTAATTTTAAACAACAAAAATTTGATATCAGATTAGGGAGTTACCTCTTGTAATAAGAAACATCTAACATCTGTATTAGAGGAGCAAACGGCAACCCACTCCAGTATTACTGCCTGGAGAAGCCCATGGACAGAGGAGCCTGGTAGGCTACGGTCCCTAGGGTCACAAACACAGACTTTACTATATGTCACTTTGTGATGTAAACAGAATCCATTTAAGATCCCAAATTTGTATTCGATGAAACTAAAGTTTAGAAAAGTTATGCCACCCACCCAAGTTCACATATAAAAACATTTAACTCTCAACATGCCTACGTAGTAAGTACTATACCCTCTTTTGCAGATGAGAAAACTGAGGAAGAAGTAACTGATTAAGTGACAACAGGATTCACTCTCTAGTAGTTTGATTCCAGAACCTGAATTTTTGTTCTGCTTTTATTTTTTAATTAAAGGAAAGCAAAATGACACAGGTCTAGTAATATACATCTGCAGGCTGAATATGACCTTGCACCACCTGTTTTCAGCTTCCAGTGAAGAATCAGATAGACAGGGGCGTCCTAGGCCTAACACTTATCACATGTGTGGTCTCAAGGGTTTTACCCACGCTTTCCGCCCCACCTTCCCAGGTGTGAAAAGATGATATTGGTGACATTGGTTTCACAAGGCTTGTGTCAAAGTCAGAAAAGATCACCCGGCCTCCAAAATCAAGCACTTGGGAGGCACTCAGTTTCCCCCTTCAATTTAACCACTGCCTATCTAGACAGTGTATTAAAAAGCAGAGACATCACTTTGCTGACAAAGGTCCATCTAGTCAAAGCTATGGTTTTTCCAGTAGTCATGTATGGATGTGAGAGTTGGACTATAAAGAAAGTTGAGTACCGAAGAATTGATGCTTTTGAACTGTGGTGTTGGAGAAGACCCTTGAGAGTCCCTTGGACTGCAAGGAGATCCAACAAGTCCATCCTAAAGGAGATCAGTCCTGAATATTCATTGGAAGGACTGATGCTAAAGCTGAAACTCCAATACTTTGGCCACCTGATGCAAAGAACTGACTCATTGGAAAAGACCCTGATGCTGGGCAAGATGGAGGACAAGAGGAGAAGGGGGCAACAAAGGATGAGACAGTTAGACAGCATCACCACCTCAATGGAAATGCATCTGAGCAAACTCTGGGAGACAGTGGAGGACAGAGAAGCCTGGCATGCGAAGAGTTGGACACAACTTAGTGACTGAACAAGAAGAAACCTGGCCCTAAGGTACTCAACACGTGTTGGAATAATATAACCAAAGCTTCTGCAGTTAATAGGAGTATACCTCATCTCTCCACAGTTCTGGAAAGTGAATTCACAGGAGCAGAAAGAGAAGGGAACTTGCAGCCCCCACACTTCTAATTACAGTGTTCTATCACTTCACAAATGAATCGCTGACAAATTGTGATAAGTCTCATGAAAGAAGAAGGACACCATGAGGGAGGCATATGAACAGTGTATATTTTAGATTAGAGGTTCAGGGAGAGGCTCTGTGTGGAAGAGAATAAAATATTGGACCAATACAAAGGAAGCAATACTCCTTTGTCCTCCCACTGGTCAGGCCACATATAGAAAATGGTATTCTATTTTGGGTGCTGCGTTTTTAACAGGAACACAGTCAACCCTGAGCTCAGGCAGAAAAGTGCATCCCAGCTGACGAAGGGTGTGGAGGCCATTCCAGAAATACTCAATTCTCTCTTTTAACAAATATTTATTGAATGCAAAACACCTCTTGGTACTGGAGAGGTTGACAAGTAAAGACACTAACATTTACAGCTTTCAAGATATTTTACCATCTAGTAGGAAAAGCAAGATGAGCCCATAAATAAGTATCATACACATTTGCTCTAAGACATAAGAGCTGCAGATGTAGCATGTATAGCAGAAGCATACCAGGAAACACTTCATAAAAGGGTGGTATTTGAACTAATCCTGGAAATGGAAAGGAGTCTTCTTTTTTCTTTTTTTTGGCTAGATTACCATCCACAGGGTCTCAAAGAGTCGGACACAACTGAAGTGACTTCATGCACACACGCAATTTCTAATACATGAAGAAGTGCCACAAGAAAATCAGTATGAAGTTTCTTGGATTTAAAAAAGAGATCAGTACTTAAATCTTAATAAATTATTCACTGTGTTCTGACGTCTATTTCTGAACATTTCCTCCCTTCTCAGTTTGTGCTGCAGAGCTGAGTTAGTTGAAATGGGACTGTTCATCTGTGTTCTTCAAATGTTACTCTCTTGTGTTACTCTGGGCGAATTACCAACTGGCCTCTCCTGTGACCTTCACATCACAAAGAGATGAGAGCTGGTTTAAGATTTAGTCTAGAGGCTTTCCTGGTGGTCCAGTGGTTAACATTCCGTGCTTCCAATGCAGGCGGCACAGGTTTGATCCCTGGTTGGGGAACTAAGATCCCACGTGCTGCGCTACCAAAAAATAAAATAAGACTTAGTCTGGGTAGATCCAGAGCTAGAGTAGGCATTAGAAAAACTTTAACAATGCAGTGAGCTAGAGGCAATGATTCTAAAGTTCCTTCCAACTCCACAGTTCAGTGAGCTGCTTTTTTTTTTTCTGTTAAACGTTTATAGTTTCTACTTCTAGAAGGACGATCAGAGATAAAGTACATAACAGTGCCTGGGACAGGCTTCCCTGGTGGTCCAATGGTTAAGAATCCCCTTGCAATGCAGGGGACAGGAGTTTGATCCCTGGTCCCGGAAAATCCTACATGCTGTGGAGCAACTAAGCTTGTGTGCCGCAAGTACTGGGCTTGCATGCTCTAGAGCCTGTGCTCTGCAACAGGACAAGCCACCGCGATGAGAAGCCCATGTACCACAACTAGAGAAAAGCCCTCGTGTAGCAGCAAAGATCCAGCACAGCCAAAAATAATTAATTAAAAAAACAAGTGCCTGGCACAGGGAATTTCCTGATGGTCCAATGGTTAGGACTCACTGCTTTCACTGCAGGAGCCCAGGTTTGACCCCTAGGCAGGGAAATACCATCCCGCAAGCTGCGGGGCACAGCCAAAAAAATGAAAAAAAGTACAACACTGACGTCTCCAACTATAAAAAAAAAGTGTCTAGCACAGAATAGTTGTTCAGTCTCCATTAGTTGAGTACGAATCTATGGAACAGACTGAGAAATCCCAATCCAATCTCCAAGGAAGTACCAACCTCAGCCACTAGAGGGCAATCTCAGTCACACGTCTCGAAATGAGACTCAAGATACCGGTGAGGTGGCAGGCACCCCTCCGGATACACCAGCCTTTCCCATGCCGGGAAACTCACTCCTACTCAGGAAACCTGGCTCCACGCTGAACTCCATGGTGTTTTCTCTGAGTCACTATATTCTCCAGTAGTTGCAAAATTAGCTGGCAAAAGTCCCTGAAAGGCTTTTTACTGCTTACTGAGTAACATCCAAACTCCTTGCCGGTATCAGAGGCCTTTCTCAATGTGGCCCCAACCTACCTCTCCAGCCTAAACTCCCCTTAACCCTTCACACTGCAGACACACTGGGCAACTCGTGCTCCTGTCTCCATGCCATGGTTCACCCTGCTCCTTCTTCTTGAAGCCTTTGCTCTATCCTGACCTTCTGAAACTCTGCTTCTTTTTCAGTGATGCAATGCTACCTGCTCCATTATCCCCTCCTCACTTCTCTAGGGCAGCAGTCCTCAACCTCTTTGGGACCAGGGACCAGTTCCATAGAAGACAGTTCTTTCACGGACCAAGGGTAGGGAATGGTTTCGTGATAATTCTCATAAGGAATATGCAACCTAGATCCCTTGCATGCAGAGGTCACAGTAGGGTTCACACTCCCATGAGAATCTAATGTTACCACTGGTGTGACAGGAGGTGGAGCTCAGGCAATAACGTGAACGATGGGGAGCGGCTGTAAATACAAATGAAGCTTTGCTCCTCGCTAGCCTGCCACTTACTCCTGCTGTGCAACCTGATTCCTAACAGTTGGGGGAGATCCTTAGAGTGATCTTGCCCACCCCTGAGCTTACCCTACATATTACATCCATCCATTCTGGGTTACATTGATTTCTGTTTGTGCATCTTCAGTGGAAGAGAAACTCTGGAAGTAGAAACGCCAGTGGGGTAAAGTGCCCAGGATAACACAACAAGTGGCCTAAATGGGATTCTAATCCAGGCAACCTGACTCCAGAGAGCTCTTGCTCTTAACCACTAATTCACACTATCCAGTAATCTTTTATCAGCCCTAGTTCCTAGCTCAGAGCTTTGCACACAGTACCAGTCAATAGCTTATCAAATGAATAACACCACCAACAAAAAAACCATTGATCTAATTAGCACGTCTTGAATCTTCACTGACTTGTGGGTTACTGGGAACCAGAAACTCTCAGTGTCATTAATCTGAATTAGAATGCCTGACTGCAGATCTAATTATGAGCAATTTCAGAATCATAATTATTGTTCCATTTTGTCTCTTGACCTTTAATGCATACAAGGACCTACTCCCAGCTTCCAAGGAAGACAAAAACAAAGTGATTTCTTACTGAAGCCTAGGAGATGTGTTTTGTGAAGCTCCCAGCTCACATCTTCACTGTGAAGTGAAGGAGATGGACTGGATGGTCTCTGAGGGCCCTCTCCTCAGTTTTAACAGTCTGGGAGACAGAATGCAGTTAAAAAGAACCTCTGCCTGTGTGTCAGAAGATACATGTTGGGTCTCAGTGCCCCAACTCTCAGATTTTCCATTCTGTAAAACTTGATTCACCTATTCCAACATTTTTGAGTGTCTGCGTTTGACTGCAGGGATGGGGGTGGGTGGGGGCTACAGCAATGAACAAGACAGACATGGCCCCCTGCTCATCCAGCTCAGAAAAGCAGATGACACCTATACTGTGGGGTTGTTCTAATGAAGAAACTGAAGTGGACCAAATGGTGTATTAACTATAAAGTCTAGCGCAGAAGCAAAAGATGATCTCGACAGGGTTCCAATTTTTCTCAAACCCAAGGACAACAAAAATGTTAGCTATCCTGCTGTTTTTGAGTAAAGCCTGAGAGTGTATTTTCACTAAACCCAGTCCACGCAGCTCTCACCTCTTCCCTATGCCTCCATGTAAAGGTAGGCTGGGATTATCTGTCCTCAGATACAGGCACTGCCAGCTTGCTGAAGTCCGGTCCCTAGCCCACTTTGACAGGTCTCCATCCGAAAACCATCAGGCAGGGACTCAAGACGCCTGGGCTTTCCAGCAATCAAGTCACCTTGCCCAGTCATCTTCAGTTTCCACATCTGTGAAAGAGGCCACACATGTGAGGAAGCCACCTCCCACAGCTACTATGAAATAAGCATCGTATCACTCAGCATCGGGCCTGGCTCCAGGAGGTTCCACCTCGAGCCCTGGGCCACTCCTCGGGCTGAGTTGGGGCAGCGGGGCCACGAGGCCCGGTCTGGGTCCCGGCTCCAGCACTCATTTGCTAGGTGGCTCTGGGTGAGGTCACCGGGCCGCCCTACCGGTCAGCATTCGGTGGGGGGAGGGTGGGAGGGTCTGGACAGTCTCGAGACAGCCCCGGGGAGCTTCTACGTTGACTGGAGCAGACGAGGCCGACAGGTGCCAGGGACCACAGCCCTAGCGGCGCGAAACCGGCGCGCGCGCACGGCGGGGGGTCACGTGACGCCGCGGGGGCGGGCGGGGGCGGGGCCTGGCGCGCGCGGCTCCGCGGGTGAGAGGGCGGGCGGGAAGGGGCGGGGCCTCGGGCGGGGCCGCCGGGGGGAGGCGGGCGGGCGGGAGGGGAGGAGTGGAGATGGCGGCGGCGGCTGCGGCTCAGGGGGGCGGGGGCGGGGAGCCCCGGGGAACTGATGGGGTCGGCCCGGGGGTCCCGGGGGAAGTGGAGATAGTAAAGGGGCAGCCGTTCGACGTGGGCCCGCGCTACACGCAGCTGCAGTACATCGGCGAGGGCGCGTACGGCATGGTCAGGTGAGGGGCGTTCTGGGGGAGGGGGCGTCTCTGGGGAGGGGGTGGGGAGGGGTGCTGAGAGCTCTCTGGGCCTTGCGGACTCTGAGCATCCTGAAGAAGCTGGGGCTTCAGGAGGCTGTGGAGCGTCCCGGGCAGAGGGCCTTTGAGTGCTTTCTGGGGGAGGGGGGTCACTGCGTAAGGTCTCAGGAAAGGAGGTGTGGGAGCTTTGAACCGACTATTCAGTAATGAAGGGTAGGGTATCTGAGTGTATGTGGGGGACCTCTGGGGACCTTGGGGACACCATAGACACGGGGTGAGGAGAAGAGAATCAGTCTTCTTGGGGAGGTGATATCCTTAGTGAAGAAGGAGAGAGGGTCCCCTCGCTGGGGAGAGGATGCCGTGGATCACCCCCCAGTGAAGCTTGCCAAGGAGTTTGGGAAAAAAGAGCAAAGCTCAGGGCTGGGCGGGGTGGGGTGGGGCTTTGGGCCTGGGGCCAGGGACCCAGTGAGCCATGAGGAGTCCAGGAACACCTTCCTGCAACTTTTAGGAGGGGTCTGCGAGTTCTCCTATCCGCACTGGGTGCTCTGGGCCTTTGTTCATCTGGACATAGCTCTGCTGCCCAGGAACCTCCCCCTGACACCCGCCCCGGCCATGCCTCTCCCTTCTCTCCGGTCCCTCCTCCGACTCCCTCATTCTCACTGTATTTGCCTCATTGTCCAGTCCTCCACATCTCCCACCCCCTGGACCTGTCTTGGCTTGAGGGAGCCCATCGTGGGAAGGGGAGGATGAGGGGTCAGGGCAGCTCGACTGGAAAGGGTTGAGGAGAGGGGAAGTCAGTGAGCGGTCAGTCTCTTCCTCTGTTTGTGAAGTCACCGAAAGGCTGCCTGGCTGGTCCCCAGCTTTCTCCCTGGAGATCCCAGGCCTTCACAGCAGGAAGGAACCAGCATTGTTTATGACTGGCCAGAGCCCTCTCCTGCTCCCTCCCCGCCCTGCCAAGGCCTGGGTGGGGCCACCAGGCCTGGACACCAACATCTCTCTGGCCCTCTCAGCTCAGCTTACGACCACGTGCGCAAGACTCGAGTGGCCATCAAGAAAATCAGCCCCTTTGAGCATCAGACCTACTGCCAGCGCACATTGCGAGAGATTCAGATTCTGCTGCGCTTCCGCCATGAGAACGTCATCGGCATCCGAGACATTCTGCGGGCACCCACCCTGGAAGCCATGAGGGATGTGTATCCTTCACCTGGGCCAGATGGCTGGCCAGGCCCAGCCTCAGAGCCGGGCTGGGAGAATGGGGGCTTGTTTTTTCTTCCCTTCTTCCCAACCTCCCTCCAAAACAAACCCAGTAAAGGAAACTTTCCAGTGGTCAAGAGGCCACAGTGTAAGAGGGCAGGGAGGCCTCAGATGAATCCTGGCCTGCTGCGGCCAGGCAGTGTGGCCTTGGGCAAGTCTGTTCTCTAGATGCTGGCTTCGTAGGGGGCTGGGCAAGATAGGCTCTGTGGACGCTTTGTCCTCTGACATCGACAGTTCTGTGAGGAGATCCAGCCTCTGCCCACAGTCAGCTCTTTTGTTTAACAGATGGCAATTCTTGTTTCTCTGGGTCCTCAGACTGGCAGGAAGGCACGCAGGAAGAACACTGCCCTGTTCTGAGGGCCTACTGTGAGTCTGGTGCAGCTCAAGCCGAGTGCTTTGACGTTTTCTATTCTAGCTCCCAACTGCTCTAGGAGATGGGTCTCAGCAGCTCCATTTCAAAGATGAGGAAACTGAGACCCAGAAAGCTGAAATAAAATCAAGTGCTTCTGTGGCTGCCTCCTCCCCTCCCCCAGACGAGAACCTGTCACCTCTCTGGGACTTCCTGCTCAGAGTCCCACCCCAGTCACCTGTGGACTTGTACCTTGCCCAGGGAGGAACAGACCTGCCTTTGTGGCCCTCCCCCAACCCCCATGGCTTTCCTAGTTTGTGGTCCACTTCCTGCCTGGCTCTGTTAGGAGCTTATAACACCCATCACCTCTGCCCCACCCACCCCCGCCAGTCCCAGTCCTCCACCCAAGAGTGGTGATCTGTATTGCACTATCTGCAGCCCCCACCACAAACTGTGGGCAGGAAACTTCCACACTCACCCCCAGCTTGTCGTGTGACCTTAACCAAGTCACTGCAGCATGCCGGGCCTCTTCATCTTTAAAATAGCAGGGTTGGTCCAGGTGTTCTCAGAAGGCCCTTTTAAGCCTGACTCTGAAAGTCAGCCATAACTGAGTCTTCCAGAAACAAGCCACATGACGTTTATTTATTTATGTTTAATTCTTTTTTTATCTTAGAGTATAAAAGGACATTTACTCCTCTGTCTTCGGGTGTAGGGCCAAGCCCCCAGAGTAGGAGCGTGCTGCTGGGAAGTTTCTCCTCATTCGTCTTGCACAAACCATCCCCATAAGGCAGGCATTTATTTTTAAGCAAACATTTATTGCCTGCCAGATGGTGTTCATACATAATCTCATTTAACCTTCTCAACAGCCATGTGGTTCAGGCTTTTATAACAGCAATACTAGTTCACGTTTGCTGAGCATTTACAACGTGCCAGGCACCAAGCTGGCTGCACTGCCTGGGTCATCTCTCAACTAATCTTTACCACCACTCTCTAAAGAACAGTTTTTTTTTCCCCTTACTTTACAGATGAGGAAGAGAGGCGCAGACAGGGCTTGAGTTCCTAAAGCAAATGAATGAGCAGTGCAGGGGTGATTGACACTGGCAGGTGAACTCTAGAGTTACTTCTCTTAGCTGGGATGGTCTCCTGCTTCCCATAGTTTACTATAGTTTACTATCCCCATTTTCTCAATAGAGAGACGGAGGCCACAGAACTGAGATTCTTTGCTCAGGGTCACCAGCTGAGATTCAGTAGAGGCCTTGAGCTCCCCTGCTAAGTGTGGGCCTTGCCCAGTTCATGATATGAGCTGGCAGATCTGTTGAGTCCCAGGGGCATCAGCTGGAGGGATGTGAAACCTGGTCAGCAGAGTCTGTTCTTCTTAACCAATTGCCTCCCACTGCCCCCACCTGGGGGGCCTTTGGCACCCACCTCAGCTACATCGTGCAGGACCTGATGGAGACAGACCTGTACAAATTGCTCAAGAGCCAGCAGCTGAGCAACGACCATGTCTGCTACTTCCTGTACCAGATCCTGCGGGGCCTGAAGTATATCCACTCCGCCAACGTGCTCCACCGGGATTTAAAGCCCTCCAACCTGCTCATCAACACCACCTGCGACCTTAAGGTCTGAGGGTTGCGTGCCTGTCTCCTTCTGCCCCTGGGGTCTCAGGCTTCAGGTTGACCAGTGGTCCCCTTCCCGCCATGGGTAGGAGAGACATGACGATATGATTAGCTGGGCCCAGGAGGCCTTGAGCACTGAGTACAGCAGCCTGGTTTGCATTCTAGATCTGTGATTTTGGTCTTGCCCGGATTGCTGATCCCGAGCACGACCACACTGGCTTCCTGACGGAATACGTGGCCACACGCTGGTACCGGGCCCCAGAGATCATGCTTAACTCCAAGGTAGGGGGCCCACCCACCCCTGAAGGGAAGAGACCGGATCCCAGAAAGCCCTGGAGCCACCTCTGAGTCCAGCACTGACCCTCATGATGCAGGAAGTCTCCCCGCTGGGCCTTGTCACATTATTCTGGTCCTTGGGCTATGGAAAGAAACTGAGGATTCACTCCCCAGGTCTCTGCCCTCTGCCTCCCTGGCTGGTGTTGACCCTAGGGTCAGGGGTGCTGGCTTGGCCCAGGAACCCACCACTTTCTCCTCCTCCCCAGGGCTACACCAAGTCCATCGACATCTGGTCTGTGGGCTGCATTCTGGCTGAGATGCTCTCCAACCGGCCCATCTTCCCTGGCAAGCACTACCTGGACCAGCTCAACCACATTCTGGGTAGGGGGGATTGGCCAGCTAAGTGGGAGGGAAACTCGCTTACTAGAGGTGAGATTTCTTTAGGGTCAGAGTTCCCAGGTGGCTCAGAAGGTAAAGAGTCTGCCTGCAGTGCAGGAGACTAGGGATTCATCCCTGGGCCAGGAAGATTCTCTGGAGAAGGAAATGACAGCCCACTCCAGTGTTCTTGCCTGGAAAATCCCATGGATGGAGGAGCCTGGCAGGCTATATATAGTCCATGGGATCGCAAAGAGTTGGACACAACTGAGCGACTTCACTTCATTTCAGGGTCAGTGAGTCTGCAGGAGTCAGGTCAGGGGGACCACCATGTGTGGTCCAGGAGCCCCTACAGCATTCACAGTGTTTCACTGAGTTACAGATACTGTCCCCATTTGATAGATGGGAAATGCAAGGCTCCATACGCCCCACACTTAGGAAGTGCTCGGGCTAGGATTTGAACCTGGGGCTGCCCGATCCAGACCCCCTGCTCTTCACCCCCATGGTATTGGCTGGGAGATAATGGTTGGCCTGGAGCAGGCTGGTGGAGGGCTCTTATTCTTGGCTCCTTCTGTTCTCAGAAGGGAGTGATTGCTCACCAAGTCACCTGCCTTACCCACAGGTATTCTGGGCTCCCCATCCCAGGAGGACCTGAATTGTATCATCAACATGAAGGCCCGAAACTACCTACAGTCTCTGCCCTCCAAGACCAAGGTGGCCTGGGCCAAGCTTTTTCCTAAGTCGGACCCCAAAGGTGAGAGAGACTTGGGGACTTGTGAATAAAAACTGGGTGTAGAGGAAGGTACAAGAGCTCAGCGGCTGTCTGGGACACAGAGGCTTCTGGACCAACAGGCCTCTGAACGCAGAGAAGCCAAGCAGTGCTTCTGAGAGCTTCTCTGACCTTCCCTTTGACCTCTGACCCCTGCACTTCCTAGCTCTTGACCTGCTGGACCGGATGTTGACCTTTAACCCCAACAAACGGATCACAGTGGAAGAAGCACTGGCTCACCCCTACCTGGAGCAGTACTATGACCCAACGGATGAGGTGGGCCAGCTACTAGTGGCAGGGCTGACAGGTGGATGGGGGTCTTCCCTCGGTCCCTGCCCTGAGCCACCCCACTTCTTTGCCACCTCAGCCAGTGGCCGAGGAACCTTTCACCTTCGACATGGAGCTGGATGATCTACCCAAGGAACGACTGAAGGAGCTCATCTTCCAGGAGACAGCCCGCTTCCAGCCTGGGGTGCTGGAGGCCTCCTAACCTGGCTGGCTGCCTCTGCTCCTGGGGCCTGGTGAGTGCCTCCCCCAACCCCGCACAGATGCACCCTGAGACCAGAGTGCCCAACACGCCTCCATGCTGTCACAAGCCTGCTCACATCCACGAGCCACATGTTTGGTGGCAACAGAAGGGCTAGAGCCTGCCTCGGCCACAGACCTGCAGTCCCCAGCCTCACATGTCTCCCCCATGTCAACACCTTGCAGACTCCAGCCCAAGGTCACGAAGGGCCCCCCTCACCCACCTGAGGAAACGGAGCCAGGATTTGGCTCCCCCAGGGCAGGCAGAGAGGCAGGGGGAGCAGTGATTGCTTTGGGAGGAGCCAGCAGCACCCAGCCTGACCCACATGCCAGGCTTTTTTGCACCTGGTGTCCAGGTCAGCAGTTCACATACCTGCAGGAACCTGGCTGGGGCTACACCCACACTGCTGTCCGGCCCTCCTTTTGTTTCCTGTCTGTCTTTGGCCAGCTGTAACCTGATAACAGCAAGGCAGACACACCCGGGTTCCAAGCCCAGCTCTGCTACTTAATAAGGGCTGTGGGATATTGTGCAAGACATCTCACCTTGCTGCGCCTCAGTCTCCTGGAGACAGCCTGATAATGAGAGCAAACTCCTGCAAGTCGTTTGCCTGTATCAATTCACTTAGTCCTGATAGCAGTACCTTGAAATGGGTATTAATATCACCCGCACTGACAGATAAGGAAAGCCAGCTGCATGCCACTCAGCCGCAAGGTGATAGAAGGGAAGTGAGGGTCAGGGCTCTGGCAGGTCAGCCGCGGGTGCTAATGGTTCCTTTCCTGCCTGCCTTTTTGTCTAGGCCCTGCCTCCTGCCTGCCCCTCCCCTGCTGGACTGTTAGAAAATGGACCGTGTGCCTAGCCCAGACCCCTCCGACAGCCCAGGTCGGGGGTGGAGGGCGGGCCTGGCCACCTCCCTTCGCTTCGCTCAGGCGTCCTGCCTCAGGCAGGCCAACGCGCCCTTCCTTTCCTCCTCCCACCACACCCCCCACCCAGGACCTGAGGGGCTCAGGTGGCCCCAAAGCAAATTCCCCTCTGCTGCTCGGCCTCTGTCTGCCCGGCTCTCCCAGTGTCTGGTAGTTCTGGAATCCAGGGGCTCTGGTTGCCCCGGACCGGCTGAGGGGCGGTGGGGGAGGGGCGAGGAGGACACGAGTTGGGACTCAGGGTCAGCCCTGCCCCTCTCGCCTCGTTAAAACCCCACCCTGTTTTCCCTGAAGGAACATTCCTAAGGCTCAAGGGCTAGTACCCCTGAGGAGCGGGGGCCCAGGTCTCAACCCCTCCCCTACAAAGCTGCCACATCTAACGTCCCTGCTGCTTCCGTGTGCGGGTGAGCAGAGGTGGAGTTGGGGGCATGTGGCATGCCCAGGGCCCCCGCCCACCCCTGTGCCTGTGTCTAATATATAAATATAGAGATGTGTCTATGGATGGCCTGGCTCTGTCTGTGTTCGCCGACGCCCTGACCCTCACCCTTGCTGCCCTGAACGCTGACTCTCCAGCCCGATGCTTTACCTGGCATGGTGGCCTTCGGCTCCCCCTCTGGCCAGCCAGGGTTGAGGGTGGGAGTGGGATCTAGACTCCTGGACAGAGTGGGGTCTTCTTGTTCGGTCACTAATTCGTGTCCAGCTCCTTGCGACCTCATGGAATGCAGCCTGCCAGGCTCCTCTGTCTTCCACTCTCTCGCGGAGTTTGCTCCAATTCATGTCTGTTGAGTCGGGGTCAGTTTCCCCCTTAGTCATTATCTTGTCCCTTCTCTAATGGCTTCCTGTCTAACTGGCTGGAGGTGATTCTAGAGTGACTCAGGGACACCCTGCACACCCCCAGATTCTCTGGAAACGGCAAGGGGTGTATATATACTCTGGCAACAGGCACCAGTGGGAAGGAGGAGTGTAGTAGTGGACCTGCTAGGGGGAGGGTGGACTTCATTTCCCCGGTGTGGCCACGGAGACAGGGAGGCTGGGCTGTGCGAAGGGCCTGGGGTACGAGGCCCAGAGCTGCCTGGTCTCTTCTCCTACCTCTACCCCATCCCCAGCTCAGCCCTGCAGCCTGGCCTCTGGCCAGCAGCAGGCTCAGCAGGTCCCCAGGGGTGTGGTGGCGGCTGGTGGTGGAGCCAGCCTACATCAGCCAGGCAGTCAGTGAAGCAGCACAGTCCACTGGGAAAAGCTGAGCTCCGTGGCTGCCGGAGCCTGGAGAGGCGGCGTGACCATGAGCCCTCTGCTCTACTACGCCCTGCCCGCCCTGGGCAGCTATGTCATGCTGTCCTTCTTCTTCCTGCGCCGACCTCGCCTGCTACACACACCGTGGGTTCCAGCCTTCCGTCCCCGCCTGGGGGCCCACCGTGGAGGTGAGCTGGGCAGGTGAGGACTGCAAGGCAGGTGGACAGCAGAGAGGGGTATGTCCCAACGGCAGGATGTTTAAGGGAGGGCAGAGTTCAAGGTAGGCGGAGATAACGATGGCAGGGCAAGAGATGGAATAGGGAAAAAGACGCCGTTCAACCTGTCCTGACTGGAAGTGATGAGGCAGGGGGCAGGGGTTGTGGGGGGAGGGAGGCCTGGCCCCAGGAACCCACTCTAGCTGCCCCACACAGGAGCTGGAGAACGCCTAGAGAACACCATGGAGGCCATGGAGAAGTGAGTCCACCTGCCCGGCCATGCCCCGGGTAAGGTTGTGCCAGCTGTGTGAGGCATGATGCTAAGGGGTGCCATCCACTTCCTGATCTGGGTGACTGGAGCCCCCGGGAGTTGTGCAGTGCACTTCTACTGGCCAGAACTACCTGACATTCCCCTCAGCCTCCCCACCACCCTGCCATCTGGCTCATCCCCGTCCCCCAGCCACTTACTGACATTCGTTCTCACAGTGCCATGGCCCAGCGAGCAGACCTCCTGGAGCTTGACTGCCAGCTGACTCGGGACGGCGTGGTGGTGGTGTCACACGACAAAAACCTGTCCCGCCAGACAGGTGTGAACAGGGACGTGGACAGCCTGAACTTCGAGGTGGGCCTTGCCCCAGCCCCGCACTGCGCCCAGAGAACCAACCCCCCTCCATGCCCCTCCTGGTGACATGCTCCCTGCTCTCCCTAGGACCTGCCCCTCTTAAAGGAAGAGCTAGAGGTCTACTTCTCACCGGGTAAGAGCATGGGCTGCGAGCGCTGGGCTGAGCCTACTGGAGTGGGGTCAGGCCCTCAACCTCCTGCCCCCTCCTCTCCTCTGGGACCCATCCCCTCCCCCTGGGCTCTCACCCCCACCCCAGCAATCCTCCTCCCATCCTTCTCCCCACCACCCCCAGGCCGCTTTGCGCGCGGGGCCGACCGGCACATGGTACGTCTAGAGGACTTGTTCCGGAGGTTCCCGCGGACGCCCATGAGCGTGGAAGTCAAAGAGCGAAATGAAGAGCTCATTCACAAGGTGGGTGCCGCGGGCAGGGGTGGCCGAGGGTCCAGGGCTGGACGGAGGCCTGACTCCCCCTCCCCTGCCCCCTCCCCTCAGATAGCAGGCCTGGTGAGGCACTATGACCGCAACGAAATCACCGTCTGGGCCTCAGAGAAGAGCTCCATCATGAAGAAATGCAAGGCTGCTGTGAGTCCCCATCCCTCTCTGCGCCTCCCCAGGCAGCCTAGGCCAAGGGGGTCTGGGGTTGCTGAAGGAGCCCTGAGCAGGGTCTCCAGGAGTAGGGCTGGGGGAGGCAGGGGAAGCGTTTGACCAGAGGCGTGCCAGAGGGACAGGGCTTAGAACGCTGGGCCCAGATGTGGCTTTGCTCCTGAAGGTGGTGGGATTTCCTGAATGTCAAAAATTGTTCCCTTGCAGCCCAGGCCTCCTCTCCACTCCCCCCCGGAGCAGATTGATCCCCCTTCTTACTCCCCCTTGCCTCCTAGAACCCTGAGATGCCCACCTCCTTCACACTGAGCCGAGGGTTCTGGGTGCTCCTGTTCTATTACCTGGGGCTGCTGCCCTTCATCTCCATCCCCGAGAAGTTCCTCATCTGCTTCCTACCGACCATCATCAACAGGTACCTACTAGGTCTCCATCTATCTTCCAAATCCTCCCCCAGGCTTCTGGCCCCAGAAACCTGAAATTAACACATTGCTAATCAACTCTACTGCGATATAAAAAAGTTTCAAAAAAAGAGAAATACCCCCCACCTCAAACCCGATTGTGCAGGATCCCATGTAGAGCAGGAGATCCCAATGTCCCCAGCTCCCTGACTACCCTCAAAGATCACCCATTTTGAAGATAATGGTTCTCACCAAGCATTCATGAATACCAACCCCCCAAAAAAACTTCTATGTAAATGTGTGATAATGTGGATGGAGTTTTAGGACAAGGGTGCATTTATTCATCCAGTCATCCAACAAATATATCTTGAATGCCTCCTCTGTTTCACATGTACTTGCACTAGTAAATAAGACCAATGTGAATGGGGTAGGGCCCTCCACGAGCTTACAGTCTGCTTGGGGAGACAGTTATTAATTATAGCATCACTCTCTGATTCTCAAACAGAAAGGCATGTTCCTGCCTGGAGACAACGATTAACAAAGTAACAGCTGAGCAGAGTAGCAGGAATTTGGATACTTTGCCAGCTCTCCCTCTGGGACCCTTCCTTTGCCTTCTCTGTAGCTGTCCCAGTGCTTTCTACTCCCCTCTGTTGTCTTGAGGGAAGCTCCCAGCCAACGCCCACCCCCCTTCCCCGCCTCATCCCACAAAGAGATCATTTTACTGCAGAACTTGGGTGTATATCACGTTTTATCCAGGGTTTGTAAGGTGTTTTCACATCCTTTAGTTTATTTGAGCCTTACCTCGTACCACCCCCAGGAGATACAGGAATCATGACCCCCACAGGACCCGTGGAGAATCTGAGGCTCAGAGAGGTTCTGTAATTTGCCCAAGGTCACACAGTACACAGACCCTGCTCCAGAGCACTGTAACAGCCTCTAAAGTCACCCCTAGAGTGGGGCAATTAGGGACCAACAGCTGACCTGTGAAGTGCTGTCTGGCCTTGAAATTGGTCAGGTCTAACCATGAGGAACTTCAGACTGCCTATCCAGTTTGGGAATCTTGCTGGGTCGTGGCCCCAGCCCCACCATGGATGGGCTGTGTGACGTCAGGCAAGTCACTTTCGTTCTTTTAAGTCTCTGTTCTGTAAAACAGTGAGGGCGGAGGCATACCCTCAAAGCATGGAGTCAGGATCACTGAGCAGTGGGTGACTTATTCCTTTGCGCAACCACAGAGGTTCTTTCAGAAGGAGTGGGGTGAGACTGCTCGAAGGGTCACTACCACCCCACCCCACCCCACCCCTGTGACAGAGAGAGACCCCAGGGGCTGACCACACCACCACCTCTCCACAGGACCTACTTCCCGTTTTCCCGCTCAAGGCTGAATCAGCTGGCAGCTGTGGTTGCCAAATGGTGAGGTGGGCAAGAAGGCTGGGTTGGGTGGCCCCACAGAGACCCGTCACCGCCCTTCCCCTTAGTCCCCTGTCATCATGACCTCTGTGACCCTGCTCCCCTCCAGGCTCATCATGAGGAAGAGTCTGATCCAACATCTGCAGCAGCGAGGGGTGCAGGTGAGCAAGTGGTTGTTCACAGCGTGGGCCTGCTGGCTCTGCTTCTGACTGGCTGGGTCACTTGGCAGGTCACTGTCTGAGTCTCAGTTTCTTCATCTGTAAAATGGGGATAATGATGTTTTAAACTCCTGTGGATATGTAGGTGATACTTAGTAAGTGCATGATAAAGGATAGTCATTGTGATGATGATGGTGTATGGAACTGTCCTGATTCCTGATGAGGGGGTCTGGGAAAGATCTGATCAGCCCACCCCCTCCTGTCCCCGAGCATCAGCTCTGACCAGGTCATTTAATTAACAAACCTTGGTTGAGAACTGACTGTGTTGAGACCACAGGTACTGTGGTCCCGGGGAAGGAGAAGAGAGTACCATCAGGGGCAGGGGAGGAAAAGCAGACATTTACAGGGGCAGCCCATGGACAGAAAGGGAACAGAGTGCTGTCATCTGTGGGGCCAGAGAAGGCCTTCTGGAAGAAGTGAGGAGCCAGCTCACAGGGAGGGGAAAGGGAGAGTGTCTTGGCAGGAGGCTCAGTGTGTGGGAAGGGCAGGAGAAGCAAGAGGCCAGCAGAGGAACTGAGGGGCCCCACCAGCCTGCAGTCTGGAGAAAGTGGCACCAGGGACCTGGAGAAGGTAGCCCGGGAACCTCAGTGAGGAACTCAGACTTCAACCCAAAGGGAAGGGACGTTTTTGAGGGTCTTAAGCAGGGGAGAGACCTGATTCAATGGAGCCTTGTTGAGTGAGGGTCACTCCGGCCACCATGTGGAGGAGGGATTGTGAGGGCCAGCGTGGAGGCAGTCACTGGGTAGCTGATGGGACTGGGGCTTAGGTGGCAGCAGCGAGGATGGATGGAAGGGTTAAGTCACAGACAGGCCCAGACTCAGCCACTGATTGGATGTGGGGGTGAGTTAGGCCTGGGGATGACATAGCTCTTTCAGATTAGGTTGCCTGCTCTGCCATCTTCATTGTAACTCCGGACGGTTGGACTGTCACTCTGATTTGTCAAAGTAAGAAACTGAGAGGTTCAGCCAGTGACTTAGCCCAGGCTACAAATACCATCTCCACCTGCTTCAGTGCCCACAGGAGAGGACTCAGGAGGCAGGGAAGATGCAATCTGAGCAGCAGCAGATAGGGGCAGGTTGGGAGATATGGGCAGGCTGGTAAATGTTCCACTATCAACTTGAGGGGATGGGAGGAGGGAAGCCTTGATTTGAACATTAGGTAATTTCCTTGCTGTATACACTCCCACCTTGGTGGATTTTAGGCTACCAACATGAATTCACTGAATGGAGTTGGAAAGAGATATATCATGTGGTAGCATGATACATTATATAGCATTTCCATCTTACACATTCGATAGAGGTAGATGACTTCCAGAACATGAATGTAGTAATCAGGAAGCGATGAGTTTTGAGTGTTTATTATCTTTGTTTTGAATATAATTTATTGACTTGTAAGTTTATATAATACTTAATAATGACTGTGTTTGGACTTCCCTGGTGGTCCAGTGGTTAAGACTCAGTACTTCCACTGCAGGGGGTGTGGGTTCAATTCCTGGTTGAGGAACTGGAGATGCCCCCACTCCCTGCAAAAAAAAAAAAAAGGCTGTGTTTAATAATCAGTTTACAAAATTCCTGAAAATGTAAGGATCAGCTCCAGCATCCGGATACAAGGGGGAGTGCCTGGTAAAGTTTTTGGGAAACTTCAAGCTCCTCCCTCCCCCCAGGTGGTATTTTGGTGCCTTAATGAAGAGTCAGACTTCGAAGTAGCCTTCAACCTGGGGGCCACTGGCGTCATAACTGATTACCCAACACTCCTGAGGTGCTACCTGGACGGCCGTGGACCACCTGCCCTGGCTTCCTAACCTAGAGGTTCCTCACCCTCTCCTCTGTTTCTCTTCCCCAATAAATATATTCTTTTCAGTCACGTCTCTGTGCTTGGGGGGATGGGGGTGGGGGAGTAGATTCTAGAAGACTACAAAGATGGCAGCTTGTGACGGAAGAGGCCAGCTGAGGGCCACAATCTGAGGCCCTCAACCACCCTGAGCCACTGGTTCCACTACATTCCAGTTTGAGAGTAATGCCACGCCCTGTGCCAACCTGGCCTCCACTGTACTCAGGAATGTCTCTTGCAAGGCCCCCTGCAGCTTCAGGGCCACAGACAATGGGTCCGTTCTCCTGAGGACATTAAGAGCCCCAAGCACACAGCAAAGGACGTGACTTGCCCCAGCGAGCCACCTCACCTGGTTTCAGAGGATGGGCATGGCTGCCCATCTGCTACCTTAGCCATTCCAGTGTTCCATTCCCAGGTCTCCCACTCCAGAAGCTTCAATTCCTGCACCCCCTGGAGCCCTACTACCCTATTCATTTAATGAATCACATATTTCACAAAAATTATCAAGTAGGCTAGGCAGGGTACTGGGACCAATGCAAGGGACAAGACAAGTCTAATATGGCAGACACATGTTTAAATATTTTCATTTTAAACCCAGTTCAGAGGTGAAAAAGGGGAAGACAGTTAACCCAGCCTGATAACCCTGCAGGGCATCCGAGGAGGCTGTCTGGAACAGGGGACGCACAACAGTAGGAATGGGCTTGTTCTGAGGCTCTGGCTTCCAGGGTTCTAACACGGATGGATACCTTTAGCTTTTCCCATCCGAGAGTCTGTCCCTAGTGCTATCACAAGAACCACGGACCAAAGTGAGAATCTCAAGTTTACTCTTTATCAACCGGATAAGCTTTGGGGAGCTGCTGGACCTCTGTGGATCTCAGCTCCCCTGGAAAATGGGAACAATAGCAGAAGCTACCTCCTCCGATTGCTGTGGGGTTTAAGGGAGAGGGCATGATCGGTGGGTAAACAAAGATATTTTGACTATTGTTTCCCGGGGCCGTGCGTCCAGTCCAGACACCATCTTCCTCCTAATCCTAGGTCAGGTCAGGTATCTCAGATCCTCGCCCCTTCGAGGACCGCGGGGGGCCAGGTGGGCGACCAGGCCCGGGTCGTGGGGCAGGCCGGCTGGGTTTCGGGCCGCAGCCGCATTTCCGGGCCGGCTTGGGCCGGGAGCAGGGGGAAGGGCAGCCCAGGCCTGCGCTGGCCGCTGTGTGACGCGCCCCCTCATTTGCATGCTGCACGCCGATTGGTCACGGCGGCCGCCGGGACCAGAGGCCGGCCCCCTCCCCCTCCCGCCGCAGCGGCGGCAGCAGCTGGTCTCGGTGTAAACAAGTCGCGGCGGCTGCGAACCCGGGCCGGGGGGGACGGCGCCCACCAGGAGCGCCCCCCTCTCCCAGGCCAGGCCACCCCGGCGGACCGGACCCCCGCGCGCCCAGGCGAGGTGAGGACCGCATCGTCAGGGCTGCGCGTCGCCCCGCGCCCCCGCCCCGGCGGCGAGGACTGCCCCTTCCCTCGGCGCCCGCCCCCCACCCCCGCTCCCCAGGTGAGCCCCGGGGTCTCAGGTAAGGCTCCGCGATGCAGGTAAGATCCCCTCGGCATAGGCAAGGCCTCAGCGCCCCCGGGTAAGAGCCCCTCCCCTCCTAGATGACCCTCCACCCTCAGTGAGGCCTCCTGCTTTCTCCAGGTGAGGGATCCTCTCCCCAGGTGAACTCTCTGGACCTCAAGGGAAGTCGCCCCCAACCCCTGCAGTTCAGATGAGGTCGTAAGGACCATACAATCCCCAACCCCTTGCAAGCTCCCCCTAAACAGAGAACTGACAGTCATCTATTCTGGAGCCCCTTCCTCCAGTTTCAATTGCCAGGTCAGCAGGGGTGAGGCCGAAAGCAGGTGGGTGACTCATTTGGGACTCCTCCTAGCCTCAGTTTCCCCGTTGATGCAACTCGAGGCCTCCTCCGTGAGTCAAAACTGAGAGCTCTGGCCCCTGGAGAGGCTGCTGGCTCTGGGGAGAGAAGACAGCAGCCAAGTGTGACAGAGAGAGTCCCCGTGGCCCAGGGCGTGCCTGCGTGTGTGTAGCCGGGGTCCTGACAGCCCACTCCGTCCCCTGCAGGCACTGGGCTCCCTCTGCTCCCCGTGGGCCGCTCCCCGCGTGGGGCCACTGCCCCCGGCCCCCGCCATGGTGCGGATTTCAAAGCCCAAGACGTTTCAGGCCTACCTGGATGATTGTCACCGGAGGTATAGCTGTGCCCACTGCCGCGCTCACCTGGCCAACCACGACGACCTCATCTCCAAGGTAACCAGGTCACAGCTGGGGCTGGAATGGGAGACTAGAGGGACTGCCTGGCAGCTCCCCACCAGTAGCCCTGACACCCCTTCCTCTCTCCCTCCCACCCTTTAGTCCTTCCAGGGCAGTCAGGGGCGCGCCTACCTCTTCAACTCTGTGTGAGTATCCACTCTCCCATCTCCCTTTCTCTGACCTCTGTTGTGACTTGTGACCCCTGCCATCATACTGAGACTCTCAAGAGTCTCCTGGTTTGGGTAGGAAGCTGTGCTCCCCCTTCTCTTGAATGCTAAGGACAGATACAGTTGGATCCAAGCTAGAGGGAGACTTTGTGATGGAGGGACCCTCCCTGGGACTGCTCCCATGTCCCCACAGGGTGAACGTGGGCTGCGGGCCAGCCGAGGAGCGGGTGCTGCTGACAGGCCTCCATGCTGTCGCTGACATCCATTGCGAAAACTGCAAGACCACTTTGGGCTGGAAATATGTGAGTCAGTGACCTCTGACCTCAGGCTAGTCTTTGACCTGACCTCACATCACCTCCTCCTCACAAGCAGTCATCTGGTAATCTTTCAGGGTGTACAGGCCCAAGTCATCCAAGTCAAATTTATCTTTTCATCCCTTGACCATGGTCTCTTCTCTCATATCCTACAAGGGCTTTTAAGGTTTTTCTCTTAACTCATCCTTCTCCTCCCAGGCACAAGCATTCCCATTTTTGAGATGAGGATATAATCAGAATGACTGTTTATTGAATACTTATGTGCCAGACACTGTTATGTGCTTGGCATATTTTATCTCATTCACTCATTACAGCAATCCTGTAGGTAGTCTGTTATTATCTTCACTTTACAGAAGAAGAAAGGAAGGCCCAGAGATGTTAGGTAACTTCCCCAAGGTCACACAGCTGGTAAGTAACAGAACAGGGACCAGAATCCTCATTTTCTCTCTCTCTCTTTTTTTTAACTCCAAACCCTTGACCCCCAGCTTCCTATTGCCATTCAGAGGATCAGGGAAGTTGCCCAAGGCCCTACAACAACATAGAGTTTGGGTCCATGAGCCTCCTTTTTCACTGCCCTCATTGCCACTGCTGTTGTTCGGGGTCTGATTTCACTATCCTCTCATTTCCTTATTGGTAGTAGAGGATAAAGGGACCCCCTGGCACCCAAGGTTGTTATGGGGATCAGATTAGATGCAGCAAAAGGAGATGCTCTTGGGAAATTGCAAGAGACAGGAATCCTCGGGCATCTCTTGGAGCTGTAGTGCCTCTGGGAGGTGAATGCCCCAGGCAGAGACAGAACCTTGCCCTGAGTTAGTCCCTGGCCCTGCCACAGATTTGCTCTGTGTTCCTGGACAGGTGGTTTGCCCTCTCTGGACCTCTATAGAATAAAGAAGTGGCCTAATCCAGAGGTCAAAAATTCAAGTGCTTGCAGGGCCAAGCAGATTCTGTGGATCTGCAAAAGGGGTAACGTAGATCTCCAGAGGGGGACATTCTGGCCAAATAGAATGAGCACGGCCTTCCCCGTGTTTTAGTATTTGAAAGTTATTTTTATTAAACTCTCTGTTGGTTGAACAAAACATATGCATAGGCCAAAATTGGTCCTGAGGCTACCAGTTTGTATTCCCTGGAACTTTGGAGAAGCTTCCATATCCTCTCTATTGGAGCCAACATTAGCATTAATACTTGAAAAGTAGCTGTCACTCAGAGAGTTCTGTCTATCCCCTATTAGATTCCTGGCCCTGCCATTTACCAGCTCTGTGTCTGTGGGCAGGTGGCTTGGTTTCTTGGGTGATAGTTTCCTCATATGTAAAATGGGGCCCATCATATCCACTCCCCAACCCCTACCCTTTTGGTTAGGCCCTGCCCTACCTCCAAGCATAACAGCCTCTTCCCTCCTTTCAGGAACAGGCCTTCGAGAGCAGCCAGAAGTACAAAGAGGGGAAGTACATCATTGAACTCAACCACATGATCAAAGACAACGGCTGGGACTGACCCCTACTCCTGACGCATGTGGCGCCAGCCCGGCCTGGCCGCCAGGGGGCGCCACTGGCTTCCCTTCACCCGAACGGAGCTCTGGACCCTCAGGCCCCCTTACAGAGGAAGGATCCAGCTCCTGTACATATATTTTATTGCATGCACTGTGACTTTGGGGGGAGATCGGAAGGTGGACAAAATGGACGACACCCCCGCACCTCCCTGCGATCTGGCTGGCTTGGATCTCGTTTTTAAACCCCTTCCTACCCCGCCTGCCCTCTAGATATGGCCTGTGTGCTGCTCTCTTGGCCCCAGTGCACCATCTGCCCTGTGACGTTCTCCTCCCACCGGGCCCCTCTTACCCCACGCGTGTCTGCTCCCCTTGTTCTGTAGCGTTTGTACATAATAAAACAATGGAGTGGAGACAGCCCCAGGCTCATGTGGAATCCGGGAAGGGGGTACTCAGATGCGGATTCCTGCCTCTATAGACCTGTTCCCCTTTGAGTCCCGGAGGCATGGGGTAGGCACTGCGGTCAAAGCTGGGATCCTTCGCTCCTGGGACTCAGCTGTCTTCTTTAGCACCCGCGGCGGATCTCACTGCCGGCAGATTCCCGAGCCCTTTCTAGCTCGTTAGGCCTTGACCTCAGCCGATCGGCATCTCCTCAGCCTAAGCGTTTTGACGCCGCCTAGGGGCAGCTCTCCTGGGAGGCAACCGCGTCGCGGTTGAGACAGCCCACCTCGTCTCAACTACAGCTCCCAGCGGCCCCAGCGGCATCCGCCTGTCCCCTTCGCGCCGTACGTCGGCGCTCGGCCTGCTGGGAAGTGTAGTTCCGAGTGTTCCCCAACGCGGGACCTTCTGGGAAACTCGGGAGTCCGCGGTCAGAGACCGTCGAGCTGTGAGCGTCTCTAAACTTTTGAGACTTGGCCGAGGCTGGAGGTTTTAGAGAATGGGAGCCAGGAAGGACTCCAGCCTTCAGGCCTCGGCTGCGGACTCCTCGGGGTCTCCAGTGCCCCGCGTAACAATAAGCTCAGGCCGCGTGCCTCCAGCCCTGCTCCTTCCCTCCAGTCATGCCTCCTCCCTCCAAGTCTCGTCCTCCAAGTGAAGGGGCGGGGGGGGGGGGGGGGGGGGTCACCTGCCAGAGAAGTCTGGAGCGCCAAGGTCTGCCCCAGGACTCCAGGCTCCATCCCATGGTCCAGGCCCCGCCCCTCAGTAGCTTATCCCTAGCTGGGGCTCCCCCCGTGGGAACGGGGACCAGCTGGCCGGAAGCGCCAAACTGCGTCCCTGTCGAGCCCCGGGGATCAATCAGGCCGAGGAGTTAATTATGTAATGAGGGGGCAGGGGGTCGGGGCTAATGAAGCCTGGGGGGGAGGGGAGGAGGGGAGGGTACCCAGGTATCCGGCCCCCTCTTGGACCCCTTCCAGGCCCCAGGGGTCTCCACCCCAGCCTAACTCCAGGGCCCCAAAGAGGGGAGGGGCTGTGATCCTGGGTCTGGAAGGGGCTGAGCTGTGAGCTATAAAGGGGGCATCTCTCAGCACTGGGGCACTGTAGGCAGCGTGTCCCGAGGCCAGACAGGACTACTCCATGTACCACCCACGAGAGTTGTACCCCTCCCTGGGGACTGGCTACCGCCTTGGACCCCCCCAGCCTGGGGCAGATTCCAGCTTCCCGCCTTCCCTGGCAGAGGGCTACCGCTACCCTGGTGAGCAGAGAGAACTGAGCTCGGTGTAGGAATTGGGGTGGGGGCTGTGGCCCTCAGCTGGCCCCTCATTCTCTTCCCATCTCCAGATCTGGACACTCCCAAACTGGATTGCTTCCTCTCTGGGATTGAGGCTGCTCCCCGAACTCTGGCTGCTCCCCCACCTCTACCCCCACTGCCCCCAGCCCTGGGCACTGAGCCGCCACCCCCTTCAGCCCCAGAGGGCCTTCATTCACTCCCTGGAGTCAGCCTGAGCCTGGAGAACCGGGAGCTGTGGAAAGAGTTCAACTCCGTGGGAACAGAGATGATCATCACCAAAGCTGGGAGGTGAGGGGGCTGGGCCAGGGTCAGAGAACCCAGTGTGTTCCTGGTGCGGGAAGGGCAGAGCTCCTGGTGATGGGGCTGGTGTGAGGATTTCTAAGGGGGCTAGAGCTGTGCCTGAGTTCAGAGTGTGACTGTGGCCTGGGTCAGGGGTCATTCTGTGGCAAGGGTCAAGGGTCAGTCTGTGGAGTCTGGCTGGTTTAGGGACTAACCTATGGCAAGGGTCCTAGATCTTTCTGGGCTAGGAACAGAAAGTCTGACTGGGCTATAAGTTAGTATGTGGCCTAGATGAGGGGTCAGTCTGCACCTAGATTCAGGATTCAGACTATAATGGGGATCAAGGGTCAGCCACTGACCAGCACCAGGGAAGTCTGGCCAGGATCAGGGGTCAGTATGTGACTAGTTCTGGGGTCACCTTGGAGGCAGGGATATGGTCAGTATGGTCAGTGGGTCTTTCTCTAGCCTAGGGGCTCAGGCACTAGCACGTGAGTCCTCTTTTTATTTTCTTTGAAGCAAGTTTGTCCAGCAGCTGTAGATTCTGGTGCTGAAGATGAAGCAAGAGCAGGGTAGGGAGCAGAAGGCTCCTGGCAAGATTTCTGGGGGAAAGGTGTGTCACTCCTGCTTCTGCAAGTGGAGTTTGAGGGGTTAGGGGTCCAGACTCTGCTCCTACCCTGCTGTGTGACTCTGGTCACATCACCTGACCTGTCTGTCCTGTTTCTCATCTGTAAAATGGGATGAGACAGGTTTACAGCTAAGATCCTGCCTTCTGAGTTCTGATTCCACGTTCCTCGAGTCTCTGTGACTGGATGAGCCAGTGGCTATGCCGCCTTGCTGCTGCTGTGCTCACCCCCGACTAGTGGATAGCTCCAGGACGCTCTGGTCCCTTCCCCCATCCAGGCGCATGTTCCCTGCTTGCCGAGTATCAGTAACTGGCCTGGACCCCGAGGCCCGCTACCTGTTTCTTCTGGACGTGGTTCCGGTGGATGGGGCTCGCTACCGCTGGCAGGGCCGGCGCTGGGAGCCCAGCGGCAAGGCAGAGCCCCGCCTGCCTGACCGTGTTTACATTCACCCGGACTCCCCTGCCACTGGAGCCCACTGGATGCGGCAGCCTGTGTCTTTCCACCGAGTCAAGCTCACCAACAGCACGCTGGACCCCCATGGCCACGTGAGGCCCAGACTGGGACCCCCCGATGAGGGTTGGGCTGGGACCAGGGTAGGGAGTCACTCCTCTTTCTTCCCTCCCAGCTGATCTTGCACTCCATGCATAAGTATCAGCCCCGCATACACTTGGTGCGGGCCGCCCAGCTCTGCAGCCAACACTGGGGGGGCGTTGCCTCCTTCCGCTTCCCGGAGACCACGTTCATCTCCGTGACAGCCTACCAGAACCCACGGGTGAGTGATCCTGATGGAGCGGGTGGCACCACCCTGCTCTGGCTGCAGGAGTCTTGACTCTGGGTGTGCGGCATCCCCTCCCCTGCCCACCCAGATCACGCAACTGAAGATTGCAGCCAACCCCTTTGCCAAGGGCTTCCGGGAGAACGGCCGAAACTGTAAGAGGTGGGCATCATTCACTCATTCAGTCATTGTCATCAAACGTTTACTGATTGTGTGCCGGGCACTGTACTGGACTCCTGGAACCCAATGTAAGTAAACACGTGTTGTCACTCACTGATCTGACAAATACTTATTTAGCACCTGTTTCTGTGCCGGGCACAGTTCTAGGAAGTGAAGATGCAGCAGTGAACAGAACAAACCAAAGCCCCTGCCCTCGTGCAACTGATACTCTAGTGGGCAGAGCAGACAAGTAAACAAGAGAAATAAATATGTTAGGGATAAGTTCTATAGAGAAAAGAAAGCAAGGAAGATCAGGACTGGAGAGATGAATCCTGGAAAGGCCTCACTAAGAGGACATTTGAGAAGACTTGGAGGAAGCATGAAAGGGAACCATGTGAATATCTGGGAACATGCCAGGGGCCTGAGGTAGGAGCATACTACAGTATGGCTGGTATGGAATGAGAGGGGTAATAGGGAGCCAAATTATGGTGGGCTGTAAAGGTTTGGTTAGGACATTAGCTTCTTCTAACTAACCCTACCCCCTCAGAGCTGGCCCTTGCCCTCAAGACACTTAAAATCAGCCAGAAGAGATAGATATTAACTCAAGGATCACCCTGATGAATATAACAGTATCACTCTTGACAAGTTATCAGGGTAGCCCAGTGGAAAGAACCTGCCTGCTAATGCAGGAAACGTGAATTTGATCCCCGGATCGGGAAGATTCACCTGGAGAAGGACATGGCAACACACTTCAGTATTCTTGCCTGGGCAATCCCATGGACAGAGGAGCCTGGCGGGCTACAGACCATGGGGTCGCAAGAGTCCGACACGACTTAGTAACTAAACAGCTGCTGTTTTCTAGTCATTTAATTCTCTGGCCTTCCATTCCTTCTTCTGTAAAATGGGTATAATAATGGCACATACCTGATAGGGTCCCTGGGTGAAGTGCCTGGCACCTGGTAAGTGCCATTACTACCATCATCATCACCATTATCATCATCACCATCATCATCACTGTCCCCCAGGGAGCGAGACGCCCGTGTGAAGAGGAAACTGCGGGGCCCAGAGCCAGCAGCCACAGCGGCCTATGGGAGTGGAGGTGAGTGTCGTTCCAGAGGTGATGGGACCAGGCCTGAGATGCCGATCCTCAATCCGCTCTGGCCCTTCTGTCTCCCCAGATGCTCCAGGTGGTCCCTGTGACTCCACACTGGGTGGGGATGTTCGGGAGTCAGATCCCGAGCAGGCCCCAGTGCCTGAGGAAGCTGTCCGTGCCCCAGCTCCGCCCTGCAGTGGCCCCAGTGCTGAGGCCTACCTGTTGCACCCTGCCGCTTTCCACGGGGCCCCCAGTCACCTTCCAACCAGGTGAGTGGGTCAAGGGCACAGGGCTGGGCTATTCCAGGCTGGGCCAGGGGGTGGGGAGTCCCCTCTCCCCTGTTCTGATACCTCTCCGCTCTTCAGGAATCCCAGCTTCCCGGAGGCTCCAGACTCTGGGCGCCCAGCCCCCTATTCAGCCGCCTTCCTGGAGCTGCAGCCCGGACCAGCAGGCTCAGGATATCCAGCAGCAGCACCCCCAGCATCCTTTGCCTCGCACTTCCTCCAAGGGGGCCCCTTCCCCCTGCCCTACCCTGGGCCTGGGGCTTACCTGGATGTGGGCTCCAAACCAATGTACTGAGCCTTTGCTAAGCCCCCTGCCTCCCTCCCCATCTTCCAGTTCCCTTCCCCCAGGTCTGTTGCCCCCTCACTTCCACTACCCCCTCCCCCACACCAAATGGCTGCCTTGGGCCTCCCCCACCCCACTTCACACTTTGATTTCGCTCCCACCCCCCTCTGGCTTCAAAGCTCTGGCTAAGCTGCTGGGAGTCCAGCTGGGGCCAGCTTCCCCTTCCAGGCTCTCACCTCGGTGTGAATGGAAGGGGCTCTGCCGGCCAAATGGGGCCTGGGACCAGCACTCCCACCCTCAGCCTCACCCTTGGGCTCTGCAAGTCCTACCCCCTCCCCAGGGCGAGCCACACGGGTCTGTTCTCAGGTCCAGAGTATTTTTGTTAATAAAACTCTAAAGACATCAGTGCTCTGGGAACACTGGGCTAATGGTCTTTGGCCCTGAGTGGGGCTGGGTGAGCAGAGGTTTTGTGAGGAGACGCAGGCCCCAATTGAGACTTGTCATTTCCAGCTGCTTGACCTTGTGCATCTAAGTCAATGCTCAGGGTCTGCTTCCTCTTCAGGAAGATGGAGGAATCTGTCTTGACATGCCATTCTGAGAATTAAATGGGGCTGCCCGAGAACCCAGCCCTCTCCCTGGCACTCAGGAAGCCCCCAGGAGTGATCACTGTCACTGGATGGGGACCAGGAGGCTCTGGGCAAGCTGACTGGCCTGAGCCTCACCTTGCTGGCAGGATTAGGGTTCTGGGCCATCAGAGTCCTGACATGAATCCCAGGTCCCAGGCTGGTACCACTGCTCATCCTCAGTCAATTCTGACACCAACCCAAAGACCATTTTTCTTCTTTTATTAGAATTTTTTTCTTTTTTTTTTTGTTTTTCTCAAAATTTTTATCTAAAAACAAACAAAAAAAAAAAAAAGAGAGAAGGAAAAAAAGAAAACCAAAAATTATTGGAAACTTCATGGTTCAAGTGGGGAGATGGGAGGAGCATGGAACTGAGGCTCCCAGCCTCTCCAGAAAAGTCCTCACCCTCGAAGTGCCCTCTTTCGCAGGGAGAGCAAAGCCGGGGACAGTCCCCCCATGCCCAGCCTCCGTCTGAAGAGGGCAGAGTCACAGTGGTCCGGGGGCCGGAGAGGGGCAGGGCCGAAGGGGTCACAGGAAGTAGTCGGCCACGGGCTTTTTGGAGGGGATGCCCCGTGTCTCTTGGGGAGCAGCCTCGAAGATGATGAAATCTTTCTGGAGATGCTCGTCCAGCTCCAAGATGGCTGCCACATTCCCACAGCTGAAGTCGGGGGGAAGGTGGGGGCAGCAGTGTTAACAGAATGGCTCAGCCTAGATCCCTACCTCAACCTCCCCAGCCCAGGCAGCTCACCGGTAGCAGTAGTTGGGTGCTGACCACACAGTGAGTACAGTCTCGTTGAAGTGCCACTTGTAACCTTCCATCACCAGTTGGTGAGCACGGCAGATCATGTCAATGTCGTTGGCTGCGTTGAACTGGGCCACCACGTCACTGCCAAACAGGTAGCCAGCCCCACGGGGGCTCACGCCCCAGCCTGTGGTGTCTGAGGCAAACGAGGGAAGGGATGGTGAGGGGGTCTTCTCAGGGCCGCCCACTGCCCTTCACGGAACAGCCTGCCTCCCCCCGTCAGGGAGGCCTGTGCAGCAACAGCACAAGGCCCAAAGGTATTCTGAGGAAGCCTCGGGACAGGACAGCAGATTCTGAAGTGGATACGCTCCAAAGAAGAAAGAATTTCCTGATAGTTGGAGCCACCTGATCATCAGAGTGACCGTCTAATTTACTGTACAAACAGGTCCACACAAGAGTGAAAGGAGGTGCTGACAGTAAGCACGCTGGGACGGCACCTGTGACTCAGGGCAGCCCAGCCGGCGGGGAGGTAGGGACAGGGCAGAGAGGGAGCGGAGGCTGGTGTCACAGCACAAGAGCCCCAGACTGGTACTGCGAGGCTTGGCTCTCATCTCAGCGATGCTCCATACCAGCTGATGCCCACGACATGAGGGGTGCTTGTGTGTGCGTGCTAAGTCACTCCAGTTGTCTGACTTTGTCACCCCATGGACTGTAGCCCACCAGGCTCCCCTGTCCTTGGGATTCTCCAGGCAAGAATACTGGAGTGGGTTGCCACGGCCTCCTCCAGGGGATCTTCCCGACCCAGGGATTGAACCTGCATCTCTTACATCTCCTGCATTGGCAGGCAAGTTCTGGGGGCTATCATTCTGGGAGCCTGATCCTTGCAGCAGTCCCTTCACATTCAGGAAGTCGATGACTCACTTTCAACAAGCTCCTGAGGTATGACGTACACCTCCCCCTCCCCCACCCCCAGCTCAAAGCACCCAGCTACCCCCATCCCCGCTCCTCATAGAGGATGCCAGCCCACTGGCCATCAAGCACCAATGCCAGTGAAGACCAGCCCCTCTCTGCCCCAAACTCACCTGCCCGGGGCCATCCCTTCCAGGCACCTGCTCTAACCACAGGACCCCCTCGGTCACTCACCAAACTAAGAGCAGAGCTCTTGCCCTCACCTTCAGGGTCGGACCAGAGCAGGTCACACATGGGCCCGTCGTGGGGCACCTCTTGCTTTCGGTCAATTGTCCGGATCTGGTCCAGCGTCTGGATGGAGGGGGAGAGCCCCCCGTGCACACAGAAGATCTTCGGGGAGAGCAAGACCGGCTGAGACCTGGCGCCTCTCCCAGCCCTCCCGTCCCTCCCGTCCCCAGGGAGCCGCGCGGCGGGCCTACCTTGCCATCTATGATGGCCGACAGGCTGAGGTAGTCAAAGATCTCAGTGCAGTAGCGCCACACGGTCACCGAGCCGTACTTGCGCAGACACTCGTCATAGAAGCCGTAGACCTGGGTGATCTGACGGCTCTCGTGGTTGCCCCGGATCAGGGTGATGCGGTCAGGATAGCGAACCTGGAGGCAGTCACCATGCAGGGCCTGTCCCTCCCTCCTCCATATCCTCATGTCTGCCAGCCCCGCTCCACCCTCATCACCACTGCTCCGGTCCAGATTCCGATCATCTCTGCATGAACCGTGTCACACTCACCTCACAGGATCCCCATCCCTCCTCCAGAGGATGCAAAGCTGGACCCTCTCACACTCCCTCCCATCCCCCCACTTCAACTACAAACCTAATGGTCCCTCCTTCATCCACCAGGTGCAGACCAAGCCCTTACAAAACATTTAGCACAGCTTGTCATCTGGCCCCTTACAACCTCTCTCCCACCAACGGATACTCCATGCCACTTTCTGAACAGGGTGAGCCTCTCTTCCCTCCCGCTACGATGCCACCCCCACCTTAGTTTCATCAGATGCCTCCAAGTCAAGGAAAGCTGCCTGACCACCCAAGCCGAAACGGTCCATCAACAGCAGCACAGCTCAAGAGTTGGGGGCAGGTGGGGCAAGAGATGAGGGCAGAAAGGATGCAGGCAGGTCAGGCCAGAGGTGACGCAGGTCTTGGCTCCAGAAGCCAGGGGGGTCCCACCTTAAGTGCCAGCAGCAGGAGAAACGTTTCGACGCTGTAGAAACCACGATCCACAAAGTCCCCCATGAAGAGGTAGTTAGTCTCAGGGACATCGCCACCCACCTGGGGAGGGAGAAAGAAGGTTCAGCTTGGTCCTAAACTCTCCCCAACTCACTGTAGTGGCCCATCTCCAGCCAAGTCGAGGCACTTCTTTCACAATGAACCTACCTAACTAGAGGCCTCTGATCCCCAACCCACTCACCAAAGTTTCCACTCTCAACTAAAGGGGTCTTGCAGCCATCCCCTGGGTCACCTTTCCTGGCATTTCCCCACACTCACTCTGAACAGCTCCTTGAGGTCATAGAATTGTCCATGGATGTCACCACATACCTGGAAATGAGAAAAGTCAGAACTCAGTCTGAAAGCCTGTGCTGCCAGGGGCTGTCCTTCAAAAACACCCTACTGCTTTACTTTTTTTAAATTTTGGCCTCATTGCATGGCACACGGGATCTTAGTTCCCACCAAGGATTAAACCCACAAGCCCACAACTCCTGCAGTGGAAGCACAGAGTCTTAACTACTGGACCGCTGGGGAAGCCTTGGCTTCATTTATTCATGGTTAAGAAATGGATTTATTTAGAGAAATACACTCCACAGACAGAATGTGGGCCATCTCAGAGGGCAAGAGCCGCCTGGAAGTCCCTGCTTTAGAAGATCCTTATCAGTCTCGGCTAAGCCAAAAGAGAAAGTGTGTGTGAGTACATGCATGCACGTGTGCGCACGTGCTCAGTCATGCCCGACTCCTTGCAACCCCGTGGACTACAGCACACCAGGCTCCTCTGTCTGCGGAATTTTCCAGGTAAGAATACTGGAGCTGGTTGCCATTTCCTCTTCCAGGAGATCTTCCTTTGATTGAAAGCCTCTGCTTCCCAGAGTTAAAATCTACTCTCCCACCCTAATGCCCCCATCCCACTCTGAGTGCCAACTATTCTGTGGGCAAGAGCTAGAGCAAATTCTTTCCAGCTAGACCTGCAGCTCCCAGAGGACTTGGCCCCCTCCTCTGCCTACTCCCCTCCAGGCACCCAGAATAGAGTCACTAGTAACACACTGGAACACGTGGAGTTCACTCACTCACCAAATTAAGAGTCCTTCTGCCCAGGCCAAGAGCATCCCTCCAGTGACTCCAAAGACCATGCCCACAACCGCCATTTCTTCTAGCAAGGCTCTCTTCAAGATGGGGCTCCCAGGGATGAGGGGTAGACCCTGGAGCCCCCAAGACTAAGGAGAATGTCCACGGGCCTAAAAGACCAAGCTAGGCTGTGGAGGGACGGTGGGTACTCACTGTGACTGGAGAGTCCACCCTCTGCACGTTGCTCTCCTCCACCAAGATCTCTCTGGAGACAGAAGACCAAAGTTATCAGAGCCGGGCCAGCCCAACCTAATTTCTGACCTTTTCTGCAGGGGAAGAGAGGATGAGGCTTGAACCTCCACGGGGCAAGTCGGAAGTATACAATTACCCCAGGCAAGGCTGACCACAGTCCCCCAGTTCGAGACCCTTCTGTGGTTCCCCACAGTCAACAGGCCAAAGCCCCAACTCTTGTTCAGCATCTAAGGCCTTCCCAAGGAGTCTGGGACTTTCCTGGCCTTGACCCTCCTGGCTGCTCCCTTTCACACATCCGGCACTTACTCCCAGAAGACAGAGCTCCTCCTCCTGTCCACACAGTGCCTTGGCTGGGCTCTTACAGCCCCTCTCTCCCCACCCCAGGGGCCTTCTTCCCCTGGAATGTTCTTAGGCACAAGGGTGGTGCCCTGGGCAGGCCAGCCATCAGATCTACCTTCAAAGCGATATGCTGTTGCCACTCTTCTGTCATTCAGAGGAAGCGAGGACTCTGTGCTCCCTCTCCTTGCAGTGTGATCTACTTCTATCTGAACGAGTGTGACATGGAAATCACTGTCTGTTAAGGACACCCGACGTTAAGTAGTGCTGTGCTTCTAGATTTCGTCCTTGACGCTCACAGGAGCCGAGGACATTGCAGTTCACACCATGTGCCAGGTCAGTACTTAAAGAGTTCTGCATGGATGATGTGGGCACTCAAACCAGCACCCTCAAAGGCAGGTGCTATGATGATTCCCATGGCTCAGATGAAGAAACTGGCTGTGGTCACACAGACAGGAACTGAACCAAGGCTGCCTGCTCTGGGGTCTGGCTCTTATCAAGCGAGTCTGATGTGGGAGGCACCTGCTCAGCCCTCACTCTCTCGGCCAGTCCCTTCCCACCATACCAGGAGCTCCCTGGGCTCAGGGTGTGCTGCGGAATTAAGGCGGCTCCAGGGAGGTGTGCCCTGGTTTCCAGGAATGGGAAGAGCCGCTGGTGGTGATCCAAGGGGCCAGAGAGCAGCCAGGCTCTCCCACCTGTCCTGCATCTTGTACCGAACATCCTCACACCACTGCTTACAATACTTTTCCAACTGACTTGGGAGGTTCTTTCCATCCTCATCTGACAAAGAAACCGAGGTTGAGAGAGAAAAGGGGCAGGATCCAGGTCACAAAGCTGGAAGGTGGCTGGGAACTCAGAGAACCAATCTCCTGAGACTTTACACCAGCCCCTTCCACAGACTTGGTCAAAACCTGCCTCAGTGCCAGCAAGGCCCCTGTACCAGCCCTCTGAGGGCTCACACTTGCTCACCTTCACTGCTGACCACTGACCAAAGAATTAGAGATGCTGTCTCTGGATATGCAGAATCTCATCTGAGCTCTGCAAGAATTTCAAAGACGTGGAAACACAAGAGTGACTGGACCAGGGCCATACCATTTACAGGTGACAAAGCTATACTTCATCCTAAAGACCACCTCATTCAAAACCCTCTGCTGTTCTCAACTGCTGATGTTTTTAATGGGAACAAATGCAGCTCCCAGGCCTTTGCACTTTCAAGGTATCGAGTCTCGGTATCCACTGGGCAAGCGAAAGTTCTTGACACCACCAGCCTCAGCCTGGGGCCCTGGTGGGTCTCCAGGAAGCCATGGCCAGATGCTTGAGTTGGGTCTCTTCCAGACTGGGCCTGGGATAACAGTGGCCACCTCAGGCCCGAGCCGAGTTCCTCCAAGCTCCATCTCATGAGCTGGACAGGGCCCTCCCACTCCTCAGTAGCCCCCTGCTGCCATTCACAGAGTCTAAATGTCTGCTGGGCTATCAGTGAGCGTGGAGGACAAAGACCTGGATCCAAAACCAGCTTCCCCTCCGATCAGCTATGAGACCAGGGGTAAGAGGCTCAGTTTCCTCTTTTGTGAAATACTCACCTCTGCCCTGCCCACTGCACAGGGCTGCAAAGAGCAATGAAAACTGAACACATAACTTCTGTTGTTCTGAAAATCCCACACTGTCCAAGCATTAGCTATCATCACTGCCATGCTGTTTCCAGGCCTTGTGAGGGGCACGAAACTTACAGGAAGAAGAATAGTGCCAGGCAACAACGGGTTTAAGTTCCTAAAAAAATGCCAATGAAGACTGAGGGAGCAGGGATATCTGAAAACATCTAGGGGCTGGTCTGGTCAGGGAAATCTTGAGCTGGCAAAACATGAAGGATCACAGGCGAGCATTTAAAAGGGGGCCCTGCATGTTCACCAAACCCACACAGGCCCTGCCTGGCGGTGACAGGTCTTTGTGGGGCAAAGTCAAACAGAGAGCCCAATGGCCACTTTATCAGTGGCCTCAGTCAAATCACTAGGCTTCAAGGAGTCACGGCTTCCTATTCTGTAAATGGGGAAAATTATTTCAACTTTGTAAGACTGCTGTGGGAAAGAAATGGACATAAGGTCTTTGCCAGTATAAGCCCAGGTGAACAACGGGTCTGTTGTTCAAAAAAAAAAAATGTGAGGTAAATCTGCTGACCCTTTCTGCACAGTTCTCCAGTGTGTAGAAGCCACAGACAGTTCCTCAGGAGGCAGGTAACTGGTCTCCTCACAGCTGCCCACAACCCTCAGAGATCTATCCCCGTTCTCCTCCTGCTGTGAATGCCCTTCCTCAGTGGGCCTGCCCCCACTAGCTCTCCAAATTACTTTCAGCTTTCAAGGCCACCTTTTCTAGTAACTTCTGCCCTTATCAGCACTGCTCTCTTCCCACAAAGTAGGAACAATAACACCTAATGTTTGTCTAGCACTGACATTTAACCAAAGCCTAAGCACATTCCAAGCACCAACTTACTCTTCACAATCATCTTAGGAAATACTATTATCTTGCTTTATTATCTCCAGAGGAAGAAACAATCTCAGAGACCTCAAGATCACCAACACGGCTAGAAGGTGGTAAAGCTGACTCCAACCCAGGGCCGTCACATTCCAAAGCCTGGCTCTTAACCACTACCTCATCCTACTTCCCACAGAACCCTTAGTTGGGCCTCCATTCACACCTTATTTATCCTCTGGTTTATTTACTACTATTTCTTAGGCTCCCACAATCAATATGAATAATCCAATTCCACTTTCTTGCATTATGGCCCGAAAAGGGATAGGACACGGAAAACTGGCTTTAGGATCCATCCTTTAACTGTTGAATATAAGAGTCCTCACCAGTAAGATGGGATCAATTCCACCCACCTTTTAGGGTTGTTACTGGAATTCAAAGAATACTACAAACCACAGAGGCTTTAGCTTTCCTGCCTTGAACTCCTGTTCTTGCTGACACCTCCTTTTATCATCTTATTCTTCGAGGTCTATCCCCAAGTTCAGTTTCTCCAAGAGACATTCTCTATTGCCCCCCAGACAGGGTTGTTCCCCTGAACTTCTTAAGTATTTTCTATACTTCACTCCACTGAAAGCACATCATCTAATACTTCAAGTGTCTTTATCCAGGTCTGTCTTCACCCACCAGGCTGGTAGCTCCTCGAGGGAAGAGGCCCTATTCTGCTCCTCTTTGGAAAGCTTCCAAGATGAGCCAGGCCCAAAGTTTTCAGCTGGGTTTATCCCAGGCCGGAACCCCAACTCTCTCTTCCACGGAGCCACCGGGCTCACCTGGCTTTAGCGCACAGGGCTTTGACTTCACTCTCCTTGATGAGCTCGCAGCGCCGTAGCTGCTCGATCTGCCGGTCCAGGTCGCTTATCTCCGCCATGGCCCACCCCCCCGGCGCGGGTCAGAGCCGGGGCCGCCGCCCCCTCCGCACCGCACAGGGGTCTCCTGGGAAAGGCGAAGATGAACCCGCGGATCAGAGTGTCCCTAGGGGGCGCCGGGTCAGCGGGGGCAACTGGATTCTGGAGCTGGCCCGGCCCCCCACCCCCAACTCCCGCCTCCCCTCACATCGGCCCCGGGGCCCCCAGCGTCCCGCAGCCCGGGCCGCCCCCCGCTAACTCCCGTCGAACTCCGCGAGCCCGCGCTGGGGACGGTGGCCTAGAGGGTTCTCCGACGATTACCGCCGCGGCGTCTCCGGCTCTGGCTCTCGGGCTCCCTCTCTTCCTCCTTCCCTTCGCTTTGGGCCGCCGCCACCACCGCTTCTACTTCCGGCCCCGCCGCGGAAGCAGCGGGATACCAGTTCCGCCCCAAGCCGGATGTGGCGTCATACACGCACTCCCCTCCTGCGCCGCGCCCTTACCCCACCCCCTCAAGCCTAAGAAGGGAAATAAGCCCAAGGAACCGGATGTCGGCAACTAGCGGGCGGAAGTGATTGTAGGCTAAGCCGATTGGCACCGGGAAGGCTGATAAGGACATCAAACTCAGTGAGCCAGGGCACCGCCTTGTAGCTTTAGGTTACAAGATTTTGTTTATACCTGTTTTAATGGACCTCTCCCAGTACTGATCCCTAGTGGCTAAGTGGTAAAGAATCTGCTTGCAATGCAGGAGACCTTGGTTCGATCCCTGGGTTGGGAAGATCCCCTGGGGAATCCCAACTCCAGTATTCTTGCCTGAGAAATCTTATGGAGGAGCCTGGTGGGCTACAGTGTATGGGGTCGCAGAGTTGGACACGACTGAGCTACTAACACTTTCACTTTCCCCCATCACAACCCGTGAGAGATGGAACTTGGTCCTGTTCGCAGTCAAACGGTAAAGCGGTAAAGCATCTGTCTACAATGCGGGAGACCTGGGTTCGATCACTGGGTGGGGAAGATCTGGAGGAGGAAATGGCAACCCACTCCAGTATTCTTGCCCGAAAAATCCCATGGACGGAGGAGCCTGGTAGGCTATACAGCCCATGGGGTTGCACATGACATGGAGTCAGACACGAGCAACTTCACTTTTTTTCACACTTGGAGCCCAGTGCTTACTTTGAACAAGGCTGGACCCAGTTGGCATACAGAAGTTATTTGTTCAGTGAGTGAAGGAATTCCAGTCTCTTTCCAGGGTCCCAGAGAAATCTCTGCCCTGGGGAACCTCTGAAATTAGAAGCCAAAAGGACTTCACCTTCCCCACACCAAGCATATACCTCAGTCAGCATGACCTCCCTGATTCCAGAATGGTCCCTTGAACTCAGCTGCTTATTGTCTGCAGTTGTGTTGTTTTTTTGAGAGGGAAACTGGCTAAAAGAGGTTAAGTAACTTGTTCACAGTTGCATAGCTAAGAACTTTGAGTTTGAATCAAAGTTGATTTGAACCCAGGAAGCTGTGACCTGAGTTCTAATTTCTTCTCCTTCTGCCACTTATTCTTTCTGGCATTCACATTGTCGTTATGAACTTTATAAAAACACCCTAAACTGGCATTTGAAGTCCTCTGCTTCCCTAGTTTCTTGCTGCAGGCAGAAGTGACTGGTCTTTAAACAAACTTCTTGGTGCCAGAGGCCTTTTGGAATGTCCTTTTTGCTATCTTCTATGGACCCTCAATTTTTATTTGCTTTACTTCAGGCCTTTTCACAGAGAGCTGAGTGAGTCTAGGTACAGTAGTGAGGCCGGCCAATTTGAAGGAACACTAGATACAGTTCGGTTTTGGATAGGGGCAACAGATGCAAATGTTCAGAGAAGGGGAAAGGACAAAGTTCTTAACTCCCAGGAGGTGCTAGGCTTCTATTCTGATGACTATAGGGATTCAGTAGATCCAGAGATCAGAAAGATGAAAATGTTTTTTCTTCCTCTAAAGTGGAGCTCAGACAGGAAAGGGTTCACATCAGGAAATTTGGGCAGTGGCAGGACTAATGCAGTCCCTGGCTATGACTAGAATCTTTAATACCTGAAAAGATCTGGTGTCGTTACTGTACTCCACAGCATGGGTGAATGGGGGAGCGTTCCAGGCATGACATAGAGTAAGTGCAGGACCCTCATTCTGGCTGCATTGAATGCAGAAGCCACAGAGGTTCAGTTCTTAAACTGGAACCTGAGCTCCACAGTTCTGTTTGTACACATTTGTGTGTCTGTGTTGTTGATGTGGGTGTTGGGATCTCAGGTTCTTCAAGGGGTTCCACAGCTCAGAAGTCAGCCTAATCCCTTCTCCTTTTAAAGATGGGAAGACTGATGAGCTCAACAGTATAGATTAAGGATATGCATTCATAATCTTGTTTCAATCAATAAATTTCCCAGCAAGATGTCTTAAGGAGGAACTGGGAATAATAGCCTACTGCTATAGAATACTTATCATGTTGCCCAGTTTACAGCTTACTTTTTGTCAGTGGCTGTTTTTTTGTGTGTATGTCACAGGGGCCTTCTATACCTGTAAGTTCTGGGCCTAAAACTGAGGCTGAGGCTGCAACCTCCTAAGAATGGCAGTTACACACACACTTCCTAACTGTAAAGGCCTTATCAGATGCTGCTGGTTGGTTGAAGGAGCAGAGCACTGTGTGGTTGGAAGAAAATCCACAAGCTTTTCTCATGAAGCCCCGGGTAAGGATCAAACACAATACTAAAGGAGTCCATCTCCTTCACCTACTTTTCTGCTCCAGAAAGAAGAACATAAAGCAAGGGCTCTTTCTTCTCTGGGCTCTGCCACCTCTCCCAGGCCTCCCCTGCCCTAGAGACCAGACATGGACACCAGATTCCCCCTTAAATAGCTGTTTATTGGCAGTAGGCTGGAAACGGTGGAGTTAGCGTACAGAGACAACACCAGGCACCAATGTCACAAGGAGGCAAGGGTGACGGCAAAGAGCAGCCTGGAGCCCCAGATGAAGCCCCCTCTCTTCAAGAGTGAGTGTGGGAGGGGACGGAGCCTGGAGTGTTGAGGGGGCAGCCTTAGAACACATCGGCTTAGTAGGCGTGGTTAGAGATGAAGAGGGACTCGCTGGCTGCAGCCCCTGCCTTACCACTTGGGGTGTACTTTCCTTGGCAGGCAAGGCTGTTGGCCTAAGAGGGGAGAGGAGCCAGAGTGAGAAGGTCCCTTCTCGGAATCCCGTCCACCCCAGCACCCTGCCCGCCTCCTGCCCCATCCTTACCAGGGCTCGCTTGACGTATTCTTCCTGGGCAGCCTTCAGGTTCTCCTTCTTTCCACCCCAGGCCTTCAGGGCAGAGGCCTGCAGGGCTCGGCCATAAGAGAAGGTCAGGGCCCATGGCTTCAGCAGGGGGCACTTGTTGATGGCGTTGAGGTTGATGGATGCCTCCTCCTCACTCTGGCCTCCGGATAGGAAGGTGATCCCTGTAGAATGAGGGGGTGACATGGGGGGAGGGGTTGTAGTCAAGCAACCCAGGGGATTGGAAGGAGGCCCTAGAAGCTGACCTGGAAATCAAGACCACAGGGGCACAAGGATCACGGGTAAGTTCATCTACCTCCCAGAGGTCAAGATGAGGAATGGGTCTCACCAGGGACAGCAGGGGGCACTGTGCGGCGCAGCGCCGTGACAGTTGCCATGGCAATCTCCTCGTGAGAATATTTCTGGGTGCAGGCGTGGCCTGGGGTTACCATATTGGGCTTCAGCAAGGTGCCTTCCAGGTAGATGTGATGGTCACTCAGAGCCTTGTAGACAGCAGCCAGCACCTACAGCAGGGTGGACCAAAGTGGGGTGAGGTGGAAGTGGGGTGAGGTGGAGTTGGGGGGACAAGGGTCACCCCCAGGGGCCCCGACCCAGCTCCCTAGCCCACCTCACTGCCCAGGCAGGCAGGCCACCTACCTTCTCGGTTACATACTGACAACGTTTCAAGTCATGGTCCCCATCAGGAAGGATCTCGGGCTCCACGATGGGCACAATGCCATTCTGTGGGGTGAGGGACAGGGTAGCAATGAGGCCTCCTAACCCAGAGCCCCACCTCCAGCCCTCCACAGCTATTTGTGCCAAGATCTTATCTCCACGACTCCTGGCTCCACAGCCCTCCCGATTCAAAACAGATTGGAGGAGATTAGCCTTCTCCACAGATCCACCCACATAATCCCTATTCTGCCCTTCTGCTCACAGAGCCCTTGATGAACCCAAGCCTGGAGCTTGGTGAGGATTCAGAGTGGGCTAAGCTGGCAGATGGGTGGTAGGCCATCTGATACACTGGAATGGAATAGGTGGGACGTGGCCTGCTGGGAACCTACGGGCCCACCTGCTGGCAGATGCTGGCATAACGGGCCAGGACGTTGGCGTTTTCCATGATGGCGAGGGAAGAAGGGGTGTGTTCCCCGATCTTCAGCACACAACGCCACTTGGCAAAGTCAGCTCCGTCCTTCTTATACTGGGCACAGCGCTCCGACAGCCCATCCAGCCCTGAAGAGGGGACGGAGGGGTCAGAGCCTGCCAGCGGAGGGGGCAGGTGGCTCCCACATGGCCCGGGCACCCAGAGGGGTGCTGACCAGGGTGGGCTGGTCAGTAGGGCCAGGAGCTAAGTGGCTCTCACCTTGGGTGGTCGTCTCGCCATTTGTTCCTGCCAGGGGTACCACACCTTTGTCTACCTGCGGGAGTGGAGAGCAACAAGATAGGATGGGAAGTAGTCTCTGGTGCCCTTTTCTCAATCTTTGATCAGGGAACTAGATCTCACACGCCACAACCAAGTTTGCTTGCCGCAACTAAAGAACTTGTGTTCCGCAATGAGGAGCGAAGATTCTGTGTGTCGCAACTAAGACCCAGTGCAGCCAGATAAATAGTATTTAAAAAACAACAAAAAAACTCTTGCTCTAGAGTCTTTTTCTCCTCTGTAGCCCCACCCTGTCCCAGCTTTACTTCATCTCTCAAGTATCCTTCCTGGTTTGCCAGTGTTTCACTTAGCCATGGTATCTGGTCCCAAGAGGCAAGATACACGCAGACAGCTTGAACTCTACCATTTACTAAGTGTGAGCAAAACACTTCATGGCCTTGAGCTTCTGGTTTTTCAATGGCATAACATGTGGCTTTTAAAATCACAAGGATTAAAATGCCAAGCAAGTCCCATAAGTTACTGGCTTCTTACACACAATTTGGAGGTGATCGGGGCAGACTCCACCCAAGTCTCTCCACCCAGTTCATCCCCAACCCGACCCCTGCCTGTTATCCTGGATTTCCTTGCCCCTCATCCATCTCACTGGGCTTCCCAGGTGGTGGCAGTGGTAAAGAACCCGCCTGCCAACGCAGGAGACATAAGAGGCGCAGCAGGTTCGATCCCTGGGTTGGAAAGATCGCCTGGAGGAGGACAGGATAACCCACTCCAGTATTCTCGCCTGGAGAATTCCATGGACAGAGGCGGCTGTGGGCTACGGTCCATAGGGTTGCAAAGAGTCGGACATGACTGAAGTGACTTAGCACACGCACATCCTTCTCACATTTCCCACCCCAAGGCCTGGCCCCCTCACCTTGATGCCCACGACGCCGCCCTTGGCTTTGATAACTTGGGGGAAGGGACGCCCATCATCGGCCTTCTGGTAGAGCGTCTCGTGGAAGAGGATGACGCCCCCAATGCAGGGATTCACGCGGTCGTCGGCGGTCAGCAGCAGTTGGCGGTAGAAGCGCCGGTTCTCCTCCGTGTTCTCGGTACCAATGGACTGCAGTCGCTTGGCAATGCTCCCTGGAGGAAAGCATCACATGGGGATTACGGGGGTCAGTCAGCCCCTCAACCCCACCCCTGGACCCTCCTCCCCTTGTGCCCTGCCCGCACCGGTGGACTCATCTGCAGCCAGGATGCCCTTGCCCGGAGCCACAATCCGGTGAGCGATGTCACAGAGCTCCTTCTTCTGCTCCGGAGTGAGTGCTGGGTATTGGTGGGGCATGGTGCCTGTCAGTTCCTGGGCGGAGAAGACACATGGGGGAGGGCTAGTTAGTGGAGTCTTCCCCTGATCTCCCAACCAGCAGGGCCCCTTGCCTGGAGGTCAGGGGAAAGGCTCCCTACCTCCCCTGCCCCACTCCCGGCAGGTCTCGGGGCACTTCCTGCCCCAGGCTCTCCCTTACACCCAGCTTCCTTGTACTAGGCCTGCCTCCTGTACCTTTCCTAACTCGGTTTGTTTCTGGGTGTTACCCAGCTGAGGGTGGGGCTGTATATTGGCATCTGGCCTAAAGGAATAGGCCAGAGCCATGGACAGGCAGGTCATGTGGAAGCCGGACCCTTCTGGCTTGCGCTGTGCCATGGGGGTCACCTTGCCTGGAAGCAAAACCAAACGGAGTATTTTGGAATGAGAAGTTGTGCGGAAGGCAGAAGGCCCAACGTCCTCATCTGAAAGAAGCCAGAGAAGGGGAAAAAGCTGTGTTTCAAGCCACACAGCAACCCAAGGGCCTGATCTGAGATAAGAACTCAGATCTCTGGCTGCGATAGGAGTGTTCCTTCCAATCCACCGGAGATCCCAGGGCTGGCCCAGGCTCCATCGCCTCAAGGACACCCAAGGTCAGGCTGCTCCCCCCAAGGTGGGGGGAGGGTGTTAGGAGGAAGGTGTTAGGAAAAAGGTGGTGGTGAAGGGGGTGGTCCTCAGAAGCCCAGAAAAGGGCGGCGGAGGAAGCCTAGCCCGGGGTGGAGGAAAGGAGTGAGGTTTGTCCTCACTGCTCACACGGGGTAAGAGAACGTGGAGGAGAGGCAAACGCCCCACCCCTTCCCCTGAAAATGCTCCTGTCTGCTCCGCGGCTGCAGCTGTTCCAGGCTCAGAATCAAGGTCACCCGATAAGGAAAGATAGGGAAAGTGTTAACGGGGCATCATGCGCTGCCAAGGGGTTTCCCCTCCTGGCCAGGGGCCCCCGTCTCCCAGGACAGGGACCAACCACCCGCTTTCGGGAACCCTGAGGCAGTAAACGAGCTGGCTCCCACCCCTCGATGCCTCCTAGGATCCCTGCAGAGGCAAAGGGGCCATCATCTTTGCACCCAGAGTCTTAACAAGAAAAAGGGAGCGGGGAATGGCCCTCCATCTCGCCCGGCTTCCTTCCTCCCCGGTGTGACTCAGCGCGCGGAGCGGTCGCTGCGTTGCGCAGCAAACCCAGGGAGTTCACGCTGGAAGAGTCGGGGAGTCCGGGCTGGGAGCAAACGTGTGGGTGGTGGCGGAGGAGGAAGATGTTAGGGCCGGGTTGGGGGGCGCTCCTTGCGGACGCCCGACCCGCCTCTGCCCCCGGGATCCTTCTCCACGACCCCTTCCCTGACCTTCGCACGTGGCGAGGGGCGCTCACCTGGCACCGGAGAGGGGCGGGCTGGCGGGGCGCAGCGGTGGAGGGCAGGCGGAGTGGACCGAGGGGGCGAACGCGGCACTCGTCACCAGGACTCTGGTTCCGCGGCGCGTTCCAAGAGGAACGCAGCCTATTCTACTCCTGAGGTGGGGCGCGGAGGCGGGCGGGCAGGAGGTGGTGCCCGGCCTTATAAAGGCACCGCTCCGCCCCCCGCCGGGTTTTTCCCTTTTCAGGGGGCCGGAGGCGCCCCGGCGTCCAATGGCAGGCGAGGAAATGTGCGAAAGGCCGCCCCCGAAAGGCGAAGCCGGGAGGCGGCGCTTGGGCGGGGACTGTGCAGCGAGAACCCGAGTCCTTCCCCCTCGTTCCCCCTCGGACGTGACTAGGGCCACATCCCGCGGGTCGCAGGCGCCCTCCCCTCCCTCCTCTCCTCCCCCGACCCCCCTCCCCTCGGCCTGGCGTGCTTCGGGGCGCCGTGACTCAGCCGATTTTTGGGCCCCGGAGGAGATGGGAATGGGGTGGGGTCCGAGGAAAAGCGGGTGGCTGAGCCCGAAAACAGCGAGGTTCAGCTTCCCTCCCGCAGGCCCATCGGGCGGCCCGGGGCAGCCCCAGCTTCCGGTGGCGGTGAGGCAGCGAGTGTTCCATTGTAACCGAATCCTGGGGCTCGGCGACTGCCCGCCCGGGCGCAGGAGAGGGCGGCGCGGGCAGGCTCCCGGAGCGCAAGCCGGCAGCGGTTCCGGGTGTCCCGGCCGGCGGGTATCCCCGCCGCGTCCGCGCTCCATCCCGGCAGGTCAGGCTCCCGGGACCCGGAGAGCCAACGTGGCCCGCGAATGCGCACGCGCCCGCCCGCGGAAGCGGGACCAGGCGGGAACCCGCTCGGGCCGCCGCTCAGGCCGAGCAAGTCTGGGGATGTGGGGCCAGAGTCCTTGGAAAACTCCCTGGCGCCGACTTTCCTCTCCAAAATCAAATCCGTCCCCCGGCTGTCGGCCTCCCAGATCCTTTCCGAGCCTGCCCATCCTACCGGCCAGGTCTCCCCTCCTAAATCTCGGAGCCTTCAGCCCAACCCCAACCCCGCTCCGTCCGACTGGAGCCCACCTGTGAGGAGGAAGCCAAAGGCGCGGGCGAGCCTGGTCAGCAGCGAGTGAGCCAGGCCCCGCCCGGGCTGGGTTATAAGGCAGCTCCCGCCCTCCCCCCAGCCGATGTTCACGACCTTCTCCAGTGACCCCTGCCCTTTGCTCGCCACAGATCTCCTGGCAGGGACCTATATTTAGGGAAACCTGAAGCCCCTGACATTCAGGCCAGCGTGGGGCCTAAAGTGAAGGATGGGGAAGAAGCTTGTGGGCCTGCCTTTTTCCGGGTGGGGGGAGGGCCCCCTGCCCACTCACCGGGTACTTCAGAGATTTCTTCCTTGGAAATCCAGACTGAGGCCCTCAACAGGCTGTCAAGAGAAATAAATCTCTGGACAGCGATCTGTGAGGAAGGAAGGAGGGGTAAGGGGACTCAGACCTCTGGCCTTCCCTGCCTCCTCCTCAGATTCTTCAGAGGCAGAGCACAGGCAGGCACTACACTCACACCTCAAAATAACCAAGAGTCCATGGACAGGGTGTGCCTGGGGTAACCCTACACCCTGATAGTCAAGGCTCAAGTTTGTCCCATGCTCTGGATGGTGAGCAGTGTCCCCCATCCTCACCTTCAAATATGATCAGTTACTTGGGGAGGGGGAGACAAGGGCAGGGGGACCTGCCGGAGCACCAGCCCCTCTCTCTCCTGGCCCTGCTGAGGGGCTGCCGGCCTGCTGGCCAAGGGCTCTGTGAGTCCCGCTCTGCCGGGAGCCAGGCTCTCCACTGCCGGTTCCCAGGCCGGTGAGCTGGGCAGGCCATTTGTGGTTCCACTGGCCTGGAGAAAGGTGTCCTGAGTCCCCTCAGGGAACAGGGCCTGTGGGCCCTGGGGGCTGGCCGCTCCCCAAAGAGCAGGGACCCTGAGGGGTCGTCATCGGAGCTTGATCTCAAAGCAGAGGCAGTTGAGGCTCTGGCAGTCAGGAAGTTGGCACGCACAGGCACAGTCGCAGAGCGGGCAGCAGCGAGGGCAGCGAGGGGCCCAGTCCTGCGGGAGAGGAGGATGGGGTAAGGGAGGTGAGCGAGGGAAGGGGGACCAGAGGCTGAAGCTGTTTCCTTTTCAAGGGAGAAGGGAACAGAGAGGCCTGGAAAGTCCCACTTGCCCAGTGGATCAGAGGGTACCATCCACCACTCATGGGAACAAATCACCTCCTTGTGATGTTGAGAAATCAGCCAGGAGGCAATGTTCCTAACAACTGGTAGGAGCTGGAAGAAATCATTTAGCGGGGGTCATTTCTTCTAGGCTTCCCAGTTGGCACTAGTGGTAAAGAATCTGCCTGCCAGTGCAGGAGACTCAGGAGACTCCGGAAACTTGAGTTCGATCCCTGGGTTGGGAAGAGCCCCTGGAGGGGGACATGGCAACCCACTCCAGTATTCTTGCCTGGAGAATCCCATGGACAGAGGAGCTTGGCAGGCTATAGTCCATGGGGTAGCAAAGAGTCAGACACGACTAAAGCAACTTAACATGCACACACATCCTTTCTTTCTTCCCATCTTATAGATGAGGAGACTGAGGACCAGAGATCAGTTAGCCCTGGCCTCACACTTACATGCCAGTGTTCAGCTCAGAGATGGTTCTACTATATCCTTACAACCTCATACAGTTGCAAGTCATTAAGACAGAGAAAGCACACACACACACAATGATGAAAACAACCTGCTGGTTTTGTGGATTTCTTCCTTGGCCTGAGGCCAAGCTGGATCTCATTCACCCTCCATTTCTGAGCACCTACTCTGTGCCAGGCACAGACTGTGTTCATGAATGATTTTTAAAAGTCTTTTTAGTTTTCCTTAAAAAGGATAATTTTCATATTTAATTTTTTTACTGTTCAAAGAGAGTCACATTTCTTTCTCTATCAGAACCTTGAGTAGAGGGCCTCCTTACGAAAGAGGAAATGAAAGTTCAGAGAGGGAGTGATCATGCAAAGGAATACAACTAGGGAAGGGGGCAAGGATGGGGCTGGGCCTGCCTGCTTCCAGCCCTGAGATCCCCCTTTGATCCCACTGCTTCCAGGGCCATGAATACCAGCTTTTTTCAAGCGCTGCTAAGGCAGGGACAGTTCACCTCCTGTCCGCACTGAGCTACCAGGGGACTCAGGCTCAGCAGGTGCCTGAGATACAAATGAACATTGAATGAGTGAATCAATCAAAGCATATTATTTTTCCCCCTTCAGGCAAAGAAGAAACGGGACAGAAGGTCTGCCTTTCATGGAATAGGAACAGCATGTCCTTAGAGACAGGAAGGGAGAACCAGTCCACTCCAATGCACTCCTCTCCTGCCGTGGGACACGGATGATCTGCCACTGCTCCAGGCATGGACTGAAGTCAGGCCAAGTGGCCAGAGTGGGTCACACCCAGGATGGGTGACAGAAGATTGGCTCCTTGAGGCCTGAGGCAGAGCTAGTGACAGGCACAGTTGCACAGCTCAATCAGACTCCGGGCCAAGCCAGGAATAGGGGAATGACCTTTAGAAGAGCTGAGGTTTCGGGGTGCGGTGTCAGATGACTGGTGAGATCAGATATCACTAGGGGCTCTGGTGAGGGGAGGGCGCATTGGCCCCTGCCAAAAGAATTGTCTCTCTAGGAGGAGGCAGAAGTATATCATGGCGGAGGGGAGAAGCGAGGCGGCTTCCTTGTTTGTGATGGGGGTGTGGTCTGGGGGCGTCTCTGGGGAGTCTGCTCTGGGCTGAAGTCAGCTCTGTGGGTTTTTGGAGGACTGCACCGTCATTCTGTGTGCAGAACTGGGCTGAGAGAGGCCTCACCTCAGAGAAGAGGGTATTAAAAGCATTTCTTGGCTCTGCCCCCCTGGCAGGGTTTGGCTCTGGTCATTAAGAAGTAGCTAATGGATATCTCGCCGGCAGTCCTGTGGCTTCTGGAAGGAACCTGCTTTTTAAGTACATTAAACAAGGGCTCCGCGTGACCGTTAACCCTCTATTTCCCTAGGCCCTGGAGTTTTTCACTCTGACTTCCTTCACTCTGAGGTTGTAAAGGCCAGCCATCATTACTGTTTGGAGCTCGGGGTTTGAATCTAATTCAGGCCCAGGTTTGGCCAATTCGTGATTTGAGCCTCAGTTTTCTCATCTCTTGGAGAAGGGAATGGCAACCCACTCCAGTATTCTTGTCTGGAGAATTCCATGGACAGAGGAACCTGGCAGGCTACAGTCCATGGGGTCGCAGAGTTGGACACGACTGAGCAATTAACACACACACACACACACACTTTTCTCATCTCTGAAGTGGACTTAGGAAGTAGAACACTTCCTTCCCAGGTCACTTGGGGAATCAGTGGAAGGCACGAAGCATGCTGCCTGGTACACAGTGAGTTCTCACCAAGGGGAGCTCTTCTGGTCACAGCTCTTACCCTTGAGCAGTAGCTCTAACCCTGGTGTATGTGTCTGCCATGTAAGAACTTGCTAAAGATTCACAAATTCCAATCTCATTCCAAATCTACTGGGCATGGGGCCTGGATGCCTGGCTTTCTGTTTAAGCCTCATCTCTGCTTCAGATCATACTGGTGCTTGAGAACCAGAACTGTCCCGGATTGCATCATTTCTCACACTTGAATGTCACTGCCTAGTTATTTCTCTCTGTCCTTTGCAGGAATGTAAGCCCCATGAAGGTTGGGGCCACATCTGCCTTGTTTCCACTGCACCCCCAGGGCCCAGCACAGTTCCTCAACAGTAACTTCGTAAGTCTTTGGTAGTGTGAAGTGTTAATCTCTCAGTTATGTCTGACTCTTTGTGACCCTCTGCCAGGCTCCTCTGTCCATGGGATTCTCCAGGCAAGAATACTGAAGTGGGTAGCCATTCCCTTCACCGGGGGATCTTCCCGACCCAGGGATTGAACCTGGGTCTCCTACATTGCAGGTGGATTCTTTATCGTCTGAGCCACTAGGGAAGTCTCAACTCTTTGGTAAGTGGATAAATAAATGAATGAATGAATTAAGTCCTCATGACACACCTGTGAAAGATGTAGCACAGGTGAGTTTCTCCCATAGACAGAAAGAGAAACCTGGGTTTGTGTCTCAGCCCAGGCTTGAGGCCTCTGTGTGCCCCAGTTTCTACAGCTGTGAATATTTGCGGTTGCTTTTGTTACTACAAGGAAACTGAAGAATACAGAGGCCTACTGTGCTTTGTGGAAAGACAGCCCAAGGACGGAATGACCCCACCCCGCCATTCATCATTCTAGAACCTGTCCTGGCTCTGGCAGAAGCTGGGTAGGATCAGGCCCTGCAGGTCTCCTGGCTTGGATGCCCCGCAGCCCTGGAAGGGACAGTGAGAGGAATCAGTCCCTCCAGACCGCACACCTCATTCTCAGGGAGGAGGAGAAGCCCCTGACCAATCCCTTCCTGTAGACAGAAGGCGGAGGCAGTGGGGTCCCCAGGGCAGAGAACAAGAAATCATTTTATAAGTATTTCCTGTAAAATAGGAGGTTGGAGGACCCCTTGACCCCTTGACCCCTGAAGCCCAAGCCCTGGGCCTCATCTCTGCGCTACTCCTGAGAAATCAGAAGCGGATTATATCTGAAAGAGGAGAACTCCTTGCCCCGCAATTGATTTTGAAACTCAAAACTTCTTGCAGGGATTTGCAACTGCAGTCTGCCCAAGTTTTGCATTTGCTTGGTCTTTTCCCCTCACTCTTACCTCCCTAGGGAAGGTCCCGATTTCAAGGGCAGGAGCTTTGCTGTCTAAATCTGAGCCCAAAATAAGCATGGCATAGGAAGGTGGTCAATGACACTTAACATCTTTAAAGCCACAAATGCAAAAACAGCCTGTCCTCTGTGAACCAGGCTTCTCCCTAAAGGTTCTGTTTCAACACACGATGGAGCAATTTGCTGTGCAAGACTGTCCCGTGGAACACTGGAGAAGCAACTAAATGTCCCTGAGCCAAGTTATACCCCCTGCAAAAGGAGGATAAAAGCAGCATGGACGGGTAGCCAAGATGTGATGTCAAGTTAAAAAGGGAAAGTGGCAGTTGGGAGGAAATAGTAGGTGTGGTATACGTTTTGTAAAAAATATTTATTTGGTTGCACCAGGTCTTAGTTGTGGCATGTGAGATCTAGTTCTCCGACCAGGGATCGAACCCGGGCCTCCTGCATTGGGAGTGCAGTCTTAGCCTCTGGACCACCAAGGAAGTCCCTGTGGCATACATTTTTACCAACAGTGAAATACAACCGTGATAACACTGTATGTGTATTAGTATATAAGGGACATATACCAAACATAGTAACCTTGGTTAGCGGGCTGGCTTATAAAAAGTGACTTGTACTTTCTATGTATTTCTATATGTATACTTTGTAATCAAAAAACATATGTACATAGGGTTTTAAAAATACCCAACTCTGGAGGTTGTTAATGAAGTCACACAGTATCTAGAACATTGTACTCACTCCAAGAACAGAAGGAGCTCTGTCTTCTTTAACTACCATTTTCATAGGTCAAAGTATGCCCTGCATATTACATAGGTCACCCTTCTCCAGCTACTGCCCTGTTCTTCTTTCTCCAAGTAGCTTTCATTACCAGAAAATATCTGATAGGTTGTTTATGTTGTTTTCGCCTGTCTCCACCTGACCCACTACCTGGAACTAGGCCTGGCCTAGAATAGGTGCTCCGTAATAAATTTTGTTGAACCGAAAAAAAAAATGAATGCACTGAGAATACCAGGATGAGGACTCAGGGGCTAGGAGCCAGGACGAGAACTCACAGCTTCGGCGGGCTGGGGGCAGCAGGCATCCAAGTAGCGGGCTGGGCTGGGCAGGGGGAAGTCACAGGCTTCGGCACAGGTCTGACAACAGTCTTGGGGCCTGGAGGCGCCTTGCTTCCTGCAGGGGGAGCTGCAGTCTGTGCAGCAGCCCTGGGCCTAGGAGAGGGCAGCGCTCAGGATCCGGGCCAGGTGGCAGGTTGGGAGGGACAGCTGAGTCCCGGTTTTGGGGAGAGGGGCTGCAGAAGGTTAAGCTGGGGAGAGGAGAAGAGGGTCTCCTGGCCCCAGGTGAGGGCCCGATGTGGAGACTAAATGGCAAAGGTGTCTCAGGGTAAGGGCCTGCAAATGCGGGGACAGGCTGACCTCTTCCCCTGTCAGGGGCCCACCCTCCAGCCCCCACCAGGCCCCTCACCAGCAGGCAGTGCCTGGTCAGCAGCACAAGGCCCAGCAGCAACAGATAGATGCCCACGGAGAGCACGACGATGGCCGGGATGGGGAGCAGCAGGGAGGGGCCGCTGACGGGAGCCGGGGTTGGAGTCCACGGGCTAGAGGAGGGCTGGACAGCACAGGAAGAAAGGGTGACGCGGAGATGTGCAGGGTCTGCGGGGACACAGAAACACCAGGAGGGACGCAGGAGGTAGCTGGGAAACAGGGAGGAACAGCCACCATGTGGTGGGGAGACAGTAATAGGGCTACACTGTCTGGGTCGGGAAGATCCCCTGGAGAAGGCTAGAGCAACCCACTCCAGTATTCTTGCCTGGGAAATCCTATGGACAGAGGAGCCTGGCGGGCTACAGTTCATGGGGTCGCAAAGAGTTGGACACCATAGCAACTAACATCTTCATCTTCGTCTTGTCCCCAAACCTGCCTTTTCTCTCGTCATCCCCATTTCAGCGCCATCAGAGACCTGTTGGTCATTCTAGACTTTTCCAAGACTTACCGCTCTTCCTTTCAGAATGCCTCTCCAAACAGACCTTTTGTCTGTGTTTCCATTGCACTACTCTGCCACCCCTCAGCCCACAGTACTGGCCTCTGTCTTGCAATCTGCAGTTGTGCTCCTTTCCATACCAGCTGTCCTTGAGTATCCGTCCCTCCCTGACAGCCCATCAGTGGCTCCCACTGACCCGGTCCAAACTTATCTCAGTGACAAAGGCTCTAGTCTAGCCCTGCCCGCCTCTCCCTCTGTCCCCCATTATACTCCAGCCATACTGAAGTCCTGGCTGTTCCCTGGCCTCTCTTTCACATCCACATCTCTGCCCACGCTGTTTCTTCTTCCTGGGATGCTTTTCCTCCTTGCTTTCCTGACTAACTCCTCATCTTGCCAGAGTGCGGTGTGCCCTGCCTTGGCAAAGCCACCCCTGCACTCTCTTTCTGTCTCACAGATCTTGTCCTGAACCGGAAGGGTCTATTTGGGTAGAGTTCCAGTCCAGGAGCCAAGGAAGGCAAAGTCAGGGTAAGTTAGGGGTGCCGAGGGGGCCGCGCCAGAGAAGGGTACGGGGGCGGGGGGGGGGGGGGGGGGGGCTTAAGACTCACGTCCATGGGGCAGGACACCGCCGGTCAATCCAGGAGCTGCAGAGGAGAGAAAGTCCTGGGCCTCAGTGACTGAGAGGGGCCATTGGACTCGGGTGCCCGTTCTCCTCCTCCCATTTCCCGTTTGGGGAAACTGAGGCCCAACGATGGTCTCTGGTCGAACAGTGAGGATGGGGGTACGGGGCAGCGCCTTCTTCGAAGGCCCCAGTCCGACCCTCTGTTTTCCCCTAAACCCCGGGCTCCCTCCACCGACCTAACCCCATCACCTACGCCCTCGGAGCCACAGGCAGTTCACGGATTCCGCGCCTTTCCCGCTCCAATCCGCCGTGGCGGCTGCACCGCCCAGAGGCCTCCCGCCGCTTTTCGCCGTTGCCATGGAGATGAGAGCACCGCTCCTACGGCGGCCGCCCAGACCCAACATTCCTTCTCCGCGCCTCGCTTCCCTCTTCCTGTCTGTGGTCACCAGTTCTTTTTAGTAGCGATCCGCTGGACTTTCCCGCATTTACTGAGTGGAAGGGGCGAGTTCCCGCCGCTACACGCCTGGCTCAGATCCACATTGTGTGCTGGGTCCTGCGGCGCCACAAAGGCCAGACTGAACCCCCGGGCTATGCCGCCAACTGGCTGTGTGACTTCGGCCGAGTCACCGCGCCTCTCTGAGTCCATTTTCTTCTCTGTATAACGAGGAAACACCTGCCTCCCAGGGGTATTGTTAAAATCAGAGCTACTTCTTAATGGCATAGGATTATCCTCAATATTTTTTCAACCTGACCCCCATCTTTATTGACAGTGCCCAAATTTAAGATTCATCATCTGATTTCTTCACCCTTCATATCACTATCAGAGTGATTTCCTCTCATCCAGGTCAGATCTTGTGTCTTTTCAATTTTTAACCCCCCAAAGGGCTTCCCACTGACTCGAGGGTGAAGCCCAAATGCTTTAGCCGGCTGTCCACACCACCTTCGGTTTATTTACTTATTTGTAATTAGTTTATTTATTTGGCTCCACGAGGTCTTAGTTGGACAGCTGCACGTGAGATCTAGTTCCCTGGCCAGGGATGGAACCTAGGCCGCCTGTATCGGGAATATGGGAGTCTTAGCCACCAGACCACCAGAGAAGTCCCCTGTTGTCGTTATTGTTTAGTCCCTAAGTTGTATCCACCTCTTTTGCCACCACATGGACTGTAGCTCACCAGGCTCCTCTCTTCGTGGGATTTTCCAGACAAGAATACTGGAGTGGGCTGCCATTTCCTTCTCCAGGGGATCTTCCTGACTCAGGGATCTAACCAGCATCTCCTGCTTGGCAGGTGGATTCTTAACCACTGAACCACCTTGGCTTATTCATTCACGATGTATCCAACAGGGTCCCAAGCACTGCTTTAGGCTTTGCCACCCTAGCAGAGACTAAGGCAGACAAATTTCCAGCCCTGGTGTTGCTTATCACTGATCAGATCATTTGTAAACAAAATTGTTTTGTGCCCCATCCGCTCATTCATGTTTCCATCATAGAATCTGCTCAAGGTTCCTGAACCAGTGTATAAGGTTTCATAGCTGCTATTCCCTCTGCATAGAACACCCTTCCCTTGTCTCCCTGACCACCAACTAACACCCTCATCCTTTGAACCACTGCTCAGTTTTGCCTCAGGGTGGTCTTCCTGCCTGCCTTAGGCAAAGGTGACTGCTTTGGGTACCATATACAGACAGCTGCTCTAGCACTTATCACAAGGTATTGAAATTCTTCATTTTACTGCCTGGCTCCTCAGTTAAGACTTGCAAGTGCCTTGGTCTGATTCATCTTCATATTCCAAGCCCTAGCATTTAGTTTGGCTTTGGGGGGGCCTCCACTGAGTACTTACTGATTCTATGAATGAATAGAATCCAACCCATCAGGTAATGTTATCCAGATGCCCTGTTTCCTTGGCTCTTCAGGCACTTTGACCTGCCACTTTCTTGCTGACTTTTTGATTCTCCACACATATGCTGTGCATATGCACACACACATGCACACTCTTGTAAGCACACCTCCCTCAAAGAGGCCTCAGACCTCACCCTTGGTTACTGCATCCTGGCATGTTCCCCTGAAAGCAACCCAGTACACTACTTCTGTGCCCATTTTCTGCCCCAATATACCTCATTCATGGCTGCTGCCCAAGGAGTTTCCCACACCAGGAGGCAGCCACAGAAATGTCCAGGGTCAGGACTTCCCTAGTGGTCCAGTGGCTAAGACTCTGAGCTCCCAATGCAGGGAGTCTGGGTTTGATCCCTGGTCAGGGAACTAGATTCCACATGCCGCAAGGAAGAGTTCATATATCACAGCTAAAGATCCTGAATGCTGCAACTAAGATTGAAGATCCCACATGCCACAACTGAGACCTAGTGCAGCCAAATAAATAAATATATTTTTTTAAAGGAACTTCCCTGGCAGTCCAGTGATTGGGACTTTGCCTTCCCATGCAGAGTGCGCTGGTTCCATCCCTGGTCAGGGAGCTAAGATCCCACATGCCTGTCTGTCAAAGTTCCAAAACAGAAACAATATTGCAGAAACTGAAACAATATTGCAACAAATTCAATAATGACTTTAAAAAAATGGCCTACATCCAAAACATTTAAAAAAAGGAAAGGAAATTGCCAGGGGAGAGATCTCCCTGGTGGCCTAGTGGCTAAGACTCCGAGTTCCCAATGCAGGGGGATGGGTTCAAGCCCAGCCCAGGGAACTAGATTCCACATGCTGTAACTAAAGATCTCGCATGCCACAACTAAGACCCGGCAGCCAAATAAACAAATATTTTAAAAAGAGAGAGACTTCCCTGGCAGTCCAGGGGCTGGGACTTTGCCTTCCAATACAGGGGGTGTGTGAAACCTCCAGGGTCTGCGTCCCTGGTTTCCAGGTCTCCCCTTACCCCTTGACCACACTGAGAAGCTCCCACTGGCTCTGCCACTCCAGCCCTCTCAGAGGGAGCCCAGAAAATCGGAGTCTAGCTGTTCCCAGTGTCACCTCTGTTGAATCTAAGTCTGGGTCAGACTGCCTGCTTAGGGCTGTCTTCTCATCTGCCCTTATCTTTGCAGAATCCTGAGACCCAAGATGAAACCAGTTCCCACCTCAGACCAGGAAAAGGCTTCAGATGACACAGGGCCCCACCCTCCCTTCACCTCCTGCCAACAGAGAGACGTCAGCCTTGGCAAGACCTCTGGACACGTCCATGGGCTGCAGTGGCCAAACTCGCCACGGATGGTATTCTGTTCCTACCACAGGTGCATACATTATGCAGGAGGGTGGACACAGCACCAGATCTGCTCTTTGCAAGGCAAGCTAGGAAGAGGGGGCTGAATGCACCCCTTTGCCAGGGCCCTACTTCTACCCACATCATACCATTCACTGGAAGCAGGGAGAAACTGACTTCACAATAGCCAAAGAGCCATAAGATCTCCATAAGACCTCCTTTTACCTAAAGTTCAAAGCTGGCAATGTCAGATAGTCTCACCTGTAGTTTTACACTGGCCCTGGGAAAGAGAGTAAAAGATTGTGTCCTTCCATTCACCGTGGGGTGGATGGGGGACCTGAGATGCAGAGAAAACCCAGACGTTGAAAGACACATCTGCAGACCTGGGCTTGGATGTGGGAAGGGCACCTGGCAGTTCCGATTTTTATCTAATACTTTCAATTCCCTCCTCTGGACATCAGATAATATTGCCTCCCAGAGATGAAGAAGGGGTTCATCAACCTCCTCATTATGAAAATGAAAGATCTATGCTTACATAATTACTTCTTATCACTGAGTGAATAAGAAGCTGAGCTGAGTTAGAGCATCAGTTAGAGGCCTCTTCACAGACTTGGTCTTCTTTCATCCTAACAGTAAAATGAAAGTGGAAGAAACTATCATTTCCAAAGTTTCTAATGTTACAGATAGAAACAAATTAGGACTCAGTTGAAAAGGAATTTTAGAATCAGGCAAGATATAGGTTTGAATTCTAGTTATGCCTCCATGTGTCTAGGTGACCTTGGGCCAGTCAGTTGACTTCCCCAAACCTCAGTCTTCCCCTGGCAAATAGGGATTACCTAAGAAATTGACAGGGTTCATTGTGATGATTAGAAGACAAATATGTAGAGCAAGTGGTACAGAAGAGGGCTCAAAAAACAAAACAAAACAACAGGGGGACTCCCCTGGCAGTCCAGCGGTTAAGACTCTACATTTCCACTGCTAGGGGCACAAGTTCAATACCTGGTCAGGGAACTAAGATCTTGCATGCTGCACGGTGCGCCCATAAATACATAAATAAATGAACAACAAAACCATTAATGACTGTCACAGTGAATATTTACAATGCCAGATTGGAACTGTGTTTACATACATCTCATTCAGTCATCCCAGAGCCCTATGTAGGGGTACTGCTCTTGTCCTCATTTTATAGATAAGCAGCCTGACACTCAGAGGAGTTCAATCACTCACATAAGTTCTCCTGGTTAGTGAGTGACAGAACTAAGATTTGAGCCCAGGCAATGGGACTCTGTGTATTCAACTGAAGCTCAGAGAGGTTCTGACACTTGACGAAGGTCACATAGCCAACCCATGGGAGAAAAAAAGGGTCTGGATGCTTGATTTTCTCACTTCAACTCACCTGTTGCACCCTTTTCTGTTGTACAGATGAAGACTGGGACTGAACTTGCCTGAAACTAACTTGGGACAGATACCAAAAAAAAGCACTAAATAATAAATGATCTGGCATGCTGGCCAGGACACACCCCAGAGCACAGGGAGGGGGAATTGAACCCTTTCCTGGGTATCATGTGGGAAACAGGCCACTTCTGGCCGCTTATCGTTTACTTATTCACAGGCTTTGATGATAATCGCACCTGCCCACCTCCGCAGGGCCGAGGCGGCACAGCACCCAGGCAAAGAAGATGTGCAAGTCAGCATTTGGACTTAAAGGAGGCTGAAAGAGCGGGGAAACGGTAAACTCCAGGTCCAGAGTGAATTGTGTGACAGGTGTGTGAGGTCCCCTTGGGGAGTGAGAGAGAGACTCACCTGAGGGGCCAGGCTGGGGCGGGAAAGCTGCGGCGGAAGTCTTCGGAGCCTTGATGGGCACCGCGGCAGCGCCACACCTCGCTGCCCCACTCCCTGCGGGCGCTGCCGGCTGCCTTCCGGAGGCGCTGGTAGCTTGGGACTGCACCCCTAGCCAGGACTGGCTGGTGTGTCGGCCTTCCTCCTCGGGCTGTTCAGACACTCCTGGAACGCCCAGACAGCGGACCACGGTGTGTGGAATGCGTCCCATCTTGGGTTTATTTTAAATCAAAGGTCCCCAACCCCTGGGCCACCGACCAGGTACTTCCTGTCAAATCAGTGATGGCATTGGATTAGAAATATTGTGGACAAAAATATAATGAGCTTGAATCATCCTGAAACCACCCCGAACCCCTCACCCTATCCTCCCCCCCCCAACCCACCCTCCCCATCCCACCCCAACCCCCTGGTCCATGGAATAATTGTCTTTGACCAAACCGGTCCCTGATGCCAAAAATCTTGGGGACTGCTGTTTTAGATGGTACACCCGTCAGAAAGAAAGCGTGTGTGCACAGGCACACACACACACACACACACACACACATATCTGAAAGCCATTCTCTTTCCAGTTCTCTTTCAACACATCTGATTATTCCAGGACAAATTCTCCTTTTGCTGCCAGAAGCCCTTTAACACCTCTCTATTCTTGCTTGTCTTGTCTTGTCTTTAACAAAGAGAGAGAAGGCCTCCGGCTCAGAATTCTGAGTGTGGGATGATATCCAGCGAGAATGTAAGAACAAGTTTTTTCATTTTATTTTGTTTACCTTATTTACAACAAGTGATATTGGTTTTCAGTGTTTTCAGTACTGATAAAATGTTTCTTTTCAACAGACATGGTTAAAAGCAGGTACTCTGGAACCCAGACTATAGGTTCAAATCCCAGCATTGCCACTTCTGACCTGTGTGACCTTGGGCAGGACACACGACCTCTCTGTGCCTCGATTCCCTCATCTGGAAAAGGAAATTAATAATGACATCTCCCATGGGACTTCCCTGGTGGTCTAGTGGTTAAGACTTCACCTTCCAATGCAGGGGGTGAGGGTTGGATCCCTGGTTGGGGAGCTAAGATTCCACGTCTTGTGGCCAAAAAAAAGCAAAACATAAGACAGAAACAACATTGTCACAAATTCAATAAGCACTTTAAAATGGTCCATATAAAAAATAAAAAAATAATAGTATCTCTCTCCTGGGTTATTGTAAGGATTATATTAGTTAAAATATGCGAAAGGCATAGATTAGTGCCTGACATTTGGTATATGCTGTATGTGTGTTAGTCACTCAGTCGTGTCCAACTCTTTGCAACCCCATGGACTGTAGCCCGCCAGGCTCCTCTGTCCATGTAATTCTCCAGGCAACAATACTGGAGTATGTAGCCAGTATAAATGTTTGTTATTATTAGCTTATATGTGGGGGAGGACCCGAGGTTTAATGAACACTTCTTTGGAAATCCCACCATTTTCCACCTGAAGAAGTGAAGCCTTGGAGAAGATGATTAAGCAGCTGAGCAAGGATCTGGGTTGGTCTCTGGATTCCTAATCCATTTACCGGCCATCTCAATCTTCAATAATTAATATCACCTTGCAGCCTCAGCTTATTCATGGGCAGAGTGGGACCAGTACTATTTCACTGGATGTTGGGATGCTGTGTGTAAAGATGGTTCAGAAAATGAGTTGCTATGATATCTCCTTGAGAGTCCCTTGGACTGCAAAGAGGTCAACCCAGTCAACCTTAAAGGAAATCAGTCCTGAATATTCACTGGAAGGACTGATGCTGAAGCTGAAGCTCCACTATTTGGCCACCTGATGAGAAGAACTGACTCATTGGAAAAGACCCTGATGCTGGGAAAGATTGAAGGCAGGACAACAAAGGATGACAAAGGGATGACAAAGGACAAGATAGTTGGATGGCATCACCGACTTGATGGACGTGAGTTTGAGCAAGCTCTGGGAGTTGGTGATGGACAGGGAGGCCTGGCGTGCTGCAGTCCACAGGGTCGCAAAGGGTCAAACGTGACTGAGCAACTGAACTGAAGATGTCTCCTGTGCATTCTCAACAGAGATAAGAGCCCCCCCAAGAGGGTAGAAATTGATTCAGGGGTGGATCTTTTAAAAATTGATATTCTGGAGTGGGTAACCATTCCTTTCTCCAGGGGATGTCCCTGACCCAGGGATCAAACCGAGGTCTCGTGCATTGCAGGCGTATTCTTTTCCATCTGAGCCACCAGGGCAGCCCTATATAAAGCACAGATATATAGGTGCCTACAAAGGTCCACATAGTTAAAGCTATGGCATTTCCAGTAGTCATGTACAGATATGAGAGCTGGACAATAAAAAAGGCTGAGTGCCAAAGAACTGATGCCTTGAACTATGGTGCTGGAGAAGACTCTTGAGAGTCCCTTGGACAGCAAGGAGATCCAGCCAGTTGGTCCTAAAGGAAATCAACCCTGAATATTCATTGGAAGGGTTGATGTTGAAGCTGAAGCTCCAATACTTTGGCCATGATAAGAAGAATCACCTCATTGGAAAAGACCCTGATGCTGGGAAGGATTGAAGGTAGGAGGAGAAGGGGTCGAGAGAGGATGAGATGGTTGGATGGCATCACCGACTCCATGGACATGAGTTTGAGCAAGCTCTGGGAGTTGGTGATGGGCAGGAAGGCCTGGCATGTTGCAGTCCATGGGCTCACAAAGAGTTGGACACGACTGAGCAACTGAACAACAACAAATACAGTATATCTATGTTATCAGAAGTTCATGAAAAATGGTCATTAGCAAACAAAGAATGTCTAAAAAAGGCTAAGGGAGCAATAGTGAAAAGAAGTTGAGAAATACTGCCCTTAACCAGCAACTCGGGTTGCTACTCATAAGTGGGTTGTGAAATAGGCTTAATGGGTCATGATAAGCATTTTGGGAGATAAAAAATAATAGAAAGGGAAAAATGATACAATACAGTGTGCCCTGCACATAATCAGAATCCAAAAGTATTGTGAGAAAGTTTGGCATGTGTGTGCATGTGCTGAGTTATGAAATGGGTCTCTTTGTAAAAAAAAAAAGGGTGAAAGCCATTGCTCTAAACCACGGTTTTTCTTTTTCTCCCCTCCTTACTTATCTCTCTTAGGCAAGCCCATGCAGCCTTGGACTGTTTTACTCTGAACAGGAAGAACCTGATAAGGAAAGAAACGTGGAAGGAGAATGCCCAGATTCCAGTGAAACTAGGGCCGGACCTTTACCAGCTCATGGCCCAGGACTCTCCCCCTTCCTCAGTCTCTATTCCAGGGTAAGCCCATGGCTGCAGAGGACAATGACTGGCCCTCCGCACCAGAGGGGAAAATGGCTTCCTCTTCACTGCCTCCCCTAATGTTCCTCCCTCTGCCTCCTTTCCTCTCTGCTCCCACCTTGGAGGGCAGCATTCCTGTTGACACGAGTCTGAGTCCCAGCACTGCCATTTACTGTGCAATCCCAGACCAAGTCATCTAACTTCTCTGAGCCTCAGTCTTCTCAGCTATAAAATGGGGGAAATTATTCAAAAGACTGTAGTGATGCTTAAATGGGATAAAGTATATTAGTATTTTAGTGCCTTGTGTTCAGTGAGTGCCCATGTAGCTAACAGGCTCTGAACCCTGGTTATCCATGTTATCTCTATTTAATCCTTGAAATGAGCTTACACAGGAGCAGGGAAGGTGACAGAGCAGACTTGCGTCAGGCTATCTGGTTTCAAACCTCAGTTCTGTATCTTTTCACATATTTCTTTGTGACTGCAGTGTGTCCCTTTTTAAAAAGGTGCTTTCCTCATAACCCCACATAATGATTTCAGTTTACGTTATTACGTTGGCCAGCCTTCTAACTACCAGGAAGGCTGGGAAATATAGTTTTTTAAATAAGCACACTTCAGTCTCCAACAAAATAAGATGTTAAAGATGGATACTGGTTAGGCAACCAGAGTCTCATCTTCAACAGTTTTATCTCGCTCTTGATTTAACCTTTAATTTTCAAAGGCCCATCCAGAGGAGGAAATATGGAGTAAGCAAGTAAGAAGTGTTAGCAGAGATAAGCTCTGAAAATGTGGATGACACATCTAAATTGTATTCAGTGATGTTTTGGTCCTTTTTTTCTCTTAAACTTTCAGTTTCTTTAGGAAAATGAGTTTATGAGTTTTCTATATCCATTTAACATGAGAGAGACCAATACATTCAGAAAATATGGTTGGAAAAAACCATATTGCATAACCTTGGAAAAGGTACCAGTTCTCTCCATGCCTCTGTTTTCTCACCTGTAAAATGGGTACAACAATACTCCCCATCTGCAAAGTTGTTTTGAAAAAATGACTTAATATTGCTAAACACTCAGATCAGTGTCTGTATAATTAGCATTTAATGAGCTGGTATTATTATTATCCTAACTTCACAGATGAAAGAATTGAGGCCCACAGAGATTAGCCAACTATCACTCAGGGAACGGAAGAGCCTAAATTTGTTTAACGTCTTAAAAATTCCAGGAATTTCCCTGGCAGTCCCGTGGTTAAGACTCTGTTCTTCCATTGCGAGGGGTAAGGGTTCCATCCCTGGTGGGAAACTAAGATTCCACATGTCTCTGGGCACCATCAAAAAAAAAAAAAAAAAAATTCAGTTGACTTTAAAATGCACATAGGAGGTGCATTTCCAGTCGCCCACGATCATTCCCTACCCCTCAGAAGGCTCCCTGAGGTGTCCTCCCAGTCAGTACCTCCCACCAAGTTAAACGCTGTTCAGATTTTTCACGGAAGTTATTTTGCCCGTTTGCAACTTCGTCCAAATGGAGCCATACGGTACGTTTCTTTTATTATCCGTGGACTCTGAATTTGAAATTCAGATGGTCCCACCCTAGGACCTGCCGTCTTAACTGTTATCCTATACCGCCTGTTAAAGCAGTGGCTGCTTGGGCTGCTCTCATTTCCCCCAACTCCTCTTCCTGTCCCCTCTTTCAGCTCTACCCCTGAATCCTAGCTGTCCTTCAATCCATCAACGAATTCTAATTGATCTCTTCTCCGTTAGACGGTTTCGCTCCCTCTGCCCCGCCCCCAAGCAGGCCCCTCTGCCATGAAGCATATGATAGGGCACACGTGTCAAGAAGTGGGCCAATAGGAAGATGGCATTTTCCAAACCGTCCACCAGTCCACCAATAGGAAGGTGATGTTCCCGCCCCCTCCAACTGCCTCTGTAGAACTGCCTCCACCTCCTGCCCTTGCAGTTTGACGCCTTCCTTGTATCCTGAAAGGGTCCCCTCAAGGCTGCTTAAGGGCTGCAGGATGGCAGGCCCTGACTCTCTTCATCCCTCCTGGGCCTTTCCCACCCCTCCCTCCCCTGGAGTGAATGGGAGGAGAGGCTTTTCCAGAGAAAAATAACATATGTAAATGTTTTCAAAGGTTTTCCTATTGTTTATTTGGTTTTTAAATGGGATAATACTTAAGAGTTTTCCTTTTAAAAGAACTTTTTTTTCTAATTTCAGTTATCTTTACAGTCTAAACACCTGCCCCCTCCTTTTTTTCCCCGATTTCTGAGTGCAGATGAGAGTCACTAGCCTCCCTCTCTAGCCTCCACCTTGCCCCTCCCAGGTGAGGACCTAGGAGAGGGGAGAGGAGACACAAAGAGTTTAGTGTGGGAAGACAGAGCTTGGATGGGGTGAATTAAGAAATCGCAGGCACGTACTTAGAATTGAAAGAGAAAGAAGGAATTTTAAGGTGTGAGGTGGGCTGGGAGGTATAGACCAGCTTCTTTGATTACAAGGAATATTAATTAAATTAATGGAATTGGGTTGATAAGACAACATTAGGATGTCCAGTTGCTCAAGGATGACGCATATTTAAAGTGCAATAAGGATCTCAGATCAGGAAAGAGCTATGACAGGTGGCTTTTGATGGTTACAGAAAAATGCATCCTATAGGCCATTGAGTTATAGGGATTGGCGGGGGGGGGGGGGGGGGGGGGGGTTGGTCTGTGAGTCTGAGAGGCAATGTGCTGTGTTCTCCCAGCCATCTTACCTTCTCTACCCCAGACAGGCATGCCTCTGCTCTTTGTACTGGGCTGTATCTTCTTCCCGCTGAGCTTTGCTGTCCTCTGCTGGGGTCTGCAGAACCATTCCAACCTGCGGATGGAGAAACAAGAGGCTGTTTTGGTGGCATCCAAGTAAGAGGACAGGGCGAGGACATCCTTCCTGGGGCCAGGGCTGGGGAAGCTGGTCTCCTACTTCCAGGAAGAGTTAGTGATGACAGCAGAAGCAGACTGTGTGTGCATGTGAGGGTGGCTGGGTGGGGGTATAAAATCCAAAGACACTCTCTATGGGATCTCTGGTTTCCCAGGTGGTTCAGTGGTAAAGAATCTGCCTGCCAATTCAGGAGATGCAGGAGGCTTGGGTCAGGAAATCTCCTGGAGAAGGGAATGGTATCCCACTCCAGTATTCTTGCCAGGATAGTCCCATGGACAGAGGAGCCTGGCGGGCTACGGTCCATGGGGTCACAAAGGAGTCTGACACAACTTATTCACTAAATAGCAATAACAATGGGATCTCTTGCAAGCCACTTAACCTCTCTGAATTTCAGAGTCCCCATTAGTAAATGGATTTAACAAGAATACTCACCTTCCATTCTTCATGGAATGTTGTGTGAGGGTAAGGTATGAATTCACATCTATAGAATAGGGCCAGGGAATTCCCTGTGATTAGGATTCACTGCTCTCATTGCCAGGGGCCTGGGTTCCATCCCCAGTCAGGGAACTGAAATTTCATAAGCTGAGTCACCTGGGAAGCCCTGCATGGCCAAACTAAAATAAAAATAGTTGTTGCAAACTCCTTCAAGTGACACAAGAGATATAGGCTCTGTGCAGACTGCCTGAGCCAGAGGACTACGTTTATCCCAATGGGGGCAGCAACTGCTCGGCTCCAGCCAAGCATCATGGAATTAGAGTGTGACCCCAGTGTTGTCTGATTTTCTCATTTTTTCTTAAAAGTTGAACTTTTATGTGAAATCTTATTTTTATAATTTTGTAATTTTATTATTATTCCTGGGTTAGGAAGATCCCCTGGGGGAGGGTATAGCAACTTACTCCAGTATTCTTGCCTGGAGAATCCCATGGACAGAGGAGCCTGGCAGGCTAAGGTCCATAGGGTTGCAAAGAGCTGAACATGATTGAAGAGACCTAGCACGCATACGCACTGCAAATTTATGGTCTGACAAAGATTAGTAATAGACTGTTGAACTATCCCCAAACCTTAGGGAGGAGGAGGAGCTGGCAGAAGGCAGAACTTATAATACCTAGGTGTCTGAAAGACCCCCCCCCCCCAAAAAAAAATCCCTACCTGTTTTAATCTCTGCTATCCAAAGTGAAGCCACAGCCCCTTCACCAGGTCTGTGGTCCTCAACCCAGTAGTCAAGGTGGCTTGCTGTCACCCATCCTCACCCCAACACAGCACCATCCTGAAGCTTTGCCCATCTTTGACTCTGGACCTATGCAAACATGGGTTTGAAAGTCAGCTTTGCCAATTCTCATAGCTGTGTTATCTTGGGCAACTCTTTTGTCTTCTTCCTTTTTTTCTTAAATGTCTAAACCTCAGTTTCTTGTTTACAATATAGACAAAGATGCTACAATCTGGTAAGGTTAAATAAGAATAAACATAAACCACTTCACCCCGTGCCCAGTACATAGTAAACACTCAGGAAGTTGGGTCCCTTTTTCCTTTAAGTGAAGCCCTGAAGCCAGGAAGCTAGGTCCACTATTGCCTCTTAACTCCTGCTGCCTAAGGTCAGAGACCTCCCAGGGCCTGTTCCCACAGCACGCCACTAGAGGGCAGCACAAAATAGCAAATCCCAGTCCTTTGGGTAGGCTTTGGACAGGGAAAGGTAAATTGTACAGTTGCTATGGAAGCATATCTTAGGGCAGACTTGGAAACCAAAGTACGGTTTTGGTAGCAGGACCCCATGTCATGCAGAAGTCTACGGGGAGGTTGGGTTCAGGATGAGAAGGCCGAATTCTAGGGAGGTGGCATGAAAGTGTGAGAAGCTGCTCAGAGGCCAGTGTGGTTCTGGCTGGGTCTCTGACCTGCAGCAAGACCCTGGCCAAGTCACTGGGCCTCGGTTTTCTTGCAGTGGACTGAGGGGCTCAAATCAGGGGCCTTTCCCCCATGGAAACGGCTCTGAAGTTGCAGAGGAAGGGGAGCTGGGACCATCATAAATCTGACGAGGAAGAGAGTGACCACGGCCTTGGGGAGGCCAGGCAGCCTTAAGGACACAGGCAGGGGCATCCTCGGGCTTGAAGTGAGTTTTCAGAGACACTGTGCTTCCTCTTCAAAGCCTGCCACCCAGTATGAGAGGGCGCCTGTCTTCTTAGCTACCTGGTCTTAGGGAGAGTCACTGAAAGCCTCAGGATTATTGCTTGACCTGTAAAAAAGGGATACATGCAGTTACCTCAGTGCTGTTACAATAGTTAGAGGAGGTCACAGGAAAGTCTCGCAGTGGATTTGGGACCCAGAGGCACCTCATGTAAAAGTATGTGTTGTTTTGTTTTCAGTCTCTAAGTCATGTCTGATTCTCAGACCCCATGGATGGTAGCCCCACCAAGCTCCTCTGTCCATGGGGATTCTCCAGGCAAGAATACTGGAGTGGGTTGTCATTTCCTCCTCCAGCGGATCTTCCCAACCCAGGAATCGAATCAGCGTCTCCTGCATTGGCAGGCATGTTTTTTTTACCATCTGAGCCATCAGGGTCTTATACCTCAGAGTTTTGGAGGTCTCTGAATCTGATACTGTGTTAACGTGTACTTTTATTCCCATCCATTCCCTAAACTCAACCTCCCGAGACAGCGAGCTGCACTAACTTCTGCTCCCGTCCCAGGGAATCCTCTTACTCTCTGTGGGAATGGGTGCCCCTAAGCTGGGACCCCAAGGTGGCTGAGGAATAAGTATTGAGAGGCCTTGGCGGAGGAGGAGATGGCAGGCATTTGCAAACTGCTGGTGGGAAACAGGCTCAGGCCCATCTGGGGGGCAGGGCCCCCCTCCCAGCTGGACAAGGAGCCCCAGAGGAGAGCGGTCCCGCCCTTGGCCCTTGTCCTCAGCAGCCCCCAGTGCCTGCCGCAGCGGCTGTCTCTTTAAGGGCCTCCCCCTCCCTCTTTCTCTGCTCCCCCCATCTCTGTCGCAGCCACTGCTGTGGCTCAGAGCTGCATGGGGAGACGCCGCTGCAGGTCCGGTTTCTGGGTGTCTGGTCGGTGCCATCAACTCCCTCCTCCTCCCCCCGCCCTCCCCAAGCTGGTGATTGCCCCTCCCCCGGCCCCCTCCCCGCCGAGGGGGCAGGGGGCTGGGCCCGAACTCTCCATAATGCCCCGGGGCTGCCTCTGGGCCGGGCCGCGGGCACTCTGGTGGCAGCGAGAGGCGGGAGAGCGGTGCTGACCGCTGACCGCCTGCCCGGCCGCTCCGCGGTCTCCCTCCCCGCCCTGCCTCCCCTTCGGAGCTGGCACCACAGTCCCACCCCCACCCCCCACCCCGCCCCCTCGGGCCCTCCCAGCCTCTCCACGTAAGCCCCCCCCACCTGCCTCGCTCCCTCCCCTCCCCCACCGCAGCCTCCGCGTCCTGTCCCCTCTCCCTCTGTCCTCTCACCCAGTCTTCTCCTCCTCGGCGCGCTCCCAACCCTCTGGCTGGCTCTCTCCGGCTCCCTTGCTCGGATCCTCCCTTTCCCCCAGTCTCTCCCATCTCCCCAGTCTCCATCTGACTCCCTTCCTCCGGTCCTGGGTGGGGGTCGGGCTCTCCAGTCCCCTCCCCTCCCCACCCTGTCTGTCCCCTTTGTGCCCCTTTCTCTTCTTCGCTCTCCTTCCCCGGCCTGGCGTCCCTTCTCCACCCCCGTAACTCCCTTCAGCTCGGCCTCCCAGCCCTTTCCCGGCTGCTCTTGGGCTCCCTGCCGGAGGCCTGAGCCACCATGCTGACCCCCATGGTGGCCGGGGGGGTGGTGTTCCCCGGACTCTTCCTCCTCTCCAAGAACACGCTCCAGCGGCTGCCCCAGCTGCGCTGGGAGGAGGCTGACGCGGTCATTGTCTCAGCCAGGTAAACTGCCTGCCTTCCCTCCGCCTCCTCCCCTTCCCAGGCTGCATGGGGATGGAAGGGACCCTTGGCCGGATAGGGACTAGGAGCTCCAGAAGTGGTCAGTGGTCTCCACCTCCAGCTTCCTTCTCTCCGTGCTGCCTTACTTGCTGTCCCAGGAGACCGCATCCAAACCCAGCCATCTGGTCTAGTAGGATTCAGTCTGCTCTGCTTCCCTTTCCCATTCACCCTCTTACCCTCAAAACAGGGCCGGCATGTGACCAAAACATTCCTTTAGGATACTAGGGAACAGGGCAAGGGGCCATGTATCATTGGGGGAGGGGGCTACATCTGGGGGAATGAGGGGTAGATAAGTGAACGGTGGAACTCTGCACAGACCTGGAATGCTGGCCAGAGTTGGGGAGGGGAGTGTGGTGGCTGGCAAGCAGAGAGCGGGAAAGTAGCTGGGAGGGGAATCAGGGGCAACCGAGGGGCCGGGGATGACCCACGATGACTAGGCAGCTGAGAGGTGTAAGAACAGGCCCAGGGCTTCCCCCTACCATCCTGTGCTGTCACCCCCAACCCCTGTCCCTTCCCTGGAAGGGACCTGGTTATCTGCCACTGGATCTCAGCATCGTCTCACCTCACGATGACCTCCCGGGTGTCCTCCTGAGAGGAAGGCGACTCCAGAGCAGTCCTGGAGGCTGAAGTGGTGGGGCTAAGTCCCAGGCGAGGCAGCCTGGGGAAAATATGGGCAGGGAGCAGCCAAGAAGCACAGAAGCTGGACAGTAAAGAGGAGGAACCCAGGGGCACGTCTCCCTCCTTTACAGTTACTCCCTCTTCCTCCTAGGCTAGTGTCCTCTGTCCAAGCTGTAATGGCCTCCACTGCTGGCTACATCGTCTCCACCTCCTGCAAGCACATCATAGATGACCAGTAAGTGCCATGAGACCACCGCTTCCCCCCATTCCAGCAGCCTGTGTGCATGTGACCCTTGAGTACCCCAGATCACCCGGGGGACTACCTCAGTGAACCCCAAGCCCTTAAACTTGGGCTTGAGCAAGTTAACTACAATAGCTGCAACTCAACACCCCGAGACAAATTTATCCACATCCTGTCCTTAAAGGTCAACACCAGGAGGAGGAGAAGCGGGGAGCAAAAAGGATTCTCAAGGCAGCTCCTAGGTTTCCCAGCTTCTTGGATCATAGTAGGTTCTGAGTGTCGTTTCCTCCCTGCCCTCCTCCCACTCTTTCACCCCTCAGGCCCCATTTCCAACCAGCACCCAACTGGGGTGCTTCCCTGCTTGTTCATGCCAGACTTACCCCTCATCTCCCCGCAGAATCCAGGTGTCCAGCCCCAGCTCCATGCGTAAGAGGGACAGACGACATAGAACAAGGCCACCAATGGTTAGACAGTGGGGTGGGGTGTGAAGGGTGAAGAGGCCAGATTTTGGCACTGGGAGCTGATGCAGTACCTGGTGCTTGCCAAGAGAGCCCAGGCCGGAGAGGTGGGGCAGGAGGAGGGAGGGAGGGGGCCCTGTCCGTGGTGCTGACGGGCCAGCTCAAGGTGGACCCAGGCTGTCATTGCTGTGAGTTGCCTGGGAGGGTGCTGATGATGCCCCATGCTTAACTTCTGATCCTGTTCCTCCTCTCTGGAGGCTGCTGAGCCCTGGGGACATGGTCTGGATGACCTGACCAAGAGGCGTCTCCTCTTTCCCTTGAGTTCCTTCATCTGCGGGGTGAGGTCCACCCCTATCTGGAAGGGCTGCTGCGAGGAGGAACTGACTTGTGCGTGTCAGATGCCTACAGCAGTCCTGGCCATACAGAGTGGATGCTAAACTCCTTCTTCAGACCCCGCCCCAGGGACTTGGCTTCCTCCTGCCCTTTTCCCCTATTCCCCCTCCTGGGTCCAAGAGGAGCCTAGATCCTCCCCCACTCCCACATTCCCTTCTCTCACCTTCTCACAGAGGTCACCTTACATGTTCTCCTCCCCATCCCCCAAGTCTGTTCTTGTCCCTCCCCCCTTAATCCTCAGGTAGGTGGGAGGATCTGGGTTAATCCAGGAGCAACAGCTGTTCCTACCTCTGAGCACCTAATTGCTGAAGAGGGTGGGGATGGGCTTAACCCTTCACACCAAAGCCCAGGGTCTGGACCCCCACAGGCCAGTGGCATCACCATGTCTGCTGTGGCTGACTCCCTAGGCCACTGTCTGCTCTAACTTCTCAGGCCAGTTGGACCCCTTTCCACCTTCCTGCCCTTCATCTCTAACCTGGGCTGCTGCTTCCTCTCCTCTCTCCCTCCCTCTCTCCTGGTCACACACTCCAGCATGGCTCTCCACTTCTTTTTTCCCAAAAATCATCCCTTCCAGGCCAACCTTCCCCAGGGTTCACTGTCTTTTTCCATGTCACCCCTGGTCCTTAGCTGGCCCACCCCCAGGTCTCACCCCACTTCTCCCTTCAGCAGCCCCTTTTATTCGGACCTCGTATTTGTGTCCCTTCCAGCTGACTTTGTTTGCATCTCTCTACCAAGCCTGGGGAGTACCGCTGGGTTTGCCTCTTAGACTTCCCGCCCCCACCTCGAACCTGTCACAGGACTACGGACTTCTGAGAACGCACTTCATGTGCTGACTCAAGAAGAAAAATGCAATGTTGCATATTCATGGACTTTTCATTTTTGTTTACTCTCAAAGCACACAGAACTTTCTCTGCTCTTGGCTCCTTTGGCTCAGCGTTTTCTTCTTAATGCTTAGCTGTACCTGAAAAAACAAGAGGTGGGGCCACACTCAGGCAGAACAAGCAGCACTGACAGCATCACCAATTCCCATCTCGAATCTTCTAGAGGACAGTAGGGCTGAGAGTGAGGGCTGGGAGCCAGACTTCTCATGTTTATCCCTTGGTCCGGTGACCTAGCCTCTCTCACCTGTAAAATGGGGTGACAGTCATACTTACTTTTCATAGGCTTTTTGTGGGAAGTAAATAAGTTTGTGCTTGTAAAAGATTTAGAGTATTGGAATAGGGCCCTCCTGTAATAAGTAGTCAATTAATGTCAGTCAAGGCTTCCCTGGTGACTCAGGCAGTAAAGAATCTGCATGCAATGTAGGAGATGCAGGTTTGATCCCTGGATCAGGAAGATCCCCTGGAGGAGGAAATGGCAACCCACCTCAGTATTCTTGCCTGGAGAATTCCACGGACAGAGGAGCCTGGCAGACTATATATAGTCCATGGGGTTGCAAAGAGTCAGACACATGACTGAGCCACTAACACTTTCACTTTTAATGTCAGCCAATATGATCTCTCCCCACCACTCCTACCACTTCTGCTGTAATTTGTCCTGATCACCGCTGTCTCTAAGAGCTGGTCTGGCCTGTTTTCTCACTCTGTCTCAGCCCTCAGTTCTGTGACTGTCTTTTGGTCTGTCTTGCTTTTCCTCCTAGCACATTGCAGAGAGAGAGAATATGAATGAATTAATATGAAAAATGAGTGAGAGACTTCCCTGGCAGTCCAGTGGTTAAGACTGCTTGCTTCCACTGCAGGGGTCACGGGTTTGATCCCTGGTCAGGGAACTAAGGTCCCACTTGCTGCATGCGTGGCCAAAAGGAAAGAAAGAAAAAGAAAAATGTGTGCGTTCTGAGCTCACTCTGGGTTTGAACCCCAGCCCTACTGCTTACCAGCTGAGTGATCCTGTGATCACTTGGGCAAGTTTCTTGCCCTCCACCTTGGGATTCCATCATGTAATTTGAGAGTCTATTTCTGTCTCAGGGTTCTTACAAGTATCACTGGAGATTTGACTCCTGGGATGCAGCTAACAGAGCCCCTGGCACTTGGTAGCTGCCCTGTCCATCTCCTTCCCTCATTGACCCCACCCCTCTCTCTGCCCGGCAGACACTGGCTCTCCTCCGCCTACACGCAGTTTGCAGTGCCCTACTTCATCTATGACATCTATGCCATGTTCCTGTGTCACTGGCACAAGCACCAGGTCAAGGGGCACGGAGGGGACGAAGGCAGCACCAGAGCCCCGGGCAGCACCTGGGCGGTGGCACGTGGTTACCTGCACAAGGAGTTCCTCATGGTGCTCCACCACGCCGTCATGGTGCTCGTGTGTTTCCCGCTGTCGGTGGTGAGTGGGGGCTGCTGGGAACTAGGGCCCTGTGTCCCGCTCATGCTGGTACTCCAGGAGCCTAGAAAGCCCTGGGTCCAGGTCCCAGCAGGATGAAGTGCCCCAGGGAGGGTTTCCTGAGCTCCAGCCCAGCCCCAAACAGCAAGAGGTTGGATCACGCCCAGCTGTGATGTTTTGGAGCTGGTTACACACCACTGCAGGCTTCCCTGGTGGCTCAGATGGTAAAGAATCTGCCTGCAATGTGGGAGACCTGGGTTTGATCCCTGGGTTGGGAAGATCCCCTGGAGAAGGGAATGGCAACCCACTCCAGTATTCTTGCCTGGAGAATTCCATGGACAGAGAAATCTGGCAGGCTGCAGACCATGGGGTGGAAGAGTCGAACATGACTGAGCGACTTTCACACACACATACACACACAAACCACTGCCTCTGAGACTCAGGGCTTCCCAGGTGGCACAGTGATAAAGAATCTGCCTGCCAATGCAGGAGACACAAGTGATGTGGGTTCGATCCCTGGGTTGGGCAGAGCCTCTGGGGGAGAAAATGGCAACCCACTCCAGTATTCTTGCCTGGAAAATTCCATAGACAGAGAAGACTGGTGGGCTACAGCCCATGGGATCACAAAGAGTTGGACACAACTGAATGAGCACACACACATGTCTCTGAGACTCAGTATCTTCATCTGTAGTATCATGGATATCATCTCACCTGCAGGAAGGTTGGAGGGATATGGGGGGTTAAGTGCTCCCAGATTTGCTACTGTCCACCTGTGCTCAGACTTTCAGAGTGAAGCATCTCCAAAAGGGACAGAGAGGAGACAGGGAGGGAGGACAGGTGCTGCCAGGAACCCAGGCTCAGGCCAGGCAGTTTCCCTCTTCTCCTCTCAGGTGTGGCGTCAAGGGAAGGGAGACTTCTTTCTAGGCTGCTTGCTGATGGCAGAGGTCAGCACCCCCTTTGTCTGCCTTGGCAAGATTCTCATCCAGGTGAGAGGGCGCTGCGGGTTTGAGAGCTTGACGGGAGGACAAGGGAAGGGTTGGGCACTTTTAGGAACCAATCCGGGCTTATCCCCTGGTGGCTGAGTGATAAAGAATTCACCTGCCAATGCAGGAGACACGGGTTCTATCCCTGGGTCGGGAAGAGCCCCTGGAGGAGGAAAAGGCAACCCACTCCAGTATTCTTGCCTGGAGAATTCCATGGACAGAGGAGCCTGGCGGGCCACAGTCCATGAGGTCTCAAAAGAGTGGGACGCGACCTAGCAACTAAAAAACAACTGGGATTTTTTAAAGGACAGGTGGAGTCAGGTCTGGGAGGGGCTATCAGGTAGGGTATAGGGGAGCTGTCAGGGCGGGGGGGGGGGCGAAGCGGGGGCAGGTCCTGGGGCGGCCCCTAACCTACCCCCTGGCCCAAGGAGGAAAGGCCGGGAGGTGGGCTGAGGGGTAGGTGGCCCAGGGGGCTGAGTCGGGGGCGTGGCCGGAGGCCACGAGGAGGAGCCTGCCCCGCCCCTGACTCCCGCCCCGCCCCTCGCCCCGCCCCTGTCTGCCGGTCCCGCCCCTGTCTGCTCGCCCCGCCCCGTGTCCCTGCCCCGCCCCTGTCTGTCCGCCCCGCCCGCAGTACAAACAGCAGCACACGCTGCTGCACAAGGTGAACGGGGCCCTGATGCTGCTCAGCTTCCTGTGCTGCCGGGTGCTGCTCTTCCCCTACCTGTACTGGGCCTACGGGCGGCACGCGGGCCTGCCCCTGCTCGCCGTGCCCCTCGCCCTCCCGGTCCACGTCAACCTGGGCGCCGCGCTGCTCCTCGCCCCGCAGCTCTACTGGTTCTTCCTCATCTGCCGCGGGGCCTGCCGCCTCTTCCGGCCCCGGGGCTCCCGGCCGCCCTCTCCCTGTCAGACCCAGGACTGAGAGTGGGGCCGAGGGCGGGGGACCCTCCCCACCCCACCCCCATCCCCACCGCGTGGGAACAGGGCTCTGGGGCCGCTGGGCTATCAGTGGGAGCCAGGGGCCTCTGGCCCTGACAGCGCCCCTGGAAACTGACAGATGGACTCCGACGGGGTGGGGTCATGTCCCTTCAGGGGCTGGGGGCCGGGACCAGGGGAGACTGAGCCGAGGGGTCGACCCCCTCCTGCAAACCCCTTTCTCCATCACGTCCCCTGGGCCCTGGAGAACCGAAGGAAGAGGAAGAAGGCGCACCCCTTCCCATCTGCTTAGGGCTTTTGAGGCTGTGGGGAGCCTGAGGGGACCAGGACTCATAAAAGAATTGTGGGGGAGGCCCTGCTGCCAAGGCCATCCCAGTCCCCCTGCTGCAGACTCCTCTGGGAGGGAGGCAACACCCCCTCTAACATCCCTGGTATGGTCATCTCCACAGCTTCTCTCCAGGGGAGGCCAGCCTGAGGAATCTTATTTATTTTATTTATTTATTCAAATTTGTTGGGGTGGGGGAGGGAGGTGGCTGCTACCCCCCAGCCTTCCCAGTGCTGAGCAACCCCAGGGGGCAAGTGGGGGAGCACCCAGCCCCTTCCCCGTTAAGCTGACATCTTGCCCCTGGGCCCTGGCATGTCCCTGGTGCTACAGACTTCTCAAGGCTTCCTCCAGTCTGGGGTCGGGGGGACCCTGGGAGGTGCTTTACAGACCGCTAATAAAGACATCAGCGTGAACGCCACCAAGGCCCTGTCACCCAGTTCTTTGGGGTTGGGGAGGGAGCAAGCGTCTGGGGGCAGACAGTACCATATCAGGTTGACTGTGGGACAGGGCAGGCCCCCCAAGCTGAGCAGTCAAGGAGAAAGAAGCAAGGACTCTTATTCATCATCAAGAGAGGACAGTGGGCATGGGTGCCCAGGGCAGAATCCAGGGCTCTCCTCCGCCTTTTTAGGCCCCTTTCTCACAGCTCCTGTGGGGTGTGGAGATCAGAGGTTGGAGGTCACGCTGCCTCCCTGGGCTTTGGGTCCCTCAGCCTCTTCCCGAGCAAGGTTCCGGTGGGCGGGGGGTGAGGGGGTGAGGGACAGGCCTTACATGTGAGTGCAGAACTGGAAAAGCAGGAAGAAGAAGGCCACCAGCAGAGCACCAACCAGGATGTGATGGAAGAGCCTGGAGTTAGAACCTGCTTGACAGTGACGGGGAGACAGGGGACTCTGGACTTGCCTCCAACCTAAGGGCCAAGGGCAGCCGTCCTCTAGGCCCTGGCCAAGAGGGCAGCCCCTTCTCAAGCTGGGTCATACCTGAGTCAGCAAAGATGACAGGTTTCTCTCCGATGAACTGGGCCACGGCCAGGAGCTTGGCTTGGTCTGAGTCTGGGTAATCAAAGAAGTCAGGTCTGTCTAGGAAGAGCGGATACTCTGCTCCCCGACCCGAGGCCTTGGCACGTTCCAGACTGGGTGCTGGGGACACAGAGCGAAGTGTATGAAAGAGCCAAGCAGAGCCTGCACCCCACCCAAGAGGCTGAGACAGACCCAGGGCCCTGCCAGGCCACACAGCCTTCGTGTAGCTGTGGAGAGCCTTGATTTTGTTCCCAGAACTTCTTAGGGGTTGGCTGAGCCCTCCAGGAGAAGGCCTATGCTTGGCAGGGAGGATGAGAGAGAAGTGTGGAGAACAAAGAGAAGAGCCCAGGCGTGGCCTCCTAGCCTCTGGGGAGCTGGGGGGTGGGTGGCGGCATTGACCCTGATCCCCAGCCTTCCTCCTCCCGACTCTTCCCAGCTTCCCACCTGATTCTAGGGGCCCCAGCCCAAGCAGCCACATCCACACCCACACCCACTGCCTTGGCCTCATCACCCCTCCACTCCTGTGAGAGGTGAGAGTTCTGTGATGTCACAGCCCGGAGCCGTTCTGATTACACTCTAGGGTGAGGGGAGAGAGGAAGTGCTAAGATCCAGGACCCTCCCCCGCAAGCCCCTGGATCCAGAGGGGAGAGGTGGGGCTCATAGAGCCTTCGGGTTGATGCTGTTGATAGAACAGTAAGAATGGAAGCCCCAGAATTTACAAATGAGGAGCTTGGTAGGACAATTTGCTGAAAGCCAGAACTGAGGAAAGCAGCATTTGTATAGCACGCACAGTGGATTGGTGGGGGGGATGGAGGACAGGGCTAAACATCTCCAGTTACCCCCTTGGATCGACCGCAGATAGCATTTATTGAGCACTTGCCGCGATGCCAAGTACTTTTCATGGACTGACTCATTTAACCATCATAACATCCTCTGAGGTTAGGTACTATGTCCTCATCTTACAGAGGAGGGAGCCAAGACAGAGAGAGGCGATGTAGGCAACACACACTTCCGAAGGGCACTTATATTTCTCCCTGGGCCCCCTCCTTGCCTTGTGTCCTCAAATGCAGGGGCCCGGGGATCTCCCCCAAGCCCCAAACTCCATCTCTTGGTGCTCCGCTGAGGACAACGCTGGGGTTAGCCACCTAGAGAAACAACAGGCATCTCCGCTAGGTGGCAGCAGTGTCTATGTCTGCCTGCCTGTTTCTCTCTTCTTACCTAAGGAAGACACGGCTCCCAGTTTCCAAGCCCTCCCACCTCATCCCATCAGGTTGCCTCAGGAAACGATATCGTTGGGGGAATGGCAGGCATGGGGGTGGTCAGAGGAAGTCCCCTGACCCATCTCGGGGCAGGTCTGTTGGTCATGCTTAGAGGCTTCACAGACTCCCCATCTCTGGGTAGGCTCCCCCATGGCCCATTCTGTTTCCCCTTTCTGGTTTCTTCTTTTCCCTTATTTGTCACTTTCCAACAGCCACTTTCACTCTTGTGGGCCTCCCTCAGCGGATAATAGTTAGCTCCCCTTCAATTGGCAGGTAGGCCTGTCTGTCAAACATCTGTCCCGCCCCATCCAAGGCCAAGGAGACTTCAGGGTCTTCTTGGTTTTGCTACACAGTTGCCTGTTCAACAGCCTCTGACAAGTTCCCTGACATGCCCCATGTCAGACATGTGTCTGTGGTGTGTGAGGTCCTCTGTTCTATGGAAGGAGGCTCCTTCCTCCACTGGATCCCCACCCTCATCTTTCCGACCTTCAGGGACTGCCCACCTATTCTCACAGCAACCCTGGGAGGTATTTGTCAGGGTCAGCTTCTACTTCCTAAACAAGGAAAAGGCGCAGAGAGAAAAAAGAGGGGAACGGAGGAGACAGACTAACATCTACGGGGCCTTCTGGGGGACTGGCTCTGTCTGTGTGTGCTCAGTCGTGTCCCACTCTTTGTGACCGCATGGACTGCAGCTTACCAGGCTTCTCTGTCCATGGGATTTTCCAGGCAAAAGTACTGGAATTTGTTGCCATTTCCTTCTCAAGGGATCTTCCTGACCCAGGGATTGAACCCTACGTGTATCTCTTCTCAGAAAAAGGAAGTGACTTTCCCAGTGTCACAGGCATGTGAAGGGCAGCAGGGATTCAGCCTGATTCCTAGCTCTGGTCCAGGGCTCCCTCTGCAGGCCTGTAGGCAGTTGCCCTCCAGGGCTTAGCTGAGAGAAGGGGTCCTGGGAGAAGTGGTCCAGACTCTTTATTTAACCTTTGGAGTGGATTTGACAGTTTCCTGAGTTGCCTCAAAGGAACACAGCTGTCCTCTCTGCCAGAAAAGGCCCTTTGGACACAAGCAGTGAATTATCCATTCATTTATTCATCCAACCATTAAATAAATGTATCACGCTCCTGTTATGTGCTGGACTCCATTTATGGCTTAGATAGAAATCAACAGGGCATGGTCTCTGCCCCGGGGGACCACAGAGGAGAGAGAACTCAGGGATGCACATTATTTGAGTATAGACAGACTAACCCTAAGAGGCTGTCTACACTTGCTATCATTGCTCACTCAACTTTAATGTATCCTTCAAACTCTTCACGACTGGCTTCATCCCCACCACTCCACTGAAGTCACTTTTGGTGGGTGAACCAAGGACCCCATAACTTGCCAAATCTAACCTTTACTTCTCTGTTGGTTCTGACTCTCAGCAGAGTGCGCACATTCCTGCCTCTAGGCACTCACCGATTTTCTTGACTCCTCCCCCTCTAAGCTGCTCAGGCTTGGACCTTCTCTTTTCTATCTATACCCTCTCTCTCTAGGTGATCTCATCCAGTCGCATGGCTTTAAATACTATCTATATGCTGGTGACTCACAGATGTATATTTCCAGCCCAGCCCTCTCCTCTGAGCTCCAGACTCCCCTACCCAACTTCCTGCTTCATGGCTCTGTCCAAAAACATCTCAGACTCAGTAGATCGCAAGTACAGCTCTCAATTCTCCTATCCCAAACCTGCGCCTTCTTCCCACTGCAGCAAACGAGCTCGCTGTTGCTCTGGATGTTTTGCTCAACATAAAAACTTAGGAATTGCCTCAAACTCCTCCTTGTTTCTCTTCTGATAAACCCATAGTCAAGGCCTGTTGCTTCAGGACTTCCCTGGTGGTCTGGTGGCTAAGATCTGCGCTCCCAATGCAGGCGGCCTGGGTCTGATCCCTGGTCAGGGAACCAGATCTTGTGTGCTGAAACGAAGAGTTCCCATGCAGCAACTAAAAAAAAAAAAAATTCAGCATGTCTCAGCTAAGACCCGGCACAGCCAAATAAGTAACTAAAAAATATATATTTTAAAAAGAACTGTTGGCTCAATTTCCAATCTAAATCTCAAGTTCATCTACTTCCCTCTTCTCATTCAAGCCAACCTCATGTCTCATCTGGCTTATTGCAACGTTTTGTGGACTGCGTGATCTCTATTCGCTCTTCCCCCATTGAGAACAAACCAGAACACATGGATCCACTACTTAAAACCCTCCAGTGGCTTCCTTTGAACTTCTTACCCTGATCTGTGAGTCTCTTGTCTACCTACCCACTTCAGTTCTTTCCCAGCTTCAGTTCCTTAGCATCCCCCAGCCTCTGCAAACCCCTCTGCCTCCCACTCTCTTGCCCCCTACTTGACCCAGGAATTCTTCCTCATCTTCCAAGTCTCAGCTGAGACAGTACTTCCCCTGGGAAGTGAACCTGAATTTTCTGACCATCCCCCATCACTGCATCAGTCTCACTGCACTGGAGTTGTCTGTGTATTTGTCTATTTCCCTTACAAGCCTATGAAGCCAGAGATCATCGATCTTGGTCATAGCCGTAGCACCACAATATAGAGTAGGTATTCAATAAATATTTATTGGCTTAATGGATGGATGAAAAGCCTTTCCACCTCTAGACATACGAGGGCTCAGCACTGTCTGCATGTCCACCTGCAACCAGCTGGAACTCCAGCCTCATCCTCACCTTCCTGCAACAAGGCTTTCTGGATGCCCCATGGGGGGTCTGCACTAAGCCCCTGAGAAGAAAGCAGCAGAGGAAGCAGCTGTGGGCTTCTCACCCAGCTCACCCCTCCTCTCACTGCAGACCTAGGTCTGCCTTTCCTCAAACTCGCCAGCTTTGATCATGGATAGCATCTCCCTTAGTCCTGCCTCCTTTCTTATCCTGGAGAAACTCAAAGAAAACCTTATGGCTGCTTTTATTTTAAAAAGATATTATTTCAGGGTTTCCCTGGTGGCTCAGTAGTAAATAATTTGCCTGCCAATGCAGGAGACACAGGTTTGATCCCCAATCTGGGAAGATCCCACATGCCGTGGAGCCACTAAGCCTGTGCACTGCAACTATTGAGCCTGTGCTCTAGAGCCCAGGAGCCGCAACTACTGAGCCCAGACCTCAACTACTGAAACCCGGGTGCCCTAGAGCCTGTGTTCCACAGCAAGAGAAGCCACCGCAAGGAGAAGCCTGCACTCTGCAACTGGAGAGTAACCTCTGCTCCTTGAAACTAGAGAAAAGTCCAAGCAGCTGTGAAGAACCAGCACAGCCAAAATAAATAAAATTATTTTTTAAAAGATGCTATTTTAGTGTATTCTTTTGAGTAGGTAACATATGCACATGGTACAAAATACACATTTCCTATTCCTTCCCTCTCTGGCCTCACGACAGCCTCCTCAGTGGTCACCATAGCTACTTTTTCTGTGAGGCCTTCCATAAATTTATGCACAAATAAACAAACATATAAGTTCTCTCTCTTTTTTTTACTCAATGGCAGTATTCCATTCATGCTCCTCTGTAGCTTACTTTTTTCAGTTGCCATGAGATTGTGAAGATGATTCTGTATAAAAGTACGTAAAGAGCCTCATTGTCATGGCTGCATGCTATTGCATTGTGTGAAACTGTGTCATAACTGATTGAATCAGATGGACATTTAAGTTGTTTCCAATCTTTTGCCATGGCAGATATGATGCAGTTAATAATCTTGAACTTCTATTATTTTGCTCATGGGCCAAATCCTAAAAGCGGAATTTCTGGATCAAAGAGCCTAACAGTGGTTACAGAGATGGTATCCATTTATCCACAGCCTCATCAACATTGTGTGTTAACATTTGCTTTCATGTTTACCATGTGATCAGTGACAAGTGGTATCTCAGGGTAGTTTGGTTTTACATTTCCTTTACTTAAAAAAAAAAGGGGTAGGGACTTCCCTGGAAGTCCAGCGGTAAGGTTCCACAGTCCCACTGCAGAGGGCATGAGTTTGGTCGGGCAACTAAGGTCCTGCATGCCACACAGCGCAGCAAAAAAAAAAGGGGGGGGGGTGGTAAAAATCCATATATGAATAGTTATACTGGGTTGGCCAAAAAGTTCATTCAAGTTTTTCCTTAAAATGTTACAGAAAAAGACGAACTTTATGGCCAACTCAATATCTTAGCCATTTTGAAGCACCAGATTCAGCAATACTAGGTATATTCACATTGCTACACAACCTAAAATCACAGTATTTAATGATGACAACATAGTGCCAGGCCCAGCTTGGGACAGCCTCTGTTCCTCAGTGGTGGTGGAGACAGAAATGTAAACAGGCATGGCATACCAGCGTCTCCAGAGCGGAGGCTGTGAGAGCTCAGGGGGCTGGGGGCTGGGACGGGGGGTGGGGGATGTGTCTTAGGAAGAGGGGGTCCAAGGTGCCCTCTGAAGAAAGGAAAGATCTTCCAGGCTGAGGAACTTGGGTGAGCAAAGTTCTGCAGGACTGAGAGACCCAGGTATGCTCTAGGAACTGCAAGTAATGTTCCTAAAAGCCAGCAAGATGAGTAAGGGGGATGAGATGGGAGAAGTCACAGTCTTAGGCTGAAGGGCCTTGAAGGTCACAGTGAGGACTTTGTCATTGGGGGCTGGCAAGTTTGGGAGAGAAGAGAGCCAAGATCCAAGACTGGAGTTAGACTGACAGGTAGGTGCTGGGCTCAGGTGAGAGAAGGAGAAGAGAAGGAAGGCCTGCAGGGCTCTGGGGCATTTAGGAGGAAGCCTTGCGCTCAGCTGCACCTGAGGGTCAGACTGCAAGCGGGAAGGTGAGAGAAGGTGGATTCCCAAAGGAGATGCCAGCCCTAAGAAGCGGACATGGACCCTCGGGAGCTGGGTTGGGTCCAAGGAAAGAAGCCTGACCGACCAGTCAAAGGATGGAAGCGTGAGGTGAGCCATAGCCTCGGGCCTCAAACTGTGAGGTTTCCCAGCGTGGGGGCCGGGACGCGAGATCGCAAACTAGGGACCGCAGGTGGATCAGATCCCCTTCCCCAGCCCGCTCCTGGGTCATTGCAGTTCTCTAAGCCCCGCCCCACAGGCCCCGCCCCTACGGATATTGATAGGGGAGGCTAGACACCCTCCCCCCTCCTCCGCGGGGGAGGGGCGTGAGGACTGGCGAGGTGCGGGGTGGGGGGGTAGGATGATCCGGCGTCGCCATGGCAACTAGGCCGGTGGTCTGCCCTGTAGACCCGGGAGGGAAGCCAGCAGAGAGCGGCGGAGCGAGGCTCCGCGGGCTGAGCGCGGGGGCTCGGGTCTCCAGGGAGGAGTTGGGGAACACCGGGCTGTTCTCGCTGAGGGTTCCTGGTGGCGCAGGTTGTCCGTGTGTTTGCGAGCGTGAGTCTGCGAAGTTCTCCGGGGTAAGTGTGCCAGCGCGTGTCTGGGTTTGTGCATGACTGTGAGCGTGCGCACGTGGGCACAGGCGTGTGCGCGGGAGTGTCCGTGCAAGATGCGTGTGCCAGCCTGCCCGTGAGTGTGTGTGCACCCGGGTGCGTTCCTTAAGTGTGCCCGGGCGGGCGCCGGCGGGAGATTCCCGCCCCCTCCCCAGCCTCCGGCCGCCCCTCCCCGCCCCCCGCCGCCCGCGCCGGCTGCCTCCTAGCCTCCACCTCGCTCACCCCCTCCTCCCCGCACTTTCTCCGGCTCTCCCTCCCGCTCGGCTCAGACTGCCGGACTCGGCGCTCTTCTCTCCGGCCGCCCTGGGAATCGCCGGCCGCCACCGCCCAGCCCGCACCCGCTGGCCCCCCAGTGCTTGGGCACCTGTTGGAGGCGCAAAGATAGGTGCTGGGGGCTGGGCTGCCGGGGGAGAGAGGGTGAGGGTGAGCGTGTGTGTGTCAGCCTGTGTGTGCCTCCGGGGGGTGTTCGGCTCTCCGGAGGCTGCAGTTGCTGGCTCCGCTGGAGATCCGACCTCAGGAGGAAGCATCTGAGGTGGGGGTCCCCACCTTGGGCCGCAGAGGGTGGGGGACCAGCCAGCAGGCAGACCCTGAGGTTGAATGAAGGGACTGTGGGAAGTGAGAACCTAAGGGGCGGGTGACACCCAGACCAGACCAGTGCCTGGTGCAGAAGGATGGCCAGAGCCTCAGAGAGGGAGAGGCGGGAGCCTACAGGGGCCGCTTGAGGGGTCGGCAGGGCCCAGAGCAGACAGAAGCCCAGAATGAGCGACAGGAGCTGGGACGAGGACAGGGGACAGTCTAGAGGTAGGTGGGCAAGGCTGAGCTGGAGCCAGGACCTCTCTTCCGGGAGTGGCTGCCAGCCTGGCCCCCGGGGGGAGCACAGCTCAGGGTCTGGAGGGCCCAGGCCTCCTGACTGCCCGTCGGCTGGCACAGGCTGCCCTCTCCCTCAGCACCCAGGAAGGGAGGCCAGTGAGGGCCCTCAGACCCCAGCGGTTGCCGCCTGGCCCTCAGCCAGCCGACGGGAGGTTTGAGGACTCAGCCAGCCTGGGGCTCACACTCTCTCCCTCCCCAAGCTAGGGGTGCTTCATGAGGGGCCGCAGGGGCGACCGCATGGCCATCAACATCCAGGAGCACATGGCCATCAACGTGTGCCCGGGGCCCATCCGGCCCATCCGCCAGATCTCCGACTACTTCCCCCGCCGGGGACCCGGCATCGAAGGGGGTGGCGGGGGCTTCGGAGAGGCCCCTGCTCATCTGGCCCCCTTGGCCCTGGCCCCCCCGGCGGCCCTCCTTGGGGCCACCACGCCCGAGGAGGGAGCCGAGGTGGACAGCTACGACTCGGATGATACCAGTGAGTCTGGGGGCTTGAAGGGCCCAGGGCACTCCTGGGGGCCTCCAGGCTGGTGGGAAGGGCCTGGGCTCTGCTGGGGGTGGGGAGGCGGCGGGCACTGCTCCACAGCTGCAGTCGGAGTGGAGATTACAGCTTCAGCAAGGCTCAATATTCAATATTTCTGCTGAGACACTCAACCACCCACACAGCCCCAGTTGCAGCCCAGCCAGGGACCCAGACGCGCACAGGCTCGCGGGCTGACAGCCGCAGACACGCACACACCTTCACAGCTGGCGCACAACCCGTCTCTCACACACACCTTGTCTTTACGGTGCACTCACTCAGGTGAGCTCTTCTCTCTTCCTCCAGCCGCCCTGGGCACGCTGGAGTTTGACCTTCTCTATGACCAGGCTTCCTGCACTCTGCACTGTAGTATCCTCAGGGCTAAGGTGGGTACTCCCTGCCTCCCCCTGCTGGCCTCCTATCCTGAGAGGGGTGGGTTTCCATTCTCCCTTCCCTCGTGTCCGACTCTGCATCCCATGGAATTCTCCAGGCCAGCATACTAGAGTAGCCTTTCCCTTCTCCACTCCCTTCCCTTCCCTAGGCCTAATTCCTGCTCCTCCCCTCGAGCCCCTAAGTGTCCATGCTGTAGAGAGACAGAGAGGAAGAGGGGAGGTGAGTGGGCACTCTGGGAGCTCACAGCTGTCTTCCCTCTCATCCTCCCCAGGGCCTCAAGCCCATGGATTTCAATGGCCTGGCTGACCCCTATGTCAAGCTGCACCTGCTGCCTGGAGCCTGCAAGGTACTGGCTGGCCTCTTCCCTCCCCTAGTCCCCCCAGCTTGTGGGTTTCCAACCTTCTCTCTCCAGCCTCTGTGGGTCTGGGGGACACGTACTGTGAATCCTTCATCCCCTCACCTAAGGCCAACAAACTAAAAACTAAGACTCAGAGGAACACGCTGAATCCCGTGTGGAACGAGGACCTGACGTATAGTGGGATCACGGTTGATGACATCACGCACAAGGTGCTCAGGTGAGGGGTCCATCATCCCCGGTCCCGAGCATTCAAGCTCAGCACCTCCTTGGGGACAGCTGTCGTTGGAACCTTCTTTGGTTGGTTGACTCACCTCCCATTAAGCCCTCAGATGCTCCAGAACCCCCTTCAGGGGGTGCTCCCACCCCCTTCAGGAGCAGGCCAAAATGTTTCCCTGACTTTCCTGCCACCCCCCCCCCCCAAATATCTCCTACTGCTCCTCCGAGGACTGCCCTCTCATGAGGGTTCTTCACTCCTGACCTTTGTCTGCTGTCCTTCTTCCTGCCTCCTCTCTACGGGCCTGAACCCCACTCATCATCCAAGGCTCTGCCTCCTTTTGCAGTCTTTCCCTGGTCACTGGGATGCCTTCTCAGAGTCCCTGACTCAAGTCAGACCTACGCAGCCCATTGCTGCCCGTGTCTCCCTGACACCTCTAAGGAGTGAGGTCTCAAGGGACAGGAATGGAATGAGGTTCAGGGAGGTTAAGTGACTTGCTCAAGGTCATGCGGTCACTATGTGGCAGAACTGGGAACTGAACATCCCTACAGGACAGAGCTGCTCCAGAGCATCACAGCTGAAGGCAGGGCAGGGGGCTGCGGAGGGGGCTGGATAGAAGTAAAAGCAGAATTTTTTTTTAAGTTATTTGGTTCTGTCAGGTCTCAGTTGCTCTTAGTCGCAGCTTGTGGGATCCAGTTCCCTGACCAGGGATGGAACCCAGGCCCCCTGCATTGGGAGCATGGAGTCTTAGCCACTGGACCACCAGAGAAGTCCCAGAGCAGTACTTTCTAATTCCTGGGCTCATGAGTATCTCCCAGGCTGGCTCCTGCTCCACAGAGTAAAGGACAAGGGCTCTGGGGGGGAGGGGTGGGCTCCTGGTCCGACTGCGCAAGGCCCCTCCAGGCCCTTCTGGCTCTGACGTCCTGGTCTCATGACCCATATTCACCAGTGCACAGCCTCTGCACGTTCAGTTGGATCCTGTCCCCAGGCCCTGAATGGAGGCAGCTATGTGTGTGTAGGGGGGAGGGGACAGTGTTCCCAAGATTCGTGAGGGTTTCCTCAGCAAGCTGAGCAGGTCCTGATGGGCAGGGAAAGCGAGGGGCTGAGGCACAGGCACATCAAAGCATCCTCCTCAAGCTCCAGGCCTGGTGCTGGAGACAGGTGTTTTACAAGTGAGGGGTTTGGTGACTCAGACAGTTAAGGATCTGCCTGTAATGCAGGAGACCCGGGTTCAACCCTTAGGTTGGCAAGATCCCCCGGAGGAGGAAATGGCAACCCCCTCCAGTGTTCTTGCCTGGGAAATCCCATGGACGGAGGAGCCTGGAGGGCTACAGTCCATGGAGTCGCAAAGAGTAGGACACGACTGAGCAATTAACAACAGAGTACTGAGGGCAAAGCTGGGACCAGTCTCAGGTGCTCAGAATTCAGGTGGGGACCTTTCTCCCACCTTGGAGTGGGGCTCAGGTACCCCAGGGGGCCTTGACCCTGCAGTTCCCCACCAGGATCTCCGTCTGTGATGAAGACAAGCTGAGCCACAACGAGTTCATTGGGGAGATCCGAGTACCCCTCCGCCGCCTCAAGCCTTCACAGAAGAAGCATTTTAATATCTGCCTCGAGCGCCAGGTCCCGGTCTGTGTGGGGCGGTGGGGTACCACGGCAAGGGGGCCCAGGGGAGACCAGGTTTCCAGAACTTTCTCTCCACCCCCTCAGCTGGCTTCACCCTCTTCCATGTCTGCGGCGCTGAGGGGCATCTCCTGTTACCTGAAGGAGGTGAGCCACCCGTGGGGGCTGCTTCTGGTGGGAGGTGGGGGAGTGCTGCTGACCCCCGTGTCTGCCTGCAGCTGGAGCAGGCGGAGCAGGGGCCGGGGCTGCTGGAGGAGCGTGGGCGCATCCTGCTGAGCCTCAGCTACAGCTCTCGGCGCCGCGGGCTGCTGGTGGGCATCGTGCGCTGTGCCCACCTGGCTGCCATGGACGTCAACGGCTACTCCGACCCCTATGTCAAGACGTGAGCCTCTGCCCTGTCCTGAGGCCTGTCCTCCCCTCCCCAGGGACCTGCCCCCAGCCCCATCCTCCTCTGGGGTCTGGCCTGTCGCTGACCTACTTGCCCCCGACGCCCCCACTCCCATTCTCCCCCGCTCCTTGGCAGGTACCTGAGGCCGGATGTGGATAAGAAATCCAAGCATAAAACATGCGTGAAGAAGAAGACTCTCAACCCAGAATTTAATGAGGTGAATGGGACTGAGACCAGAAATTGAGTGGGAAGGGTTGGGGCTAGGGGCAGGCAGTGCCTCATGGAAGGTGTGGCCTGCCTTGTCCCAGGAATTCTTCTATGATATGGAGCTCTCCACTCTGGCCACTAAGACTCTGGAAGTCACAGTCTGGGACTATGACATCGGCAAATCCAACGACTTCATCGGTGAGGGAGGAGCCTGCCCGGTGGTGCCCTATGGAGGGCAGCCTGGCAGCCAGCCGGGCCCTGATCTTGCCTGCCTCTGCTGCTCCCCAGGTGGCGTGTCCCTGGGGTCAGGCGCCCGGGGAGAGGCCCGGAGGCACTGGAGCGACTGTCTGCAGCAGCCGGATGCAGCCCTGGAACGCTGGCACACTCTGACCAGCCAGCTGCCCCCCGCGGCCGGGGCTCTGCCCTCAGCCTGAGTGGCACGGTGGCCCCTTGGGGCCGGGTCCAGTACCCAACCTTCGCACGAGTGTGTTGCACGTTTACACGGGGTGGAGGCCCCGCCCCGCACTACCTGTCTTATTTCGTGAGAGTCTCCGTGACCGTGGGTCTGTCTTCTTGTGAGGGACTGTGGAGATCTATATTCACATATGCAAACTTCCTTCTGCCTGACTCGCTACAACCTGCAAATATGCAAACCACCCATCCTGAGCACACCTGCGGGGGGTCCCACAGAGCCCAGGGCCCTGGCTGCCACTTCTCTCTCCTGCCTCTCCAGGCTGCCCGTTCCCCTCCCCTGCAGGAGGAGGTCGGATTAGGGGGGGTTTGGAGGAGAACGTTTCCAAAAAAAGAAAAGGACAAAAAACAAAGAGCCACTTCTTTAATACACAATCTTCATTTAAAAAACACCACACACACACACACACACACACACACACACACACACAAATACCTAGCCCTGTACAGCTGCCCTTTTAAGCGGGGGGCCACTGCAGGGTCTCTGCCTCTCTGAGAGGTGACGGATGGCCCTGGCCACTCCTTTAAATAACTGTCCTCTGGATCGGGCTGGGATGTGAGGGCAGGGCCCCTGCCCTCCCTGGAGAGGGCCCACCTTCTGGGGGACATTCGTGCATGTTTACGCCTTTTCTGATTGTGTCCGTGGCCGCAGCATGGCAACTGGGCATCAATAAACTTCTCTGCGGAAGCTGGGGGCTCACGTGTGCTGGCACCGAGGGGGCTGGGCAGGGGGCCGGGCAGAGGGGCTCACTCCGGGATGTCGATCACCAGGTCATCATCCCCGTCCAGGGCGTCGTCCCCGCTGCCCGCGTCGCTGAACATCTGCCGAGGAACGGCACTCAGGATCGTAGGGGGGGGCATCTTGGGTGGGGGTAGGGGGGCCAAGGCTGCCCCCACCCCAGCCCCAGAGCCCCGGCCTGAGAAGGTCAGCGGCCCTCCCACAGGGCAGTCGGGGGGTCCCACCGCCATCTGCAGCAGGAGGAGAAACACAGGGAGGGCTTATCAGGGAGGCACTGGGAGCTCCAGGGGGCTGGCACTGCCCCTTAAGACAGTTCTAAGGGCCAGGGAAGGGGGGCAAAAGCTCATTCAAGGGGCAGTGGACACACCAGGCCAGCCAAGGCTGGAGTCAGGGAACCTGCCCCACCTCAGCCCTTTCAGAGCCTCAAATCAGCAAGTGCCTGGGGGTGAGGGATGGTGATGGAGGTGGTGATGAGGGTGGTGGTGGAGGGGGTCTCACAGGAAACCAGGAAGGAAAGGCTGGGCCTGGCCCTGGCCAGTAAGGCACCGTGGCTGCCCCTGTAGTAGCAGTCAGAGCGTCAGGAGCCTGCCTGCCCGCCTCTGGGCACCTGGGTTATTGCTGGACTCCACTGGCCTCCTCTCTCTCCTCCTCGAGGGGCTCACTGGTGCAGTGCAGGGTGTCCAAGGTCTTCACCCCCCCGCCATGTGAGGCTTCTACCTCATGTCTGGGACGGGCCCCTCTTTGGGATCCCCGCAGCCACTGGCCTGGGCCAGGCCCTCCTCTCAGCTCACCTGGGCTATGGGACCAGCCTCCTAACTGGAATCCCTGCCTTCAGCCTCTCCCAGATCCAGCTCCTCCTCCGCACTGCAGCCAGAGTGAGCTCTCTAAAACACAGACCTGAGCGTGTCACTCCCCCACTCGAGGACCTCGGGGGACAGGCAGTGCCTAAGAATAGGCTGGTCCCTCCACCTGGAGCGCCCTTTTCTATGGGTCAGAAGTCTGGCTTTGTGCTGTGGCTGGGATGTGGCCTCTGTCCAGCTCAACCCCTCCAGCTGCCCCCCCACCCCACATCCTTCTGAATTCTCCCCAGAGCTCTGGGGGCCTCATGCTCTGCCTGTGGACACAAGCTGAACACCTACTACGTGCCAGGTGACTTCTGCTAATGACCTCTGACCATTCTGACCACCCTGGAAGGGAGGAGAGGTCATCAGCCAGAGGAAACAGAGGCTTGGAGTGGAGGTCTGAAGGCACAGGCCTCCCGGGTTCCCACTGGGCAGTGTCCAGTCCGGCCCCAGGGTGGGGGCGGGGCAGTGGTCTTCATGGTGGCCCTTCTGATTGCTTTAATTCATTCGGGCCCCAGGGGCCTACTCTCTGTTTCTCAAGGCATCCCCCACTCCACTCACAGCTGTTCCTGGGGTGGCATGGAGGGCCAGAGAGGATTTGTAACTCAGGGGACAGGAGTCTGCCAGGACTGATGACAGGCAGGAGGCCAGCTCTGCAGTGGCCTCCTACGAAGTACCAGGCACCCATGTGCACACACGGGACCAGATGCACACCTGCAACTGAAAAGGCCAGCGGCATAGCTGTCCCCTCCTCTGGTCACAGCCTCTTGAGTCCCTACCCAAGTCCCCTCTGCTTGGATTCACTCCATGGCCTCCTCAGCGTGACCCACAGCAGCAAATGTTTATCTGTGGCCTGCCAGGGGCCAGGCACTGGGCTAAGTGTCTTCTCTCTGTTGACTCATTTTATCCTCACAGGGACCCCACTGAACAGAGAAGCAAGCGGAGGTTCCCAGAGTCAAACAATCCACCCAAGTCACACAGCACATGCGTGGATGAGGCCCAGGCTCCTGACTGACCTGCTTCAGTCTTCACAGCGTTCCCTCTCCTCCTCAGACCTGCCCCTCCTGTCTCCTCACACCACACACCCAGAAACTTCAGTGACCCCTCACTCTCCTTGCAGAACATCCAGCTGTCTACAACCCACCCCACCCTATCTTTTTTCCAATGTTCTTCCCCCTCACCACTCATGATTCAGCGCAAACACTTTGACCATACTCCTGCCTTCTTTTCACCATTGCCTCAGCCTGAATACCCAAATCTCACTCACCCTGGACTCAGATGTTACCTGTTCTTTGAGGCCTTCCCTGATATACCCTCTCCCCGACGCACAGTGATCCATCTGGGCCCCTCTGCCCTGCATGTCTAGAACGTAGCTTCCTGACACATCTCTGCTTTAGGACCCAGAACCTCAGAGCCTCGAACTGCCAAGCCCGCACCACGCCTCCACCCTCTGCTCCAGGTTTCAGTGGCCCAAGCCCTCTCCACCAGCCCACCCCACACACAAGAAGCAAAAACCCTGCTGAGGAGAGTGAAACAAGCTGGGCAATCACTCATTCTCCAGGCTCAAAGGCCATGGTCATACAGAAGTAAGTGGCAGGGCTGGGGTTCAAACTCCAGAACCCACACTCCTGACTACCACAAGCATGGCTCCCATTTCACTTCTGGCTCCAGAGTCTCGAGTCTACAGTCTACCCAAAAGAGAGCCATCACACCAGTCCCTATATCACTTTGACTCAGAGCTGGAAGGGCACTGTGCCTTCCGGGTCCTCATCTCTCCTGGCACTCAAGGTTCCAACCTCTTCTCTCCATCTACCTCCCTGCCCCTGACTTCCAAATATGCACCCCATGTGGCCCAGGCTCACACTACCCAGTTGTCCTGTCCACATTTCCAGACAGCATCTCAACATGTCCAAAGCCAAACTCACCTTCCCTCCCAAACCTGCTCTTCCCACAGTCCTCCCCGATTCAGAAGGGCCACTCCACTTCTTCAGCTGCTCAGGCCAAACCACCTGGAGTCACTGTCCACACCCCTCTCTCTCACAGCCCACACGGGTCTTCTCAGGGCTCGTTCTCTGAAAGAGACCCATCATCGACTTCTACACTTCCCCATGCTACTTCAATGACTGCAGCAGCCTCCTCACTGGTCTCCCCACTTCCACCCTGACCTTGCCCCTAACCCCTAGACTATTCACAGCAGTGTCAAGCAATGCTCTTAACATGTCAGTCAGATCAGACCGCACTAGCCCCGCCTTCTCCCGTGGCTCCCAGTTCACCCACAGGACAAGCCCAAATCGTTACAGTGCCTCTGAGGCCCTCCACGGCCTTGGCTCTCAGGTGCTGCTCTCACTTGCACTCTGGTCACCCTTTCTCACTTTGCTCTGACCACACTGGCTTCTTTCCTAAATGAAACAATTTCAAGGCAGCCAAAGGGCTGCTGCTCATTCCCTTTTAAATCTCTGACCACCCAACTGTAAGATGGATTCTTTACCTGAATCCATTTTTCTACATTGTGACCTATTTATCTTGCTTATTTTCCGCCTATCCCTTCAAGAAGGTGGGCTCTGAGAAGGTAGGGATTTTTGTTGTGTTCACTACTCTATCTGCAGCACCTAGAATAGTGCTTGGTACACAGGAGGCGCTCCACAATTCTTGATGATTACATGTGGTCTGATCACTCCCTTCATACACACACAATCTGAGACCTAGAGGGTCAAGGTCACGTGGTTTTTAAGTGGTGCAACCTTGACTTCATTCTAGATTCCACAACTCCATCCCTCCTCGGCGGCTCCCTGGAATCACAGAACACCTGTGAAAAGGAGCTTGGCCCCCAGCAGTCTTCATTCTGCATCCCCTGAGGCTGGGCTTGACCTGACTGGTGTTGCAGGAGCCAGGACTTTTGGGACCCACCCCTCAGCACCCAGCCCTGGGCTGGGCCCCTGGGAGCAGTCCCACGTAAGTCCTTCATGGTTCTAGGCCAGGCCCCCAGCCTAGAGCCGTCTTGAGCCTCCCTCAGATGGTTGTCCTGCCGTTCTGGCCCCTCCCTAATGTCCCCCAAACAGGGTACCTTGAGTTTCCGGGGCAGGCGGGGCCGTTTCTCCCGCTTGGGCCTCAGGGGGCTGGGCTCGGGCAGCTGCAGGGCCAGGTAGTCAGAAGGGAATGGGGGGTAGGTGGGGGAAGCCAGCTGCAGGCAGGAGTGAGGGGATGGAGATGGGAAATGGAGTGGATGGGGTGGGGGTGGAGGGAAGAAATGCAAACAGGAGGAAGAATGGAAAAACAAGAGATGGTGATGAGTGTGGCTCCTGAGAACAGACGGGAGGGGACAGCAGCAGGACTGTGTCCTGGAGTCTGCTCTCCTCAGTCATGCCTGTCCCCCATTCCTACACCAGAGAGGAGTGGGCAGCCCTGACTCACACCCCTCCGAGGGACACCTGCTGGCCACCCCCAGACAGAGGTCCTTGGTGCTGGGCTGGCTTCACCCTGAGGCCTGGCCCCTCTGCCCAAATGATGCCCACCTTTTCCCAGGCATCGGACCATTTCCCACCTTTGACCCCAACTCACCGAGCTCAGGTATGGGGAGGGGGCCCTCGAGGCCTGAAGGGGAAACCCTGTTGAAGGAGGCAGGGAGAGGCTGGAGGGGGAGGGAGTGCCCCCCAGTGGAGGGCTTCTCTTCCTGGAGAAAGGACAGGGGAGGGGGTCAGAGGCAGAGAGGTGGCCTGTACCCTCCCCACCTCCCACCTCCTCGAGAGAAGAATGATGACTCGTCTCACCTCTTAGGGGCAGGTGTGTCTGACAACTTGGGTGTCCCCTCTGTCTCGCTGTTGTCTGAAGATGCAGTGGCATCAGAGTCTGTCAAGGGGAAGGGCTAGTCAGTAGGGAGGTTGCAGGGGGGGTTCCCTATCTACCCCAGAGGGGTGTAATCTCAACTCTACAGAAGGGCTCTGGTGAACCTGAGGGGTACACAGGTGCTATTGTGGAGAGGCCCACAGCTTCCCCAGCTTCTTAAAATGCCCTTTACACCCTAATTCCTGGCTGGGCACCACCATGCTAACATATTTGTCAAGCATTTCCTATGTGCCAGGTTCTGAACAGGTGCTTGACATTTGCTGCCTCTCATTGTCTTCAGAAGTATTACAGGAGGAAGAGGAGACTGTCACCTCTGCTTTCCAGATGCAGTCCCTGAGGCTCGGAAATGAAGGTGTGGGACTGGGGCTTGTACCCAGGCCTCCGGATCCTGACCATTTTATGCTCTTATTTGCCTCTGAGCTGTCTAGCACTTACCTCTACTCCACTCCCCATATCCAGGCACCTGGTAATATGCACCTTAAATCTTACCTTCACCTACTGCTTCCAACTACACGAGGTCAGGCCGCTACCATGTCAAAGCCACCTGCTCAGGAATCTCATCACTCCTGCCATTCTGTCCTCCCCAACCCCAGCATGACCTAAAATGTAAAACTGATCACATCCTTACTGAAGTTTGCCAGCATTTGAAATGTTTCTTATTATGGCCTCAACCTACCTTTCTGGTCTCCCAACCACACTGTATTCACATCACACCAAACTGTTTTCTCAAAGCCGAAAGTCATTCCCCAGGTTGGGTCTCTATCAAGAAGGCCCATGGTTCACTTAACAAGTAACTACTTACAGGTGAAATATACGATTCCCACTTGCTCTGCTCAGATATCCTTTAAGCAGCAGATTAAATGCAACCTGAGAAGTCTCCCAGAATCCCTCAGGCCCCAGACTATTCTCAATAGTCAGGGCTCTCCTTGCTGTGCCAGGCAGTGTCATATGTGGGTGTCTCCCTCACCACACTGTGGGCTTCTCTGAGATTTAGAGGTGGCTTACATCTCTAGTTCTTGTTTCTCAGATATATCCCACTCTGACCGTGAACATGCTGGGTTCCCTCATGCTGCCTATCCTGAAGTCTCCCTTGACAGGATGTTAACTGAAAGACATTCCAGGAAGGAACAGGAAAGCAATGAGAAACTAGAATAAAAGCTGAATGTTTTGCCATGAGGTACATGGGCTACCCCGAGTCTACTTCTCTGACCTCATCTACTGTTCTCCTAAAATATGTAAATGAATGGGTGCTGCATGTTTTAGCAAGATATTATTTACAAAAACAAGCAACCTGGCTGGCTGTTTGCTGATTCCTGCACTAGACCCCATGGAAACATGATTGCATGTGACTTGACTTATGACAAAAAGAAAAGATTGGCCACAAAGGCCAATCTTAGGGCCTTTTCTTTTTCCTTTTTTTAGTTCTACCACTTTATTGCTACAAACCCATCTCCTTCCACCCTCGTGCACACATGCTCAGTCATGTAATCCCATGGACTTCAGCCCTCCAGGCTCCTCTGTCCAGGGACTCTTCCAGGCAAGAACACTGAAGTGGGTTGCCATTTCCTTCTCCAAGGGCTTTTTCAAACTGTGGGTATCAAACTAACAGTGGATCACAAATTTAATTTAACACTTTTGAGGGAAAAAAAAAAAAGTCAGTCTAGAAAGTATCAGAACTGCATAGTGATCTTAATGTTGTTTTATTCAATTCTGTCTTATAAGTAAGGAAGCATGTGAGGGTTCGTCATGATGTAAAATATATTACTAATTGTCAACAGTGCTCAAAAAGTTTGAGAACACTGCTTTTTAGGCTTCAGCTCTTCTGCTCTTCAAACAACCTAGTACAGTCTTACCTCAGAGAATCTGCATTTGTGACTCCCTCTGCTAGGAAATCTCACTCATCTTCACAAGATAGGTTTCTTCCTATCTAGGTCCCAGCGCAAACATTACTTCCTGAAAAGACCCTCTTTTGAAATGTTTCCTGCCATCTGCTTTTGTATGCTCTATAAACTACGCATGGCTTTTACATTTTTAACTTGTTGGAAAGGGAAAAAGACAAATCAAAGGAAAGATATCTCATGATGTGAAAATTTTATGAAATTCAAATTTCAGTGCTTATAAATAAAGTTTTATTGAAACACAGCCATGTTCACTTATTTATACAATACCTATAGCTGTTTCGGAACTACCACCGCAGAGCTGAGTAGGTGCAATAAAAGTGGTATGTTCTGCAAAGCCTAAAATATTTATTACTTGGCCCTTCACAGAAAAAGCTTATCAACCCCGGCTCTATTCCAATGACTACACTTAACCCTGATTTTATTCCCTTCCAATCTAAAATTCTAATTTGCTTCTTTGCTTACTTATTCCTGGCAACTAGAATACAAACTCCAAGAGGTTTCATCTATCTTGGTTACCACTGCATCCCGTGTGCAAAGTTCAGTGTCTGAAACACAGCAGATACTCAGTAATACTTCAGTGAAAGAACAGCAGAGGAGGAGGGCCAGCAACTAGGCTGCCCTGGCCCCCAAGGCCTAAAGGGAGGGCCCGGGGAAACTTGCTGGAGTGCCAGGAGCATGTCCTCCACCAATTTTTCATGACCTTGCTCACCAGAAGAGTCTTCATCCACGTTCTCGTACTGGAGAAGTCGGTCTAGGAGGAAACTGAGGGAAGAGACCAGGAGAACAAGAGTGGTTATTCCCATCTCTGCAATGTCCTCCGGGCCCTCGCCTCATCTAGCCGGCTTCATGCATTTGTGGCCCATTCCAGGATGGGGTCCGAATGCAGATCCACAGGAGCCACATCACCCTCTGGCTTCCCTCCTCCCATCAATGTGTCTCACCTCTTGTCCCGGGACACCTTCAGCAATTTCCTCTGCGCCTTCCTCAGTTCCTCCTGGAAGCACTCGTGTTCCTGTACCACGGGCAAGACGCACGCTGAGCCAATCGCCGTCGTAAATTGGGCCTGGAAGCCGACCACGACTCACCCTGCTCCCTTTACACATAGGTAAACTGACGACCTACCGGCGCCAGGCCTCATTCCCCACCACCTTCCCACCCCGCACTCACGTAGATGAGGAATTTGAGTTTTCGCTTCAGATTTCGGTATTTCTTCTTGTAGTCCACTTCACCGTCCGCCGGTCCGTTCATGACCGGCTCCGGGAGAAGCGCCTCAGCTGTAGTCCGCAGTCCCGCTACACCGAGCCGGTTCAGCCCGGCCTCTCCCGCCTCAACTTCCGGGGACTCGGCGGGGCTGGGTCCGCTGGCACTACAACTCCCGGCGTGCCCCGCGCTCAGGGATCTTAACCACACGACCTGCTTTCCCGAGCAATACCGGGAAAGGAAAGTTGCTTCCAGGGGATTCGCGAAAGATGGCGCCGAAGCGAAGCGTGATGTCACAAAGATGGAGGACACTGGAGGGCGCCCTTAACTGATTCCAAATGTGCTTAGCGATTTGAAGTCACAAGAAGACATTCCCCCCTGAGATTCCTAGTTTTCAGGCAAGTACGCCCTTTTCCGTCTGTCTTTCAAAGTCACAGAGGCCTAGTTGTTGCCCGCGACCACGAACGGAGGCAGCGTCGCGGTTTGATTACGTTACACTCAAAGGTGTATCCGGCTCCGAATCGGTTTCTAACGAGAACCTTAAAAAGCGATTCCTTCTAACAAAAGGAAGGAGCCACGAGACCCTCCAACTGCCCGGCAAAAACAAGTTTTGTCTGGCAAATTCGGTCCAAGCGGCGCGCGACCGACACGCAACGGTCTCCTGCCTCACGGCGTCACGGCACTGCGCGTGCGCAACCTCCTGTCAAACGCTTGGACGGAGGCCGGGAAGAAAAAAGGCGGGAGCCGCCAATATCAGGTGGAGCAATATGGCGCGGGAGAATGAGATGCAGGAGTTCACCCGTAGCTTCTTCCAAGGCCACCCGGACCTCAGGTGCACCGGAGGTTGGAGTTGGGGTTGGAAAGGGCAGGGGCGGGACAAGGACTCCGTCTTGACACGTGTTTCCGCAGCACGCTTACGCACTCCATCGTGCGGCGGCGATTCTTGGCTCATGCGGGCCGCGACCACCTGGAACCTGAGGAGAAGCAGGCGCTGAAGCGGCTGGTGGAGGAGGAGCTGCTGAAGATGCAGGTGTGGGAGTGACCCTGGGCCACCGCGGGCGGGGGTGGTGGCCAAGGAGGAGGGGCCTAAGAGGGGTGCGGCAGAACTCTTCCTTGGTATAGGTTTGGCTCTCTTGACGCACACACAGGTGGATGAAGCGAGTGCGAAGGAAGAGAGGCTCCACGTTGGCAAAAAGGCGAAGAGGTCTCCCACCCCTTGCCATGACCCAGAGAGAAAAAGGTTCCGCTTCAATTCAGAGTCAGGTTAGTGCCTTCTGCATAGTTGGTTCATTAAAAAAGTATTTATTGGACATGTTATGTTTCCCGCGTAGCTCAGTCAGTAAAGAATCCCCCTATAATGCTGGAGACCTGGGTTCAATTCCTAGGTCGGAAAGAACCCTTGGAGAAGGAAATGGCAACCCACTCCAGTATTCTTGCTTGGAAAATCCCATGGACAGAGGAGCCTAGCAGGCTACAGTCCATAGGTCGCCAAGAGTTGGACACGACTTGGTGCTGTTTTTTACGTCCCAAGAACTTAGATGAGGGCGCATGGCCCAGGAGTCAAGAACCAGAAACACGGTAAACCGAGAGCTTTTCCCTACTATCCTTCCTTCCATCCATCAAAGCAGAATTCGAGGGAACCTGTCCCAAGTGGAGGGGGAAGGGACAGGAGGAACCCATCCCAACCTTCTCTTTTCTCCACTTTGCAGAGCCCAGCTCTGCAGCCTCCAGTCCAGACCGCCTCAACCCCTCAGCCAAGAATGGGATGGTAGCATATGTCACTCCAACCGAGGATGAGAGTCCAAATCAAACCTCAAAGAAAGCAACTGAGAGCAGTGATGAGGAACAGCAGAGGGACCTGACTGCAAAGATCAGATTAGAGAAGGAGGTGGTGAAGGAGAGCAGTGAGGAGGAGGAAGAGGGCTCTGCCAGAAAGAGAAAGGTCTGGAAAGAAGAGAGCAGTGAGGAGGAGGAGGAAAAGGAGTCCAAGGGCAGGACTAGGAAGAAGCCTGGGACAAACACCAAGCAGGCACCAGGCAAGGCCTCAGGTAGTAGGAAGCAGGCTAGGGAGGAGAGTGAGGAGAGTGAGGACAGTGAGGAGGAACCTGCCCAGGGCCCAGGAAAGAAACCAGAGGGAAAGAAAGGTGCTAAGAGCCACCAGGAAAGTGAAAAGGAGAGTGAGGAGGAGGAGACCCTAACCAAGAAGAAAGAGAACAGAGAGGAAAAAGAGGACTGGAAAGCCACAGCCCAGAGCAGTGGAGGGAAAAGGTCAGTTCAGGAGGAGAGGAGCTGTAAGCAGAAAAGGAGGGCAGCACGATTGCTGGGAGGCCGAGGGGACAGAGAGGAACAGATGGAAAAAGCAGCAGCAAGCAGTGGTGATAGCAGTGAGGAAGATGAAGAGCTCCTAGTACACAGGCAGCGCAAAGACAGGACCCAGGGGGAGGGTGGGAAAAGGCAGAGTGGAAGCAGTGAGGATGGAGAAGACAGCCCGAGGAAGGTGAAACCAACTACTGGCAAGACAGCCAAAGAGGGCAGTATCAGTGGCGAGGCAAGTGACTCAGAGAAGGAAGTGAGTAACAGCGAGGCAGAAGCGAGCCCCAAGGAGAGGAAGAACCGCTCTTCCAAGATGAGCTCCAAGAAAGGCAGGACACGAAGTCCCTCCTCCTCTTCCACAGATGGCAGTCCAGAACGTAAAGGCGGGAAGGTGAGGGTTGAAGACGGGGTGGAAGGCCACCCTCAGGGAAGAGGGAGACCCTGACTCCAGCCCAGAAGGCTTGGCCTTCAGCTGCTGTCTTCCATTGCCAGGCTGGCTCTGATCGCTCTGGTGAGGACCACCCCGCTGTGAGGAGGCTCAAGCGCTACATCCGGGCCTGTGGTGCCCATCGAAACTACAAGAAGCTGCTGGGTTCCTGCCGCTCACGCAAGGAACGCCTGAGTGTTCTCCGGGCAGAGCTGGAAGCCCTGGGCATGAAGGGTGAGGCTGGCTGTACCTTGGGGGCTGCAGAGAGAGGGTCTTGGCTGCCAAGGAGGGAGGATCATGAGCTGCTTCTGCTCCAGGTAACCCTTCCTTAGAGAAGTGTCGGGCCCTGAAGGAGCAGCGGGAAGAGGCAGCCGAGGTGGCCTCTTTGGACATTACCAACATCATCAGCAGTTCAGGTGAGGAGCTCCCTTCATTCCCCAGGAGCGGGTGGGATGCAGACTTCGTCCAACTCCTCTGCTGCTTCCTCCTGCTCTGTAGGCCGGCCCCGCAGACGCACAGCCTGGAACCCTTCAGGAGAAGCAGCCCCACCAGGGGAGCTATACCGGAGGACCCTGGACTCAGACGAAGAGCGGCCCCGCCCCCCGCCCCCAGACTGGTCACATCTGCGGGGCATCATCAGCAGTGATGGCGAGAGCAACTGAGCTCCCCCCAGCCCAGGAGGGACTTTCCTCTGGTAGAAAGCATATACAGCATTGCTTTCACCACAGCCCCCAACTCTGCCTACAGAGCAGAAGCAGCTTTCTTCAGAGAACCCGCAGCCCCCACGAACACAAGCTGTTGGGGTTCTAACTTCTCAGCTTCACATTCTCAATTTAAGGTGTTTACAGGGATTTATTTTTAAAGACTCAATAAAGGAGTGTTTGAATCACCTTGTCAAAACTGGTCCCCCACTCTTAACCCCTGTCCAGGAAGCTGAGGAGCAGCCACTGTCCCCTGGTCTGATTCCCTTTACTTTCTCTGATTCTCCAAAAGAAGTCCCAGCCTCCAGTCTTGACTCGCGAAGAGTGTGGCTCCTTCCTCCAGCCTGATGAGTGGGCACCTCTGGCCACCCTGCTTTTTAGCTGTCTGATAAACTAACGCCTAGCTTGGAGGAGGATCTGAATAACTGGCCTTAAGAAGAATGTGAAACACAGAATGAAAGGACTGGGGAACAGCTGTTGTTTATGTCTTTCTTCCCCCTCCTGGAAACAGCCACTTAGTTCATGGGCTCTTTCAGTCTTTAAAGGGGTGGGTACAAGATCTAAACCTGACCAACTGGAGCACCCGAAGTCTCTGGCTACAGATCAAACCAATGGAGTCACTTCAGGACTGCTGGAATTCTTAACTGTTGAGGTTGTTAGTAAGCTGTAAGCCTGGAGGTGCCAGGGGCTTGTGGGTGAGGTGAACCTTTTGAAAATCTGAAGCCAAAGCAAAGGGAAGCAGAGGTCCAGGGACTGATAGCTTCCTCTGAAGACCTAGATTCAGTCATGTCCAAAGTCAATGAAGTCACTGAAATCCTTAGTTCACACAACCCAGTGAGTTGAAGTGACACTGTCACCTGCCACTCAGCATTCCTTTACACACGTTAAGACAGAAAAGGTGAGTCCTGGGATCTGTCAGAATAACCAACAGTTTATTAAAAGCTTGCTGTAGGGCTCTGTGCCAGCCCCATAGCTGGGAGGGGCTCTCATGACTGCCCCCAGGCCCGGGAACAGCCCCTTCCAAGGTTTTTATCTTGTTTACCTGCCCCAGCTCTGATCTCAATTAAAAAAAAAAGATAAAAGGACAAGACGGCACAGGACGTCAGACAGCAACGGGGGAATGGAGAGACCCAGGCATCCTGACCCCAAGACCCCATCCTGATCTCCTTTCAAGGAAGGCCTTTTCCTCCAGTTCTTCCCTCCCAGGCCCCAGACCTGCTCTGCCACATCCCAAGTCTGGGGGCCTGGTGTCCCCAGTCCATGGCCCCACTCCAGGGGGTAGTATAGTTCTCTTTATATAATGTATCTAGACCCACCCTTCCCCCTCCCCCAGGGGACTAGATAAATATTTGACACGCATATCTCCCTCCTTTCCCGAGGCCGTGATGGAGAGAAACCCTGGCACCATGGTGGGGAGGCAAGGGCTCCCGGCCAGCCTTGAGGCACCTATGCCCAAGCTGGCCTTGGGCCCACCGGCCAGCCCAAGAAGCTCATGAGATGAGGTCTGAGGGGAGGAGCTGGAGCCAACATCCTATCCCCCACCCTTGGGTGGACCTCAGGCTTACAGCCCTCCAGGATCAGGCTCCACCCACCCCTGCCTCATTCATCTGCTCACAGCCACCTTGTACTTCAGGAATAGAAGTGGGAGGAACCATTGAGGATGTGGGAAGCGACACTGGTGCTGCGGCTCAGGGGCCCAGGCACTGCAGCAGCAGGCGGGCCCACACTGTCACTGCCACTGCCCCCCGAGGCTGCTCGCCGCAGGGGCTGAGGGCTATTTCTTAGCAGCAGCAGGGCTCCACCACGGGGGGTGCCACTCTGTGCCGGGGGCCCCAGCCAGTTTGGGGGACCGGGAGGAGCCAAGAGAGCAGGCTGACGCCAGGCCGGGGGCGGCATGCCCGGTGGAGGAGGGCCATGGCTCCAGTGTGCCCCTGAACGGGGAACCGGCCGAGAGGGCCAGGCGGGGGCAGGGGGTGGAGGATAGCCCTGGGCAGCAGCCTCAGCTGGGATGCCCCCCAGAGCCATACTGGAGAAGCCTAGCCTCATGCTCTCCGCATCGAAAGCCTCGATCTCACGGGCCTGCCGCTCAAGCAAACTCCGGATTCGCTCGGAGCGCCCTGTCTGCAGGGCCAGCAGCTCCTCTTCCACCTGGGGTACCCAGAAGAGAGGTTAGAGGGTCCAGGATGGGGGCTGCCCTCCCCAGCCCATCCTGGAAGCCCAGCCCTCTCACCCGCTGCTCCAGCAGGGCCCGCCTCAGGGCTACTCTCTGCTCCAGCTCCCGTAGCTCCCGTTCATGCTGACTCTCTGTGCGGATCTTTATCTTGCTCTGGTAAGCATTGAGCAGCTCCAGCTCTTGTTGCAGCTGCTGCCGAAGGGCCTGGAACTCTGCTTCCTGGGTTTCATCAAGCCGCAGCTAGAGATCAGGAAGAACAAGTTTTAAGGGCCTCCTCCCCGACCCCCACAAATCCTCCCCTGCCCCAGTAGGCCTGGGCCCTAAGGTTTCAAGAAGCAGCCAGTCTCAACATCTATCAGAATGAAAGGTCGTCATACCCTGTGACACAGCAATTACACTTCCAGGAATTTATCCCCCACGTATACTTGCACATGTGCTCGCAGATGTTCACTGAAGCGTTGTAATAGCAAAATACTGGAAACAACCTAAATGTCCACCAATAAGGGATGGGTTAAATAAATTGTGGTACATCCATACCATGGAAAATTCTATGCTCTTAAAAAAATGAGACATGTGCTGACATGGAAAGATGTCCAAGAAATATTAGGTGGAAAAAGTTAAGAGGAGAGTTTGCAAAGTATGATTCCATTTTGGTTTAAATTTTTAATATAATTTTCCAAATATGCATAGGAAAAAAAAATCTAATACACTAACAATTACCTCTGAGAGGTGGGATTAGGTGAGGGAATGGCAAATGAATAAGGACACTTTTACTTTTTATACTGTGTTCTTTTAAGTGACCCATTCCAGTGTCATGTGATCACTAACAGCAACCTTCAAAACCCTCCAAACCGGCCTGAAGGCCACACTCATTTTGATTTGCTCCCTGTTCACACATTAAACTAACTCAGGCCCAGGAAAAAAGTACAGCCATTCTTTCCTTGGTGGTTCTCGGTGGAGTAGGCAGGCTGGCTTTGTCAAGACCTTAAGAAAATACTTAAAGAGAAATAGTAATAAAACCATTGCAGAGAATCCCAACAGTGGGAGAGTATCTGAGCTTCCCAAGAACAAAAAGCCCTCTCTGTCTCTACACTCCCGACTTCCAGTGTTCACAGCTAAGCAGGAAATACAAAGGCCAATCTCCACCATGCTCCCTCCCCGGACCCCAGGCCTCACCGCCTGTGAGCTGAGCATCTCTGAGATGGACTGGTCGTACTGCTCGGCTAGGATTGCCAGCTTGCGGGTCTGTTCTTCCTTGAGCCGCTTAAGGAGGCTCTTGTGCTGAGCTTTGGGCGTGGTCTCCAGCAAGTGGGCCCGCAGAGCCTTGTACTGCCGAGTCTGGATCTTACACGTCTCCTGGAACTGCTTCTTGATCTGCAGCTCCTTAGACTATGCAGTGGACGGACCAAAGGGAGATGGGGGCAGGGGGGAGGAGGAGGAACAACCAGGGGAGAGGGGAGAAGAAAGAGAGGAGGAGAGGAGACAGCAGCAGAGACAGGGAGAGGGAGAGAAACAGAAAACATGTTAGACAGAGGGGGCGGGGGAGCTGTATACAGACAGACATGGAGAGATGGTGTTGTGTGGAGAGAGATCAAGAAGATGCTCAATGGGCAAAAGACGCAAAGAGAACAAGACAGTTTCCAAGAACATGTTCAGAGTTGGGTGGACAACTCACAAGAAACAGCAGGAGAGTTCATGAAGAGGGAACTGAGAATCTTTCAAGTACTGAGTGCACACAAGAAGTTTTGACCATGCAGAGGAGGAAGAAAATATGACCTAGAGACAGATGCCTGTGAGCAGATACAGAATATACATGAGTGAGAAAACCAAGTCACTCAACACACCCATGGAAGACAGCAACAAAGCTGAGGAAAGACAGAGGAAGTCCCAGGTTCATCACCTCAGGGTCAGAGGGAGGGAAGAAGGATAAGCACCAAGCCAAGAAATGGGTAAGAAAGGGTGGCCCCGTTTCGGGCCACACAAGGGAAAGGGGCAAAGGCGGTGGCCAGGAAGGGCCTGACAAGTTCAACAGGCCAGCAGCTGCCACCCTGACCAGACCTCCACATTCCAGCCCGGCCCTTGTGCACTCAGCTCCCACTCCAAGCCCACAACCAATCCCATTTCCACGGCCCCCACACTTTTGGGCCCCCAAACTCACCACCCCCTACTGGGGAAGGTTTGCAGTCCCATCCCCCAGCCCTGATGCCAGGAGAGAAACTCAGCTCCCAGACAGACGGGAACCACACAGGGAGTGGGTTGGGAGAAAAGGCAGTGAATGAGGACGAAAGGACCCAGGACCTAAGCACTCCCTGGGAGGAATCCACATACAGAGGAACCGTGGGACCAAGCAGCTCAACAGGGGCCCAGCCCTGCCCAGCTGGTAGTGGTCATGGTGCAATGAAGCTATGAAGGTAGAGAAGATGAGGCTGAGGAGTGAAACGGGTTGAGATAACGTAGATGGGGTGAAAAGGTCATGGAACTGGGGGCCAAGGGTCCAGACTGGGGGCATACCGGGGAGGCTAGGCGGCAGGACAAAGCAGACAGAGGCAGCCTGGGCCAAAGGTACAGTTCCGCTCAGATATTTTATTTGTGTTTGTCTTTTTCTTTTTTTTTTGGTGGGGGAAAGGGGACAGGTTGGAAGGGAGACAGAAAAACAAAATCAAAGAGAGAAAAAAAAAAAAAAACATGACTCTTCCCACCCATTGCCACCCCTGGCCCCAGGCCTGAGTCGATGAGGGTGAGGATGAGCACACACACAGGGGGAGAACAGCAATAACTTAGGGTGGGGAGGAGCATCAGGAGAACACAAAGTATCGTCTCCGGGCTCCACAGGGGAGGCTGCCTGTCTAGAGGCTGCAGGGCTGGGGGTGAGGTGTGGGGTGTGGGGTGAATGGGAGGAGGCCAGGGAATGGAGAAACTTCACTGAGTAGTGGGAGATAAAGTGCTCAATGCTCTGGATTTGGGCTGGGGAGGAGCTGGAGTTGGTCACCTCCAGGGAGGCAGGGCCCGGGACTGGCGGGCTCGGGGTCTCCGCCCAACGAGCATCCCTGGTGGTGGCTGGTGGGAGGCAGGAGAGCCCATCCGGCGCTGGCTGCGTGGAAGCAGCCGGGGGATACGGCTGGGCCGCTCACCCCGAAGCAGGCCCCAACTGGCCAGTGTGTGGACAGCCCAGGGGGGCAGGCGGGTGGCTAAACTTTGACTGGCCCGGGCCAGGCGCCAGTTCCAGCCCTTGCACAGGGCCCAAAACCTGGCCAAAAGGGCTAGTGGGTGTCGGGCAGTGCGAGGATTACCCCGTCGGGGCCCAGGGACAGGAATACGGCTGCGGAAACCATCCTTGTTGGTCTTGGGGTAGAGTGCAAATAGGCCCCGGTCCCCCACAGCCCCGCAGCCCTGCAGGGCCCGGAAGACCATGGGTGATAGGCGCAGCAGAGCCCGCAACCAGAGTCGAGAGATGCCCCGGCGCATCCGGGGGCCCTGCTGTCGCACCCATTTGCCCCCTGCTGCCAGAGCTGCCAGAGGTAGAGCCAGGCCTGGCCAGGCGAGGAGCCAGGCAGCCCCAAGGCCCAGAGGGACACCCAGGAGGCCTCGGCGCCAGCTCAGACTGAGGACGGCCCCCAGTGCGGTGCCCTGAGCCAGGAGTAGGAACAGACTGGGGGGCAGGTGCAGAGCTGTACAAAGAAGTAGGTAGGAGGCCCCCAGGCCCACCAGCCCCACCTCAAGGGCCAGCAGGGCTGCCTGCAGGCCGCCCCCACCCTGGGCCGCCAGCAATGGGAGCAGCAGCAGAAGTAATAGGGGCAAGAGGCCCGAGGAGGACCCCACTGCAAAGGAGAGTCCAGCCAGGAGGCCATGGGACAGGAGTCCAGGGAGCTGGCTAGTAGTGCCTGGCCTCAAATGTGTTGGAGGGGGTTCCGGGGGGATGTCTGGTGAGGGACAACCATCTCCAGGATCCCTTGGGGTCCTAAATGGAGCCCCCTCCTCCTCTTCCTCTTCCTCCTCAGGGACTGGGGTCAGTGCTGGACCCTGGACCCAGTCAAGCTCAAACTCCTCACCCAAGAGGCTGCCATCCTCCTTCCCCCACAACCTCCATTCCACCGATGCCTCCTGGCCCACAATGCTCCTCTCCTGCGGTGCTGGGGATGGCACTCTAAGCTCCTCTGTCTCCTCCTCAGGTAGCCCCCAAACCTCATCAACCAAACTCTCATGGTTTTGTGGACTGGGGCTAGCAGTTCCTGACTCTTCCCCCAGTATCCTCTGCTCCTCTGGCTCCAAGGCAGCCCCTTCCTTCCCCAGAATCCTTCTCTCTGGAACCGCTTCCTCCTCCTCTCCCAGCATTCTTTGGTCCAGGACTGCCTCCTGGCCAGGTGAGCAGGGCTGCTCTTCTCTAAGGGCGCCTGTGTTAGGTGGTCCCACAGCCCCAGGAACGGGGAGCGGGAGGCCCGGGGGACGCTGGCCTGCACGTACTTTGAGGCTCTTGGGCTGCTGGCGAACCTGGGCCGCGTGCTTCTGCCGCAACTCCTGCTCACGCCGCTTATTGTACTCCAGCTGGTTGCCCAGCTCCGTCTGGTGCTGCAGGCGGGTGAGCTCAGCCCGAGTGCGCTGCACGGCCTGCAGCTGCCGGAGCTCCAGCTCCCGCGTGGCCTCGTGCTGCCGCAGCAGCAACGCACACTCCAAGTCCTTCTGTGTCTGCTTCTTGTTCAAGTCCTGAGGCAAAAGGGAGGCAGGGCCCAGAAAGGGGTTAGGAAGCCTTGTGAGTGTCAAGGAAACGGGAGCCCCAGGACTCCTTGGTAAGGGAACTGAGGGTGGGGAGATGAGGGGTGTGGGTGAAAGGGGAAAGGGTGCCAAGCTCCTGGCAGGTTGGAGCTAGAGCAAGGTCTGGTGGGCATGAGAAGTCAGAGATGCTGAAGAGAAGCCGACCCACATGAATGAGGGCAGAGAGGAAAGACGGTCCCAAGTGAGGCAAATGAAACAGGGCAGGAGTCCGGGACCTGGGAGGCGACCAGGGGAGGGGGAGGCCTACCTCTCGTAGCAGGTCCTGGTCTAGGCTGTGGCGTGCCAGCAGCATCTTGCGCTTGTACTGACGACACTGCAGCTCAAAGTACTGGCGCTGCCGCCGCAGCAGCCCAGCCTCCTCCTCTGCCTGGCACTGCTGTAGCTGCTCCTTCTGCCGCAAAAGCCACTCAGCCTTCTCCCTCTTGGGGGTGCTGGGGTTCTCCTGGAGTTCCTAGGAAAGGGCAGTGGGAGAGCCAGGGGGTCAGGGTCTGCCTCACCACCGACCAACCCCACCCACAGCTGCGGCCCAAACCCACCTCCTTCAGCTGCTCCTTTCGCAGTTTGTAGGTTCGTTTCTGCGCCTCCAGCAGGGCGGCCAGCTCCTTCTTCTGCTGCCCAAGGATGTGCTGCTGGAACTTCCGCTCCTCGGCCTGAGCGGCTCGCGCCTCCTTCTCCCCGATGGCCTGGTGCCGCCGGGACAGCTTTTCGGCCTCAGCCCCAAAGCCAGCCCGCTGTGCCTCGAGCTCCCGCTGCAGCCGCGCACTGTGCTCCTCACGCTCACCCCTCAGCCGTGACTCCAACGCCAGCAGCTGTTTCTGGTGCTGTCGTCGCATCCTCTTATAGCCACTCAGCTGCTCCCGCAGGGCTGAGTCCTGCTCATGCTCCTGAATCTGACGGCTGACCTGGGGAAGGAGAAAGGATGAGGAGTGGGGAGCAGCTCTGGCCCCCGTGTTATTAACACACACACAGTCTTCGTGATGTATGGGCAAGAACATGAGTTTTAGATGCAAGGGTTTAATTTTCATTTGGTACCTTCCTCACTTAACCTCTCTGAGCCTGCCACCTCTACTGGAGAATGGAGACATCATCTCCCTCATGGGTTGGTGTGACCGCATCAGACAAGAAAAGGGATTGAACATAGAGTTTTGCCTAAAAGTAGGGACAATTCAGATTGACTGAAAAGAGTAATCAAGACAGACCTGGGCCCAGACCTCCAGCTCTGCCACTTCCTAACCATGTGACTTCAAGAAAGTTAATGCTGCTAAGCCTCAATTCTGTTACAGGAGACAATAACACCTCCTCATATGCGGCTGTGGAGATTAAGTTTGATACCTATGTAATAGTATCTAGAACACTCTGAACTAGAAAGTGATTGTTCCTTCCTCTTCAGCAAACACTGAAGACCATTTACAGCCCAGGTATGGAGGCAGACCATGGGATGCTGGATGACAAGAACACTGGACCTGGATGCCCTCATCTGAAGTTAGAACTCAGAAGCCATTGTTCAAAGGCTATGTCAATGGCCCCAAACTATTTCAGGTGGCCAAATCCCTGCAAGTCCTAGACCTCCTGCACAGTACCACAAAGCACCAAGCATCAGAGGATCTGAAGAGTTATCCTAGCAGAACAACCAGTTGTAAGCAGAGGGTAAAAGAATGTAATAGACCAACCAATGGCCTCCAAGAGGACTGTCAACAGCTAAATAAGAACGTAATCTAAAAGTCTACTAAAATTATAGACAAAAACATAGTTTTCCTATGAGCTGAGAAAAAAAAAAACCTAAAACGCCATGCCTTTATTTTAGGAGAGGACCAAGACACTGGTTACAGAATTTGAGAACTACCAAAGGGAGCCCTTCTGAGTCACAACTATGTCATCTCTTAAATGGAATCATGTCCTCACCCTCCCAGAAAAGCTGGAAGGATTAAATAGAGGCAGGTGTGGGGGCCGGCAAGCCAGTTACTGGTACAGGCAGATACCTGTACATCATCTCTGCTCTCTAGGGGCACAGAATCCAGCAGACCTGTCCCAATGCTGTTCAGGAGCATCACAGCACAGGACACGAAGCACCTGGCTGGCCAGGAGCCTGGGAAGACACACCAGGAGATGCTGATCAAGTCTAGCCACAAAGACAGGGTGAGAGCTGGGCAACGTGACCGAAACAGTCTACTGAGAGAAGGGGGGCGAGAGGGGAGGATTTAGGTGAGACAGTCGAGGTAAGAAGAAAGTGATAGCAACAGACAAAGTCTGGAATCTGGACTTAATCACACCCCACAGGAAGAAAGCCATTTCTGAACTTAAATAGTCTGGGGGGCAGGGGTACCCAGGATGGCTGTGCTTACCAGGGAGGCAGTACGGATGGTGGCAAAGTGGTCCCTGTTGCGGCAGTAGGCCCGTCGGCGGGCAGAAGAGGTGGTAGAGGTGGGAGCTGGGGCTGCAGGTGGCTGGAGAGGCCCTGGAGTCATCTCTGGCTGGTAGGGGTCATCATAGAGGTTATCAGAGCCCTAGAGGAAGAGACGGTGGAAGGAATGCCCAAGTCTCAGAGGTCAGAGGGTCCAGAGAGAGTTCCCTGAAGACCCAGTCACACTTGGAGCAGGGCCCTGTGGCTTGTCAAGCCTACTCAGGGAGAGCTGCATACCGGCAGCCGGTGGATGATGGAGCTGTGGGAGGTGACTGTGTGCTCCCCCTCCTGCATCATGGCCATCTCCCGGGCTTCAGGGCCTTCTTCCTCCTCCTCCTCTTCCTCCTCCTCCTCTTCCTCCTCCTCATTATCAGAGGCATCTGCCAGGCTGTTGACTGAGCTGCTCTGGCTGGAGGCGCTGATGGACATGCTGGGCACTGAATGGCTACTCTCTAGACTGGTCAGCGTCCCAGCCCGGTGCATGTAGGGCTCTGCCTCCTGTGGACAGGACATGGGCTATTGGGAAGGGAAGGCGAAGGGCAAGGCAAGTGCACAGGGAGACAGAGGGTATGAAGAGGGGTGGGGGAGCGGGACCAAGCAGCTGCTCAGAGGCAAGTACAACATGATGATGAAGATGGTGGCAGGGCACCCTGGGTCACCTCCTCCTCTTCTGGGGCCTCTGCGCCAGGGCCATTGGGCGCCTCCTGGAACAGTATCTTCTTCATCTTGCGGTACTGCAGGTTGTCCAGCTCCCGAACAGCATCCTTGGTCCTCTGGATAAGGTCCATGATGACTGTGGGTGGCCGCTCACGGAGCACAAAGCGGTGCTGGGGGAAGAGAACACCGAGACCTGCTGCCAAGCACCCCCGCACCCCAACATCCCATGGATCCTGGCATTCCCTCTGGCCTGAGGCACTCCCCTGGGGCCGTGCCCACCATAGGCTGATGCTGGCCTTTTCCCAAGCCCTCCTCCCACATTAATTTTTACCACCCAATCTCTACTCCCCAGACACTCTTGTTCCTCCAGGCGAGAACGGCCAGAGATCTGGATTCTAGTCTAGGTCTTCAAAGTACTCTGTGCCCCTGGACATGTCATGAGGCTTCTCTGGGCCTCAGAAGGCATCCCACAATTATAAAATAAGTGGGTCAAACTAGACAGTTCCCAACTAGGGGTCCTAGGGCCCCATGGATCTCTGAAGGAATGGGGGCCCCTCTATTTTTGATACCTTGAAAAACACCTAGGGAAATCATACATTTACCCACGACAAGGTTACATAGGCTTCTGGCTTAAATTACATTAGATCAGTATGGTAACCCTGGTTATCGCACGCTGATGAGAAGCTCTGACTTGCAATTATATATATCTTTGATTAATGAAAGATGTGAAAACAAATTATCACTTAATAAAGGCAGTCTCCTAGACAAACTCTTGCAAAACAGAGTCCACTGGGCACTAGGGATGGGTGTGGGAATTCATAAATGAAGTTCTTGGTAGAGGAAGAATCAGGAATCACTACTTTCACTGAGGGGTTTCTGTGATTCCAACAAACTTCAGTTCTAGGAGAATGCTATGTCAGTGAGCCCTCACCTTCAGAAGAACCTCTGAGGTTGGTCTGTCTTGAGGGATTTTCTGAAGGCAGGAGTCGACAAAATTCCGGAAGTACTCAGACCTAGAAGTCACAGGAGGGTAAGGGTGGGGTGGGGAGGGCATGAGTCAGGCAGCCTTACCCCTGTGGCCTAACCCCTGGGCCCAGAAACCCCAGTCCTCACCAGTGTCCTGACTGGAGCACGGGGGACTCGTTCTGTGCAATGTGGTATAAGGCACTCATCGCATTCATGTTAAACAGTGGTGGTTTCCGTTCCGCTACAGAAAAAGGTAAAGGGGGAGAAGGTGAGAGGTGGCAGGTGGGCAGAGGAGACTAAACTTGAAATCAGAAGACTGTGGTCCACACTCCCGCTCCCCGACTTCCTCATTCCCTGACCCTAAGCAATTCCCGTAACCTGAATCGATTCCTTCCTCTCTTAAGATGCAATATCCAGCCTTTCCACTGCACGTGGGTAGAACAGAGATCAGAGAAAACAACACACGCAAATGCACCAACAAAGGCAGAGGGAAGACATTCACTTGCCAGCCCAGTATTTACCGGATGCCCAATGAGAGCAAAACACTTGTGTAGATAAACAGGCCCTGTTTTCAAGGAATTTCCAGTCTAACAGAGAAGGTTAAGTGAGACTGAACAAATAACATCAAGTTCAAAGTGCTAATAACTGGCCTAAGAGCAAAACAGTAAATGGGTGGGAAGCCAGGCCTTCAAGCTAGTCCATTTGCAGGAGTTTCAGGGAAGCTTGTTTGGAAAAAGGAATAATGGAGATAGGCCTCAGTTCAGAAGTTGCAAGCAAGAAGCCCCTTGTGGCCCAGACAAATGTTTTGTATTGTTTTGGTTTGGGCCTCAACAATGATTTTTAAATTCTGACACTAGCAACGAAATAACCTAAATTTCCAGTTTCTTTTTAAAAAAAATTAGATCTGGTAAAATGAAGCCTACATTCCTGCATAACAATGGGCTGGTGCTAAACAATAGAGCTGCCTGTTCTCCTGGGAACAGCAACCTCCACTTTGCCTTAGTCTCCCTCCATAGTGCTTCTCTGACACCAACTGAGTTATCAGTTGCCATTTACAATCAAGATTGACTTTTTTTTCTGTAATATAGTTTTCTGTGCACATTTCTGTACCAAAAATTAGCAATAAAATGGAAAGCTCTAGATTTTTCTTATACTGGCCTGCTTCACATACTTCCATCGCCTATCCGTTCACGGCCTTAAACGGTAACTGTGTAGATAGAGGGAAAGGCAAGTCCAAATCTCCAACCTCAGGCCAAGGACAGGGTACAAAGGTAAATAACAGGAAATATTCATAGGACACTTAGGGGTGGAGCTTGTAAAGGGGAAAGCCAGCCTTTAGGAAGCAAGAGCCTTAAGCTTGGTGTAAGTAAGAAAGGGGATAGCTTCAGTCTTGAAGACAACCGGGAGGATCTGAGGCGGAGAGAAAACAACAGCACATCTCTGATGTAAAAGAGAATGGAAGGAAGAAGAGACTGGCAGTGGGAAAGAGCATGACAGGAAGTTGTTGTTAACAGTAACTAAAAGCATCTCTTTCTTGGGCACCTATTTTGTGCCTGGTACTTGTGTGTGTGGTGGGGTGGGGGTGTGCTTACAAATATTTTCTCCCTAAAACAGTTGTTGCAATATCATTGGCTGGCAGAAAAGAGAACCTCAACAGGAATTCAAGACCTCATGAACTCACTGAACCGAGCTCTTTGGCCTTATCACTCACTGCTCTTTGCCACCAACTAAAGCTAGTCTCAGCTCCCCAGGCCTGCTCCTCATTCTCTGTCTGTAATGCTGCTTTTCTCTACAAGTCTTCCAACAGTTACCTATTATTTGTTGTGTGGCTCTGTTTAGACATCTCTGCTACAAGAAGACCTTCCTCAGCCCCTAACTAGGTCAAGTCCCTTGTTTTCTGGTTGTACTGTTCCTGTATCATTTCCATTCAGCTTTTTTCACAGAGACAGAAAAAATACCTACTTCCCCCACTTGAATGTAAGTTCTAAGAAAGCAGGAACCTCATTCACTGCTATACCCTCAGAACCTACTAGCACAGTGCATGGCACACAGTGGGTGCTCAAAAAAAGATTTAGAACTAGTGTAGTGGACAGGAAAAGATGAATGCTATGAAATCTTTTGGCCTAAGAAATGGCAGGGTTTGACAGCTGCTTGTACTGGGGATCAAGGGTCCTCAAAATGGACAGGTGCCTGGAAGCCTCAGAGGATGGGAAAGTGTGGGGATAAAGAAAGAAAAAGAGAAAGGAGTGGAGAGAAAAGAGGGTAAAGGAGCAGAGGTGAATGTCCTTACCCAGCTCGATGCAGGTTATGCCTAAGGACCAGACATCCACCTTGCCATCGTACTGCCCCTCATCCATCGCCAGGATCACTTCTGGAGCCATCCTGGGAGAATGGTCAGGAGAGAGAGGCTAATCACCCGCCCAGACCCTGCCAACTCCTGCTCCCAACACCCCGAGAGCTCTCTCCATTCGCCACCACTCCCGCTCACCAGTACGGGGTGCCCACGAAGGAGTTGGCAGGTGCCATGATGGATGCAGAGCCAAAGTCCCCCAGTTTCACCAAGCCTGGCTCTGACAGTAGGATGTTTCCAGCCTTCACATCCCTGCCGAAGGCAAAGCACAGGGGTAAGACATGCATCTCAGGCAGGCTGCTGGGCAGGGGCTTTGGCCAAGAAGACTACAACCCAGAACAAGGAGGGGTGGTATACAGAGCACTCCCTCCCTCCCAGCCATCACCAGTGCTGCTCGTACCTATGGATCATGTTGTGGGAGTGCAGATAAGCCAGGCCCTGAAGGGCCCCGTGGGTCACAGCTGCAATCTCCACCTCCTGAAGGGGCTTCTTGTGCACTGGGGAGTAAAGGGAGTCCACGGTGGGGCTGGAACTACTTCCCCTTTACCCGTCCCCTACAGCTTCTCTGCTCTTCTCCCTTCTCCCACTTGTTGGCCAAAGAATCACTTACCTTCCAGAAGGTCAGAAGCTGAACCCAGGCAATACTCCATCACCAGCTATGGAAGGGTCAAGGGTCAGAGATCAGCGGACCTGGCCACTCCTGGCCTAGCTCGCTCGGGGAGAGATCCAAAACAGAGGGCTTCCTTGCCTAGCCACTACTCAAGCAAAGCCCCCCGGGTGATAACAGGGAGAAAGGACAACTGAGGAAACAAAAAGGTGGGGGAAGTCCCTGGAGTTAGGACCTCCTTTAGAAAGAGCCCAAGACATCACTACCACCAGCAGCTGAATCCCATCATTCAATCTCCTGCTCCTCCAGCCCATGTGCCCCACTTCAACTGCTAACAGGCTATGACACTCTTCAGCCTCTCCCTCTGGATGCACAATATGACTTATGAGTTTGTCTGAGGACTAAAGAGGTTGGGAGAGATTTCCTTCCTCCCAAGATCTGCATGACAACACCCTGAATAGGGCCCACCTCGGAGACTAGACCAGGATAAGGACACTAGACCAGGATAAGGATCACTGAGTACTGGCAAAGATGATGAGGGCAGAGTCGGGGGCTAGCTCACCCAAGCTGTGTGCTCCCTCAGGTAACAGCCCCGGTACTGAATGGTATTGGGATGCCGAAGCTTCTGTAGGAACCGCACCTCCTTGATGATGTCCTGCCATTTCTGAGAGAAGATAAGAAAGGGGAGGAGAGATTTACTCAGCCTGTATCTTAAGACTGGGGTCCTCGGCGTCATACCCAGTGTGTCAAGCTCAGCCTACCTCATTTGACTGCTTTCCACTGTAGGACATCTTCTTGATGGCCACCACCTCACTATTCCGGACATCCCGGGCCTAAGGACCAGACCAGAAGGTAGTGAAGGCCCCCAGAAAGCACAGGGCAGCAAGAAGACTTGCTGGCCCAGTAGGAGAGGGCAGGAAAGGCTGGTGTAGTGGAGGAGAGGAGCATACAGGGCTGTTTGGAGGTCCACAGTGGGGAGACAGTCCCTACCCCACCCTCCCAAGCTTTAACTCACAAAGTACACAGCTCCAAAGCTGCCATGGCCAATTTCACGGAGGTCAGAAAAGAGCTTTTCTGGGTCATCCTTGAAGAAAAGCTCAGCCACATCAGGGTCCTTCAGGCTCCCGGCCCGGCCCCCAGCTGGCATGGTGGCCCCTGGGGGCCCTGAGAGTGGGGCTTGACCTGGTGAAGAGAAGGGACCCTTAGAACAAAGACCAGGCCCTCAGAGAGAGAAAGGAGCCAGCCCCTCAAGTTTCTGCCTTCTTCCCTGGTTCCGACGAGGCGGAGGCACTACTAAGGAAGGGCAGGGGGAGATTAGGAACATCAAAGCTCAAAAAAAAAATAATAATGAAGTTGCCCTGGCAACCAGAGTACGGGGGGCTGGGTCCCTGAAGTCCCTAAAACTGCAGGAAGACTGGGAGTTCAGCATCCTCAACAACACCCTCAGCCCTCAACAAGTTTCATTTCCCCATAACCCCTAGATCTCCCCTCAAGAATAAAGATTCTGCCTCCCAGCTAGAGCCCCATGTCCCCAAGTGTCCTGTCCCACAAGTCCCATGCCCCAAATATTTCCAGGCACCTTCCCATTCCCCTTGGCGTGGAGGCCCCCTCCTCCCTCAACCTCTCACACTCTGGGAGAGAGCAGGAAACAGCCAGGCCGGAGGCAGTGGAAATCCGGCCATTGTTACAAGTGGGTACTGGCCCACAGGGGCCAGGAGGCTCACTCTCAAAAAGGGCCAGGGATGCCGTGGCAGGAGGTCCAGAATGGGAGGACGGAAAGAAATGGCATCTGGCTCTGTGGGCCTGCAATCTGGGCTGCCTTACTTGTCCAGCCCGATGGCATACCCATCACACACGTACAGGACACTGGCGGCACAAAGATGTACTGAGCATGTGTAGTAAGCACCTTCTGTGCATTATCTCATTTAATCCTCACCACAGCCTTATGAGGTGTTACTATTACCCCTATCTACTTTAACAGCCCTATACAACAAAAAGGAAAGGATCATTATCACCATTTCATGGATGAGATCGCTGAGGCATAGAAAGAAAGGACATCTCCAAGGCCAGCGAACAGGCTCTTCTCCTCTCCAGTCAGGCCTATGTACTTATTTACTCTCTCAAAAACTCACCCCAAGCTCAGTCCCCTCCTGCAGGAAGCCTCCCCTGACTACCTCAGCTCTTGGGGAGAGCTTCTAGAGTCCACAGTCAAAAAAATATTGAAAACTCCAGCAATACATCAGTCAAGACCCCCCACCCCCCAGGGGATTCCAGGCCAGGCGCCTGGATAAGCACTTGTTGGAATTTAGGTACAAAGGAGTTTTCAGTGGCACTGGACTCCCAGGGCAGAGTTCTAGCTCCTTAAAAGCACCTAACAATTTAGCATGTAATTATATTCTGTTGTGCATTGTTTCCTGTTGTGTTGTTAATTTTGTCTCCTCAGCCCAACTGGAAGCTGGAGGGCAAGAAGTAAGCCTGACTCTGGTGGGCCCCCAGGGTGCAGAGGGCTCAGAATAGCCTGGGAGATTGATTGACTGCCCTCAGCCCAGCCCCAAGCCCTGTTCTCCATTCTCCTGCCAGCAACCCTGCCAAGCACCCCTCACCTCCACCACACACCCACACACAAAGGCAGGTGCTCACAACTTGCCAAAGGAATCTTCTTGACCTCTTTACCAGCACCCAGCCAAGAATGCCAACCAAGCACCCCAGGTCACATATAAGAGATCCCGGCAAAACACCACAAGGGGCCTCTTCCTCAAATTACAAACATCTAAGTGATTACCAAGGTCTGTGCTAAATCATAACTACCTTCTAAAATGGACAATGTTGCCTCCATGCGAGAGACGAGGAAACCCAAGCCTGTCCACTCTAAGCTACACTACCAATGCATTTCATCCACAGTGGACAGCAACAGGGCTTTGAGTAAGTTCCTTAACACTTGGTCTTCTTTTCAGTAAAACGGATTACAGTGTGGAGCTGTTGTGAAATTTTAAATGACATCTCATACTCAGGAACACTATGCAAACACTCAGCATATGGATTTTTCTTTCCCTGCCTCCAGAGTCATCACCACAAGGCTTAAATACTTTGGGGATCATTCTACCCCCTGGCAGCTTGGCTTTAACTGTTAAGAGACATCACTATCATTTGTCGAAAGACACAGCCCTCTTAGGAACCCAGGCCAAAGACTGGGATCAGGGTAAAGATGAAGGTCACAGTAGAGACAGAAATCCATGAGGCACAAGGCAGGAGCCAGAGCCTCCCATCAGGAAAGGTTCTGAGAACCACCCTCAGAAAAAGGCTGAGGAAAGGAAGTTCTCCTCCCTCCCATTCTTAAATCCCACCCCAAACCATTCTACTCTGGACCCCTGGCTAAACCTAGGAATAGAAGAAAAGAGGTGACAAGAGACAGGTATGGAACAGGGGCAAGACCTGATCAAAGACCTGAGTTCAAATCCTGATTCTGCCACTGTGTGACCTTGGGCAACCTCTCTGGGCCTCAATATGCTCAACTGTAAAATGGGAAGACAGCAATAAAACAGCCTCCCACCAGATGAATGGGAGGAGAGATCACATGAGAATGGACCTAGAGCACTTCGTAAATGATAAATCCTCTGACAAATGAGATTACTTATACCATCACATCAAGAGGTCGGAAGGTAACAATAGGTGAGGGGAAATACTGCCAAGAACCCCCAAACACAAATGTACACATACACTTCCTAGAAAGGACAAAAAACCCAACCAGACCAAGCCTAAAGAACAGATAAGCAGACCCACCATGGGGTGCAGAGATCTGGGAATTAACACCCCAAAGGAAAGAGAGTTACAATCATGAAGGGGCAGCTGTGAGGGGCAAAGTGAACAGGGAGATGACCAGAAGGGTGCAAACCCATCTGATTAGCTCAAGGACTGTAGGGCGTGACCCCGGGTGACATGACAGACCCTGTCATCTGAGGTCCCCCATCAACTAGATATAAGGAGGGGAAGAGAAAGGGGAAGAAGGTGGCAGCAGAAGCCAAGACTAGCCAGAGGCTGACCACTGGCTCAGCTGGCTTCCCCATCCTGAGGAGAGTGTCTACCCAGGCCCAGCTTCCCAGAAAGCAGCACCCTTTCTTCTCAAGCTAGACACAGGGACCCGCGGCCCTGCACCCCGTGTCTCACCTGGTAGGGGTCACTGTGGTGCCCCAGCGCTTCCGCTTCCTCCTGGGGTCCTCCAGCGGCTCTGCCAAACAGGGAGAGGGGCAAGGAGACCTTTCCCCTCGCCACCTCTTCCTCGGCTTTCGCCCTTCCTGAGGGGCGGGCCCGGGAAGCCTCCCCTGGAGGGGAGGGGGTGACAACCTGATCTGACCTCGCGGTCCAGTCCTCCTCCTCCTCGAGGGCGACAGTTGCTGAATCCCGGATTTCTGATTGTGGGGTCTGAACCCCAGATATGTGAAAGGAGGAGGCTGAATCTGATATCTGAATTCGTGGGGAATGAACCCCGGACACTGGTGCGCGCAGGGTCCTGAACCCCAGATTTTTGAAATCCTATGAAACAGAGCCCCAGGTTTAGAGAGGTTGGGACCCGAGTCCCGGATATCTGGAATCTCAGGGGCTGATACCCGGATATCTGAGAAGCGCGGGGTCAAGCCCGGAAATTCGGGACCAGGGGACTGAGCCCCAGGTCTTCCGCCACCGACAGGGGGCCTACCCGAGGACGTCCGACCGCACGGCCCCTCTCACGCCGGGGTCCGAGGGTGACAGCCCCCACTCCCGCCCCAGCCCCCTCCCTTTCCCCTTCTCTCTCCCGAGGATAGCTGAAAGATTGTAGCGAAGGGCGGTCCCCGTGCCCTCTCTCCCTCTCCTCTTCTCAGTCTCAGCCTCTCTCCGCACCACAGCCCTGGTCTCGTCCCGGTCTCCCTCTCCCTCTTCCTCCCAATTCCAAGATGGAGACCGGGCGGGAGCGCGCAAGCGCCGTAAGGACGCCGGGCCAAGGGGGGCGGGGCCCAAAGGAAGCAGCCCCGCCCCTCTCCCCTTACTGCTGCTGCCAGAGCTGGGCAGCAACCCAGCCAGAGTGCGCGCGCGCCCCGCCACGCGGACCCTGGGTGGGAGGAGGCGGGGAGAAGGGTTAGTCTTAGAGAGGGAGGAGCCCAGCGCGCTGTCCGACAACTGGTGGTGGAAAGGGATGCGGCGCATGCGTTCGCCCCGCCTTAGCGTGGAGCCTGAGCTTGTTGCTAGGGGAAGCTTGGAGGGGGCGCGGGTGGAAGGAAATGAGAAGCCGTGATCTGCGCCTGCGTGCAGAATAGAGGTTGGGAGGAGTAAGGGAAGACTGCCGCTGGGCGCGGAAAAGGCGGGAAAACGGACTGTCCTGGTTAGTAACTATCCAGCCTGGGCGTGGGCTCCCAAGTTCGAGGAATCTTTGCTAGGAAAACTCAGTCTGTCAAATCCCATCAGGAGACTGAGGCCCTCCACAACACCATGACCTGCACAAGGTCACATTGCATTTATGTCAATCCATTTCCAGGACCACACTCAAGAACTGCAGTAATCTATGCCTTAAACCTGTTCCCTAACCTAATGAGTCAACAAGGAAAAACCCCCCAAACCTCCCTAGCCTTCCTACCCTAAAATTCCCACCTCAATCCAACCCCCAATCAACACCCGGAAAACACTGAGCAAAAAAGCCTTTTATTTCCTCCCATATTCCAGCTCTCCACTTTTTGTAACATCTCTTCCAACTCAGAATCAAAGCCCAAGAAGTTGATCCACACCTGGAAAGAAAGAAAAAAGACAGGGCAGGTCAGAGGGCCCTTGGGGGAAGCTCTGGGATGGCTGCAGAAATTGACGAAGGAGCAGAGGAAATGACAACTAGAGATAAGCACAGGCACTTATTCCAAGTGAGATGGCCTCAGGACCCCAGGACCTGCCAGGAGCCAGAAAGCCTTCCTTTTACAATCTGCTCAGATCTAAGAAAGGCTGAGAGGGTTTCACCTTTTCCCAACCCAAGTAGGCGATTGCAGTAGTCAGGCCTAGCCCTAAGCAAGATAAGCAAAGTTGATGGTAAAGGCCCAGATCCTCTGGTTAGCGCTCCTCCCTCGGCCTGGGCTGTTTCCTCTTCTCCCACAGGGGCTTCCAAGGGCACAGCAGCCAGCCGAAGCTGAAAACAGTTTAAGAGCTGGGTACACAATAAAATGACTCTCAAGCTATATACGAGACTCACCTGAAAAGATGAGATTTTTTACAGAATTTTTTTACCTTAATGAGGGAGCACACTAACTAGCCAGCCAATATGTCCCACCCTCACTTCGGAGGCGGTGTCCCTCCAAAGATCCTGTTGGCAGAACTTTTTCTAAATGCAATGATGGCTAATGTAAAAGAGAAGGTGCACGTGAAGTACTCGGGCACATAGTATGTGTCTAGTAAACGGGCATCATCAATCCTTTTGAGCAGCTCAAGATGAATTTCACCAAATTTACATCATAAAACTGGCATCAGAATTTCATGAAAAAAGCAAGACAAATAGGATTTATATCCAGGGCACATCATCAAATTTCAACCCTCTTAATTCACCACTGTTGCCAAAAAGCTTGGACATGAACTACAGCTATGAATCTTAAAGTCAGAATATTAACTGAAAGAAGTCAGTCACAGAAGGATGTGTATGATTCCATCTGTATAGAGTACAGAAATAGGTAAAACCAAACCGTATTGTTTAGGAATGGCTCTGTCTCAGAACTGCCACCCCCACCTCATCCCCTATTCCTACAGGACTGAGTCAAAGAACCTTACCTGAGAACGAGACGGGAACTAGGCCAGAGCCCTCAGAGCCGGGTTCTAGACCAGTGGGACTCCCGGCGCGGATGGAAGCACGCAGCAGTGAGACAGCAGAGGCCACAGAACAGGATCAGGAAGAAGCCCAAAACCAGCAGCCGAGAGCCACACAGAGTCAGCTCCTCCTAGGGGCGGGGACGGGGAGGGAAGGAGGAATGACGGAGAGGGTCTGTGGAGGATCTTCCCTGGGGAAGAAGACATCTCAGACAGCCCCAGCCCAAGGGCTATAGACAGCGCCTCCATGGGGGAAAAGGCTCTTCATATCCAGAGAACAACTAAAGGGAAAATGTTATTTTTATTCATTTCTGGCTGTGCTAGGTCTGTGTGACTGCGTGGGCTTTTCTCTAGTTGTGGAGAGTGGGGCTACTCTAGCTGTGGCGTGAGGGCTTTTCCTTGAGGTGGCTTCTCTTGCTGTAGAGCATGGGCTCTTGGGCATGAGGGCTTCAACAGGTGCAGCACGTGGGCTCAGTAGTTGTGGCACATGGGCTGAACAACTCCATGGCATGTGTCATCCTCCCAGACCAGGGATCGAACCTGTGTCTCCTGCATTGGCACGTGGATTCTTTACCACTGAGCCACCAAGAAAGCCCTCTATTTTCATACAATCTAACACTTGTCTACTTTCTTGCTCAAACATTAAATTGAACACTGTAATGATGCCAAGAGACAGGAAAATTCACTACTGTCTATGTTTTGAAATGTGCAAGCAGGGCCAGGTCTGGAAACCAAGATCCCTGGATTCCAAGCTCCCAGGTCATGTTCCTCACCAAGGTCTTTACAAATCTGAGCGAAGTGTATGCAGCAGCCTATTAACTCTCTCTCCCCTCCACTGAGCCAATCTTGTGTACCCAGCACCAGGGAATCCTGTGACCTGCAGTTATCATATCTTAGCATCTTAGCCAGGCATCACGGTGCCTCATGACCTGGCCCCTGCATCTCTTTGCCTCTTGCCCTAAGTCATTCCTAAGCCTTCATCGTGCAGTGTCCCTGAACACTGAACACTTTTCAATCCCTAGGCCTGTGCTCATGCTAATCCCTTTGCCTGGAATGTGTCTCTTCTCTCCCGAACCCCCTCTACGGCATTCCTCGCCCGAGTCTTCTTCATTCTCCAAGGATCACCCTGACAGAGCAGAATGAGCCTCACACTTGCAAGTCAGACACTGAAGCAATCCTGGCTCTGCCAACTTAACCAGTTGTGTGGCCTGGGGCAATTCACTCCCTCCGTTTCCTCATCTGTAAAATGGGATAATAACAGCTACCTCAAAAGGCTATTTTAAGATCAAATAAGATAATGAACCTGAAAGCACTTTGTACATTATAAACTACTGTAAACAATTCCCTTTTTTAAATGCCACCTTCTCGGTGAAGCACTCCTCATAAACGTGCAAGTTAAGAGTTAATTGGTCCTCAACTCTGTTTGAATAACACTTTGCTCACATCTCTCCAATTGCAATTAGCCCATTCTGCCTTTTATTACAGCTTCTGAACTCCTTTGAGGTGAAGATGTTTTATTGTATCTAAAGACAATTGTTAATAGTAATAGCTAACATTTATCCAATCTATTATGTACCAGGCATTGTACTAGGCACTTTACATTCATTCTCATTTATCCTTATTTGTTAGTACTAGGAGATAGTATCATGTTTTCTATTTTACACATGAGGAAGCTAAGGTTCTGAAAGGCCCACATGCTTGCTCAAGGTCACACAGCCTCTGCGGCAAGATTAAAAGCCTGCACTTTTCCCCCTTGGTAAAGCTACCTCCAGGGGCCTTCACGACACAGCAGTCAGCATGGCAGTTTATGAAAGCCCGAAAAACTGAGGCTCTTACCGAGGTGAGCAACTTGGTGAGCACAAGACCTTCGTGGCTCCAGACACTGACACACTCCTCAGCCATTCGAGGGCTCAGGGTGGCATTTCCTGCTCCCTCCTCTGAGCAGGGTATCGGTGGCTGGCTGGAGGGCAGGATTTGTGGAGCAGCACTAAAATAAAGGCAGGTTCCTGGGGTCCTTTCTGTGGTCACCCTGGCCGTAACGAGGACCAGCTCCCCTGCAAAAGATCCTATGAGAGGCACAGGGGAGGAGATGTTAAGAAAATTCTGGGAGGTGTCCATCTTTAGACATCTACTCATTTCTGTAGGCTTCCTACAGTACCAGGTATTTTGATGTTGATTGTATTCAAGAAAGTCCTTTAATACCACCATTTATGTCACTGAGAAATGGAAATAACTGCGTACCAACATAAACAAAATTTAAGTTAGCTCACAATCAATAAAACAGTCATACCAGTTCTTAGAAGGCTGCAGTAAAACTGAGATAGATACACACTGCTGCTATCAATTTGTATAAACTAGTTCGTTCTTCTGAAGAAAACAGTTTTCTACTAGGTACCCAAATCCATTAAAAAGTTCACATCTCATTTCAAATTAGTGGAAAAAGAATGGCCTACTCAGTCAATGGCCCTGGGACAATTTCCATTTGGAAAAAAAGTTAGACTATTACCTGACACTATAAAGTCCAGATGTATTAAAGACCTTTTGTAAATAAACTAAAACAAAACAAAAACCTAAGTAAGTATTAAAAGAAAACAGAGAATAATATTTTCTCATTTTAAAGTGGGAAACAAAGGCCTTCCAAAAAAAGACACAAAACTTAAAAGCCTGAGGACAAGAGCAATAAATTTCATAAGAATTAAAGGCTTCCATACAATGAAAGGTAAGTTTTTAAAAAAGAAGAAAGTAACAGAATGATTGAAAATACCTATGGCGTATTTAATTGGCAAAAGTGTTTACTATCCAGAATGTATAAAGATCTTAAAAAAATCATAAGATAAATATCTTGAAAGAAAAATAACTAAAGGATATGAATAGGAAATTCAGCGAATACATGAAAGTGCCCAATAAACCTGTAAGAAAATTGCTCAACTTCACTAGCAATCAGGAGAAAGCAAATTAAAACAATCAGGTAATTCCTGGAACTTCCCTGGTGGTTCAGTGGTTAAGAATCTGCCTTTCCAATGCAAGGGATGCGGGTTCAATCCCCAGTCAGGGAATTAAGATCCCACATGCTGCAGAGCAACTAAGCCCTCACACCACTATTAAGAGTCCTCATGCTCAAACTAAGACTGGAGGTGGCCAAAGAAATTAATTTTTAAAAATCAGGTAGGACTGGGAGGGAGCTTCAAAAGGGAGGGGATATATGTATACCTATGGCTGATTCATGTTGAGGTTTGACAGAAAACACCAAAATTCTGTAAGCAATTATCCTTCAATAAAAATAAATTAATTCATTTAAAAAATCATGTAGAAGCAACTGGCAACCCACTCCAGTATTCTTGCCTGGAAAATTCCAGGGACAGAGGAGCCTGGTGGGCTACAGTCCATGGGGTCACAAAAACAAAAGAGTTGGACACAACTTAGTGACTAAACAACAACAAAAGTCAAAGTTCAGATTTTTCCTTCTGTCTGCTACTGAGTCTAGCCAGTGAGTTTCTAGTTTTGGTTGTTGTGATTTTCAATTCTAAAATTTGCATTTACATCTTTATGTTCTCTATTTCTTTACAGATTATTTTTAGCATTTAAGAGTGTTCTTGATTGAGTGTTTTTATAATGGCTGACTTAAAATCTTTGTCGGACAATTCTGTCATGTGTATTCTATTTTGACATCTATTGATCATTCTTTCCTATGCAAGTTGAAATTTTTGTGGTCCTTATATGCTGAATAATTTTGGTTGTATCATGACATTTTAAGAATTATTTTACAAGATTCTGAACATAATCTTGTTTAAATTCTATGGAGAATGTTGCTATTTTTGTTTTAGCAGACAATGGGACTGGTGGGGTTCAAGGTAAAAAAATTTCAACCTGAGGGCTCTGTTTCCAATGTCAGATTGAGGCAGGAGGTAGATGTGCCCATCCCCACCGGGTGAACAATTGGGAGTTCATTCCCTGTGGTCAGAGAATCCAAAATATTAATAGCAGGACAATCAAGAGAGGCTAGGCCCTACCCAGATAAGAGACCACATCTTCCTCATTCTCTAAGTCAAGGAGACCTTCCTGTCTAGAAAACTCCTTGGAGGTTAAAAAGGGAGTGATGCTAAACTACCCATAGGCCTTTTCGCTGGAATCCACCTTGGCTTAGAGATGCACGAGCATACACGGGAGGATCCTGTGATTTACCAAATACGGACTCAGGCAAATCAAAATGACTGGCCAGTGGCTAGCCCAGGTCGCCAGGGGCCAGCCCAGGTTGCCAGGGGCCAAGGGCTCCTGCCAGCGTGTGGGGATGAGCAGGTCCCTGGGCCGGGCAGCAGCAGCTCTGCTCCACGGCGGGTGTGGTGCAGGCAGCAGCCTGCGGGTCCTGGGCATGCGGGGCAGAATGCTTGGGCGGCAGCGGCTCTTGGGAACACCTGGACACATTCGTGAAGAAGGACAAGGTGGTGGTCTTCCTCAAGAGGACACCGAGCAGCTCAGGGCGGCTTCAGCAAGGCCGTGGTGCAGATCCTGTAGCTCCACGGCGTCCATGACTACCTGGCCTACAACATTCTGGATGACCGCCAGCTCCGGCAAGGCATTAAAGACTACTCCACCATCCCGCAAGTGTACCTCAACAGTGAGTTCATGGGGGGCTGTGACAATGCACCAGAACAGGGACCTGGTAGAAGAACTGAAAAAGCTGGAGATCCGTTCCGCCCGCTTAGATAAAACAAAAGACCAGGACTCAAATGAGGGAGGGTGGCCCAGGAGAGGAGCCGTTGGTGTCAGAGTCTCACCACCAAAGAAGCCTTACCCATTCAGGTTCCCACTCTTCAGATGACAGCTTGCACTGCTTCCTACAGTTTGTAAGCAGCTTGGTGATTTTAGCCTGTGTGGTGTTTGGGCAAGGAATATCCCATCGTGAACATAATCGTAACCACTGCACTGTCATAATCAATGTCATATTACGACGTAAACAAAATTCTTTCTTGTGTAGTCCTTTGCGCTTTGCCTGATTCAGGAGTAAACCTAGGAGCTTTTGAATCATTGTTACGGGTCCTCCGCAAATATGTCAGTCTGCAAAGATAATATAACACCCCTCCCCTGTTTTTTGTAACTTGTTCTATTAAGAAAAATGATGGACAAGGAAGAAAATAAGACAACCGGGTTTTTAGTTTTTTAAAAAATAAACTGCCAAGCCAGGAGAAAAAAGACTGGCCAGAGGAAATCCAGAAGAAATGCCCCACACAAGTGATTTAAACTACCACAAGGGTATGACTCTCTCTCTCTGAGTTTGCCCATGTATCTATCCACACATACTGTACTTTTTGCCTAATAAACACTTTACTTGTTTCACTAAAAATATAAAATAAAAATCAGGTAATTCCTTGGACCATTAAATTGGTAAAAATTAAAAGGAGTGATAATGACAAGAGTTGTTGAAATGTGGAGAAATGGGCACTCTTCACTGGTGACACTTTTAGAGGACAATTTGGTTGTTTCTGCTGCAATTTTAAATGGAGACAGAGAAGGACTGAGAGGATGCCCAGCAAACTGTGGACTCTGCAGGGGAGGTAAGGAAGAGTTTTACATTTGCTCTGTACATTTCTATGTAATCTGATTCCACAACAAAATGAATTTGTGTATTTAAAAAAACGTCCGTACTTTGACTCAGTAATACCACTTATAGAAAGAAACTAATCCTAAGAAAAGGATTCAAAAGAAAAATGCAAACTATACCAAGTGTTTATTGTAATTTCATGAAAAATACCAAAAAGTAGAAAACAAAAATGTTTATCAGTATAGAAAGCATTAACAAAGGTTGGCCTAACCAATTAACAGATCAATTTATATCCATTAAAATAATAATGTTCTGGCCATTCAGTAATTTAGAAAACATAATGTCATAAAGTGAAAAAAAATACAAACCAGTATATATATCATAATTGCAACTGAGAAACATATTTGTGAAATTCTATAAGAGAATTCCCCATTCTTCTATGTTCCCTAAATCAAATCTCTCACCAAATCCTATCCATCTCACACTTCTATCAACTCTCTCAAATCAGTTCCCCTCTTTCACACCACCATCTTAACTCAATTTTTCTTATCATCTTTTTTTGGGGGGCTGCACTGCACTGCAAGTGGGATCTTAGTTCCCTGACCAGGGAAGGAACCCATGCCCCTGCATTAGAAGTGCACAGTCTGAACCATTGGTTCACCAGGGAAGTTCTTATCATCTTTTTATCACAATCACCTCTTAACTGGTCTTCGTGCACCTTGACCCATTCCTTCCAGGCAGTCAGCCAACAGAGTATGATCTTTTAAAAAGAACAAAAGAACAAAATTCTACTATCTTTCTGATTAAACTCATTGAGTAAGCCAAATATACTAGTTACAAGTCCAACTACCTTGGCTTGGCAAAAGGGACTCTTCATGAAATTCTGCCTGCTGCTTCAGATCCATCTCCTGCCACTCATCAATACTCCTTTCCCTGCAACAAACTGAACCCCCGGAAGTTCTTATATGTGCCATGTAATCCCCGTCTGCCTGCTTTTGCATATGCTCTTCCCTCTGGCTGGAATAGGGCTTCTCAGGTGGCTCAGCAGTAAAGAATCTGCCTGCCAATGCAGGAGGCGCAAGAGACACAGGTTCAATCCCTAAGTCAGGAAGATCCCCTGGAGGGGGAAATGGCAAGCCACTTCAATATTCTTGCCTGGAGAATCCTATGGACAGAGGAGTCTACAGTGTCACAAAGAACTGGACACAACAGCAATCGTGCACATGTGCATGCACTGGTTGAAAGGGCACATTCTTAAGCCTCCCTCAAGCCTCAGTTCAATCCCTACCTGTATCCTTGGAAAGGCCTATCTTCACCATCCCTGCTTGACAGGCTTATGAGTACTCTCGCTGTAGCCTGTGTTTTACTGCACATGCTGAGAGGTATTTACTTCTGTTAACATCTGTATCCTTGCTGGATTGTGAGTGATTTGAGGTGAGGATCCATATCTTACAGACTGCTGTATTCCCCATGCTTGGTACATAGTAGGTGTCAAATAATTACTGCTTAGATGATGCAATCATATGTGATTACTTTTCACTTGGTCCAAAACAATCTTTAATGTTACAACTTTGCTTCTAACCATGCAGAAGCAGAAACTGACAATCTGATCCTAAAAATAATATGAAAATTCAAGGGATCTGGAATAGCCAAAACAATCTTTAAAAAAAAAAAAGAACAAAGCTGGAGAGTTCGCATTTTCTCCCATCCAAGTACTAACCAGGCTCAACCCTGCTTAGCTTCTGAGTCAGGGTGGTACAGCCATAGATGAGAATTCACATTTTCTGATTTTAAAACTTATAACAAAGCCACAGTGATCCAAACAGTGTGGTACTAGCATAAGTAGAGACATAGATCAATGGAATAGAACTGAGAATCCAGAAATAAATCCATATGTCTATGGTCAATTGCTTTCAGTAAGAGTGCCAAGGTTATTCAATGAGGAAAGAATAATAGTCTTCTCAACAAAATGTGCCAGGTCAACTGAACAGTACCTGCAAATGAATGAAGTTGGACCCTATCCTCACATCATACACAAAAAAATTAACTCAAAATTGATCACAGATCTAAATGTAAGAGCTAAAAATACAAAATTCTTACAAGAAAATAATAGTAGTAACCTATACTTAGTGACCATGGGTTAGGCAAATTCTTGTTAGATATAATGCTAAAATCACAAGCAGTAACAACAACAAAAATAGAAACCGGACCTCATCTAAACGAAAACTTTCATGCTTCCAAGCACACCATTAACAAGGTGAAAAGACAACACAGAGATGGGAGAGAAAATTTGCAAATCATAAATCAGATAAGAAGCCTGTATCTAGAAAACAAGAGACTCCTACAACTCAATAATTAAAAGTTTTCCAATTTTTAAAATGAACAAAGACTCTGATATACATTTCTCTGAAGAAGATACACAAATGGCCAATAAGCATATGAAAAAAATATTCAATATCATCAGTCATCAAGAAAATGCAAATCAAATGATGCAACTGATAAGGGCTTAATTTCCAAAACATACAAACAGCTCATACAACTCAAACAAACAAAAAAACCCAATACAATAAAAAAATGGGCAGAAGAACTAAAGAGCCATTTCTCCAGTGAAGACATAGATACGGCCAATAGGCACACGAAAAGATGTTTATCATCGCTAATTATTTTAAAAATGCAAATCAAAACTACAGCGAGGTACCACTTCACACTGGTCAGAATGACCATCATCAAAAAGTCTAAAAAAAAAAAAAAGTCTAAAAATAACAAATCCTGGCAGAGGGGTGGAGAAAAGGGAACCCTCTTATGCTATTGGTAGGAACATAAACTAGTGCAGCCACTATGGAAAACAGTATAAAAGGTCCTTAAAAAATTAAAAACAGAGTTGCCATATGATTCAGCAATCCCACTCCTGGGCATATATCCAGACAAAACTATAATTCAAGAAGACACATGCATCCCACAACAGCCAAGACCTGGAAACAACCTAAATACTTACTACTCAGCCATAAAAAAGAATGAAATAATGCCATTTGCAGCAACACGAATGGACCTAGAGATTATCACACCAAGTGAAGTTAAGTCAGAAAAAGAAAGAAAAATTCCATATGATGTCATTTATATGCAGAATCTAACATACAACACAAATGAACATAGCTACGAAACAGAAACAGACTCACAAACATAGAGAACAGACTTGTGTTTGCCAAGGGAAAGGGGGCGCGGGGGAGGGAAGGGTTTAGAGTCTGGGGTTAGCCAGCGCAAACTATTATATATAGGACATATAAACAGCAAGGTTCTACTGTACAGCACAGGACCCTATATTCAATATTCTGTGATAAACCATAATGGAAAAGAATATGAAAAAGAATATATATATGTATAACTGAATCACTTTGATGTACAGCAGAAATTAACACAATACTGTAAATCAACTGTATTTCAATAAAAAAAGAAAACGCAAATCAGAACCATAATTAGGTATCACTTCACCCTGACTAGGATGGCTATAGTCAAAAAGCAGGCAATAACCAGTGTTGGTGAGAATGTGAAGAAATTAGAACTCTTATACACTGCTGGAAGGAATATAAAATGGTACAGTCATTTTGGAAAACAGTCTAGCAGTTCTTTGAACATACTGTTACTATATGACCCAGAAACTCCACTTCTAGGTATATACTCAAAAGAAATGAAAACACAGAATAATGCAATAACTTGTACATTAGTGTTCACAGCAGCATCATTTGTAACAGGTAAGAAATGGAAACAATTCAAATGTCAATCAACTGATGAATGGATAAATAAAATGTGGAATATGCATATACTGAATGCCTTTCAGCAATAAAAAGAACTGAAGTACTAACATAACATAAAATATGGATGAACCTTGAAAACATTACGCTAAGTAAAAGAAGCCAATCACAAAAGACAACATACTACATGAAATGTCCAGAAAAGGCATATCTGCGAATAGAAAGTATTACTGGTTGCCTAGGGCTGGAAGGTTAGGAGAAAAAGGGAAGTGCATGCTAATGGGGACAAGATTTCTTCATCAGGTAATGAAAATGTTCTAGAATGAACCGTGGTGACAGCTGCACATTTTTTCTAATATTAAAAAAAACCATTTACTTATACATTTTAAATAGGTGTATTTTATGGTATGTGAATCTTTTATATATATATATATTTTTTTTACATAAAAATAACAGGAAACAAATGTTCCAAGTCTGTATATATCATATACATTCCTTTATTCTTGCTCTCTGATCACACACATGTACACCTAACAATATAAAGACCTACTCTCACCTGGCAATATATATATGTGTGTGCCTCCCTACACATATACATATTGATTCCATGGAGAATCTTAGAATGATAGCATTGGAAAGGACCAAAGAAGTCTAAGAATTCCACTTTTCTCTCCTCCTTCTTCATTTCTAGTCTTTAGATAAGGAACTTGAGGCCAAATCTCACCCAGGAATTAATGGCACTCCCAACTCACTCTCACTCGTCATTTTCCCAGAAGACTTAAGCAATTTGAGAATGGAAGAGGTCTAATTTTTCTGTATACTTCACAGCACACAGAGCTGTATCAGGCACTAAAGACACCAGGTTAAATAAATAGAACGTGCTTCTCTGATATCCCTGAGGAAAAACGAAGGTGCCTCTAACAGAAGCCCCAAGGGGTGAAGAGGACTGAAAAAGAACTTTAGGTTAAATCTTGCCCATCTCACCACACCTCCAAGGATAGAATCAAAGAACCTCAAAGCTGGAAGGGGACAGAGAAAACATTTACCGAGAATCTACACAGTGGGCATTGTGTTCACTGAAAATGTCTAGTCCTATTATAGAAAAAGTGATTAAGGCCCAGAGATGTGGCCAAGGTCACCAGGATGGTGAGGTCAGAGGCAGGGCCCCACCCCTGAGTGTTCTGATATCCAACCCCACAATTCCCCCTTGGTCTCACCTTTCAATCCCATCCGACTACCCTGGACCTGGGCTTGGAATGTTTGGGTCTTGTTCCTGTCTGGACCATCTCCAAAGTTCAAGGTGGTCAGTAAGCCCACGACATGAGACCCACGCCCCTTCCCTGTGACTGTCCCATTCACGGGGCACAGGGTCAGCTGGCCAAAAGATCTCAAGAAGGAGACCCAGTCCTGTGTAGAAAAAGAAGGTGAGAAGAGGTGAGAGATTAGCAGCAAAAAACAGCCTGCAGGGGATGGATGAGCAGGAGGGTGAGTACTCACCTGGGGGATGTCAGGGCTGCGCAGGTCAGTTCTGTGGGTGAGGAGGAAGCCACCAAGACCCAGGCCAGAAAGGCCAAGAAGAAGCAGGATCAAAGTGGCACAGACCAGAGGTGGGTTGTGGGCCAGGCAGAGATGCAGGTAGTGCCCTGCCTGGCAGCTGCCCATGGGGAGCAGAGGGGTCTGAGCCTCCGGGAAGAGCCTGCTGGAGGACAGGAAGGGAGAACTGGACAAGAGCCTGCCAGTAAGAAGGCACTTACCCATTTCATTCAAAGGGAAGTTAAAGCATCAGGAAGACAAGGGACTTGTTCAAGGCCACACAGCCAGTCAGCGTGGCAGAGCCAGGACAGGAATCCGAGGCTCTTCACTCCGAGTGTTCATCTCCATGCACCACTCAATAAATGTTTGCTGAATTTCATTTCTGAAGTAATCAAGGCGGAAGCAAAGCAGAGTATGCTGTGCAGGAAAAAGGAACTCAAAAAGGAGAATTCTCCAGGGGAGAAATTCAGGAAGCAGCTGTTCCGGGGCTACGGTTTGGCCAGGGTTCCAGCTGAGAGTCCAGACAAGTAAGACAAGTAAGACAAGTAAGACGAAAAAAACTTCACTTTGGAGCTAAACTCAACTGAAATCCTCTGCCACTCACTGGCTCAAGGAGACAAATCAGCGAACCTGTGTGAGTGAAAAGGAAATCTGCGAAATGGGAGTTCTAGGAACATCAAGTAGTGAGGACTAAATGGGGCAGATAAAAGTTGCCCTGGTACCTGGCCTTGCAAGAACTGAACAAATGTTCATTTCCTTTCTATTTCTCTGGGTCATATGGATCTTCAAAACCAGGTGGGACAAGGCAAAAATAACTACGGGGACAATTGAGGTTCGGGCACTTTAACAACGCAGTGGAAGGGCCAAAGTCTGAAACCCGGCTCCTCTTCCAAATGGAGTGCTCTTTCCCTGGCAAGAAGCGACAGCCTGATGAAAAGGAACATCTGGAAGGTGAGATAAACAGATGGGCTGGGGGAGAAGGAGGGTTCCAGGGAAATGCAGGTGTCACCAAGGTTCAGCCCCGGCCCTGGCACATCTGGAAGGACGGAAAAGGCAGGAAGGGGGAGGACAGAGCCAGAGGTCGGCGGCTGGTGGTGCCCCTAGGCCTCCCCTCCCCCGCCAAGCCCCTACTGCAGAAACTCAACACCCTCATCCCTTCCCGCTCTAGCAGCGTCGGGTCTGCCCGCCGCGCGCTCTCACCGCTCGCAGCCGGGCGGAAGCCGGCGCCCCCCGCGACGTCACGCGTGGAGTCGCGAAGGGGCGGGGTCCGTGCTCCCACCCAGCCGCCCCACCCGGCCTCGGCGGGATTCGCATGCGCAGTGCTCCTGCGAGGGCGCCTCGCCCCTCCCGGTCGGGGTGGGGGCGTACCAAAAGGACTTCCAGTGCAGGGGCAAAAGGAAAGAAAGAACGCCACGGGAGGTGAGTAAAAGGGAGAGAGGCATCGGAGGTAATCCTAGAGGCATTCTGAAATAGTAATCTCTCCATCCGGGGGGGATCATGGGGCATTTCAACGAGAATCTCGTCGCAGGCAATTTTCTTTTGCTCTTCTGCCACCCGTGCCAATAGCACAGCCCAGCCGCGCCCTAGTTCCGGGTAAAGACTTGGGGTCCGCCCGGGGGCGGGGCTCCGCTCCCAGGACTGTGGTCTTCCGGGCCGGCGTTGCGAGTATAGGCTTTTTTCTGCAATTTAGTGGTGTCTAACGTCTGCACCTCACGCTTCGTCCGTGGCTTTTAGTGACCCCTTCATGCATCGGATCTTACAGCTGTAAGGCTGCTCAATAGAGACCATCTGATTTCACTTCTTGCATTTTAGAGATGAGAACAGGAGGTCCATCTTAACCCGACGGGACACATGGAACCAATAACTTTGGGTTCAAATCCTGACTCTGTCCCTGCCCCTACATAAAACATAACCGTGCTCTTCTGGGGACTGAGTTTACTTCTCCGTTAAAGGGGATTATCTTACCTGTCTCACTGTTTGAATGGGAAGATTAAGAGATAAAGTGTGGGAAAACGTGCACCCACTGTGTACACAACCAGCAGTGGACAAATGCTGTATGAAACAATCTGAGTATTCAACTCTGCTGAGGCTTCCTTAAAGCAGAGACCATATCCTTTCTGTACCCCCCCCCAAAGTTTATAGCTCAAAATCCTCTCGTATATGTTGTTTAGTCCTTAAGCCCTGTCCGACTCTTCTGCAACCCCATGGACTGTAGCCTGCCAGGTTCTTTTTGTCCATGGGATTTCCCAGGCAACCAGTATTGGAGTGGGTTGCCATTTTCTTCTCCACGGGATCTCCCTCCCCGGACTCGGATCCAACCCTCATCTCCTGCATTGGCAGGTGGATTCTTTACACTGAGCCACCAGGGAAGTCCCTCATATATATAGTCAAGTGATGTTCAACAAGGTGCCAAGACCATTCAGTGGAGAAAAGCCTGTCTTTCCAACAAATGGTTTTAGGAAAACTGGATATCCTCATGCAAAAGAAGGAAATTAAACTCATACTTCACACACCCTATGCAAAAGTTAATTCAAAATGCATGAAAGAAGTAAACGTAAAAGATGAAACTATACAAATGTTGAAGAAAACATAAGGAGAAAACTTCATGATACTAGATTTCGCAATGATTTCTTCAATATGACACTAAAAGCACAGACAACAAAAGAAAAGAACAGGTAAATTAGACTACATCAAAGCTTAAAACTTCTGTGCATCAAAAGGCACAATCAACAGAATGAAAAGGCAATCCACGGAATGGGAGGAAATATTTGCAAATCATGAATCTGCCAAGGAGTTACTATCTAGAGTATATAAAGAACTCCTACAACTCAACAATAGCAAAACCAACTTGATTTTAAAAGTGACTTAAATAGCTATTTCTCCAAAGAAGATATGTAAATGACAACACATGAGAAGATGCTTAATATCACTAAGCACTAGGGAAATGCAAATCAAAATCACAATTAGATACCACTTCATAGCTATCAGGATGGCCACTTAAAAAAAGAAAATAACAAAGGTTGACAAGGCTGAAGAAAGTGGAACCCTTATGCATTGTGGGTGAGGATGTAAAATGGTACAGCTACTATGGAAAAGAGACCACTGTATCTTTCAAAATTTTTAAATATAATTACCATATTATCAAGCAATTCCACTTTTGGGCATATACCCCCCAAAACTGAAAGTAAGGTCTCAAAAAGATGTAGAAGTACCATGTTCATAGCAGCATTACTCAAAAGAGATAAGAGGTGGAAGCAACTCAGTGTGTCCATCGACAGATGGATAAAAAACAAATGGTATGCATACAATAGAATATTATTCAGCCTTTAAAAAGGGCATTCTGACACATGCTACAACATGGATGAACTTTGAGGACATTATGCTAAGTGAAATAAGTGAGTCACAAAAAGACAAATATTGTATGATTCCTCTTATATAAGATATTCAATACAATAAGTAGTCAAATTCATAGAGACAGAAAATAAAGAGGCAGGAGAGAGGAGAATGGGGAGTTACTGTTTAATGGGTTCAGAGTTTGAGTATTCCAAGATAAAAAGTGTTCTGGAGACAGACGGTGGTGATGGTTACACAGCAAGGTAAATGTACTTAACACTACTGAACTATATAATTAAAAATGATTAAGATAGTAAATGATGTGCATTTTGCCATGATTAAAAATAATGATTAAGAAACCTGGGGAGGATTTATGGCCCAGTCTCCTAGGGTATTAGTGGGTGTTTTTAAAATGCCATTGATTGTTGCAATTCCAAGTATAGGAAGTATTTTCTTCTCGAAGGAAAAAATAAGTATGGCTGTCAAAATTTTAGATTCTAGGAATTGGAAGGCACTTAATAACTGAACAATGGGGCTTCCCTGGTGGCTCAGATGGTAAAGAATCTTCATGTAATAAGGGAGACCTGGGTTCAATCCCTGGGTCAGGAAGATCACTTGCAGAAAGGAATGGCTACCCACTCCAGTATTGCCTGAAAAATTCCATGAACAGAGAAGCCTGGCAGGCTACATCCACAGGGTCACCAAAGAGTTGGACATGACTGAACAACTAACACTTTAATAACTGAACAGTTCAACAATACCACCACCCTCCTTTATTTTCTAAAGGGGCTAAAATTGATGTCTGGAGAAGTTAAGGGACTTACTTACCCCAAGTCTTCCAGCCAGTTGAGCCTCTGCCAGAACTAGAGCCCACATGTCCCAACACTGAATCCAGTTCTTTTCCACTAAATCCTTTCTCAGTCCTGTCAAGAGATCTCTCCTGAAAACCCACAGAGGTCTCTGCGCATTCACTTGTAGTCACGTCCAGGCCAGTGTGGGCCAACTAGGTAAACTTTCCCTAGTCTTGATCTAGTCTTCCTACCTGCACCTCAGCTCCTGGAGTACCATGTTCTCACAAGCCCCAGGTCTTTTCATAGTTTGAGCACATATTATTTGCTCAGTAAATATTTATTGATGAATTTACTAAAAACAGCTCCATACAGTCCAATTTCCCCCAAAACTCGCTGGTTTTCAGTCTCATTTTATGGCTGGGAGCATGTCTACCCAGGCTTGAATGTTTGTGAAATTTAGGTTAAAATGTAGAAGAAAGTTTATTCTGTCAACAATCATTTTTTTTTAAACACCTGCTATGGTTCAGGTCCAAAACTAATATCCACATAGCAAAAATTTTGTTAATGCTTTGACTTAATGACAAGTCTAATTTGTAGGGTAAGATGACATGAAAGCACCCAGTAATGCTGGTATACAATAGAAAGTCAACAAACAATTTCCCCCCATTATTTTTTTTCTCCCCCCCCCCATTATTCTTGTGCCTCAGAATGATTAGGCATATTTGGACAGAAGTTTCCAGAAATGACCATAATTGATATTTACTTGCCAAACCAAGCAAATCCTATGGACCAATAGAGGCAAACTGGTTAGACCAAGAAAATTCCTTGAGGTCTGCGAATGAGGGTAAATGGATGTGAACAAATGTCTTAAAAGTTGGAGGGGAGCAAATGAAGACACAAAATTGGCTGTGAACTGTAATGCTTTAGCATTACACCAACATTCTGACTTAATCCACTCATCAGGCCCTCAAAGGATATTACTGTGGAAACCTGGCTCTAGACATGTTTAATTAACTAATTAATTGGTTTATTTATTTATTTTTGGCCATATCACATGGCAAGTGAATCTTAGTTCCCTGACCAGGGATCGAACCCCTGCCCCTTGCACTGGAAGTGCGAACTCTTAACCCCTGGACCACCAGACAGTAGGTGACAGAAGCTGGTTTATGATTCAGGCTTGTCTACAGCCTATCATATGAGGATCAGGAAGCTGATGGAGAAGGGAATCAACCAGTCCCTTGAAAGGAATCTAAAGAGAGATTCTTCAGTCACTCCACTGTGATAAATGCCTCTCAGAGCTCTGACTCAGATAAAGCCTCTCTCAGAGAGCTGTTTTTTCTTCTTTTCCTTCCAAATTGAGTCTTAAAACTTGGGGAAACTAAAGACCCTTTTGAAAATTTGATGAAAGCTTTTCATTCAGTCAGCCAGGTATTCATTCAATAAATATCATGAGCAGAAGGCTCTATTCTGTGAGCTAAGAATACAATGGTGAACAAAGGATTCAAGATCCCGGGCCTCCTGGAACTACAACCTGCTTCTGGACCCTCTCCTTGGGAAAATGCACATTCATCTAAACATCCACATGCAGTTTAAATCAGTGGAACTTCAATCCTCTTGGAGCTCACCCTTAGATAAGAACCCCTAGATATTAGTACTTAATAATGTTCCTTCTATACCTAGTTAAACCTCACTTTTGTGTTTAGTTTTGTATCAGAACTGCTTGATAAGATTATTGCTTTCCCACTTTATGATGTGGTTTCATCCATTCCATGAACCAATTCATTCATTCAACAAACATCTGAATATTGCTAACTGCCAGGCACTTGGGTAGAAGCAATATTTTTGGCTGTGCTCTGAGGCATCTGGGATGTCTCCCCAACCTGGGCATCCCCAGTGAAAATGCCAAATCCTAACCACTAGGCCACCAAGGAACTTGCTGGGTAGAAGCCACCATATTTCCCATAGAGGGAAACCATATTTCCTATCAATGAAAAGTCTTAGTGAAAGAGGCAGATACACAAAAAAATTATGATAAGATGTTAAATACTGTGATAATCACATAGCATAGTAACAATAGCTACCCACTACTGAATAACTTCTAAATGGGTCAAGCATTTGATGGCCTTTAAATGTTCCCTTGTTCAACCATGTCAATATCAAAATAAAATTGGTATTATCCCTACTTTACAAATGAGAAAACAAAAGGTCAGCAATGTTAGGAAACTTGCTAATGGTCTCCAGATATCAGTAGCTACATGTAATACATACACGTGATAAAAATATTGGGGAGAAAAGGAAAATATGTTTATAAGCCTGCTTGGGATAAGCAGGCTTGCTTTCTAAAGAAAGACACATATATGTATAGAAACCATAAATGAAAAAATTGATGCACTTTTTAAAAGTTTCTAAATGATTAAAAAAAACCCATACAAGTGAGAAGTAGGAGACAATAACTGCAATATATATTAATAGTCAAGAGATTGTCAATTTCTCCTTTTATGTCTGTTAGTGTTTGTCTTTGTTTTTTTTTTTTAGTGTTTGTCTTATGTATTGAGGTGCTCCTTTGTTGGGTGCACAGATACTTAACAATTGTTATGTCTTCCTCTTGGATTGATCCCTTGATCATTATGTAGTGTCCTTCCTTATCTCTCATAATATTCTTTTTTTTTTTTTAATTTTTATTTTTATTTTTTTTCCCAGTGGGTTTTGTCATACATTGATATGAATCAGCCATGGATTTACATGTATTCCCAAAAATATGGAACACTTCATGAATTTGCGTTTCATCCTTGCGCAGGGGCCATGCTAATCTTCTCTGTATCGTTCCAATTTTAGTATATGTGCTGCCGAAGCGAGCACATAATATTCTTTATTTTAAGGTCTACTTTGTCTGATATGAGGATTGCTATTCCAGCTTTCTTTTGCTTTCCATTTGCATGGAATGTATTTTTCCATCCTCTCACTTTCAGTCTATATGTGTCTTTAGATCTGAAGTGGGTTTCTTGTAGACAGCATGTATATGCATCTTGTTTTGTATCCATTCAGCCAGTCTGTGTCTTTTGGTTGAAGCATTTAATCCATTTACATTTAAAGTAATTATTGATATATATGTTCCTATTGCCATTTTCTTAATTGTTTGGGGTTTGTTTTTGTAGATCTTTTTCTTCTCTGTATTTCCTGACTATATAAGTCCCTTTAACATTTGCTGTAAAGCTGATTTGGTGGTACTGAATTCTCTTTACTTTTGCTTGTCTGAAAAGCTTTTGATTTATTCATCAATTTTGACAGTAACACAATATAGTAGGAGACTTTAACACCTGACTTGCACCAATGGACAGATCATCAAAACAGAAAATTAATAAGGAAACACAAGTCTTAAATGATACATTAGATGAGGTGGATCTCATTGATATCTTCAGGACATTCCATCCAAATGCAGAAGAATACACCTTCTCAAGTGCACAAGGAACATTCTCCAGGATAGACCACTTCATGGGTTACAAATCAAACCTCAGTAAATTTAAGAAAATTGAAATCATATCAAGCATCTTTTCTGACCACAATGCTATGAGACTAGATATCAATTACTATAAAAAACACAAACAAATGGAGATTAAACAATACATTTCTAAATAACAAACAGGCTACTGAAGAAATCAAAAGGGAAATCAAAAAATTCCTAGAAACAAATGACAATGAAAACACAACACCTCAAAACCTATGGGATGCAGCAAAAGCATTTCTATGAGGAAAGTTTATAGCAATACAATCTTACCTCAAGAAACAAGAAAAAAAATAAGAAAAACATCGACTAGACAACCTACCTTTACACCTAAAACAACTGGAAAAAGAAGAATAAAACCCCCCAAAATTAGCAGAAGGAAAGAAGTCATAAGAAAAACATCGAATAGACAACCTAGCTTTATACCTAAAACAACTGGAAAAAGAAGAACAAAAACCCCCCAAAATTAGCAGAAGGAAAGAAGTCAACATCAGAGCAGAAATAAATGAAAAAGAAATGAAAGAAACAATAGTAAAGATTAATAAAACTAAAAGCTGGTTCTTTGAGAAGATAAAAAAAAAATTGACAAACCTTTAGCCAGACTCATCAAGAAAAACAGAGAAGAATCGAGTCAACAAAATTAGAAATGAAAAAGGCGAGGTTACAACAGACAATGCAGAAATACAAAGTATTATAAGAGACTATTACGAACAACTATATGGCAATAAAATGGTAACCTGGAAGAAATGGACAGATTCTTAGAAAAGTTCAATCTTCCAAGACTGAACCAGAAAGAAATAGAAATTATGAACAACCCAATTAGAAGCACTGAAATCAAAGCTGTGATAAAAAATCTCCCCAAAAAACAAAAGCCTTGGACCAGATGGCTTCACAGGTGAACTCTATCAAACATTTAGAGAAGAGCTGATGACTATCCTTCTAAAACTCTCTCAAAAAAGTGCAGAGGAAGGAACACTTCCAAACTCATTCTACAAGGCAACTATCACCCTGATACCAAAACCAGACAAAGACAACACATAAAAAAAGAAAACTACAGGCCAATATCACTAATGAACATAGATGCAAAAACCCTCAACAAAATTTTAGCAAACAGAATTCAACAACACATTAAAAAACTCATACACCATGATCAAGTTGGGTTTATTCTAGGGATGCAAGGATTCTTCAATATATGCAAATCAATCAATGTGATACACCATCCTAACAAATTGAAAGATAAAAACCATATGATAATCTCAATAGATGCAGAAAAAGCCTTTGACAAAATTCAGCACCCATTTATGATTAAAATTCTTCAAAAAATGGGCATAGAAGGAACTACCTCAACATAGTAAAGGCCATATATGATAAGTCCACAGCAAACATTACTCTCAATGGTTAAAAACTGAAAGCATTCCCCCTAAGATTAGGAACAAGACAATGGTGTCCACTTTCACCACTATTATTCAACATAGTTTTGGAAATCCTAGCTATAGCAATCAGAGGAGAAAAGGAAATAAAAAGAATCCAGATCAGAAAAGAAGTAAAGCTCTCACTGTTTGCAGATGACATGATACTATAGATAGAAAACCCTAAAGATACTATCAGAAAATTACTAGAGCTAATCAGTGAATTTAGCAAAGTCACAGGATACAAAATCAATACACAGAAATCACTTGCATTCCTATATTCTAACAATGAAAAATCATAAAGAGAAAATGAGGGATCAATCCCATACACCATTGCAACAAAAAGAATAAAGTATCTAGGAATAAACTTAAGAGGACAAAAGAATAGAAAATTATAAGACACTGATGAAAGAAATCAAAGACGACATAAACAGATGGAGAGTTATTCCATGTTCCTGGGTAGGAAGAATCAATATTGTGAAAATGACTATACTACTAATGCAATCTAAAGGTTCAATGCAATCCCTATCAAATTACCAATGGCATTTTTCACAAAACTGGAACAAAAAAATTTCAAAATTCATATGGAAACAGAGTCAGTCAGTTCAGTCACTCAGTAGTGTCTGACTCTTTACAACTCCATGGACTGCAGCATGCCAGGCTTCCCTGTCCTGTCTTTTTGCCCTTTCATACTATTCATGGGGTTCTCAAGGCAAGAATACTGAAGTGGTTTGCCATTCCCTTCTCCAGTGGACCACATTTTGTCAGAACTCTCCACCATGACCCAACTGTCTTGGGTGGCCCTAAACGGCATGGCTCATAGTTTCGCTGAGTTAGACAAGGCTGTGGTCCATGTGGAAACATGGAAGACCCCGAATAGCCAAAGCATCTTGAGAAAGAAGAACAGAGCTGGAGGAATCAACCTTCCTGACTTCAGATTATCCTACAAAGCTACAGTCGTCAAGACAGTATGGCACTGGCACAAAAACAGAAATACAGACCAATGGAACAAGATAGAAAGCCCAGAAATAAGCCCATGCACCTATGGGTACCTTATTTTTGAAAAAGGAGGCAAGACTATACAATGGGGCAAAGACAGTCTCTTCAATAAGCAGTGCTGGGAAAACTGGACAGCTACATGTAAAAGAATGAAATTGGGAGGGGGGGATCGGGATGGGGAACACATGTAAATCCATGGCTGATTCATGTCAATATATGGCAAAAACCACTACAATATTGTAAAGTAATTAGCCTCCAACTAATAAAAATAAATGAAAAAAAAAAATAAAAAGAGCTAAAGATATGTAAAAAAAAAAAAAAAAAGAATGAAATTAGAACACTTCCTAATACCACACACAAAAATAAACTCAAAATGGATTAAAGACCTAAATGTAAGACCAGCAACTATAAAACTCTTAGAGGAAAACATAGGCAGAACACTTGATGACATAAAGCAAGATCCTCTATGACCCATCTCTTAGAGTAATGGAAATAAAAACAAAAGAGTTAACAAGTGGGACCTGATTAAACTTAAAAGCTTTTGCACAGCAAAGGAAACTAAAAGCAAGGTGAAAAGACAACCCTCAGAATGGGAGAAAATAATAGCAAATGAAACAACTGTGAGGCTGTCACGGCTAACGCCATGGCAGGCAGCCTAGATTAGGAGTAGGCCTGGTTTCCCAGGGTAACATAATAATCAGGCCTCCTAGAGCCAGCCAATCAACATATGCCTAGCCAGAGAAAAGGGAACCTATCAGGGGAAAGCTGAAAGCCCCACGTTAGGCCAACAAAAATTACCTTGCAACTGTGTAACCTATCAGCTTGCGCCAACTACCCACTGTGTAACCAATCCGATTGCGCCAACTACCTGCTGCTTATTTTGACCTAATAAATACCCGAGAGAACTGGGGCTTGGGGCCTTTTGTCCTCACACACCTGGTGAGGGCGGGAGGCCCTGGCTCGAGTCAGTAATAAATTCCCCTATTGAGAGTTGCATTGTTTCGAGGAGTCTTCTTTCCCGACCGGGGACTCGGACTACGGGCAGAACACTGACAAAGGATTAATTTCCAAAATATACAAGCAGCTCATACAACTCAATACCAGAACAACAAACAACCCAATCAAAAAGTGGGAAAAATACCTAAACAGGCATTTCTCCAAAGAAGACATACAGGTGGCTAACATGAAAAGATGGTCAAAATTGCTCATTATTAGATCAGACGAGATCGGGCGCGTTCAGGGTGGTATGGCCGTAGACCAAAATTGCTCATTATTAGAGAAATGCAAATCAAAACTACAATGAGATATCACCTCACACTGGTCAGAATGGCCATCATCAAAAAGTCTACAAACAATAAATGCTGGAGAGGGTGTAGAGAAAAGGGAACCCTCTTGCACTGTTGGTGGAAATGTAAATTGATGCGGCCACTATGGAAGATGGTATGGAGATTCCTTAAAAAACTAGGAATAAAACCACCATATGACCCAGCAATCCCACTCCTAGGCATATACCCTGAGGAAACCAAAATTGAAAAAGACACATGTATCTCATTGTTTATTGCAGCACTATTTACAATAGCTAGAACAAGGAAGTAACCTAGATGTCCATTGACAAATGAATGGATAAAGAAGTTGTGGTACATATACACAATGGAATATTACTCAGCCACAAAAAGGAACACATTTCAGTCAGTTCTAATGAAGTGGATGAACCTAGAGCCTATTATACAGAGTGAAGTAAGTCAGAAAGAGAAAGATAAATATCACATACTAATGGATATATACAATCTAGAAAGATGGTACCAAAGAATTTATTTGCAGGGCAGCAGTGGACAAACAGACATAGAGAACAGACTTATGGACATGGGGAGAGGGGAGGAGAGGGTGAGATGTATGGAGAGAGAATAACATGGAAGCTTACATTACCATATGTAAAATAGATAGCCAAAAGGAATTTGCTGTATGCCTCAGGAAACTCAAACAGGGGCTCTGTATCAACTTAGAGAGGTGGGATGGGAGGGAAATGGGAAGCAGGTTCAAGGTGGGGGGGGGATAAATATATACATATATACACACACATATATATACACCTATGGCTGATTCATGTTGAGGTTTGACAGAAAACAACAAAATTCTGTAAACCAATTATCCTTCAATTTAAAAATTAATTAATTTAAAAAAAAAGAGATTAGTAACATGTGATATGTTTCCCCTTGAGGTAAAATTTATATATTGTGAAATGTACGGACCTTAAGTATAAATTTTCATACATTGTAATTTATGAAAGGTAATGCCCATTAAAAATACCTCAATCTAGATATGAAATGCTTCCATTACTCTGGGAACTTTCCTCATTCCTCTTCCAGTTAGTCCCTGCCTTCTCTGTCCAAAGGCCACCACTATTCTGATTCTATCACTGAAATCTTTCTTTTTTTCCTTAAAATGTCCAAATTCTCCCACTAGATTGTAAATTTTCCTAAAGGAGGATCTGCCTGATTCTTTTTCTCCCTTAGAGTGTGTGTGTGTATGTGTGTGTGTGTGTGTGTGTGTGTGTTAAAATATATACAACATAAAATTTGCCATTTTAAGTTTTGAACTGTGCAATTCAGTGGAATTAGTTATATTCACAGTGTTGTGCAACCATCACAATTTACTTCCAAAACTTTTTTTATCACCCCAAACAGAAATTCTATAACCATTAAGCAATCATATCTCCCTTGACCCAGACACTAATAACCTCTTGTCTACTCCCTATATTTATGCATTTGCCTATTCTAAGATATTTCATATAAGTGGAATCATAACATTTGTCTTTTTGTGTCTGGCATATTTCACTTAGCATCATGTCTTCAAGGTTCATCCATTCATAGCGTATGTCAGAATTTCTTTCCTTTTTAAGGCTGAATAATATTCCATTGCATAAACACACCACATTTTGTTTATTCATTCATATGTTGATGGACACTTAGTTTTTTTCCACATTTTGGCTGTTACGAATAATTCTGTTATGAACATTTTGGTGTACAAGTGTCTGAGTCCTTGTTTTTATTTATTTATTTATTTATTTATTTGAGTTCTTGTTTTTAAATCTTTCTATGACTGGGAGAGAAACTGGCTTGGTCATATGGTAGTCCTGTTTAACTCTTGGAGAAACTGCCAAACTGTTTCCCACAGCAGCTGCACCATTTTACATTCCCACCAGCAATGCACAAAGGTTCCAACTTCTCCACATTCTTACCAACACTTGTTATTATCTTTTTGATAACAGCCATCATAGTACATTGGAAGTGGCATTTCACTGTGGTTTTTACTTGCATTTCCCTAATGACTAATGGTGTTGAACACTTTCCATGTGCTTGTTTCTTATTTGGTGAAAAAAAGAGAAAGACAGTAAATTGTCTAGGAGGGGACACAGGGCCAGTATAACTACTTTAGGGAGGTAGGTGGCAATAGTAATTTTGCTTTGTCCTAAAAAGGAATTTGTTACTAATGTAATTTGAAAACAACTTCTTTCTCATCTGTGGCTTCAGTTATCATCTATACACTGATGATTCAAACATCCCTACCTCTAAGCCATATGCTGAAGTCAAGTTAAACATTCCTATTTTCATATTTTTACTATAAAGCTCCATTCATTCAACATACATGTGTTGGGTGCCCATTGTGTGCTATATGGACTGTTGTAAGTGCTGGGGATCCAATAGTGAATATACCAAACAGATCTTTAGCCTGAAGAATTTATATACTTGTTTACACTTGGTGTGGTACAGGCACCTAACTTAGTATGTTCAAAAACTGAACTCATGGAGTGATATCAGTGAAAAGGATGGAGTTAGTACCTCCAGTAGCCTGTACCTCCCCAGAATTACAAAAAAAAAAAAAAAGAAAGAAAAAAACAGGAAAAACTGTCAGAATGAACATGACAGAGTTCCAGGAGATATTCTGGACAGGTATTTCATGTTCAGTAATGCTGAGCAGAACTTTAGTTCCATCTAAATAAAATGTGAATTTAAAGTTAGGTTCTCCACACAGAGGACAAATATTGTGTGGTATTGCTTCTATGTGGAATCTAAGAAAATGGTACAAATGAACTTATTTACAAAACAGTAATAGAGTCACAGATGTAGAAAACAGGCCTATAGTTACCAGGGGGGACCGGGGGAGGGATAAATTGGGAGATTGGGATTGACATATACACATAACTGTATAAAAAACAGATAACTAATAAGGACCAGGGAACAATACTCTGTAATGGCCTATATGGAAAAAGAATCTAAAAAAAGTGGATATATATATTTGTATTAGATTCACTTTGCTGTACACCTGAAACTAATGCAACATTATACATCAAATATACTCCAATAATTTTTTTTAACTGCGCTTACTACCTTTCCTTAATATATACTCCTTTTACTGCATCTTCATCTCAGGTGACAGGATCCCCATCTTGTCATCCAATCTCCCAAGTAAGAAACCTCTGAGTCAGCCTTGACTCCACCGTCTTCCCTTATCCCACACATTCCATCCATCATCAAAATTATCTCTGGTACCTTTCCCCTCCTCTCCATGCCTACTGCCTTTGATTGTTTCAGATTCTCATTCTCTCTCATTAGGACCAATGCAGCTATTTCCTAACCCTTTTCACTGCCTCCAGTTTCTCCTCCCGTCAATCCATCATGCATGTCACCTACTCAATTAGCTTTCTAAAAGAGCAATCACAAGATTCTGCTGCCCTTGTTAAAACCTCTGCTGGACTTCCCTGGTGGTCCAGTGGTTAGGACTCCACTCTTCTAATGCAGGGGGCATGGGTTTGACCCCTGGTTGGGGAACTAAGATCCCACATGCCTATATGGCTCAGCCAAAAAATAAACAACATTTAAGAAAACTAAATAAAATAAATAAAAATAAAAATGACCTCTACTGGCTCCAGGAGAAAGTTCCAGCTCCTGGGACATCCTTCACAACTTAGTCTCAACCATGCAGCATCATCTTTCCATTTTTCACTCCAGCCACAAAAATATCTTGCAATTCTAGCTATTCCACACCACCATTTTTTTTTTTTTTTTGGCTAGGATCATACTTCTCATGGAACTCACTTACTTACTTCTACCTTATATATATTTTGTCTTCAAGACTAATCTCAAAGGTCACAGCCACTGTGATGTTTTTCCTCCACTCTCAGAACTGAGCCTCCACCCACATCATGCTTCTGCAACACTCCTTATATTACAGAGCACCCTGCATTTTACCTTTTTGTGAAGAAAACCTATCTTCTTTGGAATGTGAATTCCTGAAAGGCAGAGAATGTGTCACACTCCCCTCATCTCTATAACCTCAACATTTAGCACAGTACCTGGTACATGGGAGTCTCAAAATGTTGCTGAGTTCCCTCTTCCCTTCCCCTCAGTAACTGTTCTAAATCTCTGCCACTCTCCTCAAATCCTTTTCCCAACTTCTCAGTTCAGTCTATCTGAACTTTCAGCAGATGACCTCACCAGAAAGAGGCCATCACTTTGTTGCTCTTCAGCTGCTAAGTCGTGTCCGACTCTTTGTGACCCCATACACTGCAGCATGCCATGCTTTCCTGTCCTTCACTATCTCCCGGAGCTTGCTGAAACTCATGTCCATTGAGTCGGCGATGCCATCCAACCATCTCGTCCTCTGTCATCCCCTTCTCCTGCCTGCAATCTTTCCCAGCATCAGGGTCTTTTCTAATGAGTCAGCTCTTTGCATCAGGTGACCAAAGTATTGGAGCTTCAGCTTCAGCATCAGTCCTTCCAATGAATATTCAGGATTGATTTCCTTTAGAGTTGACTGGCTTGATCTCCTTGCAGTCCAAGGGACTCTCAAGAGTCTTCTCCAACATCACAGTTCAAAGGCATCAATTCTTTAATGCTCAGCCTTCTTTATGGTCCAACTCTCACATCCATACATGACTACTGAAATAACTACAGCTTTGAGTATATGGACCTTTGTCGGGAAAGTAATATCTCTGCTTTTTAATATGCTGTCTAGGTTTATGATATATTTGCTTCCAAGGAACAAGTGTCTTTTAATTTCATGGCTGCACTCACCATCTGCAGTGATTTTGAAGCCCAAGAAAATAAAGGCTGTCACTGCTTCCATTGATTCCCCATCTATTTGCCATGAAGTGATGGGACTAGATGCTGTGATCTTCATTTTTTGAATGTTGAATTTTAAGTCAGCTTTTTTACTCTCTTCTTTCACTTTCATCAAGAGTCTCTTTAGTTCCTCTTTGCTTTCTGCCATAAAGGTGGTGTCATCTGCATATCCGAGGTTATTGATATTTCTCCCGGCAATTGTGATTCCAACTTGTGCTTCATCCAGCTCAGCATTTCACATGATATACTTTGCATATAAGTTAAATAAGCAAGGTAACAATATACAGTCTTGATGTACTCCTTCCCAATTTTAAACCAGTTGGTTGTTCCATGTCTGGTTCTAACTGTTGTTTCTTGACCTGCATACAGGTTTCTCAGGAGGCAGGTAAGGTGGTCTGGTATTCCCATCTCTTTAAGAATTTTCCAGTTTGTTGTGATCCACACAGTCAAAGGCTTTAGTGTAGTCAATGAAGCAGTGGATGTTTTTCTGGACTTCTCTTGCTTTTTCTATGATCCAGATGTTGGCAATTTGATCTCTGGTTCCTCTGCCTTTTCTAAATTCAGCTTGAATATCTGGAAATTCTTGGTTCACATACTGTTGAAGCCTAGCTTGAGAATTTTGAGCATTACTTTGCTAGCATATGAGATGAGTGCAATTGTGCCGTAGTTTGTGCATTCTTTAGCATTGCCTTTCTCTGGGATTGGAGTGAAAAGTGACCTTTTCCAGTCCTGGGGCCACTGCTGAGTTTTCCAAATTTGCTGGCAAATTGAATGCAGCACTTTTACAGCATCATCTTTTAGGATTTGAAATAGCTCAACTGGAATTCCATCACCTCCACTAGCTTTGTTCGTAGTGATGCTGCCTAAGGGCCATTTGACTTCGCACTCCAGGATGTCTGACTCTAGGTGAGTGATCACACCATCATGGTCATCTGGGTCATTACAATCTTTTCTTTTTGTATAATTCTTCTGTGTATTCATGCCACCTCTTCTTAATATCTTCTGCTTTTGTTAGGTCCATACTGTTTCTGTCCTATATTGTGCCCATCTTTGCATGAAATATTCCCTTGGTATTCCTAATTTTCTTGAGGAGATCCATACATGACTACTGGAAAAACTATAGCTTTGACTATACGGACCTTTGTCGGCAAAGTGATGTCTCTGTTTTTTAAAATGCTGTCTAGGTTTGTCATAGCTTTTCTTCCAAGGAGCAAGTGTGTTTTAATTTCATGGCTGCAGTCACTGTCTGCAGTGATTTTGGAACCCAAGAAAATAAAGTCTGTCACTGTTTCCATTTTTTCCCCATCTATTTGCCATGAAGTGGTGGGACCGGATGCCATGACCTTAGTTTTTTGAATTTTGAGTTTTAAGCCAGTTTTTTTTTTACTCTCCTCTCTCATCCTTATCAAGAGGCTCTTCAGTTGCTCTTCACCTATGCCATTAGAGTGGCCATCACTTACGACATCTTTTACCATCTACCCTTGCCACATACCTACATACCAACCTATGCTTTCCTCCTTGCCTCGGCTCACAGAGGAAGATGTGTCCCTTGTCCACCCAAGACCAGTGCCACCACTGTGTTCCAAGATCTCCTCTCATCTCCTCAAGGCTTCTTCAATCATCCTTCCCTCCTTTTCCATCCATATTCATTCAACAAATATTTACAGAGCAACGCTGTATCTGGATGCTGGGGTTAGAATGACAAATGAGTTAGATAATGCTCCAGACCTCATAAAACTTCCACTGTAGTGAGAAAGACAGACCAAAAAAAATTGAAATGGATGTAAAGTAAATGAATAGGAAGATAAGGGAATAAGAGGTCACTTTATTTTTGTTTTTTGGTATTTTTCCCAGGAAACATGATTTATTGTTGTTTAGTTGCTAAGTTGTGTCCAGCTCTTTTGTGACCCCATGGACTGTAGCCCACTAAGCTTCTCTGTCTATGGGATTTCCCAGGCAAGAATACTGGAGTGACTTGCCATTTTCTTCTCCAAGGGATCTTCCCAACCCAGGGATTGAACCCATGTCTCCTGCCTTAGGAGCTGGATTCTTTACCACTGAGTCACCAGGTCACTTTAAATAAGGAAGTCAAGGACTTCCCTGGTGACCCAGTGGTTAAGACTCTGTGCTCCCAATGCAGGGGACTGGGGTTTGATCCCTGGTCAAGGAACTAAATCCCACATGCCCAATGAAGAGTTGGCATATGGCAGCAAAGATCAAAGACTCTGTGTAGCACAACTAAGACCTTGTGTAGCCAAGTAGATAAATATCAAATAAATATATAAGGAGGACAGAGGGAAAAAAAACCTTTTTTTGTAGATGTGACTTTTTTTTTAATTTTTAAAAAATTTTTTTTGGATGTGACATTTGAACAGATGCCTTAAGGATGTGGATATGAATGAATTTTCTGTGTGAAGTTCTGGGGGATGAGGAGTCCAGGTAGAAGGAACAGTGGTACAAGGATCCAGAGAGAAAGAGAAAAGCCAAGGTTGTCTCAATGGCCTATAAGGCCCTCCAAGCTCTAGACCCCCCATCATCTCTCTGACCTCATTTCCTACTGCCCTTCCCCTCCCTCTGTCCCACCGACCTCCTTGCTGATTTTCAATTATGTCATGTGTACGCTCACCCTAGAGCCTTTGTTCTGGCTGTTCTCACTGCCTGCAAAGTTTTCCTTAGATATCTGCTTGGCTAACTTGTTCACTTCCTTCAAGTCTTTGCTCAAAAGTCACCTTCTCTACAAGGCCTACCCAACTACCCTACTTAAAATGAGTATTCACATCCCCTCTGCCACGGACACTCCTGATCCCCTTATCCTACTTTGCTTTTTCTTTTTCTTTTGGCTGCACTGGCTCTTCATCGCAGCACACAGACTCTGTAGTTGTGGCACACAGGCTTGGCTGTTTCATGGCATGTGGGCTCTTAGTTCCCCCACCAGGGATCAAATACATGTCCCCTGCATTGGAAAGTGGATTCTTAACCTCTGGACCCCCAGGAAAGTTCCGCTTTTTATTTGTCTATAGTGCCTATCACCTTGTAACATACTACATAATTTACTTATTCATTAAGTCTACTGTTTATTGACTACCCCCTCACTAGAACATAAACTTCACGAGGATAGGAATCTTTTGTTTGGTCACTAGTGTGTTCTAAGGACTCAGAAGAGTGCCTGGCACAATGTGGGTGCTTCACACAAATTTATTAATTAAATGAATTCTTCAAAACTCATCTCAGATATCAGGTTCTTCACAAAGTATTTCCCAGCTGTGAACAAGCCCCACTTTCCCCCAAATTAATTCCCCCTCCTTTCGGCTACCTTTGTATCTTGAACCATTGTTGGATTTTCCAGATAATATTGTCGTTTGTATGTCTAGATTATGAGGGCAAAGTTTGGGACCCATCTGATATTTTTCTACATTCTTGTAGAATTATTATTCTTGTCATCTCAGGGCCTGACAATAGTATACATGTATTATTTTGATAAATAAACTAGTAAAGCCACACCAAGATCAGAAGTCTGGAAATATTCTGTTAGCGACCGTGTGGGAAACAGGCCTGCCCACAGTGTTGACAGGAGTGTAAACTGACTGACTTACGCTCCCTGCAGGACAAAGTGAAAAATATCTATCAAGTTAAACATTTACTTCCTAAAATTCTGCTTTTAAGAATGTATCTATCAGGGCTTCTCCTCTGGTGGTCTAGTGGTTAAGAATCCACCTGCCAATGCAGGGGACATGGGTTCGATCCCTGGTCTGGGAAGATCCCACATCCCAAAGGGCGATTAAGCCCCTGCACCACAACTACTGAAATCTGCACAGTGAGAAGCCTGCGCACCACAATGAAGAGCAGCCTCTGCTCGACTGCAATCAGAGAAAGCTCATGCACAGCAGCGAAGACCCAGTGCAGCCATAAATAAATAAAATTTTAAAAAGAATGCATCTATCATATTTACTCATTCAAGTATTCCAAGATACAGAGATATTCACTGAGACATTGTTTATTTTATATATATATGTACATATACATATATATATATAACTTAACTGTCCCACCTGTAGGGCCTTATACTAATTATAGTATATCCTTAACAGAATACTCTGTGGCTGCTATGTAAGATGAGACATATCTGTAGGTACAAACACAGAACAAGCTCTGAGATGTATCAAATAGAAAGCATATAATGTAGGTAAACATGGAGTACGCCAATATGTGTATTCACAAAAAGGAGAACACTAGATACACATGCTTATATGTTCACAGAGTATTTTGGAAAGATAAACAAGAAACTCTGAACAGCGGCTGCCTCTAGAGAGGAGGACTGGAGTATCAGAAGTCAAGGTAAGGGGAACACTTATTTTACACTGTATACTCTGTTAGTCTGAATTTTTTTTTATCATGTATATTACATTTCCAATAATAATTTTAAAAATTTTAATGATAAAGTAAGACTCACAATTGCATATTAGGAAAGGATGGAGAAGGATTCAACCCTCCACTGGGCCTTAGGTGATTGACAGGAAAATGTCACATCTTTTTTAGGAGTTTCTATCTTCAGTCTCTCTTTGGATGAGAAAGGGAAAAGGAGTGGGACTGGAGACTTGGATTAGGAACTTGATCTTGCCACTGAGCCACTCCTGGAAAGATGGTGGCCATGGCCCACTGGAGAGTGTCCAAAGAACCTTGATTAGGGGTTAAGATCCATGTATTATGTGAGAGGCCGTGAGAGTTTCCCTGGGGTGGCTATATTCAGAGTGGGGATACTAAGTAGTCAGTTTCTTCTACAACAAGGCCCAGTCTGATATTATGAGCACAGGAAGACTGTCTTGATCTCAAGAATCAGCACTGGCCAGGGAAGTCTGGGCTGCCAAAGGGTTGGGGCTGGCTCCCTTCCTAGGGAAATTGTCCTGTCATGCAGGGAAACTGAGACAGAAACCTTGGCCCATGAAGCAGAGGAAAAGGAAGAGGCGGGGGTTTGGTGGGCTTAGGGTTCCCCAGAGCTCACTTCAGGCAGTGAAACGTGGGAAAGGTTCCTGGGCTTTTGGAGAACAGAGTGAAGGACATATGATGTGGGAAATGGCAGGCATACATAAAGGGAAGTGAGTTAGGTAAAAAAAAAACATTACTTAGCTGTTCTGTTCCTTTCCATCTTCACAACCCAAAGCAGATATCATAAAATTGAGTCCCTTGTTCCTATGAGTCCAGGGCTGGAAGAGTCCTTAAAGATATTTTAGCCAACATCCTCAGTGATGCTAGAATCCTTCTGTGCTTTAGACTCCATTCATACACTCCCAGAACTAGCAATGCCTCAGAGACCACAGGACCTGCTATACAAGGCTCTTCTCCCGCTTTCTCCTCAGGAGAAGCAGGCCTGGAAGGATCTTTCCCCACAGCCTTTCTCTGCCTGGCCCAAGTTCCAGCTCCCAGTAAGAAGCCCATGCCTGACAGAGCTCCACTTTCTTCCTCTCCCAGAGGCAGCTTAAAGTCAGGAGGAGGCACAATGCTGAGAAGCCCAGAAAGTTCCCCAGATTCCTCTGTGATCAGGTCAACTTCATTAAAACGAACTATGTTCCCTGAGGATTTGATCGTGGAGGTGGTGTTGCTTGCTGTATCACAGTTCCTATGGCTACAGACTCACAGTGAGAGGGAACAGGTATACATCATCACCTTCCTGTAAAACTGGGATCTGACCTCCTTTATAGTCAAACATGCAGCAGGCCCCCGCGCGAATGGCAGAGCATGAACAGAATCAAGAGAGTCCTGAATGACTTCAGTGGAAAAGAACACTAAATGAAATGATGCTTGTGAAAGGATGTGTTCTATCCTTGGTTCAGCTTGCATCCTGCATAATTGTTCACCATTCATCTTTCATACCCAGAAGGGAGATCATCCAACTGAAAGGGTTGCAAACTGGCAGGCCCCAGGCCAAATAAAACCCATAAACCTGTCTGGTATGAGTTCAGAATGTTTAAAACATGTTTTAAGTCAACTTTTAAAAAATCCGTATATCTTTTCAGTGAAAAAAAAAAATCCAGTTTTCAGTGTCAATGCCCTCCTGTCAAAGGCTCTCAAGAACAAACCTGTAATTGAACAAAGTTGGGTTTATTGACTCATTGCAGAAGGAGACCACACAATATGTGAAACTGTGAGACATCTCAGTAAGAGATGCTGTAAATGACTTATTGTAGGACTTGAACTTGTGTTAGGTTTCTGGGGAGGATTTAAGAAAATGAGCTGACTCTGATTTAGATGCTATGAAGAAGTGGGGAGTAGTTCTATGATTGGTATCTTAACACTTTTAATCTAAATGATAGGAAGACTAAAGCTATCACTGATAAAGAAGGAAAAGTAATTTATATTAGGCAGGATGTGGGTATTGAATCATTTCTGTTGTTTGGATAATGTTCTTGCTTTTCGTTCGTTTACTATTTATTTATTTGGCTGTGCTGTGTCTTAGTTGCAGCACGCAGGATCTTTTAAGTTGCAGCATGTGAACTCTTAGTTGTGGCATGTGGGATCTAGTTCCCTGACCAGGGATTGAACCCAGGCCCCCTGCATTGGAATCTCAGAGTCTTAGTGACTGGACCACCAGTGAAGTCCCTATTCTTATTTTTGACTGTGTTCACATATAATGACATGGTGGTCTTATTTTTGTTTCGATCCATCACAGTTGACAGTGTGGCCCTGAATCTATGATACTGGTGTTCTGTAAAATCGATTACATTTTATCAAGAGAAAACATCTAGCTGTGAGTTCATACTGGCTCCTATCAACACCAAGGCTGAGATGATAGTGCCAACCAGCTCCAGGCTGTCAGAGGATGCTTTCTCTTTCTGTCTCCCTCTTGGCCAAAGGCAGATGCTTCCATCCATGCTTCAGGATGTTAGCTTACCACCCAGCTTTTCACCATTGCAAAGATTTTGTTCATCAGGAGACTGTCAAGAGAAGATCTATATAGTTAGACTAAGGTTAGTCTTTCCTTCTCCTTTTGTTGCCGGATGAAGTCTCAAAACCTCTGATACAATGATGGTTACACAGCAGCATTTAAAACTGTGACCAGGACTTCCCATGTGGTACAGTGGATAAGAATCGGCCTGCTAATGCAGGAGACATGGGTTCGATCTCTAGTCCAGGAAGATTCCACATGTTGAGTAACTTAGCCTGTGCACCACAACTACTGGGCCCAAGTTCCAGGGCCCATGAGCTGTGAATACTGAGCCAGTGTGCTGCGATAACTAAAGTCCACGTGCCTAGAGCTTGTGCCCCGCAACAAGAAGCCACTGCAATGAGAAGCCTGCACACCACAACGAAGAACAGCCCCTGCTATTAGTAGTTCCAAAGTCCAGCTTGTCTTTCTTAGCAATTCAAGTTATTTATTTTTTTTAGCATAGTCACAGGCTGCTCAACTTGACCTGTATTTATATAGGTGCTTCAAGCTGTGTTTGCCAAAACATGAATTTCCCTTTGGTTAATGAATTTAAATGTAAATTGGTTGTTGGACTTCTAAGTAGCAGTTGTCATTTATGATGTCTGCTGAGGTTAGAGACAAGATCTGGATCACCTTTTCCAGTAGTATTACCCCTCTCTGGCAAGTATAGCTCATACAGCATGCATGATAATGGAGTAGGTTATCCCTCCTGGGAGTTTTCTTGAATAGCCTATTCTTAAACAGTCTGCCTCATTTTGGAGATTTCTGGAGAAGTGATAGTTTAGAATACTTTAAAGGCTCTTAACAATTACCCTGAATACACAGGATAAGTTAGTGTGCAGCAGGCAGGTAAAAGCCTGTTGTCTGCATGAGAAGTTAAACCCAGGACTTCCCTGGTGGTCCAGTGGCTAAGACTACGCCCTCCCAATGCAGGGGTCCCAGGTTCAATCCCTGGTCAGGGAACTAGATCCTACATGCTGCAACTAAGAGTTTGCATGCTGCAACTAACCTGACACATCAAAAAGGAAAAAACATTGGACCCTACTGAGGCATCGATTGTGGTTAGGAGTACCCAATTTGGGGACCCTTGAGGTAGACAGATTCCTTGAATGGATTACATGGTGCTTTCAAGTAAAGTTGGAGTGTCTTAGAAGAGAATAGCAAGGATAGCCCCAATCTTTAGTTCCTATTCCGGATGACCTAGATTTTATAAGGGAGAATCCCTTGGACAGAGAAGCCTAGTAGGCTACAGTCCATAGGGTCGAAAAGAGTCAGACACGACTAAAGTGACTGAGCACCAGCGTGAGCATAATGACCTTAGCAAAAGTATTTCATTCAAGTCCAAGTTTTGTTAAGACCGAACTTTGGAATTAATTACGTGAGAAAAACTTAAGACCAGAAAGGACTTGTTTTGAGTATCTACATTGTACGTTAGAAGTTATTACATTTTTGGTCAACAGGATTAGATAGGGAGGCAATAGTTCCAGGAATGAGGTCAATTCAGAGCAATACCTACGGTCTGAAAAATATGCACTAGACTATTTTTTTTCCTTAAGCAGCAGCAGGAGACCACAAGAGTCGAAAGTAACAAGATGAAAATAGGGAAGACATATTAAGAAAACTTTTAGGGGGCCTCCCGAGTGATCCATTGGTTAAGAATCTGCCTTGCAAAGCAGGGGACATGGGTTTGATCCCTGCTTGAGGAACTAAGATCCCACATGCCAAGGAACTAAGCCCTTGTGCCACAACTAGAGAGTCCATGTGCCAAAATGAAAGATCTTGCATGATGAAACTAAGACCTGATGCAGCAAATAAATTAAAATATTTAAATTAAAAAAGAAAACAGTCAAAGAGAATGTTAAAGACAATAGGCAAGATTACTAGGAGAACAAAAGGTAAGGGAAAGGGTACTGAAGAATCAAAAAATTAGTCTTGTTCTGCAGAATCTGTTCATATGTGCAGTTATCATCTTGACCTTTCATCTTGGACAGAAGCTGCCCACAGTCTTCTGTAAAAGACTGTAAAAGTAGCTTCTAGAAAATGTCTAAGAATGCTCAGTTTGAGGTCTCCCAATGGACTAGAGGCTCAGGACCCTGGAGAAAACAGTGTATGTCATTTCACTTAGGAAATATGAGCCGAAAGATAACAACACAATTAAAGTTCCAGAAGAAAACATAGAGGCAAGGTAAGTTCTTTGATATTAGTCTTGGCAATGATATTTTGGGTTTGATACCAAAAACAAAGGCAACAAAAGCAAAAATAAACAAGTAGAACTACATCAAACTAAAAAGCTTCTGCACAGCAAAGGAAACCAACAAAATGAAAAGGCAGCCTATGAAGTAGGAGAAAGTATTTGCAAATCATACATTTGATAAGGGATTAACATCCAAAATATATAAAGAACTCATGCAACTCAATAACAACAACAAAAAAATCCAATTTAAAAATGGACTGAGAATCTGACTAGATAATTTTCCAGAGAAGACAAACAAATGGCCAACAGGTGCATAAAAAGGCATGCAATATCACTAATCATCAGGGAAATACAAATCAAAACCACAATGAAATATCACCTTACACCTGTCAGAACGGCTGTCATCAGAAAGACAAGAGAGAAGTGTTGGAGAGGGTGTGGAGAAAAGGGAAGCCTGTGCACTACTGGTGGGAATGTAACCTGGTGTAGCCACTTTGGAAAACAGTACAGAGGGCGTTAAAAAAATTAAAAATAGAAATATCCTGTGATCCAGTAATTCCACTTCTGGGTATACAGACAAAGGAAATGAAACCACAATGTCTAGCAGAGACATTTGCACCCTTATGTTCATTGCAGCATTAGTTAAAATAGCCATGACATGGAAACATCCTAAGTGTCCACTGACAGATGAATGAATAAAGAAAATGTAATGTTTATTTATTTATGTATTTATTTATTTCAGCCATAAAGAAGAAAAAAATCCTGTCATTCGTGACAACTTGAATGGACCTCGAGACTATTATGCTAACAGAAGTGAAAGTCGCTCAGTCGTGTCCTACTCTTTGCGACCCCATGGACTATACAGTCCGTGGAATTTTCCAGGCCAGAATACTGGAGTGGGTAGCCGTTCCCTTCTCCAGGGGATCTTCGCAATCCAGGGATCAAACACAGGTCTCCCACATTGCAGGCAGTTTCTTTACCAGCTGAGCCACCAGGGTAGACAGAGAAAGACAAATATTGTATCACTTATAGGTGGAATCTAAAAAATTCAAGCAGAGAAAGAGAGAACAGATTGGTGGCTGCCAGAGGCTGGAGGTTGGAGTTGGGGAAGTGGATGAAGGTGGTCAAAAGGTACAACTTCCAACTATAAGATAAATAAGTTCTGGTGATATAATGGACAGCATGGTGAGTATTTTTTAAAATTTCAAAAGAAATCATATATGAAAACTTAAGATACTTATAAAATCAATATAAAAAGTAAAAAAGGTTTAAATCATGAGAAAACTAACCCTTAGCTTGTATAAACCAAAATATTATGCTGGCATTATTTTTATATAGCAAATTAAAATGTAAAAACACCGGATCATGTTAAAACTCCTTTTATCTTGGAATTCAGCCCATTTCTATCTTACCTGTAACTATACAAACCCTATTACATAAATATACTTTTTAGTGCTCACAAAGGAAACATATATAGTTTAGCAATCCTTTCAGACATTTTTGTATTATAGTTGACCCTTGAACAATGTGGGAGTTAGGGAACTTAAGGAAATAACACTCCTCAAAACCCCACCCTCTAGGGCACAACTGACTCCCTCCTCAAACTTAGCTACCAACAGCCTTACTGATAATATAAACAGTTGATTAAAACATACTTTTTATGTTATATGTATTGTATACTTACAATAAAGTAAGCTAGAGAAAATGCTATTAAGAAAGAGAAAATACACTTAAGATACTGATTGTATTTGTCGACACTGATACCATATGTTAACATGATGAATCATCTGTCAGTATCTACGTCAATACTGTCTTATATTACACAAAACATTGTAGTTAGTAAATGTGCTACTAATATAATACTGTGTGTATTAGTCACTCAGTCGTGTTAGACTCTTTGGAACCCCATAGACAGTAGCCCACCAGGCTCCTCTGTCCCTGGGATTTTCCACGCAAGAATACTGGAGTGGATAGCCCTTCCCTTCTCCAGAGGATCTTCCTGACCCAGGGATCAAACGTGGGTCTCATACATTGGCAGGCGAGTTCTTTACCACTAGCACCACCTGGGAAGCCTGAGTACTACTAACACTGAACATCAAGAATGAAAAGATGGGGAATTCTCTAGTGGTCTAGAGGTTAGGGCTCCACGCTTCCACCACAGGGGGCATAGGTTCCATCCCTGGTCAGGAAACTTAAGATCCTGCATGCCGTGCTGTAATTGATAGTGCCATGAAGAGTCTGTAAATGTTTGTGTATAAAAGTTTTGATAAATTTTCACTTTTTATAATAGATGTGTATATTTTATGGTTAACAAATGACAAAACATACTAGCATCTATTTATATTTTATGCATTCATAATATACCTTTTTCTTAATTTTTTGATATTTTTAGGCTACACATTTTTTCAAATTATTACAAATTCCCCCTCCAATTTTTCCAATATATTTGGAGATCAAACTCATATTGTTTGAAGGCCAACTGTACTTAACTGAATTGTGCACACTCAACAAAATGTTTTTTTGATTAAGCTTTAAACTTCTCCAAGAGAGAATAATGGACAGGAAAAAATGAGAGAAAGCTACTTCAGACAATCATGAAACTATTACCAAAAAAAAAAAAAAAAAGCTAATCTGTATTCCCTCTGCAGGAAAAGATAAAATAGTTTAAGTCCAAAAAAGAAACTGTTTAAATGCAAATCCCGCCCCCCCAGATTTTGAAATATATTAATACATACACACAAAAGGAGTCACGTTCCACCTAATTTTAAAACATATCTTAGGTGCTTGAAAAGAGAGCTATACAATTTAAAAATCAGTATTTATTAATCTCCAAAGTACAGAAATGAAATATCACCTATGTTAAACAAAACAATCTATTTTTGACTAACATGACAATCCCCTCATGAGGGTCTCTTCTCTTTTTGTTCTACCTTTCTTTTTGTGCCTTTCAAATAAAGAATCTTCTTCTTGTCCCAAGTTCTCCAAAATGGCCACTGCAATTCTAAATGGTCCCTAATGAAATTATGTCAGAAAGATAAGGATACAAGCTAATGTAACTGTAAGAAAACATGAAGGAATCAGGAATTTGGCCCAGTTTTAGTTGAGACAAGAGTTCATAAAACAGTGCTGTGCAAACTTGTATCTCTAGAACTTGGCCAAAGACCAATCGTCATTGATCAGAAGCCAGAGCAAATGACCTGATTCTGGGCAGAAGAAGTGAAACAAAGCAGTTCTCTCGGACACACACAGAACTGAGGTAGAACTCCTTACAATGGTTTGGAATGGCAACCTAAGGCAAAGTTTATTCAAAGCACCCTGGTTAGAGGGTCTAAAAGCCACAGTCCCCTGGGCCGGCTGTAGGACCAACTTATTGGGCCTTGGTTGATGAAGTGATTTGTCTGGTTAATTTGGATAACAAATGACACTCCAGCATGCTAACTGACCCTCAAGTGGTTGGCATGCCCAGCTTCTTAGAGGGACAAATGGTGTTCAGCCACCAGACACTGTGCAAGAAAGTCTTTGTAATGTTCTTAGACACCCAGGGCTGCATTTCCATCTTGTTTCTATATACTTTTCCTCTGACAGACAAACAATATCCAATGGGGAGACCGTTGGAGCAGACAGATGTAGAAAGTCAGAAAATAAATTCCCCAAGGAAAAATAAAATCTGATTGGATAACCCAAAAACTGAAGAGGATCTCTCTTTTTGGCTGCACCAGGTCTTAGTTGTGGTATGTGGAATCACAGTTCCCTGACCATGGATAGAACCTGTAACGCCTGCATTGGCAGTGCAGAATCCTAACCACTTGGACCACCAGGGAAGTCCCTGAAGAGGATCTTATTCCAAGGAAAACAAACAAAATAATTCCCAAACTCAAGGGTCTCAACAAAACATCAGAGCTCAGTTCAGCAAGAACTTACCTCCTAGTCATGGGCAGGATGGCACCTCAAACATTTGAGAGACACAACGGGTCTGAGATGTGCACATTATTACTAGAGTCAAGGATCCCAGTCCACGGTACTGAGGGCTTCAGCTGAATCGCCATGGAGCCTCCATTTCTGACAATGCCCTCCAGGCAAAGACCACCAGGAACACACCTGTAGTTGAACAAGGGAGCCTACATATCATGGGGAACCCATGCTGGGCATCTCAGCAAGTGCATAATAAAAATGGCTTATTACAGGATTGGGCTTCCCTGGTAGCTCAGACCATAAAGAATCTGCCTGCAATGTGGGAGACCTGAGTTCGATTCCTGGGTTGGGAAGATCCCCTGGAGAATGGAATGGCTACCCACTCCAGTATTCTTGGCTGGAGAATTCCATGGACAGAGGACCCTGGCAGGCTACAGTCCATGGGGTCACAAAGAGCTGGATACAACTGACTGACTTTCACTCACTTGGTATTTCAGGATTGGAACTTATGTTAGATGATTTTCTTGGAGGGCTTGAGAAAAGGGGAGGTTTATTCTAGGTTGGATGGTGTCAGGAAGTGGGGATAATTCTTTTTGGTTGTCTTAATTGTTTTTTTCATTTTAAAAAATATTTATTTGGACGCACCAGGTCTTAGCTGCAGCATGTAGAATCTCTAGTTGCGGCATACAAACTTAGTTGCAGCATGTGGGATCTAGCTCCCTGACTAGGGATTGCACCCAGGCTTCCTGCATTTGGAGCAAGGAGTCTTAGACACTGGGAAGTCTCATCTTTGTAATTCTTATCTAGAAATTAGGAGAAATGGATCAGGGCTAAAACTATTCAATGAAGGAATAGCAGTCACTCAAGCTGTGGAGGAGAGGGTTGTGTTTGGTCATTTTTGTGGTCTGGGCAATGTTTTGGGTTCAGATATGATCATGGAATGGTCTTTCAACTCATAAGAGACTGGCTTTGTCTGATGTTGGTGTTCTGTAAAATTGTTTATGCTCAACAGGGCAACACCATAGCCTAGTTAATAGGGCCAGGCTCCTTCCTAGCAATACTGAGGTTTCTGAAGGAAGAGTGTAAACTAGCTCCCAGCCACACCTTTTTCTCTTTTTCATCAGCGACATTTGAAAAATCCAAATTGGCAGTCCTTTCATAAAGCATGGACTTTGCAGGTCACCACCAGCCCCAGGACTCCCTAGTACCTTGTAACTGGTCCACTCCACTCCTTTGCATTCCTACCTGTTCCCTGGCATTTAAATTTGCACCCCTCACTAAGCAGAAAAGGAACCAAATAAGCCCAGAGAAAAGTGATTTACCCAGGATCACCCAGTGAACTGGTGACAGGGCGGAAACTATTCAATTTTCTCATTTTTCCTACAGCGGGCACCCCGCTAGACATTCAGGTAGACTGCTAAATCTCTGAGGTGTCAGCCCATCAACTGAATACAGATGGGCTCCCATAAAAACACTTCTCACCACGCTTTATCAACATGTTTCCAGCTTACTTTTTCCCTCAGGGGTTGGGTGTCTTATGACATCGGCTGGGATTCTAAGATCTTTGCTCAGCCACCCCTGACCTTTTCTGCTTCTCAACTTTGTCCAGTGAGTTTACGCCTGAGGGTCTCTGTATTTGCCTGTGGCTCTTTCTGGAACGCTCCCCCATCACACCTGCTCATGGCCGCTTTTTCTGAGCTTCAGCTCAGTATCACCTCCTCAGAGAAGCCCTCCATGACGACTTACCTCCTCACACCCTGCCTGCTCTAGCACTACTGCCACCTCCTCTGTGAGGCCACCCCCTCTATCTCCTTTAAGAGCTTCTACGGCGCTTTTCTCTGTCAAATGCGCGGGGCTGCGAGGCGGCGAACTGTTTCCAACCCCCTGCCTCTCTGGACCAGTGTTCCCTTTATGCCCACGAAGCGCTCTGAGAGCAGAAACACGCTGCAGGGACGACGCTTTCCTCAACAGGCAGGTGCCCAAGAGCCTCCTACTTCGGGACCCCAAAAGCCGCGACCAGAGGGCACGTCGCGCGGCAACCGGTTCAGCCACAGCCTAACCCGCCAGCGGCCCAAGGCTACTACGCATGCTCCGCACTCCAGGCCCCGCGAAGTCGGGGGCGGGGCCTTGACGCGCCTGCGTAGGTGCTCGCCCGGCTTCCGGGACGTACCGGCGCGATGGGACAGAAGGCCAGTGTCGCTGAATAGCGGCCGCGTAGGGGCGTGCTGGCCACCGGTCCGGTCCGAGGGCTCAGGTCTCGGGGTCTCTGGAGCGGCCAGGGAGCGCGAAGAGAACCTAGGGTCGCTGCCCGCCGCCACCACCAGGCATGTCCGCCGAGGCCTCGGGCCCGGCGGCGGCCGAGGCGCCGTCCCTGGAGGTCGCTAAGCCCTCGGGTCTCGAGCCTGGCTCCGTCGCCTACGGTCTCAAGCCACTGACCACGAACAGCAAGTACGTGAAGCTGAACGTGGGCGGCTCGTTGCACTACACCACGCTGCGCACCCTCACCGGACAGGACTCCAGGCTCAAGGCCATGTTCAGCGGCCGCGCGGAGGTGCTCACTGACGCCGGAGGTACGCGAGCCGCCCTGCTTACCCTCCTGCATCCTCCAGATCCCGCCTCCCTTTCCCCTAGTCTGTCGTTGCCCAGTCTCCTCATGCCCCTTCTCTCCTACCGTCCAGTCAGCTCGTTCTCACCTCCTCCGATGCCCACATCCCATCTCATCTCCCTTTTCTCATTCATTATTTCCCTCCTCCCCCGGTCTTTACCCCCAGCAGTAGTAACCAACATTCATGGACCACCCGCCACCCCCGCCCCTCCAGCTACTCTGCCAGGCACAGTGGTAAGTGATTAAACATGTCAGCTGAGAATGTTCATCACTGCGTCCCACCGACACTCCCACCCTTCACCCCTAACCTCAAAAGACTTGGGATCCCGCCATGCTGGCAATAGCATCCTTCCAGGCAACTTTTCATCAGTTTCTTCCACTCGCCGAGCCTTTTGTTCCGCTCTTTTCCTCAACGCTGCCAACAACCATCCCGGAGTGTTAGAGGATTTTGTCTGTCTCTGTTCCCCTAACGCAGGTCCTTGTACACTCTAGGAATCTATCTATACAGACTGTAGAAGGAGGGGGCTGCTTTTGCTTTGCCAGGGACGCCAGAATGGAGAGTGGACAGTTCTCCTCACCAGGTGAACCTTACCCTCTGGAAGTGTTGCATTCAGCTCCGTCCCCCATATGCCCAAGTGGAACTTTAAAGTTTGATGGGGGGAGGGGGAGATGATTCAGAAGGGGTTAAGAATTCAGAAGGGGTTACGAATTATGAAAGCCGGCAAATAAAAATTGGGGCGGTATCGCTCAGCCTTCATATGCCTGAAGGTGAATACTTTTTTTTATTGAATAAGTATTTGTAAATGCCAGTTAGTGTTAGAAATAGTTTGGGGGGGGGGGGCGGGTAGGGGGAGAATAACCAAATATACAAAAACAAGAGCAAAGCATATGATTTCAGATAGAAATAAGTTCTTTGAAGTTTATAAAGTAGTGAACTGGTGGGTGGGGTAGACATTCTCAATAGGGTGATCAGAGTTAGCACAAGAGGTTAGGGGTTTCTTGTTAAGGTTACCTGTAGGTACTTTCTCATGATGAGAACCTTCTCAGTGTAGACCAGACTTGGGAGGGAATTAATTCTCTGTGGCTGAATGTGTTTAAAAAATAAATAAAAGGCCCATGGGAGAACTCACTAGAGATGTTTTAAAGGGATTTTCTTGGATATGGCAGAGGCCTGAGACAGATTGGTATTCAGATTTGTGGCTTTGGAATCCTTTTTTCATAAACATAGTAGCTCTGTGGCCTTCAGCAAAGCCCTCCTTTCTCCTGCCTCTCCCCACCCCACCAGGTTGGGTGCTGATTGACCGGAGCGGCCGCCATTTTGGTACCATTCTCAACTACCTGCGGGACGGGTCTGTGCCTCTGCCTGAGAGCCCCAGAGAGCTTGGGGAGCTGCTGGGCGAAGCCCGCTACTACCTGGTGCAGGGACTGATTGAGGACTGCCAACTGGCCCTGCAGGTGAGCGTCCCTTCCCCACCTCCTGAGTCCCACCCTGATGCCTAGGTCCCTGGGAGAGCTGCCCAAGCAGTTAGCGATTAAGATATTAAAGAAAAGCAAAAGGAGGTATGGCGCAGGGCCTGGAATGTTGCCTCTGGCCTGGCTCTGACTGGCCGTGACCCCAGCGATTTCGGGGGTCCTCTGCATTTCTGCTATCCCACCACCACCTCATGCCAAGACTGCTGCGTTGGTTGGATGACTTCTTTCTCTGCTTCTTGCTGTTTCTACCCAGCCAGTCCAACTGTTACACTGCCACAGGAATAATGATCCTTAAACACAATCCCAATTTATTCTCTCCTTTGCTCAGCAATCCCTAGTAATGCCCTTGTCCCACTAAGTTAAAAAAAATTCTAAATTTAAATTGTAATATAATGACCTCCATGATCTGGTCCTAAACTGGGAGGCCGCATTCCATCACTTCCATGACTTTAAATAACTTTTTTTCTAGCAATGAAATACCGTGGAAGCAGCCCCTCCCGATAAAACAGGGTTGGGGGTTCCAGAGCCCCATCTGCTGGGCTTCTCTTCTGGGGATCTCTTAGAATTCTGAGGAAAAGAGGTTGGAAAGGACAGCCAGGAGATATGGGTTAATGTCACCTCCCCCACTGCTGACTGAGTGACCTTGAGTGAGTCAGTTCCTACCTCTGGCATTCTGTTCTCATGTTCCAGAAGATAGGGAAATGAGAAAAATATGTGCGATGTAGTGAGTTTCACAGAAAGCCTTTTATTCTGTTCTATTTTTACAATGTTAAAAGTGTCCTTTCTTTTATGATATAATATTAATAACTTACAAGAGTTTCTTTTTTGATGCCCTTTATATATTAAAAATGGCAACTATGAACAACTTTCTGTTGTCTTGGGGAATACTTGTTGGTCCTTGAAATTCAAAAATATAAAATTCCTTTGGGCAAGTCTTGGGGAATACTTGTTGGTCCTTGAAATTCAAAAATATAAAATTCCTTTGGGCAATAGCTGTGTTTGTTTTTCAAGCTTTTTGACTGTATCTCATAGAGAAAAATGCATTTTTTATATTCATCTTTGTATAACCGAGGGCTTACCAGGTGGCTCAGCTGGTAAAGAATCCACCTGCAATGCAGGAGACTTGGATTCAATCCCTGGGTTGGGAAGATCCCCTGGAGAAGGGAAGGGCTACCCACTCCAGTATTCTGACCTGGAGAATTCCATGGACTGTATAGTCCATGGGGTCTCAAAGAGTCAGACACGATTGAGCAACTTTCACTCACTTATATAATTGAAGTAAGAGTTCTATAAAAGGATACTTTTAGTGAAATACACTCTGATATATTATGTTTTCTTTCTTTCTAATGCTATTTGGGACCCATTAAATTTATTTCATGGCCCATGATGAGTTACCACTTGCAATTGAAAAAATATTAAACTAGATGATTTTGGAAGTGCACTCCTATTTGGTAGCTTTACATGTATCTATTGTTATCTCATATCCACTGTGGTTAGGGTCTGTTACCTCCTTGTATATTTGTTTGACATAAAAAGAAACATGAGGGAAGCTGGGGATACATCCAGGGTCAAAGAACTGTTTAAGCAGCAGAGCTCCAAGTCAACCCCAGTTTATCTGACTCCCAAGTACAGTACTTTTTCTTCTGTGCTCCAGCTGCCGCCTTTCAAAGTTTTCTCAAGGCTGTTCCCATCCCCAACCCACTCAGCTAGAATATGCATATTTGTATGGAGGTTTGGGGTTTGTTTTTAAGATTCAGATACAGAGTATTGAGTTCATCATACTTCTCATGTGTGCACTTAAACATCTTTAGTCTCTGCAGATCTTTTCACTTTTCATTTTTCCTTCATCCCCGATCCCCTGCCCACTTCCCTTGTCTTCATAGGTACCCCTCCAGTTCTAACGTTTTAATATGTTTGCTTGGATTATGTTTGTACCCTTGAAAAACTATGAAGTGTTGCTCTGTATACATAAGCATTTTAAATTTCCATAAATGCCTTTGAGCTATGGATTGTGTGTTCTGTTTCTTAATTCAGCACTTTTTCCAAGTTCTGTTCATGCTGCTGTACGTATGTTTAGTTCTTTGCTTCTAACTGCTGCACAGGAATCTGATGTGCATTCATAATATTTCGTTTATACATTCCCCTGAGGTCGGAGACCTAGATTGCCTCCTGCTTCCTGCCCCCACAAATGATGCCACAATGAGCATCTTTGTACCTGTGCCCTCGTGGGTCCCGGACCAATGTTTCGCATGATTATAGTTGGGATTGGAATTGCTGGGCCACAGGACACATACAGATGAATTTCAGCAAGTATCATCTGATTACTCTCCCAAATGGCTGTAGCACTTAATATTGTTGATGAGCAATGCATAAGGAATCCCATTTCTGCATATCTTCAACAACTCATGGCATCACCTAGCATTCAAATTTTGTCCATCTGTTTGGTATAGAGTGATCTAATTTTAATTTGCATGCTTCTGATACTAATTAAATTAAGCATCTTTTCATATACTCACTAGCGTTTTTGGTTTCCCCTCCTGTCAGTTGCCAACTCATATTCTTTACCAAATTTTCTATTGAATTTCCTTTCTCTTGTTGCTTTGCTGGAGATTCTTACATAGTTTGGTTCCTAGAGAGAATTAAGCCCTATTATTCTAGGTCATATACTTTACATAATAAGTTAACTTCTGTGCATATAGAATGGTACTATTTATCAGACATTTTCAGAAGAGTTGAGAAAATAGTTACTCAGATTATTTGCTGGGTTTTGATATTCAATAAGTAACCCCAGTTGAGAAAGTCTGTTTCAGATAATAATTTCTAGTCAGTTTTAGATGTTGCCAATCATTTCACTTAGAATGTCATCTATCTGTGGCATCTGTTGTCGAACAGAAATTGTTAACTTAAAAATTATACATAACCATTTATTATTTTTAAAGTGTATATAAGTATTATAGAAATTTAGGAAACACAGATAATCAAAAAAATAAAAGCACCAAATACTCTTCTGGGTCTTTTCCTGTGTGAGTGTGTTTGCCAAAATATGATTATGGTGTATGTGTTGCTTTGTAATCTGCTTTTTTTGTTTGTTTGTTAATAATTGCCATCTTTGCATGTCAGTGAAATTTTATCTAACATCAAGGGCATGTACAAATTTCTCCATTTGTTCCAGAAATGTCTGTCATAGCTGGTTCACATCTAAACCAGTTCAGTCTAGATCCTTGCATTACATCTGGTTATTATGTTTTTTTTTCCAACCCGAAGCAGTTCTATTTTGCTCATAATACTGACCACCAGTTGTCCTGCACAATGACCTACTTTCCAAATTTGCCTGATTTGGTTTGTTAACCCTCACCCTCTCTTGAGTTTTTCTAAACTAGATGGTAGATTCAAAGGCTTGATATAAAAAATTTTGATTAGAAAACATTTAAAGTAATGTTACATATTTCACACTGTGTTATATCAAGACATATAGTATTGTTAATATGATCCATCATTATTGATGCTCAGAATTGGCCACTAGATTCAAGTGGTGATGGTTTGATCCTTCATTGTAGTTCCATTCCTTTGTTGCCAACTATAAAGTAATTTAGGTACTTTATGAATGGCAGTTATCTGTCAACCACACGTCAATTGTCAATTCTCACCAGAATCAATAATTTCATTAGTGTTGTAGAATAATTATAATTCCTTCAACATTACATGGAATTATTTATAAAATCATGCTTTTCATTGTCAATTGGAGAGACTCTTGAATTTAATATATTCAAATTCCTCTTTTTTTCCCCCCCCACAAGATTGGGATCTTGTTTAAGTTTATTCTGTATTTTTTAATTAGCTTTATAATTTTATCTTTTGTATACAGAATTCACTGTGGTAATGTGAATTATGAAGGGATTTAACTTTTTTGTCCTCTGTGGCGGGGACAGTGCCATCTACTTCACAATCTGTGGTATCCAGTGTCCGAGAGAGCCACCAGCAGTTGTTTTTTTTTTTACCTCTTTCTTTATTCAGGTACCTGAATAATCAGTCCCTTCCCACACTGGATGGGACTAACCTATGTAACCAGCAGGAGACTGCAGAGGTGATAGTGTGTGACTTCTAAAGCTAGGTCATAAAAGACATAGCAGCTTCTGCCTCTCTCAGATCACTCACTGTGGGGAAGCATACTGAGCATACTCAGTCAGCACTAGGGAGATGTCCACTTGGTGAGGAACTGAAGCCTCCTGCTCATGGCCAGCACAAACTCTTAGTCAAATGGGTGAACTATCCCAGAACTGGATCCTCTAGGCCCATTCAAGTCTTTAGATAACTACAACCCTGGTCAATGCATGGACTCAAACTTTTCGAGAGACCCTGGGCCAGGACTGCCTAACTAAGCCGAGCTCAAGTTCCCGACCCACAGAAACTGTGTGAGATAATAAATGTTTATTGTTTTAAGCCACTAAGTTTGTACTAATTTATTACCCAGTAACAGATAACAGATTGTGGTATCTGGAATGCAGTTCTGCCGAAACAAAACCTAAAATGTGGGAGTGGCTTTAGAACTGCAGAGTGGGCAGAAGTTGGAAGGACTTTGAGAAGAGTATTAAGAAAACCCTAAAAAGCTTTAGAGTATTCATAGAAGTCTGATGACCTTTGAGGAGGCTGCAGTGTGACATGTCTTTCCTGGAAAGTGGTGGAAAGGGGATCCTTGTTATATAGTGGCAGAAGTAGCAACACTGTCTCTGATAGTAATATATTAATAGAAAGTAGAAAACATACCTAATGAACTGGGTGATCTAGCAAAGAAATTTCCAGACAGAATGTTAGGCACCACAGGTTTCTTGTTTCTTATACTAAAACAAAAGAGAGGGTAAGCAAAAGGAAAAAGAATTGAACACAAAGGAGCCAGTAATTTGGGGGTGGGGGGATGCTTGAACATTCCCAGCCTTTCAAATAACAACTGATGTTAAAATTAACAAATGGCTTCCAAGCAAAGAAAACGTACAGGACATTCTCAGTATGATATGGTCTAAAGATGAAGCTGAGGAGCGATTGTAAAATCCTTTGTTAAGACCTCAGAATATCCAAGATGCCTCAGAGTCATTCAGTCAAATGATAGCTCTTCTAAGATGCTTAAAGCTATTGTCAGGCAGCAGTCTCAGCATAAGCTCAAAGTAGAGAAGACCTCATCTCACAAAGTTGTGTGGGTGTGGTTTTTGTCTAATGAACTGAACCCCGGACTCACAGTTCAGTTCGGTTGCTCATTCGTGTCCGACTCTGCGACCCCATGGACTGCAGCACACCAGGCTTTCCTGTCCATCACCAACTCCCAGAGCTTGCTCAAACTCATGTCCATCGAGTTGGTGATGCCATTCAGTCATCTCATCCTCTGTTGTCCCCTTCTCTTCCTGCCTTCAATCTTTCCCAGCATCAGGGTCTTTTCCAATGAGTCACAAGACACCCATTAAGTTTTTAAGGGAATTATATTGGCAGAAACACTGCCAGCTTAGACTTAAAGGGACAGAGACAATACAAAGAGGAAAAGAAACCTTTGGACCTCCAAAAGTTGTACAGGCAAAAAGCAGGCTAAAGAAATTATGGAGCTGTACTGAAATGATCACAACATTGTTAATTGCCTATACTCCAATATACAAGAAAAAGTTAAAAAAAAATTAACAAACTATGGAGCTGCAAACATGGATTGTCTTTCATGGAAAAGGAAGGATGACTCAGGTCAGAGCCAAGAGCCATAGAGAAAAATCACCAGCTTCTGTGCATCAGCGCTGTAATGGAATGGGACTTTGGGGGAATCTTAGGAAGAGGTGGTGAGTATGTTTTGCATATGGGAGGGGTTTGAATCAATGGGGGCCAAAAGATAGATTGTGGAGTCATCCTCCAAGGCAATCCTCAGTGATTCTTATTCCCTAGCACTCATTCCCTTGTGTTGTTCCCTTCCGCATTGAATAGGGATAACAAAACTAGATCATAAAAGACTGTGAGGGGATTTCTCTGGTGGCCCAGTGGTTAAGAATCCGCCTTGGAATGCAGGGAACACAGGTTCAATCCCTGGTTAGGGAACTAAGATCCCACATGCTGCAGGGCAACTACTGAACCCAAGTGCCACAGCTGCTGAGCCTGTGTGCCAGAATGAAAGATCCCACGTGTGCTACTAAGACCAATGCAGCCAGATAAATATTAAAAAAAAAAAAAAAAAAAAAAAACCTCTACTTTGCTCTGTCTTGGATTATTTGCTCTGGAGAAGCCAGCAGCCATATTATGAGGACACTCAAGTAACCCATCACAGAGATCCAAATGACAGGGATCAAATATTTCCTGCCAATAGCCAGCATGAACTTGCCAGCCATATGAATAAGCTTTGTCAAAAACAAATCCTCCAGACGAAGACAGCCTCAGTTTACTGCAACCCCAGCTGACTTGACTGCACCCTCATGAGAAACCCTGTGCCAAAAGCATTCAGCTAAGCCATCCTGAATTCCTGACCCACAGAAATGGATAATAAGCATTTGTTGTTGATTTAAGCTGTTCCGTTTTGGAGCAATTTGTTACACAGCAATAACTAATACACACTTGCCCTCACTGATTTGTGATGTTCTCTATAAATATCAGTTTTCATTTTATATATATATATAGATATATCAGTCTGTTTCCAAGTTCTCGATTGTATTTCATTGTTTTTTTTTCTTTCCACACAAGACCTACACTGTTTTCATTATTGTGGCTTTGTAAGGTATTTTAATATCTGAGGGGGTCAATCTCCTCTTTCTTGACTCTTTTTAAAAATTGACCTAAGTAAGAGTAGAATTGTTCTCCCATATTAATTTTAGTAAAAATCTTAGGTGTTTCTGAAAAAAACTCTGGAATTTGTATTAGAATTGCACATCTGGTTGTTCAGTTGGGGGAAGTGAGAGGGGTTTCAGCATGAGGATTCTCAAAGGCAGAGAAGAGAAAAGAAACCTCTGTGTCTGGTTCTAGTTCTCCCTCCAACCTCCCACCCAGTCCAGTTCATTCATGCGCCAGATATTTATTGAGCATCTACTGTGTGCTAGGTGCTTATTCTCTAGAAAGAGACTATGAGCAAATATACCAAAAAATGAGAAAATGTGAGGACCTGAGTGCCATGAAGAAAGTGAATGGAGAGTATGAAAAGGAAGAAGTAGAGGTGGTTGCTTAGCCAGGGAGCCTAGGGAGGAGGACTGGTACCCTCCTAGGGGCACTAATTGCATCAATATCCGAATGGCATGAAGGGCCAGCCATACAGACAACTGAGTGCTGGCCGTTGCTGGCAGTGGCAGCAGCAAAGGGCCCAGGGGGCACAAGCTGGATGCAGAAGGGAACAGGCGGGGCTCAGCCCGGCAGGCAGGGAAAAGTGGCAGAGCCGAGATCAGCGAGTTCCCACGTGGACCACTGAGGAGTCTGGATTTTTCTCCCAGATGCAACAAGCAGTGTTGGAAGGCTCTTAGGCAGGGGAGCAAGCGACCTTTGGTTGTGCTGTTAATCACCTTCCGCTTCTTCTCCAGCAAAAAAGGGAGAACGTGTCCCCGCTGTGCCTCATCCCCACGGTGACATCTCCCCGGGAGGAGCAGCAGCTCCTGGCCAGCACCTCCAAGGTGAGGCCCCTGAGCCCTGTAGGGTGGAGGCTGGGCACCTGTCCCGGCAGCCTGACCCCACCTTTCTCCGCCCTCTTTTCCCCAACAGCCCGTGGTGAAGCTCCTGCACAACCGCAGTAACAACAAGTACTCCTACACCAGGTGACCCCCTCGGAGGTGGGGAAGTGCAGTGGGTGGAACCCTGGGCTCCAGCGTAACCCACCGGGAGGGTTATGGCCACACGGGGTGTGGAAAGAATCCTGCCTGGATGCAAATTCCAGCTTTGCCACTTACCCCCTGGGGACTTAGGAGAGGTCATTTTCACTTGTGAGCTTCAGGTTTTGGGGTTTTTTTTTGAGCTTCAGTTTTATCAGTAAACTGGGGTCCCAATGAGGATTAGATGATAATGACTAGCATTTCCTAAGTGCTTGCTTTATAAGAGGCATTGCTCTAAGCGCTTTACATATATTTACTCACGAACCTCACAGTTGTTGGAAGTAGTTGTTGTGATCTCGATTTTACAGATGAGGCAATTGAGGCAGCAAGAGGTGAAGTAATTTGCTCAGTTAAAAAGGGGTGGGGTGAGGATGTCTGGTGAGGCCACTTGCCTCCGGAACCTGCACGGGTAGATCGCTCTGCTGTACTGAAACTTGCTGAACAAATGCTGCTTCCTTTCCAAGCCCTGCTGGGCACCAACCTCCTAGGCAGGACTAGAGTGCTGGGTCTCAGGGCCCCTAAAGCTGGGGTAAGGGGGTGGGTTGCAGAACAGAGGGAAGGAAGCCCATCGTGCTGAGGCCTCCTGGCGCCCCTGGTCCTTAGCACTTCAGACGACAACCTACTTAAGAACATCGAGCTGTTTGACAAACTGGCCCTGCGCTTCCACGGGCGGCTGCTTTTCCTCAAGGATGTTCTGGGGGACGAGATCTGCTGCTGGTCTTTCTACGGGCAGGGCCGCAAAATCGCCGAGGTGTGCTGCACCTCCATTGTCTATGCCACGGAGAAGAAGCAGACCAAGGTCAGATGGGGTTTGGGGCCTGGTCAGGGAGGGCTGTGGCGGTGGGCAGGATCAGCACCCTGGACAGAGGCAGCTCATCCAGTCAGGCCTGGGAAGTCCATCAGTGGGAGTCAGGAGCTGGAGTTTCAAGTTATGGGGTCTTAGCTCTGTTACCTTGGGCAAGTCATCTTAACTTTCTGTGGGTCTCTGCTTCTCTACCTCTGAAAGGAGGGTGTTGGATTAGAACGGGATTCTTATTCTAGGCCAGTTGGGTTTCAAAGCTATCTTGAAAGAATATGTGGTTTTGGGTTTTGTGTGTGCATTTTTCTGTGTAGAAGGACTGTACCTGTCATTAGACTCTCAGAAGGATCTAATGACCCAGAGTAGGTTCTTAAAACTTCAAGTGTTTGGAACACACTGAGATCGTAGGCCTTGAGTTATTACCATGGCAACCATCATCAGAGACTTTCTAAGCACTGCAAGAGGCTTGAAACCAAGGTAAATGAGATGCTGAGTAAAGAACAAGCCCTCTGTCATGACATCTGTCCCTGAAGATCTTATCACCCTGGTCCCTCTGACCTTGACAAGAAGGGTGTGCCTCAGGTACACAGGAGATCTTGGAAGTCTCTAAGCACCCAGTGCTGTTCACACCTTGCTGCCTTTGCACTCACCGTTCCCTCTTAGGATTATATTTCCTCATTCCTGTCTGCTTTTAGTGAACTTGTGCTTAATCTTTAAGACCTAAGCCAAGCATCACTTTCTTTGGGACAACTTAGCTCATGAATTTTCAAGACAACCACCCCAGAAAAGTTGGTCCTACCCCCCTCACAGCTAAACACAGCACTGATTATAGTCTGCTGGGGATGGGGCTGTGGAGGGTGTTTACTTCAGCAGCAAGGGGTTAACTTCTTGAGAGCAGAGCTGTATCTTTTTTCCCCTATCTCTCTAGCACTAGCCAGGCTTTCATCACACTACAGAAGCTAGGAAACATTTATTGAATGCATGAAGGAATGAATAACCCAATTTCCAAGTAGCTTCCTCTGTAGTTGGGAAGACAGGAAGATAAACCAGTAATGAGAATGCAGCTCGTTAAAGTTTTGTTGTTTATATCCCTCCGAGTCACACAAAGGGAACACTTAACCACCTCTTCTTCCCTTTCTACTATTCTTCACTCTGCCTCATTGCTTTGGCCTTGATGCTGATCTAAAGATACACTGAGCACACTCCTGCCCCAGAATTCTTACACTTGCTGTTCTCTTCTCAGACTGATCTTTCTCTAGTTCTCTGTCTGGTTCCTTCCCTCCTTTCCTTTGGCTGTTGGTCAAATGTCACCTCAGTGAGGCCTTCTCTGAGCTCTGTCTTTAAAGTTGTAACATTCCTCCCCTTTTTCGTAACATTTGTCATCATCTGACACTTTGTCTTATTACGTGTATGTCTGGGTCCTCATCCTAGAATGCAAACTTCCTGTGGACAGGAAGTTAGCCTGTTTTATTCACTGCTATATTCCCCGGTGCCTAGAATAATGCCTGGTACTGTGCAGTCACTCAGTAAATATTTGTCAAATGAAAAAAAAAATATACCAAGAGACCTAGCAACAAAGGGCAAAGCAAATAACTGCCTGACTTCAGAGCTGGACCTCACAGCATAAGCATGACTTTGCTGAGTAAAGACATTGCAAAGAGGACAGTCCAGGCTCAAGGAACCTGTGACTGTGGAGGCTAGGCGACTATAGAGGCTAGGAGGCCTGCCAATGTAGGAGCAGCCTGGGGGAGGGGGTGGCTGTATAGTTGGGCCAGAAAGGGAGCTGGGGGTTGCTGGCCTTTTGCAGGTGGAATTCCCAGAGGCCCGGATCTTTGAGGAGACCCTGAACATCCTGATCTACGAGACTCCCCGGGGCCCAGACCCAGCCCTCCTGGAGGCCACAGGGGGTGCAGCTGGAGGTGGCGGGGCTGGCCGAGGGGAGGATGAGGAGAACCGAGAGCACCGTGTCCGCAGGATCCACGTCCGGCGCCACATCACCCACGATGAGCGTCCTCACGGCCAACAGATTGTCTTCAAGGACTGAGTTTTGCCCTGAATTCTCCTCTAGCCACTGGGACCTAAGTCCCTCTCTCTTTTCCTCCTCCCCTTCCCAGATCTTCGCCCCGGCTTTGCTGGCCAAGTCGTGGGTCTCCCTTCCATCCCTTCATCACATGGTACAGTTCACTTTGGCCCTTTTCCATCCATTCCCACCTCATTGCTAACCACCCGGTACATTCCAGCCCCTCCCCTCAGAAGCCTTCCGAAGGCCTACGTTTGTTCCTTCATCCCCATCCTTGTCCTGCCCTCTCCCCTCACCAGCTGGTTTAGAAGGATTTAGAATTCCCTTTCTCTTTTTTTAGCACATCGTACACGCCAAAGTGTCAAGCCAGCCCGTGATAACACCCACCGCGTTCTGAGCCGCCTCCTCACTGTTGTGCAGGGTTTTTGCTCCCTCCTCCTCCCCGCCACCCTCCCTGCTTCCTTAATACTAGGCTGGCCTGGGCCTGCACCAGCTCAGCATCTTCCCAGTTTGTTTCATATTATTTATTATTTTAATTTTCTATTAAATTATTGGAATAAAGTCCAAGTTGAGGGTCTGGTGCTGACTCCCAGGGAGATGGCTTGTTTAGGGAGACACCTGCATGGGAGAGGACACACACCCTTGCCCGTAGCCCTTCCTTGGGCTGGCAGCTGGGAAGGAAGTAGTCAGGAGAGGATTTAAAATCTATATTTCAGTGTTCGCTGGCCAGTTCCCACCCTCAGCCCCACCCCACCCCCACCCCCCCTGCAGTGGAGAGGCGGTCCTAGCTACCACTCTAGCCATCCCTGAGTGCAGCCTCTCTCCAGCCCGGATGTCTGAAAGGAGCATCTTTCTTCAAGGGTCTGGTGCGAAGACAAAGTCGAGGGCCTGGCGTTCGGCCCCAGCCACGTTGGGATGCCAGAGGTCCACGATGAAGACCACTCGAGGCCCATCTTCGGGAGAGCCTAGGGCATATGGGGGTGGAGACAGCAGAGCAGCTGACATTAAGTACTTACAGGCCAGAGCACTTACCAAATACTCAGAAAGGCAGACACTACGCAAATACGTGCCAGACACTGTTCTATTAGCTCTTAATCATCAAAACAAACTAGGAGATAGTACCATAAGCATTCCCATTTTATACAAGGTAACTGAGGCACAGAGGTTAAGTAACTTGCCTGACGTCACACTGCTAGTAAGTGCCAGAGGGAGAACAGGAACCCAGGTGGTCCAGGTCGAGGTTCTGGTGCTACGAACCACTTGGCTGTGAACCTACATTAACTTATTTAATCCTTACAGTCACCTGACAAAGAAGGGGGTTGCCCCGTTTTCCAGGTGATTGGAGAAGTCATGTGACTTGTTCAAGGTCATGCAACTGGGAAATAGTGGTGTAGGACAGGAAGCCAGCTGGGTCCAATTCTGCAGCCTCTATAGTCTAATCCCATTCACTCTTCAGTCCCTCATCCCTTCTGGCAGAATGGGAACCCCATTACCATTATGAGCCACTGTGTGTAGGAAGGAGTCATCCACCAGGAGACAGTGTCCCTCAGCCCAGCACTGGGGCTCGCCCCCGACCACCAGCTCACAACCAGGGGGAATCTTCAGGCCTGTAGAAAGAGGTGCAGACCTCCAGATTCCTGCCTCCGTTGAAGAGGCCCACCCCCTTAAGTCAAAAAGCAGAATCTGAGAATCTTACATGCCAGGTTCTATGGTTTTATGACCACCTGATGCAAAGAGCTGACTCACTGGAAAAGACCCTGATGCTGGGAAAGATTAAGGCAAAAGAAGAAGGGGGTGGCAGAGGATGAGATGGTTAGATAGCATCACCAGCTATCTAACATGAATTTGAGCAAACTCTGGGAGATAGTGAAAGACAGGGGAGCCTGGCAGGCTGCAGTCTGTGGGGTGGCAAAGAGTCAGACATGACTTAGCGACTGGGCAACACAATAAATGGTGTCCCCTAGCTCTCTGGAAGGTGACCCATGTAAAATTACAATACAGGAGTGGATGAGAGGAAATGCCAAGAGACAAGAAACACAGTGCAAAGCGCAATCTGTTCTGTTTCAGAGAAAAGGGAAAGCTTCCTAAAGGAACGAACCTCCCTTTCTGGGCTTCTGTCAATTTAACTCAAGAACCCTCTCTGTGTTAGGTCCTCTCTCCCCAAAAAGTATGAAGCAAAGGGCTCCATCCTGCCGAGGACCACACAGTGGGGTGCAGAAAACTGAGGAGCCAACTCAAATAATGGGGAATAGGAAGACATCCCAGAGGAGGTGTGACATTTGAAAGTGTGAGTTGTGAAGGCTAATTAGGAGTTTTCCAGGAGGTGATAAAGGGGGAAAGACATCCTAGGTTAAGAGCATGCACGTGGCATCTGCCAGGACCAGCCAGAAGGCCTTCATAATTTAGGGCATGGTGGAAGGGAAGGGGAAGAAGGGAACAGGTGGGAGAAGAGGAGAGAAAAGAGCTGAACTTGATCCAGGTCTCTTCAAAGCCAGTGTGCTTTAAAGTATAGGACACATTGAACTGGTAGCACAGGAGATGACTGTAGGCAAAACAAGGTCATGGCATTAAATAACATCAATCAGAAAATGAGGGGTTTTTTTTCTCCATTTTCTTTCAACCTTTAAAACATTGAAATCTCAGTTTGATGCTACCATAACTTTAACACCCAAACTAACATTGCTGCTTTTCATTTTTTTATTTTGGACTGCACCATGTGGCTTGTGGAATCTTGGTTCCTTGACTAGGGATCAAACCCAGGCCCTCAGCAGTGAAAACACAAAGTCCCTGGTGACTCAGTGGTAAAGATTCTGCCTGCCAATGCAGGAGTTGCGGGTTCTACCCCTGAGTTGGAAAGATTCCCTGGAGAAGGAAACAGCAACCCACTCCAGTATTCTTACCTGGGAAATCCCATTGACAGAAGAGCCTGGCAGGCTACCGTCCATGAGGTCTCAAAAGAATCGGACACAACTTAGCAACATTTACAACCACTAGACTGCTGGGGAATTCCCAACATTGCTCCTTTTTAAAGGAGGAGAATGTAGGCTTCAGTCTCAGACTAGAATATTTTGCTAGAAGTTTTCAACCTTTTTTTTTTTTTTTTTAAAGTTTAAACTTGTCTTATGAATAACTTCTATTTAGGGCAAGTAATACTGATCATCATTGTTCTATAAAGATGCCTTCTAATAAGTAAACAAAACATGGAGGGGAGTCAATATGAAGAAACAGGACAGGTGGTAAATGACTGTGGGAACCTTGTGAAGATGGCTTTCTGATCACTGAAGCGCAGGAAATGCTGCTGTGGGCAACAGGGAGTCATGGAAGATTTCTGAGAAGAAAGGCACGATCAGAATCACAGTGTAGAAAGCTATGATGGCAGAGAAGAGAGTCTGGAGGGGAAATCGTGGAGGCAAGGAGGTGGTCTGGAAGCAGCATCCACTTACCCAGATGACATCTGACGCGGGCATTGGTGGGCCCACAGCGGCCCTCGAGCCGGGCGCCAGGCAGGAGGACGGAGAAACCAGCATTGCCAAAGGTGTTGGCACTCATAAAGCTTCGCAGCCCCCTCAGTGCCCGATAGGCCCCCGGGCACCGGCGGCAGTTGCTGGGTTGGCAGCGGCCTGCTTGGTACAGCAGGAGCTGGTAGCACCCAGGGGCTAGGGGTGGGGACCAGCCCCGAGGCGGAGGAGTCGTCCCTGAGAAGTCCCAACTCACAGCCCCAAAGTCCCGTAGGATAGCAGGGAAGCTGCTCTCCAGGAGCTCCACATCATGCCGCTGGGCCTCCCGGGGCACAAAGGGGGCAGAGGGCAGGTCTGGCAGGAAAAGCAGGCCTGGGCGCTGGATGCCCAGGACCCCTGGCCCTCCCCCGGGGCTGGGGCCACCCTGAGCTGCCCGCCTCACCCTACCCATCCCTGCCCAAGAGTAGCGCCTGGCATAGGCCCGAAGGCGACGGCTCACTAGGCCTTCCGTCCTGGGTCCTTCTCCGGGCTCTCCAGAGCAGCCTGGACTTGGCCTGCCGGCTTCAGAGCACCCTCCAGGCCTACCACCAACAGCCCCAGCCCGACTTCCAGCCCCCAGGGCCTGCATGTCTTGGGAGCCCAGGCGGTAGCAATACCAGAGGAAAAGGGAAGTGAGGGCTCCAAGGAGCAGGGTAAGGGCAGAAGAGGCCAGAGGCAATGGCCATGCAGGCATGATGGGCAGGGAGGCCCTGGCCAAGAGGCCTGGGGCATCCTCCAGACCCCAGTTCCCCTGTTCCCCCAGTTCTCCACCGGTTCCCTCCATGGCTGCTCCCTGGTTACCTCCTGCGCTGTTTCCTCGCCACATTCCTACTCTTGATTATCTCTCCTGAGGTCCTGTTGACACCTTGTACCTCCTCCTTTCTCCCTCCCTTCGTGTACCTCTAACCCTTCTTTTCTCTCCTTCTACCTCTCTGTCTCTTCTCCACTTCTTTCTCCTTCCAACTCTCTCCTCTTTCTATTTTGCCTGTTTCCTCCTCTTCTTTCTCCTTCCGGCAGTTTCCTCTCTCCGGTCAGTCTCCCCTTTCTCCCTTTCTCCTTTCTTCTCTCCTCCTCCACCACCGCTCCCACTGCACCCTTTTCGCTCTCTCTTTTCCTCCCCCTGACCGCTTTCCTTCCAGCTTCCCCAGACAGCACTTCCTACCCCACTTGGACCCGCAGGCCGGGGAAGGGAACGCAATCAGCCGTCCTCTGCAGCGACTTCTCTCTCCTTCCTCCCCTTTCTCTCCTGCCTGCCCTCGCTTCTCATTCGACCCGACCCACGGCTTCTCTCTCTCTCCCGCTACCCCCTCCCCACCTCTCTCCCACTCGCTCCTTTCTTGGCTCCCACTCACCCTGACGTCACCCCTCCCCACAGTCCTCTCAGCTTGGCTACCCCCACCCTCGCCCAGTGGCCACCGCAACTCAGCCGGGTTGGGGTCGGGGGGCTGGGGGGGGTCCGTCTCCGGATTTGCCTCCCCCGGCCCCTACGGGGCGCCACGTGGGGCGCCGGGGGCACAGCGCCAACCTCCAGCGCCCCGCAATGCGAAAAGAAAGGGCGGGGCCTGAGAGGGGTGTGGCAAGCTAAGGGGCGGGGCGAGGGCGAGGACTGATCGACAAGGCCGGCGCTCGCGGACTGCGGACAGGGTTGCTGCGGCCTGTCGGTGGGTCAGCCGATCCCCAGACCAGTCAGCCTGTGACTCCACCTCCCCCTTCGCCTTCCCGAGAGCCAGCCCCAGGCGGGAGCCAGATTGATACTGAAGGTGGCCGCAGCCAATCGGCCGCCGCGCCGCGGGCCAGGCCAGCTCGGGCGGGGCCGAGAAGAGCTGTCCTTTCTGGTGGTGCTGAAAAGGGCGCTCCGGAGGCCTCGTGTGAGGAGGTCAGGAGAAAAAAAAAAAAAAAAAAGTTGAAGCCGCCAGGCAGCTGGCTGGGGTCCTGTTGTACGTTAGAAGCGGGGGTCTCCCCTCCCCAGGTCCCACCCTGTCACCCCTTAGACTTCTCACAAACGTAGGAATCTGTCATTCTTCTGAAGGAAGGGAAAGCCCATTCCACATGAGCTCCTCTGAAAGGGTCTGGAAGTAAGCTGGGGGCATACTGGGAGGCTGAGCAAGCGCGAATCCAGCTACGCTGCCCCCCTGGGCATCCAAGGAAGAGAAGATTCAGCTTTCAAATGTGCTGGAATGGTTGGGGGAGGGGGTATAATTACTGCTGGGACCAGAGTTTCCTTCGCTTCCCCTAGGGGCCGCGGGAGTGAGGATTACGACCCTGGCTCATGTGGTCCCTCCTTCCTCCATCTGCACTTCCTCCTCCTCCCTCCCCCCACAGCCCCCAAATAAATCCCAGGCCCCTCCCTTCGCCCGTCCCCAGGATCTGACGTGGGCTCGACACCTTTCTCAGCTTCTCCCTCCCGCAGCTCCAGTGCCCGAGCCTCAGCTCTCCAGGTTCTGCAATCCCCTCTCCTCCCCTCCCCACCAAGCCCCATTAGAGCACAGCAGGGACCCTCCCTATTTTCGACCCCACCCTAGGTTCCCGGGACCTGTTTTGCCTCGACCCACTCCCCCAGCTTAGAATCCAGCCAACCCGGGGGACCCAGGCGCCTGAGCCAGAGGGTAACCCAGGCGACCCGGCTCCTTCGCCCTTCTCGGCCCCACCCCCTGCAGCCGGAGCCGCGCCCCCTCTCCCACACACTCGACAGCAGAGGACAGAAGAGATTGGGCAAAGAGGGGTGGGCTCCAGGCGACCCCCTACCTAGTTCTGCCTCTCCATCCCAAAGGGCAGAAAAATTGTCTCCCTTACTAACTGCTAGTAGGGGGTAAAAATTAACAAGAAAGATAAAAGGAGACGGAGGAAAGGTGGCAGCTAGATTATTTAGGAGAGTCGCAGAGGAGAGAAATTGGTGTGAGTCGCCATGGGGACTCCCAGGGCCCAGCATCCGCCGCCTCCCCAGCTGCTGTTCCTGTTTCTGCTGAGCTGTCCCTGGATTCAGGGTAAGGACATGGGTGCTTGGCGGTGGGCCCCCGGGAAGGTCCCCCTTGCGGGGGGGGGGGTGTGTTCTATACCTTTCTTTCTCAGAACATCCTGCGTCTTCTGAGCTCCTGGGGGAGGGGAGGGACACAGCAGACGGACGTAGTAGGGGGGCAAGCCAGGGCTTTCTGGCTTGCACCTGGAGCCCCTAACCCCGTATATTGAGGAGTTGGGAAACGAATGGGGGGAGCTTTTAGCGGCGTCTCAGGGGTTAAATCCAGGAAGAAGGGCTGGGGAAGTTGCGGGTGTGGGGGCTGTCTGCGGAGGCGGCAGAAGCAGGCAGGGTACCTGGGTGGGAGATGGAGGTGATGGGAGAGATGCCAGGCACTGCACACACAAACATTCTTGGACGTATGGACAAAGACAGATGAACAGAGGCAGTGCCAGATATTTACTCCCCCACTCTGACCCTCCAGCCAGACTCCAGTGAAGGGGGCAGAGACTGCAGAGAATGAGAGGGAAGGGGGGGGGTTGTTGCGCGGAGAGAGAGAACCACACTGCAGACAGAAACCAAGAGAGAAAGCTAAGCACTGCAGAAGCAAGGGCTGGGAGGTGCTGCCAGACCCTCCGCAGAGCCCCGGGGTTGCGGGGAGCACCTCTGAGGGAAAAATGAAGGTAGCAACCCGCCGCTTCTCCGCCCTGCTGGCGCTGTCCAAGGTGCTTACTGAGGGCCCACACGGCCTAGGGGGAAAGGGAAAAAGAAAGGGCTAAGGGGTGTGATGGGCAGCGGGGAGCCCCTCCTCCAGTCTTGGCTCTCAGCCCAGTCTGGGACCCTCCGAGCTCCTGCTGGCCCAGCTGACTGGGGAGGAAGAGCTCTGGAAAAGATCTTTCTGGAGAAGGAAGGCGTGTGGGGCAGTGGAAGAGCTCAGACAATTTCATCTCCTAGGTCTGCCCCTGAAGGAGGAGGAGGCATTGCCGGAGCCTGGAAGTGAGACCCCCACAGTAGCCTCTGGGGCCTTGGCAGAGCTGCTCCATGGGGCCCTGCTGAGGAAGGGCCCAGAGATGGGCTACCTGCCGGGTGAGGCCCCCAGAGTGGCAGAAGCTCAGAGGCAGAGGGAGGGACATTAACTCAGGGAGATGGGCAACCAGGCCAGTAAAATTCAGAGAGAGACAGAGAGATGGTTCGAGAGAATCAAAACTGGACATAGACAGACAGCCAGAATGATCAAGAAACAGAGCCAGATGGAAAAGCAGACAATCAAAGAGAAAGACAGATGGAAACTCAGAGAACCAGAATCAGAGATAGAGTGGAAAAGAAACACAGAGAGAGAAGAGCAAGGATTAGTAGATTTAGAATCATAAAATCAGAGAGGGGCGAGAATATTAAACAGAGATCAAGAGTTCTAGAGAGTGCAAAAGAAAAAGAGGAAAAAGAAAGGGGTAACCAGGAGAGGGAGCCAGATCTGAATGGAGAGACAGAGATGCTCGATGAGACTGTCAGAGTGGAAGGGCCTGGACAGAAGAAAAAGGGTGGAGGGCAGGCAGGCTGTGGAAAGCTTGAGAGGCGGTGGGAAGCTGGGGTGGGGAAGGGAGAGGTGGGGGATCTGTGCCTTGTGGGGGAAGTCTTTTGGTCTCAATGGGGAACTCTCAGTTTCCCTGAGCCCTGCTCCCCAACCAAGGCCCACCAATTTGCTCCTGTTCCCTGACTTCCCTTGCCCTGTCCCAGGATCTGATCCAGACCCCACACTAGCAACCCCTCCAGTCGGCCAGACTCTTGCAGCACCCTTTCTGCCTCGGGCCACTGAGCCGGGCACAGGGCCTCTGACAACCGCCGTAACCCCTAAAGGGGGTAGGGGGGCAGGCCCCACCGCGCCAGAGCTGCTGACCCCGCCCCCAGGAACTACAGCCCCGCCCCTTCCCGGTCCCGCCTCCCCAGGCCCACCCCTGGGGCCCGAGGGAGGAGAAGAGGAGACCACGACCACCATTATCACCACGACAACTGTTACCACAACAGTGACCAGCCCAGGTGAGGCGATTGAAGGGGGATGTGGGAGAGGAGCAGGGCGTGGATAGGGGAGAGGCTGCTGCGTACGTGTGGAAGAAGGGATCCAGATAGGAGAGGGTCTTCTGCTTAAGAGTAATCATAAAGGCTAGCATTGATCTATGCTTATTATGTACCAGCGCCGTTCTAGGTTTTTATCTATTATGACAGTTGGGGAAGGGAGTTCTGGGTGCCAGTGAGAGAGTAAGCATTGGGTTAAGATATGAAGGGTGCAGGGGAGAGGATGGATGGGGACCCCCCAGAGTTGCTTGGCTGGGAGGGCACAAATGCAGAGATTCTCTCAGTCCCAGCGCTTCTGTCTCTTTAGTTCTGTGTAATAACAACATCTCCGAAGGCGAAGGGCATGTGGAATCCCCAGATTTAGGGAGCGCAGCCAGCCGCACCTTGGGGCTCCTGGACTGCACATACAGTATCCATGTCTACCCTGGCTACGGCATTGAGATCCAGGTAACTGCATTAAGCATCCTATTGTGAAACCTCCCAACCCTTTCCTCTGGGCCCAGGGGTGTGCGTAGGTTTGGCCTAAGAACCAGAGGACTTGTTTTCTCTGATGAGCCTGGTTTCTGAGGCTCTCACAAACTCTCCTAGAGTTCTACAGCTTGGCCAGTGTCACTGTGATGTTACATACAGGGAAAAGGGTGGGGGGCTTAGGAGGTTACCACCCTGGCTGACTTGCCCTGGCGGGTGTGGATCTGGCTTCTTTAGGTACAGATGCTGAACCTGTCTCGGGAGGAGGAACTTCTGGTGCTGGCTGGTGGGGGATCTCCAGGTCTGGCCCCCCGACTCCTGGCTAACTCCTCCATGCTGGGTGAAGGACAGGTCCTTCGGAGTCCCACCAACCGGCTGCTCCTGCACTTCCAGAGCCCACGGGTCCCCAGGGGTGCTGGCTTCAGGATCCACTATCAGGGTGAGGAGTTCGGGGTCCTGGTGGAAAGGCAGGGGCCACACTGGGCTCAGGGGACATCTCACAGGCCTGCTAAGCTCAGGGTGATGTCAAAGCCTTTTCCTATTGACTAGGATGGTGAGGGGCAGAATCCTCAGAGGAGACCTTCTTATTGTTTAGTTGCTAAATTGTGTCTGACTCTTTTGAGACTCCATGGACTGTAGCCTGCCAGGCTCCTCTGTCCATGGGACTTTCCAGGCAAGAATACTGAAGTGGGTTACCATTTCCTCCTCCAGAGGATCTTCCCGATGCTGGGATCAAACCCACATCTCCTGCATTGACAGGAGGGTTCTTTACCAGGAGCCACAAGGGAAGCCCCAGAAGAGACCTATACACACTTATCTCACACACAGATCTGTGACTGGGTGTGCGCCCATCCAAGGGACAGTTCATCCATTCCCTCAACAAATCTTTATCCAGTGCCCACTTCATACTGGCCCTGGGTTATCCTTGGAGAGAAGACTAAACAAGCCAAATGTAAAAGAAACTCAGAATCTAGGTAGGGAGATGGGCACATAATCAAGATGATTATAATCCAGTGAGATAAGGACCCCAATCCCTATGATGGAAGAACTATGGGCAAAATGTCAAAGGGACCTAAATTTCCTCTGTAAGGAATATAGGAACACCTCCTTGGAGGAGGTGATGACTAAGCTGACACCTGAAGTGAGTTAACTAGGGAAAGGGTGGGAGGGACAGAAAGAGAAAGGCAGATGTCTAGATGGATGAAAAAACATATCCCAAGACCCAGAGAGGAGAAAAAAAATTGTGACATCCCCTGCCCCCTGCCAGAGGAGTTGAGGTCACTCAGCATGGAATATAGAATTGTCCTGTGTGACCTGGGGTGAGTTACTTAATCTTTCTGGACTGCATCATCTTAACTAAAAAATGGGGATGATGATACTTACCTCATCACATTATTAGGAAGATCAGATGAATCAATACAAGTGCTTAACACTGTCTGGTGCCCAGAGAGGGCTCAAAAATGTTGATTATTGCTATTACAGGAAAAATCCAGAAAGTGGTGGGGAAGTAGGCGAAAAGACTAGACTAGGAGGTAGGTCAGATTTGGATCACAAAGGGTCTTACCAGCTTCAGTGAGGAGTTCTCAGACTACATTATCCTTACAGGGGAGGAGGAGCCACTTCGAAATATTTTGAGCAAGATAGTGACAGCCTCAGATTTGTGACCTAAAAAGATCCTGCTGACTTCCGGGGGAGTGGACAGGAAAGAAGGGGACATGTTTGCGCATGCTTGCATTCTGCAGCACCCTCCCACAGACAGCCTACACACACGTGTTCATCCATATTTGCCTGTGTGTATGGAAACCTTCCCACGATGCAAATGCATGTTCTACCATATATGCGTGCATGAGGCCAGGGGCCCAGCCCACGATCCTTTTCTGGACATTGCTGCCATCTCCAAAGTCCCTTCCTTGGCTCAGAAACAGAGAGGGTATTGTGTCCCTTCATGTCATCTCATCGCTTTGCTGCCCCCTTGTGAGCTCAGCAGACCCTGGATCCCTTGTGACTTTATCCAGGACACAGGCAACCCATATCCCTTCCTCACACCCTGTCCTGCGATCTTTCTTCTGGACCTGCCGCACAGGGTCAGGTGTGCAAGGTGGAGTCAGCAAACCTTCCTGTAGAGAGACCAGTGAGTCGGGGTACATGTAGTTGGGGGTCAGGGCCTGGTTGTTGGGGAGCAAGGGCAGGCCTCAAGGGCCCAGGGCTGAGGGCTAGGCCTCAGATATTGCAAAACGGCTCCCCACTGGCTCCTTTAAGCAGCCACATCCCTAGTGCATTGAAAATAGGACTCGTTAGGCTAAATGGAACATCTGGGGAAGCAGGGCTACTGTGTAAATGAGCCTTCATGACCTGCCTCAGTCTTCCTTGTTCTGCAGCTTCTCCTGGCCCCTTTGGGACTGAGGCCCTGTTTAAGCCCTTGCCAGTCTCCACTAACTGGGCCTTCTGATCCACAGGGTCCCCATTAGCTTCTCTGGATGGTCAAAGGCTCCATCACCCCTCACCCCAGGGCCAACCAATGTTCCCATTTACAAAACCCTTCCACCAACTCTCCTTTCCTCCCCTTCTCACAGCAGCCCTGGGAGTGGCCATCGTCAACTCTGTCTCTGAGAGGAAGGCAAAGCCTCAAAGCTTACAAGCATGGTTTGGCCACTAGCAAATGCATTGCAGAGTCAGAAGTCAGACCCCCAAGTCCCTGACCCCCAGTCATTTATTAACTGAGGCTGAGGGGCAAATAACTAACATTTTCTGAGGACTTTCTGGTTCCAGGTGCTTGGTGTGTTTATTTTCTTTAAGGCCAATCCTCAATTATAGAATTGTTATTGTCATGTACAGATGAAAGGCCCAAGAGGCAAAGTCATATGTTCGAGGACATACAGCAAATAAGTTGTGCAGCTGGAATTGGAGCTTAGGTCTGCCCACCTCTAAATTCAGTGCTCTTTGCTCTGCTCCACATTGACTCTTGGTGGCGTCAATTGATCAGCAAGGCTAGGTTTTTAGGAGACAAAATAAAAACGGTTTGGTTCAGTCTCACAGTGGCAATAGGCAGGCATTAATGTGATGATAAAATTATGCATGTGGATTCTGTATAGACCAAAAAAAAAAAAAAAACTAACTTTATTGGAAAGGGGAGTGGGGGGTCAGGAAAACTTCCTGGAGGAGGTGGTACTTCACTTATTCCTTGAAAGTTGAGGAAAAGTGAGACGAGAGCCTTGCAGGTAGAGGAAATTATGTTAAAAATACATGGAATTGGGACCATAAGGAGCCACAAAACTATTTCGTGTAGGATATATGGGTCATGGGTACTGAGAACTGAAGATGGATGGGCCGGGCTAGACCCAGCTGTGGAAGGGGTTTTCAAGCCCCTTCGATCTAAAGTATTCAGGCTTGAGTCTGTCGGTCATAGGGAGCCATCACAGAAGCTAAAGTTTATTCAAATCACAGTGTTTGGGTTTTTTTTGGGGGGGGAGCGTTTTGTTTTGGCCACTGTGTGACTTGCAGGATCCCCTACCAAGTACTGAACCCTGGCCCAGCAGTGAAATTGCCAAGCCCTAAGGATGCTGAAAGCTTGGCTTCTCTGTACACCAGTCCTGAATCGAATCTCAGAGACAGAGTTTGGGGTGATGTAGAAAAGAAGAGCTTTGTTACTTTGACAGGCAAAGGGGCCCAGAGCTGGCTAATGACCTCAAAACCATGTATCCCAACTTAGAGAAAATAATGAGAAGTGTTATAGTAATTGTTCAAAGGGGGCATGATCAGCTCGTGGATATTCTTCTGATGGGTTGGTGGTGAGGTCAGTAGAAGTCGGCATCATCAACCTTCAGGTCCAAGTGGTCTTGGGTCTATAAACTTGTGGGCAGCACACCATCGTTAATTTTTGTTAGCTTCTCCCACCTGGCAAGGGTTTTCAGTAGCTACAAAATAGCTCAAAGATTTTGTTGTGTGTATCCATTGATGGGGAAATAGGAACTTGTCCTATGGGTGCACTATTGTTTCTCTTTTTTTAAGAAAATATTTATTTATTTGGCTGCTTTGGGTTTTATTAATATTTCTAGCACTGGGGATCTTTGTTGCCACATGTGGGATCCAGTTCCCTGACTAGGGATCAAACACGGGCCCCTGCATTGGAAGATCAGAGTCTTGGCCACTGGGCCACCAGGGAAGTCCCACTATTGTTTCTCTTGACTCTCCCTGGTCTCAGCATCCCCTCCCTTCCCTAATTAATAGCTGCTTGAATCTGCCCATTAGAGCTCAGGGAAGGTCATAGAGGCTGAATGGAGGCTGCTTCCTATAACCAAAGAAATGGGGGACCCAGAAAGGCTTTGTGCTCAGAAGCCCCACAGGGCCCTGCTCAGTATCACTAACCACTGGACCACCAGGGAATGCCCAAATCCTATGATCTACAAGGTTGTATTTGTGTCGATCTTAGTAGGCTATCAACTCCTGTAGGCAAGGTTTTAGTCTGTTTCACCTCTGGCCCTCGGACCCAGCCAAGGAAATGCTTGCTGAATTTTGAAAGAGGGAGAGACTAGGTCTCTAACAGAATCACTCAGGACTGGAGAGTCAGAAAAAGCAAATGCCTAGACAAGCTGGACACTCTGCTGACCACAGCCTGCCCCTCCTATAAGACCCAGCTTTGAGGTACTTCCTCCAGGAAGCACCCTTGCCAGCTTTTAAAAATTACTACACTTTATTTTATTTTATTTATTTGGCTGCATCAGGTGTTAGTTGCTGCAGCACACGTGATGTTGTGATGTTCGCTGACTCACACAGGATATTTTGTTGCAGTACACAGGCTCTCTAGTTGCAGTGGCGTGTAGGATCTTAGTTCCCTGCCCAGGGATGGAACCGGCTTCCCCTGCATTGCACAATGGATTCTTAACCGCTGGACCACCAGGGAAGTCCCCAGGAAACCTTTCTTGATGAGCTCTGCTTAAGCAGACATACAGAGCTCTGTCAGGATCAAGTTCACAGTCCATCATTGATTACCAATGCACGTTCTATTTACTTGTTTTATCTCATATGACTGCAAGCATTTTAGGAGGTGTTCAAAAAAAGACCACAAGCAATAAAATTAAATAGAATAAGTAACAAAAAAATTGGCACCAGGTAATGCTTATTGAATTTGGAAAAAAAAAAAGAAAAGAATGTGGGTGGAAATTCCCTGGTGGTCCAGCGGTTAGGACTCTGTGCTGTGTCTGCTGAGGGCCTGGGTTCAATCCCTAGTTGGGGAACTAGGATCCCACAGGCTGAGCAGCACGACTGGAAAAAAAAGAATGTGGATGGAAAAGCCACTGTTACTGGGAGCAAGTCTCACTCCATCTGGTTCTGAGCTTCCCAGCAGCCAGTGCAAAAAGAGAGATTCCAGAGCTCTCGCGACAGGAAAGAAGACAACAAACCAGCTCCTTAGGGAAAACAGAGCTTTCCCTAGCACTTCACTTTCTGTGGAGGACTTACTCAGAGGGCACTGAGAGTTAGAGTCTTTAATGGCAAAATACTTGCTAAAGGAGCTTATTGTGACTCCTTTGGATGAGAGCTGAGGATATAACACCACAGTGCACCTCAGTGGAAGGAAGTCTGTGGGTGTGGAGGGGAGAAAATGGTACAAGCCACTTAATAACTCAGAGCCTCAATTTCTACATGTGGAAAGTGGGTCACAGCCTTCCTCCTCAAAAGTGCTGCGTGAACTCATTTTGGAAGCTTGAGCGGGCTCTGCAAATACTGTGTGTTATTATTAGAGCTGGATGGGGTTCAGAGTGGTCAACTGATTTGCCTGAGGTCACACAGCCAATGGGTGCTAGCTAGGGTCCAGAACTTCTCTGAGTCTCAGGTTATCATCTCATCTGTAAAATGGGGGCCCGAGGGGGTAGGTTACAAAGGTTAGGGGACATCAGGGGTGTGGAAATTACTTCCTCATGAGAAAATGTGCCCACGTAAGGACTCCAGCATGGAGCCAGTGTGTGCCCCTGGGGGTGGAGGGTGGAAAGAGGGGAGGAAGTGCTGGGGGCCCAGTGAGAGAGGGTGGCATGGGAAAGTGAGGTCTTCTCTTTCTCTGCCTGATCCAGCCTACCTCTTGAGCTGCGGCTTCCCTCCCCGGCCAGCCCACGGGGACGTGAGTGTGACAGACCTGCACCCTGGAGGCACTGCCACCTTCCACTGTGATTCGGGCTACCAGCTGCAGGGAGAGGAGACCCTCATCTGCCTCAATGGCACCCGGCCAGCCTGGAGCAGTGAGCCCCCCAGCTGTGTGGGTGAGTCTCCTGCTCCTTTCTGTCCCAGGAGCCCAGCTGGAGGGGCCTGTCTTTGGGGATCTCTATCTTTGGGGAGTACCCATTTTGAAGGAATTTTTTATCCAGAAGAGTCCCTATCCTAGGGTCTCCCTCTGGAGCTCTTCACCCTAAGGGTCTCTATCCTTGGCATCTCCATCCTTGGAGGGTCTCCATCTGGAGAAATCCCACCTGGAGGGTTTCCAGATCTTAGTTCCCCAACTAGGGATTGAACCCATGCCCCTAGCAGTGGAAGCATGGAATCCTAACCACTGGACTGCCTGGGAATTCCTGGAGGGTTCCCACGTGGGGAGTCACCATTCTGGAGTTCCCTGTTTTGGATAACCCTCATCCTAGAGGAAATCACTTTTGGGGTCTGTATCTGGAGGGTCTCTATACTGGAGAGCCTTCATCCTGGGAGCCTATCCTGAGTATTTGCCATCTGAGAGCTTCAGTTTGGGGGCACGTGCATGTGCGTGTGTACTAAGTTGCTTCAGTCATATCCGACTTTGCTTCCCTATGGACTGTAGCCTGCCCAGCTCCTCTGTCCATGGGATTCTCCAGGCAAGAATACTGGAGTGGGTTCCCATGTCCTCCTCCAAGGGATCTTCCCCACCAAGGGATTGAAGCTGCATCTCTTACATCTCCTGCATTGGCAGGCGGGTTTTTTTTGTTTTGTTTTTTACCACTAGTGTCACCTGGGGGGAATTCCTCATAACTCCCCACCCCAGGGTGTCCACATTTGGGGAGTGTCCATCCTGGGGTTTGTCTATTCCAGAGCTGGTTCCTTACCTGGGTAGTGACATGGGAAAGTCCTGGGGTGAGCCTGTAGGGCAGAGGTCATCCCAAGGCCGGGGCCCAGGCAGAGGTGTGGGCACAACAGCTCTGAAGATGGGACAAGGACAAGTCACCTTAACCTGCTGTCCCTCTGCCCACAGCATCCTGTGGGGGCACCATCCACAATGCTACTCTTGGCCGCATCGTGTCCCCTGAGCCTGGGGGAGCTGCAGGGCCCAACCTCACCTGCCGCTGGGTCATTGAAGCAGCTGAGGGACGCCGGCTGCACCTGCACTTCGAGAGAGTCTCGCTGGATGAGGACAATGACCGGTGAGAGTCTGAGCCTTGGGTCAGAGGTTCCCACTTCAAGGAAATAGGAAGGCTACCGTGGGGAGGTAGGCAGACTGGGGGCATCCCAGTTGGGATCTATGTCAAATGGAGGTCAGTCCTTCCCCTTTCTTAGGCAGTATAGCTGTGCAAACTGAGACAATCACTTAACCTCTCTCTGCCTCATTTTCATCATCTGTAGAATGGAGATAATAGTAGCTCCCTCTTAATGTTTCTGTGAGGACAAATGAATTAAAAATATGTAAAATTCTTGGAGTGACCAGCACACTGGAAGCACTCTAAATGTGTTTAGCATCATCATCATTATCCTCACTCTTTATCTAATAAACTGGTACTCCAGGTCTGTCATTAGCTGCTATGTGATGCTGGACAGGTTACTTACTCTTTCTGTGCCTCAGTTTTCTCATCGATAAAATGAGGGATAATAATACTATCTGACTTGAGGGTTCTTGTGAGAATTGAATGAGATAAAATGTGTACAGGCTTAGAAGAGTCCAAGGCATATAGTTAATGTTTGAAAGTAATAGCTATGAAATCAAGCTAGGAGAGCAGGCAAGAGGTGAGGCAGCTTCCAAGAGGACGCCAAACTCCTGACCACCTCTGTCCACCCCAGGTTGATGGTACGCTCAGGGGGCAGTCCCCTCTCACCAGTGATCTATGATTCAGACATGGATGATGTCCCGGAGCGGGGTCTCATCAGTGATGCCCAGTCCCTCTATGTGGAGCTGCTTTCAGAGACACCTGCCAATCCCCTGCTGCTAAGCCTCCGATTTGAAGGTAACAGCCTCCCCCTGGGGTCCCAACTCCCCCACTTTCCCTTCTTCCTGAGGCCCGGGCATGGTCACAAGCACATATTCCATCTCTGCTCATCTCCATGTTTGGATTCCTAAAAACTGACTTGCCTCCCCATCCCCAAGTAACAAAGATTCCGTCTAATTTCCTGAGGTGCCTTTCTACTTAAGCTTCAGGTATGGCTGGATCCAGGTACAGCTGGTCTCAGGTACTCAGCCCAGAGACCAATTGCTTTCATCTCTCCTTTCTTTCCTCTTGGCTGGCTTCATTCTTAGGCAGAATCTCAGTCTGTGTACCTAGCAGTTTGAGATTTGCATACCCCCAGCTTTAGTAATTCCATCAGAAAGGGAGAAAGCATACCACTTTTCTAACAGCTTCAGCAAAGATGCCAGGAAAGGCTTTCATTGTCCTGGTTTAGGTCAGATGTCTATGTCTGAGCCAGTCACTGTCAGGTGGTATAATGATTGGCAGACCCACATCACACGTCCATTCCTAGTTGGCCCCAGCTGAACCTCATGGACTGGAAGTGGAGAGGGCATGAGACCCAAAATGAAAATAGGAGTGCTCTCAACAAGAGGAAGACTGGATGCCAGACAGGTAGAAGCAAGGAAGTCAGTGATCATAGGAGGAGTCATTTGAACTGGGACTTACAGGATAGAGAGAATTTTAAAAGACAAAGATTGGAAATGAGCATCTCAGATAAAAGAACAGTGTGAGCAACAGTAGAGAGGTAGAGAAAAGCCTGATATGTATGGGAGTTTCAGAAACAGAGAGGATCTCAAGTGGAGGATTTATGCAAACAGTAGCAGGAAAGAGACAAAGAAAGTGAAATGTACAGAGACGAAAGGGGCTGGTTTCTGATATGAATCAAGGGAGAAAGGGAATTGGCACTGCGCCCTGATGGGTGCATAAGATTTGGACATCACACCTTACCAGATTAAGTAACAGTGAGATAGAACAGTGGATCTGGTAAATAAATTGCATATTAGATTCTGAGACTGCAAAGAGAATTTCTAGGTCTGAGGCCTGCCTCCATAATTGTGGGTCACTACTGCTCCGTGGGCTTCAGACTCTTTCTGCGTCACAAGCACCTGAATCTTCCCTGAGTCTTTGCAGCTAAGATATGATCAGATGGGTAAAAACTAAAATGCTCTACAAATGTTCATGTTCACTGCCTGAGCCCAAAATTAAATAAGTAGCTTTTTGTGTTTGCCTCACTTTTGGACTCCAGCCACAGTATGGATTATCAGGGATGATCAGAAGTCAACTGTTATTTTTGAAGAGTGAGCACACCTACATGAGCCAAGTCTCCAAAGGCACCCTTTCCCCCTCAGTCCATTGCAGTTTCCAGAGTCAAGCATCTCTGGCTGGGAATCAAGGAATCTGGGCTTAAGAAGGTCTGGTTCAGCCACTGCCCAACCTGTGACATGAGGCAAATGGCTTTTTGTCTGTGGACCTGGTATCCTCATCCATAGAATAGTGGCTGGGACTTGACCGGTCTCAGCCTCTGTCTAGAGGCCAAGGAGCTAACATAAATGTGCTAATGAGGAATGTTAAGGTTTTGGGGAAAATGGAGTGTGAAAGCTAAACCCAAGGGCATTCGATTTTAAATAACCCACTGGGGGGCCAAACCACACTGGAATTCAGCCCAGTTCCCCAGTCTGAGATCCCTAGAGCCCTGTCCTATTATATGTGTGTGTGCATATTTTTTAAAAGTATTTATTTATTGGCTACATGGTATGTGGGATCTTAGTTCCCTGACCAGGGATTGAACCTGCACCCCTTGCATTGGAAGCACAGAGTTTTAACCACCAGACTGCCAGGGAAGTCCCTGTCCTAATGTTTACTTCCTTCCTGTGACTGACTCTTCTCTAGCCTTTGAGGAAGATCGCTGCTTTGCCCCCTTCCTGGCACATGGCAACGTCACCACCACGGACCCTGAGTACCGCCCAGGGGCACTGGCCACCTTCTCGTGCCTCCCAGGATATGCCCTGGAGCCCCCTGGCCCCCCCAATGTCATTGAATGTGTGGATCCTACAGAACCCCACTGGAATGACACGGAGCCAGCCTGCAAGGGTGAGCCCTCCACTGCCCTAGACTTCCTTCAGTCCACAGGCTACCTCCTGAGCTGGGGAACCTGGGAAAGGAGAACCTAGGAAACTCAGGCCTTGGATCAATCCCTGTCCTTTTCAGAGGCTCAGCTCAGTTTTCTTAGCTAAGTAGTTGGTGGGCCTGTTACAGATTTCAGGGATCATAACACAGATATCTCCAAGAGCTAGGGCTGGAGTTGGGCTAAGTCAGAGACTGGGTGGTGATGCATCGGCTGATGAGTGGGTGGGGTGAGTTAAGAGTGGGGCTGGGGATTTTACACAACAGGACTGAGCGTGGCAAGAATCAGGTGGGTAATAGATAACAGAAGTCCGGGAGGAGGTATAGTGCACAGAGTTGGGAGTGGTGAGAATGGTGGTGAAGTGGAGACTGCATGCCCACCTGGATCCTGAATCTGACACCGTTTCTCCCCTAGCCATGTGTGGAGGGGAGCTGTCAGAGCCAGCTGGTGTGGTCCTCTCTCCGGATTGGCCCCAAAGCTATAGCCCTGGCCAAGACTGTGTGTGGGGTCTGCATGTCCAGGAAGAAAAACGCATCTTGCTCCAAGTTGAGATGTACGTTTGGGTACCACAGAGGGTGTGATGGGTGTGGGCTCAGCCAAGTGTGGTATGACAATGCACTGCCCTGCTTTCTCAGCCCAGCTGTCTTGAACTTTTTCACATGATTTGGTGGATATATGTTCAGATGAAAGAGGTGTATAAGGATTCAGGATGGGGGTGTGGGACATCAAGTAGACCTAGGGACAAATCATGTATTGGTTAGACAACCTTGGAGAAGCAAATGGGGTAATGCAGCCTTCCTCAGGGGCTATTGTGAAAAGGGAGCTCTGGCCTGGAGTCTCACTGTTTGACTGTTTCCGAGGCCACCTGTGGAGTGATTTCCCGGGACCCAGGCATCTGTTGCATCAGCAGCAGCACAAAAGATGAGTATAGGTGTGGGGGAAATCCAGTGAGCTCATTTGATGTGAGGTGGTCATGTGCCTGGACCAAACTAGAGTGGGCATAGCTCAAAAAGCAGGTACTCAGGCAGGGCCTAGAATTGGGCGGGGTGGTAATGAGCATGGCCTGTGGTTGGTCAGAGCTGGAGTTGAGCCTGACCAATCACAGGCTTTTGGAGTTGAGCATCACCTGGTGATAGAGAAGGGACTGGGGAGTAGAAGGCGTTAGCAGTGAGCAGGGTTGGGGACTGGGAAGCAGAAATCAGGAGAAGCCAATGGAACCTGGAGCGGCTAGCATGGAGAAGCCCATAATTGATCCAAACCTGAGGCATGGGATAGGCGACTGGAGAGTAGGTAAGGTTAGTAATGAACCGAGCTAGGATTGGGCAGAACTGGATGGGAGGGGCTGATCATAATCCATCCCCCACTCTGCAGCTTGAATGTGCGCGAAGGGGATATGCTGACGCTGTTCGATGGGGACGGTCCCAGTGCCCGAGTCCTGGCCCAGCTGCGAGGGCCTCAACCGCGCCGCCGCCTCCTCTCCTCTGGGTCCGACCTCACGCTGCAGTTCCAGGCACCGCCCGGACCCCCCAACCCGGGCCTGGGCCAGGGTTTCGTGTTGCACTTCAAAGGTACGAAGGCCTAGGGTCCCGAGATGGTCAGAGGTCCCGCAGGTCAGAGAGGCCCCCGAAGCTGGAAGGGCGCCCTGAGTCACAGGACAGCCTCCAAACTCTCTGTCTGTCCCCTGCAGAAGTCCCGAGGAACGACACGTGCCCCGAGCTGCCGCCTCCGGAGTGGGGCTGGAGGACGGCCTCCCACGGGGACCTGATCCGGGGCACAGTGCTTACTTATCAGTGCGAGCCTGGTTACGAGCTGCTCGGCTCCGACATTCTCACCTGCCAATGGGACCTGTCCTGGAGCGCAGCGCCTCCCGCCTGCCAAAAGAGTGAGCCCGGGCCCCGCCCCTGCCACTCATGGCCCCGCCCCGCCCTCTCGTGGTCCCGCCCCTGTTTTGCCTGGGCTCCACCCCTTCGCTCTAGGTCTTGCCCAGATCTTCTTCAGGCCCTGACCGTATGTCCCTTGGGTATACCACTCCTCAGTTCCTCGGTGTCCCGAAACTGTCCTCTCTGGTCCCCAGTCTCAACTTCCCACGGCTACATCCCTCCATCTTGCGCTGTCCTGGGTCACGACCCTGGGGCCTCTGGGACCCGCCTCATCTTTTCGTGGCCGCGCCCCCACAGTCTCTTGACCCCGCCTCTGCCCCGTCTGAGTTCCACCCCTTACCTGGCCCGCCCGATCATCTCTTTTCTTGTTTTAGGCCCTTCTCCAGTCTCTCAGTCCCCATTACGGGGAGCCACTTTGCTGGGGCCTAAGCTCGTCAGAGAACTTGGTTAATTTTAGTGCAGTCAATAAAGTGCCTTGCTGGGTTGCGGCTGGGGTTGTACAGAGAGGTTGGGAACCCTACCTACGGAGACAGCTCACAGTCTGGGAGATACTTAACTCAAGATATTACAGTGCTAAGTGCTGGGTGACTTCAGGCAAGGTACTTAACATCTCTGAGTTTTTTCATCTGTGAAGTAGGAATAGGGTGTTGTGAAAAGCAAATGAAAAGTTTTTCACATTAGTACCTGGTGATAGTAAATAGTAAGTACTAGCTGCTATAAGTATGAAGAAGGGCTGTGGGAAGAGGAGGGGTTCATTACCCCACAGAGAGGGCTGGAGATTTCACAGAGGAGGCGACATTTAAAGGAACTGGGAATGTTTATCTTTTAGAATTGAAAAGAGGGGTGGCATCTTGTCACTTTCACCAAATTTTGGGTAGCCTGTCACCAGGATATGGGGCTGTAGGTCTTTCATCTGGCACCTAGGAGGAATGGTGGGACCAATGAGGATAAGCTTCAGGAAGCCAGATTTGGACTGGACACCAGGAAAGCTTTCTAGTTGACACAGATCCCCTTTCCTGGAAAGATTCACAGGATGTCTAACCTGGAAACCAGATAGGATGGGGCAGGGACAGGAAGACATGGGAGCGGGGCCCAGAGGGGATAGGGCCTGGCTCAGCTGCCCAAGGTTAAGGAGGGGACCCGCCCCAGGCCTCACACTGAGCCTTCAGCTGAGCTGAGACCCAGGTCTCTGAAACTTAGCCCAGTGCTCCATGGCTGTGACCCTGAACAGTTCCAGCTCTGCCACTTCCTGACTGAGTGACCATAGGCCAGTCATTTGACTGCCTTGAACCTTGAGCCCCAAGGGAGATGACAGTGACCTTGACCCCTCATTTGGGTATATGATAATGTGTTTGTAAAACATTTAGCAGGGTGCCTTGCACAGGTCTGTATGTAAGAAATGGCTTTGCCTGGGACTCTTCTGTAGCATGTCTGTGAACAGATGCCTGCAGGGGCCAGGCAGGCAATATAAGTGAGCAGACTGGGCTGAGAATGAGGGAAGCAGGAGGGCTGGGCCCCTCTTCTGCTGATGATTTACCAGGCAGGGCTGACATAGCAGGCATTTAGCTGGTTTGCTCTGGCTGACTGGTTCAATATTTCAAATTTCACCCCGGGATGGGGGCCCAGGTTGCCCCACACATTTGGTCATCTGGAAGAAAAGTGTCAGCTCCGCTCAGTCATGTCCGACTCTTTGCGATCTCATGGACAGTAGCCCACTAGGCTCCTCTGTCCGTGGAATTCTCCAGGCAACAATACTGGGATACCTGATATGTAAAATGCGTTATGCTTTTAGTTTTTCCAATTCCTGCTCTCTTCATCCTGAGGAAGGAGTGGGAGGTGGTGGTAGTGGGGGTGGTCTGCCCGGAGGAGATGGCCCACAGCTCAGGGCTTCCCCAGCTCTCAGCTTCTAGACAATCACTGAAGGCCCCGGCTCCCCCTGACTTTGCCCTCTTGCCAGCAGTCATGACTTGTGCAGACCCGGGTGAGATCACCAATGGGCACCGCACCACCTCGGATGCCGGCTTCCCGGTTGGCTCCCATGTCCAATACCGCTGTCTGCCCGGGTACAGCCTGGAGGGGGCGGCCGTGCTCACCTGCTACAGCCGGGACACGGGCACGCCCAAGTGGAGCGACCGGGTCCCCAAGTGCGCCTGTGAGTCTGGGGACACGCTGGGACAGGTGGCTGGGTGGCCTGTTCACAGCGCAGCTGGCCCATGGCTGTCCTCTTCCCCGCAGTGAAGTACGAGCCGTGCCTGAACCCTGGGGTGCCCGAGAACGGCTACCAGACACTGTACAAGCATCACTACCAGGCCGGCGAGTCTCTGCGCTTCTTCTGCTACGAGGGCTTTGAGCTCATCGGCGAGGTCACCATCACCTGTGTGCCCGGCCACCCCTCCCAGTGGACCAGCCAGCCTCCACTCTGCAAAGGTGCCTGGGCAGACAGGGCAGAAAGGGGCATAGCACTGTCTGGGATGTGACAGGGCGGGGAAAGTCAGGTAGCACATTCGGGACCCTGCTGAGTTCCCCATTCACCTCCCATGGGCTCTCATCCTCAGAGGTAGCTCCACAAGCCCTGGGGAAGTTCAAGGTCATCGACTCATCCTAAGGGAAGTAGGACCAGGGGCTTTGGTTTGGCAGTCCCTTGCCCTCTGGACTGGTCTCAGTTTCCCTATTTTTGACAAATTCTACAGACCTGGTGGTTTTAGACTCCCCAGGGATCTGGAGAAGGAGGACCAAGGCCCTGCCCCCACTGAGGGAAGGATCAAGCTTAGGTTGAGCAGAGGGCAGAGAAACCAGGCTGTCCAACCCAGCCCCACCGGGCTCCCGGCCCTCTCTGCAGCCTCCTTCCCTCCCTGGCTCAGACCCCGTCCCCTCCCCCTCCTCTCCCTGCAGTGGCCTTTGAGGAGCTCCTGGACAACCGAAAACTGGAAGGTCAGTGAGGGCACAGTGGAGACCCAGGCCTGGCCGAGCTGGGAGGGCAAGGCAGAGGCCGGGGGCAGGAGGCCAGGTCCCCGGCGGGGTGAGGGCCCAGGGGTTCAGGGCCCAGGGCAGGAGGCTGGGCGAGCCCAGGGTGGGCCCAGCGCCAGCTCACTGGCCTCTCCTCCTCTCTCTAGTGACCCAGACCACTGACCCATCACGGCAGCTGGAGGGTGGAAACCTCGCCTTGGCCATTCTGCTGCCCCTGGGTTTGGTCATCATCCTCGGCAGTGGCGTTTACATATACTACACCAAGTAAGTACCCGACTCGGGGAGCTGCTGGCCAGGGCAGACGTCCTGCCTGCCTGGCACAGAAGCCTGGGTGAGGGGGGGTTGGGGGCTCACTTCTCGATAAGCCCCTCTATCTCCTTCCTTTCCCAGGCTACAGGGAAAATCCCTCTTCGGCTTCTCGGGCTCCCATTCCTACAGCCCCATCACGGTGGAGTCAGACTTCAGCAATCCACTGTATGAAGCTGGGGTGAGCCTTTCCCCCACCCTAGAGTGCCCCATCCCTCTGCTCCCCCAGGACCCTGTAAGCTTCTCTCAAGGTCTCTGTAATATCAGTCTTGGGAACTGCAAACTCAGCTGCCTACAAAGGCCACATCAGTGAACAAAGCAAGTCAGTGGGCCAATAGGGAGTGGCGGGGACTGTGGCTAATTGGAAAACCTGTACTCCATCCAGTTTGTGGCGGAATTGTTGTTCAGTTGCCAAGTCGTGTCTGACTCTGTGACCTCACAGACTGCAGCATGCCAGGCTTCCCTGTCCTTCACCATCTCCCGGAGTTTGCCCAAGTTCATGTCCATTGAATCAGTGATGCTACCCAACCATCTCATCCTCTGGCAGAAACCTAGGCTCAATTGCCAGATCTTCCAGGTGTCCAAGAAGATCCAGAAATTTCAATTTTTATGTGATTTTAAGATACTGTAGAGTGAACCAAACATATCCATTGGCCAGATTTGGCCCCATTCACACCCCATGGCCGCCAAACTCCCAGTAATCAAGACTCTATCATTTGATAGACAGTGTGTTTTGCTATTTAAAGGCAAATTTTTCTTATACAAGGGGTATTTAAATCAGTTAATTTATTTGGTATTTGACCAAAGAAAAGCCATTTGTTCCTGTGCTGGAAGAAAACAGGCTGTGTTGATCTACATCTGAGACCACACCATTCTATATTAATGGGCAATTTAAGGGAACTTCAAGGGTAAGTTTAGTACCAACGGACTGAGAATTTGACTCCAGCATGAACTGGAACTCCACACTTCTAATGCAGGGGCCATGGGTTCAATCCCTGGTCGGGGAACTAAGATCCTGCACTCTATGGCCAAAAAACTACAAACAAACAAAAAAAAACCGCAGTCTTTCCCCTTCCTTGTGGATACCTCCTCCCATTTTGCTGTCTCGTCCACCTCCATCCCACTCCAGCAGCTGATCCATCTCTCTGTTTCCAGGATACACGGGAGTATGAAGTATCCATCTGAACACTGAGACAAAGGCTGCAGGATCCAGGACGCCCTTCCTCTCCTCATTCTGGGCAGGAAGGTGCACAGGACCTGGTCTCTGGCTTCGTTCCTCCCTGCTGTGTAAATAGTCTCCTGGTCCCACAAGGGGGCTTTGATGGCCCTGGGGACCCTACAGTAAATAAACCAGCATCCTGTGCCCAAAGCCTCCTCTTCTCAGTTGCCAAACAAGGGGCCTGCCCCCTTGACTCGACCTGCTTTTGGACCCTGGGAGGGAAACTCAGTCCCGGTTGCAGCTCCTGGGGCGCCTCCAGCCCAGGGCACCCCACAGGGACTGTACCCAAGAGCTCTGCTGTTCCCCTGGCCAGGAAGGCTCTGTCCTTCCCAGTTGCTCTGGCCCTGGCCTAACCTCTAACCCTTGGAGGGTCAGAGGAAGAGAGATGAAGCGGAGAGCTGGGACAAGACCCCTACCCCTTTCCTGCCATGCCTCCCCCCATAGTTTCCCCACCTTTGCTTCTGGATTTTTGTTTTTGAGCAATAAACAGAAAATCACCATTTGTAATTGGGCTGGTGGGGTGTGGGAAGTGGGTCACAGAGCACTGGAGATGGTGATAGTGGTCTCTCTGGAGAAAGGGCTGGGGAGAGAGGAACAATTTAGGGAAAAGATGGAAGTTTAAGTTTGCAAACAGGGCAGTGTTGAAGAGGCTGGCCTGGGATCAAAAAGCCTGGCTTTAGGCTCAGCCTCTGGAGGACCAGCTGGGTCCCCTCCTGGCCTCAGCTATCTCTCTACTGGGCTTGGCATTTCCAGGCTCTTCAGGCTGGGCCATAGCTGGCAGTAGGTGCCTCTCATCTCTGTTTGCATGCATGCATGCTTGCTAAGAGGTTTCAGTTGTGTCTGATTCGTTGCGATCCTATAGACAGTAGTTCGCCAGGCTCCTCTGTCTATAGGATTCTCCATGTAAGAATACTGGAGTGGGTTGCCATGCCCTCCTCCAGAGGATCTTCCCTACCCAGGGATTGAACCTGTGTCCTTTACGTCTCCTGCATTGGCAGGCGGGTTCTTTACCACTAGCCCCACCTGGGAAGCCCACCTCTTACTGTCTGACAGGTGGGAAAGAGTGCTCAATTTGTTTCACGGCCAGTTGACCTAAAAGTCAGCCCCTTCTTGAGAATTCTTGTAATAAACCCAAGTGTACCATTCTTTTCCCCCCCAATCTTCTTGGCATTTTAAGCATATCTGCTGTTACATGTATACCAAGTATTAGATTTGCAGCCTTTCCTAAACAATGAGCTTGCTTTGTATCCTATGGGTGTCCTTTTCTTTACTCTTGGGCATTATAGGGAATTTATAAGCAGTTTGTCTTAAAAGTCTTTCTCCAAATCAACTGAATTTTCCTTAATTAAAATTTTATAACTAAATATAATGAAACATTTTTAAAACACTCAAAAGAGGACTGAATTTTAGGAGAACACGAAGCAAACTGACCTTGATAAACACTAAAGTTTGGGGGTATTTATTCTGAGCCAGGCATTGTGATGAGCACTATGCATACAATTATGTTTTTAACTCTCACAAGGTCCTCCTGGGGCAGGGACAACTATTTCCATTTTTCAGATAAGGAAACAGGGGCTTGGAGATGTGAACTGACAGTAAATTCCTCAGGAGGCTCCAAAAAGTAGCCAGACTGAGATTTAAATGCAAAATTCACAAAGCCTCCAGCACTGCCTTCCACCACGATGTGTTCCAAAGCCAGGTGGCTCCAAAGCGCAGAGGAGAGACCTCCACACTGACGCTGGTGGCCGGGGTGGAGTCTCTCAGATGTCACAGGCCTAGACCTTAAGAAGCTGGAGTCTGGCTGGGAGGATGGATCTGAACCTTTGAACTCATCTCTGCCAACAGGCTGATGGATAATAGGTTGATAACTGCCTGAATTAAAGCCATTCCCATAATATGGAATATGCCATTCCAATAATATGCCCACACATCTGGCAAAAGGGGGCAGGGGTGCTCCTTTCACATCACCCCAGAGAAGTCACACAAGAGCACTGCCCAGGTTGAGAGGAGGGAAGGATCTCTGTCTCTTTATTAAAGCTTTTCATTGCTGGTGGTGTCCTTGCCAGTTGAGGGTGGCAAGGTGTCTGATGGTTCTGGAACACTTTGGAGGCTTCAGGGGTGATGTTGCTCACGACCAGGAACGCCCCCAGAACTGAACTGTTCAATGAGCGGTGAAAGAGGAGCTTTGACATGTTGCAGAGAGACAGAGTGGGGGGAGGGCACGAGAGGCCAAGAGCAGCACCAAAGTTGGGATCATCCTCCAGACGTCAAGTTGCTAGGCAGAGCTCCCTAGAAAAGAATAGAAGTCTTTATTTTAGATCCAAGGCGCATGTCTTTTTATCCTTCCATCCTTCACCTATCCATCCAATCCCTACCCTCAATCATTTATCCACCCACCATTTCCCACCTACCCGTTTATCATTCACCCACCATTCTCTTTCCATCCATCTATCCATCCATCCATCCATCCCATCCATCTGTCCACCCACAAATCTATCCATCATTCCCCATTCATAATAGATACTCAATAAACATTTGCTCTTAGTTCCTCTTCTGCCTTCTTCATGAACCCCTCTCTTCTCTGCCAACCTCTTGGAGAGGTTCTCCAGAGCTCCAACCTCAGCGCCCTTGTCTTTCTCATTCTGCACAAACTCTTCCACCCCCACGGCCAGGGCAACTGCACACTCTTTAACTGCCAACCCTCTCCTACATCAGATCTCTAGCACCAGCCTAGACCTCGCCAGTGAGCTTTGAAGCTGCATTTCCAACTGTCTACAGGGTATTTCCACCTGGAGTTCCCAGGGGCCCCTCAAACACAATCTGTCCAAAGGTGGCATCATGCCTGCCATGCCCCAGGAAGAATGAGAAGGCTGGCGAGACTGGGAAAGGGGGAGCAGTCATGGGCAATGAGGTCAGAGAGACAATAGGGTTGGGGAGGAGAGAGATCATGTAGGACTTTGTAAGCCATTGAAGAACTTTGGCTTTGACTCTGGAATGGAGACCTACTGTAGAGTTCTGGGCAGAAGCATGGCATCATCAGACTTAGATATCCCAAGTCAGAAAACTGGGAGTCCTCTGATTCCATCTTTTTTCCCTTACCATTTTTTAATCAATCACCAAACTCATTCTTCCTGGTCTTTATTACTCATATCTACCCTTTCTCTCATCTCTATTATTACTGTGAATATGCAGGACCTACTCATCTCTAGTTTGGTCTCCAATTCCTAATTGACCTTCCAGCCTCTCATCTTTCCCTTTCCAGTTCACTCTCCCCATTGACCACCAGTGTGATGGATCTAAAATTTCAACTTCCCCTGCTCAAAACTCTTCAATGACTCCTCACCTGTAGGAAAACATCTCTGGATCTTAATAAAACACACATAAAGTCCCTTGATTAGTCCCTGGGTACCATGCCTGCACAGTCTAGCAGTAAAACTGCTTCTGCTCCAACTGTCTCCCCAGCCCTAAAGGACACACACAGAGGGACTTCCCTGGTGGTCCAGTGGCTAAGACTCTGTGCCCCCAATTCAGGGGGCCCTGACCAGGTTCAATATCTGGTCAGCAAACTAGATCTCACATGCCGCAACTAAGATCTGGCACAGCCAAAAAAATAAATTTCAACAAAAAAGAATACACGCTTATACCCATGGTCATCCTCCTAGGACTCACCTCTATGCCTTTGTTCATACAAGTCCTACCATTTGGAATACCCCGACCACCTCATTTTCCCCTAGAAATTTCTTTCTTTCAGTGTCACCTCCTCCAGGAAGCTCCATGATTCCTTTCCTTCCTGTCCCAACTGAGGCTGCGAGTAAGTGCTCTTCTCGCTGTTTCCATTTCTGTCATGGGCACTTAGCCATATTTGTTGTAATTGGCCATTTACTTGACTGGCCCCACATTAAACTGTGAACTTTTCAAGGGCAGAGACTGTGTCATTCACTTGTGTCCCAAGTTCCTAAAACAGGGACTATATATGATGTGAACTCTGACTGTATGGTTATTCTGAATGGCCTTGTCATCCCTGGACCCAGTGCATACCTTCTCACGAGGGGATGGCAGGAGATGTGCCTTCGTGCGGGTACGGTTTCTGTCTGAGCTAGAGATGGCAGAAGGGAAAGGAGAGAGGTGAGAACTCAAGTCAAGGACTGGAGCAGAACAGAACAGGACTATGTGGTATAAAATCCCCTTACTCTGCTGGGATGTTGTCAAACCCTGGCTCTCTCCCCTACAGGCTCCTCATCTTTCTCCCAGGACAAAGGGCATCTCCTGTGAAGCCTCACTCACCGGGTATCAGTGCCTCGGGTCTTGGTGAAGAACACTGGAAATAGAGGCCCCAGTCAGAGAAAGTACTATCCCGATAGCCAGAAAGAGATGTGGCTAGTGAGGAAGGGGCTAAGGAGATTCCGGGTCAGGGGTGAGGGACGGGGACTGGGTGAGTGGGTGGGGAGGTGCTGTGTGGTCCCAAGGCTGCTGTGAGATGGGGGAGCCGGGGACAGACTCCTGGAGAGGTCAACTGCGGGTGCGTTGGGGGACTCAGGGACTGGAACTGGGGGTATGAGCGGGTCTCTGGACACAGGGGTCCTCAGATGGGGAGTCACCGTGTTTGGATATCTGAGTCCCTCGGTCTTGTGTCTGTTTTTCCTTGTTGGGCACAGGATTCATGTGGCAAGCAGCAACAAACAAGGCCTCGTCAGTGAGTTCCGTGCTGATCCGTGTCAGGAATTCCTCAGAGCGAGAAACCTTCTGGAAAAGGGAAAGTTGGGGGGTTCAGCCTCAGAGTTCCCACATGGACGGGCCAGGTCTGGAGGTTTCCAGGCTGGGGGCTCTGGGCTCAGGGTTGAGGCCAGAGTCTGAAGGCTGGCAGTCTCAGTGTCCTCAGCCTAAGCACGCTCCACCTCACTTCACCCCCACCCCAAGAAGCCCTCTCCAGTGCTCACCAGATCGCAGCCCAGTGAGGTTGCAGGGGTTGTGGGTTGGGATGGCCGGCTGCCCCTTTTCTCCTCATTCCTGGCAAAAGTGGATGACATTCCCCTGGGGACAGTGGGAGCCCGAGTTAGGCTGCAAAACCAGCTCACTTCTCCCAACCCCAACCCACCACCATTCCCCGGGGCCTTGGAGAACTGTCAGTTGTCTCTCTGAAAAAAAAAAAAAGCAAGCTGGGGGAGAGAAATAGTTGCTTTAAATCTTCCTAGGGGAGGGAGGAGGTGGGACGCCCACAACACCCACCTCCCCTACCCCTTACTTCGCCCAGCAGGGGCCCTCTCTATCCTTCTTCCCACCCAAGGCCCTTCCCAAGACAAGGCAGCCCACTTGCCGCCCCTGACCTAGCAGATGTGTCGAAATCTTGGGCTACTCGGCAGGAGGGGAGACGGAGAGGTCTAACGAGCCCTTTTACGGGCCGTGGGGACGGGGGATTTGGGAGCTGGGGAGGAAGGCTGGAAAGAGAGGAAACCGGGGAGGCGCCGTTGCTATAAAAACCTTGGCGTCTGAGGTAGTTCCGTAGCCCCGTTGCCAGGAAATTAAGGATTCTAGAACCAAATGGGGGAGGGCATTTTCCCAGCTGGTCGCATTCGCTTCCCCGGCTTCTCCACCCTCTCTAGATCCCTCCTTGCGAGCATTGACCCCAGGGCCAGTGGCTTGAGAAACTTGGGAAGATCACGGACGGTGGACCTTGGCACCTAATCCTCCCACCACTAGGGGCAGGCGAGAAACAACCCCGCCCCAGGTCGCCTTCCAGCCTCTCTGGCCGTCATCTCTTTGCCTGGGGCCTGAGACAGCAAATGAGGGCCGAGAGAGGGGGCGGGGAAGGGAAAATGTGGGCTGTACCAAATAACTTTGCCTCTTGGGGGTGCAAAGACTCTGGATGGCGGGATCTTTTTGCCATTATGTCCAGGAGTAATATCCTCCGCAGAAAAGAAAGTAGAGACATTTACCTAGGCCTGTTCTCTTTTGATCTCTCCTTTTAAGTTATTTCCTTTGCTCAGCGTCGATGATTCTTTGACCCCTCTCCTCCCTCTGTACTTTGGTACGAATCGATGGAAAGGGGCGGAGGGAAGAAAAGGAAAAGGAAGCGGGCAGATCTTAAAGGGGACGCAGCCATTTCTTAAGTCTTGTTCCTTTCTCTAATTTTGCAAGGACAAACGCAGAAAAGTAGGTTCCGGAAGCCGAGCGCAGCTGGAGCAGCAGGGGCCGCAGCTGTAGGCGGCAGCTCCCGCGAGGCAGGCGGAGGCCAGCGTCTGCCCATAGGAAGGGCGGGGTGTGCGCGCCCCCTGCGCCCGGCTCACAGCTGGGTCGGCCCATGCTCCGGCCGGCGGCGAGCTTGAACATCTGGGACCCGGCAGGGACCTGCGCACAGTGGGCGTGGCTGATGCGCCGGGCTGGAGAGTGAATCTGCACCCAGGCTGGGACAGAGTTGGCACCTTCAGTTAAGGCCCAGAGCGGCCAGGGGACCTCCGCGATGGCAAGCGAAAATATCTTCCTGTTTGTGCCTAACCTCATCGGTGAGTGCTACCCGCGGCTCCGGGCGGAAAGGGAGGGCCAGGGGCCTTGGGCAGGCTCCCAGATCTGCCCTGTCTCACCCTGTCTCAATTCCAAGGTTATGCTCGGATTGTCTTCGCCATCATTTCTTTCTACTTCATGCCCTGCTGCCCACTCACGGCCTCCTCCTTTTACCTGCTCAGCGGACTTCTGGACGCTTTCGATGGACACGCTGCTCGAGTCCTTAATCAAGGTGACAGACATCTCTTCCAGCCAGCCCACAACCCTCTGCCCCCATTTTCCTGCTTCCTCAGGACCTCGGAGTGGGCGGGTACTCGGGAATCCGAGGGCTCTGTCATTCCCATCTCTGTAGAAGGCAGTTTAGAATGACCTGGTTTTGGAGCAGAAGGGATTGAAGCTCCCTGTTGAGAACGAGCGCGACTGGGCATGGCAGTGGCAGTGCTAGAGGCTTTTCTGAATAAAAAGCCAGTCAACAGGTTATTGGGCATCTGCTGTGTGCCAGACTCAAGCGATCAGCATTCCGGAAGGCATGTTTAGAGGGAGGATGGAGAAGGAAGGGAGATAGTTTCTGGGAGGTTGACCTCATTTTTTATAATCTGTTCTTAGACCCACCTTTAAGACTTCCCTAAGACTTCAGATCTTCTTGTCTTGAGACCTGGACCCTTGGTTCTGGATTGATGAGCTGTAGAGCTAGCTAGCTTTCTCAGGCCCTTCTACAATGTTGTCTCCAGGCTACCAGGCTTCCCCCTTTTATGATATGGTGACCTTTGCCCTTTGACCTTTACACTCCAGCCAGAGCAGTCTGCTTTCCTTTCCCCCCAGTGGATGGTGGGCATTTTCACTCTTACACTCTGCATCAGAGTGATTCACCAAATATGGCCCCTGTCACAGCTCCTCTGTCCCCTGACAGCCCCTTTCCACTGTTTTTCTCAGGGACCCGGTTTGGGGCCATGCTGGACATGCTGACAGACCGGTGCTCCACGATGTGTCTGCTGGTCAACCTGGCCCTGCTGTATCCTCGCGCCACCCTTCTCTTCCAGCTCAGCATGAGCTTAGACGTGGCCAGCCACTGGCTGCACCTCCACAGGTCTGCAGTTCTGGGGATATGGACCAGTGGAGGAAGACGCTACATGGGGAGGGATGAGTGAGACCTTCTCAGGGGGTATCTTCAGGCTTCTGGGGAGGTCTCCTTTTTAGCTGTGCTTTGTTAAGGGAGTCTGGCGAATCTTCTCTGACTCAGCATCCTATTTTACAGTTGGCTTAGTAATCTTTAAAACTCTTCTGAGGATTCCAAAGAGATAACATCCCTTTGGAAGGGGATGGGGCTTTTGAATCCTGATTTTGCTTCCTCCAGCTACCCAGCTAGACTGTAACTTCTGGCCCAATAGTCCTCAGCTGTGCCCCAGTCCCCCCTCTGTTCAGCAGAGGCAATCCCAGTACTTATGTAATGGGGGTTGCACTGAGGATTCGGTGGGCATTCCTGGTAATGCACGCTCATGGATTCCCCCTCTACTTTCTCCCTAAGTTCTGTGGTCCGAGGCAGTGAAAGTCACAAGATGATCGACCTGTCTGGAAACCCAGTGCTTCGCATCTACTACACCTCCAGAGTGAGCCTTTGCCGCCCCTCCCTATTTGCTTAGGGCAAGTCCTGGCCCCAGCCCTGGGCCCAGGACAGGATTGGTGGGAAGGGTGTGTGTGAATTGCTCAGGCAGCAGGTGTGCACCGGAGAACTGAGTGACTTGAGGGGTGAGGGAAGGAGGAAGAAGCCAGAGAGGTCTGCAGAACCAGCTCTCTAAAGGCCTTAGGCCATAATAAGAAGTGTAGTCTTCCTCCTGGGTGGGCTGGGCAGTGTTAGTACCTCCAGGTAGGGCAAGGAGGGTAAGAATTGCAGCATTGCTGGGTAAGAATATCTTCCTGTTTGTGCATATCCTTATGATGAGTGCTGCCCATGGCTCCAGGCTGAAGGGGAAGGTGAGGAGCCTTGGGCAGACTGATCTGCCCTGTTCCCCACATCTTCCCCACACCACCCTGCACCCCTCTTTCCCAGTTCCTGGTCCCCTGGCCCTTAGTTGGAGGATGGGAGCCACTGCCCTGCCCTCTTGCTCAAGCAGCCTTTTTGCCATTTGTTTAGCCTGCTCTGTTCACCCTGTGTGCTGGAAACGAGCTCTTCTACTGCCTCCTCTACCTGTTTAATTTCTCCGAGGGACCTTTAGGTAGGAGATGAGGGACTGGGTAGGAGGATGGGAGGGGGTCTGGCCTGCCCGGGGAGACAAGACCCCTGCCTCACCTGCATCCTGTTTTCTCTGGATCACCCTTGATCCCTTCCCACAGTTGGCTCAGTGGGTCTTTTCCGAATGGGCCTGTGGATCACCGCCCCTATTGCCCTGCTCAAGTCTCTCATCAGCGTCATCCACCTGATCACAGCTGCCCGCAACATGGCTGCCTTGGACGCGGCGGATCGGGCCAAGAGGAAGTGACCCTGGAACCTCCAGCCTCTGGCTGCCCGCCTGCCCTGGGAGTCTCACTGTGCCACGCGGCTCCCCAGTCTCTTCCTAGGAGGAGGGCCCAGGCTCACATCTTTCCAATTGTGTCATCCAAACTGCTGGGAAGGGGGGTGGGCATCCTCTTTGGTGATATGACGTTCTCCGTAATCCTGGGGACCAGTCTTCCCACCCCCGTAATCGCCAAGGACCTGGACTTCAAATCAGGAAGGATGCTCAGGAGGCCCCACCCACATGGGCAGTGCTTCGGGGCCCCAGGAGAGCTGGCTGAGGACTGGGCATTGTCACACCTGCTGGCTCAGCCCTGGGGTCTCGCTTGGCCTGAGACCTTAGGGATTTGAGTAAGGGAGGTGGGATAGGGGCCAGGGTTCCCAAGAGGCAGGGATTCAGACCTCTGCCCCTGGCTGGAGGAAGCCTGTGGGTACTGTGGCTGGGAGAGAAGGTGCCGTCAAGATCCCCGTTGCAATCTCCTCTGTCCTGGCTCTGAAGGCCTTGATAATAAAGGAGGGGATGTCACTGTTCTAGAGTTGGTTTCCTTGGAGATACTCTTGGAGCAGGGCCAGTGTTGAGGGGAGAGGTTGGGGGGAAAATGATGATCCATCTGGATACTAGTTTACTGGCTGGCTCCTTCCTATCACTCCTCAGTGACCTCAGAGCCCCTCCCTGCCACCCAAGCTCATTCTGTGTCCTCTGCCTACTTGCTTTATTTTCTTTACAACACCTGTCACTGGCTGTCTACAGTTACTTGTGTACCTGATATTTTCTACACTCACTAAAAAGTAAACTCCACAAGGGCACAGACTTTTCTTATTCTTTTTCTGTCCCTACAAAAAAGATTAATCTTGACCTGGCATATCATAGCTGCTTAGTAAAGACTTATGAATAGATGGGTTGGTTTCTGAGAGTGTTGTGGTTCTTTGACCACTTATGGGGTATTTCTGGAAAATTCAGCTTCTTGGACCCTGCACCAGACCTCCAGAGTTGGGAATTAAGGGATAGGCCAAAAAGTCTGGGATTGTAATAAACCCCAGCTGACTGATTCTTTTTCCCAATTACACTGAGAATCACTGACCCTTCTTAAACATTTTGTGGGTACCTACCAATAGGGGATATTGTTCTGGGCATGTGTCCCTAACAGCTTACCCCTGTCATCTGAACAGAAAGCTGCCTGGCATCAGCTTTGAAAAGAAAGACTATATTGAACCAGATACCATATGCCCGATCCTGTACTGGGGATTCTTTGCAGATATAACTTATTTTACCCTTCTAAGAGCTATCCAAGAGGGGCTCATGTCTGTTATTGTTGCTCAGTTGTGTCCGACTCTGTGATCCCATGGACTGCAGCACACCAGGCTTCCCTGTCCATTAGCAACTCCCGCAGATTGCTCAAACTCATGTCCATTGAGTTGCTGATGCCATCCAACCATTCTCATCCTTTGTTGCCCCCTTCTCCCATCCAAGTACTAACTAGGCCCAACCCTGCTTAGCTTCCAAGATCAGACGAGATTGGGCGCGTTCAGGGTGGTATGGCCGCAGACTGTTGCCCCCTTCTGCCTTCAATCTTTCCGAGCTTCAGGGTCTTTTCCAATGAATCGGCTGTTCACGTCAGGTGGCCAAAGGATTGGAGCTTCAGCATCCGTCCTTCCAGTGAATATTCAGGGTTGGTTTCCTTTAGGATTGACTGGTTGGATCTCCTTGCTCTTCAAGGGATTCTCAAAGGTCTTCTCCAGCACCACAATTTGAAAGCATCAATTCTCTGGCGCTCAGCCTTCTTTGTGGTCCAACACTCACATCCATATGTGACTACTGGAAAAACAATACCTTTGACTGTATGGACGTTTGTCAGCAAAGAGGCCTGCATGTCTGAGGGCTGACATTTATCAGATGTGTATTGAGCCTCAACTCCTGCTGTAGGCCCAGGGGATTCAGTGAAAAGGAGGCCACTGGCTAGCCAGGGAAGAGATGAAGCCATTAGGAGGGTGCTTGTTGAAGGGTGGGGGTAGAATGTGCTGTAGTGCTTTGGGTGTCTTAAGAAAGCTGGTAATGGTAATTGGGGAGGGAAGGGTTAATGCAGAGGTGGATTGATTCTCAACTGACTGAGTGGGGAGGCGGCCTGAGAGCACCCGGGGCAGTTGCCAAAGGAAAATGGAAGCAGGTCGATGTGGCTGGAACACTGAACGCTGGGGGTTGGGGGCCGGAGAGCTGATGAAAGGTAGGGCAGAAGCCAGCAGCAGCCTGATGAACCCAAGAGAGCTTTTGGACTTCACCCTGAGGGCCACGAGGAGGTGCTGTAGGAATCTTTCAAAATAATAGGTACATTATTCATAGGCAAAAATAGTAAGTTGCACACATTACCAAAGGATGACGAGGTCTTCCTGCCACTTGAAGCTCCCAGTTCTCCCCAGAGGCAACCACTGGTATTCATTGCTTATGTAGCTAAATGAATTCTTCACATGTACCCATATTCTGTATTTTAAAATTCATTTTGTATATTTGCTGGTCTGCTAATGAAACCCAGCGGGAACTTGTGGGGCTCCTGGGTAAAAATCCTTTCTGTGTGCCCCGTTTCTTGTTTGTAGGAAATAGGCTTCTTTCAGCCTCCTTGACTTTCCCTGAATTCCCAAGGGCAGGTTCAAACAGTTGCTAATCAGAGAAAAGGAGGGGTTGCAGAAATAAGGGAGGGGCAGTTAAGCAGGGCAGCCTCTATACAGTCAAAAAAACAAGACCTGGAGCTGACTATGACTCAGATCATGAGCTCCTTACTGCAAAATTCAGGCTTAAATTGAAGAAGGTACAGAAAACCCCCTAGGCCATTCAGGTATGACCTAAATCAAATCTCTTATGATTATACAGTGGGGGTGACAAATAGATTCAAGGGATTAGATCTGGTAGACAAGAGTACCTGAAGAACTATGGGCGGGGATTCATAACATTGTACAGGAAGTGGTGATCAAAACCATCCCCAAGAAAAAGAAATGTAAGAAGGCAAAATGGTTGTCTGAGGAGGCCTTACAAATAGCTGAGAAAAGAAGGGAAGCTAAAGGCAAAGGAGAAAGGGAAAGATATACCTACCTGAATGCAGAATTCCAGAGAATAGGAAGGAGAAATGAGAAAGCCTTCTTAAGTGAACAATGCAAAGAAACAGGAAAACAATAGAATGGGAAAGACTAGAGATCTCTTCAAGAAAATTAGAAAAGAAAAAAAGAAAATTAGAGATACCAAGGGAACACTTCATGCAAAGATGGGCACAATAAAGGACAGAAAAGGCAAGGACCTAACAGAAGCAGAAGAGATTAAGAAGAGGTGGCAAGAATACACAAAAGAACTATACAAGAAAGGTCTTAATGACCTGGATAATCACAATGGTGTGATCACTCATCTAGAGCCAGACATTCTGAAGTGCAAAGTCAAGTGGGCCTTAGGAAGCATTACTATGAACAAAGCTAGTGGAGGTGATGAAATTCCAGCCGAGCTATTTCAAATCTTAAAAGATGATTCTGTTAAAGTGCTGCCCTCAGTATGCCAGCAAATTTGGAAAACTCAGCAGTAGCCACTGGACTGGAAAATTTCAGTTTTCATATCAATCCCAAAGAAGGGCAGTGCCAAAAAATGTTCAAACTATTGCACAATTGCACTCATCTCACAGTCTAGCAAAGTAATGCTCAAAATTCTCCAAGCTAGGCTTCAACAGTACTTGAATCGAGAACTTCCAGATGTATAAGATGGATTTAGAAAAGGCAGAGGAACCAGAGATCAAATTACCAGCATCCATTGGATCATAGAAAAAGCAAGGGAATTCCAGAAAAACATCTGCTTCATTGACTACGCTAAAGTCTTTGACTGTGTGGATCACAACAAACTGTGGAAAATTCTTAAGGAGGTGAAAATACCAGACCACCTTACCTGCCTCCTGAGACACCTGTATGCTGGAGAAGAAGCAATAGTTAGAACTGGACGTGGAACAACGGATTGGTTCTAAATTGAGAAAGGATTACATCAATGCTGTAAATTGTCACCCTGCTTATTTAATTTATATGCAGAGTACATCATGTGAAATGCCGGGCTGGATGAATCAAGAGGGAATCACAATTGCCAGGAAAAATATCAGCAAACTCAGATATGCAGATGATACCACTCTAATGGTAGAAATCAAAGAGGACCTAAAGAGCCTTTTGAGGGTTAAAGAAGAGAGTAAAAAGCTGGCTTAAAACTCAGCATTCAAGAAATTAAGATCATGGCATCCAGTCCCATCATTTCATGGTAAATAGATTGGGAAAAAGTAGAAACAGTGACAGATTTCATTTTCTTGGGCTCCAAAATCACTGCAGATGGTGACTGCAGCCACCAACTAAAAGACGCTTGCTCCTTGGAAGAAAAGCTATGACAAACCTAGACAGAGTATTAAAGAGCAGAGACATCACTTTGCCGACAAAGGTCCATATAGTCAAAGTTATGGTTTTTCCAGTAGTCATGTACAAATGTTAGAGTTGGACCGTAAAGAAGGCTGAGCACCAAAGAATTGATACTTTAGAACTTTGGTGCTGGAGAAGACTCTTAAGAGTCCCTTGGACAGCAAGGAGATCCAACCAGTCAGTCCTAAAGGGAATCAACCCTGAATATTCACTGGAAGGATTGATGCTGAAGCTGAAGCTTCAGTACTTTGGCCACCTGATGCGAAGAGCCAATTCACTGAAGAGCCAATTCTGAAGCTGGGAAAGATTGAGGGCAGGAGGAAAAGGGAGCGATAGAGGATGAAATGTCTGGATGGCATCATTGACTCAATAGACATGCGTTTGAGCAAACTCCAGGAGATAGTGAAGGATAGGGAGGCCTGGGGTGCTGCAGTCCCTGGGGTTGCAAAGGGTCTGTCCTGACTGAGCAACTGAGCAACAAGTACAGCTTTGGGGCTGGGTCCTGGTTCCTCCTCAAGGAATATATATAACAATACCTTTGAGGTCTTCTGCAGAACCAAAGCCCCCACTCAGGTGGAGGATGGTGACTTCCGGCTGGAGCACAGCCCTGTTACCTCATTACCAACCAATCAGAAGGAAGTCACACACCTTGCAGCCCTCACCCCACATTCTGCCTGTTAAAACCTCCCCTCAAACCGTTGGGGAGTTTTGAGCAGGAGCCACCAACCGTTCTTCTCCCATGGCCCTGCAATAAACCTTTCTGCACTCCAAACTACAAGGTTTCAATTTATTTGACCTCACTATGCATCGGGTACACACACTTGTGTTCTGTAACACTAACACAAGCCGTTCCACGAGCTTTTTATGTGCATTACCATTTCACCTCACATCTGCGCTCTTCTGTGTACTAAACAATACAAGAAGCCCATTTTCCAGAGAGGAAATCTAGGTCCTGAGAGGAGTCCATCCTGGTTGGCTTGGCTCCAGAGCTGGCGCCGTTAACCTTTACCACTCTGCAGTCCACGTCAGCAGTCTTTTTTTTTTTTTTTTTGCCGTCTTCTCAATGGTGGCATTAAATTCCATGGTTTATTTGTTTAAGTAGGTCCTGCCACCTCAAACAGTGTTTGACTCACCTGAGCCCTCTGGGGGCACCTGTAGGATGAACGTTGAAGGGCTTTCAGCAGGGTGATGGCAGGGACTGATTTGTACTTGGCCCTCACCAGTTGAGCAGCCCCTCCAACTGCAGGCGTTCCCCCGGCAGCCTGCTCCCAGGCAGGTGGGAGGCTGAGCAGTGGTCCTTCATCCTTCATCCTTCATGAGTCAGCTTGATGCCGAAAGCTCAGCTTCTCTGTGCACCAGTCCGGAATCGAATCTCAGAGACAGAGTTTGGGGTGAAGTAGAAAAGGAGAGCATTGTTGCTTTGCCAGGCAAAGGGGGCCCGAGCTGGCTGATGGCCTCAAAACCATGTGTCTCCCCTTGGGGAAGAATGAACTGTTATAGTAATTGTTCAAAGGGGATTATATGATCAGCTCGTGGACATTCTTGGGATGGGTTGGTGGTGAGGTTAGTAGGAGTCAGCATCATCACCCTTCAGGTCCAACTGGTCTGGGGGCTACATACTTATGGGCCGCATACCATTGTTAATTGTTGTTTACTTCTCCCTCCTGGAGGGGGTTTCAGTATCTGCAAAATAGCTTAAAGATATTGTTGTGTGTATCTGTCAATGGGGAAACAGGAGCCTACCCCAAGGCTGCTCTCTCTTTTTTTATGCAATTTTATTTATCTATTTTTGGCTGTGCTGGGTCTTCATTGCTGCACTGGCATTTCTCTAGTTGCAGCAAGCAGGGGCTACTCTCTAGCCACGTGCGTGGGCTTCTCATTGCATTGGCTCCTCTTGTGGACCATGGGCTCTAGAGCACAGGCTCAGTAGTTGTGGCACACGATTAGTTGCTCCGAGGCATGTGGGATCCTCCCATATCAGGGATCAAACCTGTGTCTGCTGCATTGGCAGGCAGATTCTTTACCACTGAGCCACCAGGGAAGTCCCTCAAGTCTGCTCTTGACTCTTTCTTTCGGGTCTCACATCCTCTCTTGAACCTGCCCATTGGAACTAAGGGAAGGTTATGGAGGCTGCTTCCTGTAGTCAAAGAAATGGGGGATATGAAAAGGCTTTGTGTCCGGGAGCCCCACAGAGCCCTGCATGGTATTAAGATCTCCCTTCCGACCAGATGAGTCCTCCAAGCACTCACTCCAGCCCCACAGCTCTGACTGGTTCCTTGACTCTTTGGCCCTAACCATTTATACATATATCAGACATCAGACATCTCTATTCGTGTAAACTAAGCAAGTGTACTACAGTGTGGGTTGCTCAGTCACATCCGACTCTTTGCCACCCCATGGACTGTAGTCCACCAGGCTCCTCTGTCCATGGAATTCTCCAGGCAAGAATACTGGAGTGGGTAGCCATTCCCTTCTCCAGGGGATCTTCCCAACCCAGGGATCGAACCCGTGTCTCCTGCCCTGGCAGGTGGATTCTTTAACACTGAACTACCAGGTTAAATCCTAATTCCGGAGATGAGGGACTCAGGTGCCAACTGATTTTCAACGCCCATCTTCCAAGTGCACCTCGCTTGCTTGCATCTCACGTAGGCAGAGATGCAGGGGGAGGATTGCTCGAGGCTGGTTTATTGGATGGCAGGGAACTGGCACCAGCAACATCCACTCCCATCAATTGGCTGCTAGTCGGTCATGTGGCAACTTCTACATGCAGAGGAGGTTGGGAAAGAGATTAGTTGTGGGCCTAGGAGGAAGAGAAAATAGATTTGGTAGACAAAGTCTTTTGCTGGTTAAGGACCATTTTTTTTTCTGCAAGAGATACGTCAGTCAATTTATTTGGTATTTAACCAAAGAAAAGCTATTTGTTCCAGAGCTAGAGGAAAACAGGCCGTGTTGATCTACATTGGAGATCACACCATTCTGCATTTAACAGGCAATTTAAGGGACCTTCAAGGGTAAATTTAGTACCAAGGGACTGAGAATTTGGCTCCAGTGTGAACTGGAATTCCACTATATTTCCAACAAGGCCTGCTTTCCTATCATAGAGATATATCTTGTCTTCCCACTATATAATCAGTGCTGGGGAGATAGTGAAAACCCATCTTTATGCGTACAGTTTAAAGAGCAACTTCTATTAGCTTATTGGATTTCACAACCTTATGAGGTATATGTAGTCAGGACAGGCTAGATTATGCTGTGGTAAAAAGCTCCCCCACAAACCGCAGTGAGTGCACAGAGGAAATGTTTCTCACTTCTGTTGCATGTCTACTGTGGGTTGGGTGTGGCTCTGTTTCACGCCATTTTTCTCTGGGACCCAGGTCAATATTTGAATATTGCTGGTTAACACGGAAAAGGAAAAAGTGTGGTGATGCATTCCCTCTTGCATTTCATTGGCCAGAAGAAGTCATAGGCCGAGCCCAGTGGCCATTGGAGATCTATGTGGAGGCATCAAGTCATCAACTGAAAATGAGCTTAGAGCTCGGAGGTGAGGTCAGCGATGGAGAAATTTTGAATCTAAAGCCAGGAGACTGGCCAAGGATGTAGCCTTGTAAAGGAACAAGGTGCTGGGAATTCCCTGGTAGTCTGGTGGTTAGGACTCCAAGCTTTCGCTGCAGAGGGCGCTGGCCAGGGAACAAAGATCCAGTAAACCACACTGAGTAGCCAAAAAAAAAAAAAAAAGTCGGGGGGGAGAGAAAGAGAACAAGGCTCAGGGTGACTCATGACTTAGCGGCTGAGCAGAGAAAGTGGGGTTGGCCAAGGAAACTGAGGCACAGCCAGGGAGGTGGAAGGAAAAGAGGAGCAGGCTAGGCGATGGGAGCCTGTGGTAGGAGGCAGGCAGCCGCTGTGCTGAAAGATGGGAGGGGCTGAAGGAGAGGACCTAACTTCTGGGTTTAGCAATAGTCCTGTGATGCCGAATAGAGCTGTTTGCTTTAAGCAAGGGGTGGAGACAGAAGTTAATTGGTGAGGTTTGAGGAGATAATGAGAGGTAAGGAATGGAAACTGAGAACTTTGGCTAGGAAGGAGGAGATAAGGCAGCTGGAGGGAATGTAGAGCAGAGAGAGTTGGTTCTCCACGGGAAGGAGCAGAGCACATTTCTAGAAACAGATGGTGCAGGAGATAAAGGCAGTGGGATGGGGGAATGGACTCCCAGGAGGAGTTGGGGGAAGGGGGCGAGCTGGGCTCAGTGGGAAGAGGAGGAAGGACAGAGTCCAGATGGGGTCGTTGGTTAGATTTGATGCTGGAAAGGGCCTTCCTGCCCAATGAGTTTCTATTTTCTCAAAGAGGTGAGAGAAAGTGGGCCGGGGTGTGGGAGGTGGAGAGGAGAGGGGGTGTGAAGAGCGGCTCTGAAGGGGCCCTCACGCAAGCGAGAGGAGCAGAGTCAGAGGCCGTGAGGTCTCTCGAGATTCGTTGCCGTGAGTTTCAAACGAGATCAGTCTGTAGGTGGGGTGTTCCTCCTCCAGGAACAAGCAGCTGGTCAGGGCGGGTGGAGGGGGCGGTAACTGGTTTAAGTCAGGACAGAGCTTTTTCCACTGAGCATCATGGGAGAGGGGGAGAGGTAAGGAGGGAGGGTTTTTTTTTTCATTGAAGTATAGCTGATTTACAATGTGTTAGTTTCTGCTGTATAGTGATTCAGTTATACATTTATATATTCTTTTTAACAATTCTTTTCCATTATGATTTATCATAGGATATTGAATGTAGTTCTCTGTGCTATACAGTAGGACCTTGTTGTTTATCCATCTTGTATTTAATAGCTTACATCTGCTAACCTCAACCTCCCATACCGTCCCTCCCCCAACCTCCTCCCCCTTGGTAACTACAAGACCATTCTATGTCCATGAGTCTCTTTCTGGTTCACAGATAGGTTCATTTGTGTCATATTTTAGATTTCTCATATGCAATATTGTATGGTATTTTGTCTGACTTCACTTAGTATGATAATCTCTAGTTCCATCCATGTTGTTGCAAATGGCATTATTTCATTATGACTGAGTAGTATTCCGTTGTATAATATATGCCACATCTTCTTTACCCATTCATCTGTCAATGAACATTTAGATTGCTTCCAGGTCTTGGATATTGTGAATAAGGCTGCTATAGACATAGCGATGTGTGTATCTTTTTGAATTAAGAGTTTTGTCCAGATATATGCCCAGGAATGGGATTCCTGGATCATATGTTAATTCTGTTTTTTAGTTTCCTGAGGAACTTCCACACTGTTTTCCATGCTGTCTGCACCAATTTATATTCCCACCAGCAGTGTAGGAGGGTTCCCTTTTCTGAAGGAAGTTTTGAGTGAGAATGAGTGAATTACAGAATAGACCACAAAATCTAAGCTGGGCAAAACTGAAATGAATAGGGTGTGGAGTTCAACATTGAGAAAGTGGTTGAGATCAAGGTCATTGAACCCTGGAGCAGAGGAATGGTTGTCGGAAGGTGAGGAGGAGGAGTTGATTTCAAAGGTGGTGTGGTCATTAGTAATGACAATGTCAAGGGGTGGCCATGGGAACCATGGCCAAGACAGGAAGGAACTTACCCTCCTTGGGTAACCTTATCTGCTGTTCTCCCCAGAGGCCCTTGGCTATAAACAGTGCTAACACGGCACAAACCAGGTACTGGATGAAGAGCTTTGAGTTAGTTGCCTCTCCTCAGGGAAGATGTAGGGGGTTTGTAGGAAGTAGGGGTGGATGAACTGACTCGCTTGCCTGTTCTACCAACACCGAGACAGCACCACCAAGGCTATGGGCTAAACAGACAGCCCCGGCCCCAACCAGCTCAGACCTGAGTGGAGCCATTGGTTACCAATGCAACTCAAGGCCGGAGACAAGAGCTCATGGGACAGGGCCCAGTGGAGGGAAAGGAATAAGACCCTAAAAAAAAAGTATCATAAAGAATCTCCCTGCAATGCAGGGGACTCGTTTGATTCCCTGGGTTGGGAAGATCCCCTGGAGAAGGGAATGGCTACCCACTCCAGTATTTTTGCCTGGAGAATTCCATGGATGGAGGAGCCTGGTGGGCTACAGTCCATGGGGTCTCAAAAGAGTCAGACATGACTGAGCAACTAACTGCTCACTAGGGGAAATGCTGGCTCATTTCACAAATGAGGAAAAGATCAGGGAGGTTGGGTTCTCTTGCTGCACAGCTAGACACCCACGCTTCTCTACCTAGGCATCTTTTTGCTTCCTCAGCAGAGACTCGGCAGGCCTGGAACCTACAGATCTACCTGTGCAGGAGGGCTAGTATACCTTGCAGCCTCTTACCTGTGTGCCCAGATTGATTGTACCTGGATCCTTCCCCCAAATAAGGGCTCATTGACGGTCATTGGGGAGGGTGAGAATGGGGCACCCCTTCCTTGATGCTCTGAAGAACCCAAATCAGAAGCCCAGGGAGGTGGCTCCAGTTCCTAAGGCCCCACTGCTCCATCTTCCTCTCAGATCTCATGCTCCCATCTGAGAAGGGATGGGGTGCACAGCGCCATGCGCAGGTGCGTGGTTTGACCAGCAGGTGGCGCCAGATAAAGCCTCCCAAGTGCAGGAGGTGGGGAAGCCTGGATGGATACACCCCCAGACCCAGGGTTAAGACTCCAGAACGCCCTGGCCAAACTGGACTCCTGGAGGAAATGGTAGTGAGAAGAGATGGCGCAGAAGCCACCCCAAGAGGTACAGGCTTCATCCTCTCACCTGAGGCATCATCTCCCCCCACGGGCATCTAGGTGAGCTGACTGCCAAGACGATAGTCTGGCTGCTGAGAGGGACACTTTAGGCCTGCCTTCCCATCAGCCTGACTGTGGGTTAGTCTTCTCCCTGTCTTAAATTCCCTCTCCATTTCCAGAGGAGGGTGGCCTGTAGTAACCATCAAGATTTCAGAGGTATCTCTTCCCCACCACCATTAAGCTCCCTTGTGATGAGAGACTGAAGGTAACAGAAGCGGGTTTTAAATGCCCAGAAGTGTCAGTTTTATTTGTCAGTGCAAGTACAGAGCTAAGGCACAACCTGGTTGTTTCCAAGAGTTAGAGGGGCAGCAGTGGAGATGGGAAGCAAGCCCTCTTGGACGCTGGGCCCTCCGGTGGGCTTCTTGGCTGGGGCCTGGGCCTCAGCCCCGAGCCCCAGCAAACCCAAGGCTGTGTTGAACAGGTTGATGGGCGTGGAACCATCGGTGATGAGGGTCGATTTTAGGCCCAGGCTCTGCAGCAGTTTTACCTGGAAGGAGCAAGAGGCGGGTTAAAATGCAGTCAGACCCTAGTCCCTTCTCTCATCCCCTCGGGCTGCCTCTCTGGGAGGGGGACTGCCCCATTCTGGGCCCTCACACTGCAGCTGCTGCCCAAACCATCCTTGTAGGACTATTCAGTGACAAGTGAGGACCACAAGGGGAGCCTGAGGGTTTCATCCTCTCCCAGGCCTCAAGAACCTCGAAGCTCTGGCCACTGCCTGCCACTGCCTCCGGGAGCTCAGCATTCCCCGTCCTTCACCTGCCAGGTGGCAGCCATCCAGAGCTTTCTGTTCCTTAAATGTACCTTAGAGCCTCTGCTGGGAAGCCCTCATCGACTCTGCAGAAGTCGAGTATCCCCTCTTCAGAGGGGCGCCCCCTTACCCAGCTAATCTGTAGCCTTCCTCCCCCTTTCTCCATATCGCCCTGTTTGACTTCTTTTGAAGCAACTTGTCATGGATTGACATCCCATCAGTTTACCACCCTCCCAGGAGCTCACTGAATCCAGTGCAGTGCCTGATATGACCCCATGCTCGAATGACATGGATCAGAACATGGGATACACAGAGAGTCCAAGCCACCACCTCCTCTTGTCTCTCTGTCCCCAACATCTCTCTAGAAGTATTTGCCTCCCTGGCTCTGTCTTCCTGGTTCCCAACATGGCCCCAAGACACACATCCACACGCACAGACATCCACACACGCCCACACCTGTACCCTCTCCTCCACTCTCACCTGCATCTCCGGCCCTGCCACAGCCAGGTCCCTGATGGTGCTGGGCCCCAGGGCCTCTGTCATCTGCTTGAACTTCTTCACCTCCACCTCAGCCAGCTGCTGGGCCTTGCTCACTTCCAGCTCCAGCTGGGCCCGGGCGTAGACCAGCTCCAGCTCTCTCACTTTCTTTACTCGCTCAAGTTCAGCTTCCTGGAAAGGGAAAACCCAGCATTCTTTTGATCGGGTGGCCCCTGGATGTATCTAGCAAGTCACCTAGCCAGATAGCCAGAGGGACCTCGGATAGAAAGGATGGAACAGGAAACTTATCAGTTAGGGGTGAACCCTGGCTACACCATGTTTTAACTAGTGACCCCTGTGTGTGTATGTTCAGTCGCTAAGTGGTGTCTGACTCTGTGATGCCATGGACTGCACCATGCCAGGCTTCCCTGTCCTTCACTATCTCCCAGAGCTTGCTCAAATTCATGTCCACTGAGTCGGTGATGCTAACCATCTCAGCCTCTGCCGCCCTCTTCTCCCTTTTGACCCCTGGGAACTCCTTGATCCAAGACTCAGTTCCTTCTGTAAAATGGAGAGAATTCCTACCCATAATGGAATTTCAAGATCTTGCCTGTAAAAACACAACATACCTAGCACAAAGCTGGCCAGTATGGGAACACGTATCTGTAAGATGGGTAATTATTATCCTTACCTTCAAAGCAAGTATTAGGTGAATGGAAGCAGGGCAAAGGACTTCACAAACCACAATACATTTGGATGGGGCTTTCTATTAGGGTACATGGCTTCGGGGACCGGGCCTCTTCCAGACCCCAAGGTCACACCCTTTCACGGGCATCTCCCCCACTCACCGTCTCAATGGCCAAGGCGTCTGCCTTGAGCCTGGCCTGGAGCACAGCGCCTTCTCCCTCGATGCGCGCTGCCTCAGCTCGGGACTCGGCCTCTGCCTTGGCGGTCCCAGTGCTCTCCACCGCGGTGCTGAGGGTGGTGCAGAGAAGTCAGGGAGGCCCAGAAGGAAGCCCAGCTCCGCCCTCCTCTACCCTTGTGCTGTTGCAGCATGAGTGAACACACACGCACACACACACACACACACACACTCCCCCCATCAGCTGCTCTTCCAAGACCCTCTGCCATCTTTTCTCCCAGTTCTCCACCCACCTCAGGGCCTCCAGCTCCAAGAGTTCTCTGCGAGCTCTCTCAGCTTCCGATTGGTCTAAGATCTTCTGCCTCTCAAGCCGGCCACGGGCTTCTTGTTCTAGTCTCTGAGCCTCGTGCCTGGGTGGGAGAGGGGACAGGTAAGACCCTGGGAGTGGGGCCAGAACAGGAACTCCAAGGGCCAGGAGCACTGGCCTATGAGAGGCCCTCGATATGCAAATGAAAGAGCAGCATGGATATTACGTGAACCAGGTGCGGTTCTAGGGGCAGGGGCACAGGGCCATGACCCTGCTTTCACACGACTCACCTTCCAATGGGGGAAAAAAACAAGTAAACAAAGATGATTTCAGACAGTGACAAGCTCTTTGAAAAATGGTTGCTACAATAACATGACTGAGCAAAGAGGGTGCTGCTTCAGTTGCGGTAGAAAGAAAAGGGCTCTCCAAGGAGGTGAACTCTGGAGACAAGAAGGAGGAACCTGCCCTCAGGGCAGAACAACTCTGGGCAGAGGGAGTAGCCAGTGCAGAAGGCCTTAAATGCACAGCCCAGTTCCCACCTTGAGAGGCAGAAAGGAGCTAAGGGCTTGGAGCACATGAGCCCTGGGAGAAGGCAGGAAGGCAAGGTGGGGGAAGCAGGGCTGGACCCCAGGGTGCCTGGAAGGCCGCAGAAACAAATCTGGGTTCCAGGACCAGCAAGGTGAGAAGCCACAGAAGCAGAGGTAGCATCTATTCCACTTTCAGTGGCCCAGGCTATCTGCTGGTAAGGGGGACAGCAGGCTGACCACCAGGGGCGCTGTGTAACTGGGGTCCTGGCAGTGGGCGAGAGGCGGGGCCCACAGTGGGCATTGTGGGCAGCCAGGCCCCTAGGCCTCACTCACTTGGCAGCTGCCTCCTGGGAGTTGGTGGTGATCTCGATGGCCAGCTGGACGCTGCGCTGCAGGGCGTCCCGGGTCCTCTGGTCCACGGGCTCCACTGACTGCACATCCACACTGCTGACCACCAGCCCGTTCTGGGGAAAGACGGCCCGGTCCCGGGGCTGGGGCAGGGCCACGCTCTCAGGCCCCTTGGTTTCCTGGGTCTCAAAGCCAAAGACAGCAGTGCGAATGATGCGGGCTGAGTTCTTATGGAAGTCATCAAAGGTGACGGAGGCCACGGCCCCCCGCACCCGAGACGCAATCGCTTTGCAGGCGTCACCCACGAAGTCAGGCACTGAGAAAAGCTTGGCCGTCTCTTGGGGGTCCTTCCGGTCACTCAGCTCGAAGTGCCTGTGAACAAAGACAACTCTCTCGTCTTCAAAAAAGGACACTGACACCCACCTTCTGTGGTTTAGGCAGGGTCTCGCAACAGAGAATGCTAATTAGCATCTGCTATGTATCAGGTAAAGTCTTAAGAAACTTACATGTTCCCATTTCATTCACTCAGCCACCCTATTTGGTGGGAATGAGCATTATCCTTACTTTTTAGACAAGGAAACTGAGGTCCAGAGAGGTTAAGTGACAGACTAAGTCACACAACAGGTCCTCCCAAGCCAGAAAGTTGAACCCAGGTGGTGTGGCTCCCGGGACCACAAGCCCTCGGTTTGTTATGTTGCAGCGCCCCCAGAGATGCCAGTGCCCAGCTAGCTGCCTCTGTCACGGTCCCAGTCACTCAGCCAAGACGTGAGGAAGGTGTACTTGGGAGTTGTCAAGCACTGCTTCTGGGTCTGACTTTTCTTTCCCGTAACTCTCATCGCTGCCATTTGAGCTTTAACTACAGACGGGTCACTGTTCTAGTTCTCATAGCATCCTGTCCACAGCTCCATGAAATTGATGGTTACACTGTTATTTTACAGACTGGGAACCTGCGGAAAGCACCCAGTGCTTGCCCAGCCCGTGGCTGGCAAGGGGTATACCTGTGGACCTCAGAGCACTTGCTCTTGACCACCTGATCATCCCAGCACACACAGACACACACACACACACACACAGTCTTTTTAAAACCTTGTTTGGCTGAATTCCCACTGGGAGTTTAGCTGGTGAGTGTCTTCCACCCACATCCCTCCAAATCCTGCTCCAGGTGAGCCCACATCTTCCCGGTCGTTCCCCTCCAGCATCAGACTGCATTTTCATAAACCCCTGGGTTTGCCCCTTGACCAGAGTGTGGAGCCGGGCACTCAGCCCCGATTGTGGGCTTAGCACTTGAGGAGGCATCTCTCCTCCTCAGGCTGCCCCCTGGGGGCCTCATCTCCCCAGGGTCCCTTACCAGTTGTAGGCAAGCTGCAGCTGGAGCCTGGCATGGTCCGCTGTCTCGATGGTGATGACATCGGTGAAGAAGTCGGGCCCCAGCAGCAGGCAGAGTGTGCGGCGGGCATGGGGACGCTTGGGCCGCCCCGCTGAGAGGGACAGCACCGTGAACTGCTCTTCCGGACCCAACAACACCAACTCTGGCCCGAAGACCACGCTGCAGAGAGAGCCGGGGGTCAGAGGCCTGGAGAGACCCTCCCGCCACAGCCCCCTGACGGCACAGCCCCCCAGGCCACCGCTCACCGGGCTTTCTTCTCCCGGTAGTCATACACTTGCACCGCGGCGTTGTGCGGCACGCGGTAGCTGACCACGCGGGTCTTATTCCGCGGAGTGGAGAGCTTAGGGGTCTTGGATGTCTCCTTCTCACCCCTGTCGGCCAGAGGGTCCTGCCCCTTGTTCAGCAGCTCCTCCACCCCTGGAGGCAGCTCCTTCTCCCACAGAACTTCGTCCTGGGTCAGCATGTAGGTGCTCCCAATCACAGCTCGTACCTGGGAGATGAAGAGGGATGTCACCAGCGAAGGGAAGATGGAAAGAGACCCACCCGGCAGCCCTAAAGCGGAAGTGATCCAGGAGGCGGGGCAGCATCCTGGTTAAACGTGGCCTCTGGAAGGAGGCTGCGTTCAAGTTCGCGCTCTGCGAGCTCGGTTATCTTGGGCAGCTATCTGCTCCCACTCCCGCCCCCGTGTCTTTCAGCTCCTTAGCTGCAAAATGGAGGGTAGGGTTGAGGAATGAATGATATCTAGCATGTCTAGTGCCAAGAATTTGGCATATGGTTAAGTTCCGATATTGTTCTCAAATTTTCCTTCATAGGGCAGCTTGGAGGGCACCCCAGGGACAGATGCAATCCTAGGAAATAGTTCACACACACTAACATTTCCTGGGATTCTGAACTCTACTTGTAGGTTTGAGTCCTAAAAGAGGCTGGAGATGTGGTCCTCAGTCAAACCAAGATCAAGGTTTAGGTGACAGGCAAAGAGGAGGGATTCCACCAGGAAAAGGGTGTGTGAGGCAGGTGGGGTCTTACTGCTCCCTATGCCACATCCCCAGTCAGACCTTTATGCTGGAGGCTGGATCTAGATGCCTTGGGGGTTGAGTCCCCATCCTCAAATCTGGTTCATCTTCTTGCTCAGGAATGCTAACATTTAAAATTAACTAAGACAAGGGCTTCCCTGGCGACTTGGTGGTAACGAATCCACCTGCCATGCAGGAGATGTGGGTTTGATCCCTGGGTTGGGCAGATCACCTGGAGAAGGAAATGGCAGCCCACTCCAGTATTCTTGCCTGGGAAATCCCATGACCATAGGAGTCCATGGAGTCGCAAAACAGTCAGACACGACTGAACGACTCAACAATCATTTAAGGCAAAGAGAAGACAAGGACTCCAGAAAACACCCTGGTATTTTGCAGCCAGCTGGTTCAGTTGCTGCCAGCAATGCTGTGGAGCCCCTTCTGTCACCTCCACTGCACACCTCCCCATCCGTGTCATCCACTCACCCAGACAAAGCCGCCACCACGCCCACCCGCAGTGCCCACCCCTCCGCAGTTACCCTTCCAGTCTTGACATCCTGCACGTAGATGCCCTCGTTCTCATCCAGGGGGATGGCCTGACGCTCTTCCACCACCTCCACCTTGGCAGGCGGCACGTACTCCAGGGGGCCACGGATGAGCCAGCGGTCCCCAGCCTGGTGGGTGACCTTCTCCTTGCCCTCCCCCTCCTCCAGGGGCTGCAGGGCCCTCAGCAGCAGCCCCTGCTGCTCCGACAGCACGTATACATTCTGGATGCCTCGTTCCAGCTTCTCCCCGGGCTGGAGGAAGAAAGATTGCTCTCCCTGGAAGGGAGAAGTGGAATCAGGAGCCGTCGCCTCCCAGGACTGTAGAGCCCTCTGATGGTACCTCCTTCAGCCCTGGGTGATGGTGGGCTTCTGTTGAGGACAGAAGCCCCTGCACCCCCACACCACCCCCCGCCTCCCCGCCAAAGCCCCTTCCCCCACCCCCATCATACAGCAAATCATTTATTTAGACTGAGGCTCTTCACAAATGCCTGTAGATGTGGTCAAATGCACAAATGTAGATGTGGTCAAACCTGCCCTGGAAAGATTCTGAGTTCTCACAAGCTCAATAGTTAAGAATTAACCTATTATTGCTTTATTTCTCCCATGCTTTGTTCCCTTGGGGTGGTGTAGTACAGAGCTTACCATCTTTGATCTTTGGACCAAATCTGGCCTGCTGACTATTTTTTAATATAACATAATACAATGTAAATTTATATTTGAGATAAAACCCACATATTATAAACCCACATGTGCCCATGTGCTAAGTCGCTTCAGTCATGGCTGACTCTGCAACTGTGTGGACTGTAGCCCGCCAGGCTCCTCTGCCCATGGAATTCTCTAGGCAAGAATATTGGAGTGGGTTGCCATGCCCTTCTCCAGGGGATCTTCCCGGCCCAGGGACTGAACCCATTTCTCGTATGTCTCCTGCACTGGCAGGTGGGTTCTTTACCACTAACGCCAGCTGGGAAGCCCATATTAAAAAATACACCTGTTTAAAGTATACAGTTTGGTTGCTTTGGTATATCCAGAGTTGCCCAACAACACTACTCCCTAATGCCAGAACATTATCATCCTGAAAAGAAACACTATATCCAGTAGTAGTTACTACCCATTCCCACCCCAACCACTATATGTGGATTTACCTACAGTGGACATTTCATATAAATGGAATCATACAAAAAGTCGTCTTTCTATGTCTGACTTCTATTGCCTAGCATAATGCTTTCAAGTTTATCCATGTTGTAGGACATATTAGAACCTCCTTTTTGATTTTTACCTTTTTGAATTATCTCAAGAACATGAGTGTCCTCCACCCCAGAAAGACTATCTTATCCTTTTGATTGACATGCCACTGAATGGATATACCGTATTTTTCAGCCTTTCATCAGCTGATGGACATTTGAGTTGTTTCTGTTCTTTCCGCCTGTTTTTGTAAATAAAATGTTACAGAACACAGGGGCACTGGTTCACTTACAAGATGTCTACGCCACACAATATTGTAAAGCAATTATCCTCCAATTAAAAAAAAAAAAGACAATCTATGCTGCTTTCTTGGCGCAACAGCAGAACTAAGTACTACAGAGACCATACACCTCACAAAGCCCCAAATATCTATGACTATCATAGGAGAGGCCTGCCCAGCTCTGGTAGTCCCACATATAATTCAGAGAAGGGATGAGGTAGAGGATGGGGAGAAGGGTAAACCAAGAGATCTGTCTGATGCAGGATGACAAAGCTTCCAGAAGAGAGACGTGAAATATGAGAGACAGTTTCTGGGTCTGCATTCACGGTGGTCAGGGAGGTGCTCCCGGGAGAGACTGTGGGTAACCTGAGGTCAGGGACTGCCGGAAAAATCAGTGACGCTGTATCTCAAGAGAGAGAGACAAGTGTGTGCAGAGGGAGCTGAAAGAAGCTTGATGCTTCTAGAATGTGTTCCTGGGGTGGGAGGAGGGAAGGGACAAGTGTCCAGGGCCTCAGGCCATTCCCCTCTGGGTGAGGGGGAGGCACTTACCTTGAACACAAGCTTTTGCCCCAGCTGGTTCTTGCCATCTGGTCCGACCGGGTCGAGAATCACACAGTAGTTGTGGGGGCCCAAGGTGGTGACGGACACGACCCCCATCACCTCCTCGTAGACATCTGGCACGTGGGCCTCCGTGTCCTGCACGGTCACCAGCCACTCCTCGCCGGTGCGCCGGGTCACCCCTCTCACGTCTCGGAAGTTCTGCAGAGCTCGGAGGTGCAGGGCTGTCTGGAAAGCAAGAGGTCAAGGGGTGAGGGGGTTTCCGTAAACCCACCTCCAACTAACTTCCTCGGGGGATCTGGGAACCCCACCGGCCACTAAATGCTCCAGGTCTGAGTCACAGTGTCTACCAACCCAGGAGGACTTCTTAAACCCTTTCCGGTGACCCACGACCCTCCCCAGGTGATCTTATTTTCTGCCACTGTTCTCTGCCCCTCTGAGAGTCTCCCAACCCAGGGTCCCCCAGAGCACAGACCTTTTCTGTAAGGATCACAGCATCCACCACGTCCAGAACCTCCTCAAACACTGCCGGGAGATACGCACCCACAGAGCGGACCAGCCATTCTTCTCCTGGGCCAGGGAGGAGGCGGCAAAGGTCAAAAGACACCCAGCCAGCTCCCCAGCTGCCCCTTCCCACAGCCTAGACAAAGGGCACCTTCAGGGCTTCACACACCACTTTGAGATCATTGCCCCCAGGCTCAAAGGCGTGACAGAAGTCCTTCTTTTCCCTTTTTGAGGCCAGAGGAAAAGCAACCCCTACCTCAGAGAGATTAAAAAAAAAAAAGTTTTCCAAGCATCTAAGTTGTTGCTATGCCAGTACCCTGTAGGCCTTCTCTAAGCTCCAGAGACCAGCTTTTTTTCTTCCCCTGAAATGGGTAGAAGGGCTTCCTGGTGGCTCAGAGAGTAAAGAATCCACCTGCAATGCAGGAGACCCAGGTTCCATCCCTGGGTCCGGGAAGGTCGCCTGGAGAAGGGAATGGCTACCCACTCCAGTGTTCTCGCCTGGAGAATTCCATGGACAGGGGAGCCTGGCGGGTTACAGTCCAAGGGGTCACAAAGAGTTGGACGCAACTAGGCGACTAACACAAAATGGGCAGAATTGCCCATCTGGAAAATGGGAGTCATGGTGCCTCAGGTTGCAGGAAGACCTAAGGGAATTGCGGTCTGTAAACCATTTGAACCACACCTGGCTCAGTAAGCATGGCCCTTGTTAAGACCTTGTTTTGTTTAACACAACAGGTCTGTCAAATGATTGCTAGTTGCATATAAATATGGGAAGTCCCAATGGCTCAAGAGGTAAAGAATCTGCCTGCAGTGCAGGAGACCAGGGTTCAATCCCTGGGTCGGGAAGATCCCATGGAGGAGGAAATGGCAACCCACTCCAGTATTCTTGCCTGGAAAAATCCCATGGACTGAGGTGCCTGTCGGGCTACAGTCCCTGGGGTCGCAAAGAGTCAGACAGGACTGAGCACGCACAGGCTCAGCAACAATATAAACACCTGCTTTGTTGGTCTAGAGACAGACCCAGCTCACGATAGAGTTGGAGGAAGGGAAAGCCATGTCAACAGGATCCGAGTCAGGTTAGTGGGGGAAGCAGCATGAGGCAGCCCCCAATAGCTGACAAGAGATACCAGGGAAGCACTTCCTCCAGGCTACAGGTGGCTAGCCCCCAACCTCCCCCACATACCCCTGCAGTCAAGGCTCAGCCCGCCCCACCCCCGTGAACAACGCTTCAAGACCCCACCTGTCACCCGCTCCTTGCCATCCCTGTCTAAGCATTCCTTGCGAGCCCTCAGCCTCAGGGCCTGGTTTTGCTTGATGACCGTGGCCTGAATGATCTCGATGACCTCCACCTCCTTCTGGGGGATATATGTGCCTGGGAAGGGAAGATGGAGGAGGTAGGGTTTAGAAGGTCAGAAGACATCAGGGCCCTAATGAGAAGGCAGGAAGCCTCTGACCCCAAACCCGGCTGGATAGGAAAACACTTACCAGGTCCTTCAAATAGCCACTCATCTCCTGCTACCACCTTCTGTCCATTCTTATCCTCAAAATCCAGGAGCGCCTTAAGATGGAGGGCTGTGTTGGGTAAAACCACCTGTAGCGGGGTGATGTCCTGCCAGGGGAAGAAGGGGGGAGTCATGGGGTATGCAAAGCTGTGACCCCTGGAGGCCAGCTGAGACCCTCAAGGTCAGAGTCCACAGCATCAATCTCTCCATGTACCCAGAGACAACTCCAAGTGGAATGTACAAGATAGGGGTGGTCCCAGAGCCATCTGGCCTGAAGAGCTGAGATGGGGTTGACAGAGCCAAGAGTTAAGACGGGGTTGGTGCCACAGCTGAGGGCCAAGGACTTACTTTCCTCTGCAGAGGTGTTCAGGTCTTGTTTAGAACTAGAAATCCATGGGGGAGATTGGGTAGAGGGCTTGCTGGGCATTGTGGGAGAAACATCAGGGAAGCTGAGAAGGTGAATATCTCATGGCCCAGGGTGCACTGGGGCACTCAGGAAACAGGAGGAGGTGGGAAGGTATAAACTGCTCTGACGGGCACATCTGAAGCATGAGGCTTTGTTTTCAAGGTTGCCTCATGGTCACCAGACCCAGCGCAGAAGAACAGAAACAGCAGCACTGTTTAGTAGACGGGACTCCTGAGGGAAGCGAAGGTCAAGAAATGTCGCAGAAATGAAGGTGGGGTGTCCTCTCTCTCAGACCCAGGGCCGGAGGGCACCACGGACGAGGGCCCAGCTAGTACTTCAGATCTGCGATGCCTTCCCGTGGAGCGACCACAGGCGCCTGGGCCTCACCTGGTCCACCACTGCTGTCTCGGCCCACTGGCGTCTGAGACTGTCTGAGGGAACGAAATGCTTCCTCTCGGCACAAGTCACTGAGTGTCAAGACTGGCCAGGAGCTTTGGGCAGGCTCTGGAAGATTAGGTGGTGAGATAGGCCAACAGCTCTCAAAGGTCTGACGTGGGCATGTGAAGAGGAAGAGGGTATTTGGGAAAGGTGAGGGAGGGGGCATCCGGTCACTTCTGTCCCAGTGAGAACCAGCAAATGTCCCCTACCATCCCCACTCCCTCCCACCGCCCCGGCTTGTTTTCCCTCCAGAAAGCAGTGCTGAGCCCTAGGTCAAGGCGGCAGGACAGACAGTGGGTACGGGGAAGGCGAGCGGAGTACCTTCTCCAGCACCTCCCCTGGGAACAGGGGGAAGGGGTCCTGGGCCAGCCGGATCTCTAGGTCCGCGTGGCGGAGCCGCACTTGTCCTGTGACATCAAACAGCACGGTGCCCTGGGCATCCCGGGCCACCGGGTTGGCCACCATGCAGTAGTGCCGTGGGGGGATCGTCACCATGCGCACGGGGGTGAACAGGATCCTGTTGGAGGGTGAGCAGCAGTGTGAGGACTCAGACCCCGTCCCTAGTCCTGAAGAAGGCAGCGAAAGGGAGAGACAGCTCCCTGTGACCTGAACCAATGCCAGTCTTGCTCGGGAATGGGAAGGAGACGGACGATCATGCCAGCCAGACTCCCAGGCCCTCCTTGGCCCCAGGTGTCCCCACGGCCCAGTGCTGGCCACCCACCTCTCATTGTCCTGCCGGATGTAAGTCTTTGGCCCGACCTCCACGCGGGACACATTGCTGTTCTGGTCTAGCACGTGGATGTAGTGATATGGCGGGATGCGGATGATGGACTCCTCCATCGCCATGGTGAATCCTGAGGCCAGGGCAGCAGAGTGACACAGAGGTGGGGAGAAGACAAAAGGTGAGTCCGGGGGTCTTGGGATGAGGCTGATGTAAAGACTGCCTGGGGTGATGGGGGAATGGGCCCTTCTTTCAACTCAGGTTATTCCATTCTTTACAAACCCCCATCCACTTCTTCCTTTCTTCTCACCCAGGGCAGTCCATCCAGACCTCATCTCTATTGAGAGATGCTTGATGTAGTTAAGCACAGAAGCCCACGGTTTTCTGCCAACTTTTTTCCCTCCTTCCCATCTACTTTACCTCCCTCAAGCTTCCTACGCAGTGCAGCTTGTGGGATCTTAATTCCCCCACCAGAGATAGAACCCGGGCTCATGGCAGTGAAAGCACCAAGTCCTAACCACTGGACCACAGGGAACTCCCCTGGAGGCGGCTTCAGATCAAAACTTTCCCAATGTCCAACCCCCAACGTGGAGGAGGCAGAAGGGCACCGAACTGGGAAAGGTGGTCAGCCTCTGGTGGAGCTGTGTGGGTTTTCCCCCAGTACGGTGAGGAGGGCAGAGGCTCTGAGGAGCTCCCTGGATCCTCCAGGGGGCAGGCTCCTTTATGTCAGGGGATCCCGAGGGCCCTAGCTGTATGCAAACATTGGCCCACATCCTGAAAATATTTGCATGGTCGGCAATCCTGATGAACTGTTCAGATATGAGCCACCTCTCAAGGAAGGGACCCCTGATGGAACTGATGCCAGATTAGCAACACCAAAGTATTCTAGTCCTTTCCTCCCCACTTCTCTCTGATCTGCTGCCACCCATGACTCCCTGCCATCACAGGTAGGGGTGGGTAGGAAGGAGAAAGGGAGTAAATGAATACTCCATCCACCCCTACTCTACCTGCTTCTGAATCCGGGGTGGTTACATCCGGTGCTCAGCCTGTTCAGGCATGTCACAGTGCCTAACTAAACCCCAGTCCTGCCTCCAGCATGCCTTGAACTTTGGACATGTCCCCTGGAATCACGCAAAATGAAGCAAATTTACTAGGGAATTCAAAGCCTTGCCCTCTGAGACTTTGGTCCAACTTAAAAAAAAATTTTGGCTACACTGTACAGCATGCAAGATCTTAGTTCCCTGATCAAGGATCAAACTTGCGCCCCTTGCACTGGAAGTGAGGAGTCTTAACCACTGGACCACCAGGGAAGTCCCAGTTCAACATTTTTGAAGCCATCACCAAAAAGGAGTGGTACCCATCTACTCCACCGTTCATCTAGTTTTCAACCTGTGTGAGGAAGAAATGGGAAGTGAGGAGGAGGAAGGGAGAGTGGCTTGACACAGGAAACAGGCACGAGTCACAAAATTACAGAAATGAAGGTGAGGCCCAAGAATTTTACTTGATCCACACAATCTGCAAAATTTCTGTTTAGCAATTGTAAGTTCTTATAATTTCCCGGTTCCTGCTTCTCTTGAAGAATGAGGAGCCAGGCCCTACATTCCCACGAGACAAACTGATGAGTGCCAAGTAGCTGCTGAGCGCTTTAGATGGGTCACAAGCTTTCCTGCTTAACCACAATCCCCACCACTCCCTGTTGTCTTACAGTTGTGCCAATGCACTCACATCACCTGTGTGGCTCTTGTTTAAAACCTTCCAGGACTTGCCTGGTGGTCCAGTGGTAAAGAATTCACCTGCCAATTCGGGGCACATGGATTCAATCCCTGGCCTGGGAAGATCCCACATGCTGCGGAGCAACTAAGCCACAACGACTGAGCCGGTGCTCAGCAGCTGCTGAAGCCTGTGCGCCTAGGGCCTGTGCTCCACAATGAGTAGCCCCCACTCACCACAACTAGAGGAAGCCCAGGTCAGCAGTGAAGACCCAGCACAGCCAAAAAAAAAAAAAAAAAGAAAAAGAAATTCCAACTCAGCATCATCTGATAGAACTCTCTACAAGGATGGAAATAATCAGTGTGGTCTTTGGACTGACTGCTTGTGGCTACCAAGCTCTTGAAATGTGGCAGTGGGACTGAGAAACTAATTTTTTTTTTATGAAGTAGATTTATTTAGAGAGAAACACACTCCATAGACAGAATATGGGTCATCTCAGGAAGGTAAGAGTGTCCTAAAGTTTTAATTAATCACATGTGGCTAGTTGATCCCAATATTAGATGGACAGCATGGTTCTAAGTAGCTGAGTCCTAGGTAGGGAGGATGAGTCGTTCAAGGCCACACAAGCCATTGACACCATTAGATTCTCATCCTGATGGAATACCTGGTCCTATGTCTCCCCAGTGGCACACAGTCCAATGGCTAGGGGCACAGATTCAGCCAGACTGCCAGGGGTTACTTACAATTCTGATTTGCCACTTTCTTGCCTGGTGAAGTGAAAGTGAAAGTCGCTCGGTTGTGTCCTACTCTTTGCGACTCCATGGACTATATAGTCCATGGAATTCTCCAGGCCGGAATACTGGAGTCGGGAGCCATTCCCTTCTCCAGGGGATCTTCCCAACCCAGGGATCAAACGCAGGTCTCCTGCATTGCAGGCTGATTCTTGACCAGCTGAACCACCAGGGAAGCCCAATGTTCTAATGTCTTGCCTCATTTTCAAAGGTTACAGTTTTCATCTGTTTTCTGGGTACACTTTCTATATCCAGAGGGCTATGATTCTCTGCTCCTCAATCTTGCAACTTTGTATGGGATTTGATCTTGATACTATTCTGTTGCCTATTTGTCAGGTTGATTACCCTTAACTTTTCTAACATCAGAGCTCCCTCTTCTGTTGATTTCAGGTAGTGTCTGAAAAACCCAGGGTGGGCTTTCTGTTCTCCCCCATCTTACCTGGGCCTTTGCTTTCCTTCTTCTCTACTGCCCATCCTGCTCAGCTGTGCTTCCATTTCCTGGGTCAGGGCCCCACAAGAGCATCCCGCCCCGGCTAGGACTGCCTGGGTCTTGGTTCTAAGCCTTACTATGGACGGGTGATCTTAGACAAGTCCCTTGCCCTCCCTATTCCCGTGTCCTGGACTATGAACTCGGGATGGATAGGGCATCAGCCCAAGTCTGAGAATGGAGTTTATTATAAAGCACTTGGAATAGAGCCTGGCTCTGAGAAGTACTGTGTGTGGCCTGCAGCTGAGGCCCAGCCTCCCTATCCAGTTGGAGGATGTGACCTAGCACCTTAGGCCCCTTAGCCCACCTAGCATCTCCGCTTTAAACTTGTTTACTGATCAGGAAGGTGACAGGTTTTTGAGTCACCCCAGCTGTGGGTCTAGAATAGCCAAGGGGCATCTGGCAGCCTAGTGAGGCCTGTTCCTGGTTCTCTGCACAGTGGAAGCCTGGCCAGAAAGCCAGACGGGGGAGAGGGAGGGCAAGGGCTGCAAGTGGAGGGGAGCGCAGAGCTCTGGGAGGCCCCACAAGCCATGAATTCTAGAAGGCCACACAAGGCTGGGAAGCAGGCTCTGGGAACAGCCTCCAAAGGCTCCTTTGGACGATCCCTCACCCCCTACAGCTGAGGCCTCTCCACCATCTGTCATCCCAGTTGGGCCCAGTTAGGGGGGCCGAGAGCCTCGCCCAGCTCAGTGACTCAGCTGAGAATCATCCTTGAAGCTAATCAAGCTGGGTTCCTGTCTTGTTTCGAGGCCAAGCCCTTGTCAACTACTCTTGTTTCAGTACCGGGACTCCTGTCTCACCTCGCTGGTCAACCACCTCCTCAGCCCCAAAGCTGTGCCTTCCACCTCAGATCACCTGCTAAATTCACCCAAGAACAGGCTTTGAGGACTTCCCTGGCAGTCCAGTGGTTAAGCCTCCCTGCTCCCAATGCAGGGGGCACGGGTGGATCCCTGGTTGGGGAACTAAGATCCTGCATGCTGCTCAGTGCCACCAATGCACAAACAAAAAAACTCTACCCCCTACAAAACAGACTTTGCCTTTTCAATCTTGCCATCCCCGGAAGTAGAAGTGAGCCTCAGAGGGGCTCTCAGGGATCCAGGGAAACCACCTAAGGCAGCATGTTTGTGTATCAAATACAGACTTCTGTGGTTTGCCAGATGACGTGTACAGTTAGAGCATTTTCTTTCAATATACCAGGGCCCTCAGAAGACAATTTTATGTTGAACTTTAGAAAGTCCCGCCCAGCCTCAAGTTTGGTCCCAACTCCCTAAATTCACTGAGACTTCCTTTCAGTGTCTGCTTCCAAAATCTGTGCCCTAGGCTGCTTTCTGGGTATATGTCCAGACTGGCCTGATCACACTGACCCTTGTGTCTCATGAGGCTCCTGCCAGAACCAGTCACTTTTCCCCCAAAGTCTCAGACCAGCAGTTCCCCCAGCTATATCCCATAGACAAAGGAGGGAGGGGTAAGTGTTGCACTAGCAGAACACGAAACAGCCTGTGAGAAGAAACTGGCTTTATCCTCCAGTTAAGAGGTAATTTCTTGACCCCTTTTGGCTCAAGAGTAAACATACTATAGCAAAATTTAATAAATGAGTCATTACAGGTCCGATTTTCAGGGTCAATTGTGAATGGCTGTGAATCTTAAATAGAAGATGCCTGGTCGACCAGCCACATGAGGTATGGGGCTACAGCGAACAGGAGCAACAGCATCACCTGGAAGCTTGTTAATAATGCGGCATCTTGGGTTCTCCTGACCTGTGAGTTGCTGAATCAGTCAGCTGTTTAACTAGATCCCCAATGATTTGGGCATAAAGTATGAGCAGCTCTGCTCTGTAACAGCCTCTCAACCCTGCCTGACCGTACATTAGAATCACCTGGATAGTTCTTAAAACCACCCATCTCTGGAGATCGATTTAACTGGTCAGGGTGGGGGTCCAAGCATTGCTATATATAAAAGCTCTTCCATTGACTCCAATATACAGAAAGGACTGAGGTCTGTCTCTGCCAGTAGGATCTTGGGCCACTTGCTAGCCTCTGAGCCTTACTCTCCTAGACTGAAGTGGGAATAAAGCTAACTGCTTCCTGGGGTTCAACGGGTTAACGACTGGATGATGTCTAATGTAGAGCAGGAGTTCGACAAGGGTGGCTAGGAGAAGGAAGGTAAATCCAGATGGCGAACTGTTCCTCAAATGCAGAAAGTTTCATGTATTTTCCCAGCCCCTCACCCCCAGGTCCAAGTAGCACCCCAGCCAATGCTCAAGTCCCCTGGTCCCAAGCCATGGACAGGCGTGAGGTTGGAGGAAAGGGTGGAGACAGCCTTGGTACCCACCGCCCCCAACCTCTATCAAGTTTTGTTTGTAGTGGATTTGTTGTTTAGTTGCTATGTCGTGCCCAACTCTTTTTGCGACCTCATGGACTGTAGCCTGCCAGACTCCTCTGTCCATGAGATTTTCCTGGCAAGAATATGGAGCGGGTAGCCATCTCCTTCTCCAAGGGATCTTCCCGACCCAGGTATCAAACTTGCGTCTCCTACTTTGCAGGTAGATTTCTTTACCACTGAGCCCTCTATCAAGCTTAGGTTTAGGAAAAAACACAGAAAACTCAAGCACAAACAGAACTCATCTTTGCAGCTTCCCTTCACTGATTTTAAACATTCTAGTCTTTGTTTAAATAATTCAAGAATCGCATTACTCAGGGACTGCAGAGAAGCTGTTTTTACCAAACAGCTTCCCTATTTAGGGAGATTATTTCCTGTTTTAGGAGACTAGAGTGGAAATTCTTGAGAGCTGTCTCATATAAGCCACTTCTTTAGTAGCAGCAGCTTTTAGGAAATTCTTCTTCTGAGGAAAGTCTTCTGAGCTCCAACCCCACTGGGCCACTTTTGGGGAGCAGCAGCTTGTTCCGGGGACAGAACAGCTCTGCCAGCTCAGGCTGATGCTGATCCTGTTTCTATCCTGCCTCCCAGATGCGGGCTTCCCTGGTGGCTCAGGGGTAAGGAATCCACCTGCAATGCTGGAGAACCGGTTTCCATCCCTGGGTTGGGATGATCCCCTGGAGAAGGAAATGGCAACCCACTCCAGTATTCCTGCCAGGGAAATCCTGTGGACAGAGAAGCCTGGTGGGCTAGTGTCCATCAGATTGCAGAGAGTCAGATACGACTCAGCAACTAAAAGAACGACTCCCAGATGTCACCAATTAATGCCAGTCATTGACAGCAAAAATCAGCTAGATTGGAAGTGACCCAGGAACCAGGCTTCAGAACCCCTGATCCAGATCAACATTTTCTACAATTGCCCAATCATAGGACTCAGCTGGTTATCTTGATTCCCAGGCCTTACCCAATACCTACGGACTAAGGTTTCCAGGAAATCCCATGGACAAAGAAGCCTGACTACAGTCCAAGGGGTTGCAAAGAGTCGGACATGACTGAGTGACCAACACTTTCACAAGGTTTCCAGGAGCGAGGTTCTGGAATTTCTACCTGTGGGAAGTGCCTCTCCCTTCCCCCATAACAGCTCCTACTCATTAATAACTTAATTTGGGCCTGGTATTGTGCTAAATATTTTTAACTAACTCATTTAATCCTAAGAATCTAGAAGTTAAAGAATTTGCTCAGAATCACACAGTGATCAAGAGATCGTGGCTCAGATGGTAAAGCATCTGTCTGCAATGCAGGAGAGACCTGGGTTCGATCCCTGGGTCAGGAAGATTCCCCTGGAGAAGGAAATGGCAACCCACCCAGTGTTCTTGCCTGGAAAATTCCATGGACGGAGAAGCCTGGTAGGCTACAGTCCACGAGATCACGAAGAGTCGGACATGACTGAGCAACTTCACAGAAAAAAAAAAAAAAGAACCTAGAAGTTAAAGAATTTGCTCAGAATCGCACAATGATCAAGGGATGGAGCCAGAATTCCACCCCAGGCACTGTGTCTGCAGAGTCCCCAAACCAGGAAGTAGTGTGGCTTCTCAGGCAGAAATGTCAGTAAGATTCTAAACTAGAGTCAGGACTTCAGGACCTGGGTGGGGCTGGGTACTCTTCAGGAGATAGTGCCAGTGCAGTTCAAAGGTATTCTCTGCAACCTAGGAAGGCAGCACCCAACAAGGAGACCCAAGTAGCCATTCAAGGTGGCTGCCCTACGTGCTCATGGCTTTAGAGAGCTGCCCTGCCCAGAAAACCTCACCCCCAGGGCAGGTCGGGTGTCCTGTGTGCCAAGGGTGGCGACAGGCAGAAGTTTCTGGGAGTCAGTTGGCACCCTAGTGACTGCCTGTCCTTCTCCCCATAAAATCTAGGGGCCCACCCGGACATGGAGCAGAGAAAAGAGGGCACAACCTGCTTCTACTACTACCCACCCCCCCCAACCCTCTGTGCTTCTAAGATCCCCAGAATTACAGGATAGTGGGTCCAAAATAAAACTTCCTCTTTTTGCTTTGGTCACCCTGTCCCCTGCCCCGTCAAAAACAAAAACCGAACAGAGCCTTGCTGAGCAAACTCCATGTCTTCTGGAAATCAAGCTTTCCTTAAGATTACTCGGCCAATGATTTCTCAAATGATCTGCAAGGCCCACAGCTGGCACAGCCCTGAGCAGGGTAGAGGGGAAAACCTTGATGTTTGCAGAGTCGAGGAATCTCAAGTGAGAAAAAAAAAAAAAAATCACATTCTAACAGCTCAAGGGGACAGGCAAGATAAATCTAGCAGGGACCAATCTCACTCGAGGAGGAAGTCTAAATGGACCCCTTAGGGGGAGCTGGAGGTCAGAAAGGCCTAAGATTTCGGTTCTGGGGGTGTCGGCAAGGTGACAAGTCGATCTACCTTTACTTCAGAAGCCAGGAAAAAAAAAACCAAGGAAAGCAAACCCTCCCAAGGCTAAGCCGCCATCCATCTTCTCCTAGTTCTGGTTCAGGGACCACTTGCCCCAGCTGAAGCCCCAAGAAGGCACGACAGAGCTGGAGAGGGACTTGAGGGCCACAAGGTCCCACTCACTGGTTTGGGGATCTGGGGCCTTTATGAAGTACTTACATCCAGAAGTGCGGCTTGGCTGCAATAGACTGCTCAGTTCTGGTAAACTCCAGCAGCCAGCCTCGGGGATCACTTCCCGGCAGGGCAGGCTCAGGGGTGGGGCTTGGGATTTAAAGGGCCCTCACAGCTGGTTCTCATTTCTCTTTTTTCCTCCACCTCTAAGCAGCTTCTGACTTCCCAGGTGATTCAGTCATAAACTGCCTACCAAGTCAGGAGATGCGGGTTTGATCCCTGGGTCAGGAAGATCCCCTGGAGAAGGAAATGGCACCCCCTCCAGTATTCTTGCCTGGGAAATCCCATGGACAGAGGAGCCTGTCCATGGGGTTACAGTCCATGGGGCTACAGTCCATGGGGTCACTAAAGAGTCAGACATGACTGAACAACTAACGAACAACAAGGTGGCTTCTACCACAGCTGAAGGCACTGAGCTCATTCAGTGGTGGGGAATTCCCACCTCACAGCCAGCTGGGAGCACTGGGCTGAGACTGGGAAGGGTCCACGGCCGAAGCAGGGGGGCAGGTGCTGAGTTCACTTCTACCCCACATGCCTTTAATTGCCCAATCAGGGTGAGTACAGTCCTGCCTCTCCATAAGGGTTTTGGCTTCAGCTGCAGCCTCTCCTCTAAGAGAAGGTAACTTGTTTTTTTAATTTTTTTATTTTAGATTCAGAAAATTCGGCTCAGGTCTCCTAACAAATGTTCAAGGGAAAACATAAACACACACACACACACACACACACACACACACATCAGTCCTCTTTCTGGCAAGGTGTCGTGGTGGAAGTCTGGGAGCATCTCTCCTCTTGCCCAAGGCCCCAGCAGGCAGACTAAGCAGCCTCAGTATTTCCGCTGCCGGGGGAAGAGACTACCCCCTGAGGACCGGAGTGGGGGGCTGGCGGGGCTGGCGTCCTCTGAGTCCAGGCTGAAGAGGTCCCTGCCGGTACGAAGGATCTGCTCCTCTAGTTTCTTGTGTCGCTTCATGTCTGAAAGGACCTTGTCCAGGCGGGCCTCCCGTTTCTGGCTCCGGGCTGAGCTTCCTGAAGAAGGGAAAGGTGAGAAATGTGGAAGGGAGTCAGGCAGTATGTGCCAGAGCTGCCTGGGTCTTATTAATCAGTTGGGGAGCTTATTAAACAGAGAGATTTCCAGGCCTGTTGTGAAGGCACATTTTTTTTGGATATTGTCACATTTTAATTTTTTGGTTTCATTTTGGCACATTCAACTCACACTCAAAGTTTTAGAATTAGAAGCACATTATCTTTCTACATGCAGGGTAGAAGACTACTTGTAAACCATGTAAATATTTCAATTCATTCAGACATAATTGCCATAGACGTAATGGAGGTTCTGAGGTTTAGGGTCGGGGTCTCAGATGGGGTGGGAAGTGAAGGTTTGAATTATGAGGAGAGGCCAGAAATGTGAAGATCAGGGAGGAGTGTCCCAGGCAGGGGACAGGCAAGCGCAAAAGCCCCAGGGAAGGAACACAGAGGTCTGTTCAATGAGAAATGTAGAGCTAGCAGAGACAGGAAAGACGAGGCCAAAGAAATGACTTACAGGCCATGATAAGGGGTTTGGATCTCTTAGTGTACATGGAAGCCTTGGGTGGCGGGAGAGGGGGGCTTGGATTCTCAATTGACATGCTCGTCCACCCCCTCAGCCCCCATTAATAGAATCATTTGGAGGACTGAAATCAAGAGAAGTGACACAGCTTATATTTTGAAACATAAACCGTCTCTAGTGCTGAAACTGGTGGCAGGAAGACCAGTTAAGAGCTACCACAACTCTCCAGGTGACAGAGATGGTGGTGGCTTGAATGAGGATATCATGTTAAAGGTGGAGAGCTGAACATGGAACTGTGGAAGCAGAGCTAACAAGACTTGCTGCCAGCTTGAATGTTGAGGTGAAAGAAACAGAAATCAGGAATGGCTCCAGGATGTCCCTGATGGTCCAAGGGTTGTGAGTCTGCCTGACAATGCAGGGGACATGAGGTCGATCCCTGATCCAGGAGGATCCCACATGCCCTGGAGCAGCTAAGCCTGTGTGCCACAACTACGGAGCCCTTGCTCTAGAGCCCAGGAGCTGCAACTACTGAAGCCCGCGTGCCCTACAGCCCATGATCCACAACAAAAGAAGCCACTGCAATGAGATGCCCACGTATCAAAGAGCGGTACCTGCTCGCTGCAACTAGAGAAAACCTGTGCACAGCAACAAAGACCACCGTAGCCAAAAAACTTTTTTTAAAATGGCTCCAAGGGGACTTTCTTGGTGGCTTAGATGGTAAAGATTCTGTCTGCAATGTGGGAGACCTGGGTTCGATCCCTGGGTTAAGAAGATCCCCTGGAGGAGAGCATGGCAACCCACTCTAGTATTCTTGCCTGGAGAATCCCCATGGACAGAGGTGCCTGGCAGGTCGCAGTCCATGGGACTGCAAAGAGTCTGAGCGACTAAGCACAGCACAACAGCAAGGGGACTTCCCTGGTGGTCCAGTGGTTAAGATTCTGTGCTTCCACTGCAAGGTCACAGGTTCAATCCCTGGCCAGGGAACTAGGATCCCACATGCTGAGCAGCATGGCCCAAAACAAAACAAGAATGGCTCCGAGGGTAAAGTCTACGAAGGCACACAGGATGGGAAACTGGGTAAGATTAGGACGTGTACACAGCAGTGTAGGTATGTGGATCTAGGTAATAATAATAATGACTTGGACTTCTAGGATGACTGAGAAGTAATGAGAAGCATGATGAAATTATCTGTGATAATCTTTTAAGGGAAGATAAGGGACCACCTAAGCTGGAAGGATGCCACCACTGGATGCATGCTCTCTCTGAAGCTACAAGTTGTGTAGTTACCAAGGCACCAAGTCAAGGCCTCTTTTAAGGAGTCACTTTCTGAGTAAGTGGGAGCAGAGGCTCTTCACCCCCACCCCCCCATCCCCCCTACCCCCGCTGCCCAGTACTCCCCTCTCGTCTGTACCTGGGGTGCGCCTCCGGTCAATCAGGGAGTCCTTTGGTGTCATTGGCTCATCATCAAAGTCAAATTCTGTAGGCATGTGTGGTCTGGGGCAGGGGGACAGGCAGTGAAGGGTGAAGGTGGTTTCCCCCCCACCCCCAAACAACCACACTTGTCCCCAACCTCCTGGCTCTTCCTCCCCCTCCTCCCTCCCTTCATTTCCCATGATCCTGGGTCCCACCGCCCCTCCCTATTTCCTCCCGGCATCAAGGAGGAGCCCCAAGGACAAGGTGTCAGGGTATGCCCTCACTTTTCTTCTTCCTCCTCTTTGGCCTCTGGCTCCTCATCGGATCTCTCCTCTTCACTCTGGGCCTCAGGCGTGGGTGGCCGGCGGGGCAGGATCTCAGCCTGAAGCTCCAGGGTACCGTGGGCAGCCAGCAGTTCATACAGCCGTTGGATTTCAGAGGGGGGTGGCATCCAGGACTGCCCATCTGCGGGCAGCTCCACCTCTTCATCGCTGCAGGGCACGCACCAGTCCTCGGATTCTCCCTTGGCACGCTCCTCCCCCTCAGGGCTGGGGGCTTCTCCCTGCACCTCCTCGGCCCCGGGCCCCTCATGCTCAGCCTCCTCCCGGCCTCCTTCTCCCTCTTCCTCGGCTTGATCGGCCGAAGCAGAGGGGCCTCCGGTATCCTCCACAGCCAGAGCCTGGAGACCGGAGGTCACTTCCCCTTCTTCAGACAGAGGCGGCGCCGTGGTGGCTGCAATGTCTCCATGGCCCCGGACAAGGGACATATGCCACTAGGGAAGGGGCCCTGCGATGACAGGAGATGGCAGGAGTACTAAGCCAGGGATCCCCCACCCCCTCCTCCGCGGTAGGGCTTCCCAAGGCTTCAGGGAACGTCTGTCTAACCAATCAGGCTCCAACAGCAGTCCCGGCCAAGAGACCCGCCGGTTCCCAGAAGGGGGCGCTCAAGTCCCCTCCGAGGACCCCGCCCCCACGGATCGAGCTCTGGTATTCCGACGTTCCCAGGGACCCACAGAAACCACTCTCCAGGCCGGAGAGGGGCGGACCCGCTCGTCTTGCCTACACGCCGCCCCTCTCTACACCTGGATCCAGCACCCTCTCCCCACACCTCGAAGTTTCGCCACCTCGGCTACCGTACGCACCTGGAGCTAAGACCCGCCTCCCGGACTACGCAGGGTCACAGTACGCAGGCGCACCGAGATGGCGCGGGAGGTTCCGCTTTAGTCTAAGCTACTTGGAAGAGGAAAGCGAGGGAAGGCTTGCACATGCGCAGGTAGGCGCTCCGGAATAACAGGCTTCGGCCCACAGTAAAGATGGCCACCGGGGCAGCGCATGCGCAAACGACGCAGTAGGTTCTGCGTGAAAGGAGGCAGTACCTCCGGCCCCCGCGGCGCACGCATGTAAGGACCAACTGAGGCTAGAGGCGAGTCTCATGCAGTCTCCGTTTATTGGTGTCTCAGACCCATGCAGCATCGGCATACAAAAAGGGAGAATCAGTTGATGTATCCTTTTTTTTTTGTTTGTTTTTAGACTTTTAGGTTTTTTTCCCTACACTTTTTTTAGGGAAAAAAAAAAAACCGCCAACTCCGAACCGCGTTGTGGCTCGGTCCCCGCCTCCCCAGCGGACTGTCGCGTGCAACAAACCTCTCTCGTCCTCTTAGAAAAGAATAATACACCTCTCCACCCTTCCCTTGCTCCCTGCAGCTGGGAGCTTTGGTCCTATTTGGGGGGGTTCTTTTTCTTACAAAGTACGTGAATGACCCCAGCTCCGACGAGTTCGCTGACTGGGTTAAAAAACCCAGATGGGACAGGTCAACTCAGGCTGACCAGGGAGGGTCAACAGCCATGCCCCTCCGTTCCCCCAGGTGCGTGTTCGGAACTCGCCACCCCTGCATAAGTCTCCAAATGAGGCCTGGCTGGCCGGCTTTGCGACCCCGAGGCACCCTGGGGGTCGTCCGGACCTGGGTGGTCCCAACAGAGAACAGTCGGAGCCCGGGCGAGAGAGCCCTTTCCTGACACCCCTCCCCTCCCCCAGCCTGATCTAAATGCTGGAGTTTTTGTTGAATAAACGGTGGAGGAGGGTGGAGGAGAGGATGCTGGAGGGAGATGAGGAGGCAGGAAGAGGAAGGGGGCGGAGGGTGTGGGGAGGGAAGTGGCGATGAATTAGGTGGGAAGGAAGAAAGGAATGAGGGGAGGAAGCTGAGACAATGACAGTTGGGAAAGGGAGACCAGGGTCGAGGTGCAGGAAATTCGGGGAGGTTGTAGTGCAGGAAGGTGGGGAGAGATGCAGGGAGGCTGAGAGCACAGAGAGATGGGGAGATGTTCAGGGAGGATTCCAAAAGTGCAGGGAGGTTTCCAGAAGTGCAAGGATAGGGAAGCCGAGAGGCTGGAGGGGGTGCAGGCAGAAGTGCAGGGAGGTTGGAAACAGTGCAGGGAGAAGGGAGGCCTACGGTTGGCAGAGGAGCCTGGCAGGATGCAGGAACAGGAAAGAAGCTGTAAACAAGGCCGCTCAGGCTCCCTTGGTCCCTATGGGTGCGGGCCTGGGCCATGGATTGGGCTCCCCCCAGGGGAGGATGGGCCCAAGGCAGCTCCCAACAGGAAAAAAAGTCTTGGAATGCAGGGCAGAGCCCCTCACTTATACACTGTGGGAGAGGAGAGGGAGGGACAGACAGAGACAGTGGGGCAGGGGGGTTGGGGGAGACAAGGAGAGACAAAGAAGTAGGGAGAACAGACAGGAGAGAGCAGGGGCAGGGGTTAGTAAAGCCGCCCTTGCCAGCCCTTCCATTCCTCCCGGCCTGTCCCAGACCCCCACTCACCGCCTAAGTTGATGACGCAGGAGGCGATAATGATGAGGATCCCCCCTACCAGTGCCACGATGCTTAAGAGCTTGGCCACGCGACCCAGACGCTGGGCCCCATCCACGTCCCCCTGTTGCAGGCTGTTTCGGGACTGGGGTTAGGGTGAGGGGTGGGGGCACCAGCCCAGGTCAGGAAATGCCAGCCAGGCAGAGATCGGGTGTAGGAGTCGTCCAGAGGAGACAGGCCAGCCGATGGACAGTGGTTATGGGAGGAAGGGGGTTGAGAGGCAGCAGGAGAAGGGCACAGGTCAGTAAGACTGTGTGAAATGTCTCAACTTCCCTCCCACCTGACGGGGTAGGGCTCAAAAGGTGAAGTCCCAGGGAGAGGTGAGCAAAGGCCCTGTAATTGGGAAGTGAGATCCATGCAGAGAGGGGAGGGGAGGCGGGGTTACTCCTGGGGCTGTGTCCCAGCAAGGGGCAGGAAACTGGGAACCACTGCAGGCCTGGACCAGGCAGGGTCCCCTGGGGCTCACCATGACGGCATAAGCGAAGGCCACGATGTTGACAGGCCACATGGGGCAGAAGCAGGACAGGATGGCGAGGATGATGTAGTCCCGAGGTTTCTGGGTGCCTTCACCCCCCTCCACCCCAGACCCTGCGAGCTGGGAGCTAGGGTGGCGGCTCAGGCTTCCTCGGGGAGATCCTGAATGCCCACTGTGAGCCCTTCCTAGTCGATCCTCCTCCACCAGCTGCTGCAGCACACGGGGTGGGGCCCCATTGGCTGGGGGGGTCTTTGTGGAGGGTGGTGAGTGAGGCTGGGGGGCTGGACCCTCTTCCCCATCCCCATCACCAGCCTGCAGGGGAACCACTGCCCCATTCTCCTGCTTTTCTCCCATGCTCTCGCTCAGGATCTCAGAGGTGGGCTCCTCCTGGGTAGGGGGCTCTGGCTGAAGGGCTGGTGTGGAGGTGGACTGGGAGGCTGACTGGGGCTCTGGCTGGGGCTCGGACTGGGGTTCTGGCTGGGGGGCAGGCTCTGAGGCTGGCTCAAGCGGGGCTGCGGATTCCAGGTTGGATTCCGGGTCTGCAGTGGCCTCTTTGCTCACTTCGGGTTTGGATGCTAGCTCTTGGCGTGTTTCTTCAGTGCTGGAGTTGGCCTTTGCTTTCCATCCTGGGCTTGAGCTGAGGTCTCTGGCCTGAGCTGCTTCAGGGGCCCCAGTTGGGGTCTCTGTGGTTTCTGGAGCCAGCCCAACCTTGGGCTCTGAGTCCACAGGGGCCCCCATGACGTCTGGGCCTGGCTGCAGGGTCTCTGGCTCATCTGAGACCCCAGCTGGGACCTGGGGAGAGCCAGTTCGGCCTTCAGAATGGCCAGGCCCTTCTCCCTGGGTCTGGGGACCCTCCTCTACCCCCTTAATCTCAGAGACCTCAGAGCTGCTAGCTGCCATCTTGAGACAGGAGAGGGGAGAGGGCCTCTGAGGGAAGGATGGAGCGGCGGCGAAGACAGCAGCAAATCCTGCAAGAGGAGGAGACAGGCTTGGTGTGAAGAGGGAAAAGGTAGCTTTCAGCACTGCAGCCCAAGAGGGCAATGCTCCTTTCTCAGGGCCAGTCTTGGACTGCCTCTGGGGAAAAGAAAGAAAAGTTGGGGTTTCCTTTGCTTTGGGGTGGGACATCTCTGGGGAGGAGTGCTCTGCTCAGGCTTCTGGTTGGAGAGCCCTGTGAAGATGAACCCTTTTGTAAACAGGGTTCCCCACGGTCTCTTCCTGGGTCCACCCAACAAGATCCAGACTCATCCTAGCAGATACCACAGCACCCCAAAATCAACAAGCTGTTCCGACTCAGACGTTCAGATAGGCAGACTGGGCAAAGGCCCCCGAAACTCACATTCCACTCTCTCTGCATCCTCCCTTCCTCCCTGGGCGCCCAGCCGGTGCGGTTTTCGTGCTGCGCTTCTGGGGCGTAGACGCCCGCGCCCCTCCCTCGGGGACCTGGGCATCTCCGCTGAGCCCCTTCCCAGCCCCTCTCCCAGGGATTCCCTCGCCCCCGGGGGACCGGCGCCGTCTCCTCCCATTGGTGTGGCGCGCCCAGCACCACCCGTCAGTCCATCAGGCGCCCGCATTCCGGTACAGCCTTCCCGGCGTCCGCGGTCTGTCCGTCCACTCCTACCCGCAGCTTCAGTCAGTCTATTCCCGTCTCACCTCGACGCCGGCCTCCAGACTGCTCCGGCTGTTGCCGCCGCCGCCGCCGCCGCCACCGCCGCGGTTGCAGCCGCCGCAGCCGGGGAGGGAGCAAGTCAGCGAGCGAGGGAGGGAGGCGGCGGGTCTCCCCTCCCCTCGGCTCATCCCCTCCTCTCAGGTCCCCTCCCCTACGCTTCGCGGCCGCGCACCGCCCCCGCCCCTTGCACGGCTCCCGCCCCTCCCGGCCAGCCGGAGGGAGCCACGCGTGCCAGGCCCCGCGTTACCTGGGCAACCGGCCGGGGGACCACTCGCGCGGCTCCCTAGCCCTTCCCCCGCGCGCCTCCTGGGGGTGTCCCCTTCCCAGGCCCCGGGCCCCTCCCGCTAACGGTCACCGGGGGTCCTGGTAGAGGCAGGGGGTCAGGGGAAGCGGAGAGGGGTCTCCGAGGAGGCTGGACCAGTGAGACAGGCAGGACCAGGTGGAGGCACCCCTACCAGCAGGAAGGGAAGGGAGATGAGGCCAAACTTGGGAGAGGCTGCAGAGGATGATCAGGGTGGAGTTTCCAGAAGGGAGCCTGCAGAACGGCGAGTCCCTCTACCGCCAAGGAAGCAGCAGCAGCAGAAATGGGTAATGGAAGGCTCAAGAAAAGGGTCCCTGGAAGGGTCAGAGCTATGACTGGGAAGGGAATTCCAAGGGGCAGGATGGAGGCTGCAAGAGCAGTCTGGAACAGCAGGAGGGGGCTGGGTAAGAGCAGGGTGGACCACACCAAGAACGAAGAGGACTGGGCAGAAGTGCAGTTTTTATTTTCAACGTCTTTGTTCCCAGTCCTAGGGCTGAGTTGCCTAGTCTTTCCACAGCTACATCATCCATCACCTCTCAGGGCCTTAAGAGTGTGCAGGTATTGGGCTGGGATGTGAGCAGCAGGCAGTGGGTCTGGACAGGGGAAGGGGAAAAGCAACATTTATGTCCAGCGAGCAACTGTTTCGGTTTCTGACCCAGGCCTCTTCAAACCTCCAGGGGCTATTCTGGGCTTGGGTGGATTGAGTATTCCCCAGACTCCGGAGTCCTAGAACTTGCTCCCCACAGCCTAGGAGCCTCGGCCCCACCCTGAATCTGGACTGCCTCGGCTGGTGCTGCCTCTGGGGAAGGAGCCGAGCTGGAGCATCAGAACTGTACATGGCAGAGCAAGGCTGCGACTGGCTGACCGACTGCAGGCTTAAGAATTCCCTTAGGAGTGGGAACAGGGGGCTTGGTGAAAGCAATTCATTCATTGAGTCTGAGACAGGTTTTTATTTAAAATTTATTGTAATGGGGTCCGCGCAAAAGGAGGGGGTGAAGGGTGGGGAACATGCAGGGGACACCGGAACACGATGACATGGCCAGGGCCACAGCTTCTGTCGTGGGGGAGAGGGATGAAAAGAAAAGGCCAGGGCTGGAGCTGGGGTGGAAGAGGGAAGGGGGAGACACTGTGGCTGCATTCCCCCCACCCCCAGGAAGCACCTCTAGTCCCTGGATACCTCCATTTACCCTGGCCCCTAGGATTCCATCTCTTGTCCTGCCTCTGGCCCTAGTGGCTCCTTCTTTTGCTCCCCTTGACTTGTTTTCCCCTGACAGATTCTTAAGCAGGATGATGTTCAGGGCCTGACCCCAAACCACCCCACCTGATGAAGGTACAACCTTTGCCTTCTGCCCCTTCTCAAATCTCACCTTTCCCCATCTCTGGGACAGAATCTTTGATTTCCCTCCTTCCTCTCCTCCCTCCCCCTGGAAAAAAAAAAAAAAAAAGCACCAACTCCCCAGGGAGGGGCAGCAGACAGGGGGGCGGGGGCACTGGGAGGAGGAGAGCAAGGACCATCAGGAGAGAAGGCTCACAAATCCCCGGAAGGGCAGGCCAGGGGGTCACAGAGAGGAGAGGGGGTGAGGGCAGTGGCCACTCCTGGCCTCTGCTCCCCCCCTGCCCACTGTCCAGGGGACTTCAACACAACCAAGGGAACAGGTGTGTGTGGGGTCAGGTCTCACAGGGAGGAGAGAGGAGCAGGAGAAACAAATCGTTAAAACCTAGCGAATTCTCCTAAGAAAACATTTCTTCCTCCTTTCCTTCTGGAGGCTCCTTGGTTGGTGGGGGAAGTAGTGAGGAGTTGGTGGGAAAAGAGAGGGGAAGAGGAGATGGTGCCGAGGGACTTTCCTCCATTCTCCCCTCTCCCCCCCACCAACTTGGAGCTCACCAGGGCTGGGAGGGAAGTGGCTGAGAGCTCACAGGCACCCCCTCGGCCCCCGAGAGGGAGCCCACGGCTGTGGGTGGGGCTGCCACTGCCGCTGCTGCCGCCGCCGCTGCTGCCGCCGCCGCCGCCATTGGACAGACCTCACCTGCCATTGGACAGACCTCACCTGTACCTGCAGGGTGAGAAACACCAGGAGATCACAGCGCGATCTGAATGGCAAGAGCCTTGCCCCTTGCCCCAGACGCCCTCCCCTGGGACACAGCCGTTGCTCACTCCCTGTTTAGTTGAGATTTCGGCCTGCATCCTTACCTCCTTCTCCTGAAAGGCCCTCCCTGGTCCCAGAAGTCTCCCTAACTTGGGGATAGCTGGGCATCCCTGGCCTTCCTAAGATCCCCTATTGGGTCCTGTGAGCCCCCTCGTCCCACGCACCCCATCCCACCCCCCCCAGCCATGCCCCACGCCTTGCCTGGTGGGTGCGGGGTCCCCCTCAGCAGGTGGGCTGTGGCTGGGGGGCATCTCCCGGGACAGGGGGGGCGGCCCCCCCCAGATGGGTCTGCATGTGGCCGGCCAGCTGGGCAGGGGTCTTGCAGTGCACGCTGCACAGCTTGCACAGGATGCGGTCAGCCCGCGGGGCCTGGAGCCCATGGTCCTTCACCGCGTGGATGCGCAGGTATGCTGCCGTGGTGAAGCCTATTGGGGGGGTGGATGGGGATGGGGGGGTGGGGGTCAGCCAGGCGGAGACCCCAGAGACGGGGTTGTTCTCCTAGGCTGGGGACGCCCTCCTCAGATGGCCCTGTCCTCCTCCCACCACATCCTTGGTAGCCTGGGGCCAACTACTCTGCTGGGGCTGGGGGTGGGCACAGCTCCCCGTGTGTGGGAACTGGTTAAATGGTGTTGGCTTCTGGGCCTTGGTGTCCCCAGAGTCCATTCTCTGTGGCTGGGGGATCTCTCCTGGGGTGACAGGACACTGATTCCTAGCCACTTGAAGAGTTGACCCTCAGCAGAGACGGCTGTGTCCCCTCCCTCCAGTGCCCCGTACAGTCTCAGCCCAGTTACTCAGTGGAGTGAATTTGTTTAAAAGCAGCTCCCTCTGCTACTGAGACAGGGCGAGTACTTTGTAAATCTCTGCCAACGTACTCCACTTGCCCCAGGAGCTGAAGACAAGAACTTGTGGCTGCACAGCTGAAACCTTGCCTGGCAACCGGTGGGAACTGGCTCTCTTGACCACTCCCTCCCCAAAGCAGTCGTGCCCCCTCCCATCTCCCCACACACACCCAAGAGTTGACTCTTTCTGGTAGATCATCTCCTCCAGCCATGACATCTTAGAACTTAATGATGTTCAGTAGTCCCAACGTTTCTTCGTGTGCTTTCTAAAGGGATCTAGATGCCACGAGCTCTTGGCTACAGCACCTTTAACCCACATCTGTGGAAGGGCCTCTGGTTTTGTCCCCACCCTCTGTCCCTAGCCCTCCCGGCATCTCTCAGCATGTACCTTTGTTGCAGAGCTCACAGACATGGTGAGGACCCTGGCTGTGCACCTTCATGTGGTCCGAAATATAAGCCGAGCTCAACATCTTGCCACACACGTGACATGGCACCTTCTCCTCGTGTCGTACTGTGTGGGCCCGCAGACGGTCCTTCGTAGCAAAAGCTGCCTCACATTTCTGGGGAGGGGGGAGGGGCGTGGGGGGTGTCAGGAGAGTTAAAGCTTCAGGGAGTGGGGCGAGGGGGACAAGAGGTTAAAGGAATCAGAGCCTTGGGGGTCTTTGATCTGTAGGAAATGGGAGTGAGATGATGAGGCCTTGAAAAAGGGATGAGAAAATGGAGTGAAAAAGCAAAAAGAAGAGAGAGAAAAAGGGGCTCTGAGAGGCTGAACTCAGACAACTACAATGAGGATCAAAATCATGAAAATCAGGACAGGAGGAGGCGGGCTTCCTACCTCACATTTGAAGGGCCGTTCTGTTGAGTGCACTTGTCTGACGTGACTGTTGAGGTGATCCGGCCTGGGGACACGTTGGGGTTGGGGTTAGGGCCCTGGGGTGTGGAGGGGTCCCCGAGTCTGCCTAACTCGGTCCATCAAGCATTTGCAAGGTTCCCTGCGTTTTCTCCCAAGCCCAGGGATTCGAGTCCCGGTTAGGCAGGAAATCCCTCCTCTCGCTGTAGGCGGCCTCGGCCTCCTCCCACTCGAAGCGCTCCTACAACCCAAGGACCCACCTCCTTTTGCTAAGGACCACCCCCTGCTCCCTGGTAACCGGGAGAGGCTTCCCTCCCTCCTCCCTGGGAGTGGCTCCCAGTCCCCATCCTCAGAAACCTCCCTCCCTCCCCACCAGCCAAGGCCAGGCCACCTCCGTCACCGACCTTCCCTCCCTCCCCACCCGCCCAGGGGGCGGCCGAGGCCCCGTGCACACCGGGAGAAGCTCTTGCCACAGTGGGAGCAGTTGTAGGGCTTGTGCACAGCGCCGTCATGTGAGCGCACGTGGTAGCTCATGCGGTCCTTGCGCTTGAAGCGCTGCTGGCACACCGGGCACTGGTAGGGCTTCTCGTCCGAGTGCGACAGCTTGTGTCGGTTCAGGTGGTAGACGTCGCGGAAGGCCTTGCCGCACATCTCGCAGGCGTGGTTCTTCCGGATGCGCTTTCCCGAGGCGGTCGTGGTCACCACACCACCGGCGGCCACTGCGGCCGCTCCGCCACCGGCACCCGCCTCTCCCCCTCCCCCGCCAGCTCCGCTCAGTTGGGGCACGCTCAAGAGGCTTAGGGGCACCATGGTGGGCATCTTCATAGCACCCGAGGGGACCCGGCCGGCTTTGGCTCCGGTGTGGATGGCCTCGTGCCTTCGGAGGTTGTAGCCGTTCTTGAACTCCTTGGCGCACAGGGCGCAGATGTAGGGCCCCTTGCTCTTTGTCTTCTTCTCCAAGGCAGATGCGACCGGGGCCACGGCGACCGTCGAGGTTGGGGCAACGACGGCGGTGGCCGCGGCTGCGGCGATGGTGGCGGCAGAGACAGGGGGCGCGGCCTCGGCGGCGGGCGCCGACACCGGCGGGGGCGGCGGAGGGGGCGCTGGGGGCTGCTTCAGAGCCGCTGTGTCCACAGTGGAGGCGGCGGCCGGGGCCGGGGGCGCAGCAGCAACGGCGGCGGCGGCAGCGGCAGCAGCGGCGGCAGCCGCGGCCGCGGCGGACTCCTGGGCGGCGGCGAGGACCGGGAGCAAGTCCACCTGGAGGGGCTCGGCCGCCGGGGCCTGGGGCGTGGGTGGGGGCGCCGGCGCGGCCTGTGAAGACAAGGCGCCGTGTGGGCCGCGGCCGCGGGTCGGCGCCCTCCCGGCCCGGCCCGCCACGGCCGGCCCCTACTCACCTGGAATGGACTCTGGGCGCAGCCCTGGGAGGCAAAGAAGCGGGACTGGAGCTCAGCCCCGACCTGCAGGGGGTTCTGGGCGTGACCCTGAGGTGGCGGGAAGGAGTTCATGAGGCCGCCCACCCCCCGGGAGTCCAGGCCCAGCACGGGGAAGGGGGGGGCCAGCAGCGTGCAAGGGAACACGGGGAACATGGCCTCGGCCACGGCGGGGCCCCCGGGGCTCAGCGGGGGCCGGGGGCGCGGGCCGCGCGGGGCCCGGGCTCGGGGCGCCGCCCCCGGCCGGCCGGGCTGGGCCGCGCCGAACGCATGGCCCGCGGGCCACCCCGCCGCCCGCGCACCCCGGCCGGCGGGAGGGAGGGAAGGAGGGCGCCTGGCGGGCCGCGGAGCGCGGCGGCGACGGCGGCGGCGACGCCCCCTGGGTGGGGGCGGGAGGCCCCGCGGGGCCGGGGGCCGGGGGCGGGGGCCCGGGCGACGGCGGCGGCGGCGGCGGTTGGAGCCTGGCGGGGCGGGGTGGGGGGAGCGAGGGAGCAGCCTCGGCCCCCGCCGCGCGCGCGCCCAGCCGGCGCCTCGGGGAGGGCGGGGGAGGGCGCGAGGGAGGGAGGGGGACAGCTGCGCGCGCACCGGGCGCGCGGAGGGGGGGTGGGACGGGAGGGAGGGCGGGCGGGAGGGGGTGTGGGAAGGGGGGGTGGGGCGGGGGAGGGGGTTGTTACCTGGAAGATGAAGCTGCTCCAGTTGCCGGGATCCATGGCGGAGGGAGGGAGGGAGGTGGCTCGCGCTCACCCTGGGGCGGGAGGAGGAGGAGGCGGCCGTGGGGGAGGGGGGAACCCGGGGAGGAGGCGCGCGGGGCGGGCGGGAGGGGGGAAGGAGGAGGAGGGTGGGGGGAGCGGAGCACACTGCGCGCGAGGAGGGAGGGCGGGCGGGGGGCGCGAGGACACACAAGAGGCTGGAGCGGGCGCGAGCGCGAGCGCGCGCGAGGCCCGCGGGAGGGGGGAGGTACGGAGGGACTCTGGCGGGAGGAGGGACAGGGGAGCCACCCAGCAGCCGGAGTCGCCCCAAGCGCGAGACCCCTGAGACGGCCGCTGATTGGCTGACGATGGCGCAGGTGGTGGGCGCGCGGGAGACGGGGCGGCTTCTCTCTCTCTCCCCCCCTCAAAGATTCCACCCCCCGCTTCCCTCCGCCAGCGGCCGTTATTCCGCGCGCACGCGCACAAACTCGCTGTAGTTGTCGAGCGGGAGAATAGGGGAGCGCGCGCCGGGGTTGCGGATGGGGCGGGGCTAAGCTCTAAGCGCGCGCCCGCCTAACGGTCGTCGTCCTAGGGCTTTCGCGGGAGCTTTTTGTTTCCTCTCGGCCACCGTCCCGTCCCTCTCCCACTCCAGCGGTTTATTTACAATCCTGCGCCGCTTCGTGTTTTCCCAAAGATGGCGCCCAAAGAAGTTTGCCGGCGGAGCTTGTGGCCCATCCCAAGGGCAATTATACCCCGGCCCCGCCCCTGTAGTCCCAAGAATCAGGCTGAAGCAACGGGGTGAAAACTGTATTTACAAGACAAGCAGTTACACAAGGACTTAAAAAAAAAAAACGGGGGCGAGGGACAGAGGAGGGGCGCCAGCAGTCAGGAGGGGCCACAGCCCTGGCCCGCGGCAAGACCCAGGATGTTCGCCTGCAACACAGGAGGGAAGGGGAGAGCAGGTTTAGAGCCGGGCAGGGCACAAGCCAGGGGAACAAGGGGGCCCGAGCCGCGAGCTCACCTTCAGGAACGACTCCATCTGTTTCCCCGATATGCCCTCCACGCGTTCCAGGTCCTCAACCTGGCAGGACAACAGCGATGGGGAAGGGTCTAGGCCAGGTTCCCCCCACCCAACTCCATTCCAAGGCTGTCCTCCCTGGGCCATTACCTGGCTGAAGGGGCCGTGGAGCTCCCTCCAGCCCACGATGAGCTGAGCCTTCTTTTGGCCAATGCGCTGCAGGCTGCGCAGATCACGGGCTGAGCCTTCGTTCAGCAGATCTAATATTTTTTGGCGACCATGGGCCAGTAACTCTGGGCTGATCTGTAGCTCCCAGCCGTCCTCAGCCTTCTCTTCTGGCTGTGAGGCATCTAGGGACTCCAGCTATGAGGCAGGAGGTGAGTGACAGAAACAGTTTGCTGTTCGGCCCACGGCAGTGAACCGCTCTGCACTCCTCGCCAAGGATAGGCGTCTTAACAGCAGCTACCTGCCCGCCCTCCCCAGCCTGTTTCCCTCCTGTCCAGGGTCTGTTCTGACACCCTTCCCTCTGGTCACTCTGGTGTGATTCCCAATTTATCTGATTTGTGAAAGAGTAGAATAGAATTGTGATGATCAAATGAGTTAATGAATGTAAAACACAGAGCAAGCTCTTAAATCGGATCCCTCATTTCTGAAAAGGAAAGAATAAGTTCTTTCATCTCCAGGAAGGCACATAAGATAAAGTTCTCAACAAACGACTCTCAGTTGATGTCATCTCAGTTTAAAAATTGAGGTGGGTCTTTCAGTGTTATTTCTTGACTGTTTAGTTGTCTGCCTAAGTGGGCTCTGTAGTTTGTAGAGGGCAGGACCCATACACACTGTGCCTAGTAAGTAGCTACTGAGAGTGAGAGCGTTGGGAAGAAAGAAAAATAACAGGTGATGGACACCCATCCTGCTAGGTACATTCATATTACCCACATTTCATCCTAAATGCCCTGTAAGGCATTCAGAGGGTAAGCAACATGGAAGGGTTGTAAAAGCTGATAAGGGTTTGGCCAGGCCACGTAACTCTGTGGCCAGTCCTCTTCCCACTAGAGGTCTCTGCCTTTTCTCCTGGGCTCAGCTTACAAGCTACTCTCACCTTTCTCTTCCGACTTTTCTTCTTCAAGATGTGGATCTCAGCATTTGGGGATGCTGCCTGCTCCTGAACTGAAAGTAAGAATTATGAGCTGGAGTCAGAGCAGAGGCCACTTTTCAGCCCCCCTGGTAGCCATTTGGTCTTCCATTACTGATTCCTTAGTTCCCCTCCTCCAAGTTAACCTTCTCTTTTGTTTCCACAGGACCTTTCTCATACTTATATATGAACATAATCTCAGTTGGTCTTTAATGATAATCAGTCATGCGCTGGTCAGTCTACCCCACTGGACTAAATGACTGAGAGCAGTACACCCAGCTCTTACTTCATATCCACTTTCCCCCTTTCCATCACGGTGGGAGGACATGAGTGACATAAAGACAGTTGCTCCAAACATCACCTTTCTTCCAAGATCTCAGTTATCTGGGCCCTTCTGGCCCCTATAGCCAAACTTACTCAGTTGTAGAGGCATCACCACTGCCTTTTTGAGGGGCTTAGCCACTGTGACTATACGGCGAGCAAGGGGTCGGAGCATTGTGGGAGAGTAGTTCTCTTTCTCCTTGGGGTCAGCAGCCTCCTGGGCCAGCACTTTGGCTTCCAGTTCTTTTTGCTTCATCTTAAGCCTCTGTTAGAAAGGATCAGGGAGAGATATGACCCAGAACCAACTTTAGGGCAGTGGACTAGGAAAGTGAGTGTGCAGGGCTCTGAGGCTTTAGAAGAGCAGAGTGAGCACCTACAAGAGAAACTACCAGGAGACAACTGGAGCCCAGGGTAATTAAAGGTTTTCTAATGATCAGGGCTGCCCAGAGGTAGAAGGAGCTTCTTTGTGAAATACTGAAAGGAAAGGCTGTTCAAGCAGAGTCCTAACTTAATTTGATCTGGGTTTTAGCAAATGGCAGTGTCTTACACTTGTACCTGGAATTTTTTCCTCTTGTCCCCTCACCTGTGATCTCAATTATTTTTCAAAGTTCAGTTAAGGAAATTCAAGCAAAAGCTATAGAAGGGAGGGATTCCAGTGTTGGGTGAAAACTGGATGCTGGTCCAGCCTTTCTGGTCCTTCCCTATCTGAAGATCCTCCGACTACTTCTCAAGGTCAGCAAGAATCCCAGCCCCAGCCTCCCAACACTTACCTCAATTTCCAAATCCTTCTCTTCCACTGTCTTCATGAGCACCATCCGCTCTCGCTTTGGGGTGCTCAGCAAAGGGGTCCCCTGGCTCCCCTGGGAGCCCAGCAGACGGTCCAAGCTTAGAAGGCGCTCCAGCATTGCCGGATCCATGCTGCTTAGCTTCTGTAGGGGGCTGAGCACACAAAGAGGTTACTCCCCACTTACCTCTTCTCTCATCATCATCTCCAGCAGCAGGATTCCCCTCATCCTGCCTTAACTTGGTGTTTCTGTGGTTCCAGAACCCAACTGTTAACTTGCTGGCAACCCTGAACAAGTTATCCAGACACCCTAGGTGCAGTGTCTTCTTCAGGTGAATGGGGATCAATCACTACCTGCCTAGGTAAACCTCTCAAGGAGGCCAGATCAAATGAGAAGAAGCATTTCATCACCACTGAATGGCAGGTATTCATGGGATCTAAGACATCCCCCTGCCCTGAGGGGTACAGTCAAACAGTAAGAAATCATAAGGTGACAGCAAGGGCCATCCGTCTGCCTGTTCATTTGGAGGAGCAGTTGGTGCAAGATTCACAGGGGAGGTCATCTTCAGCGGGGCTCTGAAAACCACTGAAGACCTCAAATGCCAAGCCTTTCTCCTGTGGGCAGTAGGAAAAGCCTATTCAAATAGAGACCTAACTTAATCTGAACATGTTAACATTTTTTCCTTCTGTCTAGAATTTCCCCCTCACATCTGATCTCAGTTATCATTCAAAGTCAGTTTGATGCCACCTTTCTAGTGATGCCAGCTTGGCTGTGTGTCTTCTTTCCTACACTATGAACTAGCTTCTCGAGGATAGAAATTGCCCTGTTCTTTATGTACAAGGGCCTCCGAGAGCAGGATCAGAAAGTACAGGTAAACACAGAAGTCATTTCTTCTTTCCTGGCTGTCGCAGAACAAAAGGATCCTCCTTCCCTATTGTGCTCTGTACTGTCAACCTCGAGTCATATACGATGTTCCCGTCTTGCTTCCTCTACTGAAATATGAGCCTGCTGAGGTTGGGGTCTGTTTGGGTCTGATGTACCCCACGTCTGAGGTTATCCAAGGTGCCTATCTGGCAGAGACCTTGCCTGTTCATGTGCTTTACAGATGTGCATGTGTATATGTTTCTCTGAGTCTGTACACACAGGAGAGGCCGCTGCTGACAAATGGTTTAAGAAGGACACGATTGAGAGATGGGGTTCTGAGTGAACACAAGTATCCAAGCGCCTTTTGCCATCCTTTCTAAAATAGTGAGTTGGTCAAAAAGTTCGGGTTTTTCTGTAAGATGCTATGAAAAAACCTGAATGAATCTTTTGGTCAACCTAATACAACTGTCCCCTGGGGCAGAATGTGCACTAATCCTTGGCCTCCTCAGGTCACCTCTGTTCAGTTGTCTTAGGACTTAAGAGAGTTGAGAAGCTTTATTGGAGCTAGGAGTAGAAAAAGGACAAAGATCAAGATGCAAGTGGTTCCTTGGAGGGCTAGGTGGCCAGACACAGAAAGCAAGACCACTGAACGGGGATGACTTGAACATGAGTGCATACTGGGCCATGAGGTGGGGCTGTCAGAACAGGAAGGGAGGTCACACACCTCCCTGGTTTAGAGAGGCCTTGTTTGGATTGAGGGTAGAAGCAGGGCAAAGTTAGGACAGCAGCTGACCCCATGGAAAGTCACAGAAAGGCTGGACGCTTGACACACAGACTGAGTCTCAATGAGACATCTTTCTTTTTATCTTCTTTGCTATGCTTTATCCTTGGGACCTGAAAGACCTGGTCCTCATTACTCCTTGAATCAGAAGTGAAAGTGCTCATCCTTGCAACATTGGTGCCAAAATGTTAGATTTTGCTGACTGACTAAAGGATTGGAAAAAAGGGGGGGGCAGGGGGTGGGGGTGGCGGCTAGGAGCTTCCTTATGACCCCTGATAGCAGCATCAAAGCTGGAGGTTGCAGTGAATTCAGTAGAGTAGGATTTTGGCTGAATCCAGTAGAACAAGAAGTTCACAACTCAAGGATACAACAGACTAAACCCACAGCCACTCTGCACCCAACCCAGACACAACAGGAAAGGGAATGTGCCAAGACCCCTCCCTCTCTGCTCACCTGAGTTTCTGGGAGGCAGAGGCTGGAGCTACTGGGAGTTTGGGACTCCTGGTTTCCTCTTCCTCAGGGCCTCTGGCTCTCTTTGCCTCTGATGGGCCTAGCAGTTCTTTCTGAGACAGTTTAACAGGTGCCAAGACTAGGGGAAGATTGGAAGGTGGGGAAAGAGGGGGCGTCAATTTCTGTGCTGATCCTTGGTGGATTCAGCAAACTCCCCAGGTGTCCAGCCTTGGCCTGTTCACTCCAGCCCACCCTAGTCCTCACCAGGAAGCTGCAGGCTCTCATTGGTAAAAGGCCGGTTGATTACTTCCTTGGACCTGGCTGCAAAGTTGAGTGCAGAGACTGTGTCCAGGTAGAAGCGTCTCTCAGGGGCAATGTTGGCAATGAGGATGCTGTGAGCTGAGCCACCCAGAGAGTCCTGAGAGACAGGGACAGGGCAGGGTGGGTAGGTAAGTAGCCTCACCTTCCCCCTGCCTGACCTCTGTTCCCCGATACCCTGGCAGGCCTGAGAGCCCCCTTTTCCAGCCCCTTTTACCCGAGATTGGAGGCCTGACCTGCAACAGGCGAGTGAGCTTGCTGTCCCGGTAGGGTACCCGAGGGAGGCCCTGGTTCAAGGCATCCACCACCTTGCCCAATACAAACAGGGAGGTGTTGATGGCACCACTCTCCTTCAGCCTCAGGCCCTTGTTGCCTGTGCGTCGGTTGTCCTCTGAGCCAGCCAAGTCAATCAGGTAGAGTTTCCCCTCCCGCTGGCGAAATGGGGCCAAGCGTTCTCGCTGATCCACCTGGGGGCAAGAGCAAGGGCCCCCATTTAGTTCACATTCCCGGGGCTCCACAGGTCCTCACCCCTGTCGGGGGCGGGGGGGACCTCACCTTAACCAGGAGCACAGCATGACTGCGGGAGGAGCGCTGGTTGAGCCGGGTGGCTCCCACCGTCCGGTTTCGGCTGGCTGGCAGGAAGTGCCGCTCAAAATCAGCAAAGCTAGTGATGGGCTTCTGCGTGAGGCCCGGAATCAGGATGTTTCCTCGGCAGTCTTCTCTGATCACCAGGTCTCCCGATGAAGGTTCCAAGAGGTCTAATACCTATGTGAGCAGTGAGGGGTACGGCCAATTCTCCACTTACAGGCTGCCTATGGTTCTCATTTTCTTTGCTGGATTCTCAGAGTTGTGCCATTTGCTACCCCAACCTCTGTCTTTCCAGGTCTCCTTGCTAGATCAAAACTTCATGTTCCAGAACCAGGTCTGATTTTTACCCTTTGTTTCTTCCCTCTTCAATCAGAAAGGGGCCTTGAGGACTTCCCGGTGGTCCAGTGGCTAAGATTCCACACTCCCAGTGCACGGAGCCTGGGTTTGATCCCTGGTCAGGGAACTAGATCCCACATGGCTCAACTAAAGATCCCACATGTGCCCCAACTAAGACCCTGAGCAGCCAAATAAATATTTAAAAATGGGGCCAGGGGGCTCACCTTTTCCTGGTAGATCTCTAAGTAGGACATAGTGACAGAGAGGGCCCACGGCCGGCCCTCAGCACCCTCCTCCCTCGTGAGCTGCAGGAGGTCCATGAGAGCCCGAGGAATCACCCCAGGCTGCTCTGGGCTGCCCAGCATTGTGTGCGTCTTCCCTGGGAAAAGAGTGGAGAGAGCTGTGAGATTTTCTTCCCCGTTCCCGAGTCCCTTCTGGCCCAGGGCTGCTCTGTATCTGCCCTCCTCACCTGCCCCTGTGGGCCCATAAGCGAGCACACTGGCATTCTGCCCTTCCAACAAGTGCCTCAGGATGGGCTGCACCGATCCTGCATAGATGTCCTGCTGGGAGCTCCTCTCCCCGTAGAAAGCATCAAACCTGCAGGCAGGAAGAAAGGCAGGAATCAGTGGCAGGTTCCATTCTCAGCCAGGTCTAGAGGATAAAACTAGTCTCAGCCAGGATAAAACTAGTCTCACATTTAAGGGTCTCTATTCTTCTTCTTATACAAAGATCTAAGAAAGTGCCCATGGAACACCTGTTCTATCCCAGTCTCTGTATTGGTGTAGAAACACGGAGATGAATTTGGTATCCCTGCTCTTAGGAGTTCTGCAGTCTTGTGGCATAGACAGATACCCACACTTTGCTGCGATTCAGGAAACAAAGATGAGAAGGCACTAGGAGGAGGAACATTCTGCCTGGGGAAGGAGGATTTTTGCCAGAGAGAGAAGAGAAAGATACTCTTAAGTGTCAAAAATAGCACACAAGATGTGGTATAAAAGGGCCAGGCTTCCCAATCCTTTTTCACATCACAGAATTTCTAGAAAGTGGCGTCTGTACACAACAGAGCAAAGACCAGATGAGGCTTGACACACCCGAAGCCTACTCACTGTGCTCTGACGGAGCAGCTCTGGCTGAGGCAGGGTTAGCACTGATACACGTGCAGTGTAGCATGTGCTGGGGGAAATGAGGCTGGAAAGAAACTGAAGCCAAGTTGTCAAGGGCCTAGAACAAGGTTGGCAAACTTTTTCCATAAGAAGCCAGATAGTAAATATTTTGGGCTCTGTGGACTACATGGTTCCTTTCACAACTGCTCACCCATCACTGTAGTCAGGCAGAAAGCAGCCGCAGGTAATATGTAAATAAATGAGCATGACTGTATTCCAATAAGGCCTTAGTTTATTGCAGATCTTAGTTTGCCACCCTCTGGCTTAGAATGACAGGCCGAGAAGCCTGAACTGTAAATCTCCCAAGGAACTTTACAATAGCTGTGAGCTCTATCCCCCAAACGTGGGCGGTCTTCTCGGACACCACCCAGTCACAGCCTGGGTTGGCGAGCTGGTCTGTTTCCTCAGTCCTTCCCACCCCTCCCCAAAGGTCCGAGCTGGGCTCCCAGCTCACCTTCGCTGCTCCTTCCCCATTTTGTGCCTGCTTCCTCTCTAAGACTGTGAACAGTATCATGTATCTGATTCAGCCTCCAGCCTTTCCTGCACTATCCTCGAGAGGCCCTATCGCAGCGGGCACCCGTGAACATTACCTGAAACGAAGGTGTGGCTAACAAAGCCGCACTAAGGAAGGAAGAAGGATCCTGAGGAGGAGGTCTGAGAAATCACTTCTGGGCAAGTGATTGTGTGAGCAGGCCTAGGAGAGCGAGAACGGGAGGGAGTAGGGCCTGAACCTTACTGGTATTTGAGAGTCTCCTGGTGGTTCCTCCAGTTGGCAATCTCCAGAGAACAGCTGTCCAGGCCCCGCACACAGGGGGTGTCGTTTTCTCCAGCTGTCCCATCCACAAATGGCCGCAGTCTCACAGCTACCCTCACTCGAGCTGGAGGTGGGCGCCGGCCAGCTCCCACCTTGCTTAGCCGACAGCGACCGGCTCCTGGAAGATGATTTTTAGGCGTGAGGTATGGTGGCAGCTTTGCTGAGAGCTAAGGGTAGGAGTGGGATTCCCAGGTGGTGCTAGTGGTAAAGAACCCACCTGGCAATGTGGGAGACATAAGAGACACAGCTTCAAACCCTAGGTTGGGAAGATACCCTGAAGAAGGGCATGGCAACCCACTCCAGTATTCTTGCCTGGGAAATCCCATGGACAGAGGAGCCTGGCGGGCTGCAGTCCATAAGGCTGCAAAGAGTGGGACACGAGTGACACAACGGAGCAAACCCGAATACACAAGGCAGGAGTCTTGGAGGTGGACGCAGTTAATTGAGCTGACCCCTGAAGAATGAGTAGGGTCACTGCCAAGCAATTCAGGGAGAAGGAAAGGCGTGTGTAAAAAGTATGGAGGGGTGAAAGCACAGCCCCCATGTAGAACTGGTAAGGCAGGACTGTGTGTGTCCTGTAGGTGAGTTGAGCACAGAAGGGCAGGATGGAAGAGAAAGATGAATCAAATACATGGTCTCAGGCAGGGTGCAGTGGGGTGCTGAAGGAAAGAGATTATCTATGGCTGGAACCATAAACCAGATCATGTACTTAGCAAATATTCACATTTATGAAGCACTGGCTACGTGCCAGGCACACTTTACCTTCCATGGTGTCCCTGAAAGGTAGCATGTTAGTCCCATTTACCTGTGAAGACTAAGAGATGCCCCCGCCCGCCCATAACCTTGACAACAGAAGCAGGGAAGGAAGCCTGAAGACTGCGTCCCAGAGATACCCCTGGGAGGGTCAGGGGAATCAGCTCATCTCAGGGGAAGCTCTTTCCACCATGGCAGTGCTGGGTGTGTCCGCAAGTTTGGCCTCAGTTCCTATCCTGCTCAGTAGGTAGGTATAAGGGGGTGTAGACTGTAATGTGTATATAAATAACCTAGAGGATCTAAAAATTCTGCATTTCTAGCAGCTTCTAGGTAATGCTTATGCTGCGGTGGGACACTGAATTGTCAAGGTGTGGCAGATCAGGACCTAGGGGATTCTTCTAGGATTAAGGAAGTGGACATTTGCCCCCATCTAAAAACCAGTCACTGAACTCCCTGACCTTTCTGTGCCTCTGTTCTTACCTGGAGTTTCTTATATATATAAATTTGTACATACACACATGTGCCCCCCTGCACAAACTGTTAAGTGATGGTTTTCTCTCCGTGGAGGGTCATGTGGGTTTATTTTCTATGTTACCCAGTTCTGTAATGGTGTAATGTTTGCATTAAAAAATAACAGGAAAAAAAAAAACATAACAACAGGACTTCTCTGGTGGTCCAGTGGTTAAGTGCTTCCATTACAGAAGGTGTGAGCTCAGTCCCTGGTCAGGGAACTAAGATTCCGCATGCCAAGCGGTGTGGTCAAAAAATTTAAAAAAAAGACACTGTGGACAACTTTGGAAAGGATAAAGTCAAGAGGCAGCCTCCAGTCCCTCAGCTTGCAAAGGCACTAACATGCAGTCCTTCTCTGTGGTAAGTTTTCTGTTTAGTTTGCTTCTTATAATTAAATCTAAGTCATTTGGCAGTGGGGGGGGGGGGGGTGGCAGGCAGTTATTTTTATCATCAAAAAACACAATTAAGATAAAACTGGAAAAAAAAAAAAAGGCCTTTCTTTATGTGAGCTGACAAAAATCTATGAGGTAGGTATTTCTGTATTTTAGATACCATACTATAGCTCATAGCTAACAACAAAATTCAAACCTAGATTTCATCTTCAAAAATCTGCTTTTAATGAGGATGTCGTATTGCCTCCCTGTCACATACCAATTGGGAAAGTTCTTGGTAGTTCTGACTCTCCATTTTTGCTGGTGGTGGCAGCTGGTTGCTGGGAACCACAGACCTCATATAAGGTAGCAGGCTGGTATCTGTGGCCAACGTAGAAGCAGCAGGACAAAAAGGTGGACAGGCTACCCCAGGAAGAATCTTTCATGTAAGTAAGATATACCCAAAAGCAGATGGCCTGTTCCAAAAACTGGGCCTCCGTTCCTTCATCTGACAAATGAAGCTAGCAACCACATTTCTCACTTTAAAGTTTACAAAGCACTTGGGCATCTAGTTTTTATTCGACCCTCATGGCAGTCCTGAAAGTCAGAAGGAAGCAGACACATGCAGATGATAAAACTAAGACTGCGAGGAGGTCAATGACTTCTCAAAAATGTCTGCAGGAACCTCCCCTTGCCTGTCTTTCCCAGGGTTTTTTCAGTGAGAACAGAGACGTACATACAGAAGCACTTAAAGAAGCTCAGTGAGCAGTACAAGGGGCAGGGGAAGTCTGTGGTGATGTAGAAAGAGTATAGACTCGGGCTAGACAGAGCTGGATTTCAATTCCAGCTCTAACACTTATCAGCTTGTGACCTTGGGCAAGTGACTTAACATCCATGAGCCCCAGTTTTTTTGTCTATAAAATAGGGTGAGGAGGGCCTTGGAAGATCTTAATGAGGATTAAAAGAAGTAACATATAAAATGTCAACAGAGTAACTAGTACATGGTAAGTAGGTTGGTAACAATTCTAGTTAAGATGGCCTAGGTTCAAATCCTAACTCTGCCACTTACAACTAAATAACCTGGAGAAATGATTTTCCATTCCTATGCCTCAATTTCCACAACCTGTCAAAATGGGGATAAATAAAAATACTTGTTGGGTTCTTATGGCAGTGAGTAAGGTCATTCACATAAAAGTGCTTAGAACAGCAATAGCATTGGTGTGTGTGTGTATAGGCTCAGTTATGTTGGATTCTTTATGACCCCATGGACTGTATGTAGCCTGCTAGGCTCCTCTGTCCATGGAATTTTCCAGGCAAGAATACTGAAGTGGGTTGCCATTTCCTAGTCCAGGGGATCTTCCTGACCCAGGGATCAAACCTGTGTCTCTTGTGTCTCCTGCCAATTGGCCGGCGGATTGTTTACCACTGCGCCACCTGGGAAGCACAACAGCACTGGTACATGATAAAAACCCAGTAAGCATCTTGTTATACATTCATCCATTTTCCAAATGAGGAAATGGCAGTATAGAGAGGTTAGCTAGCCTGCCCATAGTCAATAGCTAGCTAGTGACAGAGCTTCAGATGAAGGTCTAACTCTAAAGTGCATTATGTGATTCCTGGGCCTTCTTAGACCCTACATCCCCACAGGCCTCAGAGCCGGAGACAAGTTCCATCTACTAGCTGTGTGACCTTGGGAAGGCTTCTTTTTCAACCTCTTCAAACCTCAGTTTCTTTTTATAAAAATAACTGTATCTACCTCGTAGGATTGTGAGGAGCCAGAGAAATAATGTACATACAGTGTTTTAACACAGTGCCAGCAGTAAGTACTCAGCAGATATCAGCTATTGTTTTAACTACACATTTCTCTTGCTACTCCCCTCAAGGCAACAACTCACTCCTGCCCTCATCATTCAGCAGGGTCACCAGTGACCTCTTCACTGCTAGAGCCCACAGCCTGGTTCAGTTCCCATCCTGTTTGACTTCCCTGCAGTATTTAACACCCCGGATCTGCTTTCCTTTGGAAAATACACTTTTCCCTTATGTTTTCCCTGCCACCCACCAGCTGTCTAGTCACTCCTCAGTTTCTTCCAGTCTTAGATGTTTTTCCTAAGCTCCTTCTATCCTCTTTCTAGATCAGAGTTGCTCAATTCCTGCACTATTGATATTGTGGGCTGGATAATTCTTGGGGGTGGGGCTCTCCTGTGCACTGTAGGAAATTTAGCACATACCCCACCACTATCACCACTGCAACAACCAAAAATGTCTCCAGACATTACAAGTGTCCCCATGGGGAACACAATTGCCCCCAGTTGAGAACACCATTACTGACTGACTAATTTCACTGGCATGGTCACCTGTGCTCCTGACTTCAATTACCACCTCAAGGCTGATGACTCCTAATTGACACCTCCACACCAGAGTGCTCTCTGCTGCCTTGACACCTCCTCTTACATGGTATTTCAAACTCCACTCGTCTTAAACTGAATCCTTCCCCATCCCTCTGCAACCCCAATATCCTTCTACACTCTCTAACGTAAATAAATGGAACCAACCCCAAAGATCAGACAGGCTTTCTTAACTGCATCTTCTCTCTCATTTCTCACACCAGTTCTTTATTAACATATGCTAATTCTACCTTTTTAAAATAAGTCCACTTCTCTCCTTTCCTACTGGGCAGTCTTTGCCAAGGTTGTCTTCATTTCAAGAGCCTCCCCGATGGTCTCCTTGCCTCCAGTCTCATTCCCTTCGGATCATTCTCCCTCTGCTTCCTCCCCAGCTTCTCCATCACACTCTACCGTAGCTGTACATTTGTCTCTTTTTCATCTAACTGTGAATTCAGTGAAAACAAGTCTTACTTGGCTTGCCTTTATATTCCCAACATCCAGCACAGAGTAGGCTCTCGGGGGGTATTTGCTGAACAAATTAAGATCTGTCAAATGAATAACATAAATTGTGGCCACTGCCAGTCTTCCTCCAAAGCTCAGAGTCCAGGGGAAGATGGAAAGAGAGGCACACTCACACAACTGCCAATGGTAGAAGAGTCTATTTCACCATAAAAGCCACTTTGAAAAAAAAAGAATAATTTTTTTAAAAAGTCACTTTGAGGTTGGGCAAAGTTAGCACTTCTAATTATTTTTAATTTTCCCCCTCCCACAATTCCCAAGCTTCATTCAACTTAAGTCTTCTTTTATTGATAAGGAAATTGAGCCAAAGAGAGCATCTTTGGCCTCTCTTTACAACATGAATAAGAAATAGATCAATTAGTGTCCTTTTCGTTCCAACAAAGCCTAGCAAACTTCTATCCAACCTTTGAAACCCACCTCAAATATCACTCCCTTAATGAAGTCTTCCTAGAATACCCAAGAGTTTATTTCAGATTCTGTGTTCCCTATAGCAGTTTATACATACCTCTCAATGCTTTTCATGTTATAGATTTTTATGACTATCTACTGAAACAGACTAAAGGTCCTCTAAAGGAAGGGACAATATTCATTCAAGCATTTTTATGATATCTACAATGTACCAGACACAGTGGGTCTTGGAAGGCTGAGGGTAGGTTGTGCTCAGACGGCAGGAATATCATGTGCTTGGGCAAAATGGTTAAAAGCAGAGATTCTAGAATCAGATTTGCTGAGTACGAATTCAGACTCCACTATTTAACTCCACTATTAACACTATTTAACTCCACACTGGTTGTGTTAACTTTGAGCAAGCTTTTTAACCTATCTATGGTTCTTTGGTTTCTTCATCTGTAAAACAGGAACAATAGTAAACTACCTCATAGCAGCATGTAGAGATTAAATGATTTATCACCATAAAGTACTTACAACTGTGCCTCACCCCTAGCAAGGGCTCAACATGTGCTTGACATCCTATTAAATAGGTTTGTTTCCAAACAGGGCCCGACAAACAGTAAGGTCTCAGATAAATTCTATGGTGACCATTATAATCACTGACCAGAATTCAGTGTAGAGGAAGACTGTAGAGCAAGATTCTGAATGTCCTAGTAACCTTTCCAAACTTAAAACAGTTCTGACTTGCAGGGCTATAAGAAAAGGAAACAGTCCCTATTTCCCTTTTCTGTGATAACAGCACATCTTATGCTGTCAACTCTCACCCTGCTGCAGACCGTCTGAACCTCTTACCTCTCTCAGGGATCTCCCTGCACCCAAACAACACGTCATACAGGAACTCTTCCCCCCAAACGTGTATCTAGATCCCTTTTGTCCCTATGGTTAGAGTATAAAGTTGGCTACTTTTCGCTCGCTTACTCTTGTAATCTTCCGAGATGGGTCACTGTCCCCATTTTATTAACACGGAAAACTGAAGTTCACAAGGGAAAAGTGAGCTGGGGTCAAAAATGCGCCAGAACTAGGTCTCAACCCGGGTCTACAGACCGACACCGAGAACAGGAAGCAGAACTGCGACTCCCACCCACACTCCCAGCTTTCTCCTCCCCTCCCCCACGCCATTCCGCGGTCTCCGGAACAACTCACGGAGCCCAGACTGGACTCCGACCCATCACCCCGCAAGACTCCACGCTGCAGCAGCCGCCCTGCCCGAGTCGGGCTAGCTTACCCGAGACCGCCGCCGCCATCTCGCGTCGCCTCCGCGCCGGGACCCCGGCGTCCATCCCACTCCCTCCCTGGGCCCGCCTCTCTATTCGAATTTCCCGCTGCCCCGCCCTCTCCACTGGGTTCCACCAATCACGGCTACTCGTGGCCGGAAGCTCCTGCATGTGTCTACCATTATCCCGCCCTCTAGGGCTCGCCTCCTGGTCCTTCAAGAAAAAGTTTCCCCTGGCGGAGAACGCATGCGCGCACGTCGGCTACTTAGCCGTTGACGTCGGGTCGGCGCTCCCGCCCAAACTCCGCCGCCCTAGGCTTTCGCGACAGTGGCCGTCTGGGCCACTAGTGAGCGCTGCGGCGCACTGGGCTCCCGATACCTTCTGGGTTTCGAGGGGTAGGTTTGCATTAAGTGTAGACTTTTCGCTTCATCCCCCCGCCCCGCCCCCCATATAGCTACGAATCGTGGTATGAATTGAGCAAAGGGTGATCGAAGGCACTTGACTGAATACAACTTTCGCTATTTTAGTGGCAGAATAAAAGCACGTTACAGGAATAAAGATGTTGCACGGGAAGGGGATTATTCTAAAGGACTGGCAGTGATCTCCAGCTTTACAGGTTCTTGCCTCAGAAGTTGTTTCTCGCCTTTGTGGGGTGGGAATCGTTTTGTGGATTTGGGCACTTTGCCATCAGGGCCAGTCAGCGGTCTAGTCACTGATTTAGGTCAGGACGACGCTGTCTAGATTGTGGATAATCACATTGCACTCACTTCTTGCTGACCCCAAAGCCACTCTGAGGTGTAGAGGCCAGGTGATGTACGTCCTCTTACGTCTTATTTCTGAGCCGAGGAGACCAACTCGGATGTTCTTTACTTTGTAACTCAGCACTCAGCATGTCCCTGGTCCGTCTCAGGCATGGTCCGTCTCTTACTTAGTGACTTAAACCTTGGTCAACTTGACCCTTGCTCCCATGTCCTATGGGTCTAGCCAGGTAAATAGTTCCCTAGCCCTTGTGGAACCTTAACCATCTTTGAGCTCCTGGTAGGGCCATGGTTTAGACATTATGTCCAACATATCAGAAAACAAATACAACACCAGTGGTTCTCAAATTTTTTGGCCTTGGAATGCTTTTGAATTCTTAAAAATTAAGGCTCCAAAGATCTTCTGTTTGTATGGGGTTTATCCATATTTAATGGGTTAGAAATGAATACAAGTTTGAAGCATGTATTAATACACTTTAAAAAATTACAGAAACAAATCCGTAGAGACAGAACGTTGATTAGTGGTTGGCAGGGAATGGTAAGGAATTGATGAACTGGGACTGTTGCTAATAGATTGAAATTTCTTTCAGGGGTGACGGAAATGTTCTGGAATTAGACAGTGGTGATAGATGCACAACACAGTGAATGTACTAAAAACCACCAAAATGTACACTTAGAAATGATAAATTTTATGTTATATGAATTATGTCTCCATTTAAAAATTGCCCAAAATTGCAATAAGAAACTCTTTACATGTAACATAGATAAAATTTTAATTTTTAAAATGACTATTTTCCAAAGCAAAGAAAAAAGAAGAGTGACATTGTTTTACCTTTTTACAAACGTAATGTCTGGTTTGAACTTCCCAGGTGATTCCATGATAAAGAATCCACCTGCCAATGCAGGAGACTCAGGAGTCTCAGGTTCTATCTCTGGGTGGGAAAGATCCCCTGGAGTAGGAAATGGCAACCTTCTCCAGTATTCTTGCCTAGAAAATCCCATGGACAGAGGATTCTGGTTGGTTACAGTCCATGGGGTTGCAAACAGTTGGACACAACTGAGCTTGCATGCCCACTGTCTGGTTTAAGATGAAATAGCAGGATTCTTATATGTGCTTCTGTAGTCAGTCTGTTGTAATATCACACATCATATAACCTCTTGAAAACTCGGCAGTATACTCAAGAAAGAATTTAAGTGAAAAGTCAAATGGTATTTCAGTTTTTTAATGAAAATAGTTTTGGCCTTGCAGACCCCTAACAGTGTCTCAGGGATCTCCAGAATTTCCTATACCACACTTCAAGAACCATTAGAGGATTGGCATTTTGGTCTTCCCTGCACTCTACAGAGGACTGTTTGGGCTTCGCTAGTGGTGTAAGTAGGAAATAGATTTTAAGGGACTAGATCTGATAGACAGCCTGATGAACTATGGACCGAGGTTCGTGACATTGTACAGGAGACAGGGATCAAGACCATCCCCAAGGAAAAGAAAGGCAAAAAGGCAAAATGGTTGTCTGAGGACTCCTTACAAATAGCTGTGAAAAGAAGAAAAGCGAAAAGCAAAGGAGAAAAGGAAAGATATTCCCATTTGAATGCAGAGTTCCAAAGAATAGCCAGGAGAGATAAGAAAGCCTTCCTCAGTGATCAATGCAAAGAAATAGAGGAAAACAACAGAATGGGAAAGACTAGAGATCTCTTCAAGAAAATTAGAGATATCAAGGGAACATTTCAGGCAAAAATGGGTTCGATAAAGGACAGAAATGGTATGGACCTACCAGAAGCAGAAGATATTAAGAAGAGGTGGCAAGAATACACAGAAGAACTGTACAAAAAAGATCTTCACGACCCAGATAATCACAAGGGTGTGATCACTGACCTAGAGCCAGAAATCCTGGAATGTGAAGTCAAGTGGGCCTTAGAAAGCATCACTACGAACAAAGCTAGTGGATGTGATGGAATTCCAGTTGAGCTATTTCAAATCCTGAAAGATGATGCTGTTAAAGTGCCGCATTCAATATGCCAGCAAATTTGGAAAACTCAGCAGTGTCCACAGGACTGGAAAAGGTCAGTTTTCATTCCAATCCCTAAGAAAGGCAATGCCAAAGAATGCTCAAACTACCGCACAATTGCACTCATCTCACACGCTAGTAAAGTAATGCTCAAAATTCTCCAAGCCAGGCTTCAGCAATACATGAACCGAGAACTTCTAGATGTTCAAGCTGGTTTTAGAAAAGGCTGAGGAACCAGAGATCAAATTGCCAATATCCACTGGATCATCGAAAAAGCAAGAGAGTTCCAGAAAAACATCTATTTCTGCTTTATTGACTATGTGAAAGCTTTCGACTGTGTGGATCACAATAAACTGGAAAATTCTGAAAGAGATGGGAATACCAGACCACCTGACCTGCCTCTTGAGAAACCTGTATGCAGGTCAGGAAGCAACAGTTAGAACTGGACATGGAACAACAGACTGGTTTCAAATAGGAAAAGGAGTACTTCAAGGCTGTATATTGTCACCCTGCTTATTTAACTTATATACAGAGTACATCATGAGAAACGCTGGGCTGGAAGGAGCACAAGCTGGAATCAAGATTGCTGGGAGAAATATTAATAACCTCAGATATGCAGATGACACCACCCTTATGGCAGAGAGGGAAGAGGAACTAAAAAGCCTCTTGATGAAAGTGAAAGAGGAGAGTGAAAAGTTAGCTTAAAGCTTAACATTCAGAAAACTAAGATCATGGCATCTGGTCCCATCACCTCATGGGAAATAGATGGGGAGACAGTGGAAACAGTGTCAGACTTCATTTTTTTGGGCTCCAAAATCACTCTGGATGGTGACTGCAGCCATGAAATTAAAAGACGCTTACTCCTTGGAAGGAAAGTTATGACCAACCTAGATAGCATATTAGAAAGCAGAGACATTACTTTGCCCAACAAAGGTCCATCTGGTCAAGGCTATGGTTTTTCCAGTGGTCATGTAAGGATGTGAGAGTTGGACTGTGAAGAAAGCTGAGCGCTGAAAAATTGATGCTTTTGAACTGTGGTGTTGGAGAAGACTCTTGAGAGTCCCTTGGACAGCAAGGAGATGAAACCAGTCCATCCTAAAGGAGATCAGTCCTGGGTGTTCATTGGAAGGACTGATGCTGAAGCTGAAACTCCAGTACTTTGGCCACCTCATGCGAAGAGTTGACTCACTGGAAAAGACCCCGATGCTGGGAGGGATTGGGGGCAGGAGGAGAAGGGGGAGACAGAGGATGGGATGGCTGGATGGCATCACCGACTCGATGGACATGAGTTTGAGTAAACTCCGGGAGTTGGTGATGGACAGGGAGGCCTGGCGTGCTGCGATTCATGGGGTCGGAAAGAGTCGGACACGACTGAGCGAGTGAACTGAACTGAAGTGGTGCAGACAGTAAAGAATCTGCCTCCAATGCAAGAGACTTGGGTTGATCGCTGGGTTGGGAAGATCTCAAAGATCCCCTGGAGAAGGGAATGACTACCCACTCCAGTATTCTTGCTTGGAGAATTTCATGGATGGAGGAACCTGAAGGGCTACAGTCCATGGGGGTCACAAAGAGTCCGACATGACTGAGCAACTAACACTTTTATTCAGGTTTTCACATCTGTGGTCAGTTCCCAGGTATATGGTAAGATACCTGCCAGAAATAGTGAAAAGAGCATAGCTCAGGGAGTCAGGACTTCTAAGATCAAAACAATTGCTTAGGTACAGGGCTTTGTTGCCAGGCACCTGGGGTCAAGATATTTAACCTCTTTGTGCCTTAATTTCCTTAGCTCTTGAAAGGGAATGATGGTTGGATCTACTTCCTAGGCATGTGCATCTGCCTGGTAGCAATTCCAATTGTTAAACACCTGATATTCCAGGAGAAACAATAATTAAAAAAAAACAAAAACAAAAACACTTCCAAACTATATCCTTAAGTAGCAAAGGAGAGCAAAGTTGGATATAAGAGCTGACACCAGGGACTTCCCTGGTGGTGCAGTGGCTAAGGTTCTGTGCTCCCACTGCAGGGAGCCCAGGTTCAATCCCTGGTCAGGGAACTAGATCCTACATGCCACAGCTAAGAGTCCAAATGCTGCAGCTAAAGATCCTGCATGCCTCAACAAAGATCAAAGATCTTGCATACTACAACTAAGAGCTGACACAGCCAAATAAATAAAGAAAATAAACATTAGAAAGTAAACTTTAAAAAAAAAACTCAATGAGTCCAAAAGCTATTTAGTTTTTCTTTTGTATTCCCCATCTCAGAGAATATCCTTCTTCCCAGTTGTCCAAGCTACTGATGTGGTCATTCTCCTAGATTCTCTTTCACTCACCCTCTTGCATTTACTTATCAATTCTTCTGAGCCCTCAAATCTCTCAAATTCTTCCCCCTCAAATCTCTCAAAGTCTTCCCTTTTCTCTCTCATGTTATTGCCTTTGTACAGACATTATCATTTATGATCTAGAACTAGTCTCTTAACTATTTTATCTCATCCTGCTTTATCTTTAGTCCATTTCCCCCAATTTACACCAGAAAAATGATGTACAGCATATCAATCTGATGGGCAAAATTTGGTCCAATGCCATCCCATAATCCATAAAGTTTAAATAGTTCAGTATTATGTTCATGGTTCCTGCCTTTCTATGAAGCTTCATCTTTTGCCCAGTTGTGCTTTGCATTTTGCCTGTACTGAACCACTTGTAGTTCTCATATCTTCATATTTCTACATAAGCCAGACTCAGTACTGTTCCTCCACAGACACACACACACAGACTGCCCTGACCTTCCAGAGAAAGTTAACCCTCCTTTTGGCTCTCTTAGCATATTATGAAAAACACCTTTGTTATGGCACCAAACCAACAGTTTAACTAGAGGAAAAGAACCAGATCTTCAGTACTGCTTGTATTCCTACCCTTTAGCAGGGACTATTTGGTAAATGTGTGATTAGCTTAATTCAGCAATCTTAAAACTCAAGTTTTTAAGTAAGGGGACATTTTCCTTAATCATAATCTCCTGCCAAAACCTAATAAGGACTAGATAAAAGCCAGGAATCCCTCCCCTCAATTCCCTTCTGCCATGGCTGCCCCTTTGGTGCCAGTCCCCTAACTGGGTGCAAAAAACAAAAAAACAGGCTTTCCTAAAGTTGACCAAATATCTGATCTGTCAAAAAGCTGTCAGATTCAGCCATAAGAAGGACTAAAGTACTGATATATGCTCTAACATGGGTGAAACTTGAAAACACTATGTTAAATGGCAGAAGCTAGACATAAAAGGCCACGTTGTTGTATAATTTGATCTGTGTGAAATATCTGGAAAATGTCTGGAATAAGCAAACCCATAGAGACAAAAAAAGAGATGAGGGTTACTAGGGGCTAGGGGAGAGGAGAATGGAGAGTGACTGCTTCATGGGGACAGGGTTTCTTTTTGAGGTGGTGAAAGTATTCTGGGATTAGAGAGTGATGATGGTTCCACAATCTGTGAATACACTAAATACCTCTGAGTGGCGTACTTTAAAGGGGGGAATTTCGGACTTCCCTGGTGGTCCCCTGGCTAAGAATCCACCTGCCAATGTAGAGGACATGGTTTGATCCCCGCTCAAGGAGGATTTCACATGCCACAGGGCAACTAAGCCCACGCGCCACAACTACTGAAGTCCATGCGCTCTAGAGCCAGGGCTCTGTAACAAGAAAAGCTACCATGATGAGAAGTCCATGAAGAACAAGGAAGACCTAGCCAAAAAATAAATAAAATAATTTTTAAAGGGTGAATTTTATGGGTCTTCCCTGGCCAGTCAGTGATTAAGACGGTGCTTCCAATGCAGGGGGTGTGGGTTCCATCCCAGGTTGGAGAACCATGCCAATCATCCCACATGACATGGGGGCACAGTCAAAAAGTGGGGTGAGCCTGGTGCACTGGGAAGACCCAGAGGAATCGGGTGGAGAGGGAGGTGGGAGGGGGGATCGGGATGGGGAATACATGTAACTCCATGGCTGATTCATGTCAATGTATGACAAAACCCATTGCAATGTTGTGAAATGGTTGGCCTCCAACTAATAAAAATAAATGAAAAAAAAAAGTGGGGTGAAGTTTATCTTATGTGATTTATATATCAATAAAAATATAGTTGCACAATATTCCATTCCATGGACTTGAGAGAAATAAAAGCATTTTTATAAAAAACAGACTAGTCATGAGTTTGTATCATACTAATATTTCTTTGTAAAATTACATATACATGACTGTTATTTTTGTCTAATTGGGAAAAAATGTGACCGAAATTCCCTGGGATGTGAATAAACCTATTGGGAGCAATGAGTAATCACCACCACGAGCACAAATAAACAAACAAAAAACTGTCAAAAATTTGGGACCGGGAACTAGAATTTCCAAAGCAACAATATACCCTTAAATCCTTGCTGAATCTGTCCAGTCCCCCTAACGCTTCCCCTGAACTCTAAGCAACCCCTTCAGTTCATGGAAACATGATGGAAAATCTCCACCCCCACTCCACCTCCTGGAATGCCCCTTTGTTTTGAGGGTAAAATTGGCAGAGTGGGCTTCCCTGGTGGCTCAGTGGTAAAGAATCCACCTGCCAATGCAGGAGATGCAGGTTTGATCCCTGAGTTGGGAAGATCCTCTGGAGAAGGAAATGGCAATCCACTCCAGTATTCTTGTCTGGGAAGTCCCATGAACAGAGGAGCCTGGCGAGCTACAGTCCATGGGGTCATAAAGAGTTGGATACAACTGAGTGACTAGACAGCAACAACAGTTGGCACTGTAGAGCTGTTGAGGTGGTGGCTTCCGGAGGGAAGGACTGAGGTCTGAGAGAGCTGAGCATGGACCCCAGGACTTAGTGTAAAGACGGGAACTAGGATGGGGTAAATAGGCTCAACTTTGGGAGTCAGGTGGGTCCTGGGGAAGAACAAAGGATGCTGAACCAGGCACCTGTGAATCATGAGTGGGTTGAGGTCAGGAGAGTGAGGCGACAGCCTGTTTGTTGGTGGAGAGGCACTGTCTCAGGAAGACAAAGGAGGAAAAGGCTAGAGAGTGAAACACCTGGAGTTTGGTGATAAGCCATGACTTGGCCTTACCTTCAGCCTCCAGTTGGGTAAACACTTGAAAAAAAGAATCAGTTCAGGCCAGAATCTTATCTCCTCTATGTTTCTAAAAGTTATCTCAACTGAAAATACTTTGGTAAAATTTACTTAGTTATTTGGGCTGTGCTGGGTCTTTGTTGCCACACTCTGACTTTCTCTAGTTGTGGCGAGCCCTGGCTGCTCTCCTGTTGCGGTGCATGGGCTCCTGGGCTTCACTGGTTGTGGCGAATGGGTTTAGCTGTTCCTCGACATGTGGGATCTTCCCAGACCAGGCATCGAACCAGTGTCTCTTGCACTGGCAGGCAGACTCTTAACCACTGGACCACTAGGGAAGACCTTATCTCCTCTTGATAAATTATGAAGAAAAGCTCAGGATTCTTTCACCTCTCTCTCTCATCCTCCCACTCTTCCCCAGACTAACACACAACAAGTAGCCAGAAATGAGATTCGCACATTCCTACCCAGAGTCAAGAGATATATCCCACTAGCTGTAGTCATGCCCTTTTATTGTTTGTTGGTTTTTTTTTTTTTAATTGAGACATGTGGATGGTGGTTAGTGGTGAGTGGGTTCCCAGGTCCCCATTGCAGGGTCAGCAGCTCTCGTAATCAGAGGGGTAGAAGTCCCAGTGGAAGCCGATGGCATCAATGAGGGAGCCAGCTCGGCCACTGAAGAATCGTAGCACGGTGTTGGGGTACAGGGGGGCAGCATTGAAACTTGTGCCTTTGTCTTTCCCGAAAGACAGGAAACGGTACTTGTCGGTCACAAAGACCAGCTTTCTCAGGTAGGTCTTGTACTTTCCTGACACCTGGACGATGGACTCCCCAGGGTAGAGAAAGATCTCGTCCAGGTCTCCCGAGGTGCCACCCACATAGTCGCTCCACACCGTGCCGTAGCGCACCTGGAGACTAGGGGCAGAGTGAGGAGGGAAGGAAGGCAGACACTGAGTAAGGTGATCAGAATTCAGGAGCTGTTGGCCTACAACTGAGACCTTCAGACTAGTGACGGAGATGACAGCCCCGAAGAGTGTGAGGGTTGGATGAGCCCTGGAAGGTCATACACGGAACTTCAGCTCCTCATCTTGCTGATGAACAGGCTCACAGAGGGAAAACAGCTTGCACAGAATCACCCAGACAGTAAAAATCAGAGCTTGCCTTTAAAGTCTACATTCCCATTGGGCCCCCACCCACTACTTGAAAGAAGAAAAGGGATTTTTTTTTTTCCCCAAAACATCTGAAAGGCCCCCATAAGGGGAGAGACTTGTTCGTGCTGTGCCAGGCTCCAGTGTCGGAAGGACACATGTTTGGGGAGAGGCATCAAGCTAGAGACAGAGGATGCCAGGCAGGATTTAAACCTCTGGTGGGGGTAAACTAGACAATGCCCAAGTCCTTCAGAGCTTAGGTTATATGATTTACTCAAGATCACACATGTGGGAGTCTTAGGGGTTTCGGCAGCACAGGTCTCAAATCCAAGTCATCTAATAACTTTCCTGTATCATGTTGTCCCTGTGACTTGTTGATGTGACCCAAAGTGACTGAGACCTTCCTAACTTAGTAAGACCCTAGAAGGCCGCCAAAGTACAGAATCTCAAAGACGCTTACCCTACGATGTAGTAACTGCTGACTCGGAGGCGAATGGCGGTGATGGGGCCATCCAGCTGGTTTCCAGACTGGGAGAATCGTTCTCCTCCCCCACCTCCATATTCTCCACTGTAGGAGGAGTCCCTGGGCTGAACTGGAGGGAAAGGAGGTGGGGGAAGAAATCCCCTGAGAGCTCAGTTTCTCCCCATCACCCCTCTTCCTCCCACAACTCGGTTCCCACCACCCCAAGTCAGCCTCTGAAAGCCTTGGCTGCCAGCAGTGCAGGCGGCTGTCTTCCCCTGATCTAGTCCTGGGCTTCAGGCTTCTCACTCACTCTCTGTGGCAGAGGCTGAGGCACAAAGAAGGGCGAGAAAAGCAATGGTCAACATCCTGAGGCTGGAGTGAGAAGAAAGGAGAAAGTGAATGGTTGCCCGTATCCCCTCGGAGGTCATTTACCCCTGGTAAGGCACCCCTGACCTCCAACTGAGTCTCAGGGTTCTTGGTCCTTCAATTCAGACCTCATCCACTGAGTCTTGGGCTTCGAAAGAACTGTCCATAGTCTCTAGTCCTGTTCATCACAGATACTATCTTATGTGTCCTTAATCCCTCTCCCTCTCCCATGTCTGGCTACAATCAAACCTCCTCTTCCCTTCCAAGCCAGATCAATCCTGACTTTCTATCTGGACTAAGCTGTGTCAACCCCTGTTCCCTCCTAGCACAAAGCAGGAAAGGAATTTTCTAAAGAAGTGAGGGACTTCCCTGCTGGTTCAGTGGTTAGAACTCTGCACTTCCACTGCAGGGAGAACAGGTTCCAACCCTGGTTGGGGAACTAAGACTTACAAACCAAATGGCAAAGCCAAAAAAAAAAAAAAGCGGAGGACATCTCCAAATCATAGAGATGGTTGAGTTCATCAAACCAGGAGTCTGAGAAAAGCCTAATGGAAGTCGGGCTGGGGTGGATTAGCCCAGCTTGTGGGGCATCTGGGGCATAGTTTAAATTCCTAGGTTGTTCCTTTTCTCAAATTGGAAGGAAAAGAGCATTTTAGAGCATTTATCTGTCACTTGGAGAATGAAGGAAGATGGTAATAGAAGAGACAGCCAGCATCACCATCCAAGCAGTTCTGGTGGAGATGTTATAGCCCAAGAAGTTTGAAAAGGAGCTGGAATCAGCTCAAGATATTAGATCCCAGCTGCCTGGTCTATTTGTCATACCTCTTCCTCCACTAACACAGATTTGGCCATGGGTGTATCCCAGGGGTCCCCAGCCCTACAGCTGAGATCCAGACATCTTTACATCTAAGACTAGCTCCGATTCAGATGCCCTGGTTAGCTGACACCCAGTTCCCTCCTGCTGCTCAGTCTAGGAAGTCTCTTCTTCAGTTCACCTTGAATTTCCCCCTAACTCAGATCCAGGAATCCTTGTCACCCCTTAGCCCACACCTCTGTCACCCCTCACCTGGCAATTTCAAGTGCAAAATAGCCCCCCTAGAAACTTCCAGATCTTTTATACCAAGTCCAAGCCCTCCCCCTGCTGTTTATCGTGTGAACCTCACCTCCTGAGCAAACACGACCAGACTCCTAGGATCAGTTGTCAGGCAGGGTCTGGAACTTATCCTACCCCAAGGGTTACAGGTGGTAGGGTGGGGTCAACTCTGGGCCAAGGCCTAGATCTCAGGAGAGGCAGAATAAACTTGGGAAAAGATCACCAACCGAAAGGCCAGCAGCTGTGGGTGGGCAGCACTACTAATCACCTGGTGCTATCCAGGGTTCTCCCTCCCCTGTTTGGCTTCTGCTGGTGCCCTTACCTGCAATCTGCCATCTCTCAGGATAAACATTGCCCTCTCCAGGCATTTGAAATACAGATTCTCTTGGAAAGGGATCACACTCCCAACACCTTATACTATTTGCTGGGCAATTTTTTTCTCTCCTCTCATATTTTATACGAAAAAATTCAAAGTATAAAAAAGTTGAAAGAATATACAGTGAACATCCATATGCTCACCATGTAGATTGTATCATGATTAATTTTTTTTATTAAATTGAGTCAGAAGAAACAAAGCTCTACTTCATTAAAAAATAATTTTATTAATTTACGTTTGGCTGTGCTGGGTCTTCATTGCTGCACCAGCTTTTCTCTAGTTGTGAGTAGCAGGGGCTATTTTTCGTTGCAGTGTGCAGGCTTCTCACTGTAGTGGCTTCTCTTGTTGCAGAGCACAAGCCTCTAGGGTGCAAGAGCTTCAGTAGTTGCTGCAGGAGGGCTCAGTAGTTGTGGCTCGTAGGCTCTAGAACACAGATTCAGTAGTGGTGACAACGCACGGGCTTGCCTGCTCTGCGACATGCAGGATCTTCCCGGATCAGGGATCGAACCCATGTCTTCTGCACTGGCAAGTGGATTCTTTACCACTAAGCCACCAGGGAAGTCCTATCATGGTTAATATTTTGCTGTACTTTCTATTTCTTCCACCCATCCATCCTCAATCTGTCAGCCTCTTCACAAACTTTTTCTCTCTGAGAAGAGTGACTTGAGGCAACACCTGCAGATCCCCCTCCCCTGGGGGAGGGCAAATGGGGAGCTGAGGAAGTAAAAGCAGACAGGACCTCCCCTGGGGGCCGTGCTGGGCCCACAGGACTCCTGGCACCATAGCTGAATCGACCTGGCTCTGTAGCCCGCACAGGGCAATGGCTCCCTCCTGTGGGTCTGAAACTTCCCAAGATTGGTGTCATTGATTTCTTCTCTTTGCCAGCCCTTCTCTTCTGGGATCCCTCCAGGACTGGCCCTCTCACCCACTGAGGCAACAGGTCAGGACAGAGGCCAGGGAGGGACTGGAACCATTAGCCTCAGTTATTCATAACCAGGAGCCCAGCATTCAGAGGACCTCACCCCCTTCTAGGTTCACCATCTGGGGCTGAGGACTCATCCCAGGAAACACAGGAGCCCCACCCTGGGGAGCCGGAAGTAGGGCGGGGCTCCTGGAGGGGAGATTCCGAGATCTAGGGGGGCAGTAAAAGATGAGCTGTGTGATCTCCCTTTTCCAACCTTCTGCGTGTCCAAAACAAGCACATCCTGGTGACCACTTTTATCTCATTCCAGCCATTTTGTCCTCTTATGGCTTTTGTCTTTCTTTCAATATTTATTGTTTATTTGGTTGTGCTAGGTCTTAGTTGTGGCATGTGGGATCTCTTTCCCTGATCAGGGATTGAACCCAGGTCCCCTGCATTGGGAGCGCCAGAGGCTTAGCCACTGGACTACCAGGGAAGTCCCAGCTTCTGTCCCAGCAAGTGCAGCTTCCTTGCACTTGCCTTTCTTTCCCGATTCTCTCTCCTTCCTTTAATGTCTTGATCTTCCCCTGACATCTCCTATCCCAAGGTTTTCTCTTTGTGTTCCCTCTCTGAGTGCCTTTTTCCTTCTGTTCTTCTCTTCCTTCCTTTTCTCTTTGTCTCTCCCCACTCTCTCTCTAACTCTGCCCTCACCCTTCACTATCACCCATCTCTCTCTTCTTTAATAGGGGCACATCACACAGTCTGTGAAAAAAATACTGGAAATCAAAGATGGCAACTCAAAGAGATCTGAAGGGAACACCTTGGGAAAATGCCCTCACATTTCCATGCACGATTCATTTGGGACCCTCAGAATAGTCTCTTACACTGGTCATAGGTTCGTTTTCATGCACCCACCCCAACAATGCTGTGATTCAGGGTCTCCTCTCTGCATGCAGATGGGTCCCTGGGTTCTGGGCAACAGTTCCTAAGTGCCCTCTCCAGCGTGACGGAGATGCCCTTCCTCCAGTGGGAGGGGTCTCAGGGTTCATCCTCTGTCGTCCTGGAGACAAGGAAGGCCACTGTGTAGCTGATGCAGGTACCTCTAGAGCTTGCTGTGATGCTGCGCCTCAGGAGCCAGAAGGAAGAGGCAGAGGCCATGGGACAACAGGCCCCCCTCTGCTTCTACCTCATTAGCTCCCCCTTGAACTCTTTCACATTTAACCCATGTGCCAGCTGGGGGCCTACCTGTCTCGTCTATGAGCAGTGAAAGGCACACCTGCCCTGGTCCTATAGACCAAAAGTCCAAAGCTTTCCCAAGCTTTCTGCTCTCGCAGGCAACTCTCTCACCATCTCCTTTGCCCCCTTAGCCAAGCAACTCACTTAACACATGTTTACGGAGCATCTCTAGGTTGGAGGCACCACCCCAAATGTTGGAGAGATAGCAAGGAGGAAGAGATTCAAATCCCACCTCTCAAGAGCTCCCATCCCACTCCAGCAGGCGCAAGCATCCGTGCTTATTCAATTCAGTTGTGTCTGACTCTTTGGGACCCTATGGACCAGAGATCTCCAGGCTCCTCAGTCCATGGGATTCTCCAGGCAAGAATACTGGAATGGGTTGCCATGCTGTCCTCCAGAGGATCTTCCTGACCCAGGGATCTTTCCAGTGGGGGTGGATGGGTGTCGTCAAATGAACAACTACATCACTGTAGGAGGTGTGCTATGAAAAAACCATCAAATCAGAGTGAGAACATGAAGAGGGATAAGGAGGCTGCTTCTCAGGCTTGGAGGGTCCTCTGGTCCGTAACATTTGTTAAGAGACCTACCTGATTGAAGTCATCAAGAGAAATGCAGCTATTTGTGTGAAGAGTGGGCCAGGCAGAGGGAACAATGAATACCAGAGCCCTGAGCAGGAAGCATGTTGGATGAATTTAGAAACAGCAGGGAGGGCATGGTGGCTGGTGGTTAAGTGAGGGAAGCAGGTGGGAGGCGAGGTCTGGGCAGTAGCCAGTGGGCAGAGGGTGCAGGGCGAGGGAGATGTGGTCAGGGTTTTGGATTCCTTCCAAGAGTGAGGGGACCCACTGAAGGGTTTTGCCTTTTAAAAGCGTTCCTTGCAGGACTTCCCCGGTGTTCCAGTGGCTAAGACTCTGAACTCCCAATGCAGGGAGCCCAGGTTTGAACCCTAATCAGGTAAATAGTTCCTACAGGCTGCAACTGAGAGTTTGCATGTTGCAACTAAAGATCTCTCATGCCTCATTGAAGACTGAAGATCTTACATGCTGCAACTAAATAAACTAAATAAATAAACTTTTTTAATATTAAAAAATGTCTAATGGGCAAAGGTGACTTTGCTAAGTTGCAAAAGGGGCTTCTACCCCCTACCCCACTGTTCTTCATGCCCCACACGTTGCCCCTCAGTGGCCTACAGTTGGCTCATGTTGGTCCAGCTACTTAAAATGCTCTCTTCTTTCTGCCCACCTAGTACCTTCTACCCTTAAGACAGTCTGCCATATCACCACTACCACCAACACCGCAGCCGTTCCATGCGCCCTCCACCACAGCGTCTCTCCTCAGCTCGCTTCTCCCAGGCTCAGAACTGATATCAAGCTCCTTTCTCTGACCTCCAGCTGTGCTTCCTCCATCATTTGTTTTTCAGTCGCTCAGTCATGTCTGACTCTGCAACCCCATAGACTGCAGCCCACCAGGCTCCTCTGTCCATGGACTTTTCCAGGCAAGAATACTGGAGTGGGTTACCATTTCCTTCTCCATCTACTTTTTAATACACTAAGTTTGTCATAGTTTTTCTTCCAAGGAGCAATCGTCTTTTAATTTCTTTTAATTTCCTCCATCACCACTATGGTTCTAATTTGCCTGCATTGTAATTTATCTATTTACGTGGACTCCTCTACTGAAACGGGAGCCCCTCCCACAGCAGGGACTATGAATCCACCTCTGAATCCCAGCTCCTGCATCTTACCTGGTCCAGAGCATGTGTCCTCCAGAAAGGACTGTCAAATGCCTCGGCTGCAGCGAGACTCCTAAGAAGTGTTCCCCCTCTGTTTCTTCACGTAGCTAAGCCTTTCTTCTTGCAGGGAGGGCACGTGGGTGTTCTTCAGTTTCTCATTTACAATTCCTCTGGAGAAATTCTGTATTCAGAAGAATACTGGGTGTAAAGGCAGAATTCTGTGTCGAGGTCCTCCATTCAATACTTCTTAGTTGTGGACATTTAAAGAACTCACTTCATTCTGGAGAGCCTATATTTCTGCATTTATCAAATGAGAAAAAAAAATCTCCAGATCAAGCCAAATCCTAAAGTACAGTGTTTCTCAAACTGTAGATCTTAAGACACTGGTGGGCCATGAAATCAATTGAACATCTCAGGACCAGCATATTTTAAAAATGGAATAGAAAAGAAAAGAAGAGAGCAGAGCATGTAACAAAGTTAAATACTGTGGGCTTTGGGGGGGCTTTTTTAGTAGTTCCCCAACCAGGGATCAAACCTGCGCCCCCTGCAGTAGAAGCGTGGAATCTTAACCACTGGATCACCAGGGAAGTCCTTATATTGTTTTTTGAAATAGTGCAGTTAAACACTCTGCATATGTAGTGGGTCACGATATAAAATGTTGCTTCCTGTTATGCAATGTAGTTAAAAAAAACTTGAAAAAAAATGATGTCTACCTCTGTCAAAGGGTAAGGTTCTTATGGAGTTTCTTGGTATAACAATGCTGTTTGTTGAAAATTGTCAGGCTAGAAGTCTAGAATTGGGACCCTCTAGGGCAGTAACTAGAATGGCTCTAGAGACCCAGATTCAGGTAGGTAAGTGTACAATGTTAATAATTTAAAAAAATTGAGGTATAATTGACATACAACATTACATTAGTTTCAGCTATACAACATCATGATTCAATATGAGTATAAACTACAAAATGAGTTAGTCACTTTCGAAATCAGAAACCTATAGTAATGTACCAAGAATTTGTGGACAGATTGCTGTATTATGGAGAGACATGGGTTTAAAGCCTGATTCCAGTTTTCACTCTTTTCTTTACCTACTGAGCCTCGGTTTCTTCCCCTGTAAATTGGAGATAATGAGATCAACATTTGGCAATAGACCTGGTGCATGATATATATTGAGTAAATGTGTATTCTCCCCCTTGAGAATTTCACAAAACATGGCCTTCCTTTTTGATCTCTCCAAGATAAAGATGGTTTAGGAGGCCATATCTTTTTCATCTGCAGTTAGCTTTATCTTAAAGCTTGGCTTAACTTGAATTTGGATCCTGGAGATCTTGTCAAATGCATCATAAGACTGCAAACTAATTTTGTCTAAGTTGGCTTGAACAATTCAAATTAAAGTCACTTGGGAACCTGGTTTTAACTTCCTTTCATTGAGATATAATTACACAGTAACTTTTTTTAACCTCTGTTTTTGCTTTCTCTTACTGAATTGCTTTATCCACTGCAACTTTTTATTTTTCCCTTTGTTTAGTTTTCTGTTTTCTTTAATCTGTTTTGCTCCTCTTCACAAAAATAATCACTCTCCAGAACGTATGACGATATAGTATTCAAAGGGATGAAATCCCTGTCCATCTGAGTTGTAAATCAGCCAGTGCTCATATATGCGGGATAAGTTGCTACCTATGTGGGAGTCATTCCACCACAATGCCCTCCTTCTTGCTTTGTGTCAGGAAGAATTCATCTAAAAATAGGAGCAGATCTGGTTTCCTTGACACATCACATGAGGTTCAAAGAGTCATCTGCTCTCCTGCGTGATGTGTTCTGCAAATGCATTAAGACAGAGATACTGTGTGGTGCATTCAGCCACCCCTGCTCAGATGGTGTGTGCCTGGGGCAAGTTACTCATGTATATATTTTTAAACAGGAGAAAATCAAAGTTTAGTAACACGTATATATGGGAGAGAGTCAGAAAAAACTGAGTAACACCAAAGTGGCTGCAGCCCCGCCAGCCTCATCTAAAGACAAAAGATGTTAAGGGTGGGGAGAGTCAGCTCTGGGAGATGACCAGAAAAAAATACACAGTTAAACAAGGAGACCAAGCCAGTCAATCTTAAAGGAAATCAACCCTGAATATTCATTGGAAGGACTGATGCAGAAGCTCCAAGTACACAAGGGTGATTGTGACGCAGACTTAAACATTATCTTCTCTGAAGATAAGAATTTGTAGAGTTGATAATAAAATTATGGAATGCTTTACCAATTTGCTTGGCATCCTTGTGCAGGGAGGCCTTGCTAATCTCTCTTTTCCTACAATTTTAGTACATGTGCTGCTGAAGTGAGCACCTGGGGCAAGTTATTTTACTTCTCTCTGCTTCTGTTTCCTCACCTAAAAACGGGTGATAACTGTACTCATCTCTTAGGGTTCACTCCAGAACATGGCCTGGTGCATGGTGAGTGCCAAGGAAATGTTTCTATAGGAATCAAGTGTGCACAAGTGTGCAACAGTGTCTCATTTCTAAGGAGTGGCTCCATCCAGTGGAAATGAGAAAAGCCTAAGATTCCTAATTATCCCTCATGTTTTATTTATACACCTAAATCATGCATTTCCAGCATTTTGTACATACGCCTTGATTTTGTTCTTTTCCTTCCCAGTTGAATGCAGTGCAGACCAACTGCTCACACCCAGCTGAGAGTCAGTGATTTTAGCATCCATGTGCTCCCATGCTCAGCTGCTTCAATCATGTCTGACTCTGCGACCCCATGGACTGTAGCCCGCCAGGCTCCTCTGTCTGTGAGATGTTCTAGGCAAGAATACTGGAGTGGGTTACCATGCCCTCCCCCAGGGGATCTTCCCAACCCAGTGATAGAACCTGAGTCTCCGGCGTCTCCTGCGTATCCTGGGTCTCCTGCGTTACAAGCTGATTCTTTACGGCTGAGCCATTGGGGAAGGCCCATTAGCATCCACAGTACTTAGTATGTCTCAGCTTTGTCCCTATTGTACCGAGGTTATGAGATCTTGCACGTTTTCTCTAGTATCATCATTTTTTCACGTCCACTCGTTTCATGTAAGTGAAAGCAAAATGGTCAACTAGCCACAACTAATCATACACACAGGCTAAAGTAGCTTGAACTTCATGTGATCAAAAACTTTTACTGAGGTCACTTGGAAAATGGAAATGGAGTTTCCCACCTGGAGGGGCTCACAGCCTTATGAGGGGTAAACATAAAGGAATGTATAATCTTCAGAGTGTGGTGAATGAGCACAGTGGACAGACATATGGAGATTCAGCCGAGGACAGAGAAGGAAAGGATCTCACCTGTGGCCAGGAAAGTGTGGTCACCGATGACTGGATCACAGAAAAGAGAGGAGCCGGCTGAGGTCCATCCAGCACAGCCACTTATCTTGGGCAAATTACTTAAAGTTTCCCTGGACCATCACTGGAGAAGGCAATGGCACCCCACTCCAGTACTCTTGCCTGCAAAATCCCATGGACGGAGGCGCCTGGTAGGCTGCAGTCCATGGGGTCGCACAGAGTCGGACACAACTGAAGTGACTTAGCAGTAAGACCGTCATTAATAAAAGAAGGATAAGATCTGCTTCATTAAAAAACTGCTGGCACTTCCCTGGTGGTCCAGTGGTTAGGACTCTGCATTTCCACTGCAGAGGGCATGGGTTCGATTCCTGGTCAGGGAACTAAGATTCCAAAATTGGATGGCCAAAAGAAAAAAAAGATACAAATGAACTTATTTACAAAACAGAAATAGACTCACAGATATAGAAAGCAAATTTAGGGTTACCAAAGGGGAAAGGATTATGAGAGATAGGTTAGGAATTTGAGATTAACAGATATACCCTATTATTATAAAATAGATCAACAACAAGGCTCTACTTATAGCACTTATACTTACCTTGCAATAACCTATAATAGAAAAGAATCACTTCGTCGTACATCTGAAACATAAATCAACTGTACTTCAATATAAATAAATAATTTTTTAAAGAAAAAGACCCACTTCAAAGGGTTATTATTATTATTTTGGCTGCACCAGGTCTTAGTTGCAGCACTCGGGATCTAGTTCCCTGACCAGGGATGGAACCCACGGCCCCCCGCATTGGGAATGCAGAGTCTTAGCCACTGGACCACCAGGGAAGTCTCAGAGAGGATTAAATGAGATAGAAAAATGTGCTCAGTAAATTGTAAGGCACATAGAAGACAGAATTAGTTATGGCCAGGAGCAGTATCATAGGAGGAATAGAGATATTAGAACAGGGTAGGATGGTCAGTGGCAGGGAACGGATCATCAAACAAAGTGAGAACCTTCATTACAAGCGAACAGCATCAGGGCAGATCAGGCAGCAGCCGACGATTAGCCCCCCAGGCAAGCCGTGAATGGAGCCAAGAGCAGACCATGATATTTATGATGACTAATCCATCCTTGCTGGGGTGGGGAAAAGGGGCAAAGGGGGCCAACTCCACTCTGGGAAGCTGAGAATCAACAACGAAGAGAGCTGGGGCTCCTGCCAAAATCCTCAGCTTTCTTCATGGGGGAGAGGAAGAGATTATTGGCTGATGGAGGGTTGGTGGCATTGGGCAGGACCCTAGGGAAGCAGTGAAAGGTTTGGAAGAGCCACTGTCCAGAGGGGAGAGAGGGTTGCCCAGATCCATGTTAAAGGGTGACTAGGCGCACTGACTGTGATGGGTTGTGTGATTTTCTCCAATAGGACAAAGGACAGGTGGTTGTGTTAGTTCAAGGGGAAAGGCTGGCAAGGGCTGGAAGGAGAGGGGTTGAAGCAATTCACAATGATGTCAAGTTAATAGAGGAAGCAGAGTGAGGTTAGGGAGGGCGGGTAGTCAGTGATGGATTTTCTGGATGTGGGCACCAGGAAACAGAAATGTCAATAAGGTGGACCAGTGGGTGGAGTGAGAAAAAGGGGAGGCTCAGAGCTTGGGGAATCTGATGGTCAATGTAGAGCAATCCTTAATGGTAACAAGGTTTAAGGTGGTCCCTAACGTGAAGAGGCAGATTCTTCAGGTTCCTGAAAGATAAGATGAGAAGTAATGCTTCATCAAGGTGGAAGAGGACCAAAGTTCTGAATGTGACCCTTTATGTAACATATCTAGTATTATCACCACAACAACCCTTCAAGTTGAGGATTTGTGAAAAATGGAAATTCAGACACAAATGAAGAAGATTGCCAAGTCCCTCAGAATTATTAAGATGGGTGGTGGTGGTTTAGTCTCTAAGTCATGTCTGACTCTTGTGATCCCATGGACTATGGCCCACCAGGCTCCTCTGTCCATGGGATTTTCCACACAAGAATACTGGAGTAGTTTGCCATTTCCTTCTCCAATTAAGATGGGAAGCTCAGGTAATTCCCTGGTGGTTCAGTGGTAAAGAACCCGCCTGCCAATGAAGGCCACTTGAAGCATGAAACCAGAACTCTGGTTGCAGTAACATTATTTAAGAAGGAGTCTTTGGGCTTCAGCCAGGATGGGTGGGATAAGCATGGCAGGACGAGAGCACAGTTGTCTCCCCCAATGCCTGCTGATGATGCTCTTCTAGCCTGAGGTTGGTAGCCTCCACATTTCACCCAGGAGCCAGGTTCACTGAGGTCCTCCGCAATGTGGACGGGGAAGGTGTGGAATTGTCATTGCTGGAGGAACAGAAGTTCTGAGCAGAAAGTAAGGAGAAGTGGATGAACTCAGCAGTTGTAAATTTGGTCACCCGCAGTTCCTCAAACAGTTACACATAGAATTACCATATGACTGAGAAATTCTACTCCTAGATACATACAGAAGAGAAACTGAAAACATATGTCCACACAAAAACCTGGACCTGAATGGTTCTAGCAGCTCTACTTGTAATAGCCAGAGTGGAAACCGTGTAATAGCCGAGGAAGGGATGAGCAAAAAGTGGTACAGATATCCCCCACGTTTCTTGAAAGTTCGCTTTACACCACTTCGCTTTTATGAAAGACCTACGTTAGTACCTGTTTTCACTAGCCTGAAGAAATCTGAAGAGGATTTTCGCTTTTACAGTAAAAGGCAAAAGGCGAGAGTAATACTGTGTCTCTTTTGTAGTGAGTGGTTATAGAGGCAGCGCCTACCCCATGCCTGGGAGTGGCATAGTCAAGCTCCTTCCCGGAAACTACACTCAGCATCTCAGCGTGCAGTCACCGTAGTCTTCAATTGTGTCTGTGAGCATCTGTGCTTTCTCTCTGTTTATTTTGTGCATTCATTAGCAAGATACATCCAATAATAATGACTTCCTTATTTTATGCCATTTCAGTTTACAAAATGCTTCATAGGAATGCTCTACTTTCAGATAGAAGAAAAAACCTAAATATTCTATGCTGGAATATTATTTATTCAGCTATAAAAAAGGAAGGAAGCATTGATTCATGCAACAGTATGGACAAACCTTGAAAACAGTATGTGATATGAAAGAGGCAAGACACAAAAGGCCACAAATTGTATGACTGTGCTTATATGAAATATCCACAACAGACAAATTCATACAGAGAGAAAGCAGATAGTGATTGCCAGAGACTGGGGCAAGGAGGGAACGGGGAGTGGGTAGAGGGTTTCCTCCTGGGGTGATGAAATGTTCTGAAATTAGATGGCGGTGGTTGCACAATTTTGTGAATACCCTAAACACCACTGAATTGTATGCTTGAAAAGGGTGAAATTTACCATATGTGAATTGTATAGCTCAATAGAAACAATGATAAATAAATAAACTTTGACCACCCAGGGCTGCTCTATGGAGACAGTGCAGCAGTGAGCAGTGAAGTGATGTATCCGAGATCTATTTGCTACCCCTTGGCATTGGGATGGGAGAGCTGGAGGATGGATGAACTTGGATGGAGGAGTTTTCTAGAACCAGGATCCAAGTGAGTCCTCCAGTTGGATCTCAGGTGACTGATGACCCATAGAGTCAGTATTCCTTTCTGATGAACGGGGCAGTGACGGCCAGGTATGTCGTAAAGGACATGAAGTTTGATGTTGTCTTAAGAGAGTCCATCTTCACCAGAATAAGGCAAAGTATGGTCAGGCTCAGTACACACAAGAGTTGGGGAAAGCTGTGGGAGCCTCTTCAGCCTTCCTTTCTCCTGGAACCATCTGGTGGGCTGTAATCATCAGAAGATGTAGGTTCAGGAATTGGCCACTGAAAGCCGCAGACTGGAATATACCTCATTGACTTTCTTAGGGGCACCATGGCAGAAAAATAGGACTCACAAAAGCCACCGCATGGGCAGGAGCCCCACACATACTCAGCTCAACTGATTGCTCCTTAGAAATCCATCAGGTCCAATTACCTCCAGATGGGGCTTCTGGTTAGGGCTGCAGAGAACTGTTTTTGTTTTTTGTTAAATATTTATTTAACAGGTCATAGCAGGCAGAATCTTCTATCTTCATTGCGGCATGCAGGATCTAGTTCCCCGACCAGGGATTGAGCTGGGGCCTCCTGCATTGGGAGCACAGAGTCTGCATTGGACCACTAGGGAAGTCCCTTTGTTTTTTGTTTTAATATCAATGGCTGGAAACTTCATGTATTTATTTATTTATTTGCTGTATTGCACAGTTTATGAGGGATCTTGGTTCCCGGGCCAGGGATCAAACCTGTGCCACTTGCAGTGGAAGCACCAACTCCTAACCACTGGACTGCCAGGGGAGTCCCCATTTTTACAGTTTTTAAGTGTACAGTGCAGTAGCATCAAGGACAATCGTATTGCTGTGCAAACATCACCATCCTCAATCTGCAGAACTTTTTCATCTCCTCAAACTGAAATTCTAGACCCATTAAACACAAACTCTTCATTCCTCCTCCTCCCAGCCCCTGGCAACCACCAGGGTTCTTTCTATCTATCGAAGTTTGACTACCCTAAGAGCCTCACATGAGTGGAATCATATAGTATTTGTCCTTCTGTGTCTGGCTTATTTCACTTGGCATGATGTTTTCAAGGTTCATCTATGTTGTAGTATGTTTCAAAAGATCCTTCCATTTTAGGCCTAAATAATGTTACATATAATATAAACAATATTTTTAATATAAACATTTTGTTTATCCATTCATCCATCAATAGACATGCGAATTCATTCGAGTTATTTCTGTCTTTTAGCTATTGTGAATAACGCTGCTATAAGCATTAGTGTGAAAATGTGTTTGAGTTTCTGCTTTTAATTCTTTTTAAAAAATTTACTATTATTTTTTAAAACATTTATTTACTTGGCTGTCCCAGGTCTTAGCTGTGGCATGTGAGATCTAGTTCCCTGACCAGGGATTGAACCTGGGCCCCCTGCATTGGGAACAAAGAATCTTAGCCACCAGACCACCAGGGAAGCCCCTGCTTTCAATTCTTGTGCACATACGTAGACATAAAATTGCTGGACATATGGTAATTCTATATTTAATTTCTTGAGGAACCAGTTAAAAAAAAGTTAAGCCTTTCTGTAAGTGATGAGAAACAGTTAAGAATCAAAACAGCCAGTTTGATACCCTGAGAACAAACAAACAAACAAACAAAAACATACCTGGCCTTTCTGGTTTTTAGTAATGTTTACTCTTCTAGTGGGCTTCCCAGGTGGCTCAGTGGTAAACAATCCCCCTGCCAATGCAGGAGATGTAGGTTCAGTCCCTGGGTGGGTCTGGGAAGATGCCCTGGAGGGGGAAATGGCAACTCACTCTAGTATTCTTGCCGGGAGAATTCCATGGACAGAAATCCTGGTAGGCTACAGTCCATGAAGTCACAAAAGAGTTGAACACAACTTAACGACTAAATAACAACAACTCCTAGTGCTTTAATTATTTTTAAGACAGATTATTAATAAGAAAACAGATAAAACAATTTTCAGATTTTATTTACTTGGAATTTATTTTAAAAAGAAAACCTTTTTAATGCCATGAATGCATGTAACATAAAATTTACCATCTTAATCATTTGTACATATCCAATTCAGTGGCATTAAGTTCAGGTTTTATTTTAAGGTTTATAATCTCATCCAATTCTAATATCATTGGGTTTCACAAAGGTCATAAGGCACAGAGCCTTGGGACTCTTTCCTCCTACTCTCATCCCTGCCACATTTTGTACTCCTTCTGACCCTTCCCTCAAAACCACAAAGGCAAAGCAGTCTGAGTCAGGCTGCCTTTGTGACCATCTTTTGTCATGCACTAACATTTTAACATATTTTTGGTAGCCCTTCACATTAAATGGCTGTCATTTTGCAAAATGAAATATGTATTCCTAGGAAGTGTTGTGCTGTATACAGGTTGTTGGCCAGAGAAGGGATTTATATCTATAAATCCCCCCGTCCTCTGATGGACATGAGGTGTAAGACTTAGGGCACAAGACGTAACTTGTTTAGGGCTCATCTGTCCTCTGTCAGTGAGGGAGTCTAACTAGACAATCTGTGAAAGGCTCAAAGTCCAGGAACTGATGATGCTCTTCTTGACCCTCAGGTGCTAAGAGAAAGGAGCCAAGATGGCAAATGTTCACGGTCTTGGTGGTTATTGCTCAGTTGCTCAGTCGTGTCCGACTCTTTGCGACCCCATGGACTGCAGCACGCCAGGCTTCCTTGTCCTTCACAGTCTTCTGGAGTTTGTTCAAACTCATGTCCTTTAAGTTGGAGATGCCACCCAACCATTTCATCCTCTGTCACCCCCTTCTCCTCCTGCCTTCAATCTTTCCCAATGAGTCAGCTCTTCGCATCAGGTGGCCAAAGTACTGGAGCTTCAGCTTCAGCATCAGTCCTTCAATGAATATTCAGGGCTGATTTCCTTTAGGATTGACTGGCTCGATCTCCTTGCAGGCCAAGGGACTCTCAAGAGTCTTCTCCAGCACCATAGTTTGAAAGCATCAATTCTTTGGCAGTCAGCCTTCTTTATGGTCTATGGTCTCACAGCCCTACCTGATTACTGGAAAAAACATAGCTTTGCATATACGGACATTTGTCGTCTCTGCTTTTTAATATGCTATCTAGGTTTGTCATAGAAGCAAGCGTCTTTTTTCTTTTTTTTTTTTTGGAAGCGTCTTTTTATTTCATGGCTGCAGTCACCGTCCACAGTGATTTTGGAGACAGGCCTAAGCACATTTTTTAACCTGGATCCTTCCCAGAAGCCTGGCATTTTTGCTACCTGAGCCTCACCTCATAACTATTTTCCAACGGAAATTGGGGCTAAATGGTCTGAAGAAAAGGAGATACATGCTCATGAAAAACACGGAGAAGGTGGGGCAAGCAGGAGGGGGTGGGGGCAGATGGCAAGAGCGCGATTGGGGGAGGGCCCAGTGGGCGGCGCAGGGCCCCCGCAGCCACTTGGGAGCAAGTTAGAAGGGGCCACCTTGGTGGTCGGGATGGGCTCTGGGTCTCTTTCTTGGCTTCCGCGTACGTGTTCTGAGGTCTGGGGGCTGGCTATGGGGTGACACGGAGTTCGGCAGAGCTACTGCCCATTCCGGCCCCACCCCTTGCCAGGAAACGCCTCCCCGCCGCAGTGACCACATCCCCCCCGCAGGTTGCCTGGGAAACGCTCAGTAGGGGCTGGGGGGATCCAGGGCACAGTTGCCCAGCAACAGGTGGTGCCCTCCCTTCCGCCCTCATGTGAGGCAACTGTCCAGCACTCTGCTCACACAGGGAAGACAGGCTCCGACGGAGAGTCAGAAGCACGGGACCCACTGCCTGAGGTGAGGAGCGCAGGAGGCCCCTGGAGGTGGGGGGCCAGAGGGTCCGCCAGGAGGTGAGCAGAGACAAACAAGGGAGACGGGGTTGGGCAAGAGGTGAGGGCAAAGCCGGAGAGGCGGGGACGGGGTAGAGGTGGCAAACCCAGGGGAGCCTGCAAAGAGCAAGACCAGCTCCAAGGAGAGTTGTGAAGGCCAAGGAGCACCCAGGGTGCTGGCCGGGCCCACACACCCGGGCAGGGCTGGGATAGGTCTCACTTCCTCACCCTGCACTTCCTCTTCCAGGCAAGACCTGAGGGGGGCTGAGACGGGAGGAGAGGAGCCCTCAGGGCCCTTTGAGTTTTATCTGAGGCACCCTGGAGTCTGGGAGGAAAATTCAGCTTCCAGGAAGGGCCTACCTGCAGACCCAGGTGGGCCCTGTTTCTCTGGCCATCTGGCTCCTTCCCGCCCTTTCTGGGTCTCCGGGCTCCTCTTTCTGCGTGGGTCTGTTTCTCACCCAGATATCTGGGAGCCCGGCTCCCCTCTGTCTCTCTCCTCCCCGTGTTCACACCCCTGAGGCCCCCCTCTGTCTCTCCTGGTGGTATCAACCTTGTCTCAGGCGCTTCCTCTCCTGACCGCTGTCTCCTCAGATGCCTCCAACCCCAGCGCCGCTCTCGGGGCAGACAGAGGCCTCCTCGTGGGTCCCGCTGCCCTGCGGACCCTGCATCCCCATCATGGTGGCCCTGGCCGCTCTGGCCGCCGTCTTCCTCCTGGCCACAGCCGTGTTGGCCGAACGCCTGTTTCGCCGCTCCCTCCCGCCGGACCCCAGCATCCGTGCACCCACCCTCGTGTGGCGCCCCGGAGGAGAGCTGTGGATCGAGCCCAGAGGCACGCCCCGAGAGCGCTCTGAGGACTGGTATGGCTCAGAGGTCCCCCTGCTGACAGACGGGGCCCCAGACCCGCCCGCCCAGGGGGGCACCTTGGAGGCACGAGCGACAGCCCCACCCGCTCCCTCAACCCCACGCTCCCCCCCAAGCAGCCTGGTCCCCCAGACCCCACCCAATGCCCCAACCCAGAGCACCTTCTGGGGGCCCCAGGTCTGGGAGGAGAGGCCCCAGGCCCCAGGCCTGGTGAGCTGGGCTGAGCCTGAACAGAGGCCAGAGGCCAGCGCGTATCCCGGGAGCCCTCAGGCCCGGAGGGTGCGGCCAGGAAGCCCCGATCTTGAGTGGGGCCTGCAGCCTCGGGTCACCCTGGAGCAGATCTCAGCTTTCTGGAGGCGTGAAGGCCGAAGCAGCGTGGGTTTCTGAATCCCCAGGGCCTGCCTGGAGGACTGGCCTTCCAGAGACCCTGGGGGGAGGCCCAACCTCAGAGGGATCTTAAGATCCTGAGGCTCCCAAGAGCTTGAGCTGACACCTGAGGTCTCCTTGAGGAATGCCCACCCCAGGGCATTTTACTTGTGGATTTCAGTTCCCCTGGATCTGGGCCTGGGAGGCCTGGATGTGGACAGAGCCTGTGCTTTGGCAGGAACTCAGTGGTGTCTTTGCTTAGCTGCTGGGGGCTGTGGCACAGAGAACTGGATTTGGGGCTGTCTCTGGTGACTCAGGCAGTAAAAAAATCTGCCTGTGACGTGGGAGACCCAGGTTCCATCCCTGGGTCGGGAAGAACTCCTGCGGAAGGAAATAACAACCAACTCCAGCATCCTTGCCTGGGAAATCCCATGGACAGAAAAGCCTGGCGAGCTACAGTCCATGTGGTTGCCAAGGGTTAGACACAACTGAGTGGCTAACACTGCGTCAGAAGCTGCCAAGATCACACTTTGGATTAAGAACTCAAGGCAACAGACAGGAAGGAAATAGCATCAACACAGCGGCTTCCATCTTTCTTCTGCGTGTACCTGAGATGCCAACACTGGAGTCAAGGGTCCCATAGATGCTGAAGAACAGACTGTGGTGATGACGAGTGTCAGCCACTAGCAGGAGAGACAGGAATTCAGCTTCCCAGGCCCCCATCATCCCACCAGAAAAACACATACAGAGAGGTCAAGATACAACAGAACATCTTATTAGATACAAACTGTGGCTTTGGCCCCCTGCTGGTGACAGGAGGCCCTCTCTTGCCTGCAGTGAGACCTACAGTCTAAAAAAAGCCAGCAGGCAGCAAGTCCTCTTGAGGCCATCTCATCTTAGCCCTCTGGATCTTACCCCTCCACATGGGGGGAGGCCTGATCCACGGAGATCTGAGTTTGATCCAATGCAGAAGGGACACTCTCTTGAGCAAGGCAGCTCCTAAAACCGCGTCCCTGGCCATCTTTCCTCCCAGTTCGCTAGCCAGAGCTGCCCCAAGACAGGCTTACTTATAGTGTTCCACCCCACAAAAATGGAGCCCCCATATCTGTATCAGCTGACCTCCCCTTTGGGCGTGGAGCCAGGAGTTGGGGGTGGGGTGGGGGCAGGCGAAGGAATTTCCATTCCCTGGGATCTGACTTCTCAACCTCAGTCCTGAATGTTAGGATTTCTGCCATATCAGTTGACCACCTGTACTTTACATTTTTCTTTACACATGGTTTACTGTTTGCTTAATAAATTTATTTTACAAGGAATCTGTTGTGTATCATTTCTGTAAATGGAAAACCAAGTACCACGGGCCAGAAATAGAAGGTTAAACATGGAAATAAATACAATGTAAACAAAGATATCAAGTTCTAAGTAGACTTGATTTCCTGCTGGAGGCATTGACCTAGAGATTTGCCCTTTTTTTGTTAAAAGGATCAACAGTGTTGTTGTTGAGTTGATAAATCCTGTCCGACTCTTGGCAACCCTATGGACTGTAGCCCGCCGGGCTCCTCTGCCCATGGGATTTCCCAGGTAAGAGTACTGGAAAACTCTTGCCATTTCCTTCTCCAGGGGGATCGACCCAGGGATCAATCCTGCGTTGGCAGGTGGGTCCTTTACTGCTGAGCCACCAGGAAAGCCCTGTCAGCAGTGTTAGAAAAGTGGCAGACACTCTAGCGCCATCCTGAGACCTGCCCCCAGATGACCTGCCCTGGGAGCAGCCATCCTGTGTGACTTAATGCCGGCCAGGAGTCCCTCCCCCAAGTTCATCCACACCCAGGAAATGCTGGGGGGTAGAGGCCAACACTCTGCTCTTCCTGCCAGGAGGGCCGGGGAGCCTCCATTCTCATTGCTTGGATGTCAGAAGTTGGAGCAGCAGTCCGGGAACCAACACACCCACCTCCCCTCCCACCCGAGGCTGAGGGACCCTCCCGTCTTCTCCCACCTCACACTCATCCCGTTTGTGTTCCTCCCAGCCTGGCCCAGGGGGTGGAGGAATCAGACCTGACCCCGCCCTCAGGGAGCTCTCAGTCTCTCTAGCAGCTGGTGTGGGGGTGGAGTGAGGTGAGATAAGACCGGAAGACACTAGTGATACAAGATCAGTCCCATCTCTGTCACTCACAGTTGGCTAATAGTGTTACTTCTCCTTGTCACCATCAGCTAACCAGACTCTGTTGTGGGGACTCCGCCCACGAGGTGTGAACGGTCCCAGGGAAATGAGAGCTCAGAGCTTAGATGCCTGTGCACCAAGGGCTCAGTGGAGGGACATGGCCCCAGTGCTCCGATCTGGTTCTATCACCCACTCACTTGGAGAAAAGTAATTTCTGTATTCCTGGGCCTCACATTCTTTCTCAAGACACAGAGAGAGTTGAAAGTTAAACCAATGCTCTATTGGAGCTTTCCTAGCTGTGACATCTAAGGATATGATAAAATGAAAGATGGTCTCATACACTCACGTGTGGATGAATGTCATCTCCCTGAGGCAGAGTCCAACTTGCTGTCCCCCAAATCTCCTTTATGTCCCCAGACCCAGAACAGGATCTAAAATATAGCAGAAGCCCAAAGAAAGGGCAAGGGGAATGACTATAAATAGATGGATTAATAGATGCATTCATTTTACCCTTTCTCTTTTTCCTTTTTTTTGGCTGCACTCCATGGCACATGGGATCCTTGTTCCCCGGCCAGGGATAAACCTCATGTCCCCTGCATTGGAAACCTGAAGTCTTAACCACTGGACCACCAGGGAAGTCCTCCCTTCTCCTCTTTATTTTGGACCTCTCTTCGTTTTTAACACTGTCTTGTTACTTTCTCATGCTGAGTCCTTCCTTTACGCCTTTCAGCATTTAAAATGTACTTCTTCAGGACTTCCCTGGTGGTCCAGTGGTTAAGACTCTGTGCTTCCAGTGCAAGGGATGCGGGTTCAATTCCAAGTCAGGGAACTAAGATCCCACATGCTACACGGCCAAGAATTAAAAACAAATGAACAAAACCATAAAAATAAAGCATACTTCCTGAATGGTCCTTTACCTAAAAACTCTGTAGTCTTGAGTCAAGTTCTAGAGTGTCTGCTCACTCTCATTCATGACAGCTGGCTTCCTCTTATGTTTTCTAAGTTGGGGCCATGAACTCAGCTCCAGCAGGGCCTTATCCATGGAAATCCATGTGACCAGCTCCAGGGTGTCTGTTTAGAGAGCTTCTGTGTTTGCTCCAGCCAAGGATGCTTCAGGGGCATCACCAAGCCTGAACCACATTATTTGTTCATTTTTATTTGGGCTTCCAAGACTATATAAATCATATAAATTTGAACCCCAAATTTAAATGAAGGCACATCTTTGCTTATGAACTCTCAGGGGAGCCTTTCCATTACCACCAGTTCTCAGGATGTGACCCACCAGGTTCTTTTGTGCTCCCTGGGCTGATGGAAAGGTTTGGTTTTTTTTTTCCTAGCCTGCATTTTCACTGAGAGTGTCACCCTTTAAGGGACTGAGCTGAATGTTAGAGTCTCAGTTTTCAATGCCCCAGGTAAATCTTCTCCAAAATATAGGTGGAGGTAAAACCCAAACTCCTTCTTTTTGCCAACTGTCCATGAGCTCCCCCACCTTTGGCTTTCAATTTCCTCTTTGTGTGTGGCTCCGGGGATTCCCCTTAGTTTCTTGAAGCTCAGCTGTGCTTTGTAAAGGATGTTTGCTTGATTTTATGCAGCATTTCTAGATGTTTCACAGCAGGCACGTGCTTGTCAGATTAATACCATTCGCAATATCACCAAAAACAAACAAACAGCCGATTTCCTCTATAACCAAGGTCAAATCTTCACAGCTAAACTTCTGGAAGGACCCGTCTGTCCCAGCAGGCTACATTTGCTCATCTCCCCATCACTGTGCAACCTGCTGCAGGCTTCTATACTCTTCCAGCATTCTCCAGAAACTACCTTCCCCAAAACCAAGATCTGCATATGTTAATCAAAGGACACTACTCAGTCTCCTGTGAGCATCTTAGATATTTTGATTCCCTATCTTTTTTTTTTTTGGCCACACCACATGTCATGGGGGATCTAGTTGCCTGACCAGGGATCGAAGGCGAGTCCACTGCATTGGGAGTGAGGAGTCTTAGCCATTGGATCACCAGGGAAGTCCCTGGGTCAGATAACGTCATGTTCCTGTACACTGTGGAATATTTTGCAGCAACTCTAGTTGTGAAGAGATGTCTGCAGGCATTGCCAAATGTCACCTGGGGTGGGGTGGGGAGGGGAACCAACCTCTCAGATCTAAGTGAAGCATTTTAATCAATTAACGCACCTGCACATAGAGCTTGCAACCTGTCCAGAGAAAGGCCCACTGGGGAGCTAGACATAGCTGCCAGGTAGAACCACAGGTGCCACCTCTTACTGATTATCAGGGGCACCAAAAAAGGATTAAGATGAAGAGATAAAACAACTAACCCTGGAGGAAATGATAGGGATGGAATTGGATAGTTAAACAAGTAGTTGTAGAAGTCCCAACAGGGGACTATAGAGAAGGAAACCTAGGAAATTTTGGGAGGGCATTGTAAGTTAATGATAGCTCAAGAAAGCTATTGGGAGAAGGAAATGGCAACCCACTCCAGTATTCTTGGCTGGAGAATCCCAGGGATAGAGGAGCCTGGTGGGCTGCCGTCTATGGGGGTTGCACAGTCGGACACGACTGAAGTGATTTAGCCGCAGCAGCAGCGGCAAGAAAGCTATTGGAACATTATTCAATGAAGCAAGCTTGCTTAATTATAAAACCATAAACAAACCCATAAGATATGCCCCAGGCTACTAGATGGAAGAAATGTCACCATTCTTCTACTAACAAGATAATCCTATTTGACCTCATAGGGTCAGACACTTTTCTGCCTAATATGTATGCCTAATGACGTATGCCTTACATCTGCCTCTCTGTCTACCTGAAGAAGGCGGTCTTCTCCCCTCCCCCCTTTTCATTAGAAATTGTCTCCCACTCAATCCTCAGGGCAGAGCTCCCTCACCTGCCCACTTGCATCTCTTAAAACCGTTCTATATTAATAAATCTACTTCTTGCTATCACTTTGCCTCTCGCTGAATTCCTTCTGCATTGAGACACAAAGAACCTGACCCTCAGTAAGCCCAGACACTGGGTGAGTGATTCTAATTAAAAAATTGTGGATTCAAGTCCCAAACTGGGTTTTGGCTGGGTTCAAGTCCCAATCTGATGTAAATGGTTTCAGAAACAAATAAGATAATACACCATGAAACCAGCAGAGGCTTCTAGGAAGACAGTGCATCACAATGTCTTTTGTAGTTGAAAATTATAAATTATAATATAATTTGGAAATTGCAAATTTGATTGCCCAAATGAAAAAGTTAATCAAAAGAATGTATGGGCAGAAAAGGTTTTTAAACATCTCTCAGGATGTAGAGGAAAAGAAATGGAAAACATGTAAGAAATGTTAAGAGATGAAGGGTCAATTCATTTAATACTTACCTAGGGGCTTTCCTGGTGGTCCAGTGGCTAAGACTCTGTGCTGCAAATGCAGAGGGCCCGAGTTCAGTCCCTGGTTGGGGAGCTAGATCCCACACGGTACAACAAAGATGGGAGATTCTGTGTGCCACAACTAAGACCTGGCTGGATCTTAGAAAAAGCAAAGGAATTCCAAAAATCATCTACTTTTGCTTCACTGACTATGTTAAAGCCTTTGACTGCGTCACAACAAACTGTGGAAAATTCTTAAAGAGATGGGAATACCAGACCACCTTACCTGCCTCCTGAGAAACCTGTATGCAGAACAGGAAGAAACAAAGCCAGACATGGAACAAAGAACTGGTTCAAAATTGGGAAAGGAGTATGTCAAGCCTGTACATTGTCACCCTGTTGATTTAACTTATATGCAAAGTACATCATGCAAAATGCCCGGCTGGATGATTCACAAACTGAAATGAAGATTACCTGGAGAAATATCAATGACCTCAGATATGCAGATGACACCACTTAAATGGCAGAAAGCAAAGAGGAACTAAAGAGCCTCTTGATGAAGGTGAAAGAGGAGAGTGAAAATGCTGGCTTAAAACTCAACAGTCAAAAAACTAAGATTGTGGCATCTGGTCCCATGACTTCGTGTCAAATAGATGGGGAAACAATGGAAACAATGACAAACTTTATTTTCTTGGGCTCCAAAATTACTACGGACAGTGACTGCAGCCATGAAATTAAAAGACGATTTCTTCTTGGAAGAAAAGCTATGACAAACCTAGACAGCGTTTTAAAAGCAGAGACATCACTTTTCTGACAAAGGTCTATGTAGTTCAAAGCTATGGTTTTTCCAGTAGTCATGTAGGGATGTGAGACCATAGACCATAAAGAAGGCTGAGTGCCAAAGAATTGATGCTTTTGAACTGTGGTGCTGGAGAAGACTCTTGAGAGTCCTTTGGACTGCGAGCAGATCAAACCGGTCAAATCCTAAAGGCATTCAACCCTAAATACTCATTGGAAAGACTGATGCTGAGGCTGAAGCTCCAATACTTTGGCCACCTGATGTGAAGAGTCGACTCATTAGAAAAGACCCTTATGCTGGGAAGGACTGAGGGCGAGAGGAGAAGCAGGTGACAGAGGATGAAATGGTCAGATCACATCACTCAATGGACATGAATCTGAGCAAACTCAAGGAGGTAGTAAAGGACAGGGAAGCCTGGTTTATTGCAGTTCATGGAATAGCAAAGAGTCGGACATGACTTAGTGACTGAATAAACAACAGAAGAATTATATAGATTCATCTATATAATTACAGATTACAAAATTATCTGGTGCTCAGCAAGGTGAAATTCACCACATCTCGAAAGCAGTAATAAGTGAAAATGACAGGAGAGGATAAATGAACTGTCAGAAAAGATTATGGATTTTTTTGGTTCTATTTTAATTATTGTATCCAGAGCATCACAGAACTGTTGCCTCAGATAGGTCACAAAAACAGTTCTTTTGCATCTTCTACCTTTCCCCCAATGGACTTGTCATCCTTTGGAATTAGATTGGCATTTAAAAATGCAAGACTTGGTCTAGCCCTTGAAATCTTCCATCCATTTGGATAATTACTATACCAATAATACAAAAATAACTTTAGTGCAATCCTTTACCTAAAAGCCTGCCAAAGCTCAATGAATTCTCCTAATATTCAAAAACAAAGCAAATCATGCAAAAAATAAAAGAGATATTTTTGGCTCTTGGTGAGATTACAGTTAAGGGGCTTTAAAATTGTTTTTTGTTTTGTTTTAATGTGGGAAGCATGATTTTTATCCAGCCTTTAAGAAATCAACATTGTTCTTGTTTATTTCTGGCTACGATGGGTCTTCGTTACTGCGAGGGCTTTCTCTAATTGCCGCGTTCAGGTTTCTCATTTCAGTGGTTTCTCTTGTTGCAGAGTATGGATTCTAGAGCGCAGGCTCAGTAGTTGTGGAGTACGGGCTCAGTTGCCCCACAGCATGTGGAATCTTCCCGGACAAGGGATCAAACCCATGTCCCCTGCATTGGCAGGTGGATTCTTAACCACTGGTCCACCAGGGAAGTTTCAGCATTGTTCTTTATATACTGATGTAGTATTCCAAAAGAATCTTTTCTTTGGTTAATAAGCAGCCAAATATTAAGAAAGTGATTTATGAAATAGATCTTTGCTGGTGCTAAGTCTTCTGAAAATTTTAGCTCAAGAGCTGGAAGAAGAAATAGGTTACCCAGTGACCCACCAAACTAGAGGTACATAAGAGTATCTTTGCCTCTGATCATTCCCTGAGTGCGCTGTACTAGGTCCAGGGATCCAAAGAGCACTACCTACCTGAAATAAAGCCCACGTTACCTGGAGTAAATCTACTGTGCACAGAGATCAATGGAGATGTTATTTAGAGCCTCATGGTCAGATTCTCTTCAGATCTTTGTAGTTTGGTTTTACAAGCTGAGTTACTTAGGGCCTCAGAAAGCAGCTTTTAAAAGCAGTTACTGAGTAACTGCCAAAATGTTCTATTCCTCAGGAAGTGATTGGAATGATGTACGGAGATGTTGAAACATTTATGGAATTTTACCTACTGTCTTGAAGGGCTAGCAATAAATTAATATACGTGTCCACACCACATAATAGCACAGTGGGATTTTTTAAAGATCCAAAGTTGAATTGTTTTCAGATACAGTTTGGTTTGCCAATAATGTCTTGCCGCTTTAAAATCCTTTCAGCTTTCTGTGGCCTTGACTCACTGAAGCTCACGCCCGCTGAGTTCACTGGCTCTGCCAACCTAGTTTGATTTCTTGTCTTCCCTGACCCTGCACACATAGTGTTCCAGTAGTTGGGTTGGGTGGAGGGGTGGGACGGGAAATGGATGCATGGAAGGGGAGTGGGTGGATGGAAGGGGCCTGGGCAAGTGAGTAAGTGTTAGCAGAATGGGGTGGGGGCGGTGTAGAGCCTGGGAAGTTTGGTGAGTTGAATGAGTCTTGGGGGTCTCTGGAGTACACAGGGCCTTGAAGTCACTGAGATACCCTAAGCAGTTGGAGGGGGATCTGATGAGGGGATTAAGCTGGAAAAGTGGGTGGAAGACACGCCTGGCGCACACCCTTCCTCAGCTTTCCTTCTTGGGCAGATGCTGCACATTATTCACAGCCTCTTAGCCTAGTATCTTTGAAATCTGAAAGGAAGATGGAATCAGAGAGGAATGGACGGTGCTGTGACTGCAGTGCCCTCTGGTGGCCATAAGGGGATTTGGCGGTATTCTTAGGTATTTTTTTCATTGTCTATTCTCCCCTTGACACTCCATTGTCTATTCCTTCCCCTACCCCGCCCCGCCCACACATAGAGCCCCCCACTGGAATATAAACTCCCTGAGACCAGGGCTTTTTCACCGTTTGCTCATTGTTGTATATCCAGAGTCTAGGATAGTACCTGGCACATAGTAGGCTTTCAACAAATACTTATTTTTGAATCTGCTCCTCCAGTTTATTGACCCTGAGTGGCATTCTTAACTTCGTAAAGCCTCAGTTTCCTGAGCAAATTGGAGATACTAACATCCCCACTTCCATAAGCATGAACTGAGAACGAGACCTATCGTGCTGAGCAAAGGCCCCCAGTTAAATAAATGTGCGTTCCCTTCTCCCCCAGCCGCTGGCAGTGATGATGCAGTATATGCTGCCTTGATTTGCACCTGATTTGATGGGCATGTTTGCTTTAATGGGCATGGGCTTTATGCTGGATGGGGGACAGCCTGTGGAAGTCATCTAGTCTCAGGCTGGTCAGAGAAGAAGGAAGACAGCAGATAGATACCAGGTGAGATGTGAGACTTCGGCCATTCACCCCTGTCTCCTCATCCTCACAGCCACACCCAATTCTTCCTCTGGCCCTGAACCCATCAGGCTCCATCTGCCCTCTGAACCTTTGCAGATGCTGTTTCTCCTACTTGCCCTCCCTTCTTGCTAACCACCTGCCATGACCCACATTCAAGCCCTCTGAGTAGTGGTAACAGTCTTCCCTTGGCCTGCCTACAGTCACTCTGGCCCCCTCAAATAGATCTTCCTGCAAATATGCTTATCTCATTTTCCGGCATCAATCTGATTGTTCTCGGGACAAAGTCCAAGTCCTCTGACCTACCATTTTGTGGTCTGGATGCTGCCCAGCTCCTAGTCATCTTGCCTATCCTGATCCCAGCTTCAAATCTTAACCAAACAATCCAAGCCATTTCCCACTTCTGACCCTTTGCTCACGCAGTCTGCTCTGCCTGGAAATCCATCCTTGCAAGGAGAGCATGAATTGCTTTTGCCTTCCCAGGCTCCCTTTTCTTCTAGGCAGGTGGCGGAATCCCCTCCCAGTGCTTGCATTTAGGATCAGGCTGGGAGGACTGGGTTCATTTTTCTGTTCAAGGGTGAGCTTGAGAATCAGCCTGGCAGCCTGCTTTTTTCTATTTTAATTGGGATGCTGTGGGTGCTGCCCACATTCTCCAGTTGGCCACAGTTCTCTTCCCTGAGTCTTCTTCCAGCCTCCCCCGTTTGTCTCATGTGCTTGGATCCTAGAGGCATTTGAGTTTGAGACTCCTGGTACACGTCTCCCTTCTGCCTCTACTAGACTCTGACTCCCTCTTGAGCCCAAGGGTTTTGCCTTTCAGTTCCCTGCTCATCTTGGGTCCCCATTTCTGTCCTGACACCCAGTTCCATGAGGGTTCAGTTATCCCCCTGCAGGTTGGAGGAGCTGGTCCTCGAAGATCTAAGATCCCTGGAGCAGGAAAGGCTACCTAGCAGAGAGTGTCCTTGTTTCCTTGGAGGCAGGACAGAAGGGCCTTGGGGTGGAAGTGTGTATTGCAGCATAGGTGTGGCCCAGGTGGCATCTCTGGCCCGTGTCCTGTGAGAATAGCCCCTTTAGTTCAGGACATCAACCAAGGCAGCAGCCACTTCTGCCCGGCATCTTTGCTAGATGAATCTCCACTGTGTGCTCAGAGCCTGGCCATGGCAGGCGCTCAGCACACATCTGATGCTTGAAAGATGAAGGTATTGGCCTGTCTGGAGCTTTCCCACCTGGGGTGAGCTTGATGTTTTCTTGATCTGCTCCTTTCCCATCACTGGTCTCCAGGGTTGAAAAGGGGGCAGAGGGGTAGAATAGATCCCTCAAGACAGACTGGGACCCCCAGTCTCCCCCTGAAGAAGGAGCCTCTGTGGGTGAGACCTGTTTTTCTCTCCTACTGGCAAAGGGTGGAGAAGAGAGTAGATTCTGGGAGGGGAGAGGCGACTCCAGACTGAAGCCCTTCCAGAAGGAAGCACCCTGGGGACCACCTTCACCCTTGGGGCCCTTCATGCTCTCGTTCTTCCCAGAGCCATGTCAGAGAGAGGTTTGAGGTGAGGGTAGGAGTGGCCACACAAATGGCCAAGACCTCAGTGGTGCGTGTGTGCATGTGTGCTTGGGGGGCTGGATTTAGACCCTCTGTTTAGACCTCTGAGTCCTGACCTAGCACGGAATGAAGTTTGATGTCTGAACACGGGCCCCCACCCGTCCCTTCCTTACTCCCTAACCTGACCTTGGTTCTGGTCCTCTCAGAGGCTCAGCAGCTTCGTACCTCTCCCAACTAATGATATCCTAAAAGGCCTTCAGCACCCAATGGGGGTTTCATCTGGGGAAGGATGGGTGGTGGAGTCAGCTGGGGACCCCAAAAGTGAGGAATGAACAGGTTCTTACCTCCAACCAAAGAGATGGTAATAGTAGCCAGAGGTGAAACGTGAAATACTTAGTCATCAGTACAACATGGGCATCAACCGAGTGTAATATTCCAGCTAGACATCAGGCTGGGTCCACATATCCTCAAATATAAGACACCATTGATTGTAAAACACACATCACGTTGCGTTGCGTACTCTGTCATGTTCGACTCTGCAACCCCATGGACTGTAGCCCACCAGGCTCCTCTGTCCATGAGATTTTCCAGGTAAGAATACTGGAATGGGTTGTCATTTCCTCCTCCAGGGGATCTTCCCAACCCAGCGATCGAACCCATGTCTCTTGCATCTCCTGCCTCAGCAGGTAGATTCTTTTACGACTGCACCACCTGGGAAGCCCCAAAATACACTTACTTACTCAAAAAGAAGACTGTCAAACCAGTCCTTTCTCATCACTTACAATTTCTATCTTATACTTGTTGAAAGAGTTCTTTTGGACTAATTTCCACATAGATCGTTATCATGTTGTACCTACAAGCCACACGCACAGACCACAAGGGCTACGTGACAACCCATGTCTGTCTGACAAGGACCATTAGACGCTGTTAGTTAAAGGTGACTTCAGTGGGTGGAGGGAAAAAAAAAAGTGCATCTTAGAACAGATGAATGATGGCAATTTCTAACATTTACTGAGCATTTACTCTGTGCTAATTATCACTCCCAAGAAGTCCATAAGTTTGATTAGATCCATTTTACAGATTAGGAAACTGAAGTGAGCAGAGGTGAAGTCAGTCCTTCACAGTCCCCCAGGCAGTGCGTGGCAGAGCCGGCCTCAGCACAGTCTAATGTCAAAGTGTCCCACTGGCCGCTGGACTTAAAGAAACCTTGAGGGTCCCATGAGAGCACCTTATCCCACTGCCTGGGTAGCCTCCTTGGCTTTAGGACCGGTGGGTGTGGGGCACTGGAGTGGCCCCTTCAGCAAACAGCTTGAGGGAGAAATCGAGGGCCGGGGCCGCCTGTGTCAGCATCCCCAAAGAGATGACATCGATGTGGGGCCCACAGAACTGCGGGAGGTTGTCCAGCGTGACGCCCCCGCTGGCCTCCACACTCACACTGGGGAACTGGGCCTTCAGCGCGGCGGCCGTGGGGTGCAGCTCCTGCGGGACACGAACCGGGGAGAGGTGAGAGCCCCCGACCCGGCCCCTCCCCAGGAAGCCGCCCCGGCCTCACCTCAGGCCTGAAGTTGTCCAGCAGGACGAGGTCCGCTCCTGCCTCGGCCGCCTCCACAGCCTCCTGCAGGTTGCTGCATTCCACCTCCACCTTCAGGGCGAAGTCGGCTGCCCGCCGCGCTGCCCGCACCGCCTGGCAGGCCGCAGGGGTGACAGTTAGACCGGTGCTGGGACTGGCATGCAAAAGGCTCCAGATAGATAATGAGCTTGGGGTTCATGGCAACCCACTCCCATATTCTTGCCTCGAGAATCTCGTAGGCAGAAGAGCCTGGCAGGCTATAGTCCATGGGGTGGCAAAGAGTCAGACATGACTGAGTGACTAACACTTGGGGTTCATGAGGAAATTGGGCATGGAAATGGCTTCTTGCACATTAGCACACACACATTAGGGGAAACCACATGGAATTACCATTTTTGTAAGACAAAAAAAGGCCAGATTCAGCACACTTTGGCATTTGGACCTGAGTTCAATCGACTCAGAATATTAAGACTCAACGAGGTCTTCAAGCACAGTTTCACATAAAGGAAACAGGTCCAGGGAGTTTGAGTGACCTGCCCAAGGTCGCAGCGTCATCAACACTGGGTTCCCAATAGTTCGTCCTTTTCCCTTGAGCAGCATACCAACCAGTTGAAGAAGGCTGGAGAAGCAGGTCCAACCCCTCCCTTCACAGATGGAACCTCTGAGGGGTCGAGGAGTCTTGCAACCCCCACCCCCCAAGCCATCACTATTTCACCAAGGAGTGGCTGGGGGTCCCTGGTAGCGGGGAAGGACTGTGATGGGGGCTGGGGTTGGAGCAGGGCCAGGGTAGGGGCTCAGCTGGACAGATAGACACCTTTTTCACACCACCGGCTGCCATGACATGGTTGTCCTTCACCATCACCAGCCCGCCAAGGTCGTAGCGGTGGGCGGCAGCCCCGCCCACTAGGAGCCCGTATTTCTCCACCAGCCGGAAGCCTGGTGTAGTCTTCCGTGTGCCTGCCACATGCCCGGCCCAGCCGGTCCCCCTGGCGGTCTCTACCGCGGCAGCAGCCATGCTGGCAACTCCACTACAGCGGGCCAGCGTGTTAAGGGCCACCCGCTCCCCCAGCAGCAGGCAGTGGGCAGGGCCCCGGACTTCGGCCACCTTGGCTACAGGCACCAGCTTTGATCCCTCAGGGAGGAGCCAGGAGACCTGGCAGTTGACTTGGGCAAAGATGGCATCAAAGAAGGGCCTCCCTGCCAGCACCCCCGGGGACTTGGCCCACAGCACCGCCTGCGAGGGGGCTGTCCCCGAGACCAAGGCCACGTAGTTGAGGCCTGGGCAGTCCTCTCGGAGCCAGCTGTCTGCCAGGGCGGCCAGAGTGGCAGGAGGCAGCAGATGCGCCAGGCCTGGGAGGGAAAGAGAGAGAACGGCGTTACATGTTGGCTGCCTTTCTGGTAGTCGGGTGATGGTCAAAATATTTAACAGCTGGCTGAATTGGGCAGTAGCCAATCAGGGTGAAGATCTGGGGGTCCCGGGAGAGGGGCTGAGGCATTGGGTAGGCCCTGTAAGCTGAACAAGGTTGCCAAATGGACCGAATAAAAATACAGGACACCTAGTTAAATTTATGTATTTATTTATTTTTGGCTGCATGGGGTCTTCATTGCCGTGTGCAATCTTTATGCAACAAGGGGCTACTCTCGAGTCACAGTGTGCGGGCACCGCTGTGCTGGTTTCTCTTGCTGCAGATCATGGACTCCAGGGTGCTAGGGCTCATGTGAGATCTTCCGGGACCAGGGATCGAACCTGTGTCCCCTGCATTGACAGGCGGATTCTTAACCACTGAACCACCAGGAAGTCCCCTAGTTAAATTTAAATTTCTGACAAACATCAAAGTCTTTTTAGTATAAATATATTCTAGGCAATATTTAGAACATGCTTACTCTTAAAAATTATCTGTCAGTTATCTGAGACTCAAGTTTAACTGAATGCCCTGTATTGTAACTGGTAAACCTAGTGCTGGATCAACAGCTATTTGTCAACTATAAGAGACATGCAGCCACCTAAAATGTCATTCTGCGGCTTTTCCGTCCGCCTTGCATAGAAGGATGGGTTATTTACTAGCTGAAGCTCCCAGGAGAACGTGAGCTGTATGTCTTTCTGATCCCTGTCTTCTCTATGGCACCAAGAATTTTAAAGCTGGAAGTTCAGCTTTTTATAGACGTGGAGACTGAGGACCAGAAAGGGAAGGCAAGTCAACTGAGGTCATAAAGCAAACTGACCGCGGAGTGAGGCTGGCTGGACCTCAGGGTCATGGGCGTCTCTCCTTCACCTTTGCCCTCCAAAACGCGCCTTCTCTCTAGAGATGGGGTTGTATAACGAGGAAAGAACATGGGGAGATTGTGTTTGAGCCTTTGCTTTTCGAGACAGAGCTTCAAGAGTGTGGGCGAGCCCTTTAAGCGTTGAGGGCAAAGTGCTCTCTGAGGTCCTTTCTGCTGGTTTGCCGGCCTGGTGTCTGTTGAAATGAATGGGGTGACCACAGAATGGTGCAACATTGCCATCTGTCAGGCCAAGAGCCGAACTACAGCCTCGTGGAGGGCGCTGTAGACGGACTTAGCTTGAAGTGGGCAGGGGTGACCATTCGATAGCCTGTAAAGGGGGTTGTTTAGTTTTGTTTCCCCTACTTTCACTCCAAGTTGAAGATTTTGGGGTTTTTTTGGTTTTTTTTTTTTTAAGATTTTGTTTTTTAGCTATGCCACATGTGGGGATCTTAGTACCCCCCAACCAGGGATTGAATCCATACCCCCTGCATTGGGAGCATGGAATCTTAACCACTGAACCACCAGGGAAGTCCTGCTCCAAGTTGAAGTTAAGGCCAGACAGTCTGGCTTGCTCGACTCTCAGAAGGTGCATGCCTGCTCAGTCGCTCAGTTGTGTCTGACTCTTTGTGACCCCAAGGACTGTAGCCTGCCAGATTCCTCTGTCCATGGAATTTTCCAGGCAAGAATACTGGAGTGGGTTGCCATCTCCTGCATTGGCAGGTGGATTCTTTACCACTCAGCCATCTGGGAAGCCCAAGGCCCTTCTTTTTCAGCCCTTCTTTCCCCAAACCAAGCACCTGCCCCACCCCACCCCAGCCACAGATCTCTCTGCTTGCACCTGACCCTCCTTCCCCATGTTCTTCCCCACAACTACCCAAGTGGCTTCCCATTCCCTCCTCAGAGCCAGCTGTGCCCTGGCTAGGTGCTGGGAACAAAGTCAATGAAAAAGACATAGTCCTGCCTCCACCATTCACGATCCAGCCAGGCAAAAGGCCAGTGAACAAACAGCAGAGGTGGATGCAAAGGCCCCCACTCCATTCAGACCCAGGTGCCGTGATGTTTACTTTTTAAAGTGAATTTGAATTTTTGGACTGGTGAGTATCAGATAAACTGGGATGCATGTATACAATGGAATTCGATTTGGCAATGAAAAAAGACATGAACTACTGATACACCCAACAGGCACACATCTCAAATGCATTATTCTAAGTAAAGAAGCCAGATTCAAAAAAACGATACACTGGGACTTCCCTGGTGGCCCAGTGGTTAAGAATTTGCCTTCCAATGCAGTGGACCCCGAATGCCGCAAAGAAAACCCGGCGCAGCCAAAAAAAAACAAAAGGCGACGTGTTATTTGAGTCCATCTATGTAACTATGTTCTGGAAAAAGCAAAATGATAGCAACAGAGAACAAACCAGGGGTTGCCTGAGGGCGGGGGAGGGGCTGGCCACGAAGGGAGCAGCACCCAGTTTGGGGATGTGATTGAACTAACCTAGATTTTGTCCGTGATGGTGGCTATGGTACTGATGCATTTGTCATGACTCATAGAAGCTGACACAGGAAAGGGTGAATTTTACTGTCTGTGGTTATACCTCATTAAACCTGACTTTAAAAATCAAACCGTAAAAACGGAAATTTAAGTGGATCGCTCTCCTGCTCAAAGCCTCACTTTCATTGTATTAGTGCCAGCTCTCTTGACTTCTTTCCATTTTTCATTTATTCTTTGGACAAATCCTTGCTGAGCACTTGCTCTGTGCCAGGTACTACCTGCTGGGTAGCAGAATGGGCAGCTCTTTCTCTTAGCTTTCAGGCCTTCCCCTATGCTTCGCCTATCCTAAGGTTGTTCTTGCCCCCTGAAGTCCCTTCCCTCACCCTCACCCCAGACTCCCCCTTCACCTCTCGGTCCTCTTCAGATCTTCCCTTAGGCATCACTTCCTTGGCTGGGGGCTCTCACAGACCCCCTAAACCAGGTCACGTGCTCACCCAGCTCCTTGTTCATCCGTCAATGTCATCCTCTGCTGGTGTTTTCTCTCTGGGGCCAAGAGGTCCACTGAGTTTTCTGCTATAGCCCAAGTGCCTGGCACACTGACCCAAACAAGTGTGCGGCTTATATGTTGACAATTTCATATTATTTTAAAAAATTATTTATTTATTTTTGGCTGCACTGGGTTTTCGTTGCTGCAAAGGCTTTTCTCTAGTTATGCCTCAGAGGCTTCTCATGGCGGTGGCCTCTCTTGGTGTGGAGTATGAGCTCCAGGGAGGTGGGCTTCAATAGTCGTGGCCCGAGGACTTAATTGCCCCCAAGGAATGTGGAATCTTCCCGGACCAGAGATCAAGCTCGTCGTGTCTCCTGCATTGGCAGGCAGAGTCTTAACCACTGGACCACCTGGGAAGTCCCCTTATATTGTTTAGTTTAAAGCTAAGTGTTTGATGATACTTGTCTGAGCAGAGAGGTGGCACAGTGGAAGGAATCAGAGCGCAGACTCCAAGACCACTCAGTATGGGTTCCAATATTGCTTCTATTACATTTAGCTACGTGATCCTGGGCAGGTGGTTCTGCCTTTCAAGGGAGCTTCTGTGTCCCAACTGTAATGGGAATAACACTGATAACCCCATAGGCTTGTTATGAAAATTCAGGGAGTTTATATTTCTAACACCCTCAAGAACACAAAGGAAATTCAACCCTGAATATTCACTGGAAGCACTGATGCTGAAGCTCCAATACTTTGGCCATAGGATACGAAGAGCTGACTCACTGGAAAAGACTTTGATGCTGAGAAAGATTGAAGGCAGGAGGAGAAGGGGGCGACAGAGGATGAGATGGTTGGATGGCATCACTGACTCAACGGACATGAATTTGAGCAAGCTCCGGGAGATGCTGAAGGACGGGGAAGCCTGGCGTGCTGTAGTCCCTGGGGTTGCAGAGTCAGACACAACTGAGTGACTGAACAACAGCAGGAATGCTGGCACACAGTAGGTGTGTTTGCTGATGGGATAAATGAAGCACTTACCAAGAACGAAGAGGAGGAGATGACTAAACGTCCCTGAGGAAGCGGGGAGTTTTAGTGGTCTTAAAGGATGAGTCATGTTTGCCAGGCAGGGGTGAGGGGGTGCGGAAGAGGGAGGGCAAGACACTTCGCACTAAAAGAGCAAGTGCTCAACGTTCAGAAGCAAGAAGATAAAGGAGGTGAGGGAGGGCTGTGGAGGATTCATGGGGGAAATGACTCGAGGTTGAGGCCAGAGTGAAAAGGGGGCTAAACCAATTAGCTGAGAACTTTGGACAAATCTTGGGAGCCATCACAGAATTTTAAAGGAGGGAATGGTATGATTATGACTTAGTTCAAGAAAGGTCACTTCAGCTATCAACTGGAGATGGGTTGGGAGGCAAAAGGAGGCTGGGGCAACTGGCCAGAAAGTTTCCTCACAGAAAGTGAGGAAGCCCTGAACTGGGCAGAAATCAATGGAAGAGCCGGGGTGGGGGTGGGAGTGGGGGTGGGGCAAATGGAAGATTGTTTCTGAGGCAGAAGCCACATGGTCATGGGAAATGAGGGATGGGGGAGGCAAGTTGAGAAAGGAGGGCCCTCCCCCTGGGCTGCACATCGGAATCCCCTGGAAGCGTTCCGGACTCTGCTACTCAGGTCCATCCCAGATCAACTGAATCAAAATCTTTCCAGGGCGGTTCCCATGAACCCAAGTTTTGGAAATGCTCCCCGTGGGATTCAGATGCACAGAAAGGTTAAGAACCAGTGCTCACACAAGACCACCTGTTGTATACCTTGGTTTATATGAAACATCCAGAAAAGGCAAAAGGAGAGAGACAAGACATCAGATGAGTAATTGTCTGGGGCCGAAAATGAAACAACACGGGATCTTACTGGGGTGATGGAAATGGTCTGGTGATGGCGGCATAACTTGGCAAATTTACCAAAAAGCTTTGAATTGTCTACTTAAATAAAAACAAGAACCAATACTCTGCCAAAAGGCAGGAATCATTTTGCAACCCTAGTAACCCAGTGGACCCAGGGATTGGATCAAAAGCCAACACCGAGAGGAAAGTCAACCAGATACTGGGCGCTCCAGACAGAACACCCTCAACCTGTGGAATACTCTTGCCAAAGCAGCTGAACCAGAGTCAGATCCCACTTCTAATGCAACCACCAATTCACAAGAAAACCAGAAGACAGAAGAACATGTTAAACCATATCACTGGGATACAGTCAGCCAAATTCAGACCATAGGAAACTCTCCAGAAGATAGCCCAATTTCTTGCTAAGTCATTTCAGTTGTGTTTGCCTCTTTGGAGCCCTATGGACTATAGCTCACCAGGCTCCTCTGTCCATGGGATTCTCTAGGCAAGAATACTGGAGTGGGTTACCTTACCCTCCCCCAGAGGATTTTCCCAACCCCAGAATCCAACCCGAGTCTCTTACAGTCTCCGGCGTTGGCCAGAGTGTTCTTTACCACTAGCACCACCCATACATTGCAAGGAAAACCAAAGATTAAAAGAATCTAAACCACATACTAACCAGTCACAATGGATCTTATTTGGATCCTACTTCAAACAAACAAACTGAAATCAAATTAGAACATTTACAAAACAGTTGAAAATCTGAACACTGAGTGGGTATTTGGTAACATTAAGGAAATATTTTTTTAAGTGGGTTATGGTTGTGATACAAAAAAAATTTCTATTTTAAAAACAATTTAAAAATAACAAAATACTGAGATAGTTATGTAGGGAAATATTTGAGAGCTGGGTTTCCTTTAAGATAGTCTTGGAAGTTAGAAATTAGAGGGTATGAAATTAAAGGGTGTGGGGACTTCCCTTGTAGTCCAGTGGTTAAGACTCCATCCTTTCACTGCAAGGGGAACAGGTTCAATCCCTGGTCAAGGAACTAAGAACCTACATGTGGAGTGGCACCGCCAAAAGAAAAGGGTTGGGGGATATGAATGGGACTGGATTGGCCAAAAGTTGGTGGTTGTTGAAGCTGGATGATGGGTATGTGAGAATTCATTGTACTTTTCTGTTTACCTTGCGTACATTTGAAATTTCTCTATAATAAAGAAGTAAAACAAATAGATAAGGAAAGGAGAGAGAGGACCTTCGCTTAGGATAAGGTCAAGGACATTTTTTGGGAGGATGAATAGGTTGATTCTCAACCTTGGCTACACAATGGAATCATCCAGAGAGCTGTGCCAAATGTATATAATGTTTTGGCCCCACCCTCAGAGATTCTGATGTAACTGGTCTGGAATGTGGTAACTTAATTCTAATTCATAACAGAATTGAGAGCTTCTGAACCACAGGAAGAGAACCTGTGTGACTACCATACCTTGGTGAGTACCAGATGCCTGGCACTTGCTATATATATGTGTGGTGTGCTGTGCTTGGTCGCTGTCTTTGCAACCCCATGGACTGTAGCCCGCCAGGTTCCTCTGTCCGTGGGGATTCTCCAGGCAAGAATCCTGGAGTGGGTCGCCATGCCCTTTTCCAGGGGATCTTCCCAACCCACGGATCGAACCCAGGTCTCCTGCCTTGCAGGTGGATTCTTTATAGACTGAGCCACCAGGGAAGCCCAAGAATACTGGAGTGGGTAGCCTATCCTTTCTCCAGGGGAACTTCCTGACCCAGGAATCAAACCGAGGTCTCTTGCATTGCAGGCAGATTCTTTAACCAGCTGAGCTACCTGGGAAGCCTATATATGTATATATACACAAAGTCACAAATCCTACCTACTGCCCTTTTTCATGGTAGAGGTCACTAAGACAGAGAATCTAGGTTCTGAAAAGCAAAGGGAAATTACCTAAAGAACATAGCTAGAAAATGGGACTTCCCTGGTGGCCCACTGGTTAGGACTCAGTGCTTTCACTGCAAAGGGCCTGGTTTCAGTCCCTGGTTGGGGACCTATGATCCTGTAGGCCACGCATTCCAGCAAAAAAAAAATAAAGAAAGAAAATAAAGAAAAGAAAAGAAAATGACCAGCGTGGACCCTGGTCTTCCCTGTCCAAAGAAGGTAGTTTTAGTTTTAGAACCACACTGCCTCCTCCAGCAGGGATTACTCACTCTCTGGCTCTCTTAGGCAAGATCAGCTATTGTAAATGCAGAATGTTCCTGAAAAACAAATAAGTACATCTGTATTTCTTTAAGCCCCAACTCTCTTGTGCATTTCAAACAACAGAAATTCCTGTGGGGAGCTTTGAAAATAAGGCTCTCCTAATTAGCTGCTGGAGTTGAAAGGAACTGCACAAGAGAAGCAGGCTGTTTTTGCAGCTGCCTGAGCAGAAGTTGCAGCACCGAGGAAACAGCTGTAAGCCTGTCTGTCCCCTGTTTATCCTCGCTGTTGTTCTATGTAAATAGTCTCTCAGGACACCTGGACTTCAGAGAGTATAGTGTGACCCTGAGAGGTATCACCCTGATGTCTCAAGGCAATACTTTCTTCATTGTTATTCCAGAATTTTTTTTTAATATTGGCATCTCTGGAACTCCCCTGATAGTACAGTGTTAAGACTCTGTGCTTCTACTGCAGGGGAAAAGGATTCGAAATACTGCCATCTCTGTTTTTGAGGGAATCTGAAGCATCTGGGCGGGGGTTGGGTGGGGGGGCTGGGGCTTCCCAGGTGGCACTAGATGTAAAGAATCTGCCTGCCTCTTGCTGGACGCAAGAGGGTTCAATCCCTAAGTCAGGAAGATCCCCTGGAGGAGGAAATGGCAACCCACTTGAGTATTCTTGCCCGGGAAATCTCATGGAAAGAGAAGCCTGGCAGGCTACAGTCCATGGGGTCACAAAGAGTCAGACACGACTGAACCGACTGAGCATGCACACACACAAAGCATCTAGGGAAATTTCCTGCATTTCTCTCTTTACAAATAATGTAAAAAGATGCAGATAAACTGAAGACTCTGGCAGAATATTTGAAGATTCTTCTTCCCTCCCCCCACCACTGGCACTTTTGCTATTTTCGTCTGGATTCTGGATTGTTGACTGATTTTTTAAAAAACTTTCCTCATTCTTTTATTTGGCTGCATCAGGTCTTAATTGCACTGGGTCTTAATTCCGGCAGCACTTGCTATCTTCTGTTGTGGTACACAAACCCCTCTATCGGTGCACAGGCTCTGGAATGCTTGGCTGAGTTGTGGCGAACGGGCTTAGTTGTTTCAATGGATGTAGAATCTTAAGTTTCCCGACCAGGGATCAAACCAGCGTTCCATGCATTCCAAGGTGGATTCTTAACCACTGGACCACCAAGGAATCCCTATTAACTGATTTTTCTATGTTGCCCTAACTGGCCAGTGGCTTGGTACCAAGAGGAAATGGGCTAGAATCAGAGCTCCCATCCCTGCATCTTTCCTCCAATCATGTAATAAGCACTAGATCATGCTTTTGATGAACCGGCACAAAGGCAGGTTCTGCAAATGAATGTAATACAAATACCACAAGTTTTTGTTCTTAATTTGATGTGTGACCAGGTGTAACCATGTGTAACCCATGTGGCTTGTGCTTGGAACAACAGTGACATATGAGGCTGACAAAATGTTCCAGCTAAAAGCAAGTGATGATGGTTTTCCCCACCTGACTGGAAAAAAAAATTTAAATAGATGTCAGTTTTAAAGGTTTTGCATTTATAGGTTTTTCTTAAAACTCTGGTGCCTGCTACCACTTGTCTAGAATAGAATCTGAAGTGACATCGTGTATAATAAGAATAACAGCTAACACTTATGGTCCTTCCCAAGCTCTGTCCCAAGCATTTTCTACATATTAATACATTTAATCCTCCCAGCAACACTCATAAGGTAGGTACTATTATTATCCCCCTTTTACAGATAAGGAAACTGAGGCACTGAATAAGAAAGTAATTTGCCCAAAGTTCACACAGCTCCAAAGTGTGTGAAGGCAGGATGAGTATAGGCAGGCTGACCCCAGAGTCCCCTCACTTATCCCTCCTTATCACATAATTCACTAAATTATTTTTTAATTATTATATATTTATTATATCATTATTCACAGAATTCTACAAGCCAACCCAGGGATCCAGCATTCTGTCCCTGGTGCAGTAAGAATAGCCTGGATCCGGGGCAGGGGCGGGGTTGGTCAGAAATGCCCCATTTGAGTCCCGGCTCCATCACCTACATGCTGGGTGACCTTAGGCAATTTCCTAACCTCTCTGAGATTCAGTTTCATGAAAGAAGCACAGGGTTACAACGAGGAGGAAATGGGCGGCTCACGTTAAGGGCCTGAGCCAATGCCCACCCAGCTAGTGTCTCTGAACCCAGGTGTCTGACTCTGGCAGTCTTGTTCTCCCATCTATTTATTTGTTGATCCATTTGGCAAACACCAGCTGGAGACAGAGGCTGGTTAGCACCCCTGCTTCCAGCTAAAAGTTTTCTTTTCCCCTTCTCTCCCTAGAGAGGCAAAATGACCTCCAAAGAGAGCCAAAGGGGCTTGCCCGTCACACAAGTGGTAAAACGATCTACAGGGCTTCAGACAAGGAGAGAAGACCTGTTGTTGAGAGAGCAGTAAGAGAAGGCTGGCTTTGAGAATAGGCTGGGGCTGGATGGGCAGAGGAAGGCCTGAGGCTTATGGAGTTGAAGGTGCAGGTGGTGAGAGAGAGGGCTGAGTGGAGGAAGGGGGCAGACTGAGCAGGCCCTGAATAACAGGAAACAGTTAGGGTCTCGCTTAACAGGCAATGGCAAATCCATCAAACTTTTGATCTGAAGTCACATGATGAAAAATGCACTTTGAAGTCTCCATGTGCAAGTTGTACCTAGGATTCTTTTTTTTTCTTTAAGATTTTTAAAAATATTTATTTATTTAAATAAATGCTGTGCCGGTTCTTGGTTGCAGCTCCCCCCACCCCCTCCAGGATCATTTGATCTTCACTGTGACAAGTGAGATCTTTTTTAGTTTTAGCATGTGGGATATTTAGCTGTGGTGTGTGGGATCTAGTTCCCTGACCAGGGATCAAACCTAGGCCCTCTATGTTGGGAGTCTAGAATCTTAGCCACTGGACCACCTGGGAAGTCTCACGCCCAGGGTTCTTGAAAGATGTAATGTGCTTAGTCTCTCAGTCGTGTCCGACTCTTTGCAACTGCGTGGACTGTAGCCCACCAGATTCCTCTGTCCATGGGATTCTCCAGGCAAGAATACTGGAGTGGGTTGTCACGCCCTCCTCCAGGAGGTCCTCCCAACCCAGGGATCGAACCCAGGTCTCCCACATTGCAGGCGGATTCTTTACTGTCTGAGCTACCAGGGAAGCCCTGAAAGATCTAAATTGGAAGGCTACTGCAACAGCCTAGGCAAGGAAGCCGCGAACCAAGATAAAGTGTAAAGGATAAAGTTTACAGGCACTGCCTCCTGCACTCCACACCCCTGGACCTGGGATTCCCCCTCTGCTCACACCTTGGCCACCAGCCTTCCGTCTGCTTCTTCTGTTAAAATTTGTCTGTGCCGGGTCTTGGTCATTGCAGTGTGCAGGATCTTTAGTTGCAGTATGCAGGATCTTGTTTCCTGACCAGGGACCAAACCAAGGTCCCCTGCATTGGGAGCACAGAGTCTTAGCCACTGGACCACCGGGGAAGTCCCAGCCTGCCATCTGCTTTTGGCCCAACTCTGTCCTTGCCCCTCCTCTCCTCTGCATCCCCAGTTTTTTGCCTCACCCCACTGATTTGACTACTCCCTCCTGGTTTAACTCCCGGTCAGTGATCCCAGGGCCAACTCATCTGGCTTGGCCTGGAGTTAAAACATTAGTGTCACCACGAGAGTGGAGGCCACCACTCAGAGGAAGGCTCCCCCAGAGGGAGGCGGGACCAGAAAAACATGGAGGTAAATCCATAGGATGCAGCAACTGTCTGGATATTGGGGTTCAAGGGAGAGGGAGCTGTCAAAGTTGACCCTGAGGTTTCCGGTCTGAGTAGGAAGCTGGTGAGACGTGAACAGAAATGGAGCTGGTGGCACCAGAGGAGTTTGAGTTGAGCACATATCCCCAAAATGGAACTGGAACCTGGGGTGGTCTTGGAGCTGGAGAGACGATTGTGAGGACCCAACACCCTCACCAAGTGTAACTGCACTGAGTGATTTCTGTACCAGACGCCTGACGTATATTGTCTCATTTAATCCTCACCACAACCCGAGGGTAGGCACTGTTTTCACTTGACCCAATGAGGAAACCGAGGCACAGCGAGGCTAAGCATCTTGTTCAAGTTCACACAACTAGCTGGTGGCAGGGATGGGACCTGAACCCAAGCTCTAACTCTGAGATCATTTCTTTAAAATAATAATAATAATAATTTATTTATTTACTTAATTTTGGTTGTGCTGGGTCTTTGTTGCTGCACACCAGCTTTCTGTAGTTGCAGTAGAAAGGAAAGGAAAGTGAAGTCGCTCAGTTGTGTCTGACTCTTTGCGACCCTGTGGACCATAACCTACCAGGCTCTTCTGTCCATGGGATTTTCCAAGCAAGAGTACTGGAGTGGGTTGCCATTTCCTTCTCCAGGGGATCTGCCCGACCCAGCAATCGAACCCGGGTCTCCCACATTGCAGGCAGATGCTTTACCGTCTGAGCCACCAGGGAAGCATAGTTTCGGTGAGCAGGGGGCTACTCTTGACTGCAGTGCACAAGCTTCTCATTGTGGCGGCTTCTCTTGTTGGGAGCACAGGCTCTAGGCCCACAGGCTTCAGTAGTTGCAGCACACAGGCTCAGTAGCTACGGGCACATGGAGTTTAGGAGCCCGCGGCATGTGGGATCTTCCCGAACCAGGGATCGAACCCGTGTCCCCTGCATTGGCAGGCGGATTCCTATCCACTGTACCATCAGGGAAGTCCTCTGAGATAATTTCTAAACTAAGAGCTGGTCTTGACCCCCCAAGAACTGGTTCCACAGCCAAACCAGAGGGGCCAGGTGTGGGCCCTGAAGAAGCATCGGACCAGGAGAGGGAGGCCAGAGCTGGGGAAGGAGAAGCCTGGGGAGGGGACTATGAAGCTTCTGGGAGGCCTCCATGTTCCTGTCACTCCCTGCCCCTAGCCCCAGCCTGGGGAGCAGGAAATTATTAATAGTATTATCATTTTGCTGATACAAGGAAATGGGGCCCTGAGACCTCAAGTGACAGGCTCAAGGTCACACAGCCTATTCCTGGTAGAGCCTGGATTTGAACAGGAGGTTTTTTGACTCCAAAGCCTGGCCTGTACCATCCTGCATCCAGCCTCCTCTGGGCATCACTCCTCCCATGCATTCAAATCCCAGGACTCACAGGACTCAGGCCCCCTCCCCCGCCCTGGCGGTGCATGAGACAGGACTTTGCCTCACTCCTCCAGAGTTGTTAGCGAGGGGCAAAGTCCGGAGCTGCTCCAGCCTCCCACTACCCGGCACCTTCAGCACCCTCAAAGATGTGGCCACTTCCAGGCCATCCCTGAATTTCCCAGAGCTCAAGCTCCTTTCTCCCCCAGAGCTCAACTGGGGGACCAGTGGTGGAGAGAGAAACAAGAGTGAGAAAGAGGCCTTTGGAGGGCAGAAAGGAGTGCTTGGGTTCAGAGAGGCTGGAGGGAGACAGGGGTAGGTAAGAGAGTAGCTGGGGACCAGCAGAGACTCGATCTTGAAGGAGGGAGGCTGGGGACAGAGGCGAGATGGGATGCGGGGCTGGGCGGAAGAGGGGCAGAGGGTGGTGCAGGGACACAGGGGAGAGAGGTCTGGGAGGCTTCTTTACCTTCAGGGTCCATGAGAGCTTGGAGCTGGCCGACTGGTGTGTCCACTGCTGGATCCAGTGTTTGGAGAGGCCGGAGGCTGGGGGTGGGGCTGCTGGAGGGAGGTGCGTGGGGCCGGTCTGACCAGCCCCATCACCCCACCAGAGCCCTGCCCCTGTCTGGGGCTCCCTCCTGCCTCCAGGACACTCAACTGCTACAGCTCAGAAATCCTCTCCTCTCTGAGCGGAGGGTTCCTATTCTTGCCAGTCACTAGCCTCCCAGGCCCTGCCCCAGGCTGTGCTCCTTCTGAGGGCTGGAGAGCCTTTTTATAAAAAAAAATAATAATAATTTTATTTATTTATTTTTGGCCATGCTGGGTCTTCATTGCTGCACTGGCTTTTCTCGAGTTGCGGTGAGCGGGGTCTAGTCTCTAGTTTCACTGCATGGGCTTCTCATTGCGGTGGCTTCTTTTGTTGCGGAGCTTGGGCTCTAGGGCATGTGGCCTCAGTTGTTGCGGTACACGGGCTTAGTTGCTCCTCTGTGTGTGGGATCTTCCCAGATCAAACCCGTGTCTCCTGCATTGGCAGGTGGGTTCTTTACTAATTCCACTGAGCCACCAGGGAAGCCCCGGGAGAGCCTTTCTGATGGTGCACTGGGGAGATCCTACTTCCACCCTTTTTGATCTCAGATACCTCTTTACCTTTTTCTGTTCCTCCATTTCCTTAGCTGTAAAATGGGGTAATACCATCCTCATGGTTTCAGATGAGACTCAAGAGAAACTCAGCATATAGCCACTTCCCTTCCCTTCCTTCTTTCCAAAGAACTTTCAGGTCCCCGGGCTTCTGAACAAGAAAACCAGGAAACTGCCAATTATGGTACTGGGACTTCAGGCAAGTTCCTGTTCCAGAAGCGCTGGAGATTCCATTTCTTCCTCGGAACCACCTGCTAAAGTTGCTGGGACCACTTATTGCTAGACCCTGGCCTCTTCCCAGACTTCTCTGATTTCTGCCTCTGCAGCACTCGACCCCAGCAGGACCTGGACTCACATGAGGCAAGCAAGGGTCCTGGGGCACAGAAGTGAAGGCGCTCAAGCTCGGGCCCCGTTCTTGCACCTCAGCTCCCTGCTTGCCTCTTTCTAGTCTACGCTAGTTCCTGACAGCCCTTCTCCGAACCATTTCTCCCTTTTTTCCCCCTAGATGTCATTTTTCTCTTGGTTTCTCTCCTCAAGGCTTGTTCTGTCTCCTGCAGATCCTTCTTCCTCAAATTGTGGTGTCCCCTCAGTGTGGCGAGGACGGTTCCTCTTTTCCTCCTGGCGAGCACACATGCTAAGTCGCTTCAGTTGTGTCCAACTGTGCGCCCCTATGGACTGTAGCCCGCCAGGCTCCTCTGTCCATGGGATTCTCCAGGCAAGAATGCTGGAGTGGGTTGCCATGCCCTCTTCTAGGGGAATCTTCCTGACCCAGGGATTGAACCCATGTCTCTTCCTGCATTGGCAGGCGGATTCTTTACCACTCCCACCACCTGGGAAGCCCCTTCCCTCCTGAGTACATAGCTAAACTACATTTCTCAGCCCCCCAGGAAAAGAGACCACCATGTGATTGAATTCTGTCTGGTGGAATGTGAGCAAAAGTGATACAGGCCACTTCCAGTCTTCCCATGATCCTCCCTAGGAATGGCAGAGCCATAAGATAGAGGGAGCCTGGGTCCCTGAGTGACCTCGTGGAAGGTTGCCCTCCAAATACCAACACTAAATTTTTGCATAAGCAAGAAAAAGCTTCTTTTGAGTTCTACCCCTGAGATTTGGTGGTTACTTATTAATAGCAATTAGCTCGCCCTAACACAAGAAGATTCTCTCCACAGCTCTCTCCTTTTCTCATTCTACACAATGAATGATACAGTTTATGCATTTATCCATCAGTGCCATTATTTAAATTGCGATGCAAACTCAGATGACTCTTTATTTCTCCAGCTCTGATCCCTCCAAAGTTTCAGGTCTCTACTTCTAACATTCCTCCTGACAGTTCTAAAAACAAACTCATGGAGTTTAGTTAGGATTCAGCATTTTCACTGCTGTGGCCTGGGGTTCAACCCCTGGCTGGGGAATTGATGTCCTGCAAGCTGTCCAGAGCAGCCAAAATAGAAATAAATATATAAGTACATAAATACTCATGTTTTCTCCCCAAACTGCTCATCTCTCTGCATTTTCACATAATTGTGTCAGCATCTTCGTCTCCCAAGACAGAAACCTTGGAGTCTAACTTCATTCTTCCTCCCATCATCTCAATAGTCAATTAGTTCTACAAATCTTATTCTCTGGATAAATATATTTCAAGCCTGACCTCTTCTTTTGCCTTAGACCAGACTCCCACCCCATCTAACTTGAACTAGGCTGATGCTCCCATCTCCGGCCACGCTCCTGGATGCCAGTTTTGCTCAAAAAACCGATCTGGCTCCTCCTCACAGTGGGGACGCCCCCACCCTTTCTCTCTGGGTGTGCATCTCTGCCTTGCTTCTGTGTTAACTAAACAAACTGTTTCTCTACATGCTCTCCCACTTGTTGTTGGGCCATGTCTCTAATAATTAACTTTGTACATACAAAAACCAAAGTCAGAAGACATCTGATCTTGCCATGGCTTACGTGAAAAACATTGTTTGCTCATTCTTTCATTCATTTATTCTTTCATTCAGTAAACACATATTAGATAATCATGCCAGGCTCCGGAATCTGGAGTCATAAAGACGACAGGAACGGGGGACACCTTCACATGAGACAGCCCAGTTGTTCTTACTGTCACATGAGGACTGTAGGAGTGGAGCCGAAACTCCACTCCTGGGCATGGAGGCAGCTAGGGCGGCTTCGCAAAGGCAGTGACATTTGAGCAACATCTTGATGGTTAAGAGGAGGTTGGAGGGAAGTCAAGATGTGTGTAGGGTGGGCAAGATGGGGAGTGGGCGGGCTTCAGGCAGAGCACTCGCAAATGCAGGAGTGAGTATGTGGCCCTCTCCATGGCTGGCAGCACTGGGGACCTGGGCTATGGTCTGGCTAGCTGTCCTGAAGACATGAGCTGGGCAGGCAGGTTTGCTAAGCACCCCAGGTCTGGCCATGGTCTGGCTAGCTGTCCTGAAGACACCCACTGGCAGTTTGTTGCTGGGGATATGTAGATGATCTGCAGAATAGCCTGAGTTTTCTGATGGCTAATGGTTGAACCCCAAACATTCCCAGAACAGGAGCAGACTTACGGATGCAGAGGAAAATGAAGTGTAAATATCCACTTTTAGAAATGAGATATCCTTCGAACCATGCTTTGAGACCCTTTTCCTGTCTGCAGAAGTGAATTACATGAGTAGATTTTTCAAGACCAAAATCCTCTTCCACCTGGAATTTGCACTGGACAAAGCTGTATTTGTAACTGATTATAATGTGTGCTTTTGAAAATAAAATAGGAACACGTGTTTTAAAATATAAGATGAAGAATAAGATACCATATATGGTTGGGTGTGTGAGAGAATTCTATTATTTAAGATACTAGAAAGTGCTGGCAATTTTGCAAAAGAGGAAAAATGTTATTTTACCATCAGGACAAAATGAGTATTTTCAATATTTTATTATTTTTTTTATTTAGATAAAAGGTGCAGGTTCCATATCTGGCTGGGGAACTAAGATCCCTCCTGCTTGCATGGCATGGCCAAAAAAAAAAAAGGCACCCAGACATGTGTGGGGAAGACTAGATTTCCACCCCCGCTTGCCCAGGCGTGGGTGGCACAATTCTGGGTGGGTCCCTGGCCACTTTCCGCCACTTCTCTCCCCACCTCTCCCCCACCCCCCCAGGAGCTGACTGACCCAGCCTTTCCCCCTCTCCCACATCCCCTCCGATCCAAACCACCTGGCAGCCACACCACCATGGTGTCCCTCGGCCCCTCCTTTTGTAGGTCAGTACGTCTGCTCTTGGTCACTGCCCCTCTTAACTCAACAACTTCCTCTTTGCAAATTTCCTCTTTGCCCTGGGGAAATACCAACGGCCTCCGGGTCCACGTGGTGCCCAGGGCACTAGCCTGGGCTGGTCTCAGAGATAGTGCAGCTGGGTCTTGTCCCGTTTTCTCCATCCCAGAGCCACAGGGATGCTCCTGGTTCTGGGACTTGTCACAGCTCCCTCTCTCACTGACCCCCCTTTGAGGAATAGAACAGACAAACACATTAAACGGGTAACAGTATCAGCGAGTCCTGGGACTCAGTGTGACCATTGGCGGGGTAGTGGGGTTAGGGGAGGGGATGATGGATGAAAGAGTAGGGGGTGGGAAGTGGGGGAGGGTGTGGCTGGAGGGGTGGGGGAGGGGAAGAGGGGATAGGGGTGGGGGTTACGGGGTACTTGGTGGCTGAGTTGAAGAACCACGCTCAGTCACACATGCAGTCTTTCTCTCAAGCCAGGCCACAGACAGAATTAAATCTTCCACCTCCACCCCATCTGAGCAAAGACAAGGGCGCCTATGTTCTCAGCACCTCCTCAGGATGGCATCTCCCCAGCCCTTCCTGCCCCCTCCCTGCCCCCTCCCTCACACTGTCTGTACTACCCCCCACTGTCCTTCATAAACTTCACCAAGTCCTCGCCTCCTGCACACAAACCGCACGCATGAGTGGACCCATGCAGACGCCAAGACTTCTAAGAACTACACCTGCCCAGAAACTTCTCACCTCTGCTCTTGGGAGGAGAAACAACCGAAGCCTCTGGCCACCTCAGTCCAGAGGTGGGGGGAGTGTGGCAGCTGGGACCGTGGGCCAGTCTAGGGGCCTGGGGCCGTCACAGAAACACTCAGAGCACCGTGGGGTGATACCACCCAGCCCATGCTCCGGGCTGGCCCAGCACAGACCACGGGCACCCAGAGTTACGGGCAGTTCATGGGCTAATCTGGGACAAACGTCCTAATCCATGGGGCCAAATGTACTTTCCAGAGTAATCCTGAAGTGGGAGCTTGCTGGGTTGTCAACTCCTTCCCAGACTCTGGTATCTGCTAAGAAATCATCAGTCCAGGGAGTTTGGCATTTCCGGAGACTCGGCGGCTGGTTTCAAGGACCAAAATGTGGAGAAAATGTGATGGGGAGAAGTAGGGGTTGATGAGGAAGTTTTGCAAGTGTTCAGTGGGTGTAGGCCCTGGGTCTCGGTGCTGGGGGTGGCTGCTGGGTGCGGATGCTGGCTAGAAGAGCCAAGGTTAAGAAGCTGAACGAAGACTGAGGGTGAAGGTGCTGCACTGAAATCCAAAGGGTGCTGGGTGGAAATGCTGGTGATGGATGAAGAGGTTGGATATCAACCTCTTGGTGATGATAGGAGGGAAGGTGATGAAAGCGGGAATGGTTCTGAATCCCAGTCTTGCGATTCTCGAGCATTAAGGGGTCTTCACCTCTTTCGCTTCTGGCCCATTAGAAGTAGGGGCCTCTGCACCCTCATCCTCGTTGCCCACCAGCGGCTCCTCTTCCCCCTTTAAGCTGGAGGCTGGCCCTGCCTTTAGCTCCTCCAGCGCCACGGAGCCCTGGCGAGACTTCCGTCTACCAAAGAAAGTGGTGAGTGTGGGTCGCTGGCAAGACCCCTCCCTGTGGGGGCCATTAGAGTCACTGTTACCTCCAGACGCTCCCTCTGTTGCTGTCATGGCCTCCTCATCAGACACCCGGGCGACCCCAGCCCAGGCATCTACCACCCCGTTGCGTTTTCCACTCCTGCTTAGTGTCAGGACTCCTGTCTTCCGCTTCTGCCGCCGGCGCCACAACAGGATTAATGCCACGAGGACAATGACCACCAGCAGGGCCACAAGCACAGCCACCAGCAGGGTGCCCTTTGTCCCCTGAGCTGGAATTAGTTTGTCCCTCCTGCTTATGTTTGTGGAGGTATTTCGGCTGGACGTTGTTACTCCAGGGCTAGGGGAGCCACTGGTCCCCATGGGAGTCTTCAGAGAGGTAGCTGGCGTGGTGACCAAGAGTCCACTGGTCCCCTTGGAGATCTCAGGAGAGCTAGTTTTCATGATGACAGGGGATCCACTGGTCATACTGATGGTCTTCAGAGAGTTACTTGCCGTGGTGACAAGGGGTTCCCTGGTTCCACTGGAGGTCTCCAGAGAGCTTGTTGCCTTGGTGACAGGAGATCTACTGGTCCCACCAGAGATCTCCAGAGAGCTAGCTGCCATAGTTAATAGGAGTTTGCTGGTCCCACTGGAGGTCTCCAGAGGGCTAGTTGCCATGGTGACAGGGGTTCCATTGGTCCCATTGGTGGTCTCCAGAGGGCTAGTTGCCATGGTGACAGGGGTTCCACTGGTCCCACTGGAGGTGTCCAGAGGGCTAGTTGCCATGGTGACAGGGGTTCCACTGGTCCCATTGGTGGTCTCCAGGGGGCTAGTTGCCATGGTGACAGGGGTTCCATTGGTCCCATTGGTGGTCTCCAGAGGGCTAGTTGCCATGGTGACAGGGGTTCCACTGGTCCCACTGGAGGTGTCCAGAGGGCTAGTTGCCATGGTGACAGGGGTTCCACTGGTCCCATTGGTGGTCTCCAGAGGGCTAGTTGCCATGGTGACAGGGGTTCCACTGGTCCCACTGGAGGTGTCCAGAGGGCTAGTTGCCATGGTGACAGGGGTTCCACTGGTCCCATTGGTGGTCTCCAGAGGGCTAGTTGCCATGGTGACAGGGGTTCCACTGGTCCCACTGGAGGTGTCCAGAGGGCTAGTTGCCATGGTGACAGGGGTTCCACTGGTCCCATTGGTGGTCTCCAGGGGGCTAGTTGCCATGGTTTCACCAGTCATAGTGGGGAATCCTATAGTTTTCGTTACTGAGACACCAGGTATGCTGGGGCCATCAGGGATTTTCATGGGCATTGTTGACTTCTTGGTTGAATCTTCCTGGAAGATTGTTGACTCAGATACAGGACTGCCCCTGCTGGCAGCAGGGGACGTTTCAGGAGAGGACACCACATTGGCTGTATCGGGAGTTGAGGAAAGCGGGAAAGTCTGGTTCCCAGGGTTATCACCCATCTCAGGGACCTTGTTTGTTGTAAGACTGGTTGTCATTGAGTTGAATGTTGGGATCCCAGAGACCGAAGAAAGAGAGCGTGTTGTGGTTTCAGATATCCACAAAGGAGCGCTGTTTGGAGATGCTTCAGTCATGTTTTTTGCCCCCACGCTCCCGAAGAGGAGGAGAAGCAGGATCATTTCCAAAGCAACGGGCGTGAGCAGGAGTTGGGACCTGAGGGTGGGGAAGTTGGAGAAGTAGAACACATAAGGATCTGGGGGTGGGGGGAGGACCGAGCCAGGCCTTCCCCTCCTGCCCACTTCCCTGCCAACTGCCGGGCCGAGCTCTGCGGTTCAACGGCCTTTTCCACCCTTGCTTTCACTAGTGGCAGAAATCACAAGATGCTGGCAGCACCCTCATCAACTCTATCCCACAGGCCCCCTCAGTGTGTTCTAGCCATTGCCCCCCATCCTGCCCTGCCCTGACCCCACGCAGCTCCGACGGCTCCTCGTCCTTTTTTCCCATCATCTGGCAAGGTCTTCTCAAGCCAGAGGCACATTCCCAGGTCCACTGAGGCCCCTGCCCCACCATGTCCCGCCACTTACCAGCTCACTTGAAAAGGGCACAGGGCTGCGACCACGCTGCTCCAACTCCTCCTGAAGCTGGGGCAAGACTGGCGGTCGGGGGCCCCAAGGGGAAAGGAAGTGGCCCTGGCTCCACCCACCCCCCACCAGCATCCTGCCCCACCCACCCCACTCCTACATTGCCGTGTGATGAGAGAGGCATCACTCACTTTTTCAGGGTCCCAGGTGATGACAGGGGCTCTGGGGTCTCAGCTGCAGCAGGTGGGGATGGTGGGCGGTTTCTGGAATGGGGATTCCTGGATCTTCGCTGGAAAATGGGATGGCAAGCTGGTGACTCTGAAACAGGTATAGGGGTCAGAGCAGGGCTAGTGGAGATGGGTGCTTGAAAACCAAGGGGTGTGGAGGAGGAGATGGGAGGGGAAGGCGGTTTCCTTTGCCTTTGTGGTCCCCAAGCTGTGGTGTGCCCCCAAGGCTAGCACTTCTTCTGCCCCAGGAGCTCTCAGGAAATACCAGGGTAAGAGGAAGCCCTCGACTTTGGCTGGGGGCCAGTGAGAGCCTTTGCAGGCCACGTGAAATTCCTGGTGGGCTCTGGACTTCTCAAGAAGCTGGGGGTGGTCACCGCAACAGCCCCAGGCATGGACTGCCTGACTAAATCAAAGTGGTTATTAAGCACTGAATATGCTATGATCTTACCCTTTTAATTTTTAAAAATTGATATTTATTTACTCACTTTTGGCTGTGCTGGGTCTTCGTTGCTGCACAGGCTTTCGGTGGCTTCTCTTGTTGCGGAGCACGGGCTCTAGGGCACGCGGGCTTTGGTAGTTGCTACACGTGGGCTCAGTAGCTGCACCTCCGGGGCTATAGAGCACAGGCTCAATAGTTGTGGGGTATGGGCTTTAGTTGCTCCACAGCATGTGGGATCTTCCCAGATCAGGGATCAAACCTGTGCCTCCTGCATTGGCAGGCGGATTCTTTACCACTGAGGCACCAGGGAAGCTCCCCCTCCTTTTTTCACTTTAATTGGAGGATAATTGCTTTACAATGTCACGTTGGATTCTGCTGTACAACAACATTAATCAGCTCTAATTATATATATAGTCCCTCACTCTTGAGCCCCCTCCCTTTATGCTATGATCTTATTTTTGCAGAAGACTAATAAAAATGTGGGTATTTACATGGAAGACACTGAGAAGATATCTACAGAGGGATTAACAAATTTTGTTGGGTAGGAATGAGCAGAATTCTCTATTTTCTTCTTTGGGTGGTTGCTGTTTTCTCACATTCCTTTAATTTGTAAGCTTTGACTTTTGGTATATGTATGATTTTTTTTCTTTTTTTCCCTTTCTTTTAAAAAAAAATCAAAACTGATATTTATGTTGTGCTCAGTCACTCGGTCATGTCCAACTCTTTATGACCACATGGACTGTAGCCTGAGAGGCTCCTCTGTCCATGGGATTTCCCAGGCAAGAATACTGGAGTGGGTTGCCATTTCCTCCGTCAGGAATTTTTATGTTGCACAAGTAATAATATATGTACATGACATGTGACTGAAACAGGCCAATATTAGGGGCTGGGATTGTACCCAACTCACAAGCTAACGAGTTAGTCTGACAGAGACATGAGACTCCTGAGTCAGAGACACAGAAACCCACCACTCATTGCTCAGCAAACAGCAGGTGCACTGTCTGCTTCAGTTCCGCTTACTCCCCGATTCGCACAGGGGTGAACACGGAGAGGCTTGCCCACAGCTGAGGAACTCTGAGCTTGGAGAATTTCCTTCTTTTTGAGTAGGTGGTAAGCAAACTTGCCCTTGTCCTGAAGGGAGACATTACTTCATCCCTCAGCGTTACTCACTGTCAACACAACCTTGAGAAACTGCCTGGACACAGAATGGCCAGGACCATGTATTGTTGGCATATCAGCAAGAGTGTGAGCTTCACAGGTGGCTCAATGATAAAAGAATGTACCTGCCAATACAGGAGATGAGGGTTCGATCCCTGGGTCAGGAAGATCCCCTGGAGAAGGAAAATGGCAACCCCCTGCAGTATTCTTGCCTGAAGAATTCCACGGACAGAAGAGCCTGGTGGGCTACAGGCCATAGGGTCACAAAGAGGTGGACACAACTTAGAGACTGAGCATGCATAGCAAGAGTGTGCAAGTATGCTCTGGGCTGCAGTGGATTGCCTCTTCCACCAGGCTCCTTGGAAAATGGCTGACCCCAAGACTGGAGCCTGGAAAGTATAAGATGAACCCAAAGAACTATCTTGTTCCCTGATTTCAAGCTACATCTCATGCTACAGTAATCAAAACAGTGTGGCACTGGCATAAAAACAGACACATAGATCAACGAAACAGATTAGAGAACCCAGAAACAAACTCACACTTAATTAATTAATATATCAATTAATTAATCTGTCAATTAACCTATGACAAATGAGTCAAGAATACACTATAGGGAAAAGACAGCCTCCTCATTAAATGGTGTTGGGAAAACTATACTACTTACAAAAGAAACAAACTGTACTACTTTCTCACACCATATGCAAAAGTAAACTCAAAATAATTTAAAAACTTGAATGTAAGACTTGAAACCATAAAACTCCTAGAAGAAAATATAGATGATAATCTCCTTGACACTGGTGTTGACAATGACTTTTTAGATTTGACATTAGAAGCAAAAATAAATGGGACTATATCAAACTAGAAAGCTTCTCCACAAAGGAAACCATCATCAAAATGAAAAGACAACCTACAGAATAGGAGAAAATATTTGCAAATCATGTATCTGATAAGGAGTTAATATCCAAAATACATAAGGAACCTGTGCAACTCAATAACAACAACAAAAAAATCTGATTTAAAAATGGGCAGAGGAAAAAGAAAAATTAAAAAGAATAGAAATGGGCAGAGGACTCAAATAGGCATTTTTTCAAAGAAGACACACAGATGGCCAACAGACACATGAAAAGATGTTCAATATCACTAATCATCAAGGAAATGCAAATCAAAACTGCAATGAGATTATCACCTTGCAACTGTCAGAATGACTACTATCAAAAAGACAAGAGGGTCTTTGGTGATCCAGTGGTTAAGACTCCCAGCTCCCACTGCAGGGGGCATGGGTTCAACTCTTGGTGAGGGAACTAAGATACCACATGACACAATTAAGAATTTGCACATTGTAACTAAAAAAAAAAATTCCACTTCCCACAACTAAGACCTGGTGTGGCCAAATAAATAGAGATTAAAAATAATGATAATAAAGATTAAAAAAGACCAATTTACAACCAACATAATAATAATGGATTCAGTTAAGAATGAATGTTTAAAACCATTGGGTGAAATTGGAGCAGGGAGGTGTGGCATGCACATAGGATATTTTTATAGTGTTAAAGCTATGTATTTATAGTCCACAAGCTATGTATTCATTAAGGGAAAGTAGCAACTTTACAGTGGAGAAAACTAACAGACACTATCTTGAACCAGAGCGATCAAAGTTCACATGACCAGTGATGGGACAAACCCAACAAGAGGCTCCAGATATGATGCGCTGAGAAGGATCACTTCTGTCCTAGCAAACAAATGCAAAACCTGAATCTAATCATTGAGAAATATCCGGCAGATCCAAATTGAAGGGCACTTTACAAAAGCAACAGGCCCTTACTCTTCAAAAATGTCAGTGGCAGGAAGAACAAAGAAAGCCTGAGACACTCTTTCAGAACTTAAAAGAGCAAAGAGGCTTGAGGACTAAATGCAATATGGGATCGTCAACTGGAAAAAAAAGATGCTGTAAAGGACACCATGGGATAACTGGCAAAATTTGATTAGACTGTAGAATAGATAATACTGTTGAGTTAATATTAATTTCCTTGAACTTGATAAGCACATTATGGCTATATTCCTAGTTTGAAGGAAATAACATGTTTAAAGAATGTAGGAATCATGGTGCATAATCCAGCGAGTTCCACTTCAATAGTTTCACACACACAATGAAAACAATAGAAAATTTAAAAATGTGGAAGATAAAAGTAAAGCAAATATGGAAAAATAATGTGAAGTGAGGGGGCTTCCAGGTTGATGAACATACAGAGATGGGGCGAGATGGGGGCGGGGCTTCGCCCCGCCCCCCTCTCCCCCAGACCTTGCCCCTTTCCTCTCTTCCATCTCGCTGTTCTTGCATTATAAACTTTCATAACAAACCGGTTATTGAATATATCTTAACGTTTTCCTGAGCCACTATTTCCCTCTATATATTTAGCACCTGGCCTGATATTTGAGAACTCCACTTCAAAACGAGAAAGCAGAAACGCCTATCTTGCAAATCTCTTCGCAGGTGCCCATAAAAGAAAAGAAAAAAAAAAAGGTTTCTAGTTAGCGGTCATTAACAAAAAAGGTGAATGGTGTCATTGTTTCCCCTAAGTCAGGAACAAAGAGGACTCAGAGCTTCTGAGTTTTTAAGATGTATCCAGATACCATACTGAAAATGTAATTCCATCATTCTTCTATTCTTTGTCGTTTAGTCACTGAGTTGTGTCTCTGCCACCCCATGGACTGTAGTCCACCAGGTTCCTCTGTCCATGGGATTTCGCAGGTAAGAATACTGGAGTGGGTTGTCATTTTCTTCTCCAGGATATCTTCCCGAAACAGGGATCGAACCTGCGTCTCCTGCATTGCAGGCAAATTCTTTACCTCTGAGCCACCAGGGAAGTCCATTATGTGCTTGGGCATCTAATAAAGGGACTTTTTTTTTTAAGTGGTGAAGACATGTGAAAGATCTGCAGGTGTTCACTGTATTATTCTCGGGACTTTTATTACTTGAAAAATTTCAAAATAAAAGAGCATACTGGAAATTCCTTGGCGGTCCAGTGGTTAAGACTCTAGGCTTTCACTGCCAAGGACACGGGTTTGATCCCTGGTCAGGGAACTAAGATCCTGCAAGCCCCATGGCATGCCTCCCCTGACACACACACACAAAAAGATAAAATAGAAAGACCTAGAATCTGATTTCTCTTCCCCGACCTTCACTGTTGTCTCCCTGCTCTCACCCTTGTCTTTCATCACCTCCTTTGGGCTCTTAGCCAAGGAGCAGCCAGAGGGACCTGGGTCAAACATCTGATCTCACCCATCCCCTGCTCTAAACCCTGAGACAGTCACCCACAGCAAAAGCCCAAGTCCTCAAAGTGGACAAGGCCACACTCAATCTGACCCTCCCTCCCTTCCTGCCCTCATTCCCTCTGCTCCTGCCACCCAGGGCTCCAAGCTGTCCCTGGAGAACTGAGCCTGGAGGCCTCTGTGCCATTTGTGAACCTGCCTAGAAGGCTCTTCCCTGTTATGTAAATGGATCAAATGTCACCTTCTCAGTATGTCTTTACCCGGCTACTGAACTGTATTGTGCAGGGGGAGGGGGCTAAAACTGTTCTCCCCGCACCCCAGCCTGAATGACCCCCCTGCTTTCTATGGCACTTTTTATTTACTTTGTTTTTTTTTTTTTTAATATTTTATTTATTTATTTTTGGTTTCACTGGGTCTTTGTTGATGCACATGGACTTTCTTTAGTTTTGGTGAACAGGGGCTACTCTCTAGTTGTGGTACGCAAGCTTCTCATTGCGGTGGCTTCTCTTGTTTCAAAGCACAGGCTCTAGGGCACACTGGCTTTACTAACTGTGGCTTGTGGGCTCAGTACTTGCAGCTCACAGGCTCCAGAGTGCTGGCTCATGAGTTGTGGTGCATGGGCTCAGTTGCCCACGGCCTGTGGCATCTTCCTGAACCAGGGATCAAACTGGTGTTCCTTGCATTGCAAGGCGGATTCTTAACCACTGGATCACCAAGGAAGCCCTCATCGACTTGCTTGGTAAACGGTAGGTGCTCAGTGATGTTTACTGGCTGACAAGGAGTTCTCTGGCTGAGAGAAGGAAGAAGGCGTAGGGTGAAGAATTGTGCCATTGAAGCAAGGACGCCTCAAAGGGACCAGGCGAGGGTGAAACTGCGAGCACTGGGTGTGCCGGTAATTGTGAAGGCTCCACCCAGCCCACAGACCTCCATGAGGTCATCAGAGGTCTGCAGGTGCCAGAGTGGGGCAAGCGACTCGTGTTCTATGAAGATAATATTTCTGCCCTCACCAGGGTTTGGGCTTTCAGCTCTAAACTCCTGCAGGTCTCTGAGGGGCTGTTTCCAGGCAGACATCCAAGTGGACGGGAGCCTGCTCCTCCCTGCCCCTAAGCCTGAGGCCAAGGAAGCCTCAGATGAGGGATCACAGGCACCTGAACTGCCTCACCTACTGTCTGCATGGCCTGGGGTCAGCTGCGTAATCTGTCTCAGTTTCTTCATCTATAAATAGGGACAATAATACTATTTTGAGGGAATTCCCTGGTCGTCCAGTGGTTAAGAACCTACATCGCAATGCAAGGGACATGAGTTTGATCCCTGCTCAGGGAGCTAAGTTTCCCTCATGCTGTGTGGCACGGCCAATATATACATGTACACATATACTATTTTTCAAAGTTATAGGAGAATTAAATTAGATAGTGTAGGGGGGCAAGGCAGTCCCTTAGTAAGAGCCTAGTAAACAATAACTGATGTGTACAAGCTGTGTTGTGATGTCCCATCTAATCCTCCAAAGCCTGGGCCCTTTCCTCCCATCCACAGCCCTCTCCAGGAACAGGGCTGACAAGTCAGGCGGCCTTCCCTCCCTGCCACCCGCTCCCTCCCAGGGACTTTCTATCTGGTCAGAGGGGTGTTTATGTACTATTAATTTATCATTGAACATAATGGTTTCTCACTTTTTATCAAAGTAATGCATATTATAAGCACAGAGTGTTTATCATGGAGGGTAATACTCCTCCCCTTTCCCTCCCAAGTCCTAGTCCTGGAAAGGAACCATTCTTTAATCTCCTTAATTTAATCTAGCCTCAATTCTTCTGGTGGCTCCATATTCCTCAACATGTTAATTCTACTGTTTCTAGAAGTATTCTTCCTGCCTGCCATTAATCCACTGGCTTCCAGCTCCAACAGAAAAGTATTTGACTCACTGGCCCCGTCCCACCCACTTCCCAGGTCAGCGCCATCCCTCTTTTCTAGGCCCTCTGTAACTGTAACTACAGTTGTTTTTGTTGCTGTAAATTTAGTAGCTCATGGTCATTTTTGGAGTCAGCTGTCATGTGTGGCGAGATGATGGTTGGAGAGAACTCTGAGGCCAGACTTCCTAGGGCCAGAACCCCAGACTCAGCCGCTGACAGAGTGTGTGACCCTGGGCAACAAAGGTCACCTTCCTGGGCCTCAGGCTACTCAGCTGTGAGAAGGGTTAGCCTTGTCCTAAGGATTCCGTGAGCTAAGCCAGGGTAGCTGTGCCATCAACCTGTTAAAGAGGACAACTCGACTGAGGACCTAACTGGCTTTATACTAAACAACCCCTGAGTCCAGCAGCATCTCACCTAGCCAGGAGAAAGGCGCTCTGAGGGGCTGTGCAAATGGAAGGCTTTTATAGGCCTAAGTTGGACAGGATGAGGAGGCGATTAGCCAAAGAAAGAAAAGGATTATTTTAGATTAGATTATTAGATTATTTCCTTAGGACAGGGGTCAGGAAAGATAGAAGTCTTATCAAGGAAATTACCTCACTAGTGTTGATCAAGAAATTCCAGATTGGTTAATTTAAACTTTCATGCCTGGGAACAGCTGAAACTGTAATCAGGTTAGGTATTAAGTTTTGGTTTGAGTGACTTGGCTTAACACAAGTGGACTCCATTTGAGGCCTGTTGCCTCATTTTTAACAGATCATAAGTTCCATGTAAATGTTGGCAATTATAAATCCTTATTTAGAAAAATATTTATTTATTTATTTATTTATTTGGTCATGCCAGGTCTTTCTGCAGCATGTGGGATCTAATTCCCTGACTAGGGATCGAATCTGAGCTTCCTGCATTGGGGGCATGGAGTATTAGCCACTGGACTACCAGGGAAATCCTTTTTTTTTTTAACTTTTTTTTTCTTTTTTCTAATGTCAGTGGCTGGAAACTTTTATTTATTTATTTATTTTTGGCTGCACCATGCAGCATGCAGGAATCTTAGTTCCCCAACCAGGAACTGAACCCCATGCAGTAGAAGTGTAGTCTCCTAACCACTGGACCACCAGGGAGTTCCCTCTTATATAGCAAATTCTTGACTGTCACTTTCCTGATCTCTCTTCTGCCTAGTTTCTGATATGTGTACATTTAGTTTTATAATGCTTAAAGTAGCTAATACTTGCATTCTCTTCTTTGCATCGTCTAGAGCTGTACTGTCCAATACAACACCAATTAGCCAAGTGGGACTATTTTAATTTAAATTAATTAAAATTCATTAAGATTTAAAATTCAATGGAGAGAAAGATGTGGCTTTTACACACACACACACACACAAATGGAGTACTACTCAGTCATAAAAAGAATGAAATAATGCATTTGCAGTAACATGGATGGACCCCTAGGGATTATCACACTAAGTGAAATAAGTCAGAGAAAGACAAATATCATATGATATCACTTATATGTGGAATCTAAAAAAAATGATACAAATGAACTTCTTTATAAAACTCAGTCATAGAAAACAAACTTATCTCTCTTTCCTCCGCTGCCGCTAAGGTGCTCGGTTCTTCCGAGGAAGCTAAGGTCGTTTTGGGGTGAGGCCCTCACTTCATCCGGCGACTAGCACCGCACCCGGCAGCCCCCACCTAGCACTCGCCTGCACCATGGCCTCCGTCTCGGAGCTCGCTTGCATCTACTCTGCCCTCATTCTGCACGACGATGAGGTGACGGTCACGGTGGATAAGATCAATGCCCTCATTAAAGCAGCCGGTGTAAATGTTGAGCTTTTCTGGCCAGGTTTGTTTGCAAAGGCTTTGGCCAATGTCAACATCGGGAGCCTCATCTGCAACGTGGGGGCTGGTGGACCTGCCCCGGCAGCTGGTGCTGCACCAGCAGGAGGTCCTGCCCCAGCCACCGCTGCTGCCCCAGCTGAGGAGAAGAAAGTAGAAGCAAAGAAAGAAGAATCTGAAGAGTCTGATGATGACATGGGCTTTGGTCTTTTTGACTAAACCTCTTTAGTAACACATTCAATAAAAAGCTGAGCTGTTAAAAAAAAAAAGAAAGAAAACAAACTTATGGTTATCAAAGGTGAAAGGGATGGGGGAGGGATAAATTAGGAATTTGGGATTAACAGATACACATCACTATATATACACAATAGATAAATAACAAAGACCTATTTATAGCACAGGGAAACTATATTTAATATCTTATCATAACCTATACTGGAAAATAATCTGAAAAAGTATATATTATATAATATACATATTTTTATTCTATATATTATATAATATACATATAGGATAAAAGAATATATACATATAGGATAAAAGAATATATACATATAGATTCCCAGGTGGCACTAGTGGTAAAGAATCCGTCTTCCAATGCAGTAGACATAGAGATGTGGGTTCAATCCCTGGGTGGAGAAGATCCCCTGGAGGAAGGCATGGCAACCCACTCAAGTATTCCTGCCTGGAGAATCCCATGGACAGAGGAGCCTGGTGGGCTATAATCCACAGGGTTGCAAAGAGTCAGAACATGACTGAAGCCACTTAGCATGCATGTGGTGTTGTATGGCAGAAACCAACACAATATTATAAATCAACTATACTTCAATTAAAATTTTTTAGCTAATTAATTTATTTTGGCTACAACAAAGATGCTGCTGAGAATGGGCTTTCTCTAGTTGCGGCAAACAGGGGCTACTTTCTAGTTGCAGTGTGTGGCCTTCTCATTGTGGTGGCTTCTCTTGCAGAGCACAGGCTCTAGGGAACGCGGGCTTCAGTAGCTGTGGTGCACAGGCTTAACTGCCCCGCGGCATGTGGGGTCCGCCCAGACCAGGGATGGAACATGTGTCTCCTATGTCGGCAGGCAGATTCTTAACCACTGGACCACTGGGAAAAACCAATGTAAGACAAATTGTTTTAAAGATTTAAAATTCATTTCCTCGGTTGCAACTAGCCAGCCACATTCCAAGTTCTCAAAAACAACACATGACCAATGGCTTCACTGTACTGGTTAGCACAGAAGTAGAATATTTCAATTATCTCAGAAATTCAAGATCAGCACTGTCTGATCTAGAGTCTGGATCAGCAATGTCTGGTCCAGGGTTTGAGTCTAAAAATGGAACACTATTCATTTTCTTTCCTTTAAACATTATACCAATATTATTCAGTGCACAGTCTAATAATTTACTAAGATAACCCACTCTTAATTATGCTTCTTTATTTTTTCCTAGAATTTCTAATTGCTTTTCCTAGTTGCTTCCTCTGAGTGGCCTACCTGTCCCCCTGCCTCTCCTCATGGCTACACAGCTTCATCCTGGGACTGGTGATTATTTCTCTTGAAAGTGGAATCCCCTGTTACCTGAACTGTACATCCTTCTTTCATGATTTATCCCTCATTTTTGTTGGAACACATTCTCAAGTCACTTCCTAAGAAAATGACCTTCCTAAGAAGAAGTTAAACTTTCTAAATAATCTTACACCCTAATATGTCTTTAATTTATTCTTTTACTTGCTTGATACAGAATTCTTGGCTAAAAATCATTTTCTTTAGAATCTAGAGGGTGTTGTCTGATCTTCTTCTACTATCTGAATACTTGATTTTTCTGCTGAAAAGTCTGATGCTAATCCAGGAGTTTTGTCTCAAAAAAAAAAAAAGGAAAAATTGAATGCTTTCAAGTTGGGAAACCCTACTCCAGTACCTAAATCCCCAATTAGCTTTATTAGTTCACTCTAAAGTATGAATATACTTAAAATAAATACCAGACAGTAAAAAAAAAAAAAAAAAAAAAGCCCTTGAAATGTGAAAAGAAAGTGCCCAGATTAACCAACCCCGTCATCCATCCTGCCTTCCTCCTTCCTAAGAGAACCCCAGTTCATTCAGATGGCCACCCTTTCTGCATATCAGGGACACTGACCCCCTCTTTCAGTTCCAGGAGAAAGTCTGATGAATCTAAAGTAACCACCACTACTTCCACCCACGATTGGATCAGAAAAGAGAATGTGACCCCATTCTAGCCACTGAGTTGCAAGCTTATAAGGTTTGAAAGTTCTTCTTTGCCTAAAACAAAAACAAACAAACAAACAAAAAAAGAGGAGAAATGACTTTTCTTTCCTACCACATGATTAAAACACATCCTACAGTGTAAATCTATGGCTGATTCATATCAATGTATGACAAAACCCACTGAAATGTTGTGAAGTAATTAGCCTCCAACTAAAAAAAAAAAAAAAAAAAAGAATCCATAATGGTAAACAAGAAAAAAAAAATAAATAAAAATACAGTCTTGTAAAATAAAAAAAAAATAAATAAAACACATCCTACAACTCTGAGAAGAACCAGCCCTAGGATGCAGACAATGTTATGGGTGCAGAAAATGGAGACGAACAGCATGGGATCCTGGAGGCTTTATAAAAACCCAGTCAGTGAGTCCTGAGTCCCCTTCAGTCCCCTTCTATGGGTTTCCTATTAGATGGTAAAATGGCAAAATACAAAATCAGTACATAAAGATCAACTCTGTTTACATATACTAATAACAGACTATCAGAATGAAGAATTAAGAAAACAATCCCATTTATAATTGCATCAAAAAGAATGAAACACATAGAAATAGATTTAACCAAGGAGGCAAAAGATCTGTACACTGAAGACTATAAGGCATTCATGAAAGAAACTGAAAAAGACAGAAAAATGAAAATATATTTCATGTTCATGGATTAGAAGAATTAATATTGTTAAAATGTCCATACCACCAAAAATAATCTAGATTAAATGCAATCCATATCAAAATTCCAGTAGCATTTTTCACAGAAATAGAACAATTCTAAAATTTGCAAGGGATCACAAAAGGCCCCAAGAGCCAATGTGGGCTTGAGAAAGAACAAAGCTGGAGGCATTACACCTCCTGACTTCAACCTATATTACAAAGCTACAATAATCAAAGTAATATGGCACTGGCATAAAAACAGACACACAAATCAATGAAACAGAATAGAGAGCACAGAAATAAATCCACAAAATATGATCAATTAATTTACAACAACAAACCTAAGAATGTACAATGAGGAAAGGAAAGTTTCTTCAATTAATGGTGTTGGGAAAACTGGACAATCACATGTAAAAAAATGAGTCTTTGTTGTTTAGTGACTAAGTCGTGTCTGACTCTTTTATGACCCCATGGACTGTAGCTCACCAGGCTCTTCTTTCCATGGGATTTTTCAGGCAAGAATACTGGAGTGGGTTGCCATTTCCTTTTGCAGAGGATGTTCCCAACCCAGGGATTGAACCTGCATCTCCTGAATTGGCAGGTGGATTCTTTACCACTGAGCCACCAAGGAAGCCTTAACCTGCACCCTTATCTTACATCATACACAAAAAAATAACTCAGAATGGATTGAGGCTTGAAACCATAAAACTCCTGGAAGATAACATAGGCAATAAGCTCCTTGACATTGGTCTTGACAATGACTTTTTGAACTTAATACCAAAAACAAAAGTAAACAAGTGGGACTACACCAAACTAGAAAGTTTCTGCACATCAAAGAAAACTACCAATAAAATGAAAAAGCAGGGACTTCCCTGGTGGTCCAGTGGTTAAGAATCCACCTTCCAATGCAGAGGACTCAGGTTTGATCCTTGGTCAGGGAACTAAGATCCCACATGCCGAGGAGCAACTGAGCCCACACACCCCAATTAAGACCCAACGCAGCCAAACAAACAAAATCCAAAGCTAAGAAAGAGCAAGTAGAGTGACGAACTCCACATTTGACTATGAACTTCCTGGGGCTGACCCCCAAAGGGACAATTTATATGATGAGTTCTCCTATTCAAGGAGGAGGAAATACAGCAGTTCCTCAGAAGCGTCCGGTGTTTTCCTGGTGCTCACTTATAAAATTACTTTTCACATGAGAATATCCTTCATGCTGGTTAATGTCAGGGATGACATTAACCAACAACATGTCAGTCGTGAGTAAGGGTCTAGGCCTTGAAGGCAAACATTCTAGCCTGATTCCCTGACATTAACTGTGTGAAGGTGGGCACATTTCTTTTCTTTTTCTTTTTATGGCTGTGCCACGCGGCTTGCAGGATTAGTTCCCCAAAGATGGAACCCTGGCCCCCTGCAGTTAAAGCACTGTGTCCTAACCACTGGACCACCAGGTAATTCCCTTGGGCACATTTCTGAGTCTGAGTTTTCTAGACCTTTGAAATGAGAATAAAGAATCTACCTCACAATGTTATTTAATTTGTTCATTTATTTCATAAATATTTGTTGAATGCTACAGTAAATTCCCCAGTGACTCAGCGGCAAAGAATCTGCCTACAATGCAGATGATGCAGGAGATGTGGGTTTGTTCCCTGGGTGGGGAAGATCCCCTGGAGGAGGGCATGGCGACCCACTCCAGTATTCTTGCCTGGAGAATCCCATGCATAGAGAAGTCTGGCGGGCTACAGTCCATGGGGTCGCAAAGAGTCGGACACAACTGAAGCCACTAAGCATGAAAGCAACCATGAGTTAGGCTTAATTTATAATCATGAACCAAAGAAAGCGCCAGCCACCTGTCCTGGAGGTGACCATCTCCCAAGGGGAGACAGAGTCTAGACAAATCTACAGTGTTTGCTATTATGGAGAACAAAGTCAAATCAAAGACCCTATCAGCAGATCTTGCTTGGTGTGTTCTGGGAACCCCAAGGAAGCCAGCATGTCCGAAGCAGAGCACATGCCAGGGAGAGGGTGGGAGAGGAGGTCGAAGAGAAAATAGGGCCAGATCCTGAGGGCAGGAGTTCCTGCACTGGGTCAGGTGAGAGACGAGGGAGTCTGAACCAGGATGATGGGCAATGTGGAGGGCAGTTATCAACTGTCGCCTATCTTCTGAGGTAGAACCAATGGAATTTCTTAGCCTATTAGATTTGGGGGTGGAGGGTGTTGTGAGAGAGGGGATCTGACAACACCAAGATTTCTGTTGCAACTAATAAGAACCAAATTGTGGTTTTCTGATACGGGAAGGCTGGGGATGGGGCAGGTTTGGGGGAGAAGATAAAGAATTCATCTGGGAACATGCTAAATTCGATATGCCTCTTAGACACCCAAGTGGAGGTTTCAAGTAAGCAATTCTCTATGAGCTCCTACCAGCAAGTAAGGAAGTCCCAGAAGACACCCACACTGAAGGTGTGAATTTGGGGGTCATCAGAATATGGTTGGTATTTAAAGCCATCTGTCCAGATGAGCTCAGCTCAAGAGTGAATGTTGATGAAGAGATGAGGACATGTGAGATGGGTGTTACCCCAGTGAAGAATGGGCCACAGTGGCTCAGAGAGGTTAAAGTGACTTACCTAAGATCACAAAGCTGGTATGGGGTAGAATATGCATTCACAACTAGGTCCTAGTACTGCATTCAAAACTAGGTCTTAGATCTTTAGTACTGCTTTAGAGTTGTCATTGTAGTCTTCCGTTTATCCAATTTGACCTGGGGCTATCATTAAGAGTGTTTAAAGGAAAAAAAAAAGAGTGTTTAAAGGGTTTGTGTGCAAGCATGCTAAGTCGTTTCAGTTGTATCTGACTCGGTGCAACCCTCTGCACTTTATGTATAGTTGATTTACAATGTTATGTTAGTTTCAGGCATACAGCAAAGTGATCAGATGTGTATATATATTCGTGCAGGCTAAGTCACTTCAGTCGTGTCCAACTCTTTGCGACCCTGTGGACTACAGCCCACCAGGCTCCTCTGTCCATGGGGATTCTCCAGGCAAGAATACTGGAGTGGGTTGCCATGCCCTCCTCCCAGGGATCTTCCCAACCAGGGATCAAACCTGTGTATCTTATATCCACCTGCATTGGCAGCAGGTTCTTTACCATGAGCACCACCCTCTACGGGGAAACCCTTAGAGTTTAACTGGTGTTTAACTGGTGGGCTCTAAAGCCCTTGATGTTTCCATCTGAGCTTTGAGAAAAGCCAGAGAGTCCAAGTTTGGGCTTCGAGGTCTGATGGGATTCCTATACACCGAGACAGTGAAGATCTGTGTGCTTTACAAAGCCAGAGGTGGTAGGAATTTAAATACCAGATTTTGGAAGTTAGAGGACCTGGCTAACCAGGTATTGGCCATTAAGACATGTTTTTGGATCCATTCCAGCCCCAGAATAATGAATGAAGTACTCAGTACACCCCTGCAGCTTTCCTCCAGTCAGGAAAATGTCACCAACGGGTGTCACCAACTGCTTGCCCTCATCCCAGCTCTAAATTGAAGGGAATGGTAAAATGATAAATGACAAATGGGAAGATGGTAAATGATTAAACAAAGATAATGCTTGTCTCTCCAGGAATGCTATAAGATTAAACAAGAAAATGTCAGTGAAATCACCCAGCTTAAGTCAAGCTCTGGCACAGAGTTGAATTTCTTCTCCTGCCTCGGCCATTAAAGAATCTCAGCAGAGATCTCTCAGAAGCCATAAGACTTCCAAGGGTCCCCTCTTGCCTCTGCCCCAGGAACTTGTTCAGTTTGACACATCCTACCTAGGAAGTGGTTTTCAGAGTTCCATAGACCCTGGGGTTCAGAAGTGGTGCTTTGGGGCCTGTCACCCTAGCCTGATTTGTCATCTGCCTTCCACCCCCCCAGATCCCTTCTCTGCCCTGCTTTCTACCCTGGAGGCCCTCTTGCTCTCTGGCTCCCACTTGGGTTCAGCTAAAGGTAGGACAGGCTGGAGATCAGAGGGAAAGAGAAGAGAGGACATTTCTGCCCCGCTCTGGTCACACCTCCGACTTTATCTCCCTGCTCATGTCTATAGCATCTGTGAGGTGACCTCCTATTATATTGTGATTCGAAATAAGAAATATATATTTGACCTTTGTTTCATTTCTGGCACAGAACTCCCCCAAGCCACACACGCACACTGGAATTGATGATCAGAATTTTATTCCCTCCTATATGTCTCCAGCTTTCACTGGGGTTCAGTGACACTATTTCTTCCCTTAAATCCTGGAATTGGTAACATTTCCCTTTATTGTTAGCCTCTGGGGGCTTCAACATTCTTTGCAGATTCCTTTAATCATACCTATAACTCTACCAGGAGTCCCTATATTAAAGCCTCTGGAATTGTGCTGTCCCATACAATAATCACTGCAATTTAAATTCAATTTAAATTGCAATAATTAAAATTAAATACAATTTGGGACTTCCCTGGTGGTCCAATGGTTAAGAATCTGCCTTGCAATGAAGGGACACTGGTTCGATCCCTAGTGGGGGAACTAAAATCCCACATGCCTTGGAGCAACTAAGCCTGAGAACCACAACTAGAGAGTCCTCACTACACAACAAAAGATCCCTCATAAAGCAAGGAAGATCCTGTGTGGCACAACTAAGACCTGATGCAGTCAAACAAAAAAAAGAGCCACTGGCCCAAGCAATCCCTCCATTACCCCCCATGGAGTCACTCTGGCTACTCCTTCAGGAAACTCCAGAAGGCCCCATATTCCTGCTACTGATGGGTTTACACCCAGATAGAAACTGGAGAATGGAATGGCAACCCACTCCAGTATTCTTGCCTGGAAAATTCCATGGACAGAGGAGTCTGGTGGGCTACAGTCCATAGGGTTGCAAAGAGTCATACATGACTGAGCACACATGAGTTTACGAGAGCAATTGTACACCCTGCCCTTGTGTTATCATGAGGACTAATTTATATGAAATTTAGTCTAGTGCCTAAGTGCACAGTATTAGTACTTAATAAATGTTGGCTATTATTATCATGCCTGCTTCCCAGGTGGCAATAGTGGTAAAGAACCCAACTGCCAATGCAGGAGATACAAGAGACACAGTTTTGATCCCTGGGTCAGGAAGATCCCCTGGAGAAGGGCTAGCAACTACTCCAGCATTCTTGCCTGGAGAATCCCATGGACAGAGGAGCCTGCCAGGCTACAGTCCATAGGGTCACAAAAAGTCAGACACAACTGTAGTGACTTACATTATTATCACCACCAAGGCAATTTCAAGAACAATCAGAAGACAAACCTCCAGTGGGCTTTACGTAGGTGTTACATGTCCTGCTTGCTTGTAAATCTCAGAATAGCTGGTGGCTGTAGGGCCACAGGTAACCTGCTGTAACAGAACAGGACCCTATGGGGCCGTCCTAGGATTGCTCCCTGCCTATCCTCTGCCTGCCTCTTTACTATAGAAAAACTTTAGCCTCCGAGGTCTTCCCAGAGTTCCAAAGAATAAATTTAATCAGAGAAATGAGAAAATGCAGGAGCAAAGGAAAATAGTCAAACAAGACAAAATAATAGTAGTTTAGGCATTGAACAAAGTCAAGGACCTTTAGTTCCCTCTCTTCTCAAGGGCTACAGATAATACTTTGATCTATTTTGCAGATACTTTCTATTTGCAGAAATCCCCTCCAGGTGGAAGAAGTTCGCTGTATATTGCCCACAAGCATGTAGACCCCAGACAGGTTGGAACCAGAAGGTTGATGATGCTGACTTCAGTTACCTCACTGCCAACCAATCAGAAGAACGACCACACGCTGATTGTGGGCTCTGCAACCCTCTCCCCAACATGTAGCCCCTTCCTCTTTTCCTTATATAATCTCCAAGCAAAAACTTGGGGAATGGGGAGTTGGTTCTTTGGGATATGAATCCACTTTCTCCCTAGGATTGCTGGCTTCCTCAATAAAGCTGTCTTTCCTTATGTAGCACTTGTCTGATATTGGACTCTTGAGCAACGAGCAGCCAAAACTGAGTTCAGTAACAAGCCCATGGCCATGACACTCAAGGACTGGCTCCTTCCACCACTGTTTCCCCATGCCTGCCTCTAGCCCACATGGCATAGGTGCTTATGAACATAGAGAATGGGGGCTTTCTGCTGACCTCCATGGAGAACTCTGGGGACATTTGTAGAAAACCAAAACCTGCCCTCTACTGTTTCAACTGCCACTGATCTGGTGGTACAAGATAGGGCTGGGCTGGGGTGCAACATAGTGTAACCAGAGAGCCTGCCTGGAGCTCTGACCAGAATGGAGTAACAGGGGCTGGATGTACCTACTTTAAATTTTTTATTAATTTTGATTTTTTAAAATATTTATTTATTTGGCTGCATCGAGTCAAAGTGGACAAGTATGGGAACTTTCTCGTTGCAGCATTCAGGCTTCTCTAATTGAGGCACTTGGGCTCTAATGTGTTCAGGTTTAGTAGTTGTAATGCGTGGACTTGTTTGTCTCTCGGAATGTGGGATCTTAGTTCCCCAACCAGGGATCGAACCCACATCGCCTCTGTCTCCTACATTTCAGGCAGATTCTTTATCCACTGAACCATCTGGGAAGCCCTCCAGTCCTGTCTAAGGAATTGTAAAAACAAGCCTTGAAAGCATCAAGCTGTTTCCAAGGCACTATGACCCCCCCACTCCCAAACTTCTTGGCCAAGTAATATAACTGGTTTTTAATTAATTAATTATTTTTGGTTGCACTTGGTGTTTGTTGCTGCGTGTGGGCTTTCTCAAGCTGTGGTGCACGGGCTTAGCTGTCCCCCAGGCCTGTGTAATCTTCTCTGACCAGGAAACAAACCTGTGTCCTCTACATTGACAGGCGGATTCCCTGGATCACCACGGAAGTCCCAACATAACTGTTTTTGAGAACAAAGTTCAAAATATTTAAAGGAGGAGGTTGCCACCTATGTTTGAGTGAGGAGGTCAGCAAATCCTCTCCCCCAAAGTAACTATAAATCTGGGCAAAATAGATAAAACAGTCACTTTGGAGCTCTGTAACTGACCAAACATGTGCCCCAATCTAAGAAGGAATTGACTTGAAAACTGCTCAACTTTGAGTTAGAACTGTGCGAGGCTGTTCTTGTGTTCTTGCTTGAGGCTGCTTCATCTCACCCCATCCCAGCTGCCAAGGTGGGACAGTCTTGAGGACCAGCAGATTCACTGATGAAGGAGGCTCATTGGCTTTAGAGATGCAGACAGTGCCCACACCAAGCAATGTTGCTGGTAGAAGTAGTCAAATTGGGGGTGTGCAAGTGAGAAGAGCCAATGCTTTTACTAGCCTGATGTTATGGTTGAGGTTGAGGCATGCATACTCCTAGTTGAGGCTGTGTGTATTTGCAGCAGAGGGCAGGGGGGCCCACTCCACCCTTCCACGCTTGGCTAACCCTGGGGCCACATGCACAAAGAAGCTTCAAAAGGGCTCAGTGGAAAGTAAAGCTGAGGCCAACTTGCAAACAGCTTCAACTTTGTACTCTCCTACCCACACACAGATCTGTTGGCAGAGGACAGAATTCTCACTGATGCCAGGTAACTGAGTACAGCCTCCATTCAATTAGTGGCTGACCATTAAGTGACACTGACACAGAGGTCTTCCTAGGAACCCAAGCTTAAAAATAAAAACATCAATTGGTTAAAAAAATATAACACAAAAAAACAGGGTAGAGACCATTGCCACACACCATGAAGGAGGTAGATTTCACAGATACTGCCTACCAGGCCAATTAATAAACAAACAAACCATGACAACAACAACTTTTAGGGGGCATCAGTCCAAACTCAGTGGGGAAAAAAAAATGTAATAGACCAAGCGTTCGAAGTACTTATTATAAATATGTTCAAAGAACTAACAAAGAAAAGTGTGAAAACAAAACAAAGGCTCAACGCATGACAACAATCAATCAAGAATAGATCACCTTGAGAAGGGGGAGAAATCATGGGCTTTTCAAAGGAAAGAAGTTCTGAGACCTGCTACAACATGGACAAATCTTCAAAACAGTATGCTAAGTGGAATATGTCAGTCACAAAAGGGCAAATTCAGAGAAACAGAAAAAATGGAGATTACCAGGGATTGAAGGGAGAGAGGAATGGGGAGTTTTTTGTTTAGTTAGGGTACAGAGTGTCTGTTAGCATGATGAAAAATTTCTGAAGGACTTCCCTGGCAGGTCCATGGTTAGGAATCCGCCTGCCAACATGGGAGACAAAAGTTTGATCCCTGGTCTGGGAAGATTCCACTTGTCGTGGAGCAACGAAGCCCAGAAGCCACAACTACCAAAGCTTGAGCGCCCTAGAGTTCATGCTCTGAAACAAGAGAAGCCACCGCAATGAGAAGCTCAAGCACCGCAACTAGAGAAAGCCCACACGTACAGCAATGAAGACTCAGCACAGACAAAAATAAATAAATACATAATTTTTAAAAAATTAAAAAAAAAATAGGCCATAAATTGGGTCAGATCTCTCACCAAAAATCCTGGCTAGACTTCAGGATCGCACAAGCCTGGGTCCTAATCTTCACTCTATCATTTTCAGATTCTTCAATATGGGGCAGGTTAGTTTTCCTCACCTCTCTGAGCCTCATTTTTCTCATCAGCAAGATGGGGAAAATAGGTAGCTAACTAGTAGGTTGTTGGGAAGATGAAACATAATACTCCTATTTAGATACTTAAGAAATGTCAGAAATTCCCTGGTGGTTCTGCGGTTGGGACCCTGCGCTAGCACTGCTGAGGGCCTGGGTTCGATCCCTGATCTGGGAACTAAGATCCCACAAGCCGCATGACATGACCAAAAAAGAAAAGGAAAAGAAAAACAGATGTCAAATGACTTCCTTTTCTCTTATCAAATAGAGATGGGTTTAGAGTAGGAAGTCTGAGACAGATAAGAAAGAGGCCTTTAGGTCAGAGGGCAAAAGCCCACATCGTGTCCAAGTGACTGTGGAAAGCTTGAAATAGAGAAATGTGTCCAAAACAGGGAGCCACAGGGACGGACACCACAGAGAGTTGAGTGGTGCAGAGACATGTAGGGTAGTGGGTGGAGAACAGGAAAGTGAGAACAAGGATGATAGTATCAGAACAGGAAGACCAGATGCTGCCCAAGCAAATCTCAGACAGCATCAGCATCTGCAGCTAGATTTTACACACTTGTCATATGCAGGATTTACACAGAGAAAGTGTCAGTCACTCAGTTGTGTCCAATTCTTTGCAACCCCATGGACTGCAGCCTGCCAGGCTCCTCTGCCCACGGGATTAACCTGGTAAGGATACTGGAGTGGGTTGCCATTTCCTCCTCCAGCGGATCTTCCCAACCCAGGGATGGAACCCGGGTCTCCTACACTGCAGGCACTACACCGTCTGAGCCCCCAGGGCAGCTGTGGCTTACACAAGGAGGGGGGCCTTACCTGCAGGGCAGGCTGGGCCAGACAAGCCTCCTGGAGAACAGGGATGTGTCGGTCCCTGGCCAGCCAACTGGAGATGTGAGCTGGGATGTTCCCCCTGAAGGGGGTTGGTGGTGGTCTGTGAAGTGGTGAACCTACCACAGTGAAAGTGTATCATTGAACTTGGGGAATAGTCAAAAAGGACCAGGAGCAGCCCAGCCTCTGTGGGGAGTTCAGAAATGGCTACTGACTTTGTCCATTATTCACCCTGGGATCACGCGCAAAACGTACATGCTCTGACTCCATGAACTGCAGCCCGCCAGGCCCCTCTGTCCATGGGATTTTCCAGGCAAGAATACTGGAGTGGGTTGCCATTTCCTCCCCCAGGGATCTTCCCAAAACAGGGATCAAATCTGTGTCTCTGTGTCTCCTGCATTGACAGGCAAATTCTTTACCACTGAGCCACCTGGGAAGCCCTCCGTGTGTAAAACATCTGCTACTAAATCCACTCTTGAGGGAATTCCCTGGCAGTTCAGGGGTTAGAACTCTGCACTTTCACTGCTGAGGACACAAGTTCAATCCTGGTCAGAGAACTAAGATCCCAAAAGCCTCTGGATATGGCCAAAAACAAACCAACCCACCCTTGAAAGGAATTCCTCTTGGGTCTCAGCATCAGGAAGAGATGCACATCTCCAGGGCTCCAGCCTGGTTCTGGCTGGGAGCAGAGTGGAAGGCAGGCTGCCAGGTTCAGGGCTCCCCACTGCCTGGGAGCCCAGGGTTCAGTGACTGTGCAATGAGGCATCAAGCCAGCCAGGGGAGTCTAGAATGGAGGGCACATGTGTCAAAGGTATGAATATACCAAACCTACTCAGGCTTTGTGGATTCTGACTCTTGGTTAATCTTAACCCCTTTTGGGGCTCCTTCTCAGACCTCATCTCCCTCAGGACCTCACCAGAGGCCCAGGGCAAAGTGTGATACCCTGGAGTATCCAGACTTCCCTCCCCGAATCCTGCTACTCTTCCAGAAAACAGCCTGCCAAAGGCAAGAGGCTGTATTTCAGAGGGGCAGGTGTCCGCTGCAGTAATGACATCTTTGACCTTGAACTCTCCTGTAAATCCGCCCCTGGCTCAATGATACCCTCAGGAGTTAGAATGAAACGAACGACCCCTCAGCCCTGCCTCCTTGGAAGACACTTGGTCTTCCCAGGTGGCGCAGTGCTAAGAACCTGGCATGCTGTAGTCCATGGGGTCGCTAAGAGCCGGACAGGACTGAGCAACTGAACAACAAAGCCCTGCTCGTACTATCATCTTGTCAGAGACCTCACCTGTGAACCATATGTTATAAATCCCATCATTAAATTCTCCCAGATTGGGGCACATAGTTTTTAGAGTCAGAATCCCAGTGTGTCCCCCTTTGTCTGGTAAAGTAATAAAGCTCTCCTTTTCTATTCCATCCAAAACTCTGTCTCTGAGATTTGATTTAGCACCGGTGTAGAGAGGCTGAACTTTTGGTAATGGAGCCTGGAGCCTGGAGCTGAGGGAGGCAGGGGGGAAGGGAGACGTGGAGCTGGAAGGGCTGGTTCAGGCCAGGCCATAGGAAACCATCAGCTTCAAGTTTTCGAACTTAATCTTGAGGGCAATGGGGAGCCTTGAAAAGTTTCAGTGAGGGGCTTCCCTGGTGGCTCAGTGGTAAAGAATCCACCTGCCAATGCTGGAGACGCAGGTTCAATCCCTGGGCCGGGAAGATCCTTCACGCTGCGGAGCGACTAAGCCCATGCGCCACAACCACTGAACCGGGGCTCTCAGGCCTGTGCACCCCAACTACTGAAGCCCGACTGCCCTAGAGCCTGTGCTCCACACCAAGAGAAGCCACAGCAATGAGAAGCCTTCACACCTCAACTAGAGAGTAGCCCCCCGCTCACCACAGCAATGAAGACCCAGCACAGCCATGAACAGATCAAAACCAATTCCATTTATATAACATAAAAAAAGATGTAAATACTTAAAAAAAAAAACTTTCAGTGAAAGGCACGGTTCTTCACTTCTGTCTTCCTCTTCCAAACCCATAACCCAAATTGAACCATAGGGGAAATTTCAGACAAGTCCAAATCTTAGGAATTTGATAAAAAACCACACCAGCACTCCTCAAACCGGTCAAGGTCAGTGAAAACAAGTGGGAGGAGTAGTCAGAACAGAGAAATCTAAGGAGACATGACAGCTAAATGTACCGCGGTGTTCCAGACAGGATTCTGAAACAACAGGCATGTTATGGAAAGTTAGTAAAACATAAATAAAAGTTTAATCCATCCACACAATGTAGTAATAGAGTAATCCATCCATACACTGGAATGTTACCCAACAATAAAGGAGAATAAAGTACTATTACACGTTACACGGATGAATCTTAAAAACATGCCAAGTACAAGAAGAACACATAGAAAACACATTAGACCACATATGGGATGATTCCATTTGTGTGAAATGCCCAGTAACAGGCAAATCTCCAGCGACAGGAAGTAGGTTAGAGGTTGGCAGGGGCTGGAGGGTAAGTGGGGATGGGGAGAAATGGGGGAGGAACTGCTGCTGGGTGGGGTTTCTTTTAGACAAAATTCTAAAATGAGGTTGTAACAATGCTTTTGCAACCCTGTGAATGTACTAAAAACAATAGTACTTTAAGTGGGTGGATTCTAACGAAATAAAGCTATTTAAAAATAGTAATGTCAAAAACAAAAACAAAAAAAAGTAAAAAAATAAAAATAGTAACAACATTGGTTCATGGGTTGTTACAAATGTGCCACTGAAAGATGTTAACAATAGAGGAAACTGGGTGAATGCTCTGTACTATTTTTGTAAATCTACAAAACAACTGTAAGATACAAAAAGCTTATTTATATAAAAATTATATAGTGATTTCCCTGGCCCTTCAGTGGTTAAGAATCTGTCTGCTAATGCAGGGGACAATGCAGGTTTGACTCCTAGTTTGGGAAGATTCCACATGCTTCAGGGCAATGAAGCCCCTGTGCCACAACTTCTGAGCCTGTGCTCTGGAGCCCACGAAACACAACCCCTGAAGCCTGAGCGCCCTGGAGCCTGTGCTCTGCAACAAGAGAAGCCTGTGTACCATAACAGAGAGTAGCCCCCACCCACTGAAAGCAGAGAGAGCCTGTACACAACAATGAAGACAGAGTGCAGCCAAAAATAAATAAATAAAAATTAAAACAAAACAAAAAAAAGACTCTGCACTTCCAATGCAGTGAACATGAGTTCGATCCCCAGTCAGGGAATTAAGGTCCTACAGGCTGTGCGGGGTGTGGCAAAAAAATATTATATATATACTCACATATAAAAATTATATATATGTATATACACACACATATATATACACATACAGTTTGTTTGGTTTAAGGCAAGGGAGTTAAGTGTTGATAGGGGATTGAAATAGGGACATGGCCAATGAAGAACTGAGTGAGGTTTAAGATGGGGAGAGGCATTCAGCTGGATGGAGTGCTAGTTTACTGTTGAGGCTGTTAACACATGACCTCAAACTTAACACAGCACAATTTTATTAGTTCTAGCCGTGGTCAAAAGTCCCAAATGGTTTCACTGGGGCAAAACCCACGGTGGAGCTGCGTTTCTTTGTTCCAGCATCTACAGGTACCTGCATTCCTTGGTATCTGGCCCCATCTTGCAACTGCAAAGCCAGCAGCAGGTGTTAGTATTTTCACCTCCCACTCACTTTGACCCTCCTCAGTCCCATTCACTTAATAGGACCCATGTGAACATACTGGGCCCGGCTCACTAATCCAAGACACATCTGTCATTAACGTGATCATGTCTGCAAGCTCCCTTTTGCCAGACAGCCATACATTTACAACTTTTGAGGCTTAGGATGTGGCCATTTTGGGGGGCCATTACTCTGCCCACACCTGTTGCCCTCAGGGATGTAAACACAGAAGAGATGTGTCCTCAGCTTTGGATGGAGCCTGGGATGCCTGCAGGACATCTGGGGGAACTTCCCCTTGGCTTCCACCTATTCACCAAACACTCCGCACCTCCCATGAGTCAGTCACCGGGGATATAAATGTGAATACTGTATTTCATTGGTCCTAAGACATCTGTTTTTTCACTTTGGAACATACCTAAAAGCAGGATGCAGCTTTGAATCAATGATATCTTACAACTGCAACGGGCAGGATTTTCTTTCCAACACATGAAGACATCTTACAACTGAAGGTATCTTGAAGTCAATGAAATCCAGGTCTGGACAGAGCACTAGAGTGGGCCCCACTGCTATGACATTAATTATTATAGAAGGTAGCTGCCTCACTAGAGAATCAAGTATCCCCACCCAGCCCCTCCACCCTTTCCTGGTTCTGGGCCTGCCTCCTTCCGCCCCAGGACGCCCTTTGCCCCATGGCTCTTCTGCTCAACTCTTGGCTAACTGACTCCACCAGAACCACGGCCACACCCACGTTCAGCTCTACCACATGAACTGGTCCATGAACCGGCCCCTCTCCCCTGGTGTAACCTTGACTTGGGCCCTGTGGTTTTCCCCCTGGATGCACATAGGAAACACCTGGGAGTTTTTAAAAGACCCAGGCCATCCCTAAACCAAATCATTCATAATGTCTGAGGAGTGATGTTCCCCATAGATTCCAACAGAGAGCCAGGTGAAAAACTAACTGGTGTGAGTGAGGAGAGGCTTGAGGCAGCACCGGCAGGAGGTGGAAGGTGTCAGGTCCAGACTACACAATGACAACTATCAGTCTTCCTCCCAATCCTCCCCAGACCCACTCTGAATGGAGAGGACCAACCCAGTTCTCGCAGTTTCCTAAAATAACTAAACTGAGTCAGACATATTGTAGGAGCCCAGGAAATGTAAGCTGCAGAGACTCCAAGGCCAGTCAGAAAGGGCCTGGTGCCAAGAAAGGCCTTTGAAGGGAGTCCACTGGGTCGGGGACAGTCCTCTGATTAGCTGTGTAACCTCCAGTGAGACACTGCCCATCTCTGGGCCTGTGTAGACTGGCTCAGGTGGCCTTGAAAAGTCCTTTAGGTACCAACACTGAGTCTAGACTTTACCTCAGGGGCCATTTCTATCTGCTTCTAAGAAGCCTGAGACAGTGGGGAGCAAGCCAGTAAGCATCAGCCTTCCTGCTCATTCCTAACAGATGTCCCAGCCCATCCAAGCCTCAAGTCTCCACTTCTGGGGCTCTATCCTATATTGGTTACAAGGCAGAATATCTTAGGTCCTAGAAGCCAAAGACCTAAGAACAGCAAAACAGGAACCCCTAGGGGACTCTGGAGAACGGCATGTGAGTAGAGAGATTTTTCAGTTGAGAACAGAGTCCGGACTGGGAGGCCACAGGACACCGGACAGGCCCGGCTCTGCCCCAAGGAATGGGAAACAAAGGTGAGGTGGTTCGAGGGTCCAGAGAGAAACTCCCAAGGAGGAACTTCATGAGAGGAAACACTAAGGGCAAGAACAAGTCCAAAGGGACCTGGAAGAGGTTCCCGGCTCCAGCTTCTGGCCATCAGCACAGCCAAGGTCCCTAATACACAACTAAAGGCTTTTATTGGGAAAAGGAAGTTGACTGAAAAGTGGCCCCCAACATCTTCACTGCCTGAGGCAGCTGGGGCCTCCTCCACAGAGTCCAGGCAAGAAGGGACCACCAAACTGGGCCCTCAGGAGGCTCAGGTGTAGAGATCAAAGTCAATCCGTTTGGAGTTGTAGAACTGGCCACCCGGGGGGTCCAGCTTCCGGCAATAAACGCCATCTGGGAAGTAGCCTTCGTTCACCCAGGTCTGCAGGAAGAGAGGGCAGAGCTGGGAGAGAACTGATGGGGTTGGGGGAGGGAGAGAAGAGGCAAAGCAGAGAGGAGCTTACCTGCATCTGGGTGCTGGTGAAGGGCCCATACAGCTCAGCATCCCCTGTGTTCTCCCACTTATATTCCCACATCACGTCCGCCAGACCATCTCCAGGCGACTCTGTTTCTAAAATAACAGGCCAAGTCATTTGGGCCTCCAGTGGCCTGCCCACTGCCCACAATCCCCCTCCTCTGCCCTTCAATCTTACCTTCCCTCTGGGCAGGGGTTGGGGTCTCCAGCTCCCCTTCCGCCACTTCCTCAGCAAACATGTCCAGGGAAGGGGGCGGTGTGGTATCACGGGGTCCCTGGGTTTGGCACCCCAACCCCTTCAGTCGCATGGCCAACCGTTCCCTTGTCTCCTGATACACTCCCAGGTTGCCCTGGGCCACCATCTGGTCAGCCAACCCGGAGAGCCGGTCGAGGCGCTGGGGGGAACTGGGCCGTCCGGGCCCCTTGCTGCCCTCTTTGCCTCCCCCTCGGGCTCCCAGACGCCTCAGTGCCCCAGCCACTGTCTCTCTTGGCAACATCAGTTCCAGAAGGCCCTCCAGGAGGGCTTGGGTGCTCATTGGTGTCTGGCCCAGGCTGTCCTCCTCCTCTGAGTCTGACGGCGGCCGCTGATCAGGTGGCCGCTCCCTGATCTTTACCTGCAATGGGAAAACAGGAAGGTTTTATTTCTGACAAATTGCCAGCAAGGCCCAGGCCCAGCCATGCTAGTCTCCAGGCCTCACCCAGTCAATGTTATCCAGCCAGCTGTCTCGGATTTGAGCATCCCGGTTCAGGAAATAGTTGCCGTCTGCATCAAAGTGGCCTTCCTCCATCTCTTCCTGCAAGTTGAAGGGTGTGATCCGCACTCCTCCCTCACTGGGGAGCGTAGCTGCTTCCTGACCTGCACCCAGACAGACACAAGAATCCCATGCTAGGCGTGCAAGAGACAGGAGCCTACCGTCCTCCATGACCCCAGACGTCCCTATTTGTTCCCCCAGCAAAAAGTCAATTCTTGGTACAGCTCACCTTCCACATCCTCTGAGGCCAAGATGTCATATTTGCTGGACCCTTCATCCTCCTCCTCCTCCTCATCGCTGTCCAAAGAGTGTTTGCCTTTGAAGCGGCTCCCGGGACCCCCTACCCCAGCTATAGGGTCCACCAACTGTGGGCAGGAGACAGAAGTTAAGAAAGAAGCAAGTTACTGGCTATGACCCCAAATAGTCTAGGATCTGCACTCAAACTGAAAATCCTGCAAAGCCATATCTCAGAAATACGCGGAAAAGCTGGCCCTTTCCATCTTTTCTTTGTCTCTCCAGATCTCTCTTCTGGCTTCTAATTTTTTTTCTCCCCTCACTCCGCCGCAGAACAGAGGAGTCTGGCCCCCTCACCTTTTTCTTGGGGGCACCGATTTCATCCTCGTCATCATCTCCCACGCCTTGGAAGGTCACTTTCCTCTTTGGCATGACTGGACAGAAGGGCTTTTCCCAAACTGAGCAGAGGGAAAGAGTGCAGATTAAGGGAATTGAGTGAGGAGGCAACTCCCCGCGAGGGGGCCCCCTGCACAACGATCTTTCACTTGGCGGGTACTAGATCCACTTTGGGAAGGGAGGGAGTACAGAATCAGGAGCCTAAAGGGGAGCTGGCAGTCCAGAAACCCCCCGGGACTTGGCTTAGCATCTAAAAGAGCTGCTGGAGCGGAGACGCAAGAGCGGACTGGCGGAGGAGCTCCTACGGGCACCCCCACCCTTGAGGAGAGGAGACCGGCTCCCCCACGTGACCACCCTCATTCCAGGCCCCAGCAGTGCTGGGCGCGATGTGTTCTGCGGGCAAACACCCGCTCCACCACCCCCAGCTTCCTCGGAGCCGGAGGGGCCCCGGCGGACCCAGGACCTAGCGCCCTGGCAGCCCCGCTCCTCCCTGCGCCGAACTCCCAACTCCGCGGGGTGACTCCCAACTGTCTTGGGCTGTATACAAATTAGAAAGGCGGCAGGGCCACGGGGACACCAGCAGTCCCGCCGGCACGCGCTCACCTAAGGATCCAGGAAAAGTGGGGGAAGAAAGAGAGAGAGGTTTTCACCAGGGCTACATCCGGGCCACCCGCCCGCCACCACCCGGAAGAGAACTGCGGAAGGCGACGGGGAAGGCCGGAAGTGGCTTCACTCGGGTGAGAGCAACAACTGAAGGAGCGGGCGGAAGTACGCGCCGCGCGGGGAGAGACGCCCCCTCCCAGAAGTGACGCGAGCCGTGTGGGGCGACTATGGTGAGAAGAGGGGACGTTTGAACGCCTAGACCCTGATCGGACAAGGATGGCCGGAAGTGGTCTCGGTTTCCTCCTACAACAGTAGAGGCTCTTAGGAGAAAGTGGAGCCCGCTTTACTGAAAGGGCCGCCCAGGTTCACGATGGAGGAGCAAAGTCCCAGCAGGGCCGGTGGGTTTCTGCCCTAGTTTTCTCTTTCCCGGGTTGAGTCTCCTTTTCCCCACGGCTGGCTTTGCGCCCTTCATCATCTCATTATAAATCTTGCCTTCCTACTCTTGGCGTCCAGTTGTCCGCCCTTTGCTAGTCCGAGGTGTAGCCTTGCTCTTGTCCCAGAGGTTCTCCGGGAGCTCGGTTCTCCTGGAGGCTCCTGGGACACTTTCCAAACCCGGCTCCTTTTAGGACCCAGGGGAAGTCTAAAATCAGCCACCTCCTATCCCCTGGGTAAGTTCCTGGTTTCTGAGGTGGGAAGAGTCAAAAATAGGAGAGGTGGCAGTGGCACCTGTTCCCAGTACCGAGGCCTGAAGTCCCTTGTGCCCTCATCTCAGGTAGGCCTGGGAAAGGGCCGTAGTGGATATCCGCCCCCCCAACCCCAAACAGGACCCCAGCCCTACAGTCCTGCCCAGATTTTGTAATTTGGCCCAAGGGGCAGAAGTGAGGTTGGGAGGTCCCTCTTGAGGATACTCAAGAGTTTGAATCCCTCTAGACCAAGACCAAGACTGGGCCCAGAAAGAGCCTACTGGAGCCAGAGGAGGGTAGTGCGGGGGTACCCCGGATAACCAAATGCACCACTCCTCCTTTTTCTGCTCCTAGGGTTTCTTCCCACAGTGGGCTACCATGAAACTGCACCAAAAGTCCGTGCTCCGTTTCTTCCGTGGGTACAGAACACAGGCTCCAGACCGGGAGGGCATCCTGCTAAAGAAGGGGGCCCGAAATACCAGCTATCAGCGCCGCTGGTTCATCCTGCGGGGAAATCTCCTCTTCTACCTGGAACACCAGGCTGACCACACACCCCTGGGCCTCATCCTGTTAGAGAACTGCCAGGTGGAGCCACGCCTTGGAGCCACAGAACCCTATGCCTTTACCATTCGGACCCCAGGGGGAGGTAGGCGGGCCTACAAGCTGGCAGCAGAAAACCCGGAGGAGCTGAGAGCCTGGCTGTGGGCGTTGGCCGGAGCCACCTGGACGCGGCTGGCTGTGCTGCTACGCCCCCTGGAGGCCCAGTACCGGGAGCTGTGTCAGGCAGCTGGCCAAGAACCCGGCTCACCCCCAGAGGACTGTGGCTCCCCAGCCACCCCCAGGACCCTCTTCAGCTTCCAGGAGTTGCACGAGCACTTTGGAAAGGAGATCCGGATGCTGCAGGCGGTCCATAGACAGTTCCAGGAGGCCAGTGACAACGGAGGCAGCAGATCCCCAGCAGGTGAAGGTGAAGCAGGAGCTCAACAACTGTTGATGAGCGGCGACTAATAGACTAAAGGCCCAAAGATACCTGCCAAGACCAGTCAACAGCTTCAAGAGACACCCAGATCCTTGCTAACTCACCACTCCCTCCCTCCTTGTCCTTATTTTAACCCCATTCATCAAATAACAAGGCAGAAGACAGGCCCAGGTACAACAGCAGGTTCTTTTCCGGTTCCTCAAAGCGCCGCACAGGGTGGGGGCAGAGACAGAAGAACATGTAAACATTGGGTTCCACCCCCTAGAGCTCAGGGGAAGACCCCTTACCCAGGAAGGGGCTGGAGGGTTGGGAGGGACAAAGTGAAAGGCAGGGGCCTTGGTCAGACAAAGCAGGGGAGGCCTGAGAATAGAGAGGAAGGTAGGTGAAGAGGAAGGAGAGCAAGGAGGGTGGTGGTGGGAGACATTTCCTGTTCCAGTGCATGTCCCCTTAAATAAACTAGAGTGCAAGAACACTGGGGAGGGAGAACCAGGGAACAGAAGATGGAGTGAACACCCCCACCCTGGGCCAACCAGGTCCTCTGTACATAATTACAACACAGAGATGTCCAGGAGAGCAAGAAGAGCCTGGGCCCCCAACCAGGAACTGGGGGAGACAGGCAGGACTGAAGGGGGTAAAGGAACCCAGCTTCACTTCATGGGTAAGGGGAGTGACTGGAGTGTAAGAATCTGAAAACTGCTGACTCCCACTGCCACAAGTCACCCCTGTGGTGACCAAAGGCCAATCAGGAGGACGGCACCTGGGAAGGGACCCCAGTTGGGCCGAGTTGGAGGTGAGGTGTCCACTGCTCCCCCAGGGAAATGTAGCTGCCCCCCGTTCTCTGAGTGTCCCGGCCATGTGGGGATCAGCGGCTGGCACGGAGACGGGGAATCAAGCCACTTTCCTCAGAAAGAGGGACAGCCTGCCAAGGGCGGGCTGGGAACAACACCCCAGGCTAGGTCTGCTCTTGGCTGAGGGAAAAGAGGGGGCCACGCAGTCCAGCCCCAGGGCAGAGGTCAGAAGTATGCATCCTGCCGGGCCTCTGATGCTGAGGACCTGTCCCCGCTGTCCTGGGGGGCGGGCGGTCCATCTGCCTTTCGACGCAGCGAGAGCTTCCTGCCCTGGGCCTTTTTCTCCTGCTTCTGCCGCTCCTTCTCCTGTTTCTGCTGCTCCTTCTCCTGTTTCTGCCGCTCCTTCTCCTGCTTCTCCCGTTCCTTTTCCTGTTTCTGCCGCTCCTTCTCGCGTTCCTTTTCCTGTTTTTGTCGCTCCTTCTCCTGCCTCCGGGCCTCCTTGCCGCTGGGGGCCAGAGGGGCGCTGTTGCCAGTAGGCGAAGGAAGGGATGGATGCAGTCCCTCGGCGGTGACCACTGGCCCTGGAGCAGGCCCTGCACTGGCCCTGCGGACGGGAGGGGGTGGGGAGGGGACCCCTCCACCTGCCCGGGAGCCCCGGCTCTTGAGGCCAGGGAGGCTGAGGAGGCTGGAGGAGGGACCCAGGGGGGGCAGCTGCCGCCGGCGCTCCTCGTGGATGGCCCGGGAACCGTGTAGTCTCCGTGAGGGCCGATACTGCAGCTCACCCCGGGTTTCCAGCCACTTCTTGAGCTGGGCTGCATTCTCTCGCTCAATCAGTGCTTCTGTCACTTGGAGGTTGGTCACCTAGATGGAGAAGACATGGGTACCAGGGTGAAGTGGGGGGTGGGGATCTACTGAAGCAGGTGTGAGGTACACTAAGGCCAGGACCTACCTCATGCACCAGGAAGTCCTCCTGCATGCACTGCTGGGGCAAGTTACGTAGCTGCTCCATGGTCTCATACATGCCTTGGCAGGAGCGCAACTTTTCCACCGAGCCCAGCGTGTGCCGCAGCAGCACCAGGGCCACCCGGAAAATGATCTTGACGCCTGCAGGCCCGAAGAGAAGAGGCCATGGGTGATCAGCCTGGGAGTCTCAGCCTGGCCTGTGCAGGGGGTACTCACAGCCCCCATCCCTGTGTACTGCTGACCCGACAGATGAGGAAATGGAGGCCTCAAGAAGGAGAAAATGAGCCGCCAGGGGTTTTAGGTTCCTGGGAGGTAAAGCAAGCTGTGGCTGGTGGCAGAGCCAATAAGATCAAACCTCAGTTTCTCCAGCCCTAAGACGGATCTCAGTGAAGCAGCCTTCTGTCAGCAGGCCCCACTCTGGCAGCCACCATGGGAACCCCAGTCCCCCTCCTGGCCTGCGTGGCTACAGAAGTACCTTCACAGAAGAACATATCCCAGACCCGGAGCACTGAAGCCCAGGGCAGGGTGCGGGCGAAGATGCACATGAACCACTCTGTCATGTAGAGCACAGGATCGATGCGCTGCCGTCGCAGGTGCCGATGCGCCAGTGGGGAGGCCCGACGCAACAGGGCAAAGAAGATCTCTCCGTCCAGCTGAATGGCCTCCTGAAGATGGGATGAACCATGAGAAGAGGCCCCCTGGCTGTGGGCCCAATGGGGTAGGACTGGCGCTGGTAGTCAGATCCCATCCATGAGGTGGGATCCTCACCTCAGTGGGAGGGGCCCAGAACAGACAGCCAGAAGGGCACAGGGTGAGGCAGGACCCGGCCCGCCCTGCAGTCTTAGGAACAAGTCATAGCCCCAGGTGCACCAGCCTCCAGACACTCACCAGCCCTGCGCTGTAGTAACCGGGGAGGTACTTGTCGCAGATCTGCACCAGGCACCAAAAGGCTTGCTGAGAAGGACAAGAACAAGGAGGGAGGGATGGGGCCAGAAGAACGGGGCAGGGAGCTCCCCCGTCAGCCCTGCAGGCCCAGCCCCTCCCCAACCAGGTCGGGCGTCTGCTGACCTCGGCAGGCATGTGCATGAGCAACACTGCGGCCACGGGAGCCTGGGCCTGGCAGTAACCCTCATCGGGCCGGTAGATCGTGTAGGCCTTCAGGATTCGATACAGGTCCTGCTGCCTGTGGGCATGGGGAAAGGGCAATCAAGAGTTGGGAACTCCCTGCCCCCAAACCAACCCCCCCACCAACCCCACCCCAGACTCTCCCAGAGCTTGTGCAGGATCAACTCCAGAGCTTTACCACCACACACCTGATCTAGCTGCCTTCCTGATCCCACCTCCCGAGCTTAAGCCAAAGTCTCAGATCATCATGGAGGCTTTCTCCCAGGCTCCAGCCTTCCACCCTGGCTGCACACCCACGTGCTCCCTACCCATTCCCCACACAGGCTCTGCTCTCTCTCCATCTGCCACCATCCCTAAACCCTCAAGGTCACCTTCTCCAGGAAGCTCTCGACAACCGCACCATCGGCCCTCTTCTGGCGCTGTCTGCGTGCTTTTACCTCCCAGCAGGTGCTCTCCTAGGGCAGGGCCTGTCTTATCTGTCTGACTGGATTTCATCAGTTTCCCCCCAGGCCAGGGCCTTGGTTCTCCTGGAGGCCTGGGAAGGCAGCTGGGCCTCAGATTTTCCTCTTATCTCTGCATCCAGAAGAATACACTCTCTGCCCCAGATCTGTCCCTTTTGCTTGAGGGTGCTCCATGGCTGTATGAGGGAACTCCAACCCCTCAGCCCCCCACTAGAAAGCAGAGGGCCTGCCACCCCTACCCACAGCTGGTTGTGACATCGTATAAACACTACATTCTGAATTTCACTCGTGTCTAGGCCTTCTCTCCACCTCCACAGTTACTGAGCAGCTCAGCCCTTCATCTGTTAACCAGGGTAATGTTCATAACCTCCCAGATCCTCTCCCTGCCTCCAGTCACACACTCCTGACCACAGCTTACAACAGTGTTTCTCAAAATGCAGTCACTGAAATGTGACCTTCATTTGTGCTTTATCTGCACACCTCCCCACTGTTATTTTCTCTCTACTTTGTAATAACATCCATGAAATGACAGGTTTGATATACTAGTTATTTCACCTAATATGTATTAAATATTTAACTTCCACAAGCTCTCATGCTGCTTTCACCCACCTGCCTGCTTCTGTGCCTCTGCCTCCTCCCGCTGCTATGAGTGAACTATTCGTGAATCTGACCAACCACAGCCTTTCCACTGGGTCCCATCCCCTCTTGCCTACACAGGCCATCCTTCTAGCAACCTTCCCATCACTTGTGTAGCATCCATTTTTCTCTAACTACAGATGCTGGCAGCATACCAACATGTCATTTCCTCTAGCTTATAAAAAATAAAAAACATCTCTCTACCCAACTTTCCCCTCTGAATATCACACCATTTCTTTCCTGCCTGTTCAGGCAAACCCACCTAGAGTACGGACTTGCTATCCTCAGTTTCTTTCCTCTCATCCTCCAGTCGGGCTTTAGTCCTTGCTCCATACAAAACCGCTTTTATCAAGGTCACCAATGACCTCCACATTGCTAAATCCAGAGGTCAGTTTACAGATTTGACTTGACTCGATCCATCAGCAGCACTTCAAAGAGCTGATCCTGAAACTTCTTCACTTTCCTTCCAGGAAACACTCTCCTGGTTTTCCTTCTAGCTTTTTCCAGTCTCCTTTACAGGTCCTTTCCCATCTTCCTATTCTTGAAATGTTAGCACTGTAGGCTCAGTCTCTGAACAGCTTCCTTCCATATCTACACTCCCTGCTTTGACGACCTCATCTAGTCCCATGGGTGAGATCTGGTCCCATCTAGAGGCTGACATCTCTCAACTTCCAATTTATCTCCAGTTTAAATTTCTCCCAGACTTCTCTGGTGGTCCAGTGGTTAAGAGTTCACACTCCTACTGCAGGGGCACAGCTTTGATCCCTGGTTGGGGAACTAAGATTCTACATGCCGAATAGGATGACCAAAAAAGAAAAACCCTCTCCCTGGATGTTGTGTATATTGTATATCCAGCTTACCTGGCATCTCAACTGGATGTCCAGTGAGTATTTCAAACTTCACATTCACAAAATGAGTTCCTAATACACCTCTCAAGGTTATTTTTCCCCATCCACCCATATCAGTATATTCTAACTCCATTCATTCTAGTTTCTAAGACCAAGAACCTTAAGAGTCTTCCTTATCTACTCTCTGTCACACATACACCACTCCACATCTAATCCACTGGCAAATCTTTTTGGCTCTACCTTGAAAATATATTCAGAGTTCAACCCCTCCTCCCCACAGTTCCACTGCTACCACCCTGGTCTATCTACCATTGTCTCTGTCTGGGATTATGGAAACAGTCAACCTGGTCTCTGTTTCTGCCCTCGTCTCCAATCATCTATTCTCACCACAGCAGCCAGAACAATCCTAGGGTTTTTGTTTTTTTTTTTGGCAGAGTTGCACAGTATGTGGGATCTTAGTTCCCAACCAGGAATCCCAGGGATCAAACCAGTGCCCCCGGCAGTGGAAGCACGAAGTCTTAGCCACTGGACCACCTGGGAAGTCCCAGAATGATCCTTTTAAAACACAAGTCAAAAAATAAATAAATAAAACACAAGTCAGATCAGGTCATTTGTAACCCCATCTCCATGCACATTCTCTATTGGCCTTTCTTGCTTTAAACTCTATTTACCACCATTGTACATACAACATATTTTCATTCTTTGTTGTCTATCCCTACTAAAATATAATAAGCCTGGAGAGGGCAGGAGTTTTTATCTTTCATTCACTGCTATCATCTGTAACTGAAACAATACCTGGAAGATAGCAGGTGCTTGATAAGTACTTGCTGAGAGGATGAACTCACTGTTAAAGTTTATCCACGTGCTCCCACAAGGAGCTGAGAACCATCTAAAAACATCTGGCACACTACTAGGGAGCGATATATAGACTTCTCGAGGAAGTCTGGCAAATAGAACAAAAATCGAAGGGCCCTGGCACAGCATTTAAGGGCCCTTAACTGCTTTGCCAGCTTCAGCAGCTCTACCCAACGCCACTGCCCAGACAGAGCTTACATAACCCCCCAGCCAGGGAAACCCTGCCTCTCGCTCTGCTTCCATCTATCCTTCAAAACCTCACTCACATGCATCCTCCCCAGTGAGGCTCTGACGTGTCCCACCTCCCCCTCACCAATACCCCCATGTTACTCCCCCATCAACCCAAGTCAGTGTCTCCCTCCCTGGACCCATCCTTCAGTATGTCTTGACACTCAATTCATGAAAGACCACTCCTGCAGAATTCCTGGAAGGCAAGAACTGCTTTCAGCCCAGCCCTACATCCACCCACCACGGACTCACACAGTCAGGTTGCCTTACCCGTGCCCGCCTCGAGCAGCAAACATCTCATGAAAAGGGAACTGGCGGTGCAGGTCCTTCTCGATCACATCCAGCCACTTAGGGTCCCCAGGAGCCCGTTCCAGCTCCTGCAGTGGGACAGCTGAGATTACCTCAGACTCTGGGGGGATGGATGATGCCCTCACACAGACCGTGTCACATGGCCCCACACCCTGGAGCTGTGCGCACCTCAAACTTGCCCGGGTTCTGCTCCAGGAGTTCCTTGCTATTGGACAGGTACTGCCAGGCCTTGGCTCTGAGGGAGGAGGGGATCCCCTTCCGGCAACGCAGCTTCACCTAAGGCAGGGTGGCCAGCAGGGGAACAGCTTCAGTGACTGCTACAGCCTCCAAGCCTTCCCCTGAAGCCCTCAGGCTCCCTGGGACACCCGACCTGGCCTTCTATCTTTTAAAGTTACTCCTCCCCCAGGCCCAAGAACCACCTACCCCCAACATGGTCCAGAGAGCAGGTAAGATCAGGTTCCTGGGCTTCCCCAGAGCCCGTGGGCTCACTCTGTCCTCCCCACCCCCACCACATCCACGGCCCTGCCCACCACAGCCTTCTCAAACCTTCTGGAAACGCCGTGACAGCCACTTATCCCAGTGACTGAACATCTCCAGCCATTTGAGCTCCCGCTGCCGAGCCACATCCACAGGAATGGAGCTCTCTCTGAGGATATGGGGAGTAGGAAAGAAGTCAGTAACAGCAGTATAAATCCTGATTGCTGGAGGAACTGAGGCAAGCCACCTCCCAATCGCCAATGAGAGACCAGACCACAAACGCATTCTATGAGCTATCAACACATCAGGACGTCTGGTCACTCGGCCTTCCAAGGCCCTAATTCACCACTGAAAGGAATTCCCTTTGGACGGAATCTCCGAACAGAGATCACATTCTCATGTTGGACATCTGTACAGAGGCTGTGTTCAAATCCCACTTCTGACACATAAAAGTTGGGGAGAGAGGACAGGATATGTATAAAGTATACTTTGTACTGGGGCTTCCCTGGTGGCTTAGATGGTAAAGAACCTGCCTGCAATGCAGGAGACATAGGTTCGATCCCTGGGTTGGGAAGATCCCCTGGAGAGGGGAATGGCTACCCACTCCAGTATTCTTGTCTGGAGAATTCCATGGACAAAGGAGCCTGGCGGGCTACAGTCCATGGGGTCGCAAGAGTCAGACACAACTTAGCAGTTAACACTTTCACTTTCACTTCACATGTTTTATTAGACCTTCGCCACTTACTCACTGTGTGGCCTTGGGCAAGTCACTCTCTAAGCCCCAATTTCCTCATTTGTAAGATGGAGAAAAAAACAGTATCACCTATCACGGCCTCAATGAGTAAACAGTAATTATTATCCACAAAATTAAATACATAACAAATATCTGTCTCCTTATAAGCAACTGAGTTTCCTTCTACCAGACTCTTGAGATCCCTTGAACCATCTGCAATTTCCTCTACCTCCTCCTCCTTGGAATCACCCCAGATTACCCAGCAAATGAAGCTCTCCTTGCACTGCCTGCTCACTGTTCTAGCAAAGCTTCACACTCAAGATACCTCACCAGTCTTAAAACAGTTACTTGGAGGAGCCAGCACTATGTGAGTGAAATGGAAGAAAACACATGTTCCCAGATAGACCTGAGCTCAAATCCCACTTGTCCCTTAGAAACTGGGGAGTCTTAGCAAATGAGAATCAAGTCTCTTCCTTATCTGTTAAAAGGGATGCCACCACCTACATCACCAAGTTACAAGAGGACTACTGAGAAACTGTATATAAAGGACTGTTAAATGAAAGGTTTAATGTTATTTTCTTTTGTCCCAGAAGTTCCTTAAACTGAAAGGTGATTTCTCATTAATCTCTATCTTAAAAGTCAATTCCTAACTCTACTAAAGGCCAGGAGGAGTAAGATCCCTTTCCGGCCCTCGAAATGTCACAAGCTAGCAGAGGGATGACGGCAATGTGATGAGGGAAACGCAATGACAAAGATGCACAGAAGAGGCGCTAACTGAAGTAGGGGCGATAGAGATCAGGGAAGGTTTCCTGGAGGAAAGGACATCTGAGGGAAGTCATGAAGGATTGAGTAAAAGATGGCAGGAAAAGACCAGAAGGGCATTCCTGGCTGATGATACAGCCTGAGTATGAAGGGAGAAAGACTACAATCACTTCAACAGGACACAGCACACAGCACATGTGAAAAGTGGTGGGAAAGAAGACCAGAGAGGCTGTCAGGGCTGAAAATAAGGAACCTGTGTCCAGGCTAAAGCTTAAATTTTATCCTGTGGACAGTGGGAGCCACTAAAAGCTTGTAAGATAACGTGCCCCACAGTCAGCCTGACCTCAGAAGTAGATTCTGCCAGCGTGAAGATGGATTTTAGACGGACAAAATCACAAAGCAGAGAGTTAGCACCCAGCACGGTGCCTGATACACAAGAGGGGCTCACTAAAATCCAATTCAATCCAAGTTCTTTAGGGCAGGATAGCGCTGAGGAGAGCACCATAGGTCACGGGGATCCAAATTATTTGAATGGGGCAATTCACAGGATTGCTCTAATCCTGTTTCTTCATCTGTGAATTAGGTACAACAATGCCTCCGTCATGCATGGGAAAGCACCAGCCTTCCCCACACAGCATCGTGAATGTTGATGCTCGAAGATTTTCTGAAATTTTGTTGTTGGATTATACACCCTGCATTCTTTAGAATACCCTCCTACAGGGCTTCCCCCAACACCAGGCAGGTCCCCCTGACCCCAACACACACAGCCATGACTAAATCCTCCTCATTCTTCACAATTCAGATCAGTCTGGCTGAATTCCCAGACTGGGCAAAAGATCCCTTCCCTAGGTGCTCACAAAACCCTGTGATGATCTCCAGGCTAAACCTAACATATTACGTCGAAACCAACGGTTTAAGTATTTGTCTCTCCCTCTAGATGATGAACACCTTGAAATGCCTATTTGATCCTCAGTACCCAGCACAGGGCCTGGCACTTGGGTTCTCTGGCAATGCTATACACTGAACTGACCAGCAGGTTAAAGGGGTACAGGACCAATGGGCAGCATCCAAAGAGAGGAAAGGAAGAAGTCAGAAGTAATTACACCCCCACCTTAGGAGTGACTCAGGCCCCTGGAGGGAACTAGGAAAGAGTAAGCCCGGCTGGGGAGATGAGGAAATGGGGAAGAGGCCTCCCCCACCCCCTTTCCTTCAGTGAAAACACAAGCCTGCTCTTCTATTTCACAGAGATGCCCTGCCTTCGGGTCTCTCCTCCATCAGACTTCCCCAACTCATCACCCCATGAGACCTAGGGCTACGAGGGAGAGGTGCTTGCATCCCTCCAGACTTTCCCCCTAAGGGACCAACGATCTCTATCAGAACCCCTGCCTGGTCAAACCACCAGACTATCCGGCCTGTAGCTGGAGATTCCCATCAAGGAGCTGGGACAACCAGAGGTATCATCTCATTCTACCTTTCACTTCACAGAGGAGGAAAGTGAGGCCTTAACTCCAATGGGGAAGGCACTCACTCAAGGGCATGCAACCCACCACCAAAGGCAAGGCTTAGACTCAAACCGAGAACTCCTAACACCTGGCCTGAGACCTTAACAGGCTGGTGCCATAGAAAACCTCAGGATGCTCTAGGCAGGACAGGATCCTTAAGCATCTCACTCCCACTGGTCACTCCCCGGATCCTCAGAGGAGGATGCGCTGAGAGAGTGTAGGCAAGGTGTATCCTTTCCTCCCCATCCCGCCCCACCTCTGCTTCCCTGAAACAGGCCCAATGGGTACTCACAGGCTGCCTGAATACTGGCTGCCCCCAAGGAAGCCGTACTTGTCCGTTTTGCGCAGGGCCAGCCCGTTTATCTCAGAGTCTGAGCCCATGGAGCTCACATCATCCGCCAAGGACTCCAGGGTCCCAGACATGAGGCTCACGGAGTCCAAGTAGCTCAGGGTGTCTGGGGCCTGCCCTCGAGGCCCAGAGATGCCAGGTCCCAGGCTGGACATGGAGCCTAGGTCCTGAGAATTTTCAGCGGGCTCCGGAGCTGGGGTCACCGTCACGACAGCTACCTGGGCCTCGCATGTCCCTGAAGAGCCTATGCCAGGCCCTGAAGGGTCCTCGGGAGCCTGTCCAGTTGATGCTGATGTTGCTGCCGCAGCTCCATGTCCACTTGTCACCTGTCCTGCTGTCACAGCTGCAACCCGTGCAGTCACACCTGAGGCCACTGTGGTTCCCGGCTTGGGGGCGAGCGGGGGTTTGGCTGTCAGGGCCCCAGGAGCCGTTCTTGAAGGGGTCCTGGTGAGGGTCCCGGGTCCAGGATCGGGTGAGGTTATAGCCTCCTCTGTCTTCGGAGGGTCTGCCCCTGGGGCCTGAGCCACGGACATCTCGGCTCCAGCCACTGCCTCGGGCACCAAGGGCTCCGGGCTGGAGACCTGCGCCCTGGGGGCATCGGGTGAGGCCTCCAGAGTCTGTCCCACCTCCGTGCTGCCCGTGACCATCGGGCCGGGGACCGAGTCTGAGGTCTGGGTCGGACCCGGCACCCATGCGGGCCGCGCTTCCCCGGGGGCCACCAGGGTGACCGGGGCCGAAGTGGCCGTGGTCACTGGCGGCCCCGGAGCCACCACCAGGACGGGCCCGGCCCGAGAGCCGCGGGGCGGCGGCGAAGGGGCCGCGGGGGCGCCATGACGGCGCGGCGGGGCCACCAGGGGCGCCGGGCCCGTCTCCATGTCAGCGGGCCGCCCCTCACATCCCCCCGCAGCGGCGGCCGCAAAAGGCGCCGCCCCTCAGGCCGCTCCGCGCCGCCCGCCGAGGAAGGGGAGAAGGCGAAGGGCGCGGCCTGGCGCGCGCCGGGGTCGAGGGCGGCGCGCGGGCGGCTGCCCAGCGCGCGGAGCCGGGAAAAGGGTCCCGGGGCGCCAGGCCGCCGGGGTCTCGCTCGCGCCCTCTACCTCCCTCTCGCTCTCTCGCCGCCGCCCCCTCCCTCCCGCTTCGGGCGAGCGGCAGACCTCGCGCCTGCGCACACGCCCCGGTGCCGGCCCAGCGGCCTGCGTCTCGGCGCTTTACGCCTGCGCGCGAGCAGTCCCATCGCGCTCCTTTTTTCTCCCGCCTCGTCAGAGGTCTTGGACGAATAATAAGAGAGAAGGAACTGGGTTTCTGCCAATCGTTGGGAGGGTGGGTGGGGCTGGAGGTGGGAAGGGGGTGGGTAATTTGGGAAGAGGAAACAGAGAAGGCGGAGGGTTGTAAAACCAATGAGAGGGCGAGTGAAACCTAGCGGAGGTGGGACGAAGGGATTAACTAATAGAAAAGCGGGAAGCCGAACCTCCTGGCCAATAAGGATGACTGAAGAGTGACAGACCGTGGAAGGAGGCGGGTGCTGTGCGAGAAGAGGCGGGCCTATCTAAAAAAGAATGGTTAAAAGGGAGCCAATGAAAAGGGAAGTGGGCGGAGGTCAGTTTGACAGACAGTGATAGCTATTTGGGCGGTGACAGACAGCATCCGCAGTCAATAGCAGCTGAGGGATTCTTTGGGTCTCCCAAGAAGGTCCGGAAGGAATGACAGCTGCGAGGGGCGGGCCAATTTTGCGATTAATTTGCCTCGTCAGCCAATGAATGCACCTTCTCACTTTAGCGATAAGGGAGGAAGAGAGACAGCTGTCTCAGCCAATGGCAGCATCCAAAGGAAAGGGGTGCTACCAGCAGGCGGTGCCAAGCCAGGGATGTCGGTGACAACCGGAGACAAGCGCGGGAGGGGGTGACAGTTGGGGACAGCGCGGAGAGAGGCGGGGTTCGGGGGCATTGGTGAAACCCTTAGCAAATAAACGCCACGCTGCCCTGCCTGAGTCCTCTCTTGGGCCAGTTCTCCATTCAGCTCCCAAACCCACCACTGATTAGGTGCTCTCTGATCAAGTACTCTTGCCCTTCACTCTGTCTCTCATTCTTATCCCAGTCCGCTACAAACCCCAGGTGACTATAACAAGACCCCCCAAATCCTGTAACTCGTCCTTCTGGATCCACCGTTTCCTGTGGGTATCCCAACCCCTAAGTCCCTGTCCTCAGATCCATCTTCTGAGCTCCTCCCAGAATCCAGGCTCCAGTTCCTCAGAACTCATCCTCCGAGTGCCCCCTCCATTCTAGTGGGAAGCCCAGACCTCAAATCATGGATTCCCACTACCATGAACTCCCATATCTCTGTTCTTATTCTTTGGAGGATGCAGAACAAACCCTCTGAACTCCTCTCTCCTCATTGACACACTGTTCTGTGCTCCTCCTTCTCTGCTAGGAAACCAGACCCCAATCTCATAATCCCCCTACTCCCCGCCTCACCCCACCCCAGCTACCCTAGACCACAAACACAAAGCCCAGACTTTACCAGCCCCTCCTCTCTCTGGGCTCCATCTCCCTGAGGCCCAGGATTCAGGATTCAGCCCCAGAAGGGCTCCAATTTCTGTGCAAAGTCCACCATCCTGAAATTTCAGTCAGGCCTAGCTAGCTCCCAGCTTCCCAGTTGCTTGGTCTCTGAGTTCTCTGAGGCTCCTTTTCCCAGCTCAGACTCAGATCCTGTGAACTCCAGTGTCTGAGATCTGCCGCTCTTGATCTCCTTCTCTTCAAACTCCCCACTTTCCATTAGGCCCAAGCTTTCTAAGCACTTCCTCCATTCCCTTCTATTGAGTTCTCCTCCCCTCCCACAACCCAGTAAGAAGTGGGCTCTTCCCTGCGCCTGGACCCCCATGGTAACCTTATAAGGTGAGGCAGCTGTCGACTGAGGCAGGGAGGGGCCAGTGCAGGAGGCCAAGGGCAGCTGCTAAGTTTAGGGTGGCTCCTTCTCCCTTCTTAGAGACAACAGGTGGCTTGACCTCAGTGCCCAGAAAAGAAACTGTCTTAGAGGCATTGGCATGAGTCTGGAGGAGGGAGCGGGGAGGAGGCAACTTCTTCAGGACATCGGGTCCCAAAAGGAGCAGGAGGAGGAGGAGACATGGGTGTCCTTGCCAACCTTGAACCTCCTGGGGCTTCCTCAGCCACTATTTCCCCAGACCTCCACTGTATGGAATGGACTGAGGCACTGAGGCCCAGAGGGTTGGGAGAGGGGACCTCAAAATCACAGTCAACCAAGCTGGTTCTTGCCCAGATTGGAGAGAGAAGTCATTGGCCATCCAGCCACCAAGGTGGAGGTGACTAATTAACTTCTCTCTTGGTGTCTTTGACTCCCCTCCTCTTGAGTTCCAACTTTTACATCCATATCCAAAAAAGTGACTATAGACTCACACGAGACCATGTCCTTCTCCTGTTTCAAAACTTTTCAAGGCTCCCAAGGTCTCAGCCTTCAGTCTGGCATTGAAGACTCTCCAATCTCCGGTGTCCAGCCCCTTGTATCCTCTGCTCAAGCCCCATCCCAATTCTGGTGAGCTGAACACTTCTGATCTTTGATTTTTCCAGGCCTTTGCCCATCCTTGCCCTCCACTTAGCATGTCTGTTCCTCCACTTCCACCTGACACTTCTAGTGGCCTTCATAACGTCATTTCAGTACTCCTACACAGGCCCACTATGCCCTCTACATCTATATTCCAACTAGTGTGTCATTTTCTGCATTTACCCTCTCTCCTCAGCTAGACTGTAAGTTCTACCAAGGCAGGGCCTGTATATTAATCGTAATGATTGTAAGAATTCTCTGGATGTCCAGTGGTTAGGACTCTAGGCTTTCATTGCCGAGGGCCCAGGTTCAATCCCTAGTCGGGGAACTAAGATCCCAGAAGTTGTGCAGTGCTGCCCAAAAAAAAAAAAAATTATAATGATCATACATCACTAATTGTTTTCCAATAGTGTTCACATCCACAAGTTCTTTGGCCTGGGAATTACCTTCCCATTTTACAGAGGGGGAAACCAGGGCCCAGAGAGTTGGAGCACAAAACCCAATGTCACAGAGCAGGCTCTCTGCTCCAGGCTGTCTAGTCTCTTCATACTTAGTGATTCCATGCCCCATATCTTCCCTCACAAACTCCTCCCTCTCCTTAAAGGGGATATAGAAGACTTCCTGATCCTTCAGCTTCCCCAGATAGCTCTCTCCCACTTTTAACCTCTGTCACTACCCCAACACATACATACTCTTGACTGTGAACTCCACAATGGAGGGACTGTGTTTGTCCAAGTGCACCCACATGGTGGGGGGAGGGACAGCAAGGGATGTCTTTGGTCAGACTTCAGCCTCCCTTCTCCAACGCCTCCATGTTTGATCAGACCCAGATCCAGGAGTTCAAAGAGGTAAATATGGGGAGAAGGGAGACTGAAGTATGGCCCAGTGCCTGGTACACTATTGATGCGTAATAAATTTACTGGGTTTAAACCTTGCAGGGATACAAGAGCCTGGTTTGTCTCTCTCCTAGTCCGGTGTCTCAGCCTGGGCCCCCTCTGAACTCTGGCACATTCCAGCCTCTTTCAGGGAGAAAGAACATCCCTTCCTGCCCAGGGCCTAGTGAGACATGCAGCCCAAGACACCCTCCCTTCTCTCTCCCTCCCTAGGCTCCAGCTGCTGCTGGCCCTCCAAGAAAGGAGCCTTGAGCTGGGCTATTTTGGTATCTGGGGTGGGCATCCACAGGGCTAAGGTTACAGTGGTATGTTAAGGGCTCCCTGGGGCTGGACTATATAACTCCAGAGGGAGTGCTCCAGACGGACTCTCTGCTCCTTTCCAGCCAGAGCCACTGCCTTGCCCCCGGGAGACCCAAGACATGGTGAGTGAGAATCCCCCAGCCCAAGCTCAGATCTCTCAGACCTCAGGGCAGCCTCACCCTTTGAAAGGAAGGAGCTGATTCCAAGTCTGGCAAGAGGAAAAAAGATGAATCTTCCCTTTCTTGGTATCGTTAATGGGGAATATATAGAATGATACCCTAAAGGACCCAACCAAGGATAATCTGCCCAGACACTCCACTCAAAGGAGCCCAGTCCCTCTCAAAAGCACACTCCTCCACCTTTCTAAATCCCCTGGAACCAGCCAGGCCAGGATTCACACTCCCATTTTATAAATGAGAAGGTAGAGGTTCAGACAAGGTGAATGAGTGGATCAGGGACACACAGCAAGTCTAGGACTCAGAGGAGCCAGGCTCAGGGCACTGAGAAGGCAAGAAACATTTCACTTGTTGGGTAGGGTGGAAGGATGGGCACTTGAGGGCTTCAGATAGAAATTTGACGATCCAACTGAAACAAGTCCCCTCAGCAAAGAGTCGTAAGGAAGGGGAAGCCTAGAGTCAGAAGAGTTGCTTTAGAAGAATGAACTCTAAGAGTTCATTGCCTCCAGAGGAGTAAGGATGGGTTCACGAACCCCTCTGCCCAACCCTCATCCTTCAGGCACCCAAGAAGGCCAAGAGAAGGGCAGCGGCAGAGGGCGGAAGCTCCAGTGTCTTCTCCATGTTTGATCAGACCCAAATCCAGGAGTTCAAGGAGGTAAGTGTGGGGAGAAGGGAGACTGAAGGCTGACCAAAGGCACCCCTTGCTGCCCCTCCCCCCACTCCTCCCTGGAATGTGCACCTGTTTGGGGGAAGGAGAAGGGCTTAGATTCCTTACTCCCCTCCCTGCTTGGAGTGTAAGAGGACCTTTGACTGGCAACCAGAATCTCAGAATCTGATCTGCCTGGAGTAAGGATGCTGAAACTCGGTCACGGGAGACATAATCTCTCCTTGCCTCTGCCCTCCACAGGCCTTCACAGTAATTGACCAGAACCGGGATGGCATTATTGACAAGGAAGACCTGCGGGACACTTTTGCAGCCATGGGTGAGCTGCCTCCTCTACCTGTAAAGATTCAAGGCTGCAGAGTCCTGGGTGTTCAGCAGCTGTGGGTCCCAGTCCTGCCAGGTCCAACTTGGGACTCAGTCTATCCAGGATAAAAAATGGATGGGATAAAAAAAAATGGATGGGATGATCTGAATTTATAGGAAGCATTATTCTCTGGCTGCAAGACCCCACTCCTGCCCCTGCTTCCCCAACCCTGTTCTAGGGCGTCTCAATGTGAAGAATGAGGAGCTAGACGCCATGATGAAGGAAGCCAGTGGGCCCATCAACTTCACTGTCTTCCTGAACATGTTTGGGGAGAAGCTCAAAGGTGAATGAAGTATGATGTGTCCTTGGTCCAACCCCTCAGCTGCCTCGCCTCAGAACTTTCAGGGACTGACCCTTTAGCAATCCTTCAGCTACATGTGCCCTCTGACCACCCCCCCTCCAGGTGCCGACCCTGAGGATGTGATCACTGGAGCCTTCAAGGTCTTAGACCCTGAGGGGAAAGGCACCATCAAGAAGCAATTGTAAGTGACACACTCCAGCTGCTCCCACACAGAAAGCTTCTTTCAATTCCCACCAAGAGTTAGGCACTGCCAGGGATAAGGGTGGCTCAGACAGTAAAGAATCTGCCTGAAATGCAGGAGACCTGGGTTTGATCCCTGGGTTGAGAAGAACTCCTGGAGGAGGGCATAGTACCCATTTCAGTATTCTTGCCTAGAGAATCCCTTGAGAAGCTCTTGAGAGGAGCCTGGCAGGCTACAGTCCTTGGGGTCGCAAAGAGTCAGACGTGACTGATCGACTAAGCACCGCATAGAACAGGGATAAGGGAAAAATCAGGACTGTGGAAATGGGCGATGGAACACAGAAAGAAGGGCAAAAGGGGAGGCTAGAGTGTTTGGGAGACCAATGAGGAATCCAGAATGACCCCGGTTTTCAAGACGAGACTGGGAATGGCAAGGGGGATGAGGTGGGAGGGCGTGGAAAGGAATCACGAAGTCCAATCTCAAACCTCCCCTATATCACCTCTCTCCAGCCTGGAGGAGCTGCTGACCACGCAGTGTGACCGCTTCTCCCAGGAAGAGGTGAGTGGAGGAGGGGTCTGGGAGAAGAGGAGGGACGGGAGAAGGGGAATGTAAGGAACCAGTTGGCGATACCCGGCCTGGTTTCCGCAGATGAGGAACATGTGGGCTGCCTTCCCCCCCGACGTGGGCGGCAACGTAGACTACAAGAACATCTGCTACGTCATCACGCATGGCGACGCCAAGGACCAGGAGTAGAGCGGACCCTTTTCGGCCTCTGCTAGTCAACACCTTCCTGCCAGTCCGACCTCCCCACCCAGACTCCTAATAAATCGAAAGGGTCTCGTTTCTTATCCGCGGCGCCTTCAGTGCGTTTGTGCGAGTGGGACTCGGGTGGGAGGCTGGGCAGAAACACCGGCTGGCACGAAACGGGTGCCCAGCAAATGAATGAATAAATAGTGGCCCGGAGGCCTGGGTGGAGCGGTTCCGCCCGCTACGCCCGCCACTTATTCCCGCTGGGAAAGAGATTTGTATGGCCTCAGAGAAACTCAGTTTTTATTGAAGTCATGATTGGGAGAAGTGGGGAGGGGATGGAGGTGTTCAGGGTTGGGAGAGGAGGTCGCGCTCCGGAAGTGAGCTGGGGCGGAGCCAAAGGCGGGGCTACAAATTCCAGGATTGGGAGATCCTGAGAGCCCGCCCCTTAGAAGGGCGGGCCTTACAGGCTGCGAGGTAAAGAAAACCCCCATGGGTGCCTCAGAGAGCGTCCGACTGCTCGCCTTGAGCCTGGCTCAGCTGCATCTGGGCCTGCATCTTCTCCAACATCTCTTGCATGCGGCGCAGCTGTGCGGGGAAAGATTGCAGGCATTGAGTCCGGGCGCGGCCAGAGAGGGGCTCCGAAGAGGACTTGGGGGTCTTGGTCTGGGGGAAAGCTCACCTCCTCGTCTTTCTCGCGGATCAACTTCTCCGTATCGGCCAGAGGCAGCATGGGCAGCGGGATCTCTGTAGCGCTCTGGCGGGAAAGCTTACTAAGGGGATGGGAGAGAAGGAAAGGAATCAGAGGCGAGGGCCTTGGTTGAGTCACCGCCGCGAGACAGGATCTGGAGTTCGTTTGGAGTTTAGAAGGCGGGGCCATATCCTTAGGTTAGGGCTGTAAGCAAAGGGGATGGGGAAAGAAAGGCTCTGGGAGAGAAGGTGAAGGTCGAGGTCATGGAGAGTGAGGGCGGGGCCTTGGAAGCACCTAACTGCCCGCGCTGGCTCTCACCTACGGCTGGCTCGATCCCGCGCCCCAGGCCGGGCCAGGCTCTGTAGGCAGCGGGCCCGGTAGCCCTCGTAGAGCAGGTCGTGTGTCACCTCCTTCAGGTCCTGCAGGTGTGTCTGCACGAGCATCCGTCGCAGGTTCAGGAAGTCGCAGTGATGTGGGTTCTCCACTGGGGGGCGGACCCGCGAGCGTCAGGGAACTTGGATCGGGTCGGCTGCCCAAGGACCCCTCTTTGGGCTCCTAGGACCCCTGGGACCAGAACTTTCCCCAACTTCACATGTTGGGTACGGTTGGCTGGGAGGAGGCCTGGGCTCCCTGCTGGCCTCAGAACTCGTACCCGGCCTTACTCACCCTCTACAGTGCCCCAGGAGTAGTGACGTCCCCTCACCGGTCGGGGCCCGCCGTCCCGAACTACTTCGCAGGAACCGACGACCGCAAAAGGGATGCTTTCCTAGAGGGGGGGAGTCAGCGATCTCCATCCTCTCGCCGCCCCGTGGACAGAAACCTTTCTCAGCTTCCACCTCCACATCCGCCTCCCCTGGCTTCTCAGTCCCGTCCTGCTTTGCCTCTGTACCTTCATCTCTGCATCCTGCCTCTTGAAGTCTTCATCCTCATCAGAGTCACATTCGGGGAACTGGTAGATGTTGATCTCTTCCTCCTTCAACTGTTCCCGGATCTTGGAGGAGACAGATGCAGACAGAAACACAAAGGCTGTGAGCCACAAAGACATTGCCTCACCAGAGACAGTGAGATCTAGATACAGACACGGGATGAAAGAGACAGAGAGGAAGGCATGAAAAACATAGATGGTGAGAGATGGGCATCCAGGAAGACTGAAAACACAATCTCAGACGATGAGAGACAGAGACATAGATGATGAAAAACTGAGACCTTACCCTAAGAGGAAAGCCTGATGTTTGGGAAGTTTTGAAGATGAGCAGACACCAAAAGACCAGGAGAGAGAGACATAAGTGAAAACAGTGGGAGAGGGCACTGAAGAAGTGGGGAAATGGGGGCATGGTCAGCATCCTGGGGCCAGACAGATAAAATGGGCAGTTATGTCCACACTCCTGCCCTCAGACAGATCTTAGCCAAGCATCCAGTCCAGGGATTTTATTCTGAGCCTCCAGAGATGTGGCTTCCTGAGGCAGCTTATGACCCACCTTTCTCAAAAACTTTCTTCCAGTCTAGCCTGACATGTCACACTCCAAAAAGGCTACCCCAAGATCAAAGAAGTCAAAGCTGAGTTCAGCTTTTGTCTTGACTTTTGGCTTCATGTGCAGGCCAAAGGTCAGAGGCCACCACATACCTTCTGTTTGAGGGCCTGTGTTTCCTTCGGCATCAGGGCATCTGCTTTGCCAATGACTGGGATGATGTTGACCTTCTCGTGCACCGCCCGGAGAAAGGCCACATCTAGGGGACGGAGCCTGCACCCAGAAACTGGTCAGGGCTCAGTTTCAGGGTACAGAGAGACCCGCCCCCCCCCCCACTGCCGGCCCTCCCCAAATGTCCCAACCCCCTAGGGTGTCCCACAGACCCCCGGCCAAAGGGTGAGATGAAGTAGAGGCAGCAATGGACGCGGGAATCCTGGATGTTCTTCCGGTTCAGGCCACTCTCATCCCGAAGATACTGCTCAAACTGCTCCTCGATGAAGCGCACCACAGGCAGCCAGCTGGGGGTGTGGGGAGAGCAGTCAGAGATCTGGACCGCAGGGGAGCGAAGGGGGCAAGGCTAGCCGGGACTGTGGGGGTGAGAAGCAGGGTCTTTGGCTCCAACCAAAAATGTCAGAAGAAACTGGCAGGCGAGATGTTGGGAAGCACAAGGCGTTTTGGGCCCCAAGACCACCGGAAACAGCTCCCGCTTTTGCGGGGGCGTGGGTAGGGCCGGGCAGACCAGCCCTGAATCTGACCCCTCGGTCTCCACAGAGTAGCCACATTGGGAAGCTGAGCCCTGGGCTCTCCCCCATTCCTCACCAGTCTGAACAGTCCACTGAGTCCCCAAAGCCAGGTGTGTCCACCACAGTCAGCTTCACCTTAATACCCCCCTCCTCGATCTCCACGCCCCGGCGCTCGATGGTCAGCGTTTGCGTCAAGCGAGCTATGAGGATGGGGAGAGGTCAGGGAGCTGGTGAGGGGTCTGAAGCAGGACTAATTTCCCTTCTCAGACTCACAGTTGCACCCCACCCATTTTTCAGGGGAGGAGACTGAGTCTCGGAGAAAAGCAGTGAGCTGCCTGAGTTCCCCAGAATGTCATGGGAGACCCAGAAGGAAAGGAAGGGTGTGCAGTCTGGGGACATGAAAGGAGAGGGGTCAGAGGGCCTGGACAGTGTGGTGGGGAGAGGGGCGTCTTACCACTGGCTTCTGGTATTTGCCGATCCTCATAGAGGTTGGTGAGAAATAGGCTGTTGATGAGGGTAGATTTTCCCAGGCCTGACTCCCCTGTGGACAGGTCAAGCCCAGCTGGTCAGGTGAGGGGACAGCCAAGGTCTCTTGAGGACCCCCTACCAGGCCCCTCTCCAAAACCCTCAGACCTGCCACCATGAGTGTGAAGTCAAACCCCTTCTTGACAGACTTGCGATGCAGCTGGTTGGGGAGGGCGGCAAACCCCACATACTCCTTGTCCTGTTGGTGAGGGTGGACGATATGAGGCTGCTGGGGGCGGCAGGCAGGGTCCCCCAGTGTGACCTGATCTCAGAGGCTAGGAGAAGTCAGCCGACTGTGGGTTGACCTGGGCCGGGCTACCCTAAGGGCTGGGGATGGAGAGATGCGTGGATTCCTGGGCGTTAAGGACTCACCATGGCCCCAGATAGCTGTTGCTGCACCTGATGGCTCTCCCCACTTCCTCTGGTGGGGCAGGAAGTTGAGGGCGGCAAACAAGGGGCGGGCACTATAGGAGCTGAGATGCTCCAACTGGCCCAAAGAAGTGGGGAAAACCAAGATCGAGAACAGCTGGTTCTCGATTCCTGGGTCCCTTTGCCCATCACCCCGATAGGAAGCCATAACCCCTCTGTTCTCTGTACACCTTTATTCCAAGCCCCGCTGTGGCCCCATCACCCTGATGGAAGGTAGGGTTTAAGCAGAGAGGAAGGAAGTGGGTTGGTCTCTCTAGCAAGTGAGGTGAAGACTTGGATAAAGATAGTTTAAAAAAGTTTCAGCCTGGTGCTCTGTGATGACCTTGAGGGGTGGGATGGGGGTGGGGTAGGAAGAAGGCTCAAAAGAGAGGGGATATATACATAATTATGACTGATTCATGCTGTGGTGTGGCAGAAACCAACACACCATTGTAAAACAATTATCTTCCAATTAAAAAATAATAAAATTTTAAACAATTTCCAAGGGTCTGAGTAGACCAAAAGCAATAACAAGATTGAGGGTGGGAGGGACCATCAATTTTCCTCCCCAGCTCATGCACTAGATTTTTTTTTTTTTTCACACTGGATTCTTAAAAAAGGACTTCAGATCTTTACACTACTGACAGAGAGCCTGCCTTCAGAATCCTAGCCAAGGCACTCCTCTGCTCAAAACCCTTCACGGACTTCCCAGTGATCTTAGAATCAAGTCTGAGAGTCCTGGCCAAAGCCTCCTGCGTCTGACCTCATCACCTCTTCTTTGATTCGCCCTTGGCTCTGTCTACAATTTTGTTTATTTTATTTTTGCCTGTGCTGGGTCTTCATTGCTGCAAGGACTTTTCTCTAGTGTCAGTGAGCAAGGACTTCTCTCTAGTTGGGATGTACAGGCTTCTCATTGCGATGGCTCCTCTTGTTGCAAAGCACAGGCTCTAGGGGCAAGGGCTTCAGTAGTTGCAGCTCCTGGGCTCTAGAGCAGTCTCAGTAGTGGTGCACAGACTTAGTTATGTGGGATCTTAGCATGTGGGATCTTCCCAGATCAGGGATGGAACCCATGTCTCCTGCATTGACAGGTGGATTCTTTACCACTGAGTCACCAGGATACCACCCTTGGCTCTGTCTATATTGGACTTTTCCTTCTTCTGCACCTGGTGAACTCTATCTTTCAAGAGTTTGATTCAAAGGGTTCTTCTTCCTCCTTTATGAAATCTTCCCCACCCACAAAAGGTAGAGTCATTTTCCATCCTCTGGACTCCCCAGCACCTTTCATAGCCCCTCCATTGCCCACCTTTGCTTACCTGGCTGTCTCTTCTACTCCTGGCTGAGCTTTCTGAGGGCAGGAACTATGTCTTCCTAATGTTTACATCCCTGGTGCCAGGGCCTGGCACCAAGAAGGTGCCAATAAATAATATACCAGATGAATGAATGCATGAAAGAGTGAGTGATTGAAGTTAGTTAGGGAAAAGGCAGGGAGGCTGCAGAATGTGTAAAAGGAGCTTGTCTTTGGAGTCAGAAAGAACTTCCCAGACCTCAGTTCTACCACTTGCTGTGTGATCTTGGGCAAGTCATTTGCCCTCTCTCAACTCCATTTTTTTCAGAGTAAGATGAAATGCACACACTTAGACTTTTTAATCAGGAATCAGAGTGGTTTTGGATGACAGAGGCTTTGGAGCTAATCATTTATGTATACAACATACCATATATACATATATATTAATATATATGTACACATATTGTTGTTGTTTAGTTGCTAAGTAGTGCCTGACTTGTTTGCAACTCCATGGACTGTAGCCCGCCAGGCTCCTCTGTCCATGAAATTTGGCAGGTAAGAATACTGGAGTGGGTTGCCATTTCCTCCTCCAGGGGATCGTCCTGACCCAGGGATCGAACCTGCATCTCCTGCTTGGCACGCGCACACACACACACACATATATATATACATCCCAGCTTTAGAACTGATGAACTGAATGACCTCTCTGAACCTTAATATGACCTATAAAGCATTGTTTGGTCTGTGTGTGTGTGTGTGTGTGTGTGTGTGTGTTAGTTACTCATTCGTGTCTGACTCTGCAATCCCATGGGCTATAGCCTGCCAGGCTCCTCTGTCCATGAGATTTTCCTGACAAGAATACTGGAATGGGTAGCCATTCCCTTCTCCAGGAGATCTTCCTGACCCAGGGATAGAACCCACGTCTCCTGCTTTGAAGGCAGATTCTTTACTATCTGAGCCACCAGGGAAGCCCATTGCTTGGTCTAGATCCTGCCTATTGCTCCAACTCCATTTTCGTCCTTCAATCCTTGTGGTTCTATTTATCATTTCCCATTTAGCCCCTGTTGTGTCCCCCCACCCACCTTCATGTGTTGGAGCCCTAACCCCCATGTGACTATATTTGGAAGTAGGACCTTTAAGGAGGTAATTAAGGTTAAATGAGGTCAGGAGGGTAGGGCCCTGATTGGATAGATCTGGTGTCCTTATAAGAAGAGACACCAGCAATCTCTGCGCATACACAGAGAAAAGGCCATGTGAAGACATAGTGAGAAGGTGGCTGTCTGCAACCCAAGAAAAGAGGCCTCACCAGAAACCGCCTCTGCTGGCATTTTGATCTTGGACTTCCAGTCTCCAGAATTATGAGAAAATAAATATCTGTTGTCTAAGACTTCTAGTCTGTGGTTCTCTGTTATGCCAGCCTGAGTTAATACAGCCTCATAGCACCCTCCTTTCCCCTTATCCTAAGGCAACCACTCTAACGTGCACAATGTGTAATTTTTGGGGGGTTTGTATATATGTTGAAAAATGTGTAGTTCACGGTACACAAATGTTTACAGAAATAGTTTATGTGTTTACATATGTGTTATATATATGTTATGTATGTAATGGGCTTCCCTGGTGGCTCAGAAGCTAAAGAATCTGCCTGCAATGCAGGAGACCTGGGTTCAATCCCTGGGTTGGGAAGATTCCCTGGAGAAGGGAACAGCTACCCACTCCAGTATTCTGGTCTGGAGAATTCCATAGACAGAGGAACCTGGCAGGCTACAGTCCATGGGGCCACAAAGAGTTGGACACAACTGAGCGACTTCCACTATGTATGTAATAGTACACAAATGTTTACACAAATAGTAGTGTAGTAGTGAAAGACATTCAGTCCTGTCCAACTCTTTGCGACCCCATGGACTATACAGTTTGTGGAATTCTCCAGGCTAGAATACTGGAGTGGATAGCCTTTCCCTTCTCCAGGGGATCTTCCCAACCCAGGAATCAAACCCAGGTCTCCCGCATTGCAGACTGATTCTTTACCAGTTGAGCCACAAATAGTTACATGTGCTAATATGTGTTTCTACTTATTAATTGATTCAATTAGCATTATCTTTTAAGATCCATCCGTGCTGCCATCTTACCCTTGTTTCAACCTCATTTTTATTATATATGTATATTTCAAATTATTAATTTTTGGCTGTGCTGGGTCTTAGCTGCTGCACGCAGGCTTTCCCTAGTTGCAGCGAGTGGGGGCTACTCTCTAGTTGCTGAGCACAGGCTCTAGAGTGCGGGCTTCAGCAGTTGTGGCACATGGGCTTAGTTGCCCCATAGCATGTGGGATCTTCCCAGACCAGGGATCAAACACATACATGTCTTTGGCAGGCAGATTCAAAACCACTGGGACCACCAGGGAAGTCCTTCAACCTCATTTTTAGTACTTCCTTTCTGTAACCCTGGGAAAACCACCCCTCTGGGCCTTACTTTCCTCATCTATCGTATGGGATTGCATGCTCCTGCCACACTGAATCCACAGAAGTTGTTCAAGTTTCCTATGCTTATAAAAACATACAGGGATTAAGAGCTGTGTGACCTTGGGCATCTTACTTTAACCTTCCTGTGACTTCGTTTCTGTATCTGTTAAATGATTCATTAATAATTTCACCTCATAGGGCCATGATGAGGATTATATATCTGATACACATAAAACTCTTAGCAGGGCCTGACCTAAAAGATGAGCTTGAATGCTAGCTCTTGCTATGACATGAGCTGAGAGGTGTGACAATGCCAGTAACTCCAACCTAGTGACTGCTCTTCTGGATCAGTTGCTGAGAATCCAGACGGAGTGAATCAGTCAGGGTTGCCGCCCTCTGGGGAGACGGAGACAGCCACAAGTGTGACACACAGCACTGGTGCTAAAAATGTAGTGTAATAAGGAGATAAACAGAGTCCTCTGAGAAGCCGAGGGACGGGATAATTACACCCTTTTCCTGCACCACAACCCTTTCTTCTGCACTTCTCATCAGGCTAAGCAGCCCTACCATTTTAGTTAAAACTCTGAACGCCTCCCTCCCTTGCCCTCTGCAAATATATCCAGTTGATTTCCAAGTCCTTTCTACTGATGAGAAAAAGCAGCCCTTCCTGCCTACATCCCTCACCGTTTTGCCCCTGCCCTGGTTTCAGACTCAGATCAGGCTCTTCCCTGAATTACTCAACAATCTTTAAGAAAATAACATGGACACACCTGTCAGAATGGCTATCATCAAAAAGACCACAAATAACAAATGTTGGCAAGGATGTAGAGAAAAGAGAACCCTCGTACACTCTCGGTGGGAATGTAAATTGGTGTAGCCAATGTGGAAAACAGTATGGAGGTTCTGTAAACAACTAAAAATAGATTCACCATGTGATCCAACAATACCACTCATGTATGAATCTGAAGAAAATAAAAGCACTAATTCAAAAAGATACATGCACGCCAATGTCCAAAATATGGAAGCAATAACAGCCAAAATGTGGGAGCAACCAGTGCCCATCAACAGATGAATGGATAAATATGTGGTGTTACACACACACACACACACACACAATGGAATACTACCTACTCAGTCATAAAAAAGAATACAGTTTTGCCATTTGCAACAACATGGATGGACTTGGAAAGTATTATGCTTAGTGAAATAAGTCAGACAAAGACAAATACTGTATATTATCACTTACATATGGAATCTAAAAAATAAAGCAAGCTAATGAATATAACAAAACAGACTCACAGATCTGGGGAGTAAACTGGTGGTTACCAGTAGGGAGTTGGTGGGGGAGAAGGGCAAGATAGGGCTGAGAGATGAAAAGATACAAGCTCCTATGTGTAAAATAAATAAACTACAAGGATATATTGTACAGCACAAGACATAGAGCCAATATTTTATAACTATAAATGCAGTATAATCTTTAAAAATTGTGAATCACTATGTCATATACCTGAAGCTTATATAATATTGTAAATCAACTATACCTCAACAAAAAAAGAAAACAAGAGAAAAATGACATGTATATTCATTTATTTATTGTACAATCAATACATATTCTCATGGAAAAATGAGCAACTGCAAATGGTTAGAAAAACATACATCTAATATCATTACTGATATAACCTCATTTTGATTTTCATCCTTCTGGATTTTCTCATATGCCTATGCATATGAATAAATATATATTCACAAAACTAAGATCATACTATAATTTTAGAAGCCTGTTTTTGTCATTTAATATGTCCTGTAAGTCTATAATCATAAACACACATCTACATTATCATTTTTTAATTTTTTTATAAAAATAAATAAATTAAAAAGGAAAAAAGAAAAATAAAGAAAAAGACACATTATCATTTTTAATAATTTTATTTCATTATTATTTATATACTTATATTTCATTTGTATTTATTTATTTATTTGACTGTGCCGGGTCTTAATTGTGGCATGAGGGATAGAAGCTGGGCCCCGTGCATTGGGAGTGTGGCGTCTCAGCCTACATTATCGTTTTCATAGCTGCTTAGTATTTAGGTTGATGGGCTTAGGTGGCACTAGTAAAGAACCCCGGAGAAGACAATGGCACCCCACTCCAGTACTCTTGCCTAGAAAATCCCATGGACGGAGAAGCCTGGTGGGCTGCAGTCCATGGGGTCCCTATGAGACGGACACGATTGAACGACTTCACTTTCACTTTTCACTTTCACACATTGGAGAAGGAAATGGTAACCCACTCCAGTGTTCTTGCCTGGAGAACTCCAGGGATGGGGGGGGGCCTGGTGGGCTGCCGTCTACGGGGTCGCACAGAGTCAGACACGACTGAAGTGATTTAGCAGCAGCAGCAGCAGTAAAGGACCTGCCTGCCAATGCAGAAGACGTAAGACATGCAGATTCGATCCCTGGGTTGGGAAGATACCTTGGAGGAGGAAATGGAGTGAAAGTGTTTGGGCTGTATTCTTGCCAGGAGAGTCCCACTCCAGTATTCTTGCCAGGAGAATCTCACCGACAGAGAAGCCTGGCAGGCTACGGTCCATAGGGTTGCAAAGAGTAGGATGTGACTGAAGCGACTTAGCTCGCGCGCGCGCGCGCACACACACACACATTTAGGTTGACTCCCACTCTTCCCTGAGATAAACAACACTGAGCTGGGATGACTATGTGGTGCTATCGTTGTGCACTTGTCCAAACCATTTCCTTGGGCCTCATTTCTATTAGGGGAATTACTGAGTCAAAGGAAGCCACATATTTAAGGCATTTGTGCATATTAACAAACGCCCTCAAAAAAGGTTGGTGGCTTGGCTAAGTTCAGAAATGACATGAATTAGTAGTGACACAATATTTCATTTACATGCTTATTAATTCCAAAAATTATGCTTAAGTCATTCCTGGGATAATGACTTTATAATGATAAAATTTGGGGCCCCAAGTTTCTATGGGGCAGTGAATGGTAGACAGCAGTCTTTCCATTTCATAATCACCTGGATTACTTCTTTTTCATCTCACCATCATATCTTCATAACCACCTATGGCCCTACCAGACATCCCTAGAAGGGCTTCTGTATTTTATTTATTTTTTAAATTTTATTTATTTATTTGGCTATGCAGGAGTTAGTTGTGGGAACTCTTAGTTGCAGCATATGGGATCTAGTTCCCTGACCGGGGAATGAACCCAGGCCCCCCACACTGGGAGTGCAGAGTCTTAGCCACTAGACCACCAGGGAAGTCCCTTCTGTATTTTTAGACATGAATTCAGATTCAGACCCAATAACTCCAGGTTTCGTCTTCTCAAAGTTAGACCTTTCTACAAGTGACTATGGCATGAAGGCTGACCAGCCTTTGGGGGGCTCCCTCCAAGAGGGGCTGGCTCTTTGCCATTTTGGAACCCTCTTACCTCAGTTTCCCAGCAACGTGCCTTGTACATGTTGGACCCCCAGGAAATGTTTGTGGAATCAATCATTAACTTACCATCTTATCTGCAGCTTCCACTATTTTCCTATTATGTAAACTTATGACACATTAATCAGAGCTATTATTTATTTTCCTCTTTTGAGGATTGATTGTAATCATGGAGGATATATATATTTATATATAATTACATAATTATACATATTTATAATTATACATATTTAATATACATAATTACAGTCTATATAGGGATTCCCTGGTGGCTCAGACGGTAAAGTATCTGCAGAATTTGCCTGCAATGCAGGAGGCCCGGGTTTGATCCCTGGTTTGGGAAGATCCCTGGAGAAGGGAATGACTTCCCACTCCACTATTCTTACCTGGAGAATTCCATGGACAGAGGAACCTGGCAGGCTACAGTCCATGGGATTGCAGAGTTGGACACAACTGAGTGACTAACACTTTCATTTTTTCATATATATATGTATGTATTTGCCTGCTCCAAGTCTTAGCTGCAGCATGAAGGATCTTCAATCTTCATTGCACATCAGGGATCTTTTAGTTACAGCATGTGGGATCTAGCTTCCCAACCAGGAATTGAATCCGTGTCCTCTGCATTGGGAGCTCGGAGTCTTAGCCATCAGACGACCAGGAAAGTCCCCTTAATCATCTTTGGATCCCCAAGCTTCTAGCGCATAGTAGGTTTTCCATTAGTTTGTGAGCGACTGTGCCTGGAGTTCTTCATTCAGGGTCCCCTTCAGCGAGGCTCTGGACTTCGCTGAAATCTTAGCTGATTGAAAGGATCAGCTTGAAAACACCACACTCTTCCTTGGTTACTTCAGCCCAAAGAGTCACAACTGATATTTTTTTACTGAGTACTTTACACATATTATTCTCAACCATTCAAGTTAGGTAGTATCTCCATTTTACAGTTCAAAAAACAGAAGTAACTTCCCAAGGTTAAAGGGAGTAAATGACAAGATCAGGAATAAAACTCTGCATGAATGACCTTAAAGATAATGTCCGCAGCCACTAAACTCTACAGGTTTCTCTCTGTACTACATTCCTATCATATCTTTGTCCATTAGGTCAATGTAGACTCTGTCCACAACATCTGTATGTCTCCATGTTCTAGATGTGAGAAATTGGGCCATAAAGAAGGCTGAGCGCCAAAGAATTAATGCGTTCAAACTGCAGTACTGGAGAAGACTTTTGAGAGTTTCTTGGACAGCAAGGAGATCAAACTAGTCAATCCTAAAGGAAATCAACCCTGAATATTCATTGGAAGGATTGATGCTGAAGCTTAAGCTCCAATACTTTGGCCCCTGATGCAAGAGCTGACTCATGGGAAAAGACCCTGATGCTGGGAAAGATTGAGGGCAGGAGGAGAAGCGGGTAACAGAGCATAAGACGGTCAGATAGTATCACCAACTCAATGAACATGACTTTGAGCAAACTCGGGAAGACAGTGAAGGACAGGGAAGCTTGTCTTGGGGTCACAGAGTTGGACATGACTTAGCAACTAAACAACAACAAACATTCGTGCTCATTCCCACAAATAAGACCTCTTCCTGGTTTCCCATACTATAATATCTTGGATTAGTCCACATAACTCTCATGCCCTTACAGTTCTTATTTATCATGAATTGTGTGCTTGCCCCTTTAAAATGGTAGCACCCCAAAGACAACTCTTACATGTGTTTTATCTCTTTATCAAACTGTTGGCATAGTACTGAGGCACTAATAAGTGCTGATTAATATACAAATCTTAATTAACCCTCTCCATCATCAGATGAGCGGCAGAGGCAACCCACCTGCTCCCCAAAGGCAAACATGCCCAGAGGAGATACTGGGGATCACACCCCTGGGACCACTGAAACAGCCCCAACCAGGGCCGCACGAAGCTGAGAAACAAGGTTTAATGTTTTAGCTTCTCCCTCGGCTCCTTTTGTAGCGGCGTAGACCTGTCCCTAGTCTTCCCGTGGCCTCTTTTCTTTGCGTCTGTCTTTGTCTCTGCCAGTTTCACTCTTTGTTCCTCTGCCTCCGGGCTTGTTTCTCGCTAGGTGCCCTGCCCAGTTCCTCCGACTCTGCTTCAGCGACTTGATATCTCTCTTATCTGTTTCTACATGTCTTTGTTTCAGGAGGCCTATCTTTTGCTCCTGTGTGTTTGGTCCGCTGCAGTCTCTCGGTCTCTCTGCCTTTGCATCCTCTCTGACTGGGGGCTCTTAGGGTTACGACTCTGTGAGTCCCCGAATCCAAGTCTAAGTCCATCGGCCTGCCTCTACCCAGCATTTATCTGGCGTCTGCCACTAGCTCCCGATCCTGCCTCGGTCTCCCCCAGCCCAGCCCAGCCCAGCCCCCACCCCCGGCCCTCGGCCTCGCCGACCAGCCCGGCTTTGTTTCCTGCGTCTCGGCGCCCCGCCCCCGCCCCGTCTGGGGTCTCCGCCGCCCTCTGCCGCCCTTTGTCTGCCTTGGTCTTTCCCCCACCCCTTTCCCTGGGTCTGTCTTTGGCTGTCTTTTTGTTTCTCCAGGCTGGGGTGGCTGGAGCTGTCTGCCACCTCCGGAGGTCGGCGCGGGTGGCCGGACACAGCGACAATTAGGAAGAGTCTTCGGCCCTCCGCATCCAGCTCCAGCCCAGGAAGCACACGGTTAATACCACCGAGTTCGGGCAATTGGACTCGGCTCAGAGTAGCCCTCTCCGCGGCACGCGGCTGCCCGCCGGCCACCGAGCTCCAGAGGACACGGGCGGCCCCCACAGGCGTGCAGCTCCTCCAGGGTCCTAGAGCGGCCCGGTGCCGCCCGGCGCTTCCGCTTCCCGTCCCCGCCCCCAGCGGCCGCCCCCGGGACGCCCGGGTCCAATCCCCCTCCCGGTTTGGCGCCGAGCCCGATCCCCGAGCCACTGGTGGCACGGGCACCGGAGCCCCACGGAGGAGCTCCGGAGGGCCCCGGACTGGCGGAAGCGGCGGCTGAAGCGGCGGCGGCAGCGGCGGGAGGGGAAGGGGGCGTCTGCGCGCCGGAAGGAGCAGCAGGTGCAGGGGCGGCCGGCGGCGCGGGTGGGGGTCACCGGAGCCGCGCCCCGTACCTCGGACACCGGAATGCTGTCCAGTGCCCGTGCCGGCCGGCAGAGGGCAGCGGCAGGGCGCCGCCGTCTGCACATGGCTGTGTGACCGTGAAATTTTGTCTGTCTCCTTGCTCAGGGCGGCGTGCCGGCGATGGAACGCGCGGTGGGGCCCTGGGGTCCGGATCTCCGTGGCTCAGAGGAGAGAGAGCAGCTGAGAGGCGCCCGCACAGGTGAGGGCCGAAGCGGTGCACCTCCATGGGCAGGTAATGACCGGGTGGGGCCCCCGGTTCTGGGCTTTGCCTAGCCCAGACCCAGAAAATAGGACGTGAACTGTGCTTCCAGGGAGGGGGAGGGAACCAGTGTTTCTGAGCACCTACTAGGCGACACGCCTTGAGGGGCATCATTTCAAGGACTCTTTCCCCGTCCCCTGCAGTCATCATCATTCTCGCTGCTCAGTCCTACTTCAGGCCCCGTTCAGTCTCATCCTGGCAAATGCAGCGGCCTCCCCTCAGCCGTTTTCTCTCCAGTGTGGCACTCACTGTGCAACAAGCCACATTGATCTGAGTCCTGGTCTAATCTTGTCTCCCTCCACAAAAATCTTCCCTAGTTCCCTTCTGCTACTAATTAAAAGTGTTAGTCTAGCGTTCAATTCACATCTTCCATGCTTCATCTAGTCCCAACATCCCTTTTCCAGCTTTATCACACATTCCTTTCCATGGTTTACTTTTTTTCTCCGCTCTGAAAGCCTAGCCCTCTCTCTAATGTCCTCTCTCTCTTGCGACAGCACAGTTCATTCTGAGCCTGCAATTATAATTATTTGTGTTTTATCTTATCTCTCCTACCAACGCTAAGTATCCTGAGGGACAGCTGTGTGTCTGGCTCCTCTCAGGTACATACAAGATGATTGAAGAAATAAACTACAGATTGGGCTAATAAAAGAAAAAAATCTAATTAGTAAATACTAGGCTTTCCAAATAGAATATAAGGTAGGGCTTAACAGCAGGCTTGGGAATCAGACCCGAGTTAGAAACCTGGCTTTGTTACTTTATAACCTTGAGTGAGTGACTTAAAATTCTCCGAGACTCCATGTCTGTAAAATGGGGACAGTTAATAGTATTACCTCATAGGAATGTTTGCAAGGATTCAGTAATGCTTACTTAAGTGATTGGCACATATGAAAGGAATGGTAAAAGGAGGTTACTGTTACTGAGAGGCACAAACAATATAAGGGTTTCGGAAAATCAGAGGAGAGAGATCTTTGCAACCACACATCATCAAGGATGCCTTTCTGGGGAGGTTGCTATTGAAGATAGTGTGTTAATCGCTCCGTCATGTCCGACTCTGCAATCCCATGGACCCACCAGGCTCCTCTGTCTGGAATTCTCCAGGCCAGAATACTGGAGTGGGTGGTCATTCCCTTTTCCAGGGGGTCTTCCTGACCCAGGGATCGAACCTGTTTCTCCCACATTGCAGGCTGATTCTTTACCGTCTGAGCCTCGGAGGGAAGGCTGAGCCAAAAGGCAGGGTCTACCGCTCCTTTTTCTTTCCCCAGGTCTAGGGAATGAGCATGCGGAGATTTCTCAGCCAAATGAGTTTGAACATGCCCCACAGGAGGATGACTTGGAGTTCAAGGAAGAGGAAGATTTGGCCCCAGGTCATGAAGTAGGAAATGCCTCTCTCAAACCTGAAGGCATTCAGACCTGGGATGACCTGTGGGTCCAGAGGGAGGGACCTGGAAAACCTCAGGCTCGGGACAGAGGCCCTCGACTCCTAGGAGAACCACGCTGGGGCCAGGCTAGTGATCGGGCTGCTGTATGTGGTGAGTGTGGCAAGAGCTTTCGGCAGATGTCAGATCTGGTGAAACACCAGCGAACCCACACCGGGGAGAAGCCCTACAAGTGCGGGGTCTGTGGCAAGGGCTTTGGGGACAGCTCTGCCCGGATCAAGCACCAGCGAACTCATAGTGGCGAAAAGCCCTACAGGGCCCGGGCACCAGCCCAGGGGCCCCCAAAGATTCCTCGGTCCAGGATCCCGGCTGGTGAGCGCCCCACTATCTGCGGTGAATGTGGCAAGAGCTTCCGGCAGAGTTCGGACCTGGTGAAACACCAGCGGACACACACGGGCGAGAAGCCGTACAAGTGTGGCATCTGTGGCAAGGGCTTTGGCGACAGTTCTGCCCGCATAAAGCACCAGCGGACGCACCGAGGGGAACAGCCCCCCCGGCCCGTGGTGCCCCGGCGGCAGCCATCTCGAGCGGCCACGGTGGCTGCACAGGGACCTAAGGCCCAGGAGAAGCCATACATCTGCACCGATTGTGGCAAAAGGTTTGTGCTCAGCTGCAGCCTCCTGAGCCACCAGCGCAGTCACCTGGGGCCCAAGCCCTTTGGCTGCGATGTGTGTGGAAAGGAGTTTGCCCGGGGCTCAGATCTGGTGAAGCACCTGCGCGTGCACACGGGAGAGAAGCCCTACCTCTGCCCCGAGTGTGGCAAGGGCTTCGCTGACAGCTCTGCGCGGGTCAAGCACCTCCGCACCCACAGTGGCGAGAGGCCTCACGCCTGTCCCGAGTGTGCCCGTACCTTCAGCCTCAGCTCCACTCTCCTCCGCCACCGCCTCACTCACATGGAGCCCCAGGACTTCAGCTTCCCAGGCTACCCGCTGGCCCCCCTGATCCCCAGCCCGCCCCCCAGCTCCAGCCCACCCCCACCTCCTCTAGGCACCAGCCCCCCGCTGACGCCTCGAAGCCCTTCACACTCAGGGGATGGCCCTTTTGGCCTGCCTGGCTTGGAGCCGGAGCCCGGGGGCCCACAGGCTGGAGAGCCGCCACCACCACTGGCGGGTGACAAGCCCCACAAGTGCCCTGAGTGTGGCAAGGGCTTCCGCCGGAGCTCGGACCTGGTGAAACACCATCGCGTACACACGGGGGAGAAACCCTACCTCTGCCCAGAATGCGGCAAAGGTTTTGCCGACAGCTCAGCCCGCGTCAAGCACCTCCGCACCCATCGTGGGGAACGGGCTAGGCCGCCACCACCATCCACTCTCCTGAGGCCACATAACCCCCCTGGCCCAGCACCCACTGCCCCTCGATCACGAGTCCGGGCTCAGCCGTCTGGACCCAGCCAGCCCCACGTGTGCGGCTTCTGCGGGAAGGAGTTTCCCCGGAGCTCAGACCTGGTCAAACACAGGCGCACACACACTGGGGAGAAGCCATACAAGTGTGCGGAGTGTGGCAAGGGCTTTGGTGACAGTTCTGCCCGTATCAAGCACCAGCGTGGGCACCTGATCCTGAGGCCCTTTGGGACAGGAGATGGTCGGGCAAAGCCCCTCAAAGAGGAGCCATCAACGGGACTGGAATGATGGGGTCCAGGGAGGGTGGAGGCCCAAGAGACCAAAGGGAGGGTATCTGCTGCTTAAGCAGAGAAGAAAGGGCCCCGGGAAGTGGTGGGAGGGAGAAGGAAGGGAAGAAACCAAGGGGAGAAAGGAGTGAATAGATAGAGATTTGGAGACAAATGATCTTGAAGCTCAGGAAACTGTCCTGGCTGGGCTGGGTCAGGACCTTGCCAATGTGGTTTATACCCCTAGCTTCTAGAACACTGCCTAGACTACAATAGGCAATAAATACTTGTTGATAAACTAGCCTTAGCCTGAGGGCCCTTAAAGAATTCTAAATTCCTACTGCCTCTTAACCTGTAAATTGACCCCTCCCAACCTTGCCTCCCCCCCACCCCCACCCAGACCGGCATCGTGAACCTGGTTTGTTAGACCTAGGAGCAATGAGACTTCTGAGGTTAAGGGTTAGAGTGTGAGACAGGGCCATCTTGACCATCCTCCTGATGGGGAGAGTACTGTTGGTAGGCAGGCAGTACCCAGCCTCGGGTCACTGGACATGGTCGGAGCCAGGAAGAGGACACTTGGAGTGAGTCCAGACCCAACTGCGCGACCACCTGGACACAACAGAATAGGTGAGAGACAGCACAATGAGCACTCATTTGCTCTGGACACCAAGCCCAGGTCCTGGTGGACGGCAGCAGAGACACACTGGCTGGGAGAAGGGCAGTATGGGAGTGAGGAAAGGCCAGGGAAGCACCAAGGCCTGACAGCCACATCTCCATATGTCTTCTCGCCAATAAACTGCTTCTTATCTGAGGCTTGGACTGGTGTGTGCGTGTGTGTGCATCGTGAGGGGTGAGAAAGGTGCTGAAGGGTCACCACAGACAAAACCCACAAGCCATGTGTAAACCTGCCCTCTTTGAGCCCGTCAAAGAAGTTGGGTCGTCAAAGCTGCTTTTTAGCTCTGGCAACGGGTTAAAAAACGGCCACCAGGTCTGTCAGCTGATGCCCTAGACCTGAGAGCTGGCTGCCCACAGGCACCACCTACGCCACAGGATCTAGCGCGACCCTTAAAAGGTAAAACGCGACGCCACGGGTGGGAGCGAGAGGGGTTGGTGTTAGGCAAGCTCTGTTGCTATGGCGACAAGTACCCGGGAGAAAAGTGGCCAACCAGTCTGGTAACGGCGCAGAAGACCCGACGCTGATGTTCTGCCTTCAGGGAAACCCCGCCTCCCTACGACCCCTTTTTATTTGTCGAGAAACGGGTCATTAGGCTGCATAGCCCAAAGGCGATGTCTCTATCCCCTGGAAGAGGCAACCATATTTCCCAGCCATCCGTGCGTCGTTAGATGCTGGACTCTAATTCCCAGCTTTTTCCAAGGAGGGCGCCAGTAGGGAGGAAGGGGGGAAGAGGAACTGACCTGATTGGCCAGGGACCAAAAAGACTAGGGCGGTTCACCGATCTAAGAAACGAAGTACAAGACTGCTCTGCAACTTCGCTGGCTTGGCATTTCAGTTAATCTGCGTGCGGGAACGGTCCCTGGGTAGAAGCTCTCGCGACATTAACCATTGGCCGGGCTTCCCTAGAAACCAATGAAAGCTTGCTGCAGCGCGGTTCCTCCCAGCCTTCCCACCCCTACCAAGTTGTTATACAGACTCGAAATCCCAGTGTTTTGACTTCAGTCGCGGGATCCTTTGCGGCTTCTGTCCTTAGATGCACACACCCCTCAAAGACCTTAATGGAGGCCTTTGGGAAGATCGTTTCTGCTGGTTTCCGTGTCTCCCCACCCTACCAGGTCGGCTTCCAAGCTACTCTGCAGTGAACTTTGTAAAAATCTGACCACATCACTCCCCTATTAAAAACCCTGCCGTATAGCAGCATGTCCTGTCTGTAAAACTTAACTCCTTAGTTGGCATTCAAGACCTTCCACGTGTGTGGTTTCAGCTCTGTGCCTCTTAAATGTTTTGTTTTGGTAACTTGGAATGCTCCCCACCCCCTATCCAAATACCTTAAGCGTTACTTCCTCCCAGAAGCCTTCCCTAAACTTCCAGCCTGGGTTAGTACCCTCTTCCTCTGAGCCCTTAACACATCAAGAGCTTCTTTAGAATAAAGAGACATTCAACAACAGCACTACCTACTGCGTGCTGGGTATTGGACATAGAAAGATGAACAAGATAAAATTTCTGCCCTCAGTTTCTATGCAGAAGATAGACATTGAACAAATATTTTCAAGTGTGGTAGGAAGCTTGCAGGTAGGAGAGAATCCTATATGATCCAATGCCTCGTCAAAGAAGTGGCAATTCTGTTAAGACGTAAACAATGATGTGGAACATGCTAAGAAAGGAGGAGGTGGGAGATGGGATAGCGGATGGTGTGTTCTCTGTACCAAGTCCTTGGGGATTCAGAAGCTCAAGTAAACTTCTACTGAGGCTGAAGGCAAATAGTGAAATGCAGAATAGTGAAAAGAAAGGTAAAGACTTTTCCAAATTCAACTTCCTACTGCCTAATTCTAAAAGGGGCCTGGCACACAATAGACCTCCCTCAATACTTTGGTGAATGATGTCCTTGAACATGATGTGCCCTTCACAAGAGTTCACAGTCTCACCAACTGCTACCTGTTTGTCTATCTGGCAACCCCCCACTCATCTTTGGAGGTCCTTTATCTCTTCAGTGAGGCCTGCACTCAATATCCACTCCCTTCCAGGGAGTTATTCACTCACCCCACTATTTTCCTGCCAGAACACCTATTATTTCCTTTTCATATGTATATTATATATAAAATATTATCTAGGCTTCCCTGGTGGCTCAGACAGTAAAGAATCTGCCTACAATGCAGGAGACCCGGGTTCGATCCCTGGGTTGGGAAGATCCCCCTGGAGAATATATTATTGGGTTTTAAAACTTTTTATTTGTTTTTGGGTGTGCTGGGTCTTTGTTGCTGCGCAGGCCACTCTCTAGTTGCGGTGCGCAGGTTTCTCATTTCAGTGGCTTCTCTCATTGTGGAGCACAGGCTGTAGTCACACAGGCTGCAGTAGTTGCGGCTCCCAGGCTCTAGAGCACAGGCTCAGTGGTTGTGGCACTCCGGCTTAGTTGCTCCATGGCATGTGGGATCTTCTCCGATTAGGGATCGAACCCATGTCTCCTGCATTGGCAGGGAGATTCTTTACCACTTAACCCCCAGGGAAGCCCTACGTGTGTATTTTAAAATCATTATCTTCTTCTTCTTCTTCTTTTTTTAAAATCATTATCTTCTTTACTAGACTAAGAGATTCTCAGGAACTAGCTCGGATTCCAGGTAGATACTTGTTCATGATCCTCCTTCTGCAAGTGTCTGTTCCCAAATCCTCCCACAGTAGGAGGACCTTCCAGTGGGGACTTTCACTGCTCCCCGCTGAGTCTCCTCACTGATTCTCTGAATCAGGGGGAAGCACGTCTGGCCTTTTGCTAGATTTCCAGCCATAATCTGACCCCTGCCTGCCTCTTTTCCAACTCCCACATGATATTCCTCTTCATTTGGCTCCAGCCACACAAGTCTTCTCTCTTTCCCTCAGACATGCCAACTTTAATCTCACTATAAAGTTTCTGTAGTTCTCTCTAGAACATTCTTCCTCTAGATTTTCAAATGATTAACCCTTTCTCACCATTCAAGTTTCATTTCATGTATTAGTTCCTAAGAGATGCCTTCCCTGCTCACATTAAAGAAGCCCCCAACCATAGCCACCCTCTGTTGCACCATCTGGTCCTATTTCCTTCTGATACTTATCCTTAGCTGAAAGTACCTTATTTACTTGGTGACATTTTGTACACCCTGAGAAGTGCCACAGTAGTCAAGGTTTTCGGCTCTTTTGTTCAAGACTGCATCTCCAATGTCTAAAATGGTGTCAGGCACACAGTAGGGCTCAAAAAATATTTGATGAGAGAATGAACACAAGTGGTTTGGGGGATCCTGATTGTATCATACTCATTTACCTTCTTTTCACAGCTCTGAGGAAGAGCAAAACTTTGACGAGATGTAATCCCAACATCCAAATTATGCTCTGGGTTCTGCAGACTGAGGATCAGGCTTCACTCCTGGCTCTGCTACCATTTTCCTCATGTAACCTCAGTTCTGAGAGATAATTTGGTGCAACAGAAACAATATGAGCTTTGGAATTTGTTACTTACCAGCTATATGACTTTGAGCAAATTACTTAAGCTCTCTAAGCTTTTAGTTCCCTCATTTGTCAAAGGAAGATAATATTATTGATCCCCACAGGGTTGTTGTAAGGACACTAGGGATTGTAAGCACTTACTGAATGTTATTTCTCTTTTCTTTCATCATTTCTGAATCCACATTGCCCCATTCATAAAATGCGAGAATTAGGTTATCTTTTTCAAGTGGGAAATACAAGAAGTGGGAAAATACAGATCTTTATATATGAACTATCTTAATTTTTAAATGTTGGGAATTAAAATTTGTAAAACCTCTCAGGCTTTTTTTGAAGTTTACTTTTAAACCTGAGGGCCAAAATACTTCTGTGGACTGGATCTGGTCTGTGTGGTATAAATTTCCACCTAGGCTACTGGGCTGTCAGAGATGCTATGACAACACTTACTGTGGAACTTAGGTAAATCAGTTTACCTCCTTGAACTTCAGTTAGCTCATCTGTGAAATGGACCCACCTTTGTGAGGAGATCAGGGGTGTAAAAGGCTTAGCATAACGATGGCGCCCAAGAGGCGCACCACACAATAAATGGCAGCGATAACTGGGGTGCCTGTTGGTAAGTATGTACTAAAGGGGCAAGGTATCCCAGAGACCAGGAAACCCGAAGGCAATGCCGGGAAAGCAGAAAAGATGGAAGAAGAGGCAAAAAGAGGGAAGGAGAGAGGTAAGGAGGCAACAGGGTCCGCCCTCCAGGCGGGGCGCCAGCGAGAGGCCCAGGCAGGGGCGGGAGCGCACGTGGCCTATTTCGGGCGGAGCAGACGCGCTTGGCCGCCACGGAGACCTCCGAGCCGGCCAAAGGAAACGAGCTTTGAAGGTAGGTCACAACTAGACTGCGAGGACGTTGAACACCGAGTAGGCCGGCCTGGGGTCTTTGGGAGTTAGGGGATAGCTGAAGGCGCTGGGTGTGGGCTTGCCACCCTCCCAGGGCAGTTTGGGCCGGACGCCTGGGTCCTCTGGCCCCTCCCCCTCGGGGGCGGAGTTTGTGTTCTGAACCAATGGCCGGTTGCCTCTGAGGCCCCGCCCACGCCCCGCCCCCGGAGTCGCGGCGTCGCAGAGTGCCCAACCGCCCGGCGCCCTGGCCTGGGGCAGCGCGAGCGCCCGAACCTGCGGCTGGTGAGTGCGCACCCCCCAGGGTCTCCGCCCCGATCCCGCCTCCAGCCCGTGCCCTAGAGCTCCGGGCCGCTGACCCAGGCTCCTGGGAGTGACTCAGCGCGGGGAGGGTGGCGTCTCACCGGGGCTGGAGATTCGAAGTGTTCAGGGCCTTGAATGCCAGGATGAGTAGCGTGAACGAGTCTTTCGAGCTGGTCCCGGGACAAGGCTGGGGCCTAGGGCCGGGTTGGGATACAGGGAAGAGGGTCAGACACAGATCTGGGCACGGGAGGAGAAGCCACGGCTGCATCGCCTTGTGTGGGCCAGAGCCATGGTCGGGGGGGGGCGGGTCCTGAGCTGACTCAGCTCCCTGCCCCAGGACACCAAGATGCCCGGTGAACAGCAGACGGAGGAGGAGGAGGAGGAAGAGATGCAAGAGGAGATGGTGCTGCTGGTGAAGGGTGAGGAGGAAGAGGGTGAAGAGAAGTACGAAGTGGTGAAACTCAAGATCCCTATGGACAACAAGGAGGTACGTGTCCCACACCACGGGGGTCCCATCGGCCCTAAATCTGGTGCAGGTCCAACCTCCCTCAGTCAGAAGCCAGGGATCCTCCCCCTACTTTCCCTGGACTCTCAGGCTTAGAATCTCAAGAGTTGGCCACCCATCCTTCTGTCCCATTGTCCATGCTGCCACAATACAGATGTCACGCCTACTGTGCCAGGCTCTGTGCTGGGTGCTGGAGAGTAAATGCCCTCCTCGGTTTCTCGTGGAGCTTGATGTATAGCAGGGTTAGACTGACAAGGGCGTGGAAGGTTTAAAGAGGGGAGTTTTAAGCAGATCAAAGTATGAGTTAGATTTCCCCTTTCCGGACCCTAGCTGCCACTAGGTATATTTCTATTTCCCAGAACTCTACAAGACTCCCACCCCAAGCCACAGCAGCCCTTGTGTCCATATGCAGGGTTTCTGGGCCCGGGTTCCCTGATTTCTTCCTGCACAGTGGCCAGTTCCCAGGAAAAGAAAGTTCTGCTGCCCCCTAGTGGGTGTGGTGGGGCCTAGGGGGAGGGGGCTGGCTTCTGTGGCCTCCTCTTCCAGTCAAAATAACTATTTAGGGAATTCCCTGGCGGTTCAGTGGTTAGGACTCCATGCTTTCACTGCCTTGGCCCGTTTAGTTCTGTTTTTCTCAGGCCTCCTTGGCCCATCCTCCTAGCTCAGCCTGCCTCTTCCGGCCCTGTGAATCCCCTGGTCTCCTTTGGCCTGTAAGTTAAGAAAAAGACTCCAGAGTTAGGGTGGACTTCCAACTCCATCAGTTACTTACCAGCTGTGTGACCTGTGGCAAGTTTAACCTCTTTGTGCCTCAGTTTCCTCATTGGTAAAAGTGAAATCATAATAGCACCTACTTCTTGGGATTGGAAGGATTAAATGAGTTAATACTTGTAAAGAGTTAGAACTGTGTCTGGCACACAATAAACACTCTGTACATATTTGTTGCTATTATTATTCATTCTTCCTCCTAAAGTTCAGGACTTTGGGCTAGGTCATCCTTCTGGAGATGTTTCAACTCATTTTTATCAAGGCCTCAATAAGGCTGAATCCTGGGGCTGGATGTGAACAGGGAAACCAACATAGAGGCCTAGACAGAGGAGTGAAGGCAAATAACTCAAGGCAGTAGGAAACGTTTCAGGGAAATAACTTTGACATGGGCCTTGTAAACTTAGTGGGAATATGGCAAATAGAGGAGGAGGAAGGGCATTCCAGGATGAGGACACAGCAAGTGCTCAGAAAAGATAAGGCCAGAGAAACAGATGGACCAGAGAGTAAAAGGTGTTTGCGTATAGTCAGCCTATAGATTTGTACCTACTGTGTTAGGTTATGCAGTGCCATGAGAAGCTTCAAATCAGAGAAGAGGCATGATCACATTTCCTTTTTAGAAGAATCGTTGGCTGTTATGGGGAGACCAGGTCAGGTAAGGCTGATGGCCTGCTCTAAGGTACTGGCAGCAGTGGAGGGAAGGTGGAAAGAAGGAGATATTTGGGAACATTGTTTGGAGTGGCTGGAGCTAAGGATGGGAAGGGTGGGGGTCGGCATGGCTAGTCATGAAAGGGCGGTAGGGCTACACTCTGAATGGTGTCACTTAGTGGTTAAAAGCATCGGCTCAAATCCTGACGACCACATTTACCAGCTTTGCCTCAACAGCTTTCTCAACTATAAAATGAGATAATGAAAGTAAGATCCTTGAAATCCAGAGTAAATATCACGTGGGTGACTGGATTTGGAGGAGAGTAGAAATATGAGTTACACACACACATCCCACAAAGATTTAGCACTGTGCCCACAAAATAGCTCATCAACTTGCTGTGTGGTCTCCTTGAGTCTGGGTTCTTATGAAATAGTGGTCTCCAAAGCTCAGTGTCCACATTCTGTGAGTCTCAGCTCTCACGTGGCCAGTCATTGTCCAGGACAGGCCCTAATTATGGTGCACACAGGGATTAGAGCAGTGTCTCACCTCCTATCAAAATCCAAACTATCTTTAATTAATAGAAAGATTTTCCCAGAGGGCTCTATGTGCATCCAATTCTGTCTTTTCCTGCTTAAAATCGAACCTTGAGTGGTTTTGTTTCCCTAAGCTCCCACGCCTGGCATTCCAAACTCTTCATCCTTCAACCTCATGGCTTCATCTCTAGTCGGTCAGCATCCTTCCCATGCCCCAGTTTCAAGTACACCTGACCTCGAAGACTTTGCCCGTGTGGTCATTTAGCCTGTAAAATGCTCTTTACTTTTCCCATCTGCTTTCTCTGGGAGTAGTGCGCCTCTCTTCTAGATCAGTTTTCATTTTTAACATGCATACATTCCACTTGGGGATCTTGCTAAAGTGAAGATTCTGATTCAGTAGGTTTGGAGTGGGATTTGAGATTCTGCATTTCTAACAAGTTGCCAGTGACGCTGCTGGTCTATGGATCACCCTTCTTGTTGCAATGAGTGAGGGACTCAGGTCAGGATTGTATTATATACTCTGTACTCCAAAGAAGGGAGATTTGGACAGCTAAAAGAATCCAGGGGAGGGAGACAAGCTGTGGAGGTGACCTCAAACTTGTCAGTGAGATAGGATTGCATCATGGCTGAGAGAAAAGGCATTTTGGACAATGACAGCCTTCCAGTGTAAACCCTGGCCCTGCTGATGGATCAGCTGTAGGGCCTTGATGGTCACTTACTTCTGAGTCTTCTATCCTTATTTTAAAATAGAGCTAATACAACCTAACCCAAAGGGTTGTGAGAATTTAAAACAAGAACATGGGTGAAAAGTATTTATTGCAGTTCCTGGCACATAGTGAGTGCTTAGTAAATGGTAGTTATTTATTAATTAGAAAAGTAATGGTTGAAGAAGAAACTGGAACGTTTGCTCTTTTTTTAAACTTAAGCAGAAAGGCAAAAATCACTAACTTTAAATACTTGGATTATCACATTATTAAACTACATCATATCCCCCTAGTGCTCTCATGTTAAGAGTGCAGATACCCATTATTCTAATTTTAAAATCTGACAGTCATAGAATTGAAAAGACATGTAAGTCTGGTATTTGCCAAACTTCATTCACGTGTCTATTGCTCACCTGTTGTGCTCATTTATTTAGTTGCCTTCAAATAGATTCACGTTGTTTTGATAAATAAATTTACCTTCATCTGAACAATAATGCTGATAAAACTGTGGGTTTCATGTGATCTGTTGTTTTTCTAATAACCATGAAGATAAATACATGATGATCATGATGATAAAAGTAAGCCTACATAATACTTAGAAGCCTTTTGCATTCTGTGATGTGCATACTTCAAGTCGGGAAATACTTAATGTTACCTAGCCTACCTTGCCCTCCTTGGTTCAGTGAGGCAGGGGGAGGGAGGGACTTGCCTGGGGTCTTAATGAGCTAGACTCAACCCCTCACCAAGATTCTTCCTGGGGCACCCAAGGCCTCTCCTCCTGGAGTTGGAGATTTCAAGGGTACTTGTGTGAAGAATTTCTTTTTCCCAAATTAGTGAATCCAGGGTTAAGAAAGTCCTCAGGCTGGTCGGTCACCTAAAAGAAGGGTGCCAAAGAAAAAAAAGGGGCCAGAAAAATATAGATATAATGAGAAAAATTCTTTCCACGATATAAACCCCATAGTTGTTAAAACCAGGGCAAGACTGGAAAGTGTGACCTTGAATTCAGACTGTGCCAAATTGCTGTGGGGAGTTTCTCAATTTAAAGTATCAAGTTGTATTTTAACCTTGAATCCCTCTTGGAGAGTGCCAGGCACTTGGAATCCAGCCGCTGGCACATCTTGGCACTCTGAGTGCAGGGAAGCAGTGTAGCCTACTGCTGAAGGATGAGAACTCTATAAAGTCAGTCCTGACTCCCATGGGCTATATCAATTTAATCTCTCTCAGTTCAGTTTTCTCAGTTTCCAAAAGATAATGCCTGATCCTGGGGGTAGGGGTGAGGGAAGAGGGGTGACAGGAAGATTTAATACAATAATGTATTATACATAACAACACTGTCAAATCTTACACTCTAATGTTGTTATCACTAATATCATTGTATAAACTGTTGTAGCCAGGGTTGCCTTGCTTGGTGACTAATTTTTCAAACTGCTTTGTTTCCACATTTCTGAAAAAGTGAAAGTGAAAGTCACTCAGTCATGTCCGACTCTTTGCGACCCCTTGGACTATATACAGTCCATGGAATTCTCCAGGCCAGAATACTGGAGTGGGTAGCCTTTCCCTTCTACAGGGGATCTTCCCAACTCAGGGATCGAACCCAGGTCTCCCACATGGCAGGCAGTTTCTTGACCAGCTGAGCCACAAGGGAAGCCCCACATTTCTGAGGTGGTTAACAAAAAGCTGCTGTCTTTTAAAAATTAATTAATTATTTTGGCTGTGCCAGGTCTTAGTTGTGGGATGTAGGATCTAGTTCCCTGACTAGGGATTGAACCTGGGCCCCCTGCACTGGGAGCATGGAGGCTTAGCCACTGAACCACCAGGGGAGTCCCAAAAAGCTACTGTCTTTTTTTTTTTTTTTTTAAGCTACTGTCTTTAACAAAGGATCTTGAAGGCCCTGAAGCTGCTCTCCTTACAACTTCAGAAAAAGGCCTTAATACTCCCTAATTGTCACCTCTCTTAAACTGTTTCTTTATCTATAAAAGAATAATGATAATTATTTGGTAGAGAAGGAATATGGGGAGACAGAAGCTAATGCTGTCTTATCCTTAATACACGCCTGGTTTTTCACTTGGTCATGAATTAATATTCTATTTGCTTAGTCCATGAAAGTGAAAGTGAAGTACCCCATGGACTGTAGCATACCAGGCTCCTCTGTCCATGGGATTTTCCAGGCAAGAGTACTGGAGTGGGCTGCCATTTTCTTCTCCAGGGTATCTTCCCAACCCAGGGATCGAACCCGTGTTCCCGCATTGCAGACAGGCACTTTACCATCTGAGCCACCAGGGAAGCCCTGCTTAGTCCATAGTAGAGATTCAACATCACTTTTGCTAGGATGAGCCTTCTCTTTTCTATGAAGGAAGCAGTGTGTCCTCAGTACTCCTCTTGACTGTTAGTGCAAACTGTTTTCCCTTCATCTGCCTCTTATAAAGCATTTCTTTTTCTGATTTTATCTCTAGAGACCCAGACCTCATGAAACTGACATATTCTCCAATTTTTTTCATTTCAGGCCTCAGAGTATTTGGGTTTCATGCTTGCTGCCTTTTGTGCAGCTTTAAAAAATGATAGGTGCTTGCTCTTAAAAGTTTATTAAAGAGTCTAAACTTGATTGTAGCCTGGCTCTAAGACACCATGCTCTCCTGGGTCTCTGACCTCACTAGCTGCTCAATCTCCTTTGCTGGCTGCTTCACATCTTGCCTCCCAGTTCTCTCTAGTCCCTGAACTCATCCAGTCTCAAGGCTTTAAAAATCCCCTGCAGGCTGATGTCTTCCCAGTTTACATCTCCAGCCTGGGCCTCTCCCCTGAGCTCCAGATGTGTCCAGGACAACTGTGGGTAGGATCAGAAACAGACCACAGGTACCAACTCGTTGTTCCCCCCGCAACACGCCCCCCCTCCCCCCACCATTCTGTAGATGACAACTCTGCCTTTGCAGTTGCTAAGCTCAAAATCCTTGGAGTCATCTTGACGCCTCTCTTTCTTTGTATCTCATGTATAATCTATCATCAGGTTGGCTGTCTCCAATTGCAGAATATATCCAGAAGCAGACCACTTCTCACCACTTTCACTTTCCACCTCTGTCACCTGGGTCCAAGCCATTGTCTTCTCTGGCCTGCAGTACAGGGGCCTCCTCGGTGGGTTTCTGCCCCTTCCCCTCCCTCATTCTGTGGAACCTTTTAAAATATGAGTCTTATCTGTCCCTCATTGCTCAGAACCTTCCGACATCTCCTCTACTGGTTCCTCATCAGATTCTCATTCAAGGATCTATGCTAAGATAACGCGCCTTAAGGACCACTCCATGGATTACTCCTCCCCTACTGTGTTCTGCCCTAGGCACTTTTTCTTGCCATTCCTGGAACAGAAAAACTCCTGCCTCAGGACCTTGTTTTCCCCTTTTCCCTTCCGGAAGCTGCTCTTTCATCTCCTTTAGGTAAAGGCTCAGATGACATCAGTGAGGTTTCTTAACCCTATTTAAATTTACACCATCCCCCCAGTACCAGCACCCCTTTTATCCATTCTTCCTGAAATTATGAGTTTAAAAAAAATTTAATGCTGAATCCCCAGTTCCTAGAACAGAGTCTGGCACATTACGCGCTCAATAAATTTTGGTTGAATTAATAAAGAATAGCTGGAACGACACCAGGCATTGTGATATGTGCGTTAATTCTCTCATTAGACGCACACAACAGTACTGAGAGGTGCACCCCTTGGCTTTAACTACTGTACAAACTGGGGACGGGGAGGCTGCAGCTGGTGGAGCCCCAGGTCTCTGGCTCCCGGGTCTCTCCGTCAGGGCTGACCTGTCCCCCTCTCCCCACAGGTCCCGAGCGAGGCGCCAGCGCCGTCGGCAGACCCGGCGCGCCCACACGCGTGCCGGGACTGCGGCCGCGCCTTTGCACGCCGCTCCACACTGGCCAAGCACGTCCGCATACACACGGGCGAGCGGCCCTTTGCGTGCACCGAATGCGGCCGGCGCTTCTCGCAGAAGTCGGCGCTGACCAAACACAGCCGCACCCACACGGGCGAACGGCCTTACGAGTGCCCGGAGTGCGACAAGCGCTTCTCCGCCGCCTCGAATCTGCGGCAGCACCGGCGGCGCCACACGGGCGAGAAGCCGTACGCATGCGCACAATGCGGCCGCCGCTTCGCGCAGAGCTCCAACTACGCACAGCATCTGCGCGTGCACACGGGCGAGAAGCCGTACGCGTGCCCGGACTGCGGACGCGCCTTCGGCGGCAGTTCATGCCTGGCGCGCCACCGACGCACGCACACGGGCGAGCGGCCGTACGCCTGCGCCGACTGCGGCACGCGCTTCGCCCAGAGCTCGGCGCTGGCCAAGCACCGGCGCGTGCACACGGGCGAGAAGCCGCACCGCTGCCCCGTGTGCGGCCGCGGCTTCGGCCACCGCTCCAACCTGGCGGAGCATGCGCGCACGCACACCGGCGAGCGGCCCTATCCCTGCTCCGAGTGCGGCCGGCGCTTCCGCCTCAGCTCGCACTTCATCCGCCACCGTCGCGCGCATATGCGGCGCCGTCTCTATATCTGCGCCGGCTGCGGCCGGGACTTCAAGCTACCAGCTGGAGCCACTGCCACCGAGCGCTGCCCAGATTGTGAGGGCAGCTGAGCCGCCGTCTCTTTTCTCCGCGGGGTGCGAGCCTCTAGCTGGGGAGGGGCACTCTGGGATTCCAACCTGGGGCTGCGTTAACCTGGACAACTCCCCGCCCCACCACCAGCGTCTTGAATAGGATGGGACTGGCAGGTCTGGCTGCCCTGGAACTGGGAGACAGGATTCCCCTACCGGGATCCCTGGAAACGTGCCCACTTCCCCCTCATTACATCCCCTCGGCCCATGTTAGAGTGAATAAAGTATTATATCCTCACCCCATCCGTGCCTGTGAATGAGGTGGGCGGGGAGAGGCGGGGAGTTGGGGGTCTCCCTAGGCTTAGGTGAATTAAGTGAATCGGCATGGATTCAAGTGGGGCTATAAGCCCAAAAGGGAAGTTCCAGGAACTGGGTTTGTGGGTGTGGAGTCATTCTGCACTTGCTCCTTGGCTATGTCTTCATGAACTCAGATCTAGAAAGGTTCATAAATTTGTGACATTCGTGATCAACGGGTAATGCATTTTGCAGAACTTTGGTGAGTGGGCATGAACATCATGCAACTCAGTCTAGCAGAGAAGCAATAGTGGCAACTTTGTGTGCAGGTGTATGCTCAGTCATGTCTCTCTGTCAATGGTAGCCCACCAGGCCCCTCTGGCTATGTAATTTCCCAGGAAGAGTACTGGAGCAGGTTGCTATTTCCTTCGGAATCTTCCCAACCCAGTAATTGAACTCATGTCTCTTGACTTGCCTGCATTGGTAGGCGGATTCTTTACCGCTGCACCACCTGAGTTTAAAGGCCTTCAGTGCTACATTATTACTAGCTCATTTTCATCCTCAAAGCATTCCAAAGTTAGGTAACTCACTTTACCTCTATTTCTGCAGATAAGCAGATAGGTACTGACAGCCAGTCAGTAGTCCCTTGGGGGACTGACAGCAGTCCCTTGTCACTGGGACAATGATGGTGGAGCTATTGGATAGGAGAGATCCTCAGTGCAATCTTGGAGTTTAGAGAAGCTCTTCTCAGAGGTGACATTTTTTTTAGCTGTGCCCTGCAAGGATCTTAGTTCCCTGACCAGGGATCGAACCTGCACCCTCCTCCATTGGAAGAAACGTGGAGTCTTAACCACTGGACTGCCAGGGAAATTCCCTCAGAGGTGACATTTGAGCTAGTCTTAAAATCAAGAGAGTTGGGGTTGGGGAGGTATGAAGAGAGCCCCAGAACCTGCATGGCAGACTTGTTAGAGCTTGCAGACATCCCCGGGGGTGGAATGTAGAGACAAGAAGCAAGGAGGTTGGCAGGAGACAGACCACTAAGGACATTGAAAGCCAGGTGAATGGTTTAGAGGCCACACAGAAGCCTTGGGGGATTAGAGGGGAGGGAGGGATCTGACATATTGTAGAACTAGACTTCATAGGAGTTAAAGTGGACCTGGGACACAGGAGAGCTGGGCTGATTTCACTTCTTAGCTTGGGGGACTGCAGGCAGTGTCCCTGAGATGGGGACACAGGATGAGGAGCAGGAGGGGAGTTAAGTGGCAGCCATTGTTGAGCCCAGTCTGGACACAGAAATGTGGAGGCATCAGGGAGGTGATAGAAGTAACAGCTCAGGGGTGTCAGGTCTGGAAGCTATGGCACCACATCCAGAGAGGGTACTCAAGAACTTGAATCTGTGAATAAACAGCCAGAGGTAGAAAGAAAACCGAAAGTGTCTGGGAAATCTAGAGGAAAGTGTTTCACAGAGGAAATTTAGCTGTCAGATGCTGCTCTGGTGACCAGTGTGTGTGTATGAATTCAGGGAAAGCAAAAAGAACAGTTTCAGTTGAGGTGTGTGCATGCTCAGTCGTGTTGTGTCTGACTCTTTGCGACCCCATGGACTGTAGCCCGCCAGGCTCCTCTCTTTGTGGAATTCTCCAGGCAAGAGTACTGGAGTGGATTGCCATTTCCTCCTCCACAGGATCTTCCTGACCCAGGGATTGAACCCGCGCCTCCTGTATCACAGGTGGATTCTTTACCCCTGAGCCAACAGGGAAACCCCTCCAGGGAAGGGGTGGGGGTGAAAGCCAACCTTGAGTGGGTTAGGGCAGAAATGAGAGAATAAGGAAGCAGAGTGGGTGGCTTGGCTGTGAAAATCATGATGGAAGTAGCTGGAGTTTTGTTGATTTTGCCTTATCAATAGGGAAGAGGCTTGATTATGCTTTATGGGCTGGTGGGAAGGGCTAATGGAAAGGAAGAGACCTTAATTATATAGAGGAGAGAGGAGATAATTGATCAAGGAGACAGGATGAAATAAGAGATCAATAAGATAAAGCTCTTGCTATCACTGACGGGAAGGTTTGGAACTTAAAGCAGTTCCAACCTGATGGATTCTCTTACCAGGGAAGTAAGAGAGGTCACTGGTTAAGAGGGAGTGAGGCCGTTAATAAGAGGACTGAGGCCAGTAAAGTGGAAAGCTTCATTTCACTGATGTGGAAACAGGGTGAAGGAGGCAGGCCACAGGTTATCTCTGAAAAGGAAGTGATGTGCCTGAGGTCACACAACGTGTGAATCATACATTCCCCACAATATCTTTAGATAGAAGTGGAACAAACAAATTTGCCTTGGGAAGGAAGGCTGTGACGGGGTGGGGGTGGGGGGGTGGGATGGGAAGTGTTAGGTATTCCAAGGTCCAAAAGAAAATAAGCCTTGTTCTGCTCCACACCAGACAGACCTGACCCTGATCTGTGTTGGGGGCCAAGGGAGAGGGGCAGAGGGCTCTCACAGCTCTGGGGTCTGATGGACAAGACTGGGGCCTGGAACTCAGGCCCAGGCCGGCCTTAACATATTTCCTGCCCTGGGCCCCTGAAAGTTTTGAGTTGAAAAGCAAACTGATAACAACAACTGCAAACTTAACAACTACCTACTATGCACCAGACACTGTCCTAAACACTCTACATTTTTTTTTTTTTTTGACTGCGTGGCATGTGGGATCTTAGTTCCGCGACCAGGGATCAAACCCAGGCCCCTTGCATTGGAAGTGTGGGGTCTTAACCATTGGACCACCTGGGAAGTCCAGCACTCTATAATAGCTTACTTAAACCTTACAACCCTACTAAGTAGATACCATTATTTTCATTTTAGATGAGGAAATGGAGGTACAGAGAGATAAAAATATAATGCACATCGTGTTGCATGCTAAGTTGCTTCAGTTGTGTCCAACTCTTTGCAACCCTATGGACTGTAGCCCATCAGGCTCCTCTGTCCATGGGATTCTCCAGATAAGAATATTGGAGTGGATTGCCATGCCCTCCTCCAGGGGATCTTCCCCACCCAGGGATCAAAGCTGTGTGTCTTATGTCTCCTGCATCGGGAGGCGGGTTCTTTACCACTAACACTACCTGAGAAGCCCCATAATGAACATCATCTAGTACCAAAGATGGCATCTGAGCCCAGATAGCCTGGCCCCAGAATCTGGGCTCCTATCCAATACTACATAAAGCCTCTGATCTTATTTAGAGAAGGGGAAGGGACTTACATGAGATCAGACAGGGAACTTTCTAGAAATCAGATCTCTCTGCTCTGCAGGTGGGAGGTACAATAGAAAAACATGGGAGTTGGGCTCACAGGCATTCTGGGTGCCCCTCTCCAGCATGGACTGAGACAGAGCCTCCCTGGCTGCCCTAGGAAGAGTCTAGAAGCTGGTAACCGAAAGTTTTATTGAGGGAGAAAAAAACAGGAGGCTATCTTCTGGAGGTTCTGGGCCCTTAGACCTCAAGAAGTGTAGCCCCCAGGTCTGTGATCTCTTAGGAAAGAACTAGAAAGAGGTACCTTGGCCAGGCACCCTCTGCTCCTCAGAGGCCATGCTGAGCTGCAGGTTCTGTGCCCATGTTTCTAGGTTGAGACCTGACCTGTGGACTCAGAGGCAGGGTCTGTAGGCCCCATGGCCTGGTTTTCAGAGGTGGCCCCGTGGGGCAAGTCTGTATACTTGCAGGCAGAGCCACGGGATAGATGCGCTGGGTAGCGTCGCCGGTTGATATCCATCTTGGAGATCACTGCTTGGGGCAGGTCTACACGGCAGCGGGCTGCCAGTGCTACCAGGTAGATGAGGACATCACTGAGCTCCTCTTGAAGGGCTGCTCGTTCCCTGGGGGACCAGGCTTGGGGCCCAGGCTCCTCATCGGGCTTCCACTGACTGGGGACAGAACACATAAGACAGGCACACACACATAGATGCTAGCTAGGACAGTGGGTTCCACCTCTCTTAGGAGCAGCCCACACCTTGTAGCAGTGAACTCCCACCTCCTGGGAAGTTTCTTCCAGGACAAGTCAACTCATCTGGGCCCTGGACTCCTTATGGTGGGGAAGAGACCTCATCAGATGATTCATCCAGACCTCTGTGTCCCTACCTAAGCCAAGGAGAGGACATTTCACTTTTTGGGACCCAGTCCTACCTGCCAACCCCCAGCTACTTCTACCCCAGACTAAACCTTAGACCTGGACCACTGCAAAAGTCTGCTAATTCATCTTCTCTTCTTACCCTACCATCTTTTAAAAGAACAAATTACAGTTCATCCCTCCCCTACTTAAAACTCCCCCAACTGGACTTCTCTGGTGGTCCAGTGGTTAAGAATCCGCCTGCCAGTGCAGGGGACACGGGTTCGATCCCTGGTCCGGGAAGATTCCACATGCCATAGGGGCAGCTAAGCCCGTGTGCCACAACTACTGAGCCCATGCACTGCAACTAGTGAAGCTCGAGCGCCCTAGAGTCCCTGCTCTGCAACAAGACAAGCCACCACCCCTACAGAGTAGACCCTACTCACTGCAACTAGAGAAGCTCACATGCAGCAACAAACACCCAGCACAATCAAAAATAAAAATGATACTCCTCCAACTGTGCTTGGAATAAAATCCAAACTCCTACCACGCCCTCCAGGTTCTGCATGAAATGACTCCTGTCTCTGCCAATGTCATTATCCACCACGCTCCCTCTCACCCCGCCTTAAAGCCACTCATTCTAGCCTCTTCTGTCTTGCAAACAGGCCAAATTGTCACAGGGCCTTTGCACTTACTGCTCCCTCAACCTTGAATGCTCTTCCTCCATCCATGCTTCCCAGCAGGTCTCAGCTCAAATGTTACCTCCTCAGAACAGCCTTCTCCCTCTTTTTCTTCTCTCTCCTTCTTTCTCAACACCTCGTGTTATTTGCCTCCTAGAACTTGTCACAGTTCCATATCTTTTAAAGTTAGTTCACTTATTTATTGTCAGTCTCTTTGCACTGTGAGGGTATCCATCTTGTTCAAGGCCATATCTTGATTCTAGATGACCTAGCACCCAGAAGGTGCTCATGGACTTGTAATGAATGAATGGATTGCCCTCCCACACATCTGTGCCCTCATTTCTCCATGCCCCTGAGACTACCCTGGTTTGATCCTCACCACCTTTTGCCTCATCTACACCAGTCTCCTCACTGATCTCCCCTGACACAATTCTCCTAGGGGATCAAATCCACTCGGCAGGTACAGTGATCTTTCTACAACTCAAATCGGGTCAGGTGTTCTGTCCAGAACTCCATTACTTCCCAGCCAAATCCTACCATTCTGTGTTCCTATCCTACCCATCTCCTCCGCAGCCACAAGAGATATATGTATTGAGTACTTAATGTGTCAGGTACTTGGGACACACCAGAGAACAAGACAGATACAAAATCCTTGCCCTTTGTCAAGAAACTTACACTAAAGGAATCTTACATAATCACTGAAATCCTACATTCTCACTGAATTTAACTTGCCCTTTTCCATCTCACTACCTGTGCAAATGTGGTTCCCCCTCTCTGGAATGCCTTCTATAGAAGACCAGCCTTTCTACCCCAGAGGCAGAGGTAAAGGAAGGTTCCCACCACCCCTTCTCAGACCTGGGTCTGCCTTGCTGTTTTTACACCTTTCTCCCCCAGGAGACTGGGAGCCCCTAGAGGGCAGCAGACCCATAAGTCATCTCTCTGAATGCCCAGCAACCAGGTACAGAAGAGCCTGGTAGTGAGGAGCAGAAACTGGATCCATGGATATTTGATGGTCAAATGAATCCTCCCCTCCCCTCCCCTCCTCAACACAGACTCTTCCAGAAAGCCTGTCATCTACTCACAAGAGCTCTGCCAGCTCCCCCACTTCCCCCACCAAGGCCAGGAGGAGGTTCCGAGGCTGATGGAATTGCTCCCAGTCTCGTTCAGCAGCGAACTCAGCATGGAGACGGCGGCTGGAATGGGAGAAAGGGGTAGAAGCCCAGGTCCCAAGGTTAGGGGATGGGGGAGGAGATGTAAGGCCCTGGCAGGTACTCAGTGAGATGCAATGGGAGCATGCAAGTCAGAGAGGATTCTGCAACTAATTCTTTGGCTGGCCTAAACAAGTCATCTCTTTTTTAGAGGATTTGGTTTTCTCATCTGTAAAATGGGTGCATCCTTACAGACCCGAAACTATCGAAATCTAATAATATCCCCATTTTCATTATTCCACTTCTTGTTGCTGCTTCTGCAGTTTTCCTCCACCCGGAATAACCCTGTCTCTGCATATCTAAATCCTATTGATTTTACAGAATGCAGCCCCAGGACACTTCCCCCAAGAAGCCCTCCTGGATTTCCTCCAGAAAGAAATGTCTTCGACGTCTCAACACTACATCTGCTCCCATCCTACCTCCCGCTCCTGGAGGACTGAGGCAGGGCAGAAGCATCACCGTACTCCGGTATGTCCCTGCCTCAGATGTGTATAGTTAAGCCCATTTTGCAGAGGAGAAGGTTAGAAGTTTCGCCTGGGGTCAACCCCCCGAACTAGAACCTGAGCACAGCTACTAGCCTTTTTTTCCGAACACGTGGAGGGACCCTCCCCGAAAGGAGGCAGTAAGGGCGATCTCCCCAGCTCAGGCTGGGCAAGGACGGCTTACATGTCCTCGAGCGTTGGTTCCGAGCTGAAGCTGAAGGAGCCGGGAGCAGTAATGCTCTCTCCTCTGGCACCTCCACGCGTCTCTTCACTCGCGGACATGCCGCCCACCGAGCTGCAGCCGGGATGGTCCGGGAGAACCAGGAGTCAAGCTCGGAGCCCCCGCCTCCACAGCCCCTGACCAATCACAGGCGTTTGTGATTGCTTCACAGAGGCGGAGCCAAAGGAAAGACCAATTATTTATGTGGAGTTCGCTAAATCCCTCCCCTTACCCGGACTGGACCAACCTGAGAGGACTTCAAGCGGGCGTTCCTTGGCTTCCGCCCCTGAAGTCTTGAGTCTTGACCGAGAACCTTAAAGATATAGGTACCAGTTTGGACCAGGGGAAGAGACAAAGGGCAGAGGGTGGAGAGCGCAGGCGCGTCACTTTCCCTTTGGGACGCCAGATGGCGCCAAAGCGAAATGACAGAGCGGGGAGCCTCGTGGCGAACCCCAGAAATGAGTGGTTTAAAATAGGGGAGTTTGTTAAAACGATACAAGAATGTCTCCAGGGTAAAACTGAGCCTGAGGAATGAACTAGAACTAGGGTTGTTGTTCAGTCCGTCAGTCGTGACCGACTCTGCGACCCCCTAGACTTCCCCATGCCAGGCTTCCCTGTCCTTCACTATCTCTCGGAGTTTGCTCAAACTCGTGTCCATTGAGGACTTCTCTATAACCTAAAAGGTAAAGAATCTGCCTGCAATGCCGGAGACGAGGGTTCGATCCTTGGGTCGGGAAGATCCTTTGGAGAAGGAAATGGCAATCCACTCCAGTATTCTTGTCTGGAGAATCCCATGGACAGAAGCCTGGTGGGCTGCAGCCTGTGGGGTCGCAAAGAGTTGGACACGGCTGAGCCACTAACACACACACACACACACACACACACACACACACACACACACACACACACACACGTCCATTGAGTCGATGATGCCATGCAACCATATCATCCTCTAGGGGAACTAGGGAAGCTGTTTCAATTTTACATATTTAATCCTCACAGCTATTCATTCAGTCCTCAAATCAGCCCTCTGAGGTAGTTAATATTATAATCATCATCTCCATTGTACAGACACAGAAACTGAGGGATTGAGTAATTTAACAATACAGTTAGTAAAGTGGTAGCCAGGTTACAAATTTAGGCAGTTTGGCTTCTGAATCTGGATTAACTCCTACACTATATTGTCTCAAATGGTGATAAGTACTATGGTAGATAGCAAGATAGAAAGGACCTGGATCCTTGATAATACTGCTGAACCACTTATTTTTAAACAGGTTACAGAGATGCCCTGATTTAAAACTCTGGTTGTATAAGATAATAAATCCCTTTATTGGTCAAACCACTTTTAGGGTTTTGTTTTTGTTACTTGTCTTTGAGAAATTGGACATTTAACCTGAGTAATTATTAATAAATCAAGGGGACTAGGGGACTTCCCTGGTGGTCCAGTGGCTAAGACTCTGCACACCCAATGCAGGGGGCCCAGGTTCCATCCCTGGTTAGGGAAGTAGATCCCACATGCTGCAATTAAATATCCCAAATGCCTCAATTAAATATCCCAAATGCTGCAATGACAGTCAAAGATCCTGCATGTTGCAACTAAGTCCCGGCACAGCCAAATAAATATTTTTTTAAAAACGTTAAAGAAAAATCAAGGGGAATAGAGTACTAGGTAGAGAGAACACCAGTGCTTAAAGCAGGGAAGGCTTGGCATGTTCTAAATGCAAAAAGAGTTCCAGTGTGGCAGGAATGCAGTGAACAAACAAGGGGGAGAATGGTGGGATGTGGTGTTGAAGAACTAAAAAGAGGTGAGATCAGATCAATCAACCATCGATTTTATTTCATATTTTATTTTATTTCATATTTTAAATATGTGGGAAACTTTTGAAGGATTTTAGGCAGGGGAGCCATATGATCATATTTTGTATTTCTGAACCCTCTTACTGCTGTATTAAGAATGAACTGGAGGAGGGACTTGCCTGGTGGTGCTGTGGATAAGAAGATAAGGTGGTGTCCATCTGCCAATGCAGGAGACATGAGGTCGATCCCTGGTCCAGGAAGATTCCACATGTCGGGTAACAACTAAGCCAGTGCACCACGACTGCTGAGTCTGTGCTGCAACTGCTGAAGCCCACATGCCCTGGAGACCACGCCCCACAACAAGAGGAGCCACCGCAGGGAGAAGCTCTCATTCGGCAACTAAGGAGTAGCCCCGACTCGCCACAACTAGAGAAAGCCCTCACAAAGATTCAGTGCAGCCAAAAATAAATAAGCAAATACTTTTAAAAAGAATGAACCGGAGGAGGGCAAGAGTAAGAAGCAGGGAGATGAGGTACTGCAGTTTTTCAGCAAGAAATGTTGGTGAGTTGGCCTGGGCTGATGGTGGGTGAAGATGAAAAGAGGTAGATGCATATCCTAGAGACAGACCTATAGACTTTGTTGGTTTTGAACTAGTGAGATGGGAGAAAGGGTAGAATCAAGCATGGCTTGCAGGTTTTGAGTGTTGAGCAGCTTGGTGGATGGATGGTGACTAATACTGGGATGAGGAAGATGAGGTGCAGGATTGAACACAAGAGGCATCAGAAGTGTGGTTTAAGACAAAGCAAGGTGAAGACCCATATCAAGTTGGCAGGTGGATTTATGAGCCTAAGGGTTAGAAGCAAGATCAGGGCTAGAGATTCAGATTTGGTAGTCTCTGTCATTAAACACTACTTGAAGTTAGGGAATTCAAGAAGAATAACTAGTACAAGAATCTAAGTAGGTAAGTCTAAGATTTGGGGTACTCCGATGTTTAGCAGTTGAGCCAAAAAGAAGAAAAGGGCTTCCATGGTGACTCATTGGTAAAGAGTCCACTTGCCAATGCGGGAGACAAATGATCGATTCCTGGGTCGGGAAGATCTCCTGGAAGAGGAAGTAGCAACCTGCTCCAATATCCTTGCCTGGGAAATCTCATGGACAGAGGAGCCTGGCAGGCTATAGTCCATGGGGTTGCACAGTCAGACATGACCAAGCGACTTAACAACAAGAGAAGAGAAGGTGAGGTAGGAGGAAAATTGACAGAGTGTGAAGTTATGGACACTAAGAGAGGAAAGTGTTCCAGAGTGAGTGGACATATGATGCAGCTGAGCACCTGGGTAAAATGAAAGCACAGAATTTGCTACTGGATTAGGCAACATGGAATTTAGATATGGGAGGTGGGAGATAGGAGGGAGTCCTGGGTAACTCCTAGGTTTCTGGCTTGAGTAAATAGATAAATAGTTTTGTTATTTGCTGAAATGAGGACATAGAAGACCTGGAAGTTGTGGTAGGAGGGAAGATACTGAATTTGCTTTGGGACAGATTGAGTCTGAGATCTAGGCAAAACATCCAGGCAATGTCCAGCAGGTAGGTGGATATACAGGTCTGAAGTTTGAAGCATTGAGCTGCCCTATGGATCTGGGTACTGAAAGTTTCAGGAGCCAAGTACCACCCCTAGCACCTTCCTTGGTGTTTACTAAGCTTCTCCAGTTGTGTGTGTGTTCAATCGCATCTGACTTTACTGCCCCATGGACTGTAGCCTGCCAGGCTCCTCTGCCCATGGAATTCTCCAGGCAAGAATACTGGAGTGGACTGCCATTTCCTACTCAGGGGATCTTCCCTGACCCCAAGGTCGAACCCACATCTCTTGTGTCTTCTCCACTAGCAGGTGGATTCTTTATCACTAGTGCCACCTGGGAAGCCCAGCTTCTCTAGACCAGAAGACAAACTCTTACTGGAATATAAAACACCACTTGGAGAGCAACTTTCTCAAGAGTCCTCTGCATCGCAGATTTTTTAAGAGTCAGGTTTTCAGGACTTCTAGAGTTCACAAATGGTCCTTGGAGACTGATCTGAAGGAGGAGGAACTCTCCCTGAGACTGCCTCTGCCCATCACCCACCCCCACGCCAGGAGGTTCCCTGGCAGAGCTGTAAAGCTCTTCCAAAGCATCCTGCAGGGACATCCAAGTTCTTTGCTCCCACGACATCATCCTCTAAAGACCAACCGGGACTTCTCTAGCAGTCCAGTGGTTAAGACTGCTTCCACTGCAGGGGGCCTGGGTTCACCCCTGGTTAGGAAATTAAGACACTGTGTGCTGGGCAGCGCAGCTAAAACAAACAAACAAAGGTGTTTCTCCATTGCCAGCTAATAAATGTGTAATGGCAGAGTGGACAGAACTTTGTTTTTGCTGGAACATGCAAACATGTAGATGTACACATACACCCTTGAACCACTCAAGAGTTTGGCCACCTTCCCCACTAGAGCCAAACAGGTGCAACTGGTCTCAGTAAGGCTCTTTGGGGAACCTTGAAGTGGAAGTGGCTGCAGCAGAGAACAAAGCAGCAGAGGCCTGCAAACTGCGAAGGTGGTGTCAGGGTAGGGGAACCTGGGCCAGTCAGAGCTCCCAGAGACTTCAGAGAGAGATGGGAAACTAGGACTCAGGTGATTGATTGGGAACCTATCTGCCAATGGCCTTGAGAAGACCGTTTCTCATCTTTGAGCCTTGATTTCCCTATCTATATAATGGGGATCTGGCCTAGGTGGCCTCCAAGGACACTTCATATGTGTGCTAGGAGGACCAGAACAATATGTATTTTGTCCATGGCTGGGTCCCAATAATCTACTTCAGTTCTGTTTTCTTTTCTTTTTTTGCCTCGCTAAGCAGTTTGTGGTATCTTAGTCCGCTGACCAGGGAACCTGGGCCCTTGGCAATAAAAACTCAGAGAGTCCTAACCACTGGATTGCCAGGGAATTCCCAGGGCTGTTCTTATTGGAAGTAGATCCGTAGGCCTTATTGGTTTTGAACTTGGGGGTGGAAGCTATAATTAAAATGGGCTTCCCAGTTGGTGCAGTGGTAAAGAATCTGCCTGCAGTGCAAGAGACATGGGTTCAATCCCTGGGTCAAGAAGATCCCCTGAAGGAGGAAATGGCAACCTGCTCCAGTATTCTTGCCTGGAGAATCTCATGGACAGAGGATTCTGGCAGGCTATAGTACATGGGGTCGCAAAGAGTCAGACACAACTGAGTGATTGAGCATGCACGCATGTAAATTTTTCAGGGGCAGTCATAACAGAGCCTTTTCAGAAACTCCAGCCTAGCCCTGTCAGGCCAGAGAGTCCCCAACACCCTCAGAAGTCCTTCGCCAACCTATTTATCTGGCCATATCCCCCTACACACAGGCTGAAATCCACTCTCCCTGCCTTTGCTCACCCACTTCCCTTCTTCTGGAATGCCCATCCCTGTTCTCTGCATATCCAAATCCAAATTCCACCCATCCTGTAGAGCCCTGCTTCAAAGCCTCCTCTAGGAAGCCTTCTGAAACTTCCTCCAAAAGGACAGAATTTGGTGTTATATAGTACTTCCTTCACTCTTATTGCCATGGCACTTATCACTTCTTACTTTAATTTGGGGGAGATTGGTGACCCTGTTCTAGATCCACCCTCAGTCCAGTCTCCTGGAGAACAAAAGCAGTGTCAGGCTTTTGTTTCCCAGGACCTGGTACTTGAGTTGATCTATACATACTAATTTAGAGGAGGGTATCTCATGGGATCCTCTCCATGACTTGCCTGCCATAGGTGAGTATGGCTGTGTCTATTTTACAAACGAGGAAACTGAGACCCAGAGAGGTCTGGAGACTCATCTGAGATCATCCAGAAGGGTGGAGGCTGAAGCTCCCCAGAATTCCCCAGTGCTCTTCAGCAAGGAGTAAAGGAGGCAGCTCACATGTGCCTGAGTATCTGCTGAGGTCACCTGGCACTCCTTTCCTTCTGTCCTTCTTTCTGTCACTCTTCATCTTCATCTCTCTCTACTTTCAATTTCCTCTCCTTTTTATTTTCTTTCTTTGGCTCCCTTTTTCTTCCTCTTTCTTTCTCTCCATCACCCTTTAAGAAAAACTTTTTTTTCTTTTTCTTTATTATTATTTATTTTTGGCTGTGCTGGGTCTTCATTGCTACCCTCAGGCCTTCTCCAGTTGCAGTGATCAGGGGCTATTCTCCAGTTGCAGCGTGCAGGCTTCTCATTGCTGTGGTTTCTCTAGTTGTGGAGCATCGGCTCTAGGGTATGCATTCTCAGCAGTTGTGTCCCATGGGCTTAGTTGCCCTGTGGCATGTGAAATCTTCCCAGATCAGGGATCAAACCCGTGTCCCCCTGCATTGGCAGGAGGATTCTTAACCACTGGACCACCAGGGACATCCTCCTTCACCTTTGTTACACCTCTATTTATACCTGTGATTCTGTTCTGATTTCCACCCCAGGCCTGTCACCTCCCATTACCTGCTACTTCCACTTTGCTGCCCAGGCCCTCTTCAAGGAATAGTTGGATGCCTACCTCGCTTCCAACCCCCTAACCCTTCCTAGGTTAACTAAGAGGACCAAGGCCAGGGAAGCATCCAATCGTTTTCCTGCCCTTTTCTACTGTCCAGCCCAAGCAAGAAAATAAACCAGTTAGAGAGTTGTGTTCATTGATAAGCAGAACCAAGGCCCAAATTTCTTATCCAAAGCCTTGTCTTGAGAGATTGGTGGTACCAACTTCCACCACTAGGAGACACTAAGAGCAAGGAAAGTGTGAAAACAGACGGTGCAGGACTCCCTGGTGTGTCTCACTCACTCACTCATTGATTCAGTATATCCTGAGCATTTACTGTGGGCCAGACACTGTTACAGGTCCTGGGGATATAGAACATCCTCTGCCATCTTGGAGCTTACACACTTGCAGAAAAGGACAATTAAAAAGTAAACTAAGAAGGAACTTTCCTGATAATCCAGTGGATGAGACTCCGAACTCCAAATGCAGGGGCCCTAAGTTTGATCCCTGGTTGGGTAACTAGATCCCACATACCTCAAACTAAGACCTGGCATGGCCAAATAAAAAAACAAAATATCTAAGAAGCCAAGAAAGGGCTTCTCTGGTGACTCAGCAGTAGAGAAGCCGCCTGCAATGCAGGAGACCTGGTTTTGATCCCTGGGTCAGGAAGATCCCCTGAAAGAAGGTATGGCAACCCACTCTAGTATTCTTCCTGGGAGAATCCCATGGACTTAGGAATCTGGTGGGCTACAATCCATTGGGTCACAAAGAGTTGGACATGACTGAAGCAACCGAGCGTGCAGACACGCGAAAGCTAATAAATAGGATGATGAGTTGGAGAGTTGCTGGGTGTTGGCTGAGGTCAGAGAGGGCTTTTTTTTTTTTTTTTTCCAGAGAGGGCTTTTATGAAGAGGTTTTATTCTAGCTGAGCTAGGACTGAGAGTTAGCCAGTTGGATAGAGAGATAGAGAACAAAGGATCTCAATTTGTTTGAAGCACCACAGAAAGGCTAATGGGCTAGAGTTCAGTGAGAAAGGCAGTGAGTATGCTGAGATGAAGTGCCTTGAGATGAAGCAGGGGTTTTATGGAAAGTAATTTGAGAGCTTTGAGCTCTGAGAAAACCTGATTGAATTTATCTATTTATTGTTAGATTACATTTTATTTTTGGCTAGAGTGGATAACTGCCTCATTTTTTTAAAAATTTGCTAATTTTCTATGTTGTTGTTGCTGGAGTTTAGTTGCTCAGTTGAGCCTGACTCTTTTGCGACCCCATGGACTGCAGCCTGACAGGCGCCTCTGTCCATGGGACTCTCCAGGCTACAGTACTGGAGTGAGTTGCCATGTCCTTCTCCAGGCGATCTTCCCAAGTCAGGGATTGAACCTGCGTTGCCTGCATTGCAGATGGATTCTTTACTGCTGAGCCACTGGAGAAGCCCCAATTTCCTATTAATTGTCATTAATTCTTTTTACATCTTCCGATTACCTTCCAATACAATTTTTCACACAATTAAACATATCAACACTCTATCACTTCGATTTTCCTATTCCTAGAAGCCTTCCAAGCTTCTGCTCCAGCATGAGCTGGTTCTTCTCTGTGCCTGGTGGACAGCTCTTACCTTGAGAGCTCCCTTCACCTTTCACCTGTGCTGGATTGTATTTCCTGGACCCTGTGTTTTTCCTCTTTCTCCGTTTGCTCCTTTGTTTTGCTGGAGCACATCTTCCAGCAGTTTCTTGAGAAAGAGTGTGAAAACACTTCAATACCTTGCATGTCTTAAAAATTTCTTTAGGCTATTTGTTAAAAAACAAAAACAAAAACGTGGCTATAGAATTACAGAGAAAAATCACTTACCCTCAGAATTTTGGAAGCACTTTGTCATTGTCTTTTAGCTTCCAGTTCACTGCTGAGAAGTCTGATACCAGACCTTTGTGATCTCCTCTCCTCCTGGAAGCTTTAGGAGCTCACCATGATTGGAAGCAAGGACTTTAGAACCAGGCTGTTTAGTTAGTAGACTGCCAATGCAACCTTGACCAAATTTCTCAATCTCCTTGCACCTCAGCTTCCTCATTTGCAAAATGGGGTTGTTGGAAGTTTACAGAAGTTAAACAGTGCCTGGCAAAGAGTATTACATAAGCATTTGCTATTGTTTTTATTATGGTCTTTTAATCCATGGTATTTTCACAATAGTTAATAATAAAATGAATGTAGGCCTTTTTCCACTCCCTGTGCGGGGAACTCAAAAGGCATGTTAACAGACACAACTTTTAAATTTCAGAAAACTTTCTTGTATAATTCTTTGTTTTCTTCCTTTTATATGCTTTATTACCTCTTTCTAGAACTCTTATATGTTAAACCTCCTGGCCCATCTCTGATTTTCCTGTTTTCCCCCTTCATTGTGCATCTTTTTGTTTTCTTCTCCTTTCTGATAAATGTCAGCTTTACCTTCTAAATCTTCTACTGAGGACTTCCCTGGTGGTCCAGTGGTTAAGACTCCAAGCTTCCAATCCTTGATGGGGGAACTAAGATCCCTTATGTCTTATGGTGCAGTCAAATAAATGACAACAAAAACTTCTGAATTTGAAGATTTTTAGCTGTATTTTTATATTCTAAGTGCTTTGCTCTCTTATTATCTTTCAATGGCTGCTTTTTCTTCTTTTATTCCTGCTTTTTTCTTTTGCTCCCTGTATAGCCTTTTTAAAGAGTCTTTTTTTTTTTTTTTTGCTTCTTTGCTTTGACTTCTTTCCAGTTGGAACTTGCCTCAAACGTCTGGTGATCCTTGACTGCTCCTATTTGACAATGAGGCATTAAAAAGAATGTTTTTAAGTGAAGCTTTCCAACTGGGAAGCTTCCTGGTACAGGGATTTTCACTGGGGGTTCCCTAAATGTTTGTATTTATAGGTTTTTTTTCCCCCTGAGCAGATGTATTTTCTCCAGAGAAGTACCTTCCACCTGTGCCAGGCAGGGGCAATATAAGCTTCCCAGTGTTTCTAATAGCTTAGCTGAGAGAGTGGGCTGGACAATCTCATTTTTGTCTTTATTCTTGCTTTTCGTGAGGCTCCCTGTCCTCTGCTCTGCTAATTGCCCCTGACTTTATAGTATTTTTTAAATTCACATGTTCCAGAGACCAAACTGCCCTTTGAGGGCAGAGATGAGAGGCAGTCATGTGGCTGTATGACACGGTACGGGGAGAAGTTTGAGAACTGTGAAGATCTAATTATCCTATGCATAAAGTTTTAACCAGTATCTTTGACCCCATCTTCCTTGGTGTATTTGGAACCTATCTCTTTGCTTCTTGTTAAGTGTTCCCCAACTCTGAAGGCATTTTTTTAGGGGGGCTACACCTTGCAACTTTTGAACTGTGGTGTTGGAGAAGACTGTTGAGTCCCTTGAACTGCAAGGAGATCAAACCAATCAATCCTAAAGGAAATCAGTGCTGAATATTCATTGGACGGACTGACGCTGAAACTGAAGCTCCAATACTTTGGCGACCTGATATGAAGAACAGACTCATTGGAAAAGACCCTGATGCTGGGAAACATTGAAGGCGGGAGAAGGGGACGACAGAGGATGAGATGGTTGGATGGCATCACCGACTCGATGGACAGGAGTTTGAGCAAGCTCTGGGAGTTGGTGATGGACAGGGAAGCCTGGCATGCGGCAGTCCATGGAGTTGCAAAGAGTCAGACATGACTGAGCAGTTGAACTTAACACCTCACGGCATGTGGGGTCTAAGTTCCCCAAGCAGGGATGGAACCCATGCCCCCTGCAGTGGAAGTTTGGAGTCTAACCATTGGACCACCAGGAAAGTCCCTCTGAAAGCATTTATACTTTGGCCTCCTGTGTTCTAAGTTAATTACCCCTCTTACACCCACTTTCCATCTTCCAAGAATGGCTGACACCTTTCCTTTGCCATTTCCTCTCCCACCCTCTAGGCCTTGGGATTTGACTGTTCATGATCCTTTGCTCTCAACATCAAATGTTAACAGTTGGTTCATTTTATAAAACTGTAAAAGGTGAATAATTCCAAAGATACAAACATTTGCCAGAAGAATTTTCAACAAAATTATTTCACTAGAAATCGCTTTATTGATGAAATCACCAGGAATTTTCAACACAAGATTTAACATCTTAATGTCCACCAAGGCCTGGGCTCTGGGGTTTGGTCTGCCTCTCCCAGTCCTTAAAGGGGTTTAGAGAGAGACGTCATTAACAGAGACCAAGTAAGGTGGTTGGAGGTCCTCCTTTCCCAGTCATTGGACAAGCTGCTCAATTCTTGTCCAGAGTAGGAAAGAGCCAGTGTTTCAGAGTAATCTAAGAATTTGACATTGCATTTAAATCTCTCATAACAATTTCAATTTATCAACAATATTGGTCCAAACTTATTTCTGATCTAAGTGTTTTTCATTTTGGATTTTTGGTGTAATTTTAATAAATAATCTCACTCCCTGTGCAGAAATCAACTAACCCCGTGCCAAGAAATATATCTCAAACCTGAGTAATCTCCTCTTGCTCTTGGAAAGAGGAAACAAGGGGTTTTCTGCTTTTTCCACTCAAGAGATGACCAAATATACACCCCCGACCCCCCGAAGTCCAAAATGTTACTTCTGGCCTTGGAATGTGCAGCTTTTGATGGGCTGATTCAAATTACCTAGGAAGAGCAGCTGGAACTACTATGCAGGCAGCCTTCTTTGGAAATTTCTTCCTAAAATTAACTCTAGCGAATGGTCCATGCTTGTGTATAAAGGCTGTACAGTCCAAACAACTTCTGCTGTTCCATCTCACAAGCTAGGCTCAGAGGAGGCACTGGAGTTCTCAGGAGCAAGAGGAGTAGCAGTGGCCCCACGAGGCAGGACCTCAATAACGCGAGGCTTGTCAATGATCCGGGCTGTCCGGTTTCCCTTTTCCACAATACCGACGATCCACGCTTGATGGCCCTCTCCATATTTTGAAGATTTGATTTCTGAACAAAAGCGAGCTGCCTGTTCTCTTGGCAGACAAATCAGTAGCCCCCCAGAAGTTTCTGCTGAGGTTCCTTGCAGGAGACCGAAGCGCCCACTGGCCTTGCTGATGGCAGCCATCTTGGCAATGATGGGCAGGTTATGAATGACAAAGGAGACCTCATTTCTTTGTTGTTTTGCAAGGTTCTGAGAGTGACCCAGAATGCCAAAGCCGGTGATATCTGTGGCTGCGTGGGCATTAAACGTGTGCATCAGTCCGGCAGCAATTCTATTGAGTGTAGCCATGTTGAACATGGCTTCCTGATAACCCAGCTCTACCTCTTCTCTGGAGACCACCATCTTTATCTTATTCCATCGTTCAGGATTATCCAGCCATTGGTGGGCATTGACGGCAACCTGGGTTCCTAAGGGTTTGGTTAACACGAGCACATCCCCAACAACGGCGCTGTCAGGCAGGATGAATTCATTTGGTTGACATACCACAGTGGCAACTCCACCGATGATAATCCAAGGGTTTACCACTGTTTGCCCACCAGTCACTGCAGTCCCTCCTTCCTCGGCAGCATCCCGAAAACCTTTAATCATGAGTGGCGTTATCTTTTCTCGCTCCTCCTCAGGCATACTCTGGCTGACGCTGAGTAGCATCAACATGTTGTCACACTCAGTAACGCCCATGGCGTAGAGGTCACTCAGCACGTTGGCGCACGCGATGCGCCCCATCATGTAGGGATCTTCCACCAGGGGGTAAAAGAAGTCGGTGGTCTGCACCAGGGACAGGCCCCCGTGTCTCAGAGGTATGACGCAGGAGTCCATCCCAATGCCCAGGGTGGGGAAAGGAGGGCTGGGTTCCGACCTCATCGGCAGACCGGCTTCCTGGGCCGTCTCTTCAAGGCCTCCGACCAGGCCCCGGCCCGGCGCGGGCAGCACCTCCGGTCGCGTCAGTCCCGCCAGGAGTTTGAGCAGCGTCTCCTGGGGGACCTTGCAGCCTCAGCCCTTCATGCCAGAGAAGCCGGTGAGACGCCAGCTCGGGCTGAGACCCAACGCCTGGGGCTCGAAGGGCCGGTAGTTCGAGAAGCCCCGGCCTAGAGGCGAGCACACCGGGCCCGAGGAGCCTTCCCCGGCCGCCACTGCCGCCATAGCCTCTCCGCCCGCGCCAGTCGCCGCGACTTCCGCCATTACGCCTGCCCGGCAAGGAGGGGGAAAAGAGGATGGAGGAGGAGAGGTCCCTTTTACTTTCCACTCCAGTTAGTAAGGCGTAACGACGTTACCGCAGAGATTCTCTGGCACGACTCGCGCAGCCCAACTGCCGCCACACCACGCGCTCCAGGACGTCCTGAGGGAGGAGCCGCCGGCCTCTCCGTATTTACCTCGCTGGTGATTGACAGCCGTACCAGCCAATGACGGCTTCGCCACCGAGGGGCGGGCTTCCTTTGGTCCAAAAGAAATACTACAAATCAACCACCAGCTTACGAAATTGGTCTCGGCAAGATTACTGAGCAAATCCTTTGGTTCACTTCCCTTGATGTAATTTAAATGATCTCTTAGGAGTGGTTGGCGGAGCTCTGATTCCCTAGAGACAGTTTACCAAGTCCAGCATTCTCAAAGACGAGGGCAGATCGGTCACTTGGTCAACCTCAAGCCGGTCAGATTTGTCCAAGGGTCACTTGGTTGCGCACCTGATCAATCCAGGGTAGAAAAATAGCCCAGGGGAAAAATCGGAAAGAATATTGAGAAATTAGATATTAAGTTACTACCACAGTGCTGCAGTGTAACTGCAGCATCAACATAATGAAATGTTAAACGAGGACTTAGTCGGACACGACTGAGCAACTAAGCACAACGACTGAACAAGGACTTTAAAGCGTTTTGAAGGTGAAGTCGCTCAGTCGTGTCCGACTCTTTGCGACCCCATGGACTGTAGCCCACCAGGCTCCTCTGTCCATGGGATTTTCCAGGCAAGAATACTGGAGTGGGTTGCCATTTCCTTCTCCAGGAGATCTTCCCACCCCAGGGATTGAACCCGGGTCTCCCGCATTGTAGGCAGATGCTTTACCGTCTGAGCCACGAAGGAAGTCTTTTTAGGACTCTTAAATCCAGACACCTGCGAGGGTTTTGGTGCTATTTCCACCAGTAAGCCTGTGCCAGTCACTTCCTCTCTCTTGGCATCAGCTGACTCATCTGAACAGTAAAGTAGCTTTACCTAGGGTTCTTCTAGTCTAAATGTTTTATATCCCTTTAAGTTAACATATATGAGAGTGTGTGGTGTATTCATGAAGGAAAGCTTGTCAATATCCGTTAAAATGATAGCTGCACTAAATACCTTTGACCCAGCAGTTCCATTCTAGGACTTTATCTTTTAGATATACTCACCTGTGTGAGTGGGAAATGATAGTTGTTTATTGCTGTGCTATAAACATACCTGAACAACTTAAATGTTTATCAATTATGATTAAAATAAATTGTGATACATTTATATGATGGACTATAAGACAGCCATAAAAAAGAATGAGAAAGCATTGATATGATTATGCTGACAATAGTTACAGTTCTAATAGGCAGGATTCTAAATGCTCTACATAAATTAACTAATTTAATTCTCATAAAGTTAGGATTCCTTCCAGATTTTAAAGATAAATAATATAAGACACAGAGAGATTAAATGACCTAATCAAAATCACCACCAGTTTAGCATGAAGCTGGATATGAATCCAGGCAATCTGCTCCAGAGACCACCAAATTATATTGCCTATAATGTTTGTTAAGAGAAACAAACAGACTTCAGATAAGTATGTATAGAATGCTACAAGTAAATATATGCAAAAAAATACTTCTGGAAGGATGATCACCAGAAACGTAATTTTGATTATCTCTGGGGAGACAATAAGATGATTAGGGGACAGAGATTTTTTCATTGTATTGTCTTTTTTATCTTTTTGTGTTGGAACTTAAAAATAAAATTTAACATTTGAATGTAATACTTCAAAGTAAATGCCTATGGGAGTATAAATTGGTGCAAACATTTTGAAAAAGAGCCTGACCTTAACTGATAAAGTCGGACATATGCAAACCATGTGATTCCACCCAAGGACATGCCCTAGAGAAAAATGCTGCCCTTGTGCCCCAGATGATATATACAAGAATGACTGTAAGAGGTCTGGAGAGGATTGTACAACAGTGTGAATGTACTTAACACTACTGAACTTAAAAGTACTTCAGATGAAAAAAAGTAGTTAAGATGATAATTTTATGTTATGCGTGTGTGTGGTGTTTTGGTTTGTTTGTTTGTTTGGCTGAGCTGAGAGGCATGTGGGATCTTAGTTCCCTGACCAGGGACCGAATGCCCTACAATGGAAGCACAGTGTCCTAACCACTGGATCGCCAGGGAATCCCCTGTTACGTGTGTTTTACCACAGTCACAAATATAAAAAATATAGTAGATACTTATATATTTTATAGTCCACCGTTACGTTTAGTTTTCATTACTGCATAGTACAGTATGAAGTCCTGGAGTGAGTTAGAAGGAACCAGAATGTTAGATTTAGTCTGCGCTGTCATCTTGGCTCTCCTAATAGCCTTAGCTGAGTTGTCTAGTAGGTGGCTGTGTGGCCTAATGGATAAGGCGTCTGACTTCGGATCAGAAGATTGCAGGTTCGAGTCCTGCCACAGTCGCAAGGGGATGGGTTGCTTTTTGAGGGCTTCCTGGGTGGCTCAAGCTGTAAAGAATCCACCTGCAATGCAGGAGCCACAGGAAATGCAGGTTCGATCCCTGGGTTACCCCCTGGAGGAGGAAATGGTAACCCACTCCAGTATTCTTGCCTGGAGAATCCCATGGACAGAGGAGCCTGGTGGCCTACTGTCCACGGAATCACAAAGAATCATACATGAATGAAGTGACTTAGCACAGTACGAATTGTCTGACCTCCAGGAGCCTCAGTTTCACTGCCTAAAAGATAATAATACATATCAAATAGGAATGTTAAGAGAATTAAAATTTTTTAATGTGTGTAAAGTTCCTGGCTGATGGTAAACTCAAAATAAATGATAGAACTTTTATCATATAGTACTGATATTGTTGTTGTAGGTACTGAAATTTAAATTCACAAATCTTATAACATCTTCCAGAGTTTTTTACAAAAATAAATTCATGCATCTTTCAAAGGAAAAAGAAGAGCTGTAACAGAAAAACATGGAAATGATCCAAGTTCTTATTAACCTAAGAGTGCACAAATAAGCTGTGGTGTAACCATACAATGGAATATTATTTATCTTTAAAAATGAGGTATAGGCATCATCAATATGAATAATCTCAAAAACAGAATATTGAGAAGAAGAAGCAAGTTATAGAAGAAAACATAAACTAGGCTACCATTTATAAACAAGCAATAATATTTTATTATTAAGAAATATTAATATTTTATTAATAACAAGCAATAATATTGTTGAGATGCATACTTGATAAAGACTCTTAAAAGGTAAAAGAATGAATGATTAACAAAGGAGTTATTAAAAGATTAGCATAAGAATTATTTCTGGGGAAGGATAAATGAAAGAACTTTTGGGCTATGTTAAATTCTGTTCCTTGGATTGAGTAGTAGTTACATAGGTTTTCTTTAAATCATGCACATATATTTATTTTCCCATGCTTTTTTGTAAATAAACTATATATTTCAACATTTTCAAAAGAAGAAAATAGGCTATATTTCAGAATTTTTAAAAATGAAATACTGAAAAAGCAATAGATGTGGAAGCAAAGGACCTCTGGGTTTTATCTAATCTCTGGGTTTGCCCTCAATGAGTTGTCTGGCCTTAAGGAAGTTACATAACCTCTCTACACCTTAGTTTTAATTTCTGTTAAATAAGCATCATCTTCTCTGCTTCAGACCACATGAAAATCTCAACTATGAAAAGTTCTTTGCAAAATGTTCAGCGTATTGTTCATGTGAAGGACTCTTATCATTGAGTGAAAAACAAAAACAGTCTATGACGTCTGTAGTAACTTCATCTGGGTTAAAAACTGACTAGATTAGGTGGCCCTGGTTATATGTTCTCTAAGTTCTCTGGACTTTTCCTTCTCAGTATCTGGTGTAATTTGTACTTCTTTATTCGTGTGGTTACACCATGACTATCTGTTCCACTGATCTGTAAGCTCCACAGAGCAGGGGCTGCTCAGTTTCACCCACCCTAGCATTTATATGGCAAAAACATTCGTTGAATGAATACTTTATTTTATACAATACAGTTTGCTGAGCACATGAGTCATATGATGTGTGTGTGCTAAGTCGCTTCAGTCGTATCCGATTTTTTGTGATCCCATGGACTGTAGCCCACCAGGCTCCTATGTCCATGGGATTCTCTAGGCAAGAATACTGGAGTGGGTTACCGTTTCCTCCTCCAGGGGATGTTCCTGACCCAGGGATCAAACCTGCAGCTCCTGCATTGCAGGCAGATTCTTTACTGCTTGAGTCACCAAGGGAGTCCCCTGAGTCATATGATAGTGCTGAGCATTTTGCATTTATTTATCTCCTCATTTCATCCTCAGAGCAGCCCCAGGAAATTGGCATTCTTACCTCCATTTTACAGATGCAGAAACTGAGGTTCCTGATAGGTTAGGAGAGTCTTGCACAGGGTCACCAGCTAGGAATCAACCCGGTGAGAATTGCAAATCCAAGTCTGTCTAGCCTGAAGGCTGGTGCCCTACCCCTCATTTTGGCGGGCCCTTTGAAAATACTAGTAACCCTCACCACACCCCTCAAGAAAACAGGGCTCTTTCTTTTTATAGGTACTTAAGGTAATTTTTTTTTTTTATATTTATTTATTTGGCTGTGCCGGGTCTTAGCTGTGGCCTGTGGGATCTTAGTTCCTCAACCAGGGATTGAACCTGGGCCCCCTGCCTTGGGAGCACAGGGGTCTCAGCCACTGGACCACCAGGGACGTCCCAAGGTAATTTTTTAAAATTTAGTTTTAGTTGGAGTATAATTGCTTTAAAATGTTGTGTTAGTTTCTGCTGTACAACAAGAATCGGCAGTAAGTATGTATATATCTGGGCTTCCCAGGTGGCGCTAGTGGTAAAGAACACACCTGCCAATGCAGTGGACGAAAGAGACAGGAGTTCAACCTCTGGGTCCGAAAGATCCGCTGGAGGAGGGCATGGCAACCCACTCCAGTATTCTTGTCTGGAGAATCCCATGGACAGAGGAGCCTGGCGGGCTACAGCCCATGGGGTTACAAAGAGTAAGACTGGGCTGAAGCAGCTTAGCACAGCACATACATATATCCACTCCCTCTGGAGTCTCCCTCCCACTCCTTCCGCTATTGCCACCCGTCTAGGTCATCACAGAGCACTCAGCTGAATTCCCTGTGTTATACGGCAGCTTCCCACTAGCTATCTATTTTAAACATGATAGAGTATGTATGTCAACATTACTCTCTCCATTTGTCCCACCCTCTCCTCCCTCACCCCCAGGGACTCTTTTGGGGGAAAGTTTGTATCCATATTACTTCCTGTCACTCCTATCTGGGAGCAATGTTCACTGGGGCCAGTGCAAAGAAAGTCATGAGTTTTCCTTGGCCAGAGAACAACCACCTGGGCCAGAACAAGTTCACGGTGCCTTTGTCCAGACAGTCCACCTGGGTGGATCCTTGTGATTGCATCACGAACTTTCGAAAGCATCCTTTTTATCTTTTTCTTGTTTTTTCACTGAGAGATTCATTAAACTACATTTGCCATTCGGGTCAAAGACTGCAAGGAAGAAACCTGGAGGTGGAGGTGGGAGAGCAGACAAAAGAGAAGAAAGAGGGATTTTAAAGAATAAGATAATCTGAGAACCAGCCCATCATTTTAAAGAAAAATAGAGGTATATGGTTGATTTACAATATGATATTGGTTTCAGGTATACAGCATAGAGCTTCAAAACTTACAGATTTATTCCACTTAATGTTATTATCAAATATTGGCTATATTTCCCCAGAGCTGTACAATACATACTGTAGCTTACTTATTTTATACATAGCATCAGTAGTTTGTACCTCAATCCCTTACCCTTGTCTGTCACCCCTCACTCCCCCCATTTGTTTTTCATATGCAATAAAAGCCTTGGGGCTGGGGCTACTTATAGTTATTTCCAGTTATAATCATTCAGAATCACAACACTACACTTTAGGGTTCAGTGCACTTTTTGTTTTATTTATTTTATTGAGTTGGCAAAAAAGTTTGTTTGGATATTTCTGTACCATCTTATGGAAAATCCCAAATGAATTTTTGGCCAACTCAATATATACATATTTTTTGGCCCTGCCGAGCAGCATGCAGGATCTTTGTACCTTGACCAGGGATTGAACCCATGCCGCTTGCACTGGAAGTACAGAGTCTTAACCACTGGACCACGAAGGAATTTCCTCCATACACTTGGAAAGTTTTGTTGTTGTGGGAAGATAGAGATTCTGTACAATTTCAGTTCACTAAAACACTTCAGCAGGCTCTTTCCATTACATTTTTTTCCTGTTACGAGATCACTGTCTTGTCGTTATCACTGTAGGTGGCTGTGTGGCCTAATGGATAAGGCGTCTGACTTCGGATCAGAAGATTACAGGTTCGAGTCCTGTCACGGTCGCAAGAACGGGTTGCTTTTTGAGGGTTTCCCGGGTGGCTCTTGCGGCCCTTAGCTAAGAGGAGACTCTGCCTTGGGCCCGCCAGTGTAATAAACTGCACTCCACTAAGAAAAAAAAAGAATTCGCTTGCAATGCAGGAGCCACAGGAAATGCAGGTTTGACCCCTGGGTCAGGAAAATCCCCTGGAGGAGGAAATGGCAGCCCACTCTAGTATTCTTGCCTGGAGAATCCCATGGGCAGGGAAGCCTGATGGGCTACAGTCCACGGGGTCGCAGAGTCAGACACGACTGAAGCGACCTGGCATGCACGTCATTGTAGAAAAGTCACGAATTGCAACTTAGTAAGGACGAAAAAAGTTTTAAAAAGCACTTGAAATCCTTTCCCCCAGAGAGAGTGTTAACGACCCCTTAGTGGAGCACTGCTAAGCTTTTCTTCCTGTGCTACGGGGAGGGCCACCACTTCACACCGAGCCCTAGGGGGCGCCCAGTCATTCCCTCCAGGCTGTGTGGAGCAGCACACTGTGTATTTGGTGCATTACATAACCTTACAAAAAAACAAAAAGATGGAGCACTACCCTAGCGGTCCAATGGTTAAGATTCTGCACTTCCATTGCAGGGGTGGCGGGTTTGAGTCCTGGTGGGGGAACTAAAATCCTTCATGCCTCTTGGCCAAAAAAAAAAAAAATTCTTGAACTGAATGAAAATACAACATATCAACTTAAACTTTTAATAATTATTTTATTATTTTTATTGTTATTTTACTTATTTTTATTTTTTGGCTGTACCTTGCAGCATGTAGCTGTACCGTACTCCAAATCGGGAAAGGAGTACATCAAGGCTGTATATTGTCACCCTGTTTATTTAACTTATATGCAGAATGGTGGTGGTTTAGTTGCTAAGTCATGTCCGACTCTTGTGACCCCATGGACTGTAGCCTGCCAGGCTCCTCTGTCCATGGGATTCTCCAGGCAAGAATACTGGAGTGGGTTGCCATTTCCTTCTCCAGGGGATCTTCCCGACCTAGGAATTGAACCCGGGTCTCCTGTACTACAGGCAGATTCTTTACCAACTGAGCTATGAGGGAAGCCCTATATGCAGAATATATCATGGGAAATGCCGAGCTGGATGAAACACAAGCTGGAATCAAGATTGCCGGGAGAAATATCAATAACCTCAGATATGCAGATGACACCACCCGTATGGCAGAAGGTAAAGAGGAACTAAAGAGCCTCTAGTTGAAAGTGAAAGAGGTGAGTGAAAAAGTTGGCTTAAAACTCAATATTCAGAAAACAAAGATCATGGCATCTGGTCCCATCACTTCATGGCAAATAGATGGGAAAACAATGGAAACAGTGAGGGAGGGAGGTTCAGGATGGGAAACACATATAAATCCATAGCTGATTCATGTCATTGTATGGCAAAAACCACTACAATATTGTAAAGTAATTAGCCTCCAACTAATAAAAATAAATGAAAAAAAAAAACAATAGAAACAGTGAGAGACTTTATTTTGGGGAGCTCCAAAATCACTGCAGATGGTGACTGCAGCCATGAAATTAAAAGACACTTACTCCTTGGAAGGAAAGCTATGACTAACCTAGACAGCATATTAAAAAGCAGATACATTACTTTGCCAATAAAGGTCCATCTAGTCAAAGCTATGGTTTTTCTAGTAGTCACATATGAATGTGAGAGTTGGACTATACAGAAAGCTGAGCGCCAAAGAACTGATGCTTTTGAACTGTGATGTTGGAGAAAACTCTTGAGAGTCCCTTGGACTGCAAGGAGACCCAACCAGTCCATCCTAAAGGAAATTGGTCTGGAATATTCATTGGAAGGACTGATGCTGAAGCTGGAACTCCAATACTTTGGCCATCTGATGCGAAGAACTGACTCATTGGAAAAGACCCTGATGCTGGGAAAGATTGAAGGCAGGAGGAGATGGGGATGACAGAGGGTGAGATGGTTGGATGACATCACTGACTCAATGGACATGAGTTTGAGTAAGCTCTGGGAGTTGGTGATGGACAGGGAAGCCTTGTCTGCTGCAATCCATGGGGTTGCAATGAGTTGGACATGACTGAACAACTGAACTAAACTGAACTAACAAATGATTGCCCTAATCTATTGTTCTCTCTCTCTCCATTAGTGTGTCAACAGCCTGATGGCAGGGATTGCTGTTCACTGCTATATCTCTAAGAGCCAGTGCACAAAGGAGGTCGTCTAAAAATATTTGTGAGTGAACCTGGGGGAGTCTCAAGCATCTATTACATGCCAGATATTTTCCAACCACTCTTTTATTTCTTGCTAGAAATAAATAGGATGATCCCCTTTTTATTTTTTTAATTTTTAATTTAAACTGGGGCTTCCCTGGTGGTCCGGGGGTTAAGACTCTGTGCCCCCGTTGTAGGGGTCTTGGGTTTGATCCCCAGTCAGGGAACTAAGATTTCACATGCCACAGTTCAGTTCAGTCGCTCAGTTGTGTCCGACTCCTTGTGGCTTAGCTGGTAAAGAATCCGCCTGCAATGAAGACCTGGGTTTGATCCCTGGGTCAGGAAGATCCCCTAGAGAAGGGAAGGGCTAACCACTCTAGTATTCTGGCCTGGAGAATTCCATGGACTGTATAGTCCATGGGGTCACAAAGAGTCAGACACAACTGAGCACCTTTCATCTTCTTTCAGGTTGCTCATAGCTTTTCTTTCAAGGGGCGTCTTTTAATTTCAAGGCTGCAGTCACCGTCCACAAGTGATTCTGGAGCCCCAGAAAAGTCTGTCACTGTTTCCATTGTTTCCCCATCTATTTGCCATGAAGTGATGGGACCAGATGCCATGATCTTTGTTTTCTGAATGTTGAGTTTTAAGCCAACTTTTTCACTCTCCTTTTTCAGTTTCAACAAGAGGCTCTTTAGTTCCTCTTCACCTTCTGTCATAAGGGTGGTGTCATCTGCATATCTGAGGTTATTGATATTCCTCCCGGCAATCTTGATTCCAGCTTGTGCTTCATCCAACCTGGCATTTCGCATGATGCGCTCTGCATATAACTTAAATAAGTGAGGTGACAATATACAGCCTTGATGTACTCCTTTTCTGATTTGGAACCAGTCTGTTGTTCCATGTCCAGTTCTATCTCTAATTTGTTAGTTAGGGATAGATATTAAGAAGAAAAAGTAAAATCTGGAGAGAGGTGGGTAGGAAGTCTGGTATGTGAGTGTGTATTGTGTGATCGTGGCCAGGGAAGGTGACCTTGAAGTGAAGATCTGAATGAAAAAAGGAATAAGAATGCAGACACCTGGGGGAGAGTGTTTCAGGAAGAGAGAATGGCAATTGCAAAGGCCCTGGGGCAGGAAGGAGTGCACCTGGGGTGTTGGAACAACAAGGAGGCCAGAGTGCCTGCTCCATAGTGAGTGGGGAGAGTTAGAGGAGATGAAGTCAGACAGATGGGCACAGTGTAGCAAGCACAGGACATAGGGTTTCACAGGCCTTTGTAGGGTTGATATAGCCTAACCTTTAAGCTTTTAATCTTCAGTCAAATCCCAAAGGTTCAAAACTTTTCCCATTGGCTTGAGCCCCCTGCTTGGGCCTGACACCCAGGTCAGGGTCCTCATTGCTGGTCCCTGATTTGGACCTGACCCTGGCCATGTTCAACCCTGGTTCCCAATTCTCACCTCACCTGAACTTGCACTGTGGGACATCTAGCAAGAGCCCCTGCCTCAGAAAATTTGAGAAATGACACCCACAGCCACATAGCGATCACACTCTTAACCACCTGCCATCATCCCAAATGGCAGGAAGCTTCATCTCTGTATCTGGGGCAAACGTGAGAAGCCCTAGTGAGTCAACGCTTGCTGCAAGAAAAAGAGAGAAGCAAGGAGAGAAAGAGGCTGGGCATGATAATGGTACTCAGGGAAGCGAGGGTTCTGAGATAAAGATAGAAATCAGGAGAGTGGCTTTGAAGATGGTGAGAGAGGAAGTCATGTGATCATCTAGGGGCACAGAATTCCAAACAGAGAAACCCCTAGAGCAAAGGCCCTGAGCCAGAGCAAGCCTGATGTGGGCGGAAGAGCAGGAGGCCTTTGTGAGAGGTGACAAGTGGGTGAGAGAAGAGAAGAGCCGGAAGGGGTGACGTCAGAGGGGCAATGAAGAGCCTGACGTGCAGAGACTCTGGGCCACCATGAAGCCTTTGGTTTTGGCTCTGGGTGAAACAGGAGATGTTGGAAACTTTAGACTAGAGGCCTGACATGACGACTCTGGCTGAGCTGGGGGCAGATGGGTTTGGGAGGTAGAAGCAGAAGGACAGTGAGGAAGCTTCTACGAAAACGCAGGGAAGAGACGATGGTGGTTTGCACCTGTGGCTACACTGAAGATGGTGGGAGGTGGTCGGAGTCAGAACATTTTTTTGAAAGTAGAACCAACAGATTTGCTGATGACTTGGGTTCAGGATCCGCTGGGTGGAGGATCTTTGGGCTTTTTTCTCCTAGTAGCAAGAGGAAGCCACAAAGCTGGTTTCGAGCAGGGGGTTGACAAGGTTGCCTTTGTGTTTTTGAGAGATCACTCTGCTGCTAGGTCAAAGATAGCCTGGAAGGGAAGAATGCAGCGGAGGGCAGTGAGGGATGGTGATAGCTTGGATTAGGAGGAAGTAGGTGGAGGGTTAAGCAAAACAGCACAGCTCTTCCTGCCTATAGGCCTTTGCACAGGCTGCTCTCAATCACCCCAAAACTGCCTATGGTTGACAAATGCTATTATCTTCAAGACTCAGGGAGTCCCTCCCACAGTGATTTCCTCTGTTCTAGCATTTATCATGCTAGGTTTTCTCTGACATCTGTGAGCTTCTCACAACGGGGATCACACCTCAGTAAGCTCTAAGAGCCCAAGGCCCAGCACGAGGTCTGGTGCAGAGAAGGCCTTAAAGAGCATTTGTTGAATGAATAAACAAAAAGAATGTGAAGGAGGGAACAGATCAACACCGTGCTATTCGGAGCTCACCAAAGCACTGCGAATCCTTTATTATTGTTGTAGCTGTTTTCTGATTATGAAAGTAATATGTGCTGTTTATAAAAAATGTTACAGATGTCAATCATATCATGTACGATCCCCCAAACCTCATCCTCTATACTCTAGAAACAAGACATCTCTAGTACTTAGAAATAACTATGCAGAGCAGGAAACATTCTCCCCCCTATTTGTATATAGATACACTAAAAAACAAAATGTTTAAGAGGCAGAGAGAAATGGAGAGAGAGAAGCTGAGAAAGACAGACTTCCTGCCTAGCAGACCAATAGATGTGACACACACTGTTTTCTGACTTGTTTTTTTCTACTCACATTATCATAACGATCTTTCTTTGTTAAAAATCTACCATTTTTTGGTAAAAGGCTGAACAATATTCTATAAAATGGATTTGTTTAAGCGATATAAGCAAATTCTTATTCATGTTGGATATTTAACTTATTTTCTACTCTTTTTTTAATGTAAAGGTTTCTTTGGATATCCTTGTTGTATTTATTTTGAGACATCAGCTTTTTATTTTTCTTGGCTGGGCCATGTCTTCATAGCGGCATGAGGGTATTTCTCTACTTGCAGCTCTTGGGTTTAATCGCCTCATGCCATGCTGTGGCAATCTTATTTTCCCCACCAGGCAGCAAACCCAAGTGCCCTGCATTGACCACCAGGGAAGTCTCCCTTGAGACACCAGATTTTAGACGCAGATTTGAAATATGTGTTCCTCCTGTGGTGGTTTTAGGACTTGGGGTTTGGTCTTATGTGACTATTAGATATAACTGAGGATGTTCAGCCAGGAAGAGACTAAGGGCTGATATGAGCCATGTTCACATTTCTCAAAAGGCTTCCAGGTGGGAAAATGAATAGACTAGTTCCAAGCATTTCCCCAGGCTTGCCCGGTGGATCAGCAGTAAAGAATCCACCTGCAAGTCAGGAGCCCCAGAAGTGGTTCGATCCCTGGGTCAGGAAGATCCCCCGGAGGAAGGTGATAGCTTATGGTGAAAGGTCAGATTTGTGATCTCCAAAGAAGAAGATTTAACTTCGGGACGAGGGACCAGGCTTGATCACTCAAGAGCTTTTGTATAGCAGAGTTTTATCAAAGTATAAAAAGGGACAGAGAAAGCTTCTGACACAGACATCAGAAGGGGGATGGAGAGTGCACCCCTCACTAGTGTTAGCAAGGGAGTTATATACTTTTTTAATTGGTTATTAAAATAAATCAAAAGAATGGCTCAAGGTTGTAAAGATCTTACTAGACCCACTCCCACAATTTACATTTTAAGGTAACAGGATTAGTCAGAAGGTTTTCAGAAAGGAGAAACTGTCCTCAAGTAGAATATATTGTTGTTATATAATCCTTAGTACAGAGTTTAAACTTAGTTGTTTGTTGTGTAATCATCACTTCTGGGCCTAAAGAAAAAAAAAAATGTTTTATGTAACTAAGACTAAGGAATGGAGAGAAAAAAATAATGTTTGTCCTTTCCTCCTCCTTGAGAATTCCAGACCCCTATCTCTGCTTCGAGAGAGCCCCAGACCCCTTTCTCCTCCTCGGGGACCCCGGACTTCTTATCAACCTAGCTAGGAATTGACTCTCTCATTCCCTGCTTTTCTTTTAGGAGAATTATGTTGCCAAGGGAAAGAGGTGTCGTTTTCATTCCATAACTACTTCCTGCTGTTGAGGGGCATGGTCCCTAAACTGTTGAGGCAACATATTTCCTTAATCCTCATACTGAGGGTCTCTGATCCAGGGGCCCCAAGTAATAGTTGGAGGAGGTTGTGGCACTCGTAGGAGCCTGGACAACCATTTGTAACTTAAAAGCTTTCGAATGGTTAGAAACAAATCCAGTTATACAGTTACAGATGCAGGGAGCAAACAGTAAAAACAGAACAATTACGATTATTAACAATTACGATTATTACGATTAAGATAGTTTTCCACCATGGGGAGCTAATTAACGTTTCCCAAAGTGAGGTGCCTGAGGCTTCAGGAAAATCCATAGCCTGAATCATCTTGTTCATGTGTTTAGTAAAGTGAGTAACATTAGTGCTCATATTGGGTATAAATAATGGCACAAGTTCCTCCTTGTGCAGCCATTGGCATATCTAAGGCCAATCTGTTTTGTAAAACCACCTTTCTAATTTGTATTTGTTCATCATTAAGGGCTAAAACTTAGTCAGAGTATCCACTTGTAGCATAACATCTTATCTGTAGTTCCCAGAGAGGGAATGAATATTGCAGCCAGATAATCACACCAGTGAAATACTTACCTTGCCCACTGAGTTTTAACGTGTGGCAGATTAGTAAGGCTTCTCCAGAAGCTCTGAAAATATGAAGCCAAGAGTAAAAGCTAGACCTAGGGTGCATCTCCCTATCCAACCAGGGGGAGGCCACGCCCTTAGATAAGAGCCATATACCCAGTAGGTCCTGTTTGGAGCAAGCCAGTATGACTTGAGGGATCCAGTCCCCATCAGTGCCTGGCCAGGCAAAAGGAGGACCTGAACTTGGATCGGAAAACACAGGAATGATTACATTGCATATTTCTTGAGGCAAAAATCCCAATTGTTTCTAATCATTGTAATTAAGTTGTTGGCTAACTTCTGGGGATGGCTCTATTTGTTTCCCGCATATGGGAACATTAATTAGTAGGCGTCCCATTTTAGGAGTTAGCCATATGACCTCATCCCATATTTGATAAACATCAGGTAGAAAACCACCAGATCTAGACCCATTTATCTTCTTATGTGCAGCAAAATAGTCATTAAACCAAGTTAAAACATAATCAAAATTAAAAGTTACATTATGCCCATAGTTACATCAGTCCATCTTAGGATTGTTAGATGTCATCAGATCAAGAAGAGGAGTCATATGTGATTGTTGTTGGTGAAGGTATTCTCAGAATTGAAGAAAGTCCTCTCCTTGAAGTGGAGAAACTCACCATGGGAAGTCTTCAATTGATGAAGAGGGGAGTGCTCCGCAGACCCAGCAATTATGTGGCATAGGAATGAGGCCAGGACAGAAAGGCGTTGTCTTGAGGGTCAAATGGCAGACTCAGGACTTTTGGAGTCAGCAGAAGCAAGCCCACGTCGATTCTCAGGCCCATCTCTGTTTCTGGCTCAAACACTGTCTTGTTTGCCTCAAAGGCTGGGTCAGGAGTTAACGTCCTGGTAATGTCTGTTGAAAAGCTAAAAGCTTTTCAGTTAATTTTAAGGCTTCAGGATCTATGACAATATCTGTGCACAAAAACAGTCTGTCATAGAGACAGTCCTTTCTTTGCAGGGGGCGGGCAGTTCAAGCCCTCATTAAAGCTATGGTTAGAACAGTTGTAAAGCAGCTGTAAAGCAGTAACGCAGCTGTCTTGTGTTTCCTGAGTTATCTTACATGGGTGTCTTTTAATAATGTCGTTAGCCTTTTCAACTTTTTCTGAAGATTGGGATCTCCAGAAACAGTGTGAGTGATGTTCTATTCCTAGAGCTTTTGACAACCCTTGAGTTACAGCAGCTTTAAAGGTGGAGCATTGTTGCTCTGAGTTTTAGAATTTAGGATCCCACTTACATCATGAGAAGTCATGATACAGTAAGATTTTGCCCATTAGTAAACTTATGAGCTTTAGGCATTAATAAAACAATAGTAACAATTACCCTTAAACAATGTGGCCATAGCCTTTATTTTTAGTAACAAACAAACTCTGATCCTGTGGGCAAGCTCAAAGTTGGAGCCTGCAAGAGAGCAATTTGAAGAGCCTTATCCCATGGACAGAGGACCCCGGTAGACTACAGTCCATGGGGTCGCAAAGAGTCGGACACGACTGAGACTTCACTCACTCACTCACTCACTCACTCAAAAGCCTTTTGAGTAACTAGAGACCAAACTAGCGTGTCCGTTTGGGCCTGCTGAGTCTGTTATAGGTTTATATGAAGGCCAGGCAAGTTGCCCATAAGCTGGAATCCAAAAGTGGCAATAACCTGTAATGCCCAAGAATCCTTTCAATTGTCTTAAAGTCATAGGTAGACTCTAGAAAGCATCCTTCAAATCAATGATTGAAAAATATTTGGCTCGTCCAGATAGCCCCATTATGGGAGTGGATCGTGAAGAAAGCAGACCAGGGGCTTTAGTGAGCAGAAAGTTGCCCCAGTGTCCAAAAGAAAAGACTGATTGGCCCTCCACAGTTATTAATACCCGGGGTTCCTCAGGTGTTACTAGGACAGGAGCTTGTGTGGGGACCCCCAGGCACCTTCTGTCCAATTGTTGTCTTGAGAGTCTGACCCCTGGGGCCTCCACCTCGGAGGGCAGTCTCTTCTCCAGTAAGGTCCTTTGCAGACAGGACATGGAGCCGGGGCGGCTTAGATGCCTGAGGGCAATCCCACTCGAGATGCCCCTCCTTTCCACAGTAATAGGAAGCCTGTCCCTTTTCACCTGGGATCCTCTGGGCGTTGTCCCTGAGAATGTTTCAGAGCAGATCTAACAGCCATTGTTGGGGCTTCTGTCTTTTGCCTGGTTCTATTTTTCCTTCTATTTTCCTCCTTCTGCACTTTGAAGATCAACATTCATAAACTTGTGGAGAGCCTCCTGTAGTCTATACTAGGAGTTTATCAGGAGTTTCCTTCTCTCCCTGTTCTGTGTCAGCAAACTTAGCTTAAAGTCTTAGCATGTGCTCACTTGAGTCCTTCAAGAATACATCTGACAATGTGGCTCTGTTATAGGAACTACTTGGCTCCTAGTAGGAAGGAGGGCTATTTCTCTTTCCCCTTGTCTCACGTTCAAGCCATTCATCTCCAAAAGTAGTAGCTTCCCTCAGAACTAGAGCTCTCGAGTCAGGGGTCAGAGTATGTCCCAAGACATACATTGCATCTTTCCAAGTAAGGTCATAAAGTAAAGTTAGCCCCATAAAGGCTTCTGTGTATTTTTCTGGATTCTCTAGATAGTCTTGACTGCAGTTGGTACTGTTTGAATTTCTACCAAGACTGAGCAACCCCTCCTGGAAGGGTGCCCTGATTCTCAGCCTGTTCAGTTGGGATCCCCTGAATCAGGGGCAGAGGAAGAGGACAGGAAGGAGCTACTGAAGGTTTCACACCCAAATCTGCACCCTTAGGACATAAGTCTGACATGTCTCTCAGAGAGATAAACAGCAACACATACGTCACTTCTACCCATTTCTCTTGTTTTCAACCAAACCGGTCTAGTTGTATAACAGTAATAATTGAGATCCTTCAACAGGTCAGCATTCCACATCTTCTAAAGGATACTATGGTCATTCAGTATCACAGAAGATCAGGAGTGTTTTTTTTAAACTCTGGGGATCAAATTTTCCCAGTTTTTAAAAATACATTTTAAAGAAGTGGTTCTGGACCTGCTAGCTCCCATCTGTAAGAGAGAAAAAAGCGGCATCCACAGCCGTGGCTTTCTTCCACTGGAAGTGTCCTTCCCTGTTCTAGATGGAGGTGTAGACATACTTTCCACCGCAGCTTTCTTTCCCTGGTTGGACTTAGTCTGTTCCTTACTGACGCAGGCATCTTACTTGTCCCTCCTGGTTCTACCACTGAGGCGGGGTGGAGATGCACCGGGGATAGATCTGATGGCATCCCAGATTGACTTAGTTCCATACCGCCAAGATGTTTATTTGATTTCCACTTTTCTTCTGATGCCATCCAGAATGTAACAGAGTAGCTTTCCCGGAATGTTTCCCAAGCTAGTGCTACTAGGGGGAAGCATCTGTCTTACGTGTGCCCGTGTACATTCCTGAGTACAGTCCTGACCGCAGTAGAAATGGTGAGTTATAAAGGGACGAACACCAACCAAGATGTCCCTTCTGTGTGTCACCATGCCAGCACATGTGACAGCAAAAGAGGTGGTGGAGGGTTGGCCAGCGAGGAAAAAGTGACTTTTGTCCTCAGGCTACTAAGGCCAAGCCTTCCAGTTCATTTCCACAGATTACACGGAAAGAAATATCTAAGGAATTGAGATAAAGGCCATCAGAGAGTCTCCTCTGGCCCATTAAGAGCAAGCGCTACCAAAGGAAGAAGCCCACTGCATTTCCAATCTGACCAGATCCTGTAATTCCTGATCTGTGTCCTCAAAAACCACATGGTCACCAGCAATGCTTCTATCCATATAGATAGGAGACACAGCCGGTGACAGCCTCACTTTCAGGTTGCTGGCCCCTGAGGCAGGCAGCCAAGGGAGTAACCTCTAGCCTGAGAGGCGTTCCTGGAGCTCGAGCTCCGCCTAGTTCCCGAACAGGCTGCTGGAGCTGGAGTTCCGTGCTCCTAGTAAGTTTCTAGCAAGGCTTGCCTAGTCTAGCAAGGCTAAGCGCTTCCATACATGGGGTCTAAGTAAAAGTACATAGTAACAGCATGGATCACAATTCCCTTGAAAGTCTATGATCTGACAATTAGGTTCAGTTCAGTTCGGTCACTCAGTCGTGTCTGACTCTTTGCGACCCCATGAATCGCAGCACGCCAGGCCTCCCTGTCCATCACCAACTCCCGGAGTTTACTCAAACTCATGTCCATCGAGTTGATGATGCCATGCAGCCATCTCATCCTCTGTCGTCCCCTTCTCCTCCTGCCCCCAATCCCTCCCAGCATCAGGGTCTTTTCCAATGAGTCAACTCTTCGCATGAGTTGGCCAAAGTACTGGAGTTTCAGCTTCAGCACCAGTCCTTCCAATGAACACCCAGGACTGATCTCCTTTAGATGGACTGGTTGGATCTCCTTGCAGTCCAAGGGACTCTCAAGAGTCTTCTCCAACACCACAGTTCAAAAGCATCAATTTTTTGGCGCTCAGCTTTCTTCACATAATTCCCTACGCAATTACGAAATGGTCAAAGAGACCAGGAAAAGATGACCAAGAAAGCAAAGTTCAGTCCACTCTGCCCATCTCTGGGCATCTTTTGCCCATCTCTGGCCGCTCCCTTAGCAGGGAACTTGGGTGTCTCTTGGCCTTGACAGGTTGGTATAAACCCCCGACAAGGCTCCCTTTTTTGGGACTGCCTTCAGTCACTACAAGGCACCATGAAACCACAGAGCAGGGCTCATCACTTGTTTCGCTCAGCGCATGTCATTCATTTACACAAGCACACCATAGAGTTAGTAAAGTAAAGCAGAAAATGTGCATACTGAGAAAGCAGAGAGGCTAGAGCCCTGAGTGTTCTTACCTTGTCCTGAAGATACCAGATGAGCTCCCAAGATGACAACTTGCGGTGAATGGTGTTGGATTTGTGATCTCCGAAGAAGAAGATTTAATTTCACGACCAGGGACCAGGGCTGATCTCTCAAGAGCTTTTGTATAGCAGGGTTTTATTAAAGTATAAAAAGGGACAGAAAAAGCTTCTGACATAGACATCAGAAGGGGGACGGAGAGTGTCCCCCTCGCTAATGTTAGCAAGGGAGTTATATACTTTTTAAATAAAGAAGCGAAAGGCAAAGGAGAAAAGGAAAGATATACCCATTTGAATGCAGAGTTAAAGTATGTGGCTCAGAGGTTAAAGCATCTGCCTCCAATGCAGGAGACCTGGGCTCGATCCCTGGGTCGGGAAGATCCCCTGGAGAAGGAAGTGTTAACCCACTCCAGTATTCTTGCCTGGAGAATCCCATGGACAGAGGAGCCTGGTAGGCTACAGTCCACGGGGTCGCAAAAAGTTGGACATGACTGAGCGGCTTCACAAGGAGAGATAAGAAAGCCTTCCTCAGTGATCAATGCAAAGAAATAGAAGAAAGCAATAGAATGGGAAAGACAAGAGATCTCTTCAAGAAAATTAGAGGGAACATTTCATGCAAAGATGGGCACAATAAAGGACAGAAATGGTATGGACCTAACAGAAGCAGATGATATTAAGAGGTGGCAATAATACACAGAGAACTATGCAGAAAAGATCTTCACGACCCAGGTAATCATGATGGTGTGATCACTTACCTAGAGCCAGACATCCTGGAATGGGAAGTCAAGTGGGCCTTAGGAAGCATCACTACGAACAAAGCTAGTGGAGGTGATGGAATTCCAGATGAGCTATTTCAAATCCTAAAAGATGATGCTGTGAAAGTGCTGCACTCAATATGCCAGCAAATTTGGAAAACTCAGCAGTGGCCACAGGACTGGAAAAGGTCAGTTTTCATTCTGATCGCAAAGAAAGGCAGTGCCAAAGAATGCTCAAACTACTGCACAATTGCACTCATCTCACACACTAGCCAAGTAATGCTCAAAATTCTCCAAGCCAGGCTTCAACAGTATGTGAACCGTGAACTTCCAGATGTTCAAGCTGGATTTAGAAAAGGCAGAGGAGCCAGAGATCAAGTTGCCAACATCTGTTGGATCATAGAAAAAGCAAGAGAGTTCTAGAAAAACATCTTCTTCTGTTTTATGGATTATGCCAAAGCCTTTGACTGTGTGAGTCACAACAAACTGTGGAAAATTCTTAAATGAAAGGGAATACCAGACCACCTGACCTGCCTCCTGAGAAATCTGTATGTAGGTCGGGAAGCAACAGTTAGAACTAGACATGGAACAATAGACTGGTTCCAAATTGGGAAAGGAGAACATTGAGGCTGTATATTGTCACCCTGCTTATTTAACTTATATGCAGAGTACATCATGTGAAATGTTGGGCTGGATGAAGCACAAGCTGGAGTCAAGATTGCCAGGAGAAATATCAATAACCTCAGATATGCAGATGACACCACCCTTATGGCAGAAGGTGAAGGAGAACTAAAGTGATGAAAGTAAAAGAGAGTGAAAAAGCTGGCTTAAAACTCAACATTCAAAAAACGAAGAACATGGCATCTGGTCCCATCACTTCATGCCAAATAGATGGGGAAACAATGGAAACAATGACAGACTTTATTTTCTGGGGCTCCAAAATCACTTGTGGATGGTGACTACAGCCATGAAATGAAAAGACACTTGCTCCTTGGAAGAAAAGCTATGACCAACTTAGACAGCATATTGAAAAGCAGAGACATTACTTTGTCAACAAAGGTCCATCTAGTCAAAGCTATGGTTTTTCCAGTAGTCATATATGGATGTGAGAGTTGGACTATAAAGAAAGCTGAGCACCAAAGACTTAATGGTTTTGAACTGTGGGGTTGGAGAAGACTCTTTTTTTTTTTTTAATATGGAATGCTTCACGAATGTGCGTGTCATCCTTGCGCAGGGGCCATGCTAATCTTCTCTGTATCGTTCCAATTTTAGTAAATGTGCTGCCGAAGTGAGCACAGGAGAAGACTCTTGAGAGTCCCCTGGACTGCAAGGAGATCCAGCCAGTCCATCCTAAAGGAAATCAGTCCTGAATATTCATTGCAAGGACTGATGCTGAAGCTGAAGCTCCAACACTTTGGCCACCTGATGTGAAGAACCAACTCATTGGAAAAGACCCTGATGCTGAGAAAGATTGAAGGTGGGAGGAGATGGGGATGACCGAGGATGAGGTGGTTGGATGGCATCACTAACACAATCGACATGAGTTTGAGTAAACTCTGGGAGTTGGTGATGGACAGGGAGGCCTGGCATGCTGTAGTCCATGGGGTTGCAAAGAGTCAGACGTGACTGAGCGACTGAACTGCACTGAACTGACAATATATCAAAAGAATGTCACAAGGTTATAAAGATCTTAACTAGACCCACTCCCACAATTTACATTTTAAGATAACAGGATTAGCCAGAGGGTTTTCCAGGAAGGAAAAGCTGTCCTCAAGCAGGATACACTGTTGTTATGTAATCCTTAGTACAGGGTTTCAAGAGCTGTTTGTTGTGTAATCATCAATTCCCAGCTTAAAGAAAAAAACTTTTATGTGACTTTAAGTTTTATGTGACTAAGACTAAGGAATGTGGAGAAAAACAGATGTTTGCCCTTTCCTCTTCCTTGAGAATTCCAGACCCCTATCTCCATTTCGAGAACCCCAGACCCCTTTCTCCTCCCTGGGGACCCCAGACTTATCAACCTGCTTAGGAATTGACTCTCTCAAAGGCATGGCAACCCACTCCAATATTCTTGCCTGGAGAATCCCATGGATAGAGAAGCCTGACAGATTGTAGTCCATTGGGTTGCAGAGAGCCAGACATGACTGAAGCGACTTAGCACACAGGAGTGCATGCACAAGCATTTCCCCAGGGCAGAACCAAGTCTAAAGCATGGGAGACATCCCTGACATTCCATTGGCTGGGACACTGCAATTCCAATGCACGGGGCACAGGTTCAGTCCCTGATTAGGAAATGGAGATCCCAACGCCACGCAGCAAAAAAAAAAAAAAGTTTGAAGAATAGAAGTCACAGGAAGGCACATTAGCATGTAATACAAGAAAGCACTTTCCTAAAGGCAGCAGTGCTGGAGACACAGTGAATCTCTTTGAGAAGTCATGGAGGTATGTGAGTGGCCCCTGACTGAAGATTTGGTGGAAATTAAAATATGGCAGATTTATGTGAAGTGAGGGAAGCTTGGATTAGGTAATTCAGGAGTTCTTTCAAATCAGTTTTCTTATTACACTTCTAGCAGAAGTGAAAGTGAAGTCATTCAGTTGTGTCTGACTCTTTGCGACCCCATGGACTGTAGCTTACAGGCTCCTCCATCCATGGGATTTTCCAGGCCCAAGTACTGGAGTGGGTTGCCATTTTCTCATGGAGAAGCTGGCATGAAGCCTTCGAGATCACCTTGGGAAGATTCTGACACATGGTGATGGGGAATGCACATTTCAGGCAAAAGGGATGGGCCGATGAGAGACTGAGGAAGAAAGAGTAGGACATGAAGCTAAAGAAGTTTCAGCCAAGTTATGTCATAAGATTGAAATTTACCCCAAAAGAACAAAGGACTTTTGGCATTTCTGCCTTGCCCTAGCCTCACAACTTCTATTTGAGTACTACTGCCCCTCCCAGGGATTGAGGATGAGATGGCCAGATGCAGGTTTATAGGCTGGTGTATATTTCAAATGTGACCCTGTTCCCTTGGTCTCAGCTGATTACTGTAGAATAGGCATTGGCACTGTAGCTGGCCCAGTCAGCTTCTCCCTTTTTAGAGTGTGGACATTTAGAGATTTTGGGCCCCATGGTCTTTTCATTTGGGATGAGGTTGTCAATAATGGGCAAACTTAGGACTTCCCTGGTGGTCCAGTGGCTAAGACTCTGCACTCCCAAGGCAGGGGGCCTGGGTTCAATTCCTGGTCATGTAACTATATCCCACAAGCTGCAACTAAAATTTTGCATGCCACAACTAAAGATCCTGCATGCCACAACTAGGACCGGGTCAGCCAAATAAATAAATATTTAAAAAATAATAAAGGGCAACCATTTTTGAGCTTTGTTGAAGAGGTAGAGAAAGGTGGTCTGCAGAGAGGAAGCGAAGGATGGGGGAGATGGGGTGCATGCTCTAGCCACCTGGAAGACTAAGTTGTTTTGAGGTCCCCCTGAGGGCTCTGTGATATCCTTTAAACAGATTTATTCTTTTAATTTTAGCCAGTTCAAATGGGCTCCTGGTACTTGCCACAATGTGAGATTTGGCCAATACTTTCTTTCGTAGGGAGTCAACCAAGGCTTTGAAGGGAGTTATCCATAGTTCCTGAAGGAGTTGCGGGAATATTCTTCTGGAGGAGGGGTGGCAGAGAGGGTGAGGACAGTCGGATAGGTGATGAGACCTGAGAGGAGGCCTCCCTGATCACTTAGATATCCCCTCAAACACTTCATATGGTGCAAACACTTGTACAATAACCAGTCTTCCAGATTCTGTTTTTCTGTTTGACCTGCTTTCTCTTCCTTCCTTTCTTCCCTCCCTCCCTCCTTTCTTTCTTTCTGACAATACAGCATGGCTTGTGGGACCGTAGTTCCCTGACCAGGGATCGAACCCTGACCCACAGCAGTGAAAGCACAGAGTCGTAACCACTGAACCACCAGGGAATTTTTCCTGACCTGTTTTCTAGGTGGACTCAAGCCTTCTAATCAGAAGATGGGAAATGTTTTCTTTTCTCCCATGGAGGTAGGGAGTCACTTTCTTTGCTGTAACAAATCAAACAGGGTGATGTTACTGATATCCTCAGTATACATGACTCAGGCCAAATTTGGGTTGTGGCCACTTTGGAAGTTCAAGAATGACTGGGAATGCCCAGAGAACTTTCGAGGTAACCCTACAGAAAACCTTTTCAAGAGAGAGTAGAGAGGTTTCCTGAAGGTGAGGGAGACTCATGAACTTGACCCAGGAATGAAGTTGCCAGAGGGGAGTTGAGATCTTTCCTATACACAGTGGGAAACAGATAGATACACTATCTAAGTATATATATATATCTGGCTCAGCCGCCTGAGCATAACTTAGGGTTCAAGAACAAGAGAAGTTGAGAAAGGAGACTAAGTGAAACCTCAAAGAACTGCTTCACCAGCTGAACGCACTGGAGCCCAAGCAGTGGAGCCTGGGGACACTTCTACCATGATGTAAACTCGGAGTAGAGACAGATTTCCTCCAGATTCTATCACCCCCCTGGAGTCAACTTTGGCATTTGAAGGACTTGGGGCTAATTGCCTCAGGTCTGGGCTCTAGAAGCCAAGGTAGGAAGCCTGGAGCAGCTCACACACCAGGGCCTGGTACGTGAGGCCTTCTGAAATAGCACAGAAGACTGGCGGGAAGCTGGAGGCCTAGTACTAGCAGGTGGGGGTCAGAAAGCAACAGCATGGGAGGATAAAGAGGAATATGATCCTATTTGAACTCACAGAGTGCCGGGAGCCGTTGTGGGAGATCCCACCCATGACGAGGTCATGTGGAAAAACCTGACAGGCAAGGCCGTTCAGGATACAAGGGACCCTCCAGGTTGGCCCCGGCCTCTACCCCACCCTGTATCCTCCCCCCTTTTCTGCTGTTGTTCTTGTTTGCCCTGCTGCAGATTCTTGTGTTGCCTGCCGAGAGCTCTTCTGCTCCTCCTTCATTGAATAAAGACCAACTTAAAACCCTAATTAATAAATCTCCTACATGCTGGTACCCTATGAAGGGGCCAGGGATGAAAGAAATGCTTCAATTCAAACCCTTTTGCTGGCATTCTGGCTTGTTTGATAAATGTGTGCTCCCATTGCAAGAGATTAGCTGGTGACTTCTTGCAGGTAGTTAACTTTGAGACTAAGACCCTGTTTTGTGCTATACCTGCTGTTTTTGCAATCCTTTGCATTTCTGTTCCATAATAATGTAATCCTATCTAGTTCCCACAGAGATGACACCTAATAGAAAGAAAATAGGTTAACCACAAAAAAGACAGGGTCGGCTACTGAAGTTGCTTAAAGTTACACCAGGTGCAAGCCATAAATTGTCAACAGGCCTGAAAGCCAAAAGATATTATGCATAGAGATTAACTATAAAAAAGGCCCTAATAGGCACAGAGCCCTTTGGGGGGTGAGGAAGCCCTATTAGAGAACACAAAAAATGTTGTTTTATAAGTGGTTATTGGATCAATGTTTGATTGATGTTAATGTGCTGAGATTGTGCAGTGAAAACTATTGTTAATATAGTTGGAGATCTAGAAAAATAAGAGTTTAGCCCTAGTATAAAAACAATAAGATAATTGTTAATTTTAACCAGGAGTGCTAAACAGGGGCTGCCTCACCGGAGCTGCAGAGTCTTTGTGTGCTAAACTTTTTAGATAAATTTAGCTGAGAATTTCTGCAAAGACTGACTTTTATGTTAACAGGATTGTATTTCTATTATGTTGCAACCTGCTGTATCATGAGAACTGCCACTTTTCTGTTTTCTGCTAAGCTCAAGGCCAGAAGATAATGTACAAAAAATCTATGGGAAAAGACTCTCATAAACAAAAAATATACAGAAAACACCTGGTTTCATGAAGGACAAGCTGATATAATGTTAAACTAAGTCTGTATGCTTATCTGCCCCTTAGAAATGTTCCAACTTAGGGTATAAAGGCTATGGTGAAAAATAAAGCAACTGCCAGACCCTGCTGCACATCCCGGTCTGGTCTCTTTCTTTCTCTCTCTCTCTCTCTCTCTCACTCGCCAACGCTGTTCATCCTGAGGGTTCCCCTGGATCCTGCTAGGGCTGGACCCCAACAACAGAGGTTGAGTGCTGTCCTTTGAGCTACATTCAGAAGAAGGAACCAAGGCCCAGAGAGGTAAAGAGATTGATCGGCACAACATGGCAAGACAGTAAGGCCCCCAATTGAGTCCCAGATCACAGGCCCTGAACTATGTGTGGTTTTGGCCACAAAAATCAATCCCCCCCCCAAAAAAAAAATCAACACTACATCTAGAGATTGGGAATGGAGCCATTGAAGTGAGGTTACCCAGGGACCATGGGGGTCCATGGATTGCAGGTGAATGCCCAAGGGGTGCCATCTTTAGGGGATCCCTACCTGTGGTATGTTTCACTCAGCCCCTCCCTCCAGGTAGACAGAAAACCCAGGTTGAGTTTCTAGAACTTTAGAATGCATGGTCCATTTAGCCGTGACATCATAAGGGCCTTGGAAGAGGGTGATGGACTTAGTAAACTCCTCTCTCTTGAGGCTCTGTCTCCTTCTCTGGGGAGTTCCACCTTCTAACCTCCTGGCAGCTGGGAAGAAGAGAAAGGAACCTTGTGGTGACCCAGATATTTGTGTCAGAACCATTCTGACCAAAGCAGCTTGTGTCAAGACACCCAGGAGGAAGTAGTGGGTGGGGAGCCCGCAGCTGGGAAATAGCAGTTGATGGCAGCCGGTGGCATTTACACCAGCAGATCTGCTGTGTAAATCTAAAAAGGGAACTCTGCCCTGATTTGCCCTGGGTTTAGAGGCAGTTGGGCCTGGTGGATGTTGGGTGTGGCAGGGAGGCCTCAGCCCCTTCCTGTTGCCAGCTACATCAACCAGAGACCCACTGGTCCCTGCACACTGGAGTCTCCCTCCTGCCACAACCTTGCTTAGTCAATATTTTATTCCTTCAAGAGCCATAGGAAAGGGACTTCTCTTCTGGTCCAGTGGGTAACAGTCTGTTCTCCCAATGCAGGGGGCCTGGGTTCGATCCCTGGTCAGGGAACCATTATTAGATCCTGCATGCTGCAACTAAGACCCCGAATAGACAAATAAATAGATAAGCTTTAAAAAAAAAATGAGTCATAGGAAAGAAAAGGCTCAGTGTGAGAGTCCGAGTGGACTGGGACACGAGAGGCCATTAGGAGTGGACGCCACCTTCCACATTATCGCTGTGCCTGGCTCATGGAGCTCATATTTCTATCTCTCATGACACATATTTCTCTGCATGTTTGCACTGCCCTCTCCTCACTCATAACTGGCCAATCCTCTCTCTGTTCCCCAGTTCACATTCTGGCAGAAGCCAATGGATTGCTTACCTGCCACCAGTGTATTGTTTCGTATTATACAGCCATTAAGTAAATTCCTGGTTCTAGGAACTCAGCCTTTTTTCTTTAAACTCCTTCAACATCTTCCTTTAGGATGATACAGATTTTTGCTTCTTAAGAGCCTAGATCCTGGAAAGCAAAAGCCTCTTAACTATCCTTAGAGAAAAGGGTAGCCCCAAGCATTCATTCATTCAGTAAATACTTACTGATTCAATATTTATTCACTCTGCTCCAAGTACTGTTTTAGGTACTGGGCACACAGCAGTGAGGGGTTCCCAGGTGGCACTAGTGGTAAAAAAAACCCGCCTCCCAATGCGGAAGACATGAGGGTTCGATCCCTGGGTCTAGAAGATATCTTGGAAGAGGGCATGGCAATGCACTTTGCTATTGCCTGGAGAATCCCCCAAGGACAGAAGAGGCTGGTAGGCTACAACCCATAGGGTTGTAAAGAGTTGGACATGACTGAGCGACTAAGCACAGAACAGCACAGGGAAGATGTACAATCACCTGGATGACTAAGGAAATTAGGTCGTAGAAGTAGTTTGTTAGTGCTAAGGAACAAGAACCTCAAGGAGATGAGGGAAGGAGCCTGCAAGAGAACAAGTGTCTGGAGGCGAAGGGTGATCAAAGAGCCAGGAGAGCAGAGAGGCTGAAAATGAGTGAACATGAGGAGGGTAAGCTCAAACAGATGAAGAGATGTCTGATGGATTAAAGCTGCATGGGCAATGGTGAGAACTTTGGCTGGTATTTTGAGTGAAATGAGAAGACATTGGAGGGTTTTGAGCAAGAGAGTGATGTGATCTTTTATTTTTATTTATTTATTTTTGGCTGAGTCATGTGCCACATGGGATCCCAGTTCCTCAACCAGGAATCAAACCCGTGTCTCCTGCAGTGGAAGCCTGGAGTCTTAACAACTGGACCACCAGGGAAGTCTGACATATTTTCAAAGGACCCGTCTGGCTACAGCAGAGGCAATGTTGGAAGCAGGACCAGTTATTTAGGGGACTGCCACAAAATCTAGGTACAAGGAGCTTCCGTGTTGGTGAACAGGTGGAGGTGCTGGGAGAGGGTGATGCCTGGAGAGGACAAGGAAGCTCTTTCCTCACACCCTGCCCTGTCCATCTTTTCCTTCTGGCTGTTACTGAATTATCAGTTCAGTCAGTCACTCAGTTGTGTCCGACTCTTTGTGACCCCATGGACTGCAGCATGCCAGGCCTCCCTGTCCATCACCAACTCCTGGAGATTGCTCAAACTCATGTCCGTTGAATCAGTGATGCCTTCCAACCACCTCATCCTCTGTTGTCCCCTTTTCCTCCTGCCTTCAATCTTTGCCATCATCAGGATCTTTTCCAAAGAGTCAGTTCTTCGCATCAGGTGGCCAAAGTATTGGAGTTCCAGCTTCAAACTCAGTCCTCCCAATGAACATTCAGGACTGATTTCCTTTAGGATGGACTGGTTGGATCTCCTTGCAGTCCAAGGGATTCTCAAGAGTCTTCTCCACACACCACAGTTCAAAAGCATCAATTCTTCGGCGAGCAGCTTTCTTTATAGTCCAACTCTCACATCTATACGTGACTACTGGAAAAACCATAGCTTTGACTAGATGGACCTTTGTTGGCAAAGTGATATCTCTGCTTTTTAATATATTGTCTAGGTTGGTCATAGCTTTTCTTCCAAGGAGCAAGCACCTTTTAATGTCATGGCTGCAGTCACCATCCACAAGTGATTTTGGAGCCCCAGAAAATAAAGTCTGTCACTGTTTCTATTGTTTCCCCATCTATTTGCCATGAAGTGATGGGACCAGATGCCATGATCTTCATTTTTTGAATGCTGAGTTTTAAGCCAACTTTTTCACTCTCTTTCACTTTCATCAAGAGGCTCTTTAGTTCTTTGATTTTTGCCATAAGGGTGGTGTCATCTGCGTATTATTGAGGTTATTGATATTTCTCCTGGCAATCTTGATTCCAGCTTGTGCTTTATTCAGACCAACATTTCTCATGATGTACTCTGCATATAAGTTAAATAAGCAGGATGACAATATACAGCCTTGATGTATTCCTTTCCCAATTTAGAACCAGTCTGTTGCTCCATATCTGGTTCTAACTGTTGCTTCCTGACGGGCATACAGATTTCTCAGGAGGCAGGTCAGGTGGTCTGCTATTCCCATCTCTTTAAGAATTTTCCACAGTTTGTTGTGACTCACACGGTTAAAGGCTTTGGCATAGTCAATAAAGCAGAAGTAGATGTTTTTCTGGAATTCTCTTGCTTTTTTGATCCATTGGATGTTGGCAATTTGCTGTCTGGTTCCTCTGCCTTTTCTAAATCCAGCCTGAACACCTGGCAGTTCACGGTTCACATACTGTTGAAGGCTGGCTTGGAGAATTTTGAGCGTTGCTTTGCTAGCATGTTCTGCTGCTGCTGCTGCTGCTGCTAAGTCGCTTCAGTCATGTCCGACTCTGTGCGACCCCAGAGACGGCAGTCCATCAGGCTCCCCCGTCCCTGGGATTCTCCAGGCAAGAACTCTGGAGTGGGTTGCCATTTCCTTCTCCAATGCATGAAAGTGAAAAGTGAAAGTGAAGACGCTCAGTCGTGTCCGACTCGTAGCGACCCCATGAACTGCAGCCCCACCAGGCTCCTCCGTCCATGGGATCTTCCAGGCAAGAGTACTGGCTTGGATTGCCATTGCCTTCTCCGTGCTCTTATGCGAGATGAGTGCATTTGTGCGGTAGTTTGAGCATTCTTTGGCATTGCCTTTCTTTGGAATTGGAATGAAAACTGACCTTTTCCAGTCCTGTGGCCACTGCTGAGTTTTCCAAATTTGCTGGCATATTAAGGGCAGCACTTTCACAGCATCACCCTTTAGGATTTGAAATAGCTCAATTAGAATTTCATCACCTCCACTAGGTTTGTTCGTAGTGATGCTTCCTAAGGCCCACTTGACTTTGCATTTCAGGATGTCTGGCTCTAGGTGAGTGATCACACCACTGTGGTTATCTGGGTCATGAAGATCTTTTTTGTATAGTTCTGTGTATTCTTGCCACCTCTTCTTAATATCTTCTGCTTCTGTTAGTTCCATACAGTTTCCATCCTTTGATGTGCCAATCTTTGCATGAAATGTTCCCTTGGTATCTCTAATTTTCTTGAAGAGATCTCTAGTTTTTCCCATTGTACTGTTTTCCTCTATTTCTTTGCACTGATCACTGAGGAAAGCTTTCTTATCTCTCCTTGCTATTCTTTGGAACTCTGCATTCAAATGGGTATATTTTTCCTTTTCTTCTTTGCCTTTCACTTCTCTTCTTTTCTCAGCTATTTGAAAGGTCTTCTCAGATGACCATTTAGCCTTTCTTTTTGAATAAATAAATACTTTAAAAACACCTAGACATTACAATGGGAACAATGTTGTCCACCATTCCTGTTCTACAGGATTAAGTTGCAAACCACAGCAGTTGCCCACTGACAGTCCAGGGAATTCCAGAAGAAAAACAGGTGGAGCTTTCTGTGTTTGGGATGTAGATAATTGAGATGCGTGTCTAAGGAAGAGTGTCAGTGACCCCAGATGCTTGCATCTTCTCATACGTAGAAAAGTAGTAAAATCATTAATTTAAGATCTCTGACTTTGTGATTAGATTAGTAATCTTTTACCAAGATGTATGGCTTCCCAGGTGGTGCTAGTGGTAAAGAATCCACCTGCCAATGCAGGAGACTAAGAGACTGGAGTTCAATCCCTGGATCTGGAAGATCCCTTAGAGTAGGAAATGGCAACCCACTCCAGTATTCTTGCCTGGAAGGTTCCATGGACAGAGAAGCCTGGTAGGCTACAGTCCATGGGCTGGCAAAGAGTTGGACAAAGCTGAGCGACTGAGCACACATATACCAAGATGCATGCTTGATGACATGTACTTCCCAGCCCCAAAGACATATATATCCTGGCTCCTCACTTCCCACTTGAGAGCAATTCCTCAGAGCTATCTGAGAGGCCAGTTCCTGGGTATAATTCTCAATAAGGTCTCAGATAAAACTGAAATTTGATGCTTTTATGGTGTGCATTTCTTTTTGCAGGGTGGGGGGGGGGCTTCCCTTGTGGCTCAGCTGGTAAAGAACCTGCCTACAGTGCGGGAGACCTGGGTTCGATCCCTGGGTTGGAAAGATCCCCTGGAGAAGGAAAAGGCTACCCACTCCAGTATTCTGGCCTGGAGAATTCCATGGACTATACAGGGTTGCAAAGAATCTGACATGACTGAGAGATTTTCACTTTTCTTTTTTTTTCAGTTGACAGGAACATCAAGAAAAAAAAAAAAAGGTGAGATATTGACAAGTAAAGAAAAAGAGAATTGGTAGAATTGCCGTAACTCCTCCGAAAGACAATTTATTATTACGTATTATTATGTATTGTTTTTGAAGATGTATATGCCTTGTGACTTTAATTCTTATGGATATATCATAAGGAAGTTTATAAAGAATATACAAAAAGACATATACCAGAATTTTTATTGAAGCATTGCAACTCAATATATATCAGAAAAAGAATTTAAAAAAAGAAAGAAAAGGAAGACTATATGTGAGCATATCCGAATAATGGAATATTATATAGCTGTCAAAATGAATAGACCAGAGCTATACATATCTGGGCTTTCCAAGTGATGCTAGTGGTAAAGAACCTGCCTGCTAATGCAGGAGACATGAGATGTGGGTTCGATCCCTGGGTCGGGAAGATCTCCTGGAGGAGGGCCATAGCAACCCACTCCAGTATTCTTGCCTCGAGAATCCCATACATAGAGGAGTCTCGCAAGCTACAGTCCATAGGGTCACAAAGAGTTGGACACGGCTGAAGTGACTTAGCACACATACATGCATTCATATCTACTTTGATTGGGCTCACAGACACTGAGTTAACAAAGCAAAGTACAGAACATTTTATACAGTTTGGAAATTATTTTATGTCAATTAAAAATCATAAATATCACAAAATATATATTGTGATATTTATACATACTAAAATATAAAAGCATCACTACCTTCAAACAATTATAATTATTGCTTTGAAGACAGGACATCGGGGGGATTACAGTATTATTTGTACTGATACACTTACCCAAAAATATAGAATAATCTGATGCAAAAAAAAATTCTATGCACAAAATAATGATGACTTGAACCATGGAATGATCAATGATGAAGGTACAAAAGAACATAATATAGGGAATTCCCTGCTAGTTTAGTGGTTAAGACCCCACACTTCCAGTGCAAGGGTATGTGTTTGATCCCTGGTTGGGGAAGATCCCACAAGCTGCAAGGTGTGGCCAAAAAAAAAGAAAGCATGATACAAAGTCCTGTTTGCTTTCTTGGGTGGAGCAAGAGAAAATTCTCTCATCATTTTCAGATGAACCTACAGAAAAATAAGAATGAAAATCATTTTACCCTAGAGAGGGCACAGAGGCTTGAGGCATCCAAGCCACTGGTTCAGTCTTAGTTTCATGGATTTTGTGTAACCCCGGAACTTCCCAGTCTGAGATCTCACTAGTCACTCCTCTGAGAGGTGATAAGTTTGAGCTCATTTCCATGGTCCTGTATGGGACAATTCTTAAGTGGAACAACCATGCCATCCTGGAGAGAGCTGCATCTGTTGAGTCCAGTCTATCCAGGGCCATCTTTGCCCTGGGCTTGACCTCAGGTCCCATCCGCCATCACCATGCCAACAGGATCTGTTTCACACTGTTCATGTGATGCAGCCAAGATGACATAACATGGAAACCGGCTGCTGAAGCTACTTCCTTAGAAGGAGGTGCAAGAATGACCAACACTATGTGAGTTTCATCCATTTTTCTCTAGATACTTGGTCTGTTTGAACACTGAGGAGACATTTATTTGTAGCTTCCTGAAGCTACAAAGTACAAGCAAGCCCCCCACATTCTGGGAAGTCAGAGGCCCAGTGGAGGAGAGAGCAAGTGATTCTTTTTTTTTCAAACTGAAAACCAGAACATGATAAATATACAAAGGAGTATACCCACCTGCTGAAACATACACATAAACTATAATCCAAACAGTGGAGACTTTGAGATTGTTTCCTGAATTCCTTTCATCCCAGGTGCTCTATTCATTGCTACTGATACACTTAAAGTTTCTATAAACTTAAGCCCTAACTCAAGCATCTAAAATTTGAAGCAGGTGTAAAGCAAGAATTCCCAACCTCTGAGATCTAAAATGCCTGATAATCTGAGATGGCACTGATGTAATAAAAATAGAAATAAGTGCACAATAAATGTAATGCTCTTGAATCATTCTAAACCATCACCATCCCCCCAACTCCCTGTCCAAGAAAATGTTGTCTTCCATAAAACCAGTCTCTGGTGCCAAAAAGTTTGGGGACTGCTGGACTGTATAGGAAAACTTTCACACTGGAGATGGCTAATTTGACTATTAATTATGGGTTAGATGTTCCGTGGGCCTCCCTCGTGGCTCATTGGTAAAGAATCCAACTACCAACGCAGGAGACATAGGTTCCATCCCTGGGTTGGGAAGATCCCCTGGAGGAGGGCATGGCAACCCACTCTAGTATTCTTGCCTAGAGAATCCCATGGACAGAGGAACCTGGTGAACTACAATTCATGGGGTCGCAAAGAGTCAGTTGGACATGACTGAGCAACTAAACAACAACAGATGCTCTGTGGCGAGAGGAGAATTATAATTTTTCCAAACAGATAAAATCTGTATGTGTTGCAGGAAGGGGGACCCCTTCCAGGGCCCGAAACTGGGCTCTTGTCTAACACTCGGAAATGAATTGTCCGAGGAGACACATGCTGACAAAGCAAGAGATTTTATTGGGAAAGGGCACCCGGGTGGAGAGCAGTAGGTAAGGGAACCCAGGAGAACTGCTCTGCCGCGTGGCTCACAGTCTTGGGTTTTATGGTGATGGGATTAGTTTCCGCGTGGTCTTTGGCCAATCATTCTAATTCACAGTCTTTCCTGGTGGCGCACGCATCGCTCAGCCAAGATGGATGCTAGCAAGAGGGATTCTGAGAAGTGGACGGACAGGTAGTGTCTCTTCTCGATCTTTCCCGAACTCTTCCGGCTGGTGGTGGCCTATTAGTTCCGTATTCCTTATCAGGATCTCCTGCCATAAAACAACTCATGCAAATGGTTACTATGGTGCCTGGCCAGGGTGGGCGGTTTCAATCAGTGTGCTTCCCCTAACATATGCATTTAACTACTAGAATAATTTTTTTGTCACGAAGAATGTATGACTCCAAATGGTTTTGTCGCTTTTTAGTTGCTAAGTCATGTCCAACTCTTTTCAACCCCATGAACTGTCGCACGCCATGCTTCCCTGTTTTCTACTTTCTCCTGGAGTTTGCTTAAACGCATGTTCATTGAGTCAGTGATGCCATGGTTATTCTAGAAATTTTATTCTGTTACTTTATATACTTCTGTGATGTTTGAATTTTAAAATGTGCATTCTTTTTGTAATTAAAAAATGAAAGAATTTGGTTAGCTGTAAATTGGAACTGCTGTACAGAGAATTGATGAAATCAGTCTGATTTACCTGATTTTAACTGAATTTCAAAAAGACTATTTAACATCATCTCATTATCAAGAGCTAGCTTGTCACATGGTAACTTCTTGGCAGTAGATTACGGGTAATCTGCCTGCAAAAGCTTTCCCCAGGAGACTTCCCTGGTTAGGACTGGGACTCCATGCTTCCAATACAGGGGGTGCAGTTTCAATCCCACTTCGTGTGGTGCAGCCAAAAAAACAAAAAAGCCTTCCTCAAGACAATAATACTGAAAGTGGTCTTACTGGTTGAGCAAGATCTCCTCACAGCAGCATTGCTTTCCCATAAACAAATACACTTCCTCTATTCTGTTGTGTTTTTAATATATTTAATTACCCAAGTTGGGGTTTCCCTGGTGGCTCAGTGGTAAAGCATCTGTCTGCCAATGCAAGAGACATGGGTTCATTCCCCAATCTGGGAAGATCCTATATGCCTCAGAGGAACCCAGCCCATGCGCCACAACTCCTGAGCCTGTTCTCCAGAGCCCAAAAGTCACAACTACCGAGCTACGTGCCCTAAGCCTGTGCTCCGCAAGAAGAGAAGCCACTGTAATGAGAAGCCTGAGTATCACAACTAGAGAGTAGGTCCCTCTCACCGCAACTAGAGAAAAGCCCTCACAGCGACGAAGACCCAGTGCAGCCAAAAATAAATGAGTAAATAAAATTAAAGCTACCCAAGTTTTACATCTTTGTTGTTAAAAAAAAATGTTTCTTCCAGAAATATGTAACCTGTATTCTGCCGAGGTAGCCACTGTTTGGAGTTTGGTTGTGCCCTTTCAGATTATTGTTCTTTCTACACAGTCATGATATCAACTTCCGTTTTCCTCTCTTCCTTTCTTTTTAGATATAAATCACACACCATTCACCGTCTTCTCATATATTCACAAAGATGTGAATCATGACCACTAATTTCGGAACATTTCCTGATTCTAAAAATATCTCTATACCCAATAGCAATCTCTCCTCTTCTCCAATCCCTGATCCTGGCAGCCATCTGTCATCTATTTTCTGTCCCTAGAGATTTGCCTGTTCTGGACGTTTCACCTAAGTGCAATTATACAGTATCTGAACTTTTGTGCCTGACTTCTTTCACATAGCAAGATTTTCAAGGCTTGTCCATGTTGAAGCATGTACTAATATTTCATCCTTTTAAAAATATTTGTTTTTTAAGCTCAACAATTTGTGTCTATTTATTTATTTAGCTGCCTTGGGTCTTCGCTCTGGTACGGGGGATCTTTTGTTGTTGTTGCAGCACATGGACTATCCAGTTGTGGCTCGCAGGCTCCAGAGCTTGCAGGCTCAGTAGTTGTGGCTTGGACTTAGTTGCTCTGAGGCATGTGGGATCTTAGTCCCCAGAACAGGAATTAAACTTGGGTCCTTTGCATTGCAAGGAGGATTCTTAATCACTGGACCTCAAGGGAAGTCCCTAATTTTTTAAAATTTATTTTTTATCTTATTCATTTATTTTTTTAGCCACATTGCATGACATACAGGATCCTCATTCCCCGATCAGGGATTGAACCCAAGCCCTCTACAGTGGACGCACAGAATGTCAACCACTGGGCCACCGGGGAGGTACCTACTTCATTCTTTAAAAAAAAATTTTTTTTTAACACCAAAAACACTTTGTATTGGGGTATAGACGGTTAATAATGTTCTGATAGTTTCAGGCGAACAGCAAAGGGACTCAGCCATACATACACATGTATCCATTCTCTGCCAAACCCCCTCCCATCCAGGCTGGCACATAAGCTTGAGCAGAGTTCCATGTGCTATACAATAGGTCTTTGTTGGTTATCCATTTCAAAGATAGCAGTATGTTCTTGACCCTCTGGAAGTCCTTAACTATCCCTTGAGTTGCCCCTGGGGGACAACATGAGTTCCTTTTCTGAGTCTGTGAGTCTCTTTCTGTTCTGTCAGTTAAGTTTATTTGTATCATTTCTTTTTAGATTCCACATGTAGGGGATGTCACAGCATTCTTTTTTATGACTGAGTAATATTCCGTTGTACAAATAGACCACATTTTGCTTACCCATTCATCGGTTGGTAGACGTTTGCATTGTTGCCAATTTGGGGTTAATATGAATAATGTTGATCTGAGCATTCCTGTGTAAGTTTTTTTGCAAACACGTGTTTTCAGTTCTTTTGGATCTAGACCTAGGACTTGCTAGGTCACAGGGAAACTGTATTTAACTTTTCTGAGGAACTGTCAAACTGTTTTCCACAGTAGTTTAAATTTCCGCTGGTAAAGTAGAAGGGCTCCAATGTCTCCACATTCTCACGAACCCTTAGTTCTTTTCTTTCTTTCATTTTTAGTCTAGCCATCCTTGTGGGTATGAGGTGGTATCTTTTAGTGTTGATGTGCATTTTTCTCTAGTGACTAATAATGTTGAACATTTTCATGTGCTGAGTGGCCATTTTATATACTGTTTTTGGAGAAATGTCTCTTAAAATTCTTTGTCCACTTAAAAAACTGGGTTGTCTTTTTATCATTGAGCTATAAGAGTTCTTCACTTATTCTGTTTTGTTCTTCCCTTTTTCAGCTACACCTCACAGCATGTGGGATCTTAGTCCTCAAAACAAGAATTAAATCCACTCCCCATGCAGTAGAAGCTTGGAATCCTAGTCACTGAACTGCCTGGGAAGTCTCACCAGAGTTCTTTATATATTCTGGATACAAGTCCTGTACCAGATGATTTACAAATCATATATCTCCCATTCTGTGGAAATTAGTTTTTTGTTGTTATTTTTTAGACTCAAAATGAATGATTAAATACACTGTTCTCTAATTTGCTTTTTTTTTTTTTTCTTCAACAGTGAGTATATCACAGGCATCTTTCAATGTCAAGGGAAGGCTGTCTCATCCTTTTTCCCCCACCCCCATCTTATTTTTTTCTTTCCTTCTTCTTTTTTGTGGCTACATAGCATTCCATGACGGTTGTACCACAGTTCATCTGACCAGTCTTCCCCTGAGCTTTAACAAATCTTAAGTTCTTGTGTTGGTGAAGGACTGAGACGCCGCAGCTGTTGGGGTCGTGCTGTCTTCCCCAGGAAGACAAGAGGCACAGGAAGCGTCTAACCTGCTGAACACTTCCTCTCTGAAGCTCATGATGCGGTTTCACAACGTCCCTAGGCACAACCCTCTCTCCCCCGGACTCTGTCACCAGCCTGGCGCCTCTGTGAGAAAGTTCCACTGCAAGACGCCCTGGGGCTTTATCATTTCCCTCTTTCACCCAGTCCGGGTTGCCGGTAAATCCCAAGAGCCCTCTGAGACTATACCTGGGCTGGCTCCCTCCAGCCGGCTTGAAAGATGAATTCTTGCATCATCGTGATGAGGTTGCTGCTGTCTGGGCCTTTTCTGTTTGGTAGGCAAGGGAGATGGGGAGGGGAAGGGGCATGTCTCTGTGCTGAGGGAAACAGCAGGACTTTGTAGAACGGAGTAAATGAGCAGCTGATTTAAGGGTGGCATGGGCCATAGACGATGCGGGGGTCAGGGGAATCCTGGAGAGAGGGGAAGGAAAACAAAGAAAGTCAGACAAACAAACTAGGGGCAGGATCCGAAGATATTTTCAGGCAAAAGAGGGAGAAAAAGGTCACAGCAGTGAGAGATGGGGGAGGGGCCCTTAAAAATGGGATGTGCCTGCGTGCTAAGTCGATTCAGTTGTGTCCAACTTTGTGTGACCCTTGGAGAAGGAAATGGCAACCCACTCCAGTACTCTTGCCTGGAAAATCCCATGGACAGAGGAGACTGGTGAGTTACAGTCCATGGGGTCCCAAGGAGTTGGACACAACTTAGCGACTTCACTTTTTCACTTTTGTGCGACCCTATGGACTGTAGCCCGCCAGGCTCCTCTGTCCACGGAGTGGACAAGAATACTGGAGTGGGTTGCCATGCTTTTGGGGGGAATGGTTAATGCATACATGGATCTGGCCTAAGATCTGGTTCTATGCATGTTTCTACCTCTGATTGTCATCTTGGACGAGCCCCTTCCCTCTTTCTGGGGCTCAGTTTCTTCATCTGAATAAATGAGGCCAGCATCTCTGACATCTTAAGACGTGTGGAATAAGTCTAAGCCCAAGGAAAGCAGGGCTGATAAAGGACAGTTTGGGGCCTTTCAGATGACACCAAGGATCACTGAGGTTGGGCAGGTGATAAGCGGAATTTGAGATCTAACGGTTAGCAGAGACTGGTCCATGGGGGTGGGGGAAGTTAGGGAGCGTTACCTGAGCAAGGAGGCAGCCTCACAGAATCAGGGGATCTCCAGCTTTCACAGGGAGGAAGCCTGATGCTAATGACCTGAGTTTTCAGGGCGACTGGGCCCCATGTCCCAGGGAGAAGTGGGTGTGTGAGGAGATGCAAACCCTTGCAGCAGCCCCATCGCCACGGTGGGCCCCTTCAGATTGCTCCTGTCTTAGGCACCACCATCTTCTCATCCTTCTTTTGCTGAGAGGCCAGTCGGAAGTTGTGTGTCCTTTAGAGCTCTGGGTAGCAGGAGTCACTGCTTCCATATGTCCTGCAGTCCAGGCCCCCAGGAGAGGTCTAGGAGGGCAGTTTCTAGTCCTGCCCTAGGTGTGGGAGGCCTGACCACACTGGGGGTGTGTGGTTGGTGGCCAATCAGCGCCCACCACTGTGGGGGCTTATGAGGTGAGGAGGAGCCCCTGGTCGGAAGTGACTGACCTTCTGGTCTCTCTCAGCCCCAGCCTGGAGCTACAACCTGGATGTTCGACATGTACAAAACTTCTCCTTCCCACTCGCCGGGAGGCATTTTGGGTACCGCGTTCTGCAAGTTGGAAGCAGGTGAGCTGTTGCTGCAGGCCCTCCCTGCCCTGACCAGGACCTTCCTGTTTCGAGGAGGAGTCCGTGGTGGGATCCAAGCAAGTTCATCCAATAGTGTTAGGATGAGAACCATCCATCGTTAAAGCGCCCCGGGGCTTCCCTGGTGGTCCAGTGGTTAGGACCCCAGGCTTCCACTTCAGGGGGCAGAGTTCAATCCCTGGTCGGGGAACTAAGATCCCACATGGCAGTGTGAAAAATGAAAAAAAAAAAAAAAAAAAGCCCTGTAATTGCCTAAATAGGAGGGAATACATATGACAACCCCTAAAATGCTTTGCCACACTTTCTCGATTCCAGACTCTCTCCCAAACTAGACAGTGAATTCCTTCAAGGCAGAGATTTTGTTTCTCTCTCAAATCCCCTCTCCATCCCTAGTACATAGCACATAGCAGGTACGCCATATATGACTTTTGAATTGATTACTGATTGAATGAAACCACAATGTCACATTCTGGCAGATCATTCTCTGGGCCTGTTTTTCTGTACTGTCAATGGAAAAGATCCTTAACTTTCTAGAATTCTGGCATATTGGATTATTTTTCTGGGATCCAATAAGGAAGAGATAAGAGCTTGACATCCACCCGGATAGGGAGTGGCTGAATTGCTTCCAGAAAACTTTTGGGAGATCTGAACCCCCTTAATAGGTCAGAGTGGTTGGGTAAAGACCTGGGCAACTCCATCTCACAGATGGAATTTCATATCAGGGTTGTCGTGGGAGCTCCAAGTGAAGGGAACAGCAGGGGAAACCTGTATCAATGCCAGCCAGAAACTGGAGAATGTCTGCAAGTCACACTGAGTGAGTAACTGGTTTGGGAGAAATGTGCTCAGGAAATCGAGGCTGGCCCCATCATACCTGCGTTGCTTAAGTTTCTCCAGGTGAATCTTCTGGTGCCCACAGGTTCCAACTATACCTCCAAGTACTTGGGAATGACCTTGGCGACAGACCCCACAAGTGGCAACGTTTTGGTAAGATTTTTGTATAGTGTGATGTCAGCACCTATGAAGCTTTTACTAGGAAAGGGAGACAAAAGAAAGAAAAAAGTGAATTAAAGATCCTATACAGATGAATGAAGAAAATGTGGTACATATATACAGTGGAATATTGGTGTTGTTTAGTCTCTAAGTCGTGTCTGACTCTTTGCGGCCCCATGGACTGTAGCCCACCAGGCTCCTCTGTTCATGGGATTCTCCAGGCAAGAATACTGGAATGGGTTGCCATTTCTTCTTCCAGGGGATCTTCCTGATCCAGGGACCAAACCCAAGTCTCCTGCATTGCAGGTGGATTCTTTACCATTGAGCCACTGGGGAAACCCTACAATGGAGTATTACTTAGCCATAAGAAGGGACGAAATTGGGTCATTTGTAGAGATGTGGATGGATCTAGAGTCTGCATGCAGGGTGAAGTAAATCAGAAAGAGAAAAACAAATATCATATATTAACATATGTATGTGGAATCTAGAGAAGTGATATAGATGAACCCATCTGCAGGTCAGAAATAGAGATGCAGACAGAGAGAATGGATGTGTGGACACAATTGGAGAGGGGAGCGTGGACGAATTGGGAGATTAGAATGGACACATATACACTGTCGTGTGTAGAACAGATAGCTAGTGGGAAGCTTTTGTATAGCACAGGGAGTTAAGCTCAGTGCTCTGTGATGACCTAGAGGGGTGAGATGAGGGGAGTGAGAGGAGGTCCAAGAGGTCCATGTATACATATAGCTGATTCCCTTTGTTGTACAGAAGAAATTAACATAACACTGTAAAGCAAATATTTGTGAAGTCACTCAGTCGTATCCGACTCCTTGCGACCCCGTGGACTATAGCCTACCAGGCTCCTCCCTCCATGGGATTCTCCAGGCAAGAATACTGGAGTGGGTTGCCATTTCCTTCTCCAGGGGATCTTCCCGACCCAGGGATCGAACCCAGGTCTCCCACATTGCAGGCAGACACTTTAACCTCTGAGCCACCAGGGAAGCTCAAAATATTCTTCCATTAAAAAAAAAAAAGATCCTATGCAAGATTAAAGGCACCAGAGAGATTTGGATTCAGTTAGCATTTATTGAGACCCAACTATCAGCTCTTTTTAAGACCTTAGCTACATCAGTGTTTTTTTTTTCCCAAATGTGAAATGTCTGTGACCATTCATACACAAGATGACTTATGGTGGTACACAACTTTAACGTTTTATTTATTTATTTATTTTTATTTTTTCATATTTCCTCTGTGCTCGCACATACATAACCTCCCTCATTATCAACATCACTCACCAGAGTGGTACTTTTTTGTTAAACCAAAGATGAACCTACATGGACACATCATAATCACCCAAAGTCCATAGTTTACCTTCGGGTTCACTGTTGGTGTTATACACTCTTTGAGTTTGGAGAAACATATAATGATATATATCCATATAGTATCAGAATATATTCAATACCCTACAAATTCTATGTCTGTGTGTTAGTCGCCCAGTTGTGTCTGATCTTAGTGACCCCATGGACTGCGCCTCTGTCTGTGGGATTTCCCAGGCAAGAACGCTGGAGTGGGTTGCCATTTCCTTCTCCAAACTTTAACGTTTTAATAGTCATACATTGATTTAATGGTTTATTAGAAAAAATATACAACAAGTCCCTCAAATTCATGATTTCTTGGATTGCATTGCTTAGGATGAGGCTAAAGTTTTAAAAACTAAATTTTAAGCAACAAAGTCCTGTTTTTTTTGTTTTGTTTTTAATTCTGTTGAAGTCTAGCTGATTTACAATGTTGTGTTAATTTGTGCTGTACAAAATAGTGACTCAGTTATACATGTTTTTTCATATTCTTTTCCGTTATGGCTTATGACAAGATATTGGATATAGTTCCCTGTGCTATACAGTAGGACCTTGTTGTTTATCCTATGTATAATATACATTATATAGGATAACTATATATAATAGTTTGCATTTGCTAATCCCAAACTCCCAATCCTTTCCTCCCCTATCTCTTCTCTCCCAACAATGTCCTATTATATAACACAAGGAACTATATTCAATATCTTGTCACAAGCCATAATGGAAAAGAATATGAAAAAGAATGTATATATATATATTTATGTAACTGAATCACTTTGCTGTACTCTAGAAACTAACCCAACATTGTAAATCAAGTGCACTTCAATTTTTAAAAGAATAAATTTTAGTTAAATGAAATACTAAATAAATAATAGTATGTATGATATGCCCATATGACAGAAATTGTGAATTCATACACAAATGCGTTTGAGAAACCCTGCGTTATCTCTTCCAATCCTTAGGACAGAGGTGAGATAGGGATCAGTATACACATTTTACACAGGAAGAAACAGGACCTAAGGGGTTAAAAGACTTTATCAAGATCACACGGTCTTAAAGAGGCAGAGCCAGGATTTGAATCAAATTGCTATCTGAGCTGGAATCCATTGTTCTTCACAATTCATCTCAGCAGTATCCTTCTGACCCAGATGTATGAGAGACAGAAGGTTAAGTGAGTGAAGTAAAGGACTGGCTGAAAAGTTCCTTTGGGTTCGGTATGGAAAAATCCAAACAAACATTTTGGCCAACCCAATATTTATCCAGTATTTAACTGGAGTTTAGTTACTTAGCTATGATTACATGCCAGGCACTGTACTGGGTTCTGATGGGGGAAATGGGAATGAGATACAAAGATGACTATGACACGAGCCAGACCTTTCAAAAATTACAGTCTGGCAGGAAAGATAGTCATCAAAAAGGAAGCAACATTGAAGATTCTAGGAATAGTCATTTGATTTGGTGTAAACACAGAATGTGTCATTGGGAAAGAAGCAGATAGGCCTGGAAATGTACACCAGTGCCCACTGTAAACAACATGAATGCCAAACTAAGGAGTTTAGATTTCATCCTGGAGGCAGCGAGCATCCATTGGCATATAGCATTGGTAGTAAGGATGAAGAGACTGATACAAGAGACCTGGAGGCTGAACTACCTTGCCTTGGTAACCAGTTGGATATAAGGAATGAGAGTCGAGGGATAATGACGCTAAAGGGCAACGTAGATTTGTTATTTCTGTTTGATGGCCCAAGAAGCTTGCAGCAAGATGAATTTCAGAAGATTATGGACTTCATGAAAGACGTGATGGTTTTTCTTCTTGGTTGATGATGCACAAAAGATAGACAACAAGAGGAAGCCCCAACCCGTTTTATTTTTTAATAATTTAATTAATTAATTATTATTATTATTTTTGCTGTGCTGAGTCTTCATTGCTGAGTGGGCTACTCTCCAGTTGTAGCATGCAGGCTTTTCACTGCAACACCTTTTCTTGTTGCGGAGAACAGACTCCAGAGCACGTGGCCTTCAGTAGTTTCGGCTCCTGGGTTCTAGAGCACAGGCTCAATATTGTGGCACATGGCTTAGTTACTCTGAGGCATGTGAGGATCAGGGATTGAACCCATGTCTCCTGCATTGGCTAGTGGATTCTTTACCACCCGGAGCCAGCAGGAAAGCCCACCTCAACCTTTTTGAAACTCTTTGTTTCCTTCAGGCCTGTGATCCTGGACTGTCTCGAACATGTGACCAGAACATCTATCTAAGTGGTCTGTGTTACCTCATCCACCAGAATCTGAGGGGTCCGGTGCTGCAAGGGCACCCTGGTTATCAGGGTAAGGAGTGGGGGGCCCAGTGGGGAGCAATACCTCCAAGTGGTTGCCCTTTCATGGGAATGACCATGAGCAGGCCAACTCCTGGAGACCCTTTACCAAGTCCCTCCGTGTCTGACCTCTGTAGAATGTATAAAGGGCAACGTAGACTTGGTATTTCTGTTTGATGGCTCAAGGAGCTTGCAGCAAGATGAATTTGAGAAAATTGTGGACTTCATGAAGGATGTGATGAAGAAACTCAGCAACTCTTCCTACCAGGTAAATATAGTAGTTAGGATTCCTGGTGGTAAGCAATAGCTACCTAAAGGCATAAGGGGAAAACCTAGTATTAATACAATGTGTCTCTGTAACCTAAGGGCATGATTATTACTGGACCTTTGCTTCCAGAATTCTCCCTAATTCCTATTTCTGTTTCATTTTGGCTCTTGCTTCCCTCTTCTCTTTCTTTCTGTTTCTCTCTGCAGACTGGCTCTCAGCTTCTTTGGATCACGTGGGCTGGTGGAAAGTGCCCAAGGTCACATGTTCAAGTTACAGGAGGGCTGTTGGGTTTTTTTTATTTTTTAAATCATCTTCTCAAGCAACCCCTCCCTCTGTAAATTTCAGTTTCACACAGAAAAGATTTTGACTGGCCTTGCCTCAGTCCAGTGGCCAACTTTGGCCCAGCTAGTTGTATCCAGTTTAGCAGGGTCATATTCATACTTAGCAGAAATATGACTGCTAGGAACTATCTCTGTTGGTGAGGTGGGCAAACCCAGAGAACCGGAGCCCAGCAGACAGCATTCTATAGGGAATTCAAAATGTATTTATTTCTGTGTTTGTTTATATACAACCTCATTTTCTTCTTTTTTGTTTAAATACAGCCTCATTTTCAAAAGAACGATTTGAGGCAGGGATGTGGAGTTGGGTTGCCCAGGTCTTGGATAAGAAGTTGAGATTAGAGCAGATAAATGAGAAGGGCTGTGTAAAGAGTTTCATGTCTTCCTTCTTTTTTCTAGTTTGCAGCCGTTCAGTTTTCTACAGATTTCAAAACAGAATTTACTTTCTTGGATTACATTAGACACAAGGACCCTGACTCTCTGCTGGCTGGAGTCAAACACATGCGTCTGTTGACCAACACTTTTGGTGCCATCAACTATGTCGCGTGAGTTCCCTTTTGGGAAAGATCCCATCCATTGGTTGTTCTGCGTATTACTAGCTTCTTCAGGTTGCAAGGTGTAGGAACTCGACTGGTAGATCCAGCAAGGGAACAGGTTATTGTAAGAATTCAAGTGGAGCAATTTGAGATCAGGTCCTTTTATTTATTTATTTTTAGTTGAATGATAATTGCTTTACAATGTCGTGTTGGTTTCTGCCATACAGCAACGTGAATCAGCCATAAGTATACATACGTCCCCTCCCTCTTGAACCTCACTCCCACCTTCCACCCCATCCCACCTCTCTAGGTCCTCACAGAGCACTGGGCTGAGCTCCCTGGTTATACAGCAACTTCCTAGTAGCTATTTGTTTAATATATAGTAATGTATATGTTTCAATGTCACTCTCACAATCTTTTTTTACAAAAAAAATTTATTTATTTACTTATTTTTGGCCGTGTCGGGTCTTAGTTGTTGCATGTGGGATCTAGTTCCCTGACCAGGGATCAAACCTGGGCCCCCTGCACTGGGAGCTCAGAGTCTAGGCCACCTGACCACCAGGGAAGTCTCTCATTGGTGATTTTGGACAGAGGAGTAATAATCTGACTTATGTTTTTAAAAGGATCCCTCCTGCTGCAGAGTTGTGATCAGACTGTGGAACGGGCAAGGGTGGAAGCAGGGAGGCCAGTCTGCAGGCTATCGAACAATCCAGAAGAGAGATGATGGTGGCTTAAACCAGGGTGGGAATCCTTGAACAAGATCCATGATAGGCCATGTCCAGGTGGATGGAAGCTGGGGAAACATTTACATCCAAGGTAGAACAAGAGATATTGGCAGCAAGTGGTTTTGACCCGGCCCACCCATCAGGTTCTTCTGTCTTTGGCAGCTTCCAAGTGTTAATAGCTCTCCCACTCTCCCCTCGTATCTCTTCACCTCACACTGTGGCCTCTCCAGGTGACTTACCGCTTCTGTGCCTAAAGCAGATCATGCCCTAAGTCAGGGATGGTGGGATGGCCACTCTTGGATAAATTGTCCATCTTTGGTTAGCTGTGGGGTGAGGAGAGGAGGATGGTTCAGATAGAGTGGCTGTCCCAGGGGAAGTTGTGGGCAGCCTGTCTTGCTTCAGAAGAAGACTGTGGGCAGGGCAGGAATTTGTAGCCTGGACTTGTCCAGAATTTAGTCCTCCCCTCTTTCTCTTCTGTCATATGACTGAGCACCTACTCTGAGTCAGGAGCCAGAGATACAGCAGCAAAACAAACAAGGCTCTTTCCTCGAGGAGGTCATGCTCTGTGGGGGAAATTGATGTGGAAACAAGTCTCTTTGATTCCCTAGGAAACTTGCTGTTGCAGAGATGTACAGGCAGCCTGGTGATGGTCGGGGATGCAGAGGTGGTGTTGAATGAGCTTTCTCCAGAAAAGGGCCTTTCCAGTGTTCTTTGGCTGTGGAACCCATCCTTCCACTGGAATCTCACCTACATCACCAGCATATCTAACTGATTAAAGGGTAGTTGCCATGTGGTTGAAATGGGGAGTAGGAAGCCCAGAGTCTCACCTCACTGCCCACAGTCTCTGGGACAACCTGTGGCTACCTAGAATTCTGTTGAAGACCACTGGTCCAGGAGGAGAGATATGGCAACCTGGGCTGAGGAAGGAGGCTCAGAAGAGAGCTTTTGAGAGCTGGAAATAGCTGCTTGGGGATTGTGAAGAGGGGTTTGTCACCATCAGCAGGGCAGTTACTACTTAATGAACATGGTGAGGCAGAGCCTCAGAGGATTTGGGGGGAAGTCTCTTACATCCCCCTCTTCCTTGGTACAGGAAAGAAGTGTTCCGGCAAGATCTAGGGGCCCGGCCAGATGCCACCAAAGTGCTTATCATCATCACTGATGGGGAAGCCACCGACGAACACAACATTGATGCGGCCAAAGACATCATCCGCTACATCATTGGGGTATGGGCCCCAGGTCCCTGCTACTTCTTAGGACCTGTCTTCCCTCTCCTATTCTTGAACCCCACTCCCTTTCTCCCTGGGGCCAGGGTCTTGTGAAAATAGTAGAAAATTGTTCTGCAAGTCTGAAGATGCCAGTTCTACACTCTTCATTTCTTCCAGATTGGAAAGAATTTTCAGACCAAGGAAAGTCAGGAGGCACTCCATCAGTTTGCCTCCAAACCCGCGGAGGAGTTTGTAAAGATCCTGGACACATTTGAAAAGCTGAAAGATCTATTCACTGAGCTGCAAAAAAAGATCTATGTCATTGAGGGTGAGTGGCAGACCCTGGGAGAGAGGGTTTGGAGGTTCTATAGAGAACCTCACCTAGGACGTTAGATTTGAGACACGTGGAATAATAATCACGGGCACTCACAGAGCATGCGTCACGATGCTAAGAGTTCTCTGGATAAAAGACCTCAGGTGGGAACTTAGGGAAGGGTGATATAGGAGCAGCCTCTATTTCCCTCTGAAGTTCTGTCTTCCTCTTGAAGCTCAGCCTGGTCCAGGACAGGGCTCCGAGCTGACCTGTGTCTTACTGGTGTCAGCTGTGTCCTGTAGAATGACTATAATTCTTTCCATCACTCAGCTCCTTCACTGTCTTTTATCCTGGGCTTCAAATTATTTGAGATGGGCAAGCAGGGAGGGGCCGTGGGCAAGGAGCCCACAGGCCCTCTTTGTTGGCCCTGAATAAGAGAAGGTTTGGTTGTAGTTGTCAGACGGAGCACTGCCTATGGGAGAGTATTTCCCCAAGTGGCCTAGTCTGCTGAAAGATACATGATTCCCCCAGGAAGCCTCTTCGCTTAGGACACAGCCTTGGTGCTCACATCACGTGAAGAGGCAATGTGTTATATATAATGGCACCAAGCAGAATTCACTCTGCATGTGCTATGTAACCTCAGGCAGGTCCCTTTCCGTCTCTGAGGCTCGTTGCTCTGTCAAATGGGGATAGTAATAGCTATCTCAGAAGGTGGTAAGGTTTAACCACTGTATTCGTTTCCTAGGGCTACTGCACCAAAAATGAGGGGGCTTAAAGCAAGAGAAATGTTTTGTCTTGCAGTTCTGGAGCCTAGAAATCAATACTCATGAGCTTGACAGGGCTGTGCTCCTTGGGATGGTTTTGGAGAGAATCCTTCCCTGCCTTTTTTTTTTTTTAAGTTAAATAACTAATTAATTTGGCTGTGCTGGGTCTTAGTTGAGGCACACAGTATCTCTGATCTTCATTGGGGCATACAGGATCTTTAGTTGCAGCATGTGGAATCTAGTTCCCTGACCAAGGGTCGAACCCAGTCCCCTTGCATTGGGAGTGTGGAGTCTTAGGCACTAGTCCTTCCCCACTTCTTCTAACTTCCGGTGTTTGCTAACATTCCTTGGCATTCCTTGACTTGTAGCTGCATCATTCTAGTTGCCTGGCTGTCTTCTCCCTGTGTGTCTACCCATTATCTTTTCTCCGTGTCTGTCCTTCTGTGTCCAAATTGCCCCTCTAATAAGGACACCAGTCATATTGGATCAGGGCCCACCCTAATGACCTTGTTTTAACACATCATAAGCTAAAGCCTGTGGCTGGCAATTTGTTATGTAAGGGAATATTGAAACACTCCTGTCAATAATGTATGAGTAACAGAAGATGTATAACTATGTCTCTGGTCAGTAAGTTGTTAACTTGATTACCTCTGTAAAGACCCTGTTTTCAAGTATGTTCACATTCTGAGGTACTAGGGGTTAAGACTTCAATATATTTTCTTTAAGGTACACAGTTGAAGTCTTAATGACTGTTTAGAAAGTGCTTGGTAGCTTGTAGGCTCTAAGTAAGTCATAGCTCTTATCCTCTATCCTCCCTGCCCTTACTCATCCTTCAGATCATAGTTTAAATGTCATCCTCTCTGATATTTTCTCATTGATCCCAAGTCTGGGATCCCGTGTGCTGCTTTAACCACTGTATGTTTGTTCCCCATCACACCCCTGTGATATACATTGTATTAGAACTCTCTATTAGGACTTCTGGGCGGGGGGGGATCCAGTGGTTAAGACCTCGAGCTTCCACTGCAGGAGGCATAAGTTTTATGTCTGGTCAGGGAAGTTCAAGTTTGTTAATTCTAGCCATGATGGCTCAGTGGTAAAGAATCTGCCTGCCAATGCAGGAGACAGGTTTGATCCCTGGTCTGGGAAGATCCCACATACCTCGGAGCCCATGCTCCACAACTATTGAACCAGTGCTCCAGAGCCTGGCAGCCACAACTACTGAAACCTAAGCGCCCAAGAGCCCAAGCTTTGCAACAGTGAGAAGCATCACAACTAGAGAAAGCCTGCACAACAATGAAGACCCAGCACAGCCAAAAATAAATAAATACATTAAAAAAAAAAAAGAATACATTGGAAAATCACTGGAGAAAGTACATCGACCATACTTCAATTAAAAAACAAACAAATAGGAACTTCCTTGGGGGTCCAGTGACTTAAACTCTGTGCTTTGAATGCAGGGAGCCCAGGTTTAATCAGGGAACATGCTGCAGCTAAGAGTTTGCATGCCACAGCTAAGACCCAGCACAGCCAAATAAATAAATAAACATTTAAAACAAACAAAAACTTGGACTGAAAAAAATTGAAAAAGAGAAAGAACTCTCTAGTAGCAGAAATAGCTCAGTTGGGAGAGCGTTAGACTGAAGAGAAAGAACTCTCTATTAGATGTCTGTCTCCCACACTATACTGAGATGTCTATCTCAGTAAGCATTGTGCCTGCTTTTCTACCATTGTATTCCTGGCACCAAATATTTAGTGATTGTAAATATTTCTTCAGTGAGTGAACATATCTTCATAATAATGGCTATGGTTCTTGAAAACTTACAGGTCACAGGCCCTTTATCTATATCACTGAATCCATTCTTAGTATCCTTGCCAGGCTGGTGGTATTATTTTCATTTTATTGATTAATGCTGGCAGCAACCGTGGAACAGGCACTGTGAATCAGACTCTCAGGGATAGTGTTAACATAGAACTCACGTTCAGGTTGAATAAAGAAAAGGGGCTTTCCTGGTGGTCCAGTGGTTGAAAGTCCTCCTGCCAATGCAGGGGACATGCATTCGATCCCTTATCCAGTAGGATCCCACAGGCGCTGCACGCATGGAGTCCAAGCATTCTAGAGCCTGTGCTCTGTAACAGAAGAGGCCACTGTAATGAGAAGCCCATTCGTGGCAACTAGAGAAAGTCCTTAAGACCCAGCACAGCCGAAACCAAATAAATACAAAGAAAGATAGTAAGATGGGAAAACAATGGAAACAGTGAAAGACTTTATTTTGAGGGGCTCCAAAATCACTGCAGATGGTGACTTCAGCCATGAAATTAAAAGACACTTGCTCCTTGGAAGAAAAGCTATGGCCAACCTGCTGCTGCTGCTGCTAAGTCTCTTCAGTCGTGTCTGCCTCTGTGCGACCCCATAGATGGAAGCCCACCAGGCTCCCCCATCCCTGGGATTCTCCCAGCAAGAACACTGGGGTGGGTTGCCATTTCCTTCTCCAACCTAGACAGCATATTAAAAAGCAGAGAGATTACTTTGCCTACAAATATCCGTCTAGTCAAAGCTATGGTTTTTGCAGTAGTCAGGTATGGATGTAAGAGTTGGACTTATAAAGAAAGCTGAGTGCCGAAGAGTTGATGCTTTTGAATTGTGATGTTGGAGAAGACTCTTGAGAGTCCCTTGGACTGCAAGGAGATCCAGCCAGTCCATCCTAAGGGTAATCAGTCCTGGATATTCATTGGAAGGACTGATGCTGAAGCTGAAACTCCAATACTGTGGCCACCTGATGTGAAGAACCGACTCATTTGAAAAGACCCTGGTGCTGGGAAAGATTAAAGGCAGGAGGAGAAGGGGACAACAGAGGATGAGATGGTTGGATGCCATCACCAACTCGATGGACACAAGTTTGAGCAAGCTCCAGGAGTTGGTGATGGACTGGGAAGCCTGGCGTGCTGCAGTCCGTGGGGTCACAAAGAGTCGGACACAACTGAACAACTGGATTGAAACAGTATGTTTCAAGATTGTGACAGATACTGTAAAGGAAATGAATAAAGAGATAATACAGGTTCAGCCGGAAGAAACCACATTAAGGAAGCATTTTAAGGAAGGCCTTTCTGAGATATAGATTTTTTTTTGTGGCCACACTGACCGGCTTGTGAGATCTCAGTTCCTTGACCAGAGATTGGACTCAGGTCACAGAGTGAAAGCCTGGAATCCTAACCACTAAGCCACCAGGGAACTCCCATGAGATGCTTTCTATTTTTTTTTTTTTAATTGAGATAAAATTCACTCAGAGATGACTTTTGAGCTGAGGCATGAAAGATGAGAATCAGACAGTTATGGGAGGAGAGTGGACAAAGAGGATTATAGTCAGAGACAAGGTCAAGTGCAAAGGCCCAGAGATGGGGCAGAGATGGACATGGAGGAACAGGGGAAAAGTCGGTGTCATGAATGTGGGGAGTAAGGGAGAGAGAAGGTTGGAGAGGAAGGGAGGGCATCCCAGTTCCTCATAACAAGTTTGAATTTAAGTCTTCAGACCAATGCAAAGTTGTGAAGGGCTTTAAGAAAGTGAAAGATGGGATCTGATACATATTTTTCAAAAAAAGAATTAACTTGCTCTGTGGAAAAAGGCATAGAAAAAGGAAAAAATGAAGTCAAAGGGGCTTCCCTGGCAGTCCAGTAGTGAGGACTCTGTGCTTCCACTGCAGGGGATGTGGGTTCGATGCCTAGTCAGGGAACTAAGATCCCATGTGCCTTGCTGCTGCTGCTGCTAAGTCGCTTCAGTCGCGTCCGACTCTGTGCGACCCCATAGACGGCAGCCCACCAGGCTCCGCCGTCCCTGGGATTCTCCAGGCAAGAACACTGCAGTGGGTTGCCATGTCCTTCTCCAATGCATGAAAGTGAAAAGTGAAAGTGAAGTCACTCAGTCCTGTCCAACTCTTAGTGACCCCATGGACTGCAGCCTACCAGGCTCCTCTGTCCATGGGATTGTCCAGGCAAGAGTACTGGAGTGGGTTGCCATTGCCTCCTCCACCACGTGCCTTGAGGCACAGTCAAAAAGAAATTAAACAGAAGGAAAAGGGAAGAATCAAGGTTGATTCCTGGTTTTTAGCATGAGTCACTAGGTGGACAGGAGTGGCATTCATTGAAGAGGCGAAGCCTGAGGAGAAACAGAAATCAAGAGCTGCCTTTTAGATGTGCTGAGCTGGATAACAGAATATCCACATTTGGATCCCATGGAGACTCAGGGCAGAAGTGGCTTCTCCGTCTGACTCTAAAGTCCATGCTCTTGGGAATTCCCTGGTGGTCCAGTGTTTAGGACGTGGTGCCCTCCCTGCTAGGACCCCAGGTTTGATCCCTGGTGGGGGAACTAAAGTCCCATAAACTGTGTGACACAGCCCCCCGAAAAGTTCATGCTCTTTCTACCTTGCCTATGGGTAGATGCTGCGTGTTTTTTCCTCAGTCCTTTCATGAGCGTCACTGCTCGTTGAGATTCAGCCCATTCTCCCTACTTCATCCCTCAGGCACAAGCAAACAGGATCTGACGTCCTTCAACATGGAGCTGTCCTCCAGCGGGATCAGCGCGGACCTCAGCGAGGTGAGTGATGGGCCTGAGGCAACCAGCAGAGGAAAGTGGCAAGAATGAAGCTGATCCTGCTCGTCTCCCGCTCTTGGCAGGGCCATGGCGTTGTGGGGGCCGTTGGAGCCAAGGACTGGGCTGGAGGCTTTCTCGACCTGAAGGCAGACCTGGAGAGCAGTACATTTGTTGGGAATGAACCACTGACAGTAGAATCGAGGGCAGGATATTTGGGTAAGTACTTCTTTTTTTTCTGCTGGGTTCTTTCAGGTTTGGGCAACCAGAGAATCACTCACATTGACTTTCAAAATCATAATGAAAGCAATGAAGCAACAGTATGAAGAAGGTCAGTTTAAATATGGTCATAATAGTCTTCATTTTTCTTTAACAACCCCTTGTGTGTGTGTGCATGTTCAGTTGCTCATCATGTCTGACTCTTTGACCCCATGGACTGCAGCCCACCAGGCTGCTCTGTCCATGGGATTTTTCAGGCAAGAATACCAAAGTGGTTTGCCACTTCCTCCTCCAGGGGATCTTCCTGACCCAAAGATGGGATCTGAGTCTCCTGCATTGGCAGGCCGATCCTTTACACCTGAACTACCAGGGAAGCCCTAAATATGGTCATGACAGTCTCTATTTTTGCCTTAATAACCTCTCACCTAGGTATTAATCACATTTTTATTTTCTGCATCTTATGATGCTTTGACATCTTGTGGCCTCGCTAGTCCTGGAGAGACTGGCTCCTCCCAGGGTTAGTTAATTTCTACAGGTAGAAAACTGCTTGCCTGGGAGGAGGCCTTCCATAGGCCAACCAGCCAATCCAGAGCCTGCTCTCTGATCAGTCCTTTATCTAACTTTCATGCACCGGGCTAGTATCCGCCCTGACCTAAATCACCCCTGGCCCAGGTACTAGACAACTGAAGACCTTCCCTATAGCTCAGAGCCTACCATTGTTATGCAAACCACCCAGTCTTGTGTGTGTGTGTGTGTATGTATGTTAGCCACTCAGTCGTGTGTGAGTCTGTGACCCATGGACTATATATAGCCTGCCAGGTTCTCTGTCCATGGAATTCTCCAGGCAAGAATACTGGAGTGGGTTGCCACTTCCTCCGATAGGGGATCTTCCTGACCCAGGGATCAAACCCAAGTCTCCTGCATTGCGGGCAGATTCTTTACCTTCTGAGCCACCAGGGAGGCCGGACCTCTCTGTTGTCATTCAGTCATACCTATGCATTAAATCCTGAGTAAATTTTACTGTAGTGGCTTCTCTTTTTGCAGAGCATGGGCTCTAGAGCACTCAGGCTGAGTAGTTGTGGTGCATGGGCTTTGCTGCCCCATGGCATGTAGGATCTTCTCTGACCAGGGATCGAACCCACGTTGCCTGCATTGGCAGGTGGATTCTTAACCACTGGACCACCAGGAAAGTCCCTGAGTACAGTTGAAAACAATCTACCTCACTAAAAGGAGGACCAGCCCCTCCTCTGCAAGGTTTCTTCTTCTAGAATGGTCCAGGAACTCCAGGATTGATTGAGTCTCAAGAGTTCACCAGATGCCAAGCACAGAGGAAATGCGTCTGGTCAACCCACAACTGTTGTTGCTTCTTTCTGCCTCGTGATGTCTTGTCCTGCACAGTCCTGGGGATGCTGTTCATCCAAGGTGATGCCAGTCTCAGGAACAGAGGGGTCTTGCCCTTGCACTCAGGGTTATAGCCCTTCTAGTTCATGTTTAACTAGTTTCAAGGCATAAACTGACTTCAAGAGCCCTGGGATAGGACTGCTTCCGGGTCCTACCTCCTCATAGATCTAGAACCAACACCTTTCTCCCTTCCTCACCTGTGACCCTTGCCTAGGGGTGGGCTCAGAACACAAAGACTATTATTATTAAACTCTCAGAACACAAAGATCTTGTTAAATACTTTCCATGGGAAAATTGGTTCTATTCATAACGCATCTACCCTTCTAAGGGGGACTGCCCCCAGTGATTTTTTTCCTTTTCTTTTTTTGACAAGTATTTGTGACAAGTATTCTTTTTTTGTGAAGGCTTCCCCAGTGGCTCAGTGATAAAGAATCTGCTCGCAATGCAGGAGCTACAGGAGACGCCGGTTTGATCCCTGGTTCAGGAGATCCCCTGGAGGAGGGCATGGCAACCCACTCCAGTATTCTTGCCTGGAGAATCCCATGAACAGAGAAATCTGGTGGGCTACAGTCCATGGGGTTTCAAAGAGTCAGACACAACTAAAGCGACTTAGCACGCACACATTCTTTTTTTGTGCGAGTATCATGCGCCAGGCACTGTTCTAAGCACGTGACACCTATTAAATTCTTTGACCTCATTTTATCTTCCCAGCAACCCTGTAAGTAGGTATTTTTATCATCTCTATTTTACAGATGAAGAAATTGATCCCAGGAGACTTTATTTATTTCTTTTCTTTTTTTTTTTTAGACTAGTCAAGTGCAGTAGTGAGAAGAGGGGAAGAGTAGAACAAGGAGTTCTATCTGTAACTGACTGTGAACAATCAATTGAGATAACTCACTACCTTCGGACCAGCCTATTTATTTCTTTATTTTGGCTGCACTGAGTCTTCACTACAGCCTGAGGGCTTTCTTGAACTGTGGTGTCTGGGCTCTAGAGCACGTAAGCTCACTAGTTGCAGCAAATGGGTGGAGCTGCCCCTCGGCACTTGTGATCTTAGTTCCCTGACCAGGGGTTGAACCCACATCCTCTGCACTGAAAGGCGGATTCTTAACCACTGGACCACCAGGAAAGTCTCAAGTCCAGGGGACTTTAAATAACTTGTCCAGGGTCACAGAAATAGTAGGGGGAACCCAGGGTCTATAGTTGGTAACCACTTCACTTACCCTACAGCACCTACACTGCTGCCTTCAAAGAGGTTTTTTGTGCTTCAGTATCCAGCTGGCTCTCCGCAGCTGCGGGTTCCATGTTTATGATCCAAGGTTGGTTGAAGCCACAGATTTGAAAGTCAGGGATATCAAGGGCCAATCATAGGACTTTGAGCGTCTGTGAATTTTGGTATTAGGGCAAGTCCTAGAACCAATCCACTGTGGATTCCTAGGGACAACCGTACTGTAAAATAGTTGGCAAGATGGCTCCTTAAATAAGAAGAAATAATGCCAAAGTTGAATCTCTAGTTAGGCACCCACCCCATAGTACACACACACACCCCCACACATAGATGTTTGTGTGTGTGTTTGTATATATGTAGAAGTAAATATATTCTTGATTGCCTGCTATGCTACTGTCCTTCAGATCTTAGTTTATATTTCACTAGCATGGTGCCAAGCATCTTACATCCATGATGTTATTTAATCCTCAAAACTACCCGGTAAGATTGGTACTGCCTCATCTTTTTTTTTAATGAGAAAACTGAGGCTCAGACACATGAAGTAATTTACTCAAGATTACACAGTCAGGAAGAAGTAACACTTGGATTAAAACCTAGTCTCTCTAATTTCAGAGATCAAGCTCTTAATCCCTGTGCTTCAGGAATATATATGAAGAAACCAGGAGGGTGGTTCGGCCTCTTCACCGTTCCTCTCCTGGGCTATAGAATCTCAGACATCTCTTTGTCTCACTCACTTTGAACTGCTCTAAGCAAAGAAGGTCATGCAGGGAAGAGATAATCTGAGAGATCGGGAATGACATATGCACATTACTATATATAAAATAGAAGTACATACGGTATATAGCCCAGGGAACTCTACTGAATACTCTGTAATGGCCTATATGGGGAAAGAATCTAAAAAAGAGTGGATATATGTATATGAATCAGTTTGCTATATACGTGAAACTAACACAATATTGTAAATCAACTATACTCCAACATAAGTTAATTTTAAAAAATAAGCCAAAAAAAGCAAAAAAAAAAAAAGCAAAGAAGGTCAAGCTGGGTTAGTGAGCCATCTTCAGAGCATTCTGATAAGCTGGCTCTTGGCTCTCACACAATCTCTAATCTGATTTCCTGCAGCATTTGCTCCAGCATTTTGTCAGAGTAGGAACAGAGGGCAGGAAACCTCGCCACAGAAGCTATGAAGTATGAAGATAACCTCCGTGATATCTTGAAGCAGGAAATGTTTTCATGTCGCCTGCTTTTTTTTTTTTTTTCTTGAGGTATAGTTGACCTACAATAATATATTAGTTTCAGGTATACAAGATGGTGATTCCAATTTTTATCGATTATGCTCCATTTATGGTTACTATGAAATATTGACTATATTCTCTGTGCTGTACAATCACTTCTCTTTGTGCTTGCTGTTCAGTCGCTCAGTCGTGTCCGACTCTTTGGGACCGCATGGACTGCAGCATGCCAAGCTTCCGGGGCCTTCACAATCTCCCGGAGTTTGCTCAGACTCCTGTCCTTTGAATCAGAGATGCCATCCAACCATCTCATTCTCTGTTACCCCAACTCTTTAAGTCTACATCTCAGTACTTTTATTAGGCTATGTCTCCAGGCTGATTGATCTGTATAATCTTTTCTATTAAATTTTTATTTAAAAATTTTCAAACTTTTGAGAAAAGTTAACAGTACAGTGAACACCCATACACTTTTCACCTTAATTTGTCAGTTAACATTTGCCACTTTTGATTTATCTCTCTTTACATATATACACATATATATGCAAAGAATAATATACACATATGTATATTATTTTAGCAGTCAGCATTCTCCAGAGAAACAAAGCCAACAAGATATATCTAGGTCTGTATCTTTATATAGATACATAATTCTTTTTGTCTCTTTTCTTATCTATCTATCTATAAAGAGATTGGTTTTAAGAAGCTGGAGACTTCCCTGGTGGTCCAGTGGTTAAGAATCTGCTTGCCAGTGCGGTGGACACAGGTTCTATCCTGGGTTCAGGAAGATTCCACATGCTGTGGGACAGCTAAGCGCATGCACCACAACTACTGAAGCCCACGTTCTAGAGCCTGTGCCTGTAACAGAGAAGTTACCACAGTGAGAAACCCTTGCACCACAACAAAAGAGTAGCCGCCACTTGCTGCAACTAGAGATAAGCCCAAGGGAAGCAATGAAGACCCAGCTCAGCCAAAAATAAATAAATATTTTTTCCTTAAAAAAAAAAAGAAAAAGAAATTGGGTCAAGCAGCGTGAGAGGTGCCAAGTCTGAAATCCATAGGGCAGGCTGGCAGTCTTGAGGCCTCTCGTGCCCGGTTTTTAATCTTCGTGCAAACTTTGCCTTCTTCTTACTAATATATCCCATTTTATTTCATTCTTTAAAAAGAAGGTCGTCTCCTTTACAAACCCTCTGGTGAACTGAGTCTCGGGGAGATGTTTACCCCGTAGCACGTGGCTGCTTTGTCTGCGCATGCGTGTTATCCACAGTTTGAGACATAGTCTTGGACCATGGCCAGGATTTGTACCCCTCGGAGCACATGGCTGCTCTTCTCAGGAGAAGGTCTTCCAACTATCTCAGTGCATCTTTGCCGCTAACCCAGCTTCCCAGGATCTCCACCACCTTTTCCCCTGGGGTTTTACCTTCTTTCAGCAGCCCTTGTGTTTCTGACTCCAAGCCCCTCGCTCTCTTTCTCCTCAGGTTACACGGTGACCTGGCTGCCCTCCCGAGGGACCATGTCATTGCTGGCCACTGGAGCCCCCAGATACCAGCATGTGGGGCGGGTGCTGCTGTTCCAACAGCCAAAGGGAGGAGGACCCTGGAGCCAGATCCAGGAAATAGAAGGGAGCCAGGTGAGCCGTGGCTGCAGTGGCTTCAGGCGATGAGGGGCTGGCGTGATACTAGTTATGCTCTCTGTCGTCTTCCGAACACTCATTCACCCTTGTGAGCTGGCCCTGTGCCAAGCACTGTCACATCAGTTCTCCACAAAGCCTCTGGGGTGTTTTGTCATCCCCTCTTGCCAATTTAGGGGCTTCCCTGGTGGCTGATCATCCAGTCCCATCACTTCATGGCAAATAGATGGGGAAACAATGGAAACAGCAAGAGGCTTTTTGGGGCGGCGGGGGGGTGGAATGGGAGCTCCAAAATCACTGCAGATGGTGACTTCAGCCATGAAATTAAAAGACGCTTGCTCCTTGGAAGAAAAGCTATGACCAAACTACACAGCATGTTAAAAAGCAGAGACATTACTTTGCCAACAAAGATCTGTCTAGTCAAAGCTATGGTTTTTGCAGTAGTCATGTATGGATGTGAGAGTTGGACTATAAAGAAAGCTGAGCACTGAAGAATTGATGCTTTTGAACTGTGATATTGGAGAAAACTCTTGAGAGTCCCTTGGACTGCAAGGAGATCCAGCCAGTCCATCCTAAAGGAAATCAGCCTGAACATTCATTGGAAGGACTGATGCTGAAGCTGAAACGCCAATACTTTGGCACCTGATGCAAAGAACCAATTCATTGGAAAAGACCCTGATGCTGGGAAAGATTGAAGGCAGGAGGAGAAGGGGACGACAGAGGATGAGATGGTTGGATGGCATCACCGACTCGATGGACATGAATTTGAGTGAGCTCTGGGAGTTGGTGATGGACAGGGAAGCCTGGCATGCTGCAGTCCACGGGGTGGCAGAGTCGGACACGACTGAGCAACTGAACTGAACTGAACTGGTGGCCCAGATGATAAAGGATCTGCCTGCAATGCAGGAGACCCAGGTTCAATCCCTGAGTCGGGAAGATCCCTTGGAGAAGGTAATGGCTACCCACTCCAGTATCCTTGCCTGGGAAATCCCAGGACAGCAGAGCCTGGCAGACTACAGTTCATGGGGTGGCAAAGAGTCGGACATTACTGAGCGGATAACACTTTCACTTTCTTGCCAATTTAAGAACCCAATTTGGACTTCTTTGGTGGTACAGGGGATTAGAATCTGTCTGTCAGTGCGGGGGAACACGGGTTCGATCCCTGGTCTGGGAAGATCCCACATGCCATGGAGCAACTAAGCCCATGGGCTACAACTAAACAAACAAACAAAAAGAACCCCGCTTGTCTAAATTCATATGGACTCTAAATTGGATTGCTACTTGGCCTCCTTCATCAATTGAAATTGATCAGAGGCCAGACAAGAAACTCAGGCGTGGCTTTATTGGGGTCCTTGATGCAGCAGGGCAGATCAAGAACAACAGGTTCCCTTGCGGGCTTGCTCCCCTAGAGGGGGCATACTTGTTCCTTCTATGAGGTGAGGGTAGGGATGCATCCAGAGGTCAGGCTGGAGGGGTAGCTTAGGTGGTTTGCCCACTCCTTAGGCGGTGTTGGGTGCAGGGGGCATGTGCAATCCCCTGCTTTTGCTCCCAACCCCCTGTTTTTGCTCCAGGCTCTTCAAAAGCCACAGTTAGGTGTTTTGGTCTCTTTGAATCATTTGTCCAGAATTTGACCTCACTGCGGGTGTATACACAGTTATTTTTAGTCTCACACAGTGTCTTTGTATTTTGTTATTCAAAATACAAAGAGATGTGTCCAGGTGCAAGCATTGCAACACTGCAAAACAGGGTGCTGCAGGTCCCAGCTTATCTCAGGATCCTTTATTTGAGGGCCTGGAGTAGGATGGATGTGGTACAGCTGATGAGGAAGGAGGTGTGTGGCTCTGGATTTCTTCCTCAAACGTCTTCCTCTCCTTGCAGGTTGGCTCTTATTTTGGTGGCGAGCTGTGTGGCGTTGACATGGACAGAGATGGGGAGACAGAGCTGTTGCTGATTGCAGCCCCCCTGTACTATGGGGAGCAGAGAGGAGGCCGGGTGTTTATCTACCAGAAAAAACAGGTGGGGACCAGAACACTAAGCACAGAATGTGCGAGAAAGAGACTCCCAGGCTTTCTCGGGTCTCAATTATTCTGAAAGTTCCCTCTCTGACCCTGTGTTAATCAGACCTTTAGAACAATGACAAACAATAGCTAGTATGCAGGGGTGGCTAAAATGTGTGCCAGGCCCAGTGCCAAACTTTTTATATGTAGGCTATCCCGTTTGAGTCTCATAATCAGTTTCTGGGACACTATGAGCTTCATGAATGGACATGTCGCAGCTCAGCAAAGTTGGGCAACTTTCCAAAAGCACAAAGTCACACTGACAGCAAAGATGGGGAGTTCCTTGGTAGTCCAGTAGTTAGACCTCTGCCAGATTAAAAAGGGGGAGCTGGAACTTGAACCCAGGTTGATGTGACGGCACTGTTCCAGTTCTGGAAAGGACCACACCCAGTATTTCTGTAGTGTTCTTCCTGTCCAGTGGAGAAGGAAATGGCACCCCACTGCAGTATTCATGCCCGGAGAATCCCATGGACAGAGGAGCCTGGTGGGCTACGTTCCATGGGGTTGCAAAGGATTGGACACGACTGAAGTGACTTAGCATGCACACACACTCCAGATCCAGTGCCTCACCCTGTGAAAGCTTGCTGAGTGACTGAGGCGGAACCTGTCACCTTGCTCCTTCCCAGCTGGAGTTCCAAATGGTCTCAGAGCTGCAGGGGGAGACCGGCTACCCCCTCGGGAGATTTGGAGCCTCCATCGCTGCCCTGACAGACATCAACGGGGATGAGCTGACGGACGTGGCTGTGGGAGCCCCTCTGGAGGAGCAGGGGGCCGTGTACATCTTCAATGGGCAGCAAGGGGGGCTGAGCCCCCGGCCCAGTCAGGTGAGGATCCCGACCTGCCAATCAAAACCCATTCCCAGACCCCTGGAAGCCTTCAAACCCCGATCCTGCTCCCCAGTCCCGCTCTTCCCTCCCTTCTGCCCGTCCTCTCCGCTAGCTTAGCATGAATTTCTCTCTTGGCTTCAGCGGATAGAAGGGACCCAGATGTTCTCAGGAATTCAATGGTTTGGACGCTCCATCCACGGGGTGAAGGACCTCGGCGGGGATGGCCTGGCAGATGTGGCTGTGGGGGCTGAGGGCCAGGTGGTCGTGCTCAGGTAAGACGGGACTCCAGAGTCCTACCTGCGGATAGTTGCAGCTCTCATCTGTTGAACAGTTGCGGTGTAGTAGGCGTCATGCTAAATGCTTGTCGCCATCAGCGCATTGGTCTTCAGCCCAAGCCTGTGAGCCTGGTTCTCCTATTCTTGTCTGGTTCTTCTTGTCTTACTCCAGATCAACAGCTGCTGTCCAGTGACAGATTGGGGTTTGAACCCACGTCTGTCTGACACCGGCTTCCCTGGTGGCTCAGTGGTAAAGAATGCACTTGCCAACACAGGAGATGCGGGTTTGATCCCTGGGTCGGAAAGATCCCCTGGAGAAGGAAATGGCAACCCACTCCAGTATTCTTGCCTGGAAAATCCCATGGACAGAGGAACCTGGTGGGCTGCAGTCCATGGATTCTCAAAGAATTGGATACAACTTAGTAACTAAACAACAATTGTCTGACACTAAAACCTCCTACTGAAGCATGTGGTGGCTTTAGAACCTGGTCATTTGGGTTCAGGTCGAAGATAGCTATTGACTTCTTGGGTCATCTTATCCCAGCCACTTAGCTTCTCAGGACCTCAAGGTTTTAGTCATCTTTGAAATGGTGATGGCATTTCCTGCCTGACACCTGTTTTAGAGTCACTGGAAGCCTCATGTAATGTTATATAGTGAATAGATATTTATTTATTGAGCACCTACTGTCTTCAGTACTGAAACAGGCATTGACTGGAGAGTGTATGGGGGGACATATAATAAAAAATGAAAATAAATAGATAATTACAATTGTGATAAGTGCCACTAGGGACATGAACAGGGTTCTGTGAGAGAGAATAGCAGGGGAGAACTACTATAGTTGGGTGGCCAAGAAAGGCCTGTTTGGGGATCTGGGACTTGAAAGAAAGAAGCAGGCTTGCAGAAATCTGGGATAAGAGCTTTTTATGTCAAAAGCCCAGGAGGTGCCAAGGCTATAAGGAAGGCAAAAGTATGACATGTCGAGACTTCTCTGGTGGTCCAGTGGTTAAGAATCCAAGCTTCCACTTCAAGGGGTACAGGTTTGATCCCTGGTTGGGGAACTAAGACCCCATGTGCCTTGAGGCCACAATGTAAAAATAAATAAATATGTTGGGCCAAGATATTTTAAAAAAATACTAAAAAAAAAAGTATGATATGTATAAGGCACTGAAAGAGGGTCAGTGTGGTAGGTGGTAAAACTGGAGAGGCAGGTGACACAGACAGTGAAAAGTTTGGATTTTATTCTGAATATCATGGAGCATCCTTGCAAGATTACTTGGCATTGAAGTAGTACAATATCTTAGTTCCCCAACTAGGGATCAAACCCGGGCCCTTGGCAGTGAAAGCTTGGAGCCCTAACCACTGAGCCACCAAGGATTTCCCTGACCTCTCTGTAAAAACTCACTCTTCTGTGTGGAAAATATGTTGGAAGGCTGGTAGGATGAATTATTATGGGAAGCCCTAATGAATGATCATTATTATTATTGTTGCAAAGAGACAGTGGCACCGAGGTCTGCTGTAGGGAAGGGACGTCCTCTGGACTCTGCTGGAGCCCCAGGTCTGATTGGGAGTGGCAGTTGAGGCTGAGGGAGAGTGTTGGTTGTTTCCTGCCCTGCAGCTCCCGGCCTGTGGTGGACATCATCACAAGCATGTCCTTCTCCCCGGCTGAGATCCCAGTGCATGAAGTCGAGTGCTCCTATTCCACCAGCAACCAGAAGAAGGAAGGCGTTAACATCACGGTTTGTTTCCAGGTCAAGTCTCTCATCTCCACCTTCCAAGGTCAGTGCTGTCCTCCGGGTGGCCCCAAATCCCAGCTCCTGGCCGCAGGATCCGCCAGCACTCACCTCTCGCCTTTCCACCCTGCCCAGGGCATCTGGTTGCCAACCTCACTTACACTCTGCAGCTGGACGGCCATCGGACCCGCAGCCGGGGGTTGTTTCCGGGAGGGAAACACGAACTCACTAGGAATACAGCTGTCACCTCCGTCAAGTCCTGCTTTATGTTCTGGTTCCACTTTCCGGTGAGGAGCCAGCAAGGCTGCTTGGGGCCCGGGAGGGGTGGACGAGCTGACCGCGGCGGGAGGCAGCCCCGGTGCCAGGCTCAGCTCCTTCATTGTCCAGCGAGGGTCACAGGTCACCTTGATCTCCCAGTCCTACCATTTCCTCTCAGTACCATAGTAGTAACAATACCTTCAGCACGTTTTCTTAGAGTCCTTAATCCATGTCCACAGGCATTTTTGACATGACTACAATTGTAAAGTACTTACCGTTTTTCCCATATTCTTTTCATATATTGTATATCAATTTGCAGTCTAGCTTTCAGATTTATTGATTTTGGGGGGAGCCACACTGAGCAGCATGTGGGAATCTTAGTTCCCCAATCAATCAGGGATCGAACTCTCACCCCCAGCATTGGAAACTCAGAGTCTTAACCACTGGACCACCAGAGAAATCCCCAGATTATTTTTAATGGCTTAGAGAATATGTAGTCCTATGGAATATTCAGGCATGGTGGTATGTCACTATTTTCCAGGTATACATGGTCATTTATTATTAGCATCCATCCCCAAAAGAATTTTTTTAAGTTATTATTAGTTTAAATAACTGCCAAAATATCCAAATTCAGTTTGCTGACAACCATCCTATGTGAAATAGGATTGATACTAAATTTTATCCTGGTCTCTTAAGAATTTCATAAGAGACTGAGTATAAAATTGGTGTGTAAGTTTGTTTTTAATTTTTTATTAAGGGAAATTTTGGACATACAAAAGCAGAAAAAGTAGTTCAGTGGAATTCCAAACATCCATCTCCTGGTTTCAACAATTATCAGCTCACAAACTTACTTCATTCAGAGCCTGTCTGTCTCATACCACCATAGAATCCCCACCATAGAATTTAGACATTTTAAACAGAAATTTACCAGAGAAAAGGCATTGTGACATCATGGAAAGACTTTAGACTTGGGAGTTGGAAGGGTCTGGGTTCACTCCCTAGTTCTGGTCCTTAGGGAAATTGTGTCACCTTTTTATACCTCATTTTCCTTGTGTTTAATTTGAGGGTAATGACACCTACCTCTGCGAGTTGGGGAAAACGTTACATAAGTACAATCTGAATGTCTCCGAAGTGTCAGGCACTGGTATTAATAATAACATAAAAGACCAAGATTCTGGACTTCCCTCGTGGTCCAGTGGTTAGGAATCCCTCTTGCAGACATATACCCTGAGGAAACCAAAATTGCAACAGACACATGTATCCCATTGTTCATTGCAGCACTATTTACAATAGCTAGAACATGGAAGCAACCTAGATGTTCATCAACAGATGAATGGATAAAGAAGTTGTGGTACATATACACAGTGGAATATTACTCAGCCATAAAAAGGAACACATTTGAGTCAGTTCTGATGAGGTGGATGAACCTAGAACCTATTATACAGAGTGAAGTGAGTCAGAAAGGGAAAGATAAATATCATATTCTAACACATATATACAGAATCTAGAAAAATGGTACTGAGGAATTTATTTACAGGGCAGCAATGGAGAAACAGACATAGAAAATAGACTTATGGACATGGGGAGAGGGGAGGAGAGGGTGAGATGTATGGAAAGAGTAACATGGAAACTTACATTACCATATGCAAAATAGATAGCCAACAGGAATTTGCTGTATGGCTCAGAAAACTCAAACAGAAGCTCTGTATTAACCTAGAGGAGAGGGATGGGGTGGGAGATGGGAGGAAGGTTCAAAAGGGAGGGGGTATATGTATACCCATGGCTGATTCATGTTGAAGTTTGACAGAAAACAACAAAATTCTGTAAAGCAATTATCATTCAATAAACAATTAAAAAATAATAATAGGAATAAAGTGCACAATTAAATAAATTTAAAAAAGAAGAATCCCCCTTGTAATGCAGGGGACACAGATTCAATCCTTGGTCCGGGAACTAAGATCCCACATGCCACAAGTAAAGATCCTGGGTGCTACCACTAAGACCCAAGGTGGCCAAATTAATTAATTTCTTAAAAAGACTAAGACCCACTCCTGTTCTCAAGGACCTAAGATATTCTGGTGGTTCCAGAGTATTTTTTCTTTGTGCACACTTTGGTAGTTGTTGCCTAGAGGAGTCTGACAAAGATCTGGGGGCTTCTGTTAGGACTCGGGGAGGAAAAGTGCTGTGGTTGATGGCTGATATCCGCCTTGGCACTGGGGCTGAGGGGTGAACACCGGCAGAAAAGCAAGTCGGGCATTTCACAAACACCCGGTGTGTAGTAGAAGTATTCCCACGACTGGTAAGTTTTCAGACAACTAGCTGCTGGAATTCCATCATTTATGAAGTATGGACAAGGTGTGTCTTTCACTGGAAGTGTGGTAAAGGTTAAACTCATGACAAGGGGTGTATTCTTTTTGCCCTCAGTTATGCATTCAAGATCTCATCTCTCCCATCAACGTCTCCCTAAGTTACTCTCTCTGGGAGGAAGAAGGGACACCGAGGGACCCAAGGGCGGTAAGAACAGATCATTTGGAGGAAATGATAGTAAACAGGGGAGAATAGAAATTCGATTGTGCAGGGTTGTATTATATTGGATTCAAGCAGTAGAAATGAAATATGCTTACTTAAGCAAGAAGGAGTCTATGGGAGTTTTGTACTTAAAAGACATTTGGAAACCTGGGGTTGGCAAGATGGGGAACCAGAGTGGGTAGAGGCTCTAGAGGCTCTCTAGAGGAAGAAATAATGGATGGACTGCCCAGGGCATGGTCTCTTCTGTGATTCTTCTCCCAGTCCCTCAGCGCATCAGCTTCAGACTTCATTAGGCTTCTCTCGCTCAGTCATATCTGACTCTGCAACGCTATGGACTATATAACCTGCCAGGCTCCTCTGTCCATGGGATTTCCCAGGCCAGAATATTGAAGTGGGTTGCCATTTCCTCTTCCAGGGGGTCTTCACGGCTCAGGGATTGAACCTACATCTCTTGCATTGGCAGGCAGATTCTTTACCCCTGGGCCACCTGGGAAACCCCATTAGGCTTCTAAGGGGAGGCAAATTTCTGAAAGATGCAAATTCCAGGGAGAGACCACCAGAAGGCCTAGGACCATCCCTTATCTGTGGAAGAACAGGGCACCTTGATCAGCCTTGCCCAAGGGTACTCCTCTGAGGTCAGGGAGTTCCCGCAGAGCCTCACTGGGGTGCCCTTGTTATGGAAAAGAAGAGGAAAACCCTCTCCACCCTGGTCTACCTGACCACATGCTCCCCGCCCAGCGCCAAAAGCCTGATTTCCTCTTCTGAAATCCTTGACACTCACTCAGCTGCTGGTTTAGCTTCTGTTGGAAGGGAGCAGGGTCTGATGGAAGGAACCTGGACCTGGAAGCCTGAAGATGAGGATTTTTTTTTTTTTTAAGGAATATTCTTGGTTGGTTACAGACCCAGCCAAAGCTATTTATTTTTTTATTTATGGCTGTGCTGGGTCTTGGCCACTGCACAGGCTTCGCTCCAATTGCAGCGAGTGGGGCCTACTCTATAGCTGTGGTGCCCAGGCTTCTCTTTGCAGTGGCTTCTCTTGCCGCAGAGCATGCGCTCCAGGCCGCGAGCGCGCGGGCCTCCGCAGTTGCAGCTTCCAAGCTCTAGACCACAGGCTCAATAGTTGTGGCTTAGTTGCTCCGAAGGCTGGGGGATCTTCCCGGACCAGGAATCGAACCCCTGTCTCCTGCACCGGCAAGAAGATTTTTCACCACTTAGCCACCAGCCAAGACCCCTGGATTTTTTTTTTTTTTTTTCCTCCAGCACAAGTAGGTTCTCTCTTACTCCAGGACTGTCTCTTCTCTGAAATGAGTCCCAGCATTGTGAGGCCCCTTCAGAGCCAGAGCATGGTGACTGCTAAGCATGGTGACTCTTTTTTGTGGCTTTTGACAGTGCCCCACTCCCCAACCTGCCATTCAGTCAGGATGTATAGGGAAAACCAGCAGTTTCTCCCACTGGTGCTAAGTTAAAAATAAAAAATGCAAACTGTGGGGCAGCAACTCGGGGTTAAAAAGAGACCTGAGGTCACAGTTGTCGAAAAGGCTTCCTGGGGGAACTGTCATTGGTTCTGGATCTCACAGAATGAATGGACTTTGTGGGGAGGAGAGGCATGGTTTTAATTCTGGAGACAATGGGAAGGTGGGTTTAGCTTCTGTCAGGACAACTGAGCAAGGCAGAGGCCCTCGATGCGCCTTTGGAGTTTCTGTGGTTTCTGGTGGGTGGTGGGAATAATCTGCGTGTGAATGTTGAGGGTAGGCTAAAGCCCTCAGCAGAGACTGCCAGGACCCCTGCCTTTAAGGAAGAGTCAGAGGCTGCTTGGCAGGTGGCTCAGAAGTCGAGGAGGCTGGAGTCTTCTCTAGAACATACAGTTGATCACCCATAAAATGTCTCTGTGACCCCATTACCCTCCACTGCCTAATATGAATTGCAAGGCCAGGGGCAATCTGGACCCTGCATCTGGACACCTCCTGACAGGTGGCACCCCAGCCTGTCTGAGCACCTCTCTGCTCCTTACACGGGCAGTCTCTCTTGCCTTGGTCTCAGTGTAAATTGTTCTTTCTTCCTCTCTCTCCATCCTCTTCACCTGGCTCCCTCCTCATCATCCTTTATATTTTGATTGTGATGCCATCCCTTCAGGAAGCTTCCCTGATCTCCAAGCATGGGTGGGTCCCCTTCTACACCCTCTAAACACATCCTGTGCTTGTCCCACCCTCACACTTGAGGGTGCCTGGCCGTTTCTCTCACCAGATTGAGAGGAAGGGCAGGGTGTCTGTTTTATTCTCTGGTTTGGAGGGTCTGGGGGCTTCCCAGGTGGTGCTGGTGGTAAAGAACCCACCTGCCAAGGCAGGAGACGTAAGAGACTCGGGTTTGATCCCTGGGTCTGGAAGATCCCCTGAAGGGCAAAATCACAACCCACTCCAGTATTCTTGCCTGGAGAATCCCATGGACAGAGGAGCTTAGAGGGCTACGGTTCACAGGGTCACAGAGAGTCGGACATGACTGAAGCGACTGAGCATGCATGCATGGGAGTCTGGTCCAGAGCAGAAATTCTAGAAACATTGAAAAAACTGGCCTTGATCTGATAAGAGCTGGAGAGCTATTCTAGAAGGAAAGTGGGACTCCAGGAAGAGCTATTCCCCAGCAGAAGAGCCTAGAGGCTGTGCAGCCAGGTGTTCCTGTGAGCAGAGATGTTGGGCTGGGGGAAACTAGGGGAGTACATGGTCAAGGCCCAGATCTCCCGGCCAGGATGGGAAGTGGACACACATGCTGAGCCTCCCTCAAGGAGCTGCTTCCAGAGGCGGGCGGCACAGACGGCCTTGGGCTGAGTTGGGAGGTTTGGGCCCACAGTGGGAAGGCTTTGGCTCCTGGGAGGGACGCAATCACAGCCCCCCGAGCTGAGCCCCGGCTCTGAGCCGCTCCAGCTCTCCTCCGTCAGTTCTGCTGCCTCAACCACCCTATCCTGTGTCCCCCTCCTCCATGCTCAGCAGGGCAGGGACATCCCGCCCATCCTGAAACCCTCACCACACTCGGAGACCAAGGAGGTAAGAGGGGCAGGGGGGCAGACAGAGAGGTGGGGGGCCAGCCCTCCTGGGTGTGGGGACCTGAGGCTCCAGGTCCTTTCTTCTTGGCCTTTCAGATTCCTTTTGAGAAGAACTGTGGAGAGGACAAGACTTGTGAGGCAGACCTGAAGCTGACCTTCTCCGACATGGGGTCTGTAAGGCTTCCCACCCCCGGGCCCTCCTGTTTCACTCAGTGTTTTCCCAAGGCAGCTCCTGGCTATAGAAGGAATGCAGGGTGCATTTCCCTGGTGGTCCAGTGGTTAAGAGTCCGCCTTGCAATACAGGGGATGAGGGTTCAATCCCTGGTCAGGGAACTAAGATCCCACGTGCCTCAGGGCAACTAAGCCCGCATGCCACAACCAAGAAATGATGCAGCCAAAAATATATAAATATATAAGTATTTTTTAAAAGAAAAGAAATAAATAGTATTTGTATGAAGTGATGGTCAGAAGACCTCCGTGGACACTGACTCTTATTTGTCATCTGGGCCTTAGATTCCTCCTCTGAGAAATGCTAGTTCATTGCAGCCCTCCTATCAAGAATAGAGGAGATAGCAAAACTTAAAGCCTGTGCATAGGAGCATATTTTGCTGTTTCTTTTTTTTGACCTACCGGATCCCTCAGTTCTGAAAGCCTCCACCTCTGACCCTGTTTCTTTCATGGACTCCCATAACTTTGCCCTGATTTCCCCTCAGATCCAAAATCCTGCGTCTAACCCCCTCTGCCAGTCTCTCTGTGAGGTTGACACTGAGGAACACAGCAGAAGATGCTTACTGGGTCCAGGTCATCCTGATCTTCCCCCATGGACTCTCATTCCGCAAAGTGGAGATGCTGAAGGTGAGTGAGAGGGCAGGGCCTGCCCACAGACCAGGTGCCAGACTAGTCCTGCAGCATCTGCAGCCTCCTGGGGCCCCAGGTGGCCAGGACAGCCTGAAGATGTGGGTGGAAGTCTTCAGACCACGTCTGGGTTCTCAGCCTGATGGCCACCCATGAACTGTGAGATACCAGATCCATGCTCTGTGAGCATCAGATTTGCCAACAAGAGGTGAAGCTGGTTCATGTCAATGTATGGCAAAAATCGCTACAATAAAAAAAAAAAAAGAGGTGAAGCTGGGGATGTCAGGGGATTAGAGAGAAGGTCGCATGAGATGGAGAGCGTGACAGAGGCTGAAGGACCTGGGGACCAAGAAGATGTTCACAGATTCAGGGAAATGGAGCCACCCTCCTCCTAAATGTGACCAACATGTTTTCGAGGAATGGCCTGGTTTTTTTTTTTTTTTACTCCAGTTTTATTGAGATATAATTGACAGAAAGCACTGTATAAGTGGAAGGTGTACAACAAGAAAAAAGTACACTCACAGTTCATGCAACTATCCCCACTATCTATCTGAAAAACTTTTCCATCAGCTCAAAAAAAAGTTCTGTACCCACAAGCAATAAATCCCATTCCCCTCTCTCTGCCACTGGTAACCTTTAATCTGTTTTCTGTCTCAATGACTTGGCCATCTCTAGATATTTTATATACCTTGAGTCATACACTATTTGTCCTTTTGTGTTTTATATCACTTAGCATAATGTTCTTCACCTTTGCCTAATGTTTTTGAGGTTCATCCCTGGGATAGCGTATGAATTTCATTCCTGTTTAAGGCTAATATTTTATCACGAGGATGTAGAACATTTTGCTGATTTGTTCATCTGTGGGTGGACCCTCGAATTATTCTTATACAGCGACATTCACTGCTTCTTTTTGAAAATTTTTGTTTATTTTTTTTTAAAAGCTGCGTTGGGTCTTTGTTGGTGCGCATGGGTTTTTCTCTAGTTGCGGAGAGCAGACACTCCTCTTTGGGGCAGTGCTCAGGCTTCTCGTTGCAGTGGCTTCTTTTGTTGCGGAGCATGGGCTCTAGGGCGTGCACGCTTCAGTAGTGGCAGTGCACGGGTTGAGTTTCTCCTCCACATGTGGAATCTTCCTGGACCAGCGTTGGAACCCGTGTCCCCTGCATTGGCAGGCAGGTTCTTAACCGTTGGACCACGATGGAAGTTCTGAATGCTTCCTCAAGGGACACGTAGTGGAGTGATTAAGAACTTGAGATCTGGAGTTAAACAGACCTGTGTTCAAGTTCCTACCAGATTCCTGCCAAGGTGACCTAGTTATGAGACTGGGAAAGTCACTCGACTTGCTGAACCCTTATTTCCTGTCTAACTTTCTTTCCAATCTAAGCTGAAATCTGTCCCTTCCAAGACAGTCATGAAGATAAAGGGTTTTGTTCTGTTTAGCCCAGGATCAAGTGCATTTTGGAAATGGTTGCTGAATGTGTGGATGTAGCAGCATTTTAAGTCTCCTGTGATTGTACCTCAATTCACGGAACCATTCCTATCTCTTTGGCTTGTTTGATCGCTTCCAGTTTTTCCCTAGGATAAATAGCATTACAGTGGACATCATTTTTTTAAGTACTTTTTTTTTTTAAATTTTCCTGTACCTTTATTTTTCCCCAAACTTTAAACTTTTTTTTTTTTTTGTATTGGGGTATAGCCAATGAACATTATGGTAGTTTCAGGAGAATAGTGAAGGGACTCAGCCATACATTTAGGAACATCTTTTTAAATTTTTTATTTATTTTTTTGGCTGCACTGGGTCTTCATTGCTGTGTGTGAACTTCCTCTAGTTGCCGCAGACAGGGGCTACTCTCTAGTTGTGGTGCTCAGGCTTCTCACTGCGGTGACTTCTCTTGTTGTGGATCCTGGGCTCTAGGGCACACGGGCTTCAGTAGTTGAGACACGTGGGCTCTAGAGCGCCAGCTCAGTAGTTGCGATGCACAGGCTTCATTTCCCCTCCGCAAGTGGGATCTTCCCGGACCAGGGATTGAACCCACGTCTCCAGCATTGGCAGGAGGATTCTTAAATGCTGGACCACCAGGGAAGTCACTGCAGTGAACATCTTTGTACTGAATCCCTGATTCTTTGGCCCCACCATTCTCTACATGTGCCCTGGCAGGGAGGAGGTGGGCCCTGAGAGGTTAGTGGCCTCTGGGGAACCCTTAGCCTTGCCCACTAAAAAGCTCCTTCTCTCTCGTCTCACCCCCAGCCCCACAGCCATGTACCTGTGGGCTGCGAGGAGCTTCCTGAGGAGATCACGCTCCAGAGCAGGGCCCTCTCCTGCAACGTGAGCTCGCCCATCTTTGGAGCAGACAGTGTGGTGAGTGCCTCTGGCCCCCAGGAGCCCAGGGGCCGGGGGCTGTAAGTTCAGGAGGGGAGGGGAAGGTGACTGACAAGGCCGGGTGTACCCCACCCCTTACCCCCAAGAGAGTGTGTGCAGAGGTGTCCTGTGTCGTGTTTGAGAGGCTGGACTTTGGAATCGGAGAAACCCAGGGTTGGGTCATCTGTACTGTGACCGTACACACACGACTTAATCACTTGGAACCTCGGTATCCCCGTCTCTACAGTGGGGATGAAGCACCCAGCCCAGGGAGGTTCCGATGACTATGGCAGTGGGGGCACGGGGCTGTGAGGGGCCAAGGCAGTCCCCTGAGGCGCAGGCCCCCTCCTTCTTCACACCCCTCTCCTCTCCTGCCAGGTTGATATCCAGGTGATGTTTCATACGCTGCAGAAAGACTCTTGGGGGGATTTTATCGAGCTGGAGGCCAGTGTGAGCTGGTGAGCAGACCCCCACCCACGTCTCCACCTGCCCTTGGCCTCAGACTGTCTCACGGTCCTGGCCAAGCCGTCTCCTAACACTGCCCTCTGTCCTGCCCCCTGCAGCAACAATGAGGACTTAAGCCTCCTGGAGGACAACTCGGTCACTGCCAGCATCCCCGTCATGTACCCCATCAACATCCTCACCAAGGAGTGAGTCCTGAGCAGCCACCCCGCCTTCTCCTCCCGCCTCGGCCTCCCCACCCAGGGCCCCAGCCTTCCTCCCAGGGCCGCCCCTCCCTCCACCTCCTAGAGGCCCAGGGGTGATGAGAACTGATTCCAGCCACAACCCCAGCAGATTTCAGCACTCAGTAGAGCGAAGGCCCTCGGAGAGTTCTGAGTCAGATGGAAACTTACTGACCTGGTGTCACCTTCTACACCAGCTGCGATGCACAGCTGGGGACTTTCCCAGGAGCTTTTGATACCTCGTGGGGCAGCCGTTTGCCTCTGTCCCATTTACTTATGAACCACAAGGCCCAGAGAAGGGAGGAACTTGCCCAGAGTGGACCACTAGGAAGTACTGACCCCAGGATCTGAACTTGAGTCTGTCCGACTTCAAACCCCAGCCAAGCTCTTTACTACCTCCAGCTGTGCTAGATTCCCTCTTCCCCGGGGCCAGCAGAGCTAGAAGAGATAGAAAAGTTTTCAAAAAAAGGAAAAGTTTTCACCGTGACCCTTGCCCACAGAGACTTTATGGTCAGGTAGGAGAGCCCAAACTCATGTACACGCAGAGTAAGTAAGTGTCAGAATGTGGTGGTAGGAAGGACCCATGGGGCTCACTTGTTGGATTTTCTCATTTACCCTTGACCAAAAAGGGGAGGAAGCCAGAAAAGGGAAGTGGCATTTTTAAGTCGTCTGAGTGAGCTAAGGACGAGGATGGTGTCTGAGCTGGCGTCCCTGGTGCTTTTGAACATAAATGCCACACACAATGATGTTGTCTGAGGTGTGATATGGAATTAGAGTCAGGAAAGATGCTGTGGATTGGAGGAGACTTGGAAGGAAGGGTTGGTGGGGAACAGGGGCTTGAACTAGGGTCTGGAGGATGGGGGTGGAAGTGGTTCAGATATGGGCCAGGGAGGAAGGTATCTGTGGTTATCAGAGAGACAAGTGTAGTGGACAACATGGAGGCAGCAAACAGTGGGGCTGATCTGGGGAGCAAGGAGTGGGCAGGCCCAGAGGTGGCAGGTATGAGCGGGGAGCAGTCAGCAGGCAGACCAGGAAACAAGCAGGTCTGGCTACGGGGGAACACTGGACCTGACTCGTTGTGGGCACCAGGGAACCATTGATGGATTCAGAGGAGATGCATGACAAGATTAGGAAGGTCATTAGAAGGATGGAGTGGGGAGTGGTCCAGAGGCGGGTGTAGTTCTCTAGGAGATGAGCAGTGGGGTCCAGAGGACAATGGAGGCCCCAGCGATGTGGCGTCTAGTGGGGAGAACACAGCTCCAAAGGTCACCCCTCTGTGATCCAGCCCTGGTCCCCCACTGCAGGACTCTGAGTAAGACTGACCCCTTCCGTGAGCCTGAATTTCCACAGGGCAACAGCAGAGCAGCGTCAGGATGATGTGAGACCGAGCCTGCGTCATTTCTAGAACAGTGGAGGGCAACTCCAAGGCTTCCCTTGGCCCCGGAGTCCCCGTGTGACTGATTTGCTGTCTTCTCCACCATCTCCAGCTGCTCCTCTCTCTCCACAGCCAGGAAAACTCCACGTTGTATATCAGTTTTACCCCCGAGAGTCCCAAGACCCAGTATGTCAAGCACATCTACCAGGTATGAACCTCAACGTGAAAGAGTCCTTAGAGGTGCAGCCCCATCCTAAGAACTAAGTATGCAGCAGAGACCAGCTAGATCCTGTCCCTAAAGGACCCCAGTCCTCCACCTTCTGTGATCCTTTCCTAAAACACTCCCAGTGACAGCATACTCATCGGCTCCTTTCCACCCCTGGATAAGTTATTTCTGGAATCACAGAACTCTAGAACCCAAGTACCTTGAGAAAGAACCTAGTTTTTTGATTAGTTTTTTATATTAAAAAAATTTTTTTTGATATGGACCATTTTTAGTCTTTATTGAATTTATTGAACTCTAGAACCCAAATACCTTGAGAAAGAACCTAGTTTTTGATTAGTTTTTTATATTAAAAAAATTTTTTTTGATATGGACCATTTTTAGTCTTTATTGAATTTGTGACAATATGGCTTCTGTTCTTTATGCTTTGGCTTTTTGGCCCTGAGGCATGTGGGATCTTAACTCCCTGACCTGGGATCAACCCGCAGCCCTTACATTGGAAGGTGTAGTCATAACCACTGAACCACCAGGGAAGTCACTGGTTTGTGGTTTTTGTATTTGTTTTACTGAAGTATGATTGATATGGGCTTCCCAGGTGGCACTAGTGGTAAAGAACCCACCTGACAATGCAGGAGACATAAAAGATACAGGTTAAAAAAAAAAAAATACAGGTTAGATCCCTGGGTTGGGAAGATCCCCTAGAGGAGGGCATGGCAACCCACTCCAGTATTCTTGCCTGGAGAATCCCCATGAACAGAGGAGCCTGGCAGCCTACAGTCCATAGGGTCCAAAACTTAGCACGCACTCATGCATAATTGATTTACAATGTTGTATTGCTTTTTTGGTTTTTTGAAATAGAAAATTCACATTTATTTTAAGATTTGATTATGTAGACATTTGATCTGCTAATTGTGATCTCAGTTAGGTACAGAATCTGATTCATGTCTTTCAGAGAGAATCTGGGTTTTTGTTTGTTTGACTGTTTTTGCGTTTGCCTCAAGGCACTGCTTATAGGATCTCAGTTCCCCAGCCAGGGATTGAACTTGGGCCACAGCAGTGAAAGCCTGGAATCCTAAACACTAAGCCACCTGGGAACTCCCAGGAAATGTTTCTTTCTTTTTTTTTTTCTAAACAAAGTATAGGTCATTTATTTCCCTTCTAACCCTGGGCTTAGTACATAGATGGCTTCTCTTCACCCTTTGGGTTGACAGTTTTCTCCAGGTTGCTGCTGATAATATGGTACAGCTCAGCATAGAAGGCCCTCAGGTCCAGCACCATGGCCCTGAGCTCCCCATAGACTGCCTCATCTCGTTCGTGTACCAGGGCCTGGTAATCCGTTACATGGGTCTCATTAGAGGCCTTGGCCACAGCATCCCCACGTTCTGAGAAGTACTTGGAAACAGTAGTCTGGAAGGCTCCCACTTTGGTCTTGACTGCATTTACCCTCTCCAACACCTTTTCCTGGATTGCCACCCCAAAGTCATTTCCATCCTCAATTTTGGGGATCAGATGTTAGATCCATGTGATCACCAGAATGCATTTTTCTTTGAGAGTCCAGACTTCTGGCTTAACCAGGGCAAGCAAGACCAGAACCTTCTCATTCCCAGGGAGAAAGCCGCACCTGGGGACTTCTTTCTTCTCCTGCTTATCTGTTTCCATCTCATCATCCTTGGGTGGGGGTTCTGGAATGGGGATGTCCAGTGGGGCCCGGAGAGAATTCAGGTCAGTCACATTGAAAGAGTCCTCTTGCAAGAGCTGATTAAGGTATATGATTTTCTGAGGCAAGAATCTGTAGAGAAATTCCTCAGCCTCCTGGAAAAGATTTTGCCTGAAGACATCCACCTGTTGGCGGGCTTCCCCGCTCAGGCGCACCCCACAAGGCTTGGCCATGCTGCTCCAGTTGCTGCTAGATCTCCGGTCCCGGAAATGTTTCTTAAATAAATGCAGTGCACTTGCCAGAATGTCCTTGCCAACCTGCATTGTGCAAATAATTTTTGCATCTGTCCGTGTTAAACGTCCTTCCTCTTTCACTCATTCAGAAAATAACTTCTTGCGAGGCTGGTTACGTGCTGGGTACTGTGTCATGGCTGTAGGGAAGTGCATGTGAAATGACCTCTGGCTCCTGCCCTCACGCAGCTCACAGTCTAGGGGGGATACCACACACACAAGCAGATGGTTTACCATCTTGCTGGGGAACAAAAGTGCTGTCAGGGAGTCAGCCAGACCTTCAGGGATGTCTGAGCAGTATCTTGCAGGATGGGCAAGGGTTAGCCACATGGAGGAAGCAGAGAAGCACACGGAACCCAGGCTCTAAGGGTGTAATTGACCATGGCCCGCTGCCTAATGAAGAGGGGGTTCTTGGGCTCCAGCCAAGGAGGGTTGGATCTGGGGTGGCAATTGGGGTGGCATTCAGGGCTCTGCAGTCCCTTGTCCTCTGTACCAGGTGAGGATCCAGCCTACTAACTACGACAACGTGCCCCCGCTGGAGGCCTTGGTTAGGATACCACGGCTGCACAGTGAGGGGCTCATCACCCACGAGTGGAGTATACAGATGGTGAGTCAGCCCAGAGCAGGGGAGGGCGCCCAGATCTGGGAGGGGGAGCTCCTGACGGGGAACGAGGGGTGACAGATGGGTAGGGATGGGAGTGAGACTGATTGAAGCTGCCAAGAACCAAGAGGGGAGAACTGGGAGACAAGGTGGTATCTGAGAGGTAGGGAGGAATAACGGATCTGGGCTCAAGGGGCTGGCATCCTCTCAGCTCTGGACTAACTGAAGACCCTGCCTTGTCCTTCTCAGGAGCCTCCAGTCAACTGCAGCCCCCAAAATCTGGAGAGTCCATCGGATGTGGCTGAGGTACCAGCCATGACCTCAGCAACTGGGGCAGGGGCTGGGCAGGGGGCAGGTGGGAAGAGACCTCCCTGACCCTCTGCTTTCCTTCTTCGTGTCAGCCTTGCTCGTTTGGAGCCGAGTTCCGCTGCCCAGTTGACTTCAGACAGGAGATCCTTGTCCAAGTGATCGGGAAGGTGGAGCTGAGGGGGAAGATCGAGGTAGCAAGCACCCGCTGACCACAGACCCCAAATGGTTGGGGGGATGGGCTCAAGAGTTGGGGGTGGGTTCTCCCAGCAGACCTGCCTTTTTTTGTTCTGTCTTGAGGAAATGTCCCCACATTTACACAGTTGCAGATGAAAGAGGACCAAGATTTGTTTAAAATTTGCAGTACTGTTTTCATGGGCCGATAGATGATTCTCAGGGCTTCCCTGGTGGCTCAGATGGTAAAGAATCTGCCTGTGATGTAGGAGACCCGGATTCAATCCCTGGGTCGGGAAGATCTCCTGGAGGAGGGCATGGCAACCCACTCCAGTGTTCTCGCCTGGAAAATTCCATGGACAGAGGAGCCTGGCGGGCTACAGTCCATGGGGTCTCAAAGAGTCAGGCACCACTGAGTGACTATCACTCACTCACTCACAGATGGTTCTTACAAGTTCTGTGTAGGAAAAACCTCCTTTCCACAGTAACGAGCGGCACATTAGGACACTCCAGGAGAGAATGGGGTAGAGACAGCGTGCCCACCAGGACCCTTCCGCTGCCTCTGCCCCTTGAGTTGCGCTGGGGGGCAGAGGTCAGGAGGTCCTGAGTCGTCCTTCCCTCTGGCCTGATGTCTGCCCCTCCTGCACCCCTGCCTCCCACAGGCCTCCTCCACGTTGAGCCTCTGCAGCTCCCTCTCCATTTCCTTCAACAGCAGCAAGCACTTTCACCTCTATGGCAGCAATGCCTCCATGGCCCAGGTATCTCTGCCTCCTCAGGAGACCCGGGAACAGGGGAGAGCAGAGGGGCGGGAGGAGCCCCAGGGCAGAGCTAGGAGAGCGGAAGCTGGGAGTGTGGGAAGCCATGGAGGAGAAAGTTGGGGCTTTAGCGCCGTAAGAAACTCCTCTCAGCCAGAGGCACGGGCCTTGGCGCAGCTCCCCACCACCGCTGGGGCAGACAGACCAACCATAAGGTCAGGATGTGTTTGACGGCAGCTCAGCCAAGGGGCCCCCCACCTCGCAGACAGGGCATGATGGGAAGGCACCCCGGGCAGAGAGAGGAGCACGTGCAGGGCCCAGCTTTGAGGGAGCAGGCAAGGTGGGTTTAAGAGCGGGAAGCTCAGGGACTCCGCTGACAGTCCAGTGGTTAAGACGGCGCAGCCGATGCAGGGGGCGCAGGTTCGACCCCAGGTCTAGGAACTGAAGAGTCCACAGGCTGGGCTGCATGGCCAAAATAAAGGAAAAATAAAAATAAGAGCAGAGAGCTCAGAGCAGAAGGGAAGGGATAGCTGAAAAAGTAAACAGAAGCCAGATTCCGGCAGGCTTTGAGCTGGGATTCTGGCATCTCATCCTGGGGCTGAGCGAAGCCTTTTAGGGGCTTAAGCGGGGGCGCCAAGGTGCAGGTTTGCCGGTTCATTCCAGTGGCTGTGGTGGGAGATGTACTAGAGAGGGAGGGTCTGGGCTGGAGCCCCGCGCTCTGCGTGACACAGTCCAGATGGGAAAAGCTAAGACCTAGGGTCTGAGACCAGATTCACACGTTGCATCCAGGATGGGAAGAGCTTCCTCCCCGCATTTCTGTCTCTCCTCTCCCACAGGTCGTCATGAAGGTGGACCTTGTATATGAGAAAGAGATGCTCTATCTCTACGTGCTGAGTGGAATCGGGGGGCTGTTGTTGCTGCTTCTGATTTTCATAGCTCTGTACAAGGTAAGAACTTCTGGGAAGAACAGACACCCAACCAGGCTGTGGAAAGCAGAATTGAGTGGAGTCAGGGAGCAGAACACCAAAACGAGAGGGTGTTAAAGCCAGAAGGGGCCTCAGCCTACTCCTCCTTCTACAGATAAGCCCACTGAGGCCCAAAGAGCAAGCAAGACTTGCCTCCATCCCTCAACAAGCACTGGCAAAGCCAGACCTGGGTACCCAGGGAGAAGAAGGAATTTCTCACGTACTGAGGGCCAGGCACTGGGATACAGAGGCGCAGACCACACACATGGTCCATGCCTCTGAGATGCTCCCAGTCTCTACAGCAGACAGACGCGAACATGCTCTGCCGCCTGTAACAGAGGAGCCTGACCTAGGCTGGGGAAGTCCAGGAAGGCCTCTCAAGAGAGGCGGCCTTTGAGTTGGGACGTGAAGCATGAACAGAAGTTAGGGCTCTGCGGACTCTTGGTTCACTCCAGTGTCGTCTTCCTGCAGGTTGGTTTCTTCAAACGGAACCTGAAGGAGAAGATGGAGGCCAATGTAGATGCTTCCAGTGAAATCCCTGGAGAAGATGCTGGGCAGCCGGAGATGGAGAAAGAGTTCAAGGACCCAAGCTGCCTGGAGCCCCTCCAGAAGAATGATGCCTGTCCAGAAGATGAGGACGGAAGTGGTGGAGATTGAGGTGCAGCCCATATGCAGAGGGCCCAGGACTGGACTTGGGGTGCCTGGTACCAGCCTACCTCTACCTGAATTTCGCTGTGTGTTCCTGGGCAAGTCACTGCCCCTCCGTAAGCCTCACTTTCCCTATCTTGAACATGGGCCCTTTCCTGCCTCCTGGGCAGGCTTGTGGTAAAGACCCACTTAGGGATGCACCAGGAAAGCCACAGAGGTGAGGCCTTGTAATCATCACATGTCCTGTTTCCCACCAGCCCCTGTTAGTTTCCTCCCCTGGAAGAGAACATCTGATCTAAATTTGGAGCAATGGTCATCTCAGGACCTAGTAACACTCCAGGCTGTCATACCCACCTGTGCCTGGATGTCCTCAGAGACCTCAGACCACGCCCTCCTCCCCAGAACCTTGCCTTGCCTTCCCTGGAATCCTGTCAGCTTTTAATTCTCCTGCCAGAGCAAATCTCATCTGTGTCACTACCTTGCTCCTGCAAACCCCAGGGCCTTTGACTAACAACCAAATTCCTTAATATGCCTTCCAAAATCTGCAAAACGGGGCCCCTGTTTTCCTCCTAGACTCTTCTAGAAATGTCCCACCTTCCTTCCTGAGGTGACCAGCCTTTTCACTTGCACGGCTCCTTCCTGGTTTACTGCCTTCACCCAGCCTCTTCTCACTTCTCACTTCAGACTCTTCTCGCGTTCCTCCTGCCTAACTCTCAGCTCACACATCACTTTCGCAGAGCAGCACCACCCGCCCCCAGCCCCAGTTCAGTTGGGCTCCCATGTTATACACGCTTACACAGCCCATACTTATTCTGCATAGCACTGATCATATTTGTTAATTGTTAAATGATTTACTTCATATCTGTCTCTGAAGTTAAACGATGAACTCCATGAGGGTGAGGATCATAGCTGTCTTGTTCACCTCGGGACTCCTGGTGATATCACAGAGCCGGATACATAGTAGGTGCTTGACATAGTTTTACTGCATTAGTGAGGGTACCCTTGGGAAGACAGGAAAAAAAGTTTGGGTGGGCCCCCTGGCAACCTCATCCATCGAGGCTCAGCCTTCCCTAGGCTCCTGCCTCCTCATTCCACAGCCCCCCACCCCAGGACCCCATCACATCCCACCGTGGCCCCCGCTGTGACAGTGTGAGCTCAAAGATGGAAACTATGTCCAATGACTTGGCTCCCAGTGCCAGCCACAATGCTTGTATGTATTTAGCAAATAAACGTGAAATTCTGGCCAATTTTGTGATTTTTTTTACTGGTGTAACATTCCAGCATGACTCAATTAAATGAACATTTCCTCCTCAACCCTTCCACTAAGTGGGCCCAAAACAGTCAGATTTTTTTGGTTGTTGTTTTCTTTCCTTTCTTTTTCCTCCTTCCTCTTCCCCTTCTTCCGCTTCTTCCTCTCCTTCCCCTTCTTCTTCTTTTTTGCCGTGATGACCCTCAGAAACTGACTTATGCCTGATATTGTGAGTTAATTGAAGAGAAGCAGCAAGAGGGACTTCCCTGGTGATCCAGTGGCTAAGACTCTGCACTCCCAATGCAGGGGGCCTAGGTTCAATCCCTGATCAGGAAACCAGATCCCACATGCCGCAACTAAGGATCCTGTGTGCTGCAACTAAGACCTGGCACAGCCAAATAAATAAATAAATATTTTTTAAAAAAGAAGAAGCAGTGAGAGAGGCACAGAAAATGAGGACAGGTTAGGGAGAGGCACTGAACATTTATTAAGCTGTGAGAATAGACCTTCGTTGACATTACGCCCCCACCCCACCTCCCCACCCCCCCACCCCGCCTTTTTTTACTTGTTGCTTGGAGATTATTTTCCACTTGGTACAAGGCAAGGGTTATGGGACATCAGGAAGGCTTTTGTGTGGCTTGGAAGGTAAAGGGTGGGGTTCTCTCAACTTCCTTCTTGGTATTTTTCTGTTTTCATATTAAAAGCCCAGCTGTCTCTGCAGTTGCAGTCTGCTTAGTCTTGGAGAGGGGATGGGAGAGGAGGGGTCTCTAATGAGCCTGTGCCTTGGAAGGAAGCCTGGTGGCTGCTGCTGGTCACTCAGGATTGGAAGCTGCAGTTGGTTTTGCCAGGCTGGCCACCAGGCTGTGACTTCCCCGTGGCTTCCCGAGCCAGGTCACCGGTGATAATGCCAGTGGATCCTGGGTAGATTCCAAGTGCTCGACGGCCATGAGTGGGAGAGCAGGCTTCCCAAAAAAGAAGCTAGCTCACCAGTATCCCAGGTCGGCTTTGGGGAAACAGGGGTGGTAGACAACCCCCCTTTTAAATTTTATTTATTAATTTATTATTTCGCCTGTACTGGGTCTTCATTGCCGCACACCGGCCCTCTCTAGTTGCAGCAGATCAGGGCTACTCTTTCTTCCTGTGCACAGGCATCTCATTTTGGTGGTTTCTTCTGTTGAGAAGCACAGAATCAATGCACGTGAGCTTCAGTAGTTGTGGCACACAGGCTCAGGAGTTGCAGTTCATGGGCCCTAGAGCATGGGCTCAGCAGTTGCCACACGTGGGCTTACTTGCTCCGAGGCATGCTGGATTTTCCTGGATCAAGAATTGAACCCATGTCCCCTGCGTTGGCAGGCAGATTCCTATCCACTGTACCACCATGGAAGTTGTAAAAAAAATTTTTTTTAATTGAGGTATTGTCCATTTATGCCCACCACCCCCTCTTTTTAAAAAAGCGATCAATTGTAGGGCCTTGACCCTGAAACCACCTCTACCTTCAGAAGGAACAGAGGGGACTGGTCACTGCTGCCCTCTTGTGGTCAGTAGGATTCCAGGTGAATATTGGGTATGGCCAGCTCCTGTCCAGACCTGGGAGGTGACAAGCAACATTTTGTTCCCCAAGCAGTGACCTTCGATGGTTCCTTTCTGTCTACAGCAGAGTAAGTGGGCATTCCTGAGCCGGACACACAAACCCCAGAACACTCTTTCAGAGCCTGCCAGCCTCTCCACTTCATCAATGCCCCTCTGGTCCAGCCCCCAAGGAACCATGGGGCTGACTCCAAAGCAAGACATCAAGAAGGAAGAAGTGAGGCTCATTTTCCCAAAGAGGGGAAAAAATGTTTTGACCAGGCGTATCACAGGAGAATTCCCTGGTGGTTTTGTAGATAGGACTCCACGTTCCCACTGCAAAGGGCACAGGTTCCATTCCTGGTCGGGGAACTAAGATCCTGTATGCCATGTGACATGGCCAAAAAAATAATATTAAAATTAAATCTCATCATGCTTGTGCGTGCTCAGTCGCTTCAGTTATGTCCAACTCTGTGCCACCCTGTGCACTGAAGCCCGCCATGCTCCTTGTCCATGGGGATTCTCCAGGCAACTTGCCTGGAGTGGATGGCTATGCCCTCCTCCAGGGAAATCTCATCATATCAAGTTAAAAGAAAAAAACGGAGTATCACAGAACTGCTAAAAGTATATGGAATGATCTATAAGCCTTGTGAAGCAAGAGTCAGGTTCTATTCAGGATTTCCTGAGCACTCTGTCTCAGGCCCTGGGCTGAGTTTGAGGACATAGTAGTAAACATAACAGATAAGTCCCTGCCCTCAAGAAGCTTCACTCCAGTGGGAGAACAGAGCAAAAAGTAGAAATGTGATTTTAGGTAGGGATAGGGCCATGAAAGAAATGAAGCAATGTAAGGGGTTAGGGGGTGAAGGAAAGGGCCCTTTTACATAGGTGATCGGGAAAGTCTCTCTGAGGAGGCAATATGATGTGACATGAGGGAAAAAGTGGATGTTTTCATCCAAAGTGAAAGTATTAGTCATTCAGTTGTGTCTCTTTGCGACCCCATGGACTGCAGTACACCAGGCCTCCCTGTCCATCACCAACTCCCAGAGTTTACTCAAACTGATGTCCATTGAGTCGGTGATGCCATCCAACCATCTCATCTTCTGTTGTCCCCTTCTCCTCCCGCCTTCAGTCTTTCCTAGCACCAGGGTCTTTTCCAATGAGTCAGCTTTTTGCATCAGGTGGCCAAAGTGTTGGAGTTTCAGCTTCAACATCAGCCCTTCCAATGAATATTCAGGACTGATTTCCTTTAGGATGGACTGGTTGGATGTCCTTGCAGTCCAAGGGACTCTCAAGAGTCTTCTCCAACACCACAGTTCAAAAGCATCAATTCTTCAGCGTTCAGCTTTCTTTGTAGTCCAACTCTCACATCCATACAAGACTACTGGAAAAACCATAGCCTTGACTAGATGGAGGAGGAGAAAAGGACAAACTTTTTGTTTTTTTCTACATTGCTTTGTCTTAGTCACATAAAATGTTGTTTTCTTTAAGCACAGAGTCAATGATTACACAAGACAACTCATCTTAAACTATATAACAACAATGTATCCTGCTCAAGAGCATGTTTTTCCTTCTAAGAACCTTCCGACTAAAAAGCATATTGTGGGAGTGGGTCTAGTAAGACTTTTCTACTGTTAGTTCTAATCTTATTAATTTAAGATTTATGTTGTGGGAGTGGGTCTGTTAAAGTATATAAGGCCTTGATAAGACTAGCTGGGAGACACTCTCCCTCCCCCTTCTGATGTCTATGTCAGAAGCTTTCTCTGTCGTGATTTTCACTTTAATAAAACTCTGCTACACAAAAGCTCTTGAGTGATCAAGACTGGTCCCTGATCCCAAAGCTAAATCTTCGGAGATCACAAATCTGACGTCGTTCACCGTAAGCTGTCATTCCATAATGGTTTGATTCAGTGACCCTAAGTGTATATGGATCAAATCTATTGGTTTTATCCAATTAGAAATTAAAATGGAGAAAAATTAAAAACATAAGAACACCCAAGTCCACATTCCACGCAAGGCATCAAAGTTATGATGTATGTTATCATATGTCAAGCAGCTTTTAGAAAACTGTTCCTTGTGGGAGAAAGAGAGTGAAAAAAGTAAATAACTTCTTAGTATTATTAATGTTAGTTGCTCAGTTGTGTCCAACTCTTTGCGACCCCATGGACTGTAGCCCACCAGGGTCCTCTGTGCATGGAATTCTCCAGGCAAGAGTACTGGAGTGGGTTGCTATTTCCTCCTCCAGTGAATCTTCCCAACCAAGGGATCAAATCTGAGTCTCCTGCATTGTGGACATATTATTTACCAATTGAGCCACCAGGGAAGCCCTTAGTATCCTTAGGAAGGGATGGAAACCAGGCTCTTCAGCTTCCTAGTTGTATCATGTAGAGCAAATTCCTTATCCTCTCTGGGGCTCATTTCTTCATCTGCTAAATGGGAATAATAGCTCACAGCTGCTCTGAGCATTAAGTAACATGTGCAAGCTGCTTAGCACTATTCCTAGCATGTAAGCACTAATGGTGGTGGACAGAAGTGGCCGGTCTGTTGTGCAGGTGAAGTGAAGTGAAAGTCGCTCAGTCATGTCCAACTCTTTGCAACTCTATGGACTGTGTCCATGGAATTCTCCAGGCCAGAAAACTGGAGTGAGTAGCCTTTCCCTTTTCCATGGGATCTTTCCAACCCAGAGATCAAACCCAGGTCTCCCACATTTCAGGAGGATTCTTTACCAGCTGAGCCACAGGGGAAGCAGGAGGGCATAGTAAAAGCGGCAGGCTGAGACTTCCCTGGTGGCACAGTGGATAAGAATCTGCCTGCCAATGCAGGGGACACCGGTTTGATCCCTAGTCCAGGAAGATTCCGCATGTCTCAACAAGAGAGGCCACCACAGTGAGAAACCTGAGCACCACAACAAAGAGAAGCCCCACTCACCGCAGCTAGAGAAAAGCCCATGCAAACAGCAACACCCAGTACAGCCATAAGTAAATAAATAAACAAAATGATCATCATAAAAAAAAAAGCAACAGGTTGACCAAGAGTCAAGAGACTTGGTGCTGGAGACCTAGATCTTCCATTATCCCTTCTGCCTGGACGCTGGAGAACACACATGTCCTTTCTGGGTCTGGTCTGCACCACCTGGCAACTGAAGGTATCCCAGGAGCTGTCACGAAGAGAGGGGTAGGAGCCGAGCATCTACATCTGCATCCTCATTTGAACCGATTTTAAATACCTAGACTACTGGCCATTCCCTGGCAGTCCAATGGTTAGGACTCAGTACTTTCACTGCCAAGGGCACAGATCCAGTTCCTGGTTGGGGAACTAAGATCCAGCACAAACAACGTGACCAAAAAGAAAAACACAAAAACAAAAAAACCAAGGCTACTTTGTGGTGCTGCAGTTGAACACCACAGGCACTGTGCCCAGGCCTTCTAGCTTTCAAGCACCTACATTTTGGAGCCAAAGAAAAATCCACCTCCAAAATAAGGAGATTGAATTGTATAATTAAAATAAATATTGCACTAAATGTCTGCTAATGGGATATCATGTCAGATATTCAAATGCAGTTCTGTTCAACATCTATGAACCATATTAGATGTGAGAACTGGAGATTTTACTATCTGAAATTGTGTGTAGTAGGGTGTCTGTACAGAAATATGCATACATTTTACAAAGGCCTTTAAGAAACTGTGATTTCCCTTGCGAAGTAATGTTCTGTCTCCAAAATCATCTAAACTTTGGAAACCACTAAACACACCAAACTGTACTGAACTACGTGTCTAGGGCCCTTTCCAGGGTTTGTAGATCATGAGAGGTTGGATTGAAATGTACTTAGAGAGGTTATTTGCTTTTGACAAGTTCTAAGGCAGCTGTGAAGATGGGCGTGGGGCCGAGGGTGATGTCAGGGTCCTGGGGCCCTAGAGGCCTCATGGAGCCATGACTCCCCACCTGCCTGTGAGGCTGAGCTGCTGGGGGCAGGTGGTGCCAGGCAGACATGCTCTGAATGTCTCCTTCCCAGGGCACTGCCCAGCCTTCAGCAAGTGTTCATCTCAAGGTGTGTCCGGCAGCTGGGTAATTCCCTAAGGTGCAGCCTCACCTCCTCAACTAAGGTCATGAGTGGCTACACTCCAGAATCCCCCAGACTGATGGCACCAACTCTCCATCATTTCCTGAGAAGTTGAGTGTTGGGAGGGCTGAGACTCAGATACGAAAGCAAAGTAGGAGAAAGGTGGGGTGGTAACAAGGTGGTCCTAAAAAGGACCAGCCTGGTGGGAAGGTCTTAAAGCCTGAAGCTGTCTAACCTTCATACTGGATCCGGTGTGTTCCCTCGTGGGTGGGGTTGGAACTGGAGACACTCCCTGCAGTTGACACACGGTCAGTGTGTGTACAGAAGGGTGGCTAGAGGTGCCAGCTGGGAGGGGGAGGGGATGGCCCAGCCGGGTGCTGGGAGCCCAGGAATGCTGGAATGCAAGCTCTAGGCCTGGATATGAGAATCAGGGTCTGTTTTCTGGCCCAAGGACAGACCGTCTGTGTTTGCGAACAAAGTTGAGAGTTTTCTCACACCAACAGTGAACCCCCTTCGCATTTGTGCAGGATTCAAAGCACAGGACATGAACTTGAGCAGATATGGGCAAGTCATGTCCCCTGTGCTTCAGATTATAGGATTCCAGTGAAACACTGAACATAAAACGACTTCCCAGACAAGGCCTTATGGCTTCGTTGGCTGCTGTTATGACCTAGAGTCTCTCAATGCCCAGGGCACTACCCACACACATAATTTAAGGACAAGTCTCTTTTATCACATAAAGGTTTTTATTGAACTCAAATTCAGGGGCTCCAAAGCCTGAGGAAGACAAGAGGCAGGGATTTGCGCTCAGAAGCCAGGCCCCACTTTGGCCCCCCCTCCCCTCACCCCTTCCTGATTCAATGAGGGTCTCAGTAGCTACCAGTCTAAGCTACCCAATCTAATTAACCCGGCCCCCCCTCCCCCCACCCCCATCTAGCACTTTGCCAAGCCAGGCTTCCACCAAGGGGCATGCTGCTGCTGAGACCAGCTCTCCGCTGACCTCTTTCTCGATCTCTCCCAGAGCCTCCGGCTGCCAGCTTGGCCTCCCTCCAACCCCTCTTCATAGCCCATTTCCCACAACTCTCCAGGGCATGTCACTTCCTCCACCCTGGCCCCCTCACCTCCTAGAATCTCTTTTCTCCTCCAGGGTCTCCACTATTCTCTCGCAAGGTTGCTCTAGCTCCCTGTCCGCTTCTTTTCTGCCCACCAGCTCCCCAACCCCGACGGGGCCCCGGGTCAGCGCCGGCCGGCCGCATGGGTCCGCTGGTGGCGGATGAGGTCGGAGCTCTGAGAGAAGGCTTTCCCACAGTCATCGCACTTGTAGGGCCGCTCCCCGCTGTGGACCCGGTGATGCTGCAGCAGCGTGGAGGAGCGGCAGAAGCCCTTGCCACACACGGCGCACCTGTAAGGCCGCTCGCCCGTGTGCGAGCGCTGGTGCTGAATCAGCGTGGAGGAGCGATTGAAGGTCTTGCCGCAGTCGGGACAGCTGTAGGTGCGGCCTGGCAGGTGGGTGCGGGCGTGGATGGCGAGCACCGAGCTCTGGCCAAAGCGCTTGCCGCACTCGGGGCACTTAAAGGGCTTCTCGCGGGCATGGCTGCGGGCATGGGGGATAAGTGCCGAGCGCTGGGAGAAGCTCTTGCCACAGATGCCACAGCTGAAGGGCCTTTGCCCAGTGTGCACCCTCTGGTGACTACGCAGGGAGGAGTTCTGGCTGTAGCACTTGCCACACTCGGGGCAGCTGTAGGGCCGCTCGTGGCTGTGAGTGCGCTGGTGCCGCAAGAGGTAGGAGCTGTCGCCGAAGGCCTTGCCGCAGTGCGGGCACTTGTAGGGCTTCTGACCAGAGTGTGTGCGCTGGTGGCGAAGCAGGTAAGAGCTGTCAGCGAAGGCCTTGCCGCAACGGGGACACTTGTAGGGCCGCTCGCCCGTGTGGGTGCGCTGGTGTTTGATGAGGTCAGAGCTCTGGGAGAAGGCCTTGCTACAGACCTCACATTTATAGGGTTTTTCACCCGTGTGGATGCGCTGGTGCTGGATCAGGGTGGAGCCCCGCCCAAAGCTCTTCCCACAGATGCCACAGATGTTGGGCCTTGGGCCCTGCCCACCCCTGGCCCGGCCACCCCGGCGGCCTGGACCACGAAGGGTCCCCGTCAGGCCCAGGGGATTCTGGAGCATCTCAAACTGGGGTGGAGCCAGCAGGGCCCCTGTGGGCATCTCAAATGGGGGCCCCAGGGGCATGCCCCCTGCAGGCTGTTCCCCAAACCCCTGGGTGAAGGCGTCCAAGGGGTGGACTCCCAAGGGGATGCTCAAGGGATTCTTTTCTTCAGGATTCAGAAGCATTTCTGCACCTTCCTGGAATTTGGAATTTTCAGCTTCAAATTCAGGGCTTTGGGTTTTGAACTCCGGATTCTGGGGTTCATACCCTGGGCTCTGGGATTCATACCTGGGACTCTGAGATTCACATCCAGGGCTCCGGGGTTCATACCCAGGACTCTTGGGTTCATACCCAGGGCTCCGGGGTTCATATCCAGGGCTCTTGGGTTCATACCCAGGGCTTTGGGGCTCATACCTAGGGCTCTGAGGTTCAAAATCGGGGCTCTGAGAATCTGATTCAGGGCTTCTGGGTGCAAATTCAGGGCTTGGGGGCACAAACCCAGGGCTTCGGGACTCAAAACCTGGGCTTTCAGGCTCAAACCTGGGGCTTTGGGGTTCAAACTCTGGGCTTTGTGGCCCAAAACCAGGGCTCTGGGGTTCAAGCCCAAAAGATATCTCTTCGACCTCATAGTCCCCAGTGCCTTCTTGCTGAGAAATTTCCTCTTCCTCATTCTCACTCATGTTGCCTGCAGGATCAGAGAATTACAAAAAACCCAGATTGTGTGGGACCTGGAAGGTTACTGGGTCCCACCATTAATTGCCACAAACCTTTCCCTCCTCCTCAATCAGGGTCGCTGGCCCTTGGGCAAGTGCTGAAATTCCCACCTCCCCCTCAGCAAACCCAGGCCACCGGGTCCCGACCCCGCCTCCTCCAAGTCCCAGGTGTCCAAGCCCCCTGCTTTCTTCCCCTCCCACCCACTACAGCCCCTCTCCCGCTCCCAGGCACACTCCTCGGAGGGGCGCTCCCTCCCTCACCTTTGAGGGACCCTTCAGGGCTCCCCATTTCATCAGGACTTTGCATATCTCGGGGCTCGAGGCCCCACGGCGACGCCTCCCGTTCCATCCCCGCCGGCTCCCAGTGCGGCGGCGGGGGCGATGGTGGACGATCCTGCGACTCGGTCTGAGTGCCCCAAGACCCGAGCCCTCGCCGCCCGCCCGCTCAGCGCCGGCCAGGGGACCCGGCTGTCCAGCCCCGGCCCCTGAGGCCGGACGTCTTGACCCTGGGCCTCTCCGGCCCGCCGGGCCCCTCCCCTACCCGCGGCCCCGCCCCCACCCACAAGGTCTCAGCTTGCCCTGGGGTCCTCGCAGGCCCCCAAGCGTCGTGGCCTCGGAGGTGAGGGGCTTCACGACTCGCCTTGCTGCCCCCGGATACCGCTCCCCACCCGAGACCCCGTCGTCTGGCCTCCCAGCCCCCGGCTGGGCTGCGGCTGGCCGACCCCCTCCCCTCCGCACAGGAAGTGTCCGTCCGCGGCCAGTTTCCCCCGCCGGCTAGCTTCGCGGCCTCTCTAGGAGCGGCTGGAGGTGGAAACTCGTTGGCATTAACCCTGGGCAGGATGGCCCCGGCGTCGAGGTAGGGGGAAGACTGGGCGCCTTGGAGCCCGCGGGAGAGGCTGAGACAGTTTATGTGCCTATGTCGTAGGTCTCCGTCCGCCCGAGGGCCTATGTGTCCGTCTCCTGTGCCCTGCGTCCGTCAGCGCCTGTGGCCAAGGGCGAGGCAACAAGCGAGACCAAGGTCAGCGAGAAGGAGCGACGCTTCCCGGCGCCAGCGGGGGCGGTGTCTAGCTCCCCTCCCCTCCCGGGCCTTGGGGTCAGTTCTGGCCGCGCCTCGGGAACCTGGACAGACCTGCCCCCTACCCTCACCCCCGACTTAGGCTCATCGAGGCTCCTGAGTCCGGGACACCCCTCTTTGAACTCCACTCCCCCATACGGGCGCTCCCACCCTCACTTCTGGTCGACCCCCCCCGCACCTCGCTGCTTCTCCTAATCTCCACCCTTCCCCCGCTCTGGGAGGGCTAGGATCGTTGCCAAGGAAACAGCCCCGCCTCCAGTTTCCAGAGGCACCGCCCCTCCTCCCCAGGGAGCTCCGCGATTGGTTGGTGGAGCTCGTGCTCTCACCATCCCGCCTCTTCCCACCACACCAACTGCTAAGCGCTAAGGGTCGCCAGGGAACGCAAAGCCCCTTTCTGATTGGTTGCAGGGTTCGCAGGCCGGTTCCACCCCCTCCGTGCTCCAGAAGTGCCCCCGGGAGGAGTGCGAGGGAGGTCCTGGCGTCTCTCGTCTTCTCTGACCTGTACTTTCAGGGCTTTTCCCGCCCTCATTTACCTTTCATTAGATTTTATCTTTCTGAAGAATGAAAGACAGGGGTCTGAGGACAGACTCCCTTGGCTCCCCTCTCTCGCCTTTCCAGGAGTTCTCTTTTTCTCACAGGTTCCAGGTTCCCAAAGGGGCCAGTCCGGGGCAGAGGAGGTTGTTGGCGGGGGAGGGGGTAGGAAATCCTGCTGCAGAAAGAAGGTTGCTTCCATTTCGGTTACCCTGCTTCTCCCCTCCACCTGCTCCGAAGCCTGAGTTTAACTCAGTCCCTTGGAGCCTTAGTCCCTGGTTCCTGGATTTTCTCACAGGGAGGCAAGAAGCCTATGAGAATTCCTTCAGGTGAGGGTAATAGAATTCAGGAGGGGAAGTGGATAGAGAACCATCTGGCCTTTAAGGCAGTTAAGAATTTTCCACTCCTGTCTGACCTATCTGACTTGGATAGAGGCTTCTAGAGAAAGGGAACCTGAGAAACATAGGTGCAGCTTTGAATCAAAGGAAAAGTGACCCTGGAAAGACAACTGAATAGAATCCAATTCTTGACCTGTTTCTACCCTTGCTGCTAAAACTATTGTTCTTGACAACTAATGAACCAAATTCTCCCTTTATGAATGATGCAAGAACCATAGATTGTTCTCCTGTTGCCTACTCAGACAAAGGAAGGAAGGAAACTGGTTGGGAGGAAAGATGACATCTTCCATTCTCCCAAAAAGAGATGAGAAGGAGAATTTGGAGAATTGCAAATGGGCAAAGGCTGGAGAGAAGCAATCTCAGTTCTCAGTAGAGGCTTACAAACAATCACAGACAGACACCTTCCTACTAATAAAGCAGAAGTCCTTTTCTGCCCTCCAAAAGGGATCAGCTTCCAGCTCCATACCTCTCTCCCATCCCGATGTCTGTCCAAAAACCTTTGTGGAGAACGGCTCACCCAGCACTAGAGGGTCCGCAGGCAGAAGAGCCTACAAGTGCAGTGATTATGGGAAGAGTGGGACCTGGGGCACCTTCTGATCATTGCCGAAGTACACAAAGGACCTTCATGAGACACTTCTCTCTGACCTCCAACCTTCTTACCTGCCAGGAAATTCACACCAGAGAGCAGCCATCCCCTGCAAAGTGTATAGTGAGCCCTCCAGCCCCAGCTCTGACGTCTCCTGCCTGCACTCTTCATAGCACAGGCCTCAAGCCCCATGAGTAGCAGGAGTGGGGCCAGGGCTTCAGTCAGCTCTGGCACCAGTATTTCCACATGGAAATTCAGTCTCGTTAGCACATGACCGACTGCCAGGCAACCTCCTCCAGCACCTGTCCTCTCTCATCAGTGGGCCTTCGAGAGGCAGCCAGCCTCTGCCTGCCACCCATCCATAGCATTGACAGGCTAGTAGCACAGGGAAGCCTCTGATGAGGGTTCCAACTTGACCCTGAGTGTGTGTGTCCTGAGTTGGGCAACCACTTTATCCACAGAATCATCCCGTGGTGTGCAGCAGCACCGGGGCAGAGCCATTCAGTGGGCAGCCTCGGTTTATGGTGGCTTGGCCCACATTCAAGGTAGGATCTCGGTGTGAGAGGGGCTCCTCTGTGATCTGCTTCCTCCCCGCATGCAACGGACAAACCCTCTGAAAGGCCTTCTGGGGCTTCCCTGGTGGTGCAGTGGTTAGGAATCTGCCTGCCAATGCCGGGGGCATGGGTTCGAGCCCTGGTCCAGGAAGATCATGTGCTGAGGAGCAACTAAATCTGTGTGCCACAACTACTGCAGCCCAGGTGCCCTAGAGCCCATGTTCTGCAACGAGAAGCAATGAGAAGCCTGCACACCACAACGAAGAGTAGCCCCCACTTGCTGCAACTAGAGAAAGTCTCTGCATAGCAACAAAGCCCCAGTGCAGCCAAATATAAATAATAGTCAAAAAAAAAGAAAAAAAAACCTTAAAAAAAATAAGTAAAAGTCCTTCTGTCAGATGCTACAAGCGATGCCCTGGTATATTCAAGATTTAAGGTACCCAGGAAAAGACCAGTCATGGCACAGGCCCTTTTGGGAAGAACAAAGGAAATGGGAGTCTGTGTCTATGGCAAGGTCATCGGCTGGCCTGACACATTTAGAACACACCCCGAGACCAACCCCCACACTTGTAAAGCTAAGAGCAGCCAGAAAAATAAGTTTTTCTGTTCAGAGCAGTCGTCCTCTCAAACTTTAGCAGGCATAAGATTCCATTCCTGGAAATACTGATTCAACAGACTAGGGACAGAGCCCAGGGAGACAGCTGCTTTCTGAAAAGATACTGCATGTAATTCTGCAGCAGAAAGGCCTTACTTTGAAAAATACTGGTCTGGGGCAGATTTTAGCCTCTGAATCATAAATGTCTTTGCACATACTGTTCCTAGAAAGATACACATAAACATATATCAGCCCCCCCCCCACCACCCCGCCTGGACTTAGGGGGTCTTTGGAACTCAAATCAATACCCTTTACATGGCTTGGACACATTAGGGATAGGCCATGTGGATAGGGCTCAGGTTTTCACTGGTACAGACAAGCATTTCTCCTGATGCATCAAAGAAACCCTAGAAAAACCCTCTTCCTGGCTTAACTTGCTCTGCGGACTGAGCCTCAAAGATCTGTGGTAGATCCCTGGTGGTCCAGTGGTTAAGACTCTGCCTGCCAATTCAGAAGACTAGGTTCAATCCCTGGTCTGGGAAGGATCCACGTGCCTCGGATGCAACTAAGCCTGTGAGCCACAACTACTGAGCCTGCATGCTCTAGGGCCCATGGTCTGCAACAAGAGAAACTACTGAAATGAGAAGCCCATATACCACAGCTAGAGAGTAGCCCCCACTTGCTGCAACTAGAGAAAGCCTATGCACAGCAGCGAAGACCCAGTGTAGCCAATAATTAAAAAGGAGCCCTATCTTTGGCAGGGAAGAATCCATACCAAGGAGTGAGGAGCTAAGAAGGGGGCAAGACTGAGGCTTTAGGTGGTCCATGACACTCAAAAATTAAGTGGAGGAAAGTTGGGTCAGGAGGGCAGGAAGCAGAGGAGTTGGATTTGGTTTGGGGGCCCTAAGCAAGTCTTGAAAACTTCAAAGTACTCAACAGAAAGTAGTAATTACAATACTTTTAATTTGCAAGCTCAGGGCAGGGTCTAGATCTGGCTTTGAGGCTGAGCTGAGAACTGGTATTGCAGGCTGTGTGTTCCTCAGGCAGTGCTGAAGGGCAGGATGGCTTCTTTAGGGTATTAAAAGGTAGATGCTACTGCCAAGGTGTCTCTCCTCACTCCCACATCTCCCTTGTGACAGTTGGCAAATTCTCCAAGTGAACTTAAGGCTAAGAGAGGTCTTGGTGGAGCCAGTTAGGTTGGAATCAAGTCAGTTCATCAGTTTACCTAAACAGTGTCTTTCCCCAAAATTTTCAACCTCTTCCTTCAGAAGTTCCTTTAGGTTGACAAATCTGGTTTCTTCCTAAGTTAGGCCAGACACAGGGCTGAGCTGTCAGAAGGCAACCGAGGACATAAGCCCTTGCTAATCCTACTTGAGGTGAAAGGTTGTCCTGACCAGTGGCAGGAAAGTCTGTCTGTCCATGGCTGGCTGCTTCCATCACCTGGGCAACGCTGGACTCTGACCAAAGAAGTGAGTGGTAGATGAATAATGGAGTCACAGGGTGATGGAGGAGGGATTCTGTGCAGAGCTTGGGAATATAGACAAGCACAATTCCCTCTGGCTACTGACCCCAGATGTTCCTGTTCTGGTCCCCCTTTGCTGGTGATGGAGATCCTAGAGAGTGACGATGCAAACTTTGATTTTGTTGGCCCTGGAACTCTCCTCTCACACTGGTTTTTCCCTTGCCTTGTTGGCTTTGTCACTCATCCTGTACCTGGGCTTCACTCACACTGGGTTGCTCTGTTCCTATCTGGGAGATGCCTCCAGAACTCTGGCTGAGATGCTGGCAAGGAACTCAGGAGTGGTGTGGTAAAGACAGAAGGAAACCAAGAATCCTAGTGTCTCTCACCCTGTGTGAGATCTTGGGCAGGTTGCTCAGTCTTTCCCAGTCTGTGTCCCCAACTGCAAAAGGATGGAAAGCGTAAGATCTCTTTCAGTTCAAAAATGTGATGAGGGACTTCCCTGGTGGTCCAGTGGTTAAGACTCTGCACTTCCTATGCAAGGGGCACAGGTTTGATCCCTGCTCAGGGAATAAAGATCCTACATGCCATAGAGCAAAAGATTAAATGAAATAAAGCCATTAAAAAAAAATGTAATGAGGCCTTCCCAACTGAGCCTAAAGTGGCAAAGCCTAAGCCATAGGGCTCTCCCAGGGAGGCCCAAGAAGGGAACAAAGATCCAACATATCGCAGGGGCTGTTGGGTCCTTCTCCTTCAAAAATAGGAAGTGCAGGGCAGCTGAGGGGTGCCGAGGTGGAGACACCACTTGTTTGGGGCAACAGATTCAGTCCTGGAACTTCCCTGGTGGTCCATTGGTTAAGAATCCACCTTCCAATGGAGAGGATGCAGGTTTAATCCCTGGCCTGGGAACAAAGATCCTACATACCACAGGGCAACTAAACCTGCACCCTACAACTACTGAGCTTGTGTGCCACAACTAGACCCAATGCAGCCAAATAAATAAATATTGAAAAGATTCAGTCCTAACTGCCTCTTCCTGAAAATCTGTCCTCTCCAAGCAGATGCTTCCTTCCATACGCATTTATGAGGGTGAATTGAGTTGATGGACAAGACAGTCCTTTGTAAACCATAAAATGCAATACGCGCCAAGATCTAACATAAAAGCCCGCTTTTACTTCTCTCCTGCTGCCCTTTCACAAATGTGCTCTCTACCTGAATCCCTGATTCAAGAACAACTGAATGCCATAGACTACAGTTTGTAAACTCAAATGACTATAGGAAAGGGTATCCCTGGTGGTCCAGTGGCTAAGACTCAGTGCTCCCAGTGCAGTGGGCTCGGGTTCGATCCCTGGTTGGGGAACTAGATCCTGCATGCCGCAACTAAGACCAGCCAAATAAATAAAATAAATACATATTTTTATGTATTAAAAATACATTTTTAAAAAATGACTACAGGAGTCCAACAGGTCATGTAAATGAGCAGAAAATGCCAGATGGAGAGGGCCTGCTTTGCCAGAGACAGCCATGACAAGTGGCAGCTGACACTGGTCAGGAGGTGCTTAAGGAGCTGGCAGGTGGGCTGAACTGAAGAGCCTGGGCTCCATTCAAAGGGGCCTCTCAGCTCCTGTCAACTGTGGCTTTGTGGGAACTCAGGTCAAGTCGCCAAATCTTTGGATTTTTTTCAAGAGGCCAGAAACTTGGTTTTTTGTGTGAAATAGCCTGATTTTTACATCTTAACCAATAATTCATAACACTTAAAAATGCTGGCTGGTCTAAAAATACATGTATTGTAAAAGGCTGTTGGGAGACCAGATTCAGTACCTGGCCATCAGTTTTTAACTTCGGCAGTCAAGTCAGTGGATAAAACAAAATTCTCCTCTTATACCTAAGCTGAGAAACAGCCTTTCCCCATAGTGGAAGTCTAGTGGGGGTTCTTACCTCTGCCCTGACTCAGCAAAGGGGGCTCTAGAGTCTGGGACCATAGGGGACAAGGTCTCAGCAGATGAAACTGGTGAAGGCCTAAGATAAAGTGGTCCTCACCCCCCACCCCCAGGTTCAGCGCCCTCTGGGAATTTTGTGACCTCCCCGGAGTTGCCTGAGTTTGAGGCCCCTGAGGCCATCTTGGGCCTCAAACAATGTCTACATCTTCACCCTTGGCCTTGTCACCCATGAAGCCATCACCCACACTCCTGGAATATCTCTGGGTAATGCTGGAAGCCCACGGGGGGGTCCAGGTCCCCTCGGGCAGAGGCCAAGGACACAGGCAGCCCAGCGGCACCCCCGCCCCTGCGCACCCCCGCCCCTGGACGATGGACCCACTGGTGCTTGGCCATGGCTGACTTCTGGCCGAAGCACCTGCCACACTGAGGACAGGCGTAGGGGCGTTCGCCGCTGTGGGTGCGCCGGTGGGCGGCCATCTCCGAGCTCTGCCGGAAGCAGCGCCCGCAGTCTGGGCACGCGTAGGGCTTCTCGCCGGTGTGGGTGCGCACGTGGCGCCGGAGGTCGGAGGCGTGGGCGAAGGCGCGGCCACAGTCCGGGCAGGGGAAGGGGGTCTCCCCGCTGTGGACCCGCTGGTGCTGGTAGAGGGCGGAGCTCTGGCTGAAGCAGCGGCCGCAGTCGGCGCAGCGGTAGGGCTTCTCGCCCGTGTGGACCCGGAGGTGGGTGGTGAGAGCCGAGCGCTGCGTGAAGGCCCGGCCACAGTCCGGGCAGCGGTGGGGCCGTTCCCCACGGTGGATGGCCCGGTGTTTGCTCAGAGAGGACGCCTGGCTGAAGCCCTTGCCACAGTCCGGGCAGCCGAAGGGCTTCTCGCCCGTGTGGGTGTAGAGATGCTCCACCAGGGTGGAGCGCCAGGCGAAACTCTTCCCGCACACGTAGCAGCCATGCCGCCGATCGGCTCTGGGGACCGGGGGGTGGGCAGAGAGTGGCGGGCGACCCCGGCGAGGCACCTTCGGTGGCTGCTGGCAACCGTAAGGAAAGCCAGCAGAGAGGGGTTTGAGAGCCGTCAGCTCGGGAAGCTGAGCGTCCACAGAAAGGATCTTCCCCAGTGCCTCCCTCCCTCCTCTCTCTCCTTTTTCTGCCTGGTTTCTGGAACCTGCTGGGAGACAAGGGGAGAGCTCAGACCTCAACTTATCCTGGTCCTTGATGCTCACACTCACTACGGGGACAGAGAAGCCTCTTAGATACAGCTGCCTCTGGGACTCAGCTCGGTACAGGCCAGGGAAGTTAGAAGTTACACTTTACCCTCAGTCGCAGGGGACAGAAAGAAAAACTGTAGAGACAACAAGAGAAGGAAGGACAGGGGCAGGGTACATTCTGGGGGCTGGGGAAATGGGGGTCTGGGGGACGACAATTAAGCTAGATCACAGAGCATGAGTGGATGTAAGTATGCAGCCAGCAGCAGGAACAGCACAGAGAGGCATGAAGGGGGCGGGCACTGCCAAGTTCACAGGGGCTGGGCACAAGTGCAACAGGAGGACAGGATGAACCAGAGGAACAAAACAGTACCAGCCAAGAGAAAGGAGGCTGCGACAAAAGTATAACAAAAACAAAGTGAACACAGGAGGGGGTGAACGAGCTAGAGAACAGGCAAACAGCAGGTGGGGTGATGTGGCGCTCAGAGGAACTTAGAGACCAGCTAGAGGTCAGGGGCTCAGGTTCCGAGGAGCTGGGGAGTAGAGAGGCAGGGATGCCTGGGTCACACTCTCGGGCCCTTTCTAGGCTGAATCGAGAAGCTAGGCAGGGATCAGGCATAATAATAACCTTAGCTGGGAAAGCAATTCAGGCAGGAAACTGATGAGCACGTAAGGAGTTGGCAGAGGGTAACATGATGGGTAGGACCCAGAGGAAGTCCCCAGGGGACAAAGTCCCCACTGCTTCACCTGTGTCTGCTTCTGTAAGACACTCTCCCATCTCAGGCGGCCCGGCATCTGGACCCCACAGTTCTGCCTCTTCCTCCACCCAGGAGATGAGGGCTGGCTTGGTGCCTCGGAAGCCTGGAGGGAAGGGGGAGAGAACGCAAAGCCCACGCTGCGGGGGAGGCCGCCGCCCACGGTCCCGGCTTCCTGGGGCCTCCCACTCCACGTGCAGGATCCATAGGCTGGGCGGGGTGGACTGGGTTGTGAGCAAAGGCGAGCAGGTGGGGCCTCACCGAGCGCGCCCAGGTGGCCATAGGTCTCCCGCATCACGTCCCGGTACAGGGCCCTCTGCGCGGGCTGCAGATACCCCCACTCCTCCTGGGAGAAGTACACGGCCACGTCCGCGAAGCTCACGGGCTCGGATGTCCCCCTCTGGGGCCCGACCTCGTTAGGTTCCCGCGCGGGGAGCGGGGCCGGGGGCGGCGCCATCGTAAATGCCACCCTGGCGGCGGGCCGGCGCCACCCCTACCCGCCGGGGTCCGCGGAGCCTCGGAGATCCAGAACGCTCCCCGGCCGGGGTCAAGAGTCGGGGCGCGGTCGGGAGGCCGGGAGAGCAGGAACGGCCCCTCGAGGGTCCACGGGGGTGGCTGAACACTGAGGGCAGGTGGCTGAAGGTGCTCTCCTAAGAGATGGCGGCCACGCGGCCCCACGCATTTCGCTCCCGCGCCATCGTGCCCGGATGACGCCACCCGGCTGTCTCCAGGTGGCTTTGTCTTCGAGCCCTCAGCCAACATGGCCGCGGCGGCTACAGGCGCCCGGGAAGGCGCCGCCACCGGCCCGGGCGGGGTTGCGGGGGGTGGGGGGGCGGTGTTCTCCAGAACGCGGCGCCGGGCCTCGGAGGCTCGGCGGCCGGGCTTCCCCGCCGGGTCCCCGCGCCCGCCGAGCTGGAGGTCTCGCCGCGGCCCGGTTCAGGCTTGGAGCAGCGACCTCCAGCCCCGACCCTAGACCCGCTCCGCGCGGTGATTTCAGACGTTAGGTTTCGTGGCTGGCCCATCGCTGGGTGACCGCACGCTTCCCCCAGTGTTGAGGGTAAAAGAATGGAGCGGGTGAAAGAAACTTGATCGAGCTATTGAAATTCTGGGAACTTAAGTTTCAGGAGATCGTGCTGGCATCCGGAGGAGGGTAGGATGAGGTCTGAGAAAGGTCGGAAGGACCCCCTTTCTGTAAGCTTACCCCCTCCCCACATACCCTTCAGGACGCCTCCCGAACATCCATTTAGCTTTAGCTCAAGGCGAGTTCCTTGAATTCCTGGTCCCAGAGCCACTTGCCACCGTGCCCTGGGATGGATGGCCCATGAACACCTCGGATTTTGCAGGCTCGAGCTGAACTCATCCTTTTTTTCCCTCTGCCTGCCGCCCCTGGGGTCTTGTCTTAGCAAATGGCACCAACTCTCTTCATCATTTTTACCTCCAAGCACTTTCTCTCACTGGACACATTTATTGACTGCCTACTCAGTGCTTCCCACACGCCTTCATAAATATACCCTGCCCTAAGAAGCCTTGATATTTTTCCTTTGGCCAGACAAATCAATCACTGCATTTTACACACTTCATGGACATGTGCTTCGCATTTGCTGGTCTGCGGGCTACTCTGGAGCTTTGGTCTGTTTGCCTCCTTCCTTTCCAAAGGCTTCCCTGAGACCTTCGCAGGCTCCTTGTATCTAGTGGCTGCTTCTCCCCAGGGAAGCTGGGCAAGTAAAGAACTGATCTCTGAACTTCCCTGGTGACCCAGTGGCTAAGACTCTGCACTTCCAGTGCAGGGGGACCCAGTTCCATCCCTGATAAGAGAACTAGATCCTACAGGCTGCAACTAAATTTGCATGCCACAACTAAAGATCCCGCTTGCTACCATGAAGATCAAAGATCCTGCATGCTGCAATTTAAGACTCAGCACAGCCAAATAATAATCATCATCATCATCTCAACAGAAGAAAAGGGGAAGACATAAACTTGGGAGGGGTCAGCCTGGCCAAGGAGAGAGGCTTGTTGGAGGGTGGCTAGTAGAGAACAAGGACTAAGGGCACAGAGTTGCCTAGGGACCCTAGTCCTCCTCACCTCTCAGGCCCCCTGAAAGACAAAAAAGACAATAGAAAATTTCCATTAAGAGGGAAGGCTTTTGGTCACCTGTCAGTGCCCATCCCCATCACACACAGACCTGGAAGAGAGCCCTGGGTAGTGCTGGAAACTTGCAGGGGGGTCTGGACCCTCCTGGAGAAGAACCTAGGGCAGAGTCTGCTCCCCTAGATGGCCCTTAGGGTCCATGGCACCAGGCTGGTGGGTCTACTAGTGGCCTCTGGCTGCAGCACCTTCCACTGTGGGGACACTAGTGAGTCAGCAAATAGCTTGAGAAGTATGGCACTAGGTGAAGGGTCCTCTCCAGAATGCACTGGGCCCGGACTCCCCTGGTGGTCCAGTGGTTGGGACTCCATGCTTCCACTACAGGGGATCCGGGTTCAATCTAGATCCCACATGCTGCAACGAAGAGTTCACGTGCCACAACTGGCGCGGCCAAATAAAATAAATATAAAAAAAAAAACAAAAACAAAGAGTGCACTGGGCCAAGTTGAAGGTACAGGTAAAGCATGATTGCATTCCAGATGGGGATGAAGGTAAATCCTCAGTGCCAGGTGTTGAAGCTGGGCACAGGCTGAGGGCCTGGGAAAACCCCAACTACAGGAAGCCTTGGCCACAGGCTCAAAGACCACATCAGTGTCTCTGACTCCAGGGCCTCATGACAACTCCCAGATAGACTCCTGCTGACCCCTTCCAAATGTATCACTTTTCTGAATGAGTGCTGGGAAACAGATTCAAAACTTACATTTCCCCCTGTGAACTCTCCAAGGCCTACTTATGTTCAGGCTGATAGAATCAAACTTCACGAAGACAGAAGCATTCAGTGGGTACCCAGGCCCTGGAAGCCCCCTTCTAGACTGTGTTGGCCAGTTGAGGGCTTGCAGGTCAGGGACATTCCCACCCACTCCAGGGTCAACAGAGGAGATACTCTCAACCAGAGGAGCAGCTGTTATAGGGACCAGGGACGTGAGAGACAAATAAACTGCCTCCATCCTAAACTTTTATTTTTTGGCCATGCTGTGGGACATGCCTTGGGAGCATGAAATCTTAACCACGGAACTGCCAGGGAAGTCTCAAACTGCCTCCCTTCTAAACTTGAATTCACACATGGCCACTGACCTTTGGATGATTCATAAAGTATGACCTAATCATGGGACCACTTGGATGCCTCAGAGCTAATTAAGTGAGAAAGAGAAGGTCAAGATTGCAATTTCCAGTGGGTGTCATAAATTCAGATCAACAAAAACTAGTAATGTCAGCGGTAAAGAACATGCAGATGGTGTTTCTTACTCAACAAACGTTTTTCCCTTCCAGCTGGAACTGGGACATCGCTTCTACTTTTCATCTTTCTGGCTTTCTTTCAGACTTCCTACTCATGGGAATCCTGAGCATCTGTACCCCACAGCTGGGTCTCCTGCTCCACCCATTTCATGAGGGCTGGTTTGGGGTCTGGCAAAATTGGGGATCCCTGGTGGCTCAGATAGTAAAGAATCTGCCAGAAATAAGGTGGGATATGAGAGTTCAATCTCTGGGTCAAGAAGATGCCCTGGAGAAGGGAGTGGTAACCCATTCTGGTATTCTTGCCTGGAGAATTCCATGGACAGAGGAGCCTTGGTGGGCTACAGTCCATGGGGTCACAACAGAGTCGGACACAATTGAGTGACTAACACTTTCACTTTTCACAAAACTGGGCAGAATGCTAATCATTCAATAAACATTTCTTAAGACTACCTATGTGGACTTCCCTGGTGGTCCAGTGGTTAAGAATCCACCTTGCAATGCAGGGGACTCAGGTTTAATCGTTGGTTGGAGAACTAAAGCCCCACAGCCTTGAAGCAGCTGAGCCCCCTGAGTCACAACCACTGAGCCTGTGAGCTACAACTGGAGTCCATGTGATCCCTTTGCCAAAACTAAGACCCAGAGCACCCAAATAAAATAAACATTTAAAAGAGAGAGCGAGAGAGTGCACTGGGCCAAGTTGTAGGTAAAGGCAAACCATGATTGCACTCAATGGCATGGGGATGAAGGTGCAGCCTGAGGGCACCTTTGCATTCATTTAATGAAAATATATTGGGCACCTCGGGCTTCCACGGTGGCTCAGACAGTAAAGAATACGCCTGCAAAGTGGGAGACCTGGGTTCAATCCCTGGTTTGGGAAGATCCCCTGGAGGAGGGCACAGCACGTTGGTCCAGTATTCTTGCCTGGAAAATCTCCATGGACAGAGGAGCCTGTCAGGCTACAGTCTATGAGGTCACAAAAAGTCAGACACGACTGAGCGACTAAGCACACAGCACACGGGCACCTCATATATGCCAGGGATTGTTCTAGATGTTTTAAGAGAGATTCCAGATAGGAGCTTTGCTGGCAAAGGTGCAGACAGGACTTCTGGGCAGATTGTGCTCAGGGTTAAAGATGGACACAGAGCCGCAGTTTGGAGACTTCCAGTACAGGCCAGAAGAGCTCCAGAAGAAATTTCTTTACCCTCTTTCTTTCCTTCTTCTTCTTTTATAAATTTTTTGGGAGGATAGTTGATTGACAGTGTTGTGTTAGTTTCAGGTGTACGGCAAAGTGAATCAGTCACATATACATTGATTCTTTTTTAGATTATTTTCTCATATAGATCATTAGAGTATTGAGTAGAGTTCCCTATGCTCTATAGTAGGTCCCTATTGGTTATCTATTTTATTTATTTTTTAATTTTTATTTCTGTATTGGTTGTGTTGCATCTTTGTTGCTGTGAGGGCTTTTCCCAGTTTCCGTGAGTGGTGGTTACTCTAGTTGCAGTTCCAGGGTATCTCAGTGTGGTGGCCTCTCCTTGCAGAGAACAAGCTCTAGAGCACGCAGGCTTCAGTAGGTGTGACACCTGCGCTTACTTGCTCTTGGCACGTGGGATCTCCCCAGACCAGGACTGAACTCATGTCTCCTGCAATGGCAGGCAGATTCTTTACCACTGAGCCACCAGGGAAGCTCTAGTTATCTATTTAATATATAGCAGTGTGTATGTGTCCCAATTCATCCCTCTCCCAAGAAACTTCTTGAAGATGGCAGTGAAGGGTGTGAGAGTTGGAGGGTAGTGTGTAACAGAGCAGAATAGCAAGAACAAAGACTCATTAAGCTAGAAGCATGTCCAAAGAACGAAGATTCTACTTGGCAGGAGCCAATGAGATGGCGTGCAGGTAGAGAAAGAAGAAGAGGTTAGAGTGCTATGGGCCTTGAAGGCCGGTACAGGTTCTCTAGTTTCTGCACAAGTCTTGGGGAGCCAGCGCTGGTATCTGACAGTGGAGGGTAAGTCATTAATTTCAGTCAGGCTGATCTGGCGAGGATACCGGGAACCAATTATCATGAGGCAGATGCGGGACGCTGGGCGTCACCGTACACGCCCAGGTGGAGGTTTTTCACCGCAGACACCCCACTCCTCGGGGAAGAAATATAGGGCCACTTTCACGATGCCCACGGCCTTCTCCCACCTTCTTCCCGCCGTTCTTCACCGACACCGCTGGGAGCCCAGATCGGGAGCCGGGGGTGGAGTCCTACGGCCACCCACACTTCTCCCGGGAGAGACTCTAGCGACTCGGCCTCCGGTGCAGGGCGGGGGTGCGTCCCTCCGGGCCCAGGCGACCGGAAGTAGCTTGTAGTGGGGCCCCTCTAGGACGGCGGGAAACGGCCTGTTAACCGAACTCCTTGTTCCGTGGGCCGAGAAAAAGGCGCCCTCAGAAGAGGCCGTGGCACTCTACCGTCCATGTTAGAGAAAGGCTTTGATGATCTGGTTTATTCCCCCCTCGAGTTGTCTTCTCTTGCTGTTCTGCCGGTGGCCTTGCAAGGGCCTCTTGCCCATAGTTAAGATGGCCGCAGCTGCTTCGGCGTCCGCGCTCAGATCTGGCGGGTGAAAGGTGAGGCGGCTGCGCGGGCGCGCGGCGGAGAGGGACACTGGAGAGTGGCCACAGGGCCAGGAATCAGGGGCGGTCCGAGCAAACGTACTCTTCTCAATCCCCGAAAGAAGGCCCGTCCAGTGACCTGGTGTTTTAAAAAAGTTTTTTTTAGCGAACTAATTCATTTCTCAGATTTTTATTTTTCTTTTAGAAGGTTACACAAGAATATTCAGTGAATGTCCTCGGCCTCAGTCCCCACCATACCTCTACTAACGGTTTCTTAAATATTCCTACAGTGATTGTCTACGCCCTACAGAGATATCTATCATCATTTTCACGCATTTACTGGATCTTACTGAGGACACTGGGACGCATGCTTCTCAGTGCCTTAGAGTTCAGGCATTTTACAGAAGAGGAAACTGAAGCCCAGTTAAGACCCAAAGTCAGGCAGCCCGTTAGTGACTCTGTGTCTTCAGACTCCTAATACATCCAGCCTTTCCTCCTGGTTCTGCCTCCTTCAGACGTGTTCCAGAAATGCAACATTAACGCTTCGAATTTACGGGCCCCTGCTGACATTGTGGAATGAACTGAATTCTCAAGTTATTAAGTCAGGATTGAAGTAAAAAAAAGTTAGATGGAAAAAAGTTTTAAGCTGTGAGATGAATTAGGGGATGACAGGACTCATTTGCTTTCAATGCTCCATTTCTGTGTGCTTCCAATTCCAAGCTCTCCTAACAGAACAGTGGCCAATTATACAAGAACTGCAGTTGGTTCTGTGCTGTGACTAAGATCAATGATATTAGCTTACCTTGATCAATCACTTACTATTAATACATGCCAGACTCTGTTCTAAGTGCATCTGCCGGATTAACTCATTTAATCCCTAAGAACACTTCAGAGATAAATACCCTTCTGGATCAGTAGACCAACGCCAAGGGGAATGACCTTACCCCAGGCCACACAGCTAGTGAGGGTTCTGACTCCAGAACCCATGACACGATGGGTTACTGAAGACACAATCTCAGCAACCAGAGAGAGGTGGGGTTTTAGGCCAGGTTACAAAGAAGCAGTTGGATCTGGGGTAGGGCAAGAATCAGGGACCTGGAAGTCAGAAAAAGTGCTTCAGGTCACCTATGCCATTCCACTGTTGTTCTGTAGTCACCAAGTCATGTCTGATTCTTTGCAACGCCAGGCACCTTAGCACACCAGGCTCCTCTATCCATGGGATTTCCCAGGCAAGAATAATGGAGTGGGTATACGATTCCATTCTGTTGTATTAAGTGTAGAGAGAAGAAATTAAAATGATGGGCTCTAAATACTTTTTTATTTAGACATCCTGGAATTCAAAGTCAAGTGGGCCTTAGGAAGCATCACTACGAACAAAGCTAGTGGAGGTGATGGAATTCCAGTTGAGCTATTTCAAAGCCTAAAAGATGATGCTGTGAAAGTGCTGCCCTCAATATGCTAGCAAATTTGGAAGACTCAGCAGTGGCCACAGGACTGGAAAAGATCAGTTTTCATTCCAATCCCAAAGAAAGGCAATGACAAAGAATGTTCAAACGACTGCACAACTGCACTCATCTCACACGCTAGCAAAGTAATGTTCAAAATCCTCCAAGCTAGGCTTCAACAGTACGTGAACCATCAACATCCAGATGTTTAAGCTGCATTTAAAAAAGGCAGAGGAACCAGAGATCAAATTTCCAACATCTCTTGGATCATAGAAAAAGCAAGAGTTCCAGAAAAATATCTATTTCTGCTTTGTTGACTATGCCAAAGCCTTTGACTGTGTGGATCACACAAACTGTGAAAAATTCTTAGAGATGGGAATACCAGACCACCTGACCTGCCTCCTGAGAAATCTGTATGCAGGTCAAGAAGCAACAGTTAGAACTGGACATGGAACAGACTGGTTCCAAATTGGGAAAGGAGTACATCAAGGCTGTATATTGTCACCCTGCTTATTTAACTTATATGCAGAGTACATCATGAGAAACGCTGGGCTGGATGAAGCACAAACTGGAATCAAGATTGCTGGGAGAAATATCAATAACCTCAGATATGCAGATGACACCACCCTCATGGCAGAAGGTGAAGAAGAACTAAAGAGATTCTTGATGAAAGTGAAAGAGGAGAGTGAAAAAATTGGCTTAAAACTCAACACTCAGAAAACTAAGATCATGGCATCTGATGGTCCCACCACTTCATGGCAAATAGATAGGGAAATAGTGGAAACAGTGAGACTTTATTTTTTGGGGCTCCAAAATCACTGCAGATGGTGACTGCAGCCATGAAATTAAAAGATGCTTGCTCCTTAGAAGAAAAGCTATGACCAAACTAGACAGCATATTAACAAGCAGAGACATTGCTTGGCCAACAAAGGTCCATCTAGTCAAAGCTACAGTAATCATGCATGGATGTGAGAGTTGGACCGTAAAGAAAGCTGAGTGCCGAAGAATTGATGCTTTTGAACTGTGGTGTTGGAGAAGACTCTTGAGTGTCACTTGGACTGTAAGGAGATCCAACCAGTCCATCCTAAAGGAAATCAGTCCTGAATATTCATTGGAAGGACTAATGCTGAAGCTGAAACTCCAATACTTTGGCCACCTGATGTGAAGAACTGACTCATTGGAAAAGACCCTGATGCTGGGAAAGATTGAAGGCGGGAGGAGAAGGGGCCAACAGAGGATGAGATGGTTGGATGGCATCACTGACTCCATGGGCATGAGTTTAAATAAACTCTGGGAGTTGGTGATGGACAGGGAAGCCTGGTGTGCTACAAAAGAGTCAGACACGACTGAGTGACTGAATTGAACTGAAATATTTTTTAATTAATTTATTTTTTAATTGAAGGGTAATTGCTTTACAGAATTTTGTAGTTTTCTGTCAAACATCAACACGGACCCTAAATATTAAAAGTATGTAATAGAAAAAGTGAAAGTTGCTCAGTTGTGTCTGACTGTTTTCAGCCTCGTGGACTGTGTAGTCCATGGAATTCTCCAGGCCAGGATATTGGAGTGGGTTGCCATTTCCTCCTCCAGGGGATCTCCCCAACCCAGGGATCGAACCCAGGTCTCCCTCATCACAGGCAGATTCTTTACCAGCTGAGCCACAAGAGAAGCCCAAGAATACTGGAGTGGGTAGCCTAGCCCTTCTCCAGGGGATCTTCCTGACCCAGGAATCGAACCAGGGTTTCCTCCATTGCAGGTGGATTCTGTACCAAAAGTACATAATAGGGTTATGTTTAGGGGTCAAGTCATGGGAAATGAGTATGTTGTTTGAGTGCTTGGGAGTTGTGGTACATGTTAAATGCCTAGTAGATATCTGTTAACTGGATAAACAAGAAAGAGTAGACAGCACTTGCTCTGTGCCAAGTGCTGACCTGGGCAGTTCTGCTCGACACATTATGCCTGGTTCTGCCCCCTCCTTTTTGGTGGCTCCTCCTCTTTTCAGTTCTCCCCCTGCCCCCCATGACTCACCCCATCCAGTACTGGTCACCCCTGGACCTTCACATCCTCCCCCGGTGCTTGGGCTCCCTTGTTGCAGCTCTCCACGCTTGAAACCTCTGGGACTTACTTGTTCACAGCTCATGTTGGTCAGTTCACTGAAGCATGCGGGTTCTATGACAGAAATCTCTCAGGAATACCTTTCTTTCCAGCTCCAAGGTCAGCAGACAAGGGCAACTACAAAAAAAAAAAAAGTCTTGCTTTCTAGCTTGGTCCCGCTACTAATTGCTTCTACCTGGGAGCAGATGCCCAGCAGATTTCTCATGCCTCATGCCCAGGCTCCTCTCATGGGTCACACTCCACACTGTTTGACAAAGACATATATATATATATATATGTAAATTTGGCTGTGCCACAGGGCATGTGGGATCTTAGTTCCCTGACTGGGGATCAATCCCTCAGCCCCTGCATTGGAAAGTTGGCGTCTTAACCACTGGACCACCAGGGAAGTCCAGACAAAGACATTTTCTGACAGTTTCTGACAGCAGGAGCTCTGCTTCTACTCAGGGACTTTCTATGGCTCCTCAGTGCCTACAGGGTGAGCCTCAAGATCCCCAACTAGGATCTGTGATCCTCCCAGATAGGTCCCGCTTCTCGATTGCATCTGGTATCCATTATTCTTTACTTTCAGTCTTTATGCTTCAATCAAGTGGAGCTGCTGCTCATTCCCTATACATGCCCATCCTGGTTGAAATCTTTCTCATCCTTCAAGGACAGTTGGAAATACCTCCTCTAGGAAGACTTCCTTGATCCAGAAGACCTGCTCATGTCTCCTCTTGGAGACATGGTCCTGCTCACATACTATTTTGTGTTGTGTTTGAATAACAATGACCTGCCTCTTGAGAAACCTGTATGCAGGGCAGGAAGCAACAGTTAGAACTGGACATGGAACAACAGACTGATTCCAAATAGGAAAAGGAGTATGTCAAGCTGTATATTGTCACCCTGCTTGTTTAACTTATATGCAGAGTACATCATGAGAAACTCGGGGCTGGAAGAAGCACACGCTGGAATCAAGATTGCCGGGAGAAATATCAATAACCTCAGATATGCATATGGCACCACCCTTATGGCAGAAAGTGAAAAGGAACTAAAAAGCCCTTTGATGAAAGTGAAAGAGAGTGAAAAAGTTGGCTTAAAGCTCAACATTCAGAAAACTAAGATCATGGCATCTGGTCCCATCACTTCATGGGAGATAGATGGGGAAACAGTGGAAACAGTGTCAAACTTTATTTTTTGGGGCTCCAAAATCACTGTAGATGGTGATTGCAGCCATGAAATTAAAAGACGCTTACTCCTTGGAAGGAAAGATATGACCAACCTAGGTAGCGTATTAAAAAACAGAGACATTACTTTGCCCCAACAAAGGTCCGTCTGGTCAAGGCTATGGTTTTTCCAGTGGTCATATATGGATGTGAGAGTTGGACTGTGAAGAAACTGAGCACCAAAAAATTGATGCTTTTGAACTGTGGTGTTGGAGAAGACTCTTGGGAGTCCCTTAGATTGCAGGGAAATCCAACCAGTCCATCCTAAAGGAGATCAGTCCTAGATGTTCATTGGAAGGACTGATGCTGAAGCTGAAACTCTAATACTTTGGCCACCTCATGCGAAGAGTTGACTCATTGGAAAAGACTCTGATGCTGGGAGGGATTGGGGGCAGGAGGAGAAGGGGACGACAGGATGAGATGGCTGGATGGCATCACCGACTCTGTGGACATAAGTTTGAGTAAACTCCGGGAGTTGGTGATGGACAGGGAGGCCTGGTGTGCTATGATTCATGGGGTCGCAAAGAGTTGGACACAACTGAGCAACTGAACTGAACTGAATAACAATAACCAATGTTTGTTAAACTCTAATGTACAAGGCATCATCCTGTATTATTTAACCATTGCATCAGTCTTATGAGATAGATGCTATTATTATCCAGGTTTTATAGATGAAGAAAGTAAGGCATAGAGAGGTGACTTGGAGCAAGAAGTGACTTGCCCAAGTTCACAGTTATAAAGCAACTGAGTCAGGATCTGAAGGCAGACAGTCTGACTCCAGGGCCCATGCTTCTAACCTCCACTCCACACTGTGTCCATCTTTTATCCTTTTTAGGAAATAAGCCTCCATTGCTACTTCCTCTGCCTGAAAAATCTCACTACAACCATTTCTTAAGTAATGCTATGGGAAGCACAACCACTCCTTTTCTTCCACGTTGCATTTCCTGGCATATCACCAACCAGGATGGTGGTGCCTCTGGACTCCTCCATTAGAGCCCCAATCAATCTTTTGAATGTTGGACCTGAGTCATTGTGTCCCTGGAGCCCTGCACAAAATCCCAGAGAGGCTTCAGATGGTTGCTGAATGAGGGAAATTAGTCTTCCTCATCGTGGGATTCCTTTATCACCTGGCAGTGTCTCCAACAGAAGTCATTCAATATGGTCACTGAATGTTGACTTTTTTTTCTCTTTTAAGACCTTCTTCTTTATTTAGGTCAATTTTAAAGTCTTTATTGAATTTGTTACAAAATTGCTTCTGTTTTATGTTTTGGATTTTTGGCTACAAGGCACATGGGATTTTAGTTCCCCCACCAGGAATTGAACCTGAGTACCCTGCATTGGAAGGCAAAGTCTTAACCACTGAACCACCAGGGAAGTCCCTTGACTGCCTTTTCTCAGTGAAAGGTCTCTGGCCATTGTGGGGTTCTCACTTTCCTGCTGAGGCTGCCTGACAGGCAAGGCTGGCTCCCTCGCTTCACTCTTACCTGAGCCCCTGATCTATGTTCTGCCCAGATCTGACTGCTCATAGGAAGTGGTAGAAATATGTGGGCAGTGCCAGTTTCCAGCTTTGCTGCCTTGTAGCAGTGAAACTTGGAGCCCCAGTTGACTCACCTGGAAACACAGCTACTGATACCCATCCCTGCCTCCGTAGCAGACTTCTTTTCATGATCTGAAGTGGAAAATATCAATAGTCATTTTCACTCTTTCAACAAATGTTTATTTGTTTATTGCACATTTACTCTGCCACACTTATTATCTTGTTACAATGTCAGTCTTCACAGTAACCCTTTGAGGTAGATATTATTGATCTCACTTTACAGATGAGGGAGCTGAGGCTCAGGGAGGGTGGGTGACTTACCAGCTGTGCCTTGAGAGCAAGCTACAGAGATGAGGTCTGCATCTGGTGCTTCTGTACATTTTCCACCCACTTCACTGCCTGGGCCTCCTATTGGTTCAGTTACCTAGGGCTTGACCAGACCCTCCATCTGAGGCCTCCTCCTCAGCCTTAGTCCCCCTCGGCATTTACCTCTGCTGCAGATAAGCAGGGGGGATTTCTGTAGACAGTTCTGATCTTAGTCGCACCTGCCACTGAGATAACACTTTGAGAAAAGTCCAGCATCTCACTCTCTTCATTTTCTTTTCTTTTTTTTTTTTTTTAGAAAGATCGGGGGAGAGGGGTGTCGAGTTTAATCTATTTGAATCTTTACAGGCACTTCTCTTTTTACAAGCTTGGAAAGTTGAGGGATCCTTGAGGAAAGTCCAAGGGATGAACTGTGGGTCCCAAAGCCCTGACTCAGGAGCCTCCCTCGGGACCCAGTGAGTCCTCAGCGCCGAGGTCAGGCTCAAACCCTGCTAGCGGAAGCTCACCCGCACTCCTCGAAGATGTCTGGGTAGTGCCGGAATAGCACCGGAGGGTCCCGGTCACCTCGGACCGGGGCCCGAGGCACAGCCCGGATCCCGGGCCTCCGGCCCCGCCGCCCCCCAGAGCAGGAGCGGTGGATCCACTGGTGGGCTTCCACGGCGAACTTCCTCTTGAAGCGCATGCCACACTCGGGGCAGGGGAACGGCCGCTCACCCGAGTGCATGCGCCGGTGGCTGACCAGCAGCGAGGGGTAGGTGAAGCGCCGGCCACAGTCTGCACACACGTGGCGCCGCTGGCTGGCCTGCGCATCCGCACTCGGTAGGGGGGCCGGGGGCTGAGGACCCGCACCCTGGTCCCAGGCAGCTTGTTTGGGTGGCTGTGCTCTGGCCGAGGTTTTGCTGACGGTCGTGCCAGGGTTGTGTTTAACCAGCTCCTCAGGCCTCTCCTTCCCAGGAGCCTTTCTCGGTGCTTTGGCTCCTAGTCCTGCTTCAGGCTCCTCTTCCCTTTTGTTGGGGGTAGCTCCTAGGAAACAGGAATCAAGTTCCTTTTTAAAACACATTTGCTTATATTGGCTCAGGTTATAGGATGCTTTTCCTCAGGGAAGTGCCAGAAAGGTACTACCCGTGAGTAACACACAGGCTTTGAAAAACCATAAGCAGGGTTCAAATCTCTTAGGTGGGCCTTGGTTCCTCATGTGTCAAATGGGAATCATAATGCTTTCTTTACTTCACAGAGTTGTTGGGAGGATTAACTGAGTAGAAGCATCACTTAGTAAATGCTTAATAAGCAGTGGCTATTATTTTTATGGTTTCTCAATTTTTTTTTTGGTAGGGTTAAGACATTTACAGAGGAAGAAAGACATTTGCTGGTGAGCATTCTGGTGAGGGGCAGTGGGGAGTGAAGAGCCGAGTTATCAACTACTGGGTATTTTCTCTTGTACCACTTTGCCTTGCTTGAGGAATGTAAAAGGCAGACCTGAAGCTGTTTTCATTCTTTTTTTTTTTTTTCATTCTTGTACGCTAAGTTGCTTCGGTTGTGTCCAACTCTGAGACACCATGGTCTGTAGCCCACCAGGCTCCTCTGTCCATGGGATTCTCCAGGCAAGAATACTGGAGTGGGTGACCATTTCCTCCTCCAAGGGATCTTCCCCACCCAGGGATCCAACCCCTCTCTCTTGTGTCTCCTGCATTGGTAGGCAGGTTCTTTACCTCTTACGGAGTTTTAGTTGTTCCTGAAAATGAGAGAATGAGCAGCGTTTCTAGGAGAGGGAGTCTGGGCTCCTGATTCTCATTCTGGTCTCAAGTTGTCCCAAGTTCTGAAAACTTTGTATCAGGTCTGCCTTTTTTCCTTAGCTAGTATCCAACATCGGTTGGCTCTTTCATTCCTTTAGGGGTGCCGGAGGTGGGGATCTGAAAGGAAACACTGCTAGATGGGAAGCTCTGGAACGCCAGGCAGGGAAGACCTGGGACCATCCCTCACCTCTCAGAGCTCCTCCCAGGCTTTCCCCCTCCTCAGGATCCTGGGCGGCGGGGCTCCAAGCCTCACTCTCCTGTTCCATCCAAGAGATGAGGGCTGGTTTGGGGCCTGGGAATCCTGGGAGAGAACAGGGATCACGGTGCTGGCCTGAGAGGCTGCCCTGGGAAGACGGCGCCCCCCGCGTCAGGGTGAGGGCATCTCCTCAAAGTTTAGGCTCAATCTGGACTGGGTCTGCAGTGCGCCTTCCAGAAGGAAGCGGCTGCGGGGTGGAAGGACTCCCGAGGGGGTACCTGAAGCACTAGGGATGGGAGGTGGCTGGTGCTGTTGGTGGGATAGGGCGGGATTAAGGCTTACAATCCTCTGGGTCCTTATTTGATCTCCCCTTTGAACCCCAATGAAGCAGGAGGGGGGCTCTGACCCGGGGCCTCACCGAGCGCGCCCAGGTGGCCGTAGGTCTCCCGCATCACGTCCCGGTACAGGGCTCTCTGCGCGGGCAGCAGACACCCCCACTCCTCCGGGGAGAAGTACACGGCCACGTCCGCGAACCTCACGGCCAAGGGCTTCTTGCAACCGGGCCCTGTCTCCCCCGGTCTCAGCACCAGGAGCGGGGCCGGGGGCGGCGCCATGGGGCCTCCCAGCCCCGAGCAGCGGCCGCCTGGTCCCCGCGCCCGGCCTCAGCTCTCGTCGTCCACAAGAAGGGCTCCCGAGCCCGAGGCCCCGCCCAGCCTCGGCTTCCGTACGCAGCCAAGGGAACCGAAGTAGCAGGGCTGGGATTCGGGATTCTGACGGGGACAAATAGACTTCCTCGGTATTTATTCACTTCATGGCAGCTTGGACACAGACACCAGAGTTAAGGGACCCGGAAGGTGCCTCCAGAAAATATGGCGACACCGTGGCTTCAATTCTCACTGTCTGCCCTTAAGGGCGGCGTCCTTTGACCGTATCAAACATGGCGTCCGTCTGGCTTCTCATCGTCCACTTGCCCTTAAATACAATGGCTGTGCAGGTGGGCTTTTAAGGGACTGGAAGGCAAAGGGTAGTTTTCTTGCCTTCAAGAAAGATGGAAGGCCCCGGGCCTTCCAGCACTCTCCCTGCCCGCGTCTCACGGCGGCGGGTGATTGGCCGCGACGGCAGGAAGCGGCTGTGCCGCGAGACAGGGGTTGTGGGGCGTTTTCGCCCGGAAGTTTCGGTGAGCCGGCTGTGGAAGCCACCAACGACCTCGGCGTTTGTGGAGCCCTGGACTGTGTCCCCAACGGCCCCGCTCCACACTTCCCGGCCGCGGATCCGGAAGCGGGTCCTGGCTCCAGCGGAAAGACGCACACACCTGTCCTAACCCTGGGGGTCGCCGAGGTAGAGACCACGTACAGGTTTACTCTCTTTCCCCCGCCGCGGGGCCCACCCGACCCCTTGCACCAGCGGCTCGGCTCTCTTAATCTCTGGACTGGAGTCGTCGTAGGAAGGTGCTTGGTGAAGCTGGAACTAGGAAGTTTTAAATTGTGTATGTGTGTAAAATTGCTTTATAATGTGTTGGTTTCAACCATAAATATACATATAGTCTCCCTCTTGAGCGCCTTCCCACCCTAAATTTTGGTTTAAGTTTTTACAAAACAATTAATGTGCATGGCTTTTAAAAGTTAATACAGTGACTTCCTTGGTGGTCCAGTGGTTAAGACTCGCTGCTCCTAATGCAAGGGGGCCCAGGTTGTATCCCTGGTTGGGAAACTAAGATCCTGCCTCTGTCATTGGCGCAACCACACCATGATGAACATATGAGTGTTTGCCACAAAATTCTTCATTTATTTGTCTGTGTTGAGTCTTGGTTGTGGCATGCGAGATCTTCATTGCGTCATTCAGGATCTTTCTTTGCAGTGCAGAGCCTCTCTAGTTGTGGCGCCTGGGCTCAGTAGTTGCAGCGCTCCGGCTTAGCTGCTCTGTGGCATGTGGGATCTTAGTTCCTCAACCAGGGATCAACTGGGAGTTCCCTCGATGGCAAAGTGGATCCTTAACCACTGGACCACTAGAGAAGTCTTACTATAAAATTCTTTAAACTCTAGAAATGTTGAAAATTTTTCACACTAAAATGTTGAGGAGGCAGCTCTGCTGCTATTCATTCTTCAAATCATAAAGATATACCTAGATGCCTTCACATTTTATCTCTGACAACACTGTGAAGTTGACATTGGTCTTGGCAAGTGAGACAACCAAGGCTCAGAAATGTTGAGTAATCTCCTTAAGGCAGGATGTCCCTGGATGTGGTTAAGAATCCACGCCTACCAGTGCAGGGGAAAGTGGTTTGATCCCTGGTCTGAGATGATTCCACAAGCTGTGGAGCAATGAAGCCCTCAAGCCACAACTACTGAGTCCATGTGCTGCAGCTACTGAAGCCCTCACGCCCTAGAATCCATGCTCCACAACAAAAGGAGCCACAGCAATGAGAAGCCTCCGACTGCAACTGGAGAGTAGCCCCCGCTCTCTGCAACTAGAGAAAGCCTACGTGCAGCAATGAAGACCCAGTGCAGCCAAGAATAAATAAATTGTTTAAAAAATAGATGCTTAAGGCTACACAGGTAGTGGGGACTGAGTTGAAATTGGAATCCAGGTCTACCAATTCAGAAGAGGCTATGTGGCAAAGTAAAAGTAACCCTCACTTCCCATTAATAATCATTTTTGGAAAACATATTCAGAGAAATCTGGTCAAGAGATACCAATATTTGATCCTCCAGCACCACTCCTTATATGCAGACATACTTAGTCCCACCAACCTTGTGTTTATTCTTTTAAGAGTTCTCTGTTCTAAAGTAGGGCTAGCAGATCTCAATGGGTCAGAAAGACCTCTCAACTGTTGACACATACAAACTTACAATAAAAATAAAGATGGAAGATAGCTATGCCATGATTTCAACTCTAATCACAAGTAATATACTCCTTCTTAAAAAAAAATTCCCCAGCATATTTCCAGCTGCAGTTCAGAAAGCAGAACACTCTGAGGAAATAATCCAGAAAGAAAAGCCAGTTAGGTGAATTAATTTCCAAGTGTGAGCAGGAGCCTAAGAAAATGGATTCAACTGCTGTATTTAAAATGGATAACCAAGACAGACCTACTGTGTAGCACAGGGAACTCTCCAGGTTATGTGGCTGCCTAGACAGGAGGGAAGTTTGGAGGAGAATGGATACACTTAGGGGCTTCCCAGGTGGTGCTAGTGGTAAAGAACCCACCTGCCAGTGCAGAAGGTGTAAGAGACGCCGGTTCGATCCCCTGGAAGAGGGCATGGAAACCCAATCCATTGAGAATCCCTTGGACAGAGGAACCTGTGGGTAGGGCTATGGTCCATAGGGTCGCAAAGAATCAGACAGGACTGAAGCGACTTAGCAGGCATGCACAGATACATGTACATGTACAGTCCCTTTACTGTCCATCTGAAAATATCACAACATTGTTAATCTGCTATGAAACTGAAAGTGTTAGTCTCTCAATTGTGTCCCACTCTTTGTGACCCCTTGGACTGCAGCCCGCCAGGCTCCTCAGTCCATGGAATTCTCCAGGCAATAATACTGGAGTGAGTAGCCATTCCCTTCTCCAGGCATCTTTTTTTTTTTTTTCCAGGCATCTTCTTGACCCCGGGATCGAACCCAGGTCTCCTGTGTTGCAGGCAGATTCTTTACCACCTGAGCCACTACAAAATAAAAAGTTAAACAAAAAAAGGAAATGGGTGCAGCCTTCAGGCTGAACACTAACAGCAGGTGGCTGAAGTTGCCCTCCTAAGAGATGGCAGCAACACGATCCCAAGAGTGCTACTAGTCCCAATTTAGGTGTTCTCTCGGGCCATTGTGCTTCCCTGATAGCTTTGGTGACATCAGGGCTTCCCTGATAGCTCAGTTGGTAAAGAATCCGCCTGCAATGCAGGAGACCCCGGTTCAATTCCTCTGTCGAGAAGATCCCCTGGAGAAGGGCTAGGTTACCCACTCCAGTATTCTTGGACTTCGCTTGTGGCTCAGCTGGTAAAGAATCCGCCTGCAACGTGGGAGACCTGGGTTCAATCCCTGGGTTGGGAAGATCCCCTAGAGAAGGGAAAGGCTACCCAATCCAGTATTCTGGCCTGGAGAATTCAATGGACACAGTCCATAGGGTTGCAAAGAGTTGGACATGACTTTCACTCACTTTGACCACTGTGCAGTGAGAAACGAAGCTTTCTGGAGATGAGGTTCAGGGAGACATGGAGGGGCCCTGGAGAAGGGAATGTGTGCAAGGGATCGGAGTAGGCGAGGCATTTATCTTTCTCTCGTCCCTGCTAACAGCAGCTGAGATCTGGATCCTGAGCCGGCACCTCTCCTTCCACCAGGGGTAGAAGCAGGTGTGGGGTCTTAACTACCTCCTAAAAGCGTCCCTGTGGCTCAGCTGGTAAAGAATCTGCCTGCAATCCGGGAGATCTGGATTCGATCCCTGGGTTGGGAAGATCCCCTGGAGAAGGAAACGGCTACCCAACGCACTCCAGTATTCTGGCCTGGATAATTCCGTGGCCTGTATTGTTGTCTATGGGGTCGCAAAGAGTTGGCCACGACTGAGCGACTTTCACTTCACTTCAAAGGGAAATACCGGGCTCCGTTGAGAACCCGAGAGGAGAGCTGAGGACGCCTGCCCAGTGCCCCACACTTCCAACCCACTGGCCTCTGGGCACCATCAGTCCTCCTCTCCCACAAGTACTGCGTCCTCGCTGGGTCGCCGGGGCCGCAAGGAGCGCGGCCAGGAGGCTGTAAGTCTCCAGTATCATGTCCAGGTTCACGGCCCTCTGCGCAGGCCGCAAGACACCCCCACTCCTCCCGGGAGAAGTACCCCGCCACATCCGCCGAACCTCCCGGCCCCTTGGTTGATTTCTCTCGTCCGCTGGGTCCCGGCCTCCCAGGGCACATCTGCCACCTTCAACGGGACCGGGGGCGGCACCACGAGAAACTCTCCTGTGCTTCGCAGAGAGGCTGCTGGGAAATGTGGAAATGCTGTTACCTGTTTCCGCCCGGCCTCAGGAAAAGGCCAGAAGGGCCCACAAGCTTGCCCTTAACTAGGATGGCGCCTCTCCGACGTCAACATCCGGGCCTTTTTCAATCTACGTACCAGGCGATAAACAGGAAGGCTTAACCCTGGCTATAGATAACTTGCGTTGATTGGACAACGAGTGTCGCCGTGGGAAGAAGGACTCGGATTGGACTTTCTGCGGCGGTTCGTTTAAAAGGCCGAGAGTACAGTAACGGCTGAGCTGAAGATGGTCGGCATTGAAAGGCCGTGGGATCGCTCTTGATCTGACTTTTCTGGGCTTGGCATCTAAGAGAGAGGTTCTGACGGAGTAAAGGTACTCCTTTCTGCTACTCTCTTGAGATCTCTTGAGAGTGTCCGGGAACTGGAGGTGGGTAAAAGCCCAAGGGCAAGATTGAGGCGGGTTCTGGAGGTAAGGGAGTGGAGGGAGGCCTGTCCCAACGCTGTGCCGTGGTACTCGGGCAGGGCTGGCTCCTTGGGCTGTGGAAATAGGTTCCTAACCAGTATTTGATCTGGCCCGTGCTCCAGGGTCTCAGATGTCTCCCATTTTACAGACGCTGAAACTAAGTGACGGGGCAAATGACTGCTCAAGGGGCAGCAGAGCTGGATCCAGAGACCTTTTCTAGCCCTCATTTAGGTCGAACTTAAGTTTAGCCAAGTGCTTAGGATAGCGCCTTGCACAAAGTAAGTACTCAATAAATAGGAGCTTATAGGTGTTATTGTAATTATAACACTAACTGAACAGGCCTCGATCTGAAAACCTGTGTTCAAATTACAGCTCATAAATGATTAATAACACTGGGGAATGAAGCAGACCATCTCTTAAAATTTTTTTTCAGTTTCATATCAAGCTGGTGGAGTAGGCAGATCCTGTGCTCACCTCCTCCCAGGGACACACCAAAACTACAACCACATATAGAACCGCCGCCTCTGAGAACTGACCTGAAGAGTAACATGACAGATTTTCTATAACTAAGGGTATAAGGAAGAGGCCACATTGAGAAAGGTAGGAGGTGTAGCGTCCTGGTCTCTAGTGAGAACCACCCCACCCCCTACTCCTGTGGGGCAACCCACAAACAGGAGAGATATCACAACTGCAGAGGTACCCCTGAGAAGCAGGGGTCCAGGTCCTACATCAGGCTTCCCAGCCTGGGGGACCTACACTGGGAAGCTGAGCGCCCATAAGAGCTGACTTTGAAAATCAGCAGGGCTCCCATCTCGGGGAGCCCAGGGGCTGTAGGAAAGGGAAGAGACTCCACTCTTAAAGGACTCACACAGAAACTCACTTGCTCCAAAGTCCATCACAGAGGCAGCAGCTTGAAAAGCGCCTGGGCCATACAAGGAGAGTCATTGGCTCATTGACTAATTTCAGGGTATGCACCAGAGGGGCCGGAGTCCAGTGGAGCTCTAGGGACGGAAGTGCTGGCAGACGTCATTCGTTTTTACTTTCTTTCCATGTAGCTGGCCTGGTGCTGGTGAGCACCATTTCTATCGGTCTTCATCAGCTTAACTAATACCACGTGCCCTGCCCCTGCTTTCCCCTGAGACCTCAAGAGGCCAGGCCTACGCCCCAGCACCCCCTCCACGCAGCAGTTTCATCCAGGGCCTGTAGACATTTGGGCCAGGGACCAGCTCGACCTACTAAGGCCATCTGCAGCAGTCACAGCCAAGTCTGCCTGGGGACCAACCTCACCCACCAACACAGCTGCAACAACTGCTGTCCATCCATCACAGGAGGCACACACAGCCCACGCAGGGGATACCCCGGGACACCTGACTTTGTTGACCAGGGGAGATTGCACCACTGGACCCTATAGGACACCTCATACTATGTCTTTCAAGGCTGGGTGATGAAGCTGATATATGTAGGAAAAAACACAGAGTTAGGCAAAATGAAGGAACTATAGAATGTCTTTCAAAGAATAGAAACAACTGAATGAAGAGGAGATAAGAAACTTATCAGATAAAGAATTCAGAATAACACTTGTAAAGATGTTCATCAGACTCAGTAGAAAACTGGATGAATTCAATGAGAGAATCACTAAAAGCCTAGGCGAGTTGCAAGCCTCCTTCAGCAAAGGGCTAGAAACTATAAAAAAGAAAGATTTAGAACTTTTGAATTCATTTACTGACACAAAAAAATACACTAGGGAAACCATCAGGAAGTCAGAGAAGGGAAAAAAACAGACCGGTGATCTGGGTGACAAGGGTAGTAAAAGTCAATCAGAACAGCAAAAAGGAAAGAGAAACAAAAAAAAACAAGAATAGGGCCTATGAGGTGTTCCAGCTGCTGCAGCAGGGGAAGAAGCAGCTGTGGGCAGGCAGACCAGCTTCCAGACTCCTCTCCCCACTCCCAGCACGTGCCCACTCTGCTGCCAGGGTGCCCCAGAGGAAGGTCAGCTCCTCATCGGGGGTGGGGAAGGAGGGGCCCAAGAGGAAACCGGGGAGGCTGTCAACTAAACCTCCTCCTGCCAAAGTGGAAACAAGGCCAAAGAAGGCAACAGGAAAGGATGAATCTTCAGATGCAAAAGGGAAACAGGGAGCAAAGGGAACAACAGGTGGAAATGGCCACCCCAGAGACTAAAGATTTACCTGCATCAAATGGAGAGACTGAAAACAAGGAAGGAAAGAAGTCACATGTGATTAATATCACACACCCTAGTCTCTCAGTGGTCCCTGTCTACCTTCTCATACAATCCAGAGGAATATTTTTATCAATTATTTTGTAAATGCAGTTTTTTAGTAGCTCTGGTAGTATTTTTAAGAAAGTAGAAATCCTACTTCATTTTTAAAGTGCAAGTACTTTTTTTTAAATTGGAGCATAGTTGATTTACACTGTTGTGTTAGTTTCAGGTGCAAAGCAAAGTGAATTAGGTATACATATATCCACTCTCTTTTTAGATTCTTTTTCTATATAGGCCTAGACCAGAGTATTGAGTGGAGTTCCCTGTGCTATAGTGTATACTGTGCTATACAGTAGGTCTGTATATGATAGAGAGTATGTGTCTTTGTCAATCCCAATGTATACCTCCCTTCCCGCGCGCCCCCCGCCCCCACCGGTAATCATAAGGTTGTTTTCTACATCTGTGGCTCTTTTCTGTTTTGTAAGTTTATTTGTACCATTTTTTAAGAGTCCACATATAAGTGACATATGATGCTTGTCTTTCTTTGACATTACTCAGTTTGACAATCTAGGTCCATCCATAAGCAACATGGATTATTTAAGAGTTGAAGTTAAAAAAAAAAAGAGTTGAAGTTATTTACTGGTTGGTTGCTTTTGTTTTTGGTACAACCAGAAAATACTATTATATTGAATTTGGGAAGTTTCTATTGTGTTTGGTGTCATCTTAATATTCCATAGATGGGTTAGCTTTTATATCCTATGATACAAAGCATATTAAATGGCAATTTGGAGTCAGTAGTGCATTTAATGTCTCAAACACTTTTTTCTTTTGACTCTGACACACAGCATGAAGGATCTTAGTTCCCTAACCAGGGATCAAACCCATGCCCCCTGTGTTGGGAGCATGGAGTCTTAGCCACTGGACTACCAGGACAGTTTCATTGAACACTAAATTTCTGCTCTTTCCCTGTTGTTTTTGGGTATAATTGTTTCCCAAAGCAAACCACTCCTTGATCTTGGCTCTCTGGTGAGAATTTTGTGCACTCTGTAACATCTTGGGTCATTGTAGTCCAATTTTCCTAGTAACTTTGTTGTGTGCTATGAACACTTGCAAAACTTGAGTATGTATTGTATATGATACTAAACTGTGAATTAGTGGAACTTATGATGTAACAACATATCAACATTTGAAGATATTGGTAGGTGTATCCTGTTAAGTAATATTCTATTGTATATTGTTCCACATCTACTTTATCCAGCCCTCTGTCCATGGACACTTAGGTTGCTTCCTCCGCTTCCATGTCTTAGCTGTTGTAAACAGTGCTGCAGTGAACTGCAGTGCATGTGTCTTTTCAGATCGTGTTTTTCTCTGGAGGTATGCCCATGAGTGGGATTGCAGGGTCATATGGTAGTTCTGTTTTTAGTTTTTTAAGGAACCTCCATACTGTTCTCCATAGTGGCCATACCAATTTACATTCCCACCAACAGTGTAGGAGGGTTCCCTTCTCTCCACACCCTCTCCAGTATTTATTGTTTGTAGGTTTTTTGATGATAGCCATTCTGGCTGATGTGAGGTGATAACCTCATTGTAGTTTCTTTTTGCGTTTCTCTAATAATTAGCACTGTTGCATCTTTTCATGTGCCTGTTGCCCATCTGTATGTCATCTTTGGAGAAATATCTACTTAGGTCTTCTGCCCATTTTTTGAGTGGGTTGTTCGTCTTAACTGTTAGATGTCATGAGATGTTTGTAAATTTGGGAGACTAATCCCTTATTGGTCATATAGTTGCTTGTAGATGTCATGAGATGTTTGTAAATTTTGAAGATTAATCCCTTATTGGTCATATAGGTGCTCGTAGTGGTCTTTTAGGATCCGTGGTATTTCTGTGGAGTCAGTTGTAACTTCTTTTTCATTTCTAATTTTATTGAAATGAGTTCTCTCCCTTTTTTTCTCGATGCATCTGGCTAAAGGTTTATCCCTTTTGTTCATCATTTCAGAGAACCAGCTTTTGGTTTCGTTGATCTTTGCAGTTGTTTTCTTTTTCTCTGTTTCATTTATTTCTGCTCTGATCTTTTTTATTTCTTTCCTTCTACTAACTTTAGGTTTTGTTTCTTCTTCTTTCTCTAGTTGTTTTAGCTGTAAGGTTAGGTTGTTTATTTGACATTTCTCTTTATTTCTTGAAGTAAGGTTGTACTGCTGTAAACCTCCCTCTTAGAACAGCTTTGGCTGCATCCCATAGGTTTTAGAGCCCTGTACTTTAATTTTCATTTATCTCTAGGTATTTTTTTTATTTCTTTTTTGATTTCTTCAGTGAAATCCATTGGTTGTTTATAGCATATTGATTAGCCACCATGTGCTTGTGTTTTTTAGTTTTCTTCTTGTAGTTTATATCTAATCTCATAGCATTGTGATCAGAAAAGATGCTCGGTATGATTTCAATTTTCTTAAATTTACCAAAGCTCGCCTTGTGGTGCACCATGTGGACAGTCCTGGAGAATGTTTCGTGTGCACTTGGGAACAATGTGTACTCTGCTGCTTTTGGATGAAATGCTCTTTAAATGTCATTTAAGTGCAGCTCTTCTGAAGTGTCACATAATCCCTGTGTTTCCTTATTCATTTTTTGTCTGGATGATCTGTCCATTGGCGAAAGTGGAGTAGTCAAGTCCCCCACTATTATTGTGTTACTATCGATTTCTCCCTTTGTGGTTGTTAGTATTTGCCTTACACACTGAGGTGCTCCTTTGTTGTGTGCATGCGTGTGTGCTCAGTCACTTTGGTCGTGTCGGATTCTTTGTGATCCCGTTGACCTCCCTGCCAGGCTCCTCTGTCCATGCGATTATCCAGGCGAGAATGCTGAAGTCAGTTGTCATGCCTTCCTCCAGGGAATCTTCCTGACCCAGGTATCAAACCCGAACCTCCTGTGTCTCCTGCATTGGCAGGCAGTTTCATTACCCACTAAGCCATGTGGGAAACCCACTCAGTTTAGTCACTCAGTCGTGTTCGACTCTTTGCGACCCCATGAACCACAGCACGCCAGGCCTCCCTGTCCATCACCAACCCCCGGAGTTTACCCAAACTCATATCCATTGAGTCAGTGATGCCATCCAACCATCTCATCCTCTGTCATCCCCTTATCCTCCTGCCTTCAATCTTTCCCAGCATCAGGGTCTTTTCAAATGAGTCAGCTCTTCGCATCAGGTGGCCAAAGTATTGGAGTTTCAACTTCAGCATCAGTTCTTCCAATGAACACCCAGGACTGATCTCCTTTAGGATGGACTGGTTGGATCTCCTTGCCGTCCAAGGGACTCTCAAGAGTCTTCTCCAACACCACAGTTCAAAAGCATCAATTCTTCGGTGCTCAGCTTTCTTTATAGTCCAACTCACATCCATACATGACTACTGGAAAAACCATAGCCTTGACTAGATAGACCTTTGTTGACAAACTAATGTCTCTGTTTTTTAATATGCTGTCTAGATTGGTCATAACTTTCCTTCCAAGTAGTAAGCATCTTTTAATTTCATGGCTATAGTCACCATCTGCAGTGATTTTGGAGCCGCCCCCCCCCCCCCCAAAATAGTCAGCCACTGTTTTCACTGTTTTCCCATCTATTTGCCATGAAGTGATGGGACCAGATGCCATGATCTTAGTTTTCTGAATGTTGAGCTTTAAGCCAACTTTTTCGCTCTCCTCTTTCACTTTCATCAAGAGGCTCTTTAGTTCTTCTTCACTTTCTGCCATAAGAGTGGTGTCATCTGCATATCTGAGGTTATTGATATTTCTACTGGCAATCTTGATCCCAGCTTGTGCTTCTTCTAGCCCTGCGTTTCTCATGATGTACTCTGCATATAAGTTAAATAAGCAGGGTGACAATATACAGCCTTGACGTACTCCTTTTCTTATATGGAACCAGTCTGTTGTTCCATGTCCAGTTCTAACTGTTGCTTCTTGACCTGCATACAGATTTCTCAAGAGGCAGGTCAGGTGGTCTGGTATTCCCATCTCTTTCAGAATTTTACAATTATTGTGATCCACACAGTCAAAGGCTTTGGCATAGTCAATAAAGCAGAAGCAGATGTTTTTCTGGAACTCTCTTGCTTTTTTGATGTTCCGGTGGATGTTGGCAATTTGATCTCTGGTTCCTCTGCCTTTTCTAAAACCAACTTGAACATCTGGAAGTTCACAATTCACGTATTGCTGAAGCCTGGCTTGGAGCATTTTGAACATTAATTTACTAGCGTGTGAGATGAGTGCAATTGTGCAGTAGCTTGAACATTCTTTGTCATTGCCTTTCTTTGGGATTGTAATGAAAACTGATCTTTTCCAGTCCTGTGGCCACTGCTGAGTTCTCCAAATTTGCTGGCATATTGAGGGCAGCACTTTCACAGCATCATCTTTTAGGCTTTGAAATAGCTCAACTGGAATTCCATCACCTCCACTAGCTTTGTTCGTAGTGATGCTTCCTTAGGCTCAATTGACTTCACATTCCAGGATGTCTGGCTCTACGTGAGTGATCACACCATCGTGAGTATCTGCGTCTTGAAGATCTTTGTACAGTTCTTCTGTGTATTCTTGCCATCTCTTCTTAATATCTTTTGCTTCTGTTAGGTCCATACCATTTCTGTCCTTTATTTAGCCCATCTTTGCATGAAATGTTCCCTTGGTATCTCTGATTTTCTTGAAGAGATCTCTAGTCTTTCCCATTCTGTTGTTTTCCTCTATTTCTTTGCATTGATCAGTGAGGAAGGCTTTCTTATCTCTCCTTGCTGTTCTTTAGAACTCTGCATTCAAATGGGTATATCTTTCCTTTTCTCCTTTGCTTTTGCTTCTCTTCTTTTCTCAGCTATTTGTAAGGCCTCCTCAGACAGCCATTTTGCTTTTTTGCATTTCTTTTTCTTGGGGATGGTCTTGATCCCTGTCTCCAGTAGAATGTCACGAACCTCCATCCATAGCCGTGTTGGTGCGTATATATTTATAATTGTTATATATTCTTTTCGGATTGAACTCTTGATCATTACATGTAGTTCATTATTCCTCTTGAAATCTTAAGACATCTAAGTGATAAAAGCAATCCTATCTTTAAAATTAGTGTGAGAATGTTGTTCATCAAAACTTGATTAGTTTTAGGTTATATTTATCATTTTTGCAATATCATTGGGTTGTATTTTTCATGGAGCATAAGGATGGAAGGAGCCTTAATCGTTTTTTTAGTGTAACTGTGCTTCTGCTTTGCTCTTTTTTTCATTGTTGATGAGGTACTGTTTTTCCCCTTGGTGGAGATAGTTTAGGACTTCAGTTATAGTATATTGTGCATGTAGTATATTGCTTATATTATATATCATCAGTACATGTATACATGTAAGTACACTGTGATAATAGGGTTTTACGGTTATTGTATCTTGTCATTTATGGCAAATCATGTTCCAAGGTGACTCATTTGCTGCTGCTTCCTAGGTCAGGAACACTCTTACTGGTGATAGCATTTTTCTTGTGACAGAATGAGAGCAAGTCATTTTATGAGTTCAATGCATTAAATTCCATTCAATGAACTTTTTTTGCATAGTGGCAAATATGGATGTGGCATTTCTTCTATAAATGTCAAGGGTGAGATATTAGTAAACTCCCCTCATAGGAAAATTTGTGTTAGAGAAACTTAAAGAGTGGAGAGAGTGGAGAGGGGGCCTCCCGGATAGCTCAGCTGGTAAAGAATCCACCTGCAATGCAGGAGACCCTGGTTCAATTCCTGGGTTGGGAAGATCCCCTGGAGAAGCGATAGGCTACCCACTCCAGTATTCCTGCCTGGAGAACCCCCATGGACAGAGGAGCCATGGGCTTGCAAAGAATCGGACACAACTGAGTGACTAAGCACATCCTGTTAAGGAAAACTTGCCTCTAAATTTCAAGCTGGAAAGTCACTGGAATAACTGTTGAGAAAAGAATCACAACTAAATGGTTTTTTTAGATTTTTAGTATGTACCTTTAGAATTGTGTACAAATTGAAACATCTGTGCAATGATCCTCAAAACAACCAGTAAAATCTCAATTATAGAAGAAAAGGAAACAAAACAAAAATGAGGATAGTTTAAGGGACCATTGAGGGAACGTCAAGCAGACGAACATTCACATTATAGAGGTCCCAGAAGGAGGAGAGAGAGAGAAAGGGACAGAAAACCTATTTGAAGAGATGATGGCTTAAAACTTCCCTAGTTTGGCAAAGAAACCAGACAAACAGGTCCAGAAAGCAGTGAGTCCCAAACAAGATGTCCCCAAAGAGACCCACACCAAGACACAGTTAAAATGTCAGAAGATCCCACATGCCTCATGGCCAAAAAACCAGAGTGTAAACAACAGAAGTGGGCTTCCTGGTGGCTCAGTGTAAAGAATCCGCCTTCCAGTGCAAGAGTCACAGGTTCAATCCCTGGGCCAGGAAGATCCCACATACCTTGGAGCATCTAAGCCCACAACTATTCAGCTTGTGCTCCACAGCCCGGGAGCTGCAACTACTGAAGCCCACATGCCCTGAAACCTGTGCTCCGCAACAAGGGAGGCCACGCCAGCAAGAGATCTGAGCACGGCAACTGGAGAGTGGCCCCTATACTCCACAACTAGAGAAATCCCACAGAGCATGGAAGACCCAGCATGGCCCCCCCAAAAGAATTGTGATAGAGGGTTATCTCTTCTGTTTCTAGGGTGCTGACAGATTCTGATTCCTGCTTTAAGTGCTGGTTACTCAGATGTATTCAGTTTGTGAAAATTGAGCTGTACACTTGTGATATGTGAACTTATTTGTATGTGTATTATGCTTCAGTTTTTTACCCAAAAAAAATCTCTTCTCTAGTGTTTTTCCCATCCCTTGAGGCAACTTCTATAACCAGTTTCTTGTGTCCTTCCTGAGTTATTTTAAGCATGTAAAAGCTTACATCTTTTTTTTTTTCACAAGTACCATATGAATCACACTTCACTTTGCTTTTTTTCCCCCTTTAACTTTATATGTCTTGTGAATTGCTCAATTTCAGCACATATAGTTCTGCTTTTTTTTTTTTTTAACGGGTCTGGGAGCATCCTCCTAGCTCTGAATTCAAAAATTGGAGGTCTAAAAGAGAAGCAGTTCTCAAAGACATCATGCTGAATGACAGAAGCCTTAGACAAAAGAATACATGTTCTGTGATACCAACTATATGAAGTTTGTGTAATGGAAAATGAATGTATGGTCAGGACAAAATTAGAACAGTAGTTGTCTCTGTGGGGTGTGGTTGGGATTGACTAAGAAAGGGCCTGAGGGAAATTTCTAGGATGATGGTAATGTTCTGTATCTTGATAGGGGGTTGGGTTAGACAGATGGGTGCATTTGTCAACACTCAGCAAAATACACTTAAAATTTGTGCATTTTATGTAAGTTTGACTCAAAAATATGTAAAACAGATACTGAGCTCTAGTTGATGACATGCATGCTGAAATATTTAGGGGCGAAGTGTACTGATGATGACAATGTCTTTGAAATGCATCAGAAAATAAAATGGACTGGTAGAAAGATGGGTAGTTATGTGATAATAGTAAAGAATAGAATAGTGAAATGCTAATGGATAGAAACTAGGTGATGAGTATATGGGTGTTCACTGACAAATTCTAAAAGTAAAATGTTGGGAGGAAAAGAGAATGAGAAGCAAGCTGGGTATTGCCTGGACAAAACATGATAAACCATTTTAAAGTGTACATTTAGGTAGCATTTAGTGCATTCACAATGTTGTATAACCACCACCTCTCTAGTTTCAAAGCTTCATCACCATTGAGACTTTGGTTCAGGGTTACATTTATTCCTAAGTATTTTATTCTTTTTATGCTATTGTAAATGGAGTTGTTTTCTTAATTATCTTTTTGGATTGTTCATTGCAACTGATTTTTGTGTTGATTTTGTATCTTGAAACTTTGCTGAATTCATTTATTAGCTGTAACTTAGTGTGTGTAATCTTCAGAGTTTTCTAGATATAGGATCATGTTGTCAGTGAATGGAGATAATTTTACTTCTTCCTTTCTAATTTGAATGCCTATTTCTTCTTCTTGCCTACTTGCTCTGCCTGGAACCTCTAATATAATATTTACTAGAAGTGGCAAAAGCGGACATTGTTCCTAATTCTAGGGGAAAACTTTTAGTCTTTCATCACGGAGTATGTTATTAGCCGTGGGTTTTTCATGTATGGCTTTTATCATAGTGAGTTTCCTTCTGTTTCTTGTTTCATTAAGTGTTTTTATTGTGGAAAGATGTGGAATTTTGTTATTCTTTTATTGCATCAGTTGAGATGATTTGGGTTTTTTTCCCTTCATTCTATTAAGGTGACATATCACATTGATTAATTTTTGTCTGTTGACACATTCTCAAATTCCAGGAATAAATCCCACTTGGTCATGGTGTATAAACCTTTTAATGTACTGCTTTGGTTTGCTCGTATTTTGTTCAAGATTTCTATGTCAGTATTCATAAAGGATATTTGTAATTTTTTGTAGTGTCTTTGCCTGTCTTTGGTATCAGTGTAAAAGTTTTCAAAATATATGCTGGATGCAAATTCCATTTCAGATCTGTGATTTGCAAATACTTTCTCCCATTCTATGGATTTTCACTCTCTTCAAGGTGTCCTTTGAAGCACAAAGTGGTTTTTAAAGTTTTGGGGTTTTTTTGGCTGTACTGCATGGCTTACGGGATCTTAGTCCCCTAACCAGTGATTGAACCCAGGCCACGGCAGTGAAAGCACTAAAGTCCTAACCATTGGACCACCAGGAAACTCCCCCAAAATTTTGATTTTGAAGATGAGTTAATCAGTTTTTTATTTTATCACTTGTGCTTTTGGTGTCATAGCTTAGTAACCATTGCCTAATCCAGGATCACAAACATGCTTATGTTTCCTTCGAAATTTTATAGCTTTTACATTTAGTTCTGGGGTTCATTTTGAGTTAATTTTTTATATGATTAGAGGTCCAACTTCTTTCTTATGATGTCCCAGGACTATTTCTTGAAAAGACTGAGACTTGAACTGTCTTGGCACCTTTGCTGCAAATCAATTAATCATTAACTGTTAGGGTTAATTTCTGGAAGAACATTTTCTCTTTTTAATAAAATTTCTCTTATTTGGATCTCTTAAGAATTAGAACCCTGAAAATTCTAGTTACTTTCCTTCTCCCATGCCCAGCCACCCTGGTAAATGGGTGCAGGTATATTGGGCTTCTCTGGTGGCTCAGAGGTTAAAACGTCTGCCTCCAATGCGGGAGACCTGGGTTCGATCCCTGGGTCAGGAAGATCCCCTGGAGAAGGAAATGGCAACCCACTCCAGTACTCTTGCCTGGAGAATCCCATGGATGGAGGAGCCTGGTGGGCTACAGTCCACTGGGTAGCAAAGAGTCGGAGACGACTGAGCGACTTCACTTTCACTTTCACATTTGGTAGAGAGTAGGAAGACTTACAGGAGAAGACAGGAGAAGGCAATGGCACCCCACTCCAGTACTCTTGCCTGGAAAATCCCATGGACGGAGGAGCCTGGTGGGCTGCAGTCCATGGGGTCGCAAAGAGTCGGACACAACTGAGCAACTTCACTTTCACTTTTCACTTTCATGCATTGGAGAAGGAAATGGCAACCCACTCCAGTGTTCTTGCCCGGAGAATCCCAGGGACGGGGGAGCTTGGTGGGCTGCCGTCTGTGGGGTTGCACAGGGTGGGACAGACTGAAGTGACTTAGCAGCAGCAGCAGAAGACTTACAGCATGCCTTTGCCAATGTAACAAGGTCCTTCATCATGGGGACCCAACCTCCTATCAAAAGGCTCTAGCTTTGGAATTGGCACAAATCTGAGAATTTGTTGAAGACAGGGCCTTGCACGTTTGCATACTCAACAAGATGTGTAGCAACATGAAAGCCCCAAAGAGGAGCATTTCCTAACACTGGCTTTATGGAGTTCTTGTACGAACTACAGATAGGAATATATATAAAGTGCTTAACACAGTACGTGACACATCGTAAATGCTCAACAAAGTGGCTAGAATACTATTGCAATGGGCCAAAGAATAAACAGAGTGGATACAGTGAATGTAGACTACTGTTTCAAGAAATTTAGCTGAAAATAGGAGATTAGGACAGATGCCAAGTGAAATTTATTGTTTTTAAAGACAGATTTTAGCATGTTTATAGGTTGGTATGTATGTTCCAAAAAAGAGACTCTGAAAGTAGGACTTCCCTGGTGGTCCAGGGGTCAAGACTCTGCACTCCAGTGTTGGAGTCCCAGGTTCAATCCCTGGTCAGGGAACTAGAGCCTACATGCCACAACTAAAACCTGGTATAGCCAAATAAATAATGATTTTTTTTTTTTAAGGTATGTTTGTACCTTTAAAAAAAAAAGACTCTGAAACTATAAAACTTAAGAGAATAACAGAAGGAGCAAAGTCCATGATGGGGCAGAAGTAGAGGAAATCAGGCATACCTGTATTGGGAAGCACTGTATGAGGGGCCTCCCCTGACAGCAAGTAACAAGTGATCACACAGAACTTTCAGAGTGACAATATAGAGTGGAATGTTAAGGGAGTTCTTATTTGACACTCTGTTTTCTTAGTGAAAGAGAAGGCAGTCAGTGGTATGGGACCTATGAAAGACAGTAATGTTGAAAGTTCAGCTGAGGATGGAGCGGAAAGGCTGGCTCCTCTCAGCAGCATTCTAATTGTCTTCCTTCATAGCCCACACATAGGCATAAAGACAGATGGGAGATAGACCCATAATGGGACTGTAGATTAGTTCATTCTTTTGGTCGCAAGTAACATAAACTCTTAACTACCAAAAGCAGAAGAGAGAATTACTTGGAAGAGCACTGGGATCAACAACTGACTATAGGAACTTCCCTGACGGTCCAGTGATTTAAGAATACAAGCTTCCACTGCAAGGGTCATGGGTTCAGTTCCTGGTCAGGGAACTAGGATCCCGAAAGCTAAATGGCACAGCCAGAAACAAAAACTCTCCCACTGGCTACAGCTAGTTGAAGATCAACCAACTGAAGTTGGGATCCTGGGACTAATGAGGAAACCTAAGAACTTGCCTCATTTCAGCCCTCCACAGACCACATACTGGGATTGCCTACCAACAGCTCTGAAATTTTATGAATTACAATGGAGGTCCAAAGAAATTTCTAAAATTCCTAGGAAAGGAAATAGTTGGGTTAGCCTGGTGATAAAAGTAGGGTAAAGAACCAGTTCTACAATAGAACATGAGGCAGAATTCTAATAGGTCTCTGCTAGGGAAGGGCAAGGTTTCCATCAGAACTATAAAAATGTCTCCTCAGTCAAGGAACTAGATTTACATTTTATAAACAATAATTCCACAAGGAACAGTCACTCATCAGACATTTTAATGAATCCCAATCTGATATGACCCCTGCTTTGGGGGTAGCCCATCAATCCAAGAAGAAACAGTTACAATGCAACTTGCTAAAGACCAGAACAGAGGAAATTACAAACACTCTGCCCCAGCCACACACCCCTGGGGCTGATGGCAGAAGAAATGAGGGAAGAAGCAACGGGTAGAAGGATGACCGACTTCAAGGGTTGGACTATACGTCATGTTTGGAAATTCCAATTTAGTGCAGCTCCCCAAGGCCAAGTGGCAGGCCTTGTTTATTTAATTCAGTAAAGCTTTACTGAGTACCTACTTAGGGATGGGTGCCATGAAGGCACATCAAAGGTTAAAACATGCTGCTACCATGTGGAGCTTCTGTGAGGTGGGCATGAACACAATTTGATGACTAGACTTCTGCTTCATATTCAATTACCTAACTTTCTAACTTCCCTGAATGGCCTCGTCTCATTTCATGAAAGATGCTGACAGAGGAATCAACGGAAGGTTCTGTACTAGTGTCTCCTCATTCTCATGAGAATCAGAGAGGAGTGAGACCCAGTTCCCAAGAAAGTCAAATCCACCAGATAAAGTACAAGCTGGTCCTAGTTTTACTTCTTGCTGCTACACCACAGCTCCCCTGCTCTGCTTTTCCTTAAAATCAGTCTCCCAGAGCTCACTCTGCTTATGTCCCAGACCTACCTTGAACCAAACTTCCAAACTCAGGGTGCAGAAGACTTAGCTTCACAGCATGTGGTTTAAAAAGAAAAAACTTAGGTATATAGGTGTCTGCAATCCAATAAAGCCCTGGTACACTGTCACCACCCCCAAATCCAGTGCAATCTAGACCTGTTCAAACACAGACCAAGGGGATATAGTGCACACTGTGATGCTGGCTTATTTTGTGTGACTCTTTAAAAAAGACACTGAAAAACCAGCACCTGCCTGGGGAAAGATCACGTGTGGGAACCGAAAGCCTGTCTTTTAGGAATGGTTGACCAAATTAATGCTGCTTAACCTGAAAACATGGAGACAACGTATCTGTGATTAAGTTTTCTGAAGGGCTGCCATGTAGATCAAGTTTTAAACATATTCTGGGCAAGGCTTCCAGGGAAGGAGAATGTAGTACTTAAGGGCCTTCTAAAGGTCAGAGCTATGCCACAGTGAAAGGACCCGCCTTGTGAGGTAGTGAGCTGCATCAAGGGAGGTTTTAAAGGGCAGAAGACCACTTGGAAAGAATACTGTCAAAAGGGAGCTAAACCAAGTTTGTTTCAAACCTAGCAAGGAAGAAGAGGCAGAGGTGGGGGAAGATCTTGCACCCCATGAATGGGATCCTCCTGACTGCATGCACAAACTAGAAAACACAGTCCCTAAATTAGATGGGGAGAAGCTTTAGCCTAATACCCCACACACAGCAAGTCCTTTAGGGCAGGGCAGGTTGGAAAATTTTTACCGCATAATGTCCCCTCTCCTAACTGGGACTGTCTGTTCTAGACACATGTATTAAGGCAGCCAGCATGGTAGAATACACTAAAGTTCAGCTCTGTGGAGCAAGAGACGTGGGTTTTAGTTCTGACTCTGCCCTGTATGATCAGGGGGTTCCTTCCCTTTTCTGGGCCCCCTCCATGAAGTGAAATGAACTTACACAGTCCCTCCCCTTCTAAAGGGCCTGGCCTTTCTGGCTAGGCGCCCCTATGGCAGATCGAGGGCCACAGTTCTGGACCCCAGGGCTACACTTGTGGACCGCCAGAGACCACCTCTGGCGGAAGCAGCGGCCACACTCCAGGCAGGGGAAGGGCTTCTCCCCCGTGTGCAGGAGCTGATGCTGAGCCAAGTGGCTCCACTGGGCAAAGCGCTTGGAGCACAGGTCACAGGCGTAGGGCCGCTCGCCCGAGTGGACGCGCCGGTGACTGGCCAGCAGTGAGGGGTAGGCGAATCGGCGCCCACAGTCATCACAGGCGTGCAGCTTCTCCTCGGTGTGCGTGCTGCGGTGGATGGCTAGGGAGCCGCTCCGTCGGAAGGCTCGGCCGCAGTCCGGGCAGGGGTACGGCTTCTCCCCCGTGTGCAAGAGCTGGTGCTGGAGCAGCGTGCTGCGCTGGGAGAAGCGGGCTTCGCAGTGCTCGCAGGCATAGGGGCGTTCCCCGGAGTGCACCCGCCGGTGACTGACCAGGCGAGAGGAGGACGAGAAGCGCCGCTCGCAGTCCGGGCACGGGTAGGGCTTCTCGCCCGTGTGGATGCGCTGGTGGATGACCAAGGCGGTGCGCTGGCGGAAGCGCCGGTTGCATTCCAGGCAGGTGTAGGGCTTCTCTCCGGTGTGTGTGCGCTGGTGGATGGCGAGCAGGGAGGGGTAGGCAAAGCGACGCCCGCAGCTGGCGCACTGGTGGGGTTTCTCACCTGTGTGCGTGGTCCGGTGATTGGCCAAGGACCGACTCCTCCGGAAGCAGCGGCCACAGTCAGGACAGTGGTAGGGCTTCTCGCCTGTGTGGATGACCTGGTGCTGGGAGAGGTTCTTGCGCTGGGAGAACCGCTTGCCACACTGGTCACAAACGTAGGGACACTCCCCAGAGTGTGCCCGCCGATGACTGACCAGCAGGGACGGGTAGGAAAAGCGGCGCCCACAGTCCGGGCAAGGGTAAGGCTTTTTCAGATTCTGGGCACACTTGTGGCTCTGCAGGGCCAGGTGATCGGGAAAGGTACAACCACAGTCAGGGCAGATGGGACCTCCTGAAGTCTGCCGGGGGATCAGACGGGGTTTGCTGGGCCGCCGGCCACGCTTCCCCTTTCGGGGCGCCTCCTTAGGTGGGAATACTTCCTTCTCTTCATTCTTCTTTCTGGTTTCTACAGGGACACATAGGAGAAGTTAACAAATATTGGGCTTCTACTCTTTCCTATTAGTGTTACAGGTTATAAAACAATCACACTCAACGCCATCTTCAAGGAGTGTGAGTGACACAGACAACCAACCAAGTGAGACATACTGCTCCAGAATATGGAGGGTATTACCGAAGCCCCTAATCCAGCTTGGAGAAGTCAGGGAAGGTTTCTTGGAAAGATTAAGCAGACTAAGAAGTTTTTGAAGAGGTTAAATTTAAGGCAGGAAATGAAAACAAATGAGGTATGATCTGGCAGTAACTAGATCATAAAGCCCTCTAAGTCCATGCTTCTCAAATTTTATTGTGATTCTGATCATTTGGAGGGTTTAATGAAACACACTGAGGCTTCGCAGGTGACGCAACGGTAAAGCTGCCTGCCAATTCGGGAAACTCAGGAGATGAGGGTTCAATTCCCAGGTTGGGAAGAATCCCTTAGAGAAGGAAATGGCAACCGAATCCAGTATTCTTGTCTGGAGGACCCCATGGACAGAGTAGCCTAGTGGGCTACAGTCCATGGAGTCGCAGAGTTGGACACGACTCAGCGACTGAGCATGCACGCGTGAAACAGACTGCTGGGCCCTACTCCCAGTTCGGGATTCAGCAGGTCTAAGGTGGGCTCTGGGATTCTGCATTTTCTAATACACTCCCAAGCGACGCTGCTGCTTCTGGTGGTTGTCTGACACCACACTCTGAGAACCAAACCTAAACATACAGCCAAATCAACTGGGGCTATTGAAAATACACACACACATACACATTTATATGAGTAAATGAATAGTTCTGGGATAGGGTCCAGAAATGTGTATTTTCACCAAATTCCCCAATTGACTTACATTATAACCGCCAACCATTTGATAACTGCCTGGGCAAACACTGAAAACTTTTAAGCAAGGAAGTATGTCAAAACTTAGAAAAATCCCTGCTTTTAGAGAACCTGGCAAAGAAACTCCAGCCCAGAGCTGCATCTGCCCCTGTAGGTGGATCTGGGGTCCTTCTACCTGAATGGCCTTAATCAGAGCCTTGCTTCATCCTGAAGGCTAAAGATTACTGCACTGATCAGGGTCACTTGGCCAGAAGGGCAAAAAGAGGCCAGTGCACGCCAGACCACTCTGCCCCATTGGAGCCTTTCAATCCAAATCTGGAAAACTCAGAGGTATAGGCTTTCTCAGTGTTAGCTGCTCAGTCCTGTCTGACCCTACGACTCCATGAACTGCAGTCCACCAGGCTCTTCTATTCACCGAATTCACCAGGCAAAAATACTGGAGTGGGGTGCCATGCCCTTCCCCATGGAATCTTCCTGACCCAGGGATTGATCCTGGGTCTCCTGCATTGCAGGCAGATTCTTTACCTTCAGAGCTTCCAAGGAAGCGCTATAGGCTCTCTTAGAGCCCAATTTAAAACAGGCTGGAGGCAGAGTCCTGGGAAGGAGGCAAGAGGGTGTTGGAGGTGGAGGTTTAGTTGCTCAGTCATGTCTGACTCTTTTCGACCCCATGGACTGTAGCCCACCAGGCTCCTCTGTCCATAGGATTCTCCAGGCAAGAATACTGGAAAGGAGAGTCATTTTCTTCTCCAGGGGATCTTCCTGACCCAGGGATCCAACCAGGGTCTCCTGCATTGGCAGGTGGATTCTTTACCACTGAGCCACCTGGGAAGCCCCAAGAGGGTGGTAACTCTTTTTAAAAGTTCACTGATCCATCTACACAACAGACAACTGCATGTGGTCAGTTTAGAAATTGGCAACAGGGACTGGACACCAATCAAAGAGACAAATATCCTGAAGTTGTGAAAATAAACACAGTAAATGGAGCGTTCCAGCTTGGGTCATAGCTACCCCTCGGCACCGAAAAACCCTGGACTGAGTCATTAGAGGCTGCAAGCCCTCCAGAGGCATTTTTCACTCACTTCTTTGGACTGCTACCCCTTTTGGGCACTCCTGTGGATCCAGGGCAGCCGGTTCCCAATCATCGGTATTTCGTTCCAACCAGGAGATGAGGGCTGGTTTGGGACCTGCGCACCCTGGGGGAAGGAGAACCAGTCAGGCCCAGCTCATACACAATGCTAGGTAGATTGATCTACCCCGGTGGCATCATCTGCCCAGCCCCCGTCCTCCTCCCCTGACACAACCTGGTCGCAGGCCAGGACCCTGGACCTCTAGACTCCCTGCCTCCTCCCACCCCCAGCTCCTCCATCCCTTTGGGCCCGCGGAAGCAGGCTGGGCCGGGCCTCACCGAGCGCGCCCAGGTGGCCGTAGGTCTCCTGCATCACGTCCCGGTATAGGGCCCTCTGCGCGGGCCGCAGACACCCCCATTCCTCCCGGGAGAAGTACAAGGCCACGTCCCCGAACTTCACCGCCCTCGGTCTCCTTCCCCTTCTCCGGCCGGGTCTGGCCTCTCCTGGTCCCCGCGCAGGGAGCAGAGCCGAAGGCCGCGCCATTGGACCCGAGAAGCCGGCACCACGGCCTTCCCCCTCCCAGCCTCGGCCCCTGGGCGCTGGAGGGGCCGGGTATTTGGGAGCCCCCGCCGGACCCGTACGGAGCGTGCCGGGGAGGCCCGGCGGGAACCGGAATCAGCCGCCTGCGGGGCTAACGGAAACCTTTCGCTGTTATTCAGGAAACTCCTGCCCGAACTTGGGTGAAAGGCACCGGAAGATGCCTTCGGCGAAAATGGCGGCGCCGCTACTGCACCGCCTTTGCCTGAAACACAGGCAGCTTCCAGCTATCGATTTTATTGACCGGAGCGCCATGCCGGCTGCCTAACCTCTTTGCCCTCAAGTGTGATGGCGCTGCGATTGGGCTTCACGCCCTTTTTTCCCCCGTTCCACGCGCTCATTGGGCGGCGGCCGAAGATCGAGCATTCTGATTGGGTGATGCCCAAAGCGGCCTGTTTGAACGAAGCCAACGGAAGCGTAAGGGCAGAAAAGCTGGACCCTCGGGTCGGGTGACTGCCAGGAGTCTTGAGGCGGAAAGGGGCGAACCCGCCGGGGTCAGGAACGGTCCCCAGTTCCCTAGAGGTGCAGCCTAGCCGAGGGAGGGAAGGATTTCAGCGACGGAGTCACTCTGGCCAACCGGGGGCCGAGATTTCCCTGGGTTGTCTTTCCTGGCTTTCTCTTCCGATGGTGGGTTAGCTCCTTATTGCCCCTTGGGGAAGGGAATTAATGTTAGCGTTTCCTTTGCGCAGGTACCACGCCCAACATATTACACATTTCAACTTATTTATTTTTTGCTACTTCTGTGTGAAGTGATGATTATCATCCTGGTTCTACCAATGAGGAAAAACTCAGAGGGGACTTGCTAGTAAGCAGAAGGAACAAAGATTTTGTGGTACGCACCAGCCTAAAATTTGCGAGTTGAGTTTTATTCAGGGACCTTAACTGAGGACTATATTCTCTCCGATAGCTCTGAGGAACTGCTCCGAGGAAGGAGCCAGTATATATAGCAGATTTTGTTGGAAATATTTTTGGAAATAATATTTCCACAAAAAATATATTTGTTGGAAATATACACATTATATATATATATAATTATAAAATCAAAAGATTATTGCTGATCGCAAAAAAAAAAAACCGACATTTCAAGTTAATGATATTGTGCTTTTCTCTGTTGGAAGAGTGTCGCAACTTGTTGAAATTGTTCTTTAGATATGCAACTTATTGTAACTATCTAGCCCAGTATCTATTAAAGAATAGAATGTTTCCTCTATTTTTCCATCTTGAATTCCCCTCAGGGTGCCCCTTAGGACAGGGGCAGGGGGACGTGGCGGTTTTAGTGGCTGATGGCTTGATGGTGGGCAACATTTGTGGTTTATTCATTCATTCATTTATTCATGCCAACATTATGGCATTAATAGCAGGATATCTTCCCTTTCCATAGGGCCCCCCCCTTAGTGGGGGGCTATCTCCCCCCACCCCCCAGGCTTGTGACAACTCAGTTCTCCCATCAGGGATTGAACCCTAGCCACAGAAGCTAGAGCCTGGAATCCTAACCCCTTGCCCACGGGGGAACTCCCATACAGGGCCCCCTCTTGGTCATAAATTCAAGTAAGGTTTAAGAGGCATTTCATGATCAATTTGTCCCATGGCACCAGGAATTTTCGTTCCTAGGTCAGAGGAGGATTTTATTGATCAGCCACCCAATGTGCTATTTTTGGATTAGGCCCAGGAAATAGTTTCCTCTGTTGCTTCTTCATACCTAGAGTCACACTGTTAAAATTATTTAATATAGAGATATATATGATCAATTGCCTCAAGACATTTAGCCACCATTAATTTTGTTGGGAGGGATTGGGGGCAGGAGGAGAAGGGGACGACAGGGGATGAGATGGCTGGATGGCATCACTGACTCGATGGATATGAGTTTGAGTAAACTCCAGGAGTTGGTGATGGACGGGGAGGCCCGGTGTGCTGCGATTCATGGGGTTGCAAAGAGTCGGACACGACTGAGCAACTGAACTGACTGACTGAATTTTGTTGGAGGCCTGGTTATACATTAGGTAATGCAAGAGGCAACAATCTTATAAAATAGATAGACTATAAGTAATACAGCTAGTAATATTAATAAGATTATAATACAGCAGAGAGACACAGGGCTTCCCTTGTGGATCTGTCCAGAAAGAATCCGCCTGCAATGAAGGAGACCTAGATTCGATCCCTGGGTTGGGAAGATCTTCTTGAAGAGGGCATGGCAACCCACTTCAGTATTCTTGCCTGGAGAATCCTCATGGACAGAGGAGCGTGATGGGCTACGGTCCATGGGATTGCAAAGAGTTGAACACGACTGAGCGACTAAGCACAGCACAGCAGAGAGACACAAAGCGTACCTAATTTGAAAACAACAAAAAGAGAACAAATTTCAATGATTAGTATAGCTAGTTGTAACTTGGTTATAAGAAGCCATCAAGTCCAGAGGTGAACCAGCTATGCTCAGTCACTCAGTTGTGTCCAACTCTTGTGACCCCATGGACTGCAGCCTGACAGGCTCCTCTGTTCATGGAATTCTCCAAGCAAGAATACTGGAGTGGGTTGCCATTTCCTATTCCAGGGGCTCTTCCTGACCCAGGGATCAAGCCCCCATCTTGTGCATCTCCTGCATTGGCAGGCAGATTCTTAACCACTGTGCCACCAAAAACAGTATAGCAGTTCCTCAGAAATTGAAAAATAGAATTTATTACCTAGCCACTCCACTTTGAGTATATACTCCAAAGAATTCAAAGCAGGGTCTTGAGCTATTTATGCACACACGTGTTTATAGCAGCATTATCCACAATAGCCAGGAGGTGGTAGCAACCCAAGTATCTGTGGACCAATGAATGGATAATGAAAATGCGGTGTTTACAAACAATGGAATATTAACCAGTCTTAAAAAATTAAGAAATTCTGCAACATGCTACAATTTGGATGAAACTTGAGGACATTATACTAAGTGAAATAAACCAATCACAAAATGATAAATACTGTATGGTTGTGTTAGGGGAAGCACACTCACTGAAATCTTCCACCCTGGCCAGGCACCATAGTAACTATTTGCATAACTTGATTTACAACAGGAGGTCCTGGTAAGGAACACAGAACTAATAAGCCTGCACCAACGGAAAGAGTTCGGGAAAGGTCAAAAGGAGACACCACAGGTCCGACCACCTCCCAGAATCCTTCTCTCTGGCACCCATCTTGGCTGAACAAGGCGTGCGCCACCAGGAAGGACTCTGAGTCAGAATGATTGGCTAAAGACAACCCGGAAACTAATTCCATCACCATAAACCCGAGACTGCGAGCCACGTGGCAGAGCTGTTCTCCTGGGTCCCCTTACCCTCCTGCTCTCCACCCAGGTGCCCTCTCCCAATAAAATCTCTTGCTTTGTCAGCACATGTGTCTCCTCGGACAATTCATTTCCAAGTGTCAGACAGCCCAGTTTGGGTCCCCCTTCCTGCAACAGTTGCACTTATATGAAGTATCTAAATTAGCCAGTTTCATAGAAACAAAGTAGAATGGTTGTTGGGTGATTATCATGGGCTGAGGAGAGGGGAAAATGAAGGTGTTTTTTATTCTTTTTTTCCTCTTTCTTGTTTTCTTTTTTGTTGTTATTCTAGTGGGGTTATAGAAAGGATTATATACCATGATTGGATGGGAGTTAGCCCAGGGGTGCAAGGTTGGCATGACATCTGAAAATTCATGTAATACATCATGTGTCAATAAAATAAAGACAAAGACCACAGGATCATCTTAACAGATGTGCAAAAGGAATTTGACAAAATCTAACACCCTTTATAATTTATATATACTTATATATATCATACATAATATAAATTATATATTATTCTCATCACTTCTATTGTTCTAGGCAGAATTAGACAAGAATAGGAAATGAAAGGCATCCAGATTGGAAAGATGTAAAACTTGTTATATGTAGGTGACATAATATGAAAACTCCTAAGAAATCCATCTAAAAAAAATTAGTAGGGAATTCCCTGATGGTCCAATGGCTAAGACTCTGCACTCCCATTACAGGGGGCCTGGGTTCATTCCCTGGTCAGGGAACTGGATCCCACATGCCACAGCTAAGACCCTGTGCAACCAAATAAAAAAAAAAAAAAAAAAAAAAAAAAATTAGTAGTCATTTTGTATGACTGTCAATTTCTTACAAAACTAAACATATTCTTATCATATGATTCAGCAATTATGCTCTTAGGTATTTACCCAAAGGAGTTGATAACTTCTGTTCACATAAAAAAATTTGCACATGAAAAAAAAATTTGCACATGAATGTTCACAGCAATTTTATTCATAATTGCCAAAGCTTTGGGGCAACCAAGATGTCCTTCAGTAAGTGAATGGATAAATAACCTGTGGTATATTCATACAGTTAAATATTACCAGTGAAAAGAAATGAGCTATTGGGACTTCTCTTGTGGTCCAGTGGCTAAGACTCTGTACTCCAAATGCAGGGGTCTCAGGTTCAATCATTGGTCAGGAAACTAGATCCCACATGCCGCAACTAAACATCCTGCCTCCTGCAACAAAGAACGAAGATCTCCCATGCCACAACTAAGACCCAGTGCAGCCAAATAAATAAATGATAAAAAAAAATGAGCAATAGTCAGACGTTATTAAAAAGAAAAAGAAAAAATGAGCAATAAAAAAAAATGAGTAATCAAGATGTACAAAGATATATAGTAACCTTAAATGCAAGTTCCTAAGTGATTACTGTATGATTCCAACTATATGACATTCTGGAAAAAGGAAAACCATGGAGACAATAAAAAGATCAGTGGTTTCCATGGGTTGGGAAAGGAGAAATAAACAGTTGGAACATGGAGGATTTTTAGGGTAATGAAACTATTGCACATAACTATAATAATAGTGGATACATGTCATTATGCATTTGTCAAAACTGAAGCACATGAAAAGTGAACGTTAATATAAACTGTGAACTTTGAGTGATAATGATGAACCAATGAAGTTTCATGCAGTGTGGTGCTCAGTCACTTCAGTCGTGTTCGACTCTTTGCAACCCTATAGACTATATAGCCTGCCAGACTCCTCAGTCTATAGGATTCTCCAGGCCAGAATACTGGAGTGAGTTGCCATGCTCTCCTCCAGGGGAACTTCCCAACCAAAGGATTGAACCCGCATCTCCTGCATTGCAGGTGAATTCTTTACCACTGAGCGACTGGTGAAGCCCAATGTAGGTTCATAGATTGTAGAAAATCTACCCCTCTGGTATGGGATGTTGATTGTGGGGGAGGCTGGTGGGAGGGCAGAGGGATATAGGAACTCTCTGGGCATTCTGCTCAATTCTACTGTGAACCCTAAACTACTTTAAAAATAAAATCTATTTTCAAAATGTTAAATTTAAAAAAATAAATGAAAAAAAAAGTTAAAGATTCATGCTACAACATGGAAGAATTTAAAAAACATGCCAAGAGAAATAAGCTGAATACAAAAGACCATGTCTTATAGTTTCATTTACATGCAGTGTCCAGAAAAGGCACATATACAGAGACCGAAAGCAGATTAGTGGTTGCCAGGAGCTGAGGGAGGGGAGAATGAAGAGTGATGGCTGAGGAGTTTCTTTCTGGGGTTATGAAAATTTGCTTAGTTGATTGTGGTGATGGTTTCATAACTCTCAGTTCAGTTCAATCGCTCAGTCGTGTCCGACTCTTTGCGACCCCATGAACCCCAGCACGGCAGGCCTCCCTGTCCATCACCAACTCCCGGAGTCCACCCAAACCCATGTCCATCGAGTCGATGATGCCATCCAACCATCTCATCTTCTGTCGTCCCCTTCTCCTCCTGCCCTCAATTTTTCCCAGCATCAGGGTCTTTTCCAATGAGTCATAACTCTAAATATACTAAAAAAAAAAAAAAAAATTGTACAGTTTAAACGGGTGAATTATATGGTGTGTGAGTAATATTTCAATAAAGCCGTTAAAAAAAGAAACAAACAAAACTATGTCCTAGTCATAGACATAGCAAGATGATCGTGGTAAATAATTATAAAAGGCTTCCTAGAGACTCTAGGACAGCCCCTCCCAAGCTTCAGCTCACTACGCCCTCTGTTCCTCTCCCCTTCAGGCATTTTGCCGGGTTTGATTAATCCTCTTCTGCGGCTCTCGTCTAAGAACTCTCTTAATTAGGTACGCTGTGAATAGACGAATAAAAAGCAAAAATAGGCATAGGGAGGAGACCACGAACGGCCCTCACAGAGCGCCCCCAGGTGGCCGTAGGTCTCTACATCACTTTCGGTAAAGAGCCTTCTGTGCCTCCGATTTCGCTTCTCCAAGAAGAAATACTCGGCCGCGGCGATAAAGCTTCACAGCTCACAGTCTCCTCGGCGGGATCCAGGCTCTGGGCTTCAAGTGCGGAACGGTGCTGGTGCGGCGCTTGAATTCTTCCAATCCCCAAGTCCTGGATGCCCCAATCCAAGGGCCACTCTCTTTTCCGAGCCAAGGAGCACTGCCCTGCTAGACCTGGCGTCTGAGCTGGCTCGGATCTGGCTACGCGTGGGCCCACGCTGCGGCCAAAACAGAGGAATCATAGCGTCGTGGTCACTCTCGGACTCAAGAGTGAACAAAGGTATCGGAAAATGCCCTAAGAGAATATGGCGGCGACTGCCTTCACAACCATCATTCAAAAGCAGTCGGAAGCTAGCCATTCGTTTCCTTCAGATGATCTTATCAAATAAGAGCTAGCTCCAAATATTTAGCTCCAGCTCCTAAAATTCCTTACCCCTCATTGGTGCTTGAGATTAGCTTGAGGACGTGTCTTCTGACAACGCCCAGTGATTGGACTGTTTAGATCACTGAAATAACGAAGTCCACGCTGATTGGCCTCTTGGGCCAGACTCCAGGACGCTGTTGCTAGGTAACGCCTGACAGAGGGCCGGGTTCGCAGAGCAGCAGCAGGAGTCCCCAGGAGGTTACTATGCAGGGAGTCCGCACTGGTCAGCGCCCTCTGGGCGATTCTACGTCGACTCTTTCTGTTCTGCTGACCCACAAGGCCTCAGAGAGTGCGTCCTGACAGCAAAATGAACTCGGTTCCTGTCCTGTGAGACGCCAGTTTTGTGGAACTGAGCACCTTTATGGAATGTCTTCATTGCTCCAGGTGCAAAACAGCCTTCTCATTGGAATCATCTAACCCTGAGCAACGCTCCATGTGAGGGCAGGGAGTGTGGTCCCTCTTAAAGACTCTTTGCAACCCCATGGACTATAGCTTGCTAGGCCCCTCAGTCCATGGGATTTTCCAGGCGTGAGTACTGGAGTGGGTTGCCATTTCCTTCTCCAGGGGATCTTCCCAACCCAGGGATCGAATCCAGGTCTCCGGCATTGCAGCTGGACGCTTTACCATCTGAGCCACCACGGAAGCCCTATTTAAGAATAAGAAAATTTAGAAAGAAGAAGAATAACATTGAGACTGGGTGACTGGTATCCAGGTCTATCTGGCTCCAAGCCCAGTGCTCTTTCTGACCTAATCACTAGGGCTTTTCCTTCTGAGACATCTTGGCCCTGAGACTGTCAATTTCTTGACAGTCTTGGCATAAAGTCCCTGACACACTAGCTGGATTTCAGTGACTTAGAGAAGAGCCCTCTTCCCTTTTCTCCACCGCTCTGAGAGCTGAGTGGGCAAAGTCAGAATTTAGTTTTTGTTGCCCCTGAGCACCTAATAACTATACTGTAACAAGAAAAACAACCCACACCATGTGCCAGGAACTGTGCGGTTTGGTGGTTTAGTCGCTAAGTGGTGTCCGACTCTTGCGACCCCATGGACTTTCCGAATGGGGGCGCTCAAGCGCAGTCGAGTAAGAACCTATTTACTGTAACATTTGTGTGTGCTAAGTCGCTTCAGACGTATCTGACTCTTCGCGACTCCACGGACTATAGCCCACCAGGCTCCTCTTTCTATGGGATTCTCCAGGCAAGAATATTGGAGTGGGTTGCTTCCCCTTCTCCAGGGGATCCTCCCGACCCAGGGATTAAACCTACGCTTCCTGCGGCTCCTGCCTTGCAGGCAGATTCTTTACCGCTGAGCCACTGGGGAAGCCCAACACTGCTAAATTAAGGACCAGCAATAGAATTCAATGTATCTGATTTTGAAGCCCATGTATCCTAACCATTCTGCTGTACAGCTACTCCTGGCACAGCAATTTCTCAAAATATTGAAATAATGGGAAAATTGTTATTTGCGTTCCCCTTCTTACTGGCTATGGGGCTACATCTACATTTTCATCACCTGTCCACCTAGGAAAATTCATGCCAACCAGGCTGTTTTCCTACTGTTTTGCTAAAGCAATTCTCTCCAAGTCCTGCCAACGTCTTTGTTAAAACACTCTGCCACTTTCCTCCAGTGGCTTCTGAATCCCTTTTTGTTTTGTTGGTTTTATTTTTCAGCTCATCTTTCTTCTTTTTTACATCCCTTATTTTTAAGGTACATTTTCCCAAGGTTTAGGCATCCAACTGCGGTTGAGAAATCCTCCTCTAGGCCTGCACATCTAACTGGCTGCTAAATATTTTCACATATTTGTTGAGTTGAGAGAGCTTGTTGTTTTTCCTAAACATTTTAGTTGATTATTCAACTACACTTCATTCATGTTGCTAGTATATCAGACCTAAAATCCTGTTATCCTAGTTCTTCCTTCTCATGGCTTTTCCCTGCCAGTTCCAGTCTATTCTGTATCCTATAGCTTAGGATAAATCTGTGAAAAAAACAGGCAAAGGTCCTCTCAAGATGCTTACATTCCACAGTGGGAGAATGGTCAATTTCTAATAAACATAGATAAGGGTGGGCCCAAGGGCATCAGTTGTCTTGCTCAGAACCAGATAGTCCCGCTCAGTGAAAAACTGTCCTTTGTTCCCCATCATTGTCAGAATGCTCCATGGACATTCATGTAGGTAAAATAGGTTTGTGATTGAGTATAGAACTTGAATTTACTTTATATAGAAGCACAAACTTACAAGTACAGTTTTTTTTTTTTTCAAAGAAAACTGTGCTGACTTATTTATGATTCCACAGAATCTCGTTATGGGAGGCTAGGTATCAGTTTCCATTTAATCAGAATAACATTTGAAAATTTTACGTAATTTTTGGTCAATACAAGAATAGGAGCACTACAATAAGCTGTGAGTTCTCCATGAGCAAGCACAGTTTTAATCCTGACTTTTCCAGGAAAGCCTGTGTATATGGAGGGAAAATTGTATTTTGTTTAGTTTGGAATTTTGCTGAGGATTGTTTGCCATTTTGGAAAATCATCGCATAAATGGCTACACTGGAATTTGAATCAGCAACACAACCCATCTGTGACAGCCTGAGTTTGTGGCTGCTCAGTTCAGTTCAGTCGCTCAGTCGTGTCCAACTCTTTGCAATCCCATGAACCCCAGCACGCCAGGCCTCCCTGTCCATCACCAACTCCCGGAGTTTACCCAAACTCATGTCCATTGAATCAGTGATGCCATCCAACCCTCTCATCTTCTGTCGTCACCTTCTCCTCCTGCCCTCAATGTTTCCCAGCATCAGGGTCTTTTCCAGTGAGTCAGCTCTTCACATCAGGTGGCCAAAGTATTGGAGTTTGAGTTTCAGTATCAGTCCTTCCAATGAACACTCAGGACTGATCTCCTTTAGGATGGACTGGTTGGATCTCCTTGCAGTCCCAGGGACTCTCAAGAGTCTTCTCCAACACCACAGTTCAAAAGCATCAATTCTTTGGCGCTCAGCTTTCTTTATAGTCCAACTCTCACATCCATACGTGACAACTGGAAAAACCATAGCCTTGACTAGATGGACCTTTGTTGGAAAAGTAATGTCTCTGCTTTTTAATATGCTGTCTAGGTTGGTCATAACTTTCCTTCCAAGCAGCAAGCGTCTTTTAATTTCAGGGCTGCAGTCACCATCTGCAGTGATTTTGGAACCCCAAAAAATAAAGACAGCCACTGTTTCCCCCACCTATTTGCCATGAAGTAATGGGACTGGATGCCATGATCTTAGTTTTCTGAATGTTGAGCTTTAAGTCAACATTTTCACTCTCCTCTTTCACTTTCTTCAAGAGGCTCTTTAGTTCTTCTTCGCTTTCTGCCATAAGGGTGGTGTCATCTGCATATCTGAGGTTATTGATATTTCTCCCGGCAATCTTGATTCCAGCTTGTGCTTCATCCAGCCCAGCATTTCTCATGATGTACTCTGCATATAAGTTAAATAAGAAGGGTGACAATATACAGCCTTGACACACTCCTTTTCCTATTTGGAACCAGTCTGTTGTTTCATGTCCAGTTCTAACTGTTGCTTCCTGCCCTGCATACAGATTTCTCAAGAGGCAGGTCAGGTGGTCTGGTATTCCCATCTCTTTCAGAATTTTCCATAGTTTATTGTGATCTACCCAGTCAAAGGCTTTGTAGCCTCTGTGTTCATAGAAATTCTAGGGAATTCCTTGGCAGTCCAGTGGTTAGGACTTTCACTGCCGAGGGTGCTGGTTCAATCCCCGGTTGGGGAGCTAAGATCTTGTAAGCCACTCAGCACAGTTTAAATAAATAACATTTAAAAAAATTTTTTTTAATTAAAAAAGTTAAACAAAAAATCCTGTATTTGAAGTGTTAGTCACCCAGTCATATCTGACCCTTTATAATCCCGTGGACTATAGCCCACCAGGCTCCTCTGTCTGTGGAATTCTCCAGGCAAGAATACTGGAGTGGGTCTCCATTACTTTCTCCAGGGGATCTTCCTGACCCAGGGATTGAACCCAGGTTTTCCCACATTGCAGGCAGATTCTTCACCATCTGAGCCAGCAGGGAAGCCTTATGTGTAGGTGCAAGCATATTTCTATATGAACACTTCACTAAACCCTTTGGCAAAGCCTTACCCCAAGCATTTACATATTGAGATATACATTAAAAAATTTTAAAGCATAATATACACAAAGGTGCACAAATCTTAAGTGTAAGCTCAATGAATTTTCATAAAATGAACACACCCACACAACCAGTATCCAGATCAAGAAACCAAAGCATTGCCTAGAAACCTCTTATGCACCTTCTAGTCACCACTCTTCCCAGAAATAACCACGAGTCCAGTTTCTAACATTACAGATTAGTTTTGCCTCTTTTCGAACATAATACAAATGGAATCATTTTGTACACACACACACACACTTTAACATCTGCCTTCTTTTGCTTCAAAATTCACTCATTGTTGACTATAGCTGTAATTTTTATTCTAAGTTACGTATATGTTACCACTGGATATGTATTTTTAAGTTAATGACTTTGTCCTTTAAATTGTATTAAGGGTTACAGTGATTTTCAGAAAATAGGATTGTAGATGGGTTATTTCTCTACTCATTTATTTCATCATAGTAAAAGGAGCATGTATTCAACACATTTATTCTAAAAGGTGTGCATTCGTTCTTAAGACACTTTTTTATACATTTATATTTTCAAAAGATTTATTTATGCTATTTTTGGCTCTGTTGCTTCTTCATTGCCCTATGCAGACTTTCTCCAGTTGCCATGAACGAGGGTTATGAGGTTTATTGTGGTGCACAGGCTTCTCATTGCAGTGGCTTCTCTTGTTGCAGAGCTCGGGCTTTAGAACTCAGGTTCAGTAGTTGTGACACATGGGCTTAGTGAGTCCTCAGCATGTGGGATCTTCCTGGACCAGGGATCAAACCTGTGTCCCCGGCACTGGCAGGCAGATTCTTAACCACTGGACTGCCAGGGAAGCCCATGTGCTTTAGTTCTGGAAGGCTGACACCCTGAGTTTTACCCTCTGCTCCTCTGCATGGTTGTGACCCACGCACAATCTTCTCCTCCCCCAAACACTTTTCCCTCAGTTCTTAGATGATTCATCACTTTTTCTGAGAATTTTTCTAGCTCTGCTTATGTCCTTTTTGGGAATCTGTATATAAGCTGAGTTTAGCATTTATGTCACTGCACCATTCTATTTGCTTGTCTCTCTCTGGACAAGGACTCTCATTGTCTTGCTTGCCATAGTATTTTTGTGTGTGTCTGGCATGTGGTTTGAGTTTTAAAAATGTGTTGAACAAATAGATGGACACGTCATCCCATATTTAGAGCCTTCTTGACCATCCTGGGCCCTTGCCTTCTTCACCTAGGCCTCTTTCTCGAGGGCAAAGGTCTTGGCATATGAGTGTGGTTTTGTTTTGTTTTTTTTCCCCAATATTTACTTATTTATTTGGCTGCACTGGGTCTTAGTTGTGGGCTTTGATCTTCATTTTGGCATGCAAACTCTTAGTTGCACCATATGGGATCTAGTTCCCTGACCAGGGAATGAACCCAAGCCCCCTACATCGGAAGCATGGAGTCTTAGCCACTGGACGGCCAGGGAAGTCCCTGTGAATGAGTTTTCTGAGTCACGGACCTCCCTACCCCAGCACTGCCACTGATACCACTATCTCTCTGCCTTCCCACCTATATCAGGTGCACCCATTTCTAGACTTGTACTCTGAGTGTTGTCTAGAGCTGGCTGTCACCTAAAACCACAGGATGCCAGGAATGCCCTTGAGATAACAGGCAGCTGTCCAGCCCAACATCCTCCACTTTGGTTGAGTCAGCTTCCTCACAGGCACCATCTGTTCTCATTTTTTATTCTTTTTCAGGTGTGATAGGAGTATTTAAAATGCCTTTAAGGAATATGTCTGCAAGGAAGATTTTAAACCTCTCTCAAAAATGGCCTACTCTCTGAAATATTTTCATATTAATTGCAGTAGGAACTTTCAAGATTCGGATATTCCACTTTCTTTAGTACTAAAACACTGGTATTTTTGTTGGTGATGGTGCACGTCTGGGTGCAATTGGGAGAGAGAATCCACACAGCAATTTCAACAAGGATGAATTAATTACAGGAATTCCTTGGTTGCCTAGTGGTTAGGATTCTGGGCTTTCACTGCTGTGGCCCAGGTTCAATCCCTGGTCAGGGAACTGAGATTCTACACAGCCAAAGGAGCAAAAAAAAAAAGAAAATCAACTATAAAAGTGAAGTGAGAGGCGGGGCCGCGGATTCGCCCCAAATAGAAGGACCGCCTCTGACCCATGGCCCCACCCATCTCGGGTGGTCGCCCGCGGCGATTGGCGAGGGCTCGGGGGCGGAGCTCCAGGAGGTGGGCTGAGGGGGCCGGGCTCGGGTCTGGACAAAAGCCGGGAAGAGGAAAAGCCCTGCCTGGCTGGCCAGATTCTGGGTTTCTGCCGAGGCCCCTTGAGAAGCCGGAACAGTTGGGCTCCAGCCGGGATTGCCAAAGTGGACACTGAGTGACTGTGTGCTCCCGGGTCATCGCCAACGTACCTTCCCCGCAGGAGATAAGCTGAGTCTGCAAGATTGAGAGGAGTTGGGGGTGATTAGAAATTGTTAAGAGGTTTATTGAAGTCAAAATGTCTCAAAAAATCCAAGGCGGGTCTGTGGTAGAGATGCAAGGAGATGAAATGACACGAATCATTTGGGAGTTGATTAAAGAGAAACTCATTTTTCCCTACGTGGAACTGGACCTGCACAGCTACGATTTAGGCATAGAGAACCGCGATGCCACCAATGACCAGGTCACCAAGGACGCTGCAGAAGCTATAAAGAAGTACAATGTTGGTGTCAAGTGTGCTACCATCACCCCCGATGAGAAGAGAGTGGAGGAGTTCAAGTTGAAACAAATGTGGAAATCTCCAAATGGCACCATCCGAAATATCCTGGGTGGCACTGTCTTCAGGGAAGCTATCATCTGCAAAAATATACCCCAGCTTGTGAGCGGATGGGTAAAACCCATTATCATAGGTCGCCATGCTTATGGGGATCAATATAGAGCAACTGATTTTGTTGTGCCGGGGCCCGGAAAAGTAGAGATATCCTACACACCAAGCGATGGATCCCCCAAAACAGTATACCTAGTACATAACTTCACAGAGAGTGGTGGTGTTGCCATGGGGATGTACAATCAAGATAAGTCGATCGAAGATTTTGCACACAGTTCTTTCCAGATGGCTTTGTCTAAGAATTGGCCTTTGTATCTGAGCACCAAAAACACTATTCTGAAGAAGTACGATGGACGTTTTAAAGACATCTTTCAGGAGATATATGACAAGCAGTACAGTTGAAGCTCAGAATATCTGGTATGAGCACAGGCTCATTGATGACATGGTGGCCCAAGCTATGAAATCAGAGGGGGGCTTCATTTGGGCCTGTAAGAACTATGATGGGGACGTGCAGTCGGACTCCGTGGCCCAAGGTTACGGCTCTCTCGGCATGATGACCAGTGTGCTGGTTTGTCCAGATGGCAAGACAGTAGAAGCAGAGGCTGCCCACGGGACCGTAACCCGTCACTACCGAATGTACCAGAAAGGACAGGAGACATCCACCAATCCCATTGCTTCCATTTTTGCCTGGACCAGAGGCTTAGCCCACAGAGCTAAGCTTGATAACAATAAAGAGCTCGGCTTTTTTGCAAAGGCTTTGGAAGAAGTCTGTATTGAGACCATTGAGGCTGGCTTCATGACCAAGGACTTAGCTGCATGTATTAAAGGTTTACCCAACGTGCAACGTTCTGACTACTTGAATACATTCGAGTTCATGGATAAACTTGGAGAGAACCTGCAGTTAAAACTAGCCCAGGCCAAACTTTAAGGTCATTTCTTGTCTTCGGAGGATGTTTTTTTTTCTGGTAACTAGGGTATACTGGTTTACATTTTTCTCTATAACACTCAAGGGTAAAGGCAAAATCAATTTTGTAATTTGTTTAGAAGCCAGAGTTTATCTTTTCTATAAGTTTACAGCCTTTTTCTTATCCATACAGTTATGCCACCTTTGTGAATGTGGCCGGGGACTTTTTTTTTAAGTTTTATTTTCTACTAATAGCCTAGGAATTATTTTTAATGTCCACTTGTACTCACTGTCACTTTTTCTCATGTGCTGAGATCAATGACCAAAATGAACAGTGCTCAAAAGGATAAACTATAATGCATGGGTTTGGATTTATGGCAGGCTTGTCCCCCTGGGCCTCTCATAGTGTCCCATGCCAGAGCAAACGCGGCCCCAAACCATTGCCTGGCCTCTGCCAGTAGGCTGCAGGCACTGAAGTGGGTTGCACAGTGGAAAAGAGAAAAGAAAAAAAAAGGATAAACTATAGCCACGGTATTATTCCCTGATATTGTATAAAGTAGAGATTCATTTCCTTTCTCACTTTCCATGGCCTGGGGCCCTGGGTCATTCTAATGTAACAGATATCTCATTATTTGCAGTAGAAGTTGTATGTTAGATTTGCACATGATTTGGAATGAAGAGCATGACCGTAACTAAAACATGTTAAAGACTCATCTTTGTAAAGAGCTCTAGTTGAATCTTTTAAAAATACTAAATATTTTTGAGCTCCCTGACCTGGGTTTAAGACTCATCTTTGTAAAGAGCTCTAGTTGAATCTTTTAAAAATACTAAATATTTTTGAGCTCCCTGGAGAATCCAGAAGAAATACTACCTAGGGGGTTTGTCCTCGGTGTTTGTCTCCTCCTCCTGGCCTTGTGTGGCCTAAGTATTATGTGACCTTGAACAGCATGTTTCATCCAAGTGCAATAATACAAGCTGCACCTTTTTTTTGGGACCTCTGCTGGCCTCTTTTACTTCCTTATGTAAATGTGATTTTTCAGAAGTTGATTGTAAACACTATTCTAGTCCTGTTCTTCATCTAAACTATCGATTTTAATTAAAATTTAGTGTTAATGAAAAAAAAAAAAAAAGTGAAGTGAAAGTCACTCAGTCATGTCCAACTCTTCACAACACCAAGGAATTCTCTAGGCCAGAAAACTGAAGTGGGTAGTCTTTCCCTTCTCCAGGGATCATCCCAGTCCACAGATGGAGTGAACCCAGGTCTCCTGCATTGCAGATGGATTCTTTACCAGCTGAGCCACAAGGGAAGCCCCAACTATAAAAGGGAGTTAGAGAAATGAGGGATTGGATTACATGTTAGTTTCCTAGGGCTGCCATGACAAATTACCACAAACTTTGTGCCTTAAGACAACACAAGGACTTTCCTGGTGGTCCAGTGGTTAAGAATCCGCCTGCCAATGCAGGGGACATGAGTTTGATCCCTGGTCCAGAAATACTCCACATGCTATGGGGCAACTAAGCCTGTGTGCCATAACTAACTACTGAAGCCTGTGTGTTCTACAGCCCGTGCTCCCCAAGAAGAAAAGTCACTGCAATGAGAAGCTCTCGCATCACAACTAAAGACTAGCCCCCGCTCTCCACAACTAGAGAAAGCCTGTGGGCAGCAATAAAGACCCAGTGCAGCCAAAACTAAAAATAAATAAATAAAAATTTAAAAAGACAACACAAATCTATTCTCTTCTAGTTCTGGAGACTAGAATTCTGAAATCAAGGCATCAGCAGGGCCATACCCCTTTGAGATCCTAAGTAGACTCTTTCCTTGCCTCTTCCTAGCTTCAGTGTTTGCTGGCAATATCTGGCCTTTCTTGGATTTGTAGATGCATCACTCCAGTCTCTGTCTCTGTTACCGCATGGCATTCTTCCTACATGTCTCTCTGTGTATCTTTACATGACCTTCTCCTTTCTGTGTATCTCTGTTCAAATTTCCTTCTTCTTACAAGGACACCAGTCGTTGGAGTGAGCCCCTCCCCCTGCCCCAAATCCAGTATGACCTCATTGATTATATCTTCGAAGAGTCTATTTCCAAACAAGGTCACAGTCAAAGGAACTAGGGGTCATTTGGCAGCACTAGATCTTAATCTCAGCTCGTGGGATCTTCTAGTTGCAGCACACAGGATCTTTAGTTAGGGCATGTGGGATCTAGTTTCCTGACCAGGGACTGAAGCCACAGTCCTTGCATTGAGAGTTCAGAGTCTTAGCCACTGGACCACCAGGGAAGTCTCTTGAACATATCTTTTTGAAGGACACAATTCTGCCCACTAGAGATAGTAAGATGTAAAGAGAATTCTAAAGAATACAGGAAGAGTGGATCTGAGAGCAGCCACTAGGGCTTCCCTGGTGATTCAGTGATTAAGAGTCTGCCCTCCAAGGCAGTGGACTTGGGTTTGATCCTGGTCATGGAACCAAGATCCCACATGCTGCCGAACAACTAAGCTCATGCACAACTACTGAGCCCAAGCACCTTAGAGCTGGCATACCACAACTAAAGAGAAGCCAAGCATGGCAACTAAGACCTGACACAGCCAAGTAAATACATAAATAATTTTTTTAAGAGCAGCCATTGTCCCTCAGCTGGAGATATTACACCCAAGAAAGAGCCTCTATCTGGGCCTCCCAGGGGCTGAGATCCAGGATTTTGAAAAATATTTATCTACCTATGGCTGCACTGGGTCTTCACTGCTGCATGCCAGCTTTCTCTAGTTGCAGTGGGGACCGCTCTCTTGTTGTAGTGTTCCGGTTTCTTATCGTGGTGGCTTCTCTTGTTGCAGAGCCTGGGCTGTAGGGTGTGCAGCCTCAATAATTGTGGCGGATGGGCTTTGTTGTCCCTCGGCATGTGGGATCTTCCCTGATCAGGGATCAAACCCACATCCCCTGCATTGGGGATGTGCCACCAGGGAAGCCTGGAGATCCAGAATTTTTTAGAGAGAACATAGAAGTCACTGGAGTGCCACTCTGGTGGAACTTACTGGAAATCTTCCCTCTAGGGTACCAGGGAAAACTGTTTATGGGAAAGTGTCTCACAGAGGCACTCCACTACAAACTACCCCAGGGGTGTACCAGGGGAAGTTTCTGGTCACTGGGTGCACAGCGGGAACCCAGAAGCAAAGCCCTTTCTTCCTGCAATGTTTCCCCAGCTCTCTACTAATAAAACTTAGTAAGATGCCAGCTGGCCAAGAAAAAGTAGTTCTAGGGTCCAGCTCCATTTTCATAGAGCAGGCCAAAAGAGTGACATTTGTTTTTTTTTTCTGAGAAGTAATAAATGAATAACTGTCACAGCGTTATATGTCGGTTTCAGATACTAATAGACAGCTTCCTTCACCCTTCCTTTTTTTTAAATTGGGGTATAACTGCTTTACAATGTTGTGTTAATTTCTGCTGTACAACGAAGTGAATCAGCTGTATGTATACATATATCCCCTCTGTCTTGGACCTCCCTCCCACCCAGCCCCCATTTCACTCCTCTCGGTCATCCCAGAGCATCAAGCTGAGCTCCCTGGTGGGACAGCAGTGTCCCACCAGCTGTCTGTTTTACACATGGTAGTGTGTATGTCAGACCTAACCCCCCAATCCATCCCACCCTCCCCTTCCCTCTGTGTTCAAATGTCTGTTCTCTATGTCTGCGTCTCTATTCCTGCCCTGCAAATAGGTTCATCTGTACCATTTTTCTAGATTCCCTTTATATGCATTAATGTATGATATTTGTTTTCTCTTTCTGACTTACTTCACTCTGTATTGCAGACTCTAGATCCATCCCATCTCTACAATTAACTCAATTTTGTTCCTTTTTATGGCTGAGTAATATTTCACTGTAAATACGTACCACATCTTCTTTCCCTTCCCCCTTCCTCTCTCCAATCCTCCCAACCATCTCCCCTCCCCTGACATCTTCCTCATAAGCCCCCTCACTGTACCATTCAGTTCCTCCAAACTTGACACCTGTCTATCATACCCTCCCCCCACACAAAAGGAGGCAAGGTTAGAAGTGGTGGCAGGTGGTTCTCTAAACTGGGGAAGAAAAGGAGTTAGACCATAGGCAGGACCAACTTTCCCAGGTAAATAAAAATTCTAGGAAGTAGCTGACCAGAGTGAAAGAGCCCCCAGAGGTGGTCTAAAAAGCTCATTAGGGGAATTAAATTGGTGCTGGTACCTGGTTGGACTAAGTACTTCCCGATGCAAGGGACTGAGGCTGATGGAAGCAATGGAGCCAATGGCCATCTTGTTGTTTTTTTTGGCCATCTTGTATACAGGCATATAAACTGCAAACTCCTCGGGACAGGCACTTGTCTGTTGCCACAGCACGGCACATAGATATTGCAATTTTGCTGAATGGTTGATGCGAACCAGAGTAACAATCCAAACTCAAAGCTGCCTACCATTTCTCACAGGTGGTTCTTTTTGCTTCTGAATTAAATCTTATTTTTGGCTGTGCTGGGTCTTCACTGCTGCACGCAATCTCTCTCTAGTTGCAGTGCACGGGCTCCTCATTGCAGTGGCTTCTCTTGTTGCAGAGCACAGGCTCTAGAGAGTGGGCTCAGTAGTTGCGGCACAGGAGTTTAGCTGTCCCACAGTATTTGGAATCTTCACAGAGCAGCGATCAAACTCGTGTCCCCTGCATTGGCAGGCGAATTCTTAACCACTGGACCACGGGGGAAGTCTGCAGGGGTGGTGCTTGGCAAAGGGTTGTAAGTGCATTCCTCTCATCTCAACACCCTGTGGCCACAACCCAACCTAATCCACCCTGGGTGATCTAGAGCTCAGGCTAGACGCTTCTGCAAACAAAGATACTGAGGAGAGCAGCTGGCTTGAGGACCAGTAGGGATAGGGTACTCCGTGAGAAGGAAGAGGCAGGTTTTTTAATCATCTTTTTACCTGCAGCCTGAGACTTATTTATCAAGCACATTCAGATGTGCCTTCTCACTTGATCTTCTCATTCTGTTTTGAGACAAGTATGGCAGGGTTTATTGTTCCCATTTTACAGTTGAGACCACTAAGGCCCGGACCAGTTAAGCAGATGTGAGACCCAGAGACTAACGGGGTCCACGGATTCTGAAGAATAGATACATGGATGTGCCAATCTCCAGCCACATCACCTGCTCCACTGAAAGCTGGGAGGGGCCTCTGATCACTGATCAGCAGACACTGGCCTTGCCTGGGGTATGTACACAGGCAGTGGATAAGGTAAGAGCTGTTGAAACGGCAGTCACAAAGAGGGGTGAGGCAGGACTGTGAGGGTACCAAGGCTCATCACCGCTGGCCTGGGTTGAGGGCTAAGCCCTCCCCAACCAGATTCTCAGAAACCAGGCCCTTTCTTTAGGCTACTTCCTTTACCCCTGGCATTGACTTCTTCAGCAGACTTTAGAGAATCAAAACTCAGATCAGGTTTGCTCTGCCCTTGAAAGCGTTTCATTCAGTCTGGGAAATACCTCTGTGTTTAAGCAGGCAAGTGAAAGCCTACAGGGGGCCTCTCAATTTACCAAGATGAAGCGTGATCTCTACTTACAGCTGGAAGCATCGCCATACCAGCAGGGACCCTCCTCATGCACCTGTGTAGCCAGCCCTGCTCCAGGGGAAGAGAGAACACTTCTAGTTGAACCAGTTGTTGCTTATTCTCACCAGAAGTCTCATGATGGATTTCCAGAGGACCCAGCCGGCCTTGTACTAGAGAGAGTTGCTGTAGTCCTATGACACCTATCTGGTTGAGTCTTTCGTTACAGAGTTGGGGAGTCTTCACGTTCCACACCAACGCTTTCCAGTGCTGCTCTTTTTATATCATCCTTTCTGGGTCATTACTCTTATCACTCAATCCCACAGAATTATGTTGGGCCGAGTAGGTCACTCTTCATCCTCATTCAGACCCGATTTTAGGCTTTAGTCTTTTTTGTTCTATCAGGAAAAATAAGTACTAGTTTGTACCAGCGAATCCTGGGGAAAGAGAACTAGTGGAGGCATGGGCTTTAGTAAAGCAGTGAGGGCGCATTCACAGACCAGAAGCCAGTACAAGCCCATTACCTACCCCCAACAACAGGCTCCTGGTTTAAAAGTTTCACGAAGCAGCCTCTCTAAGCAGCAGGATCCCTGATTCCTTACTGCTAAGGATTATTTACACACCCTATCAGCCAGGCTTCTCTTCAGAGTGCTCGTGGGAGCCCGTCCTCTATAGAAACCTCTCCTGCAGGAAGAGGTACACAACAGTCGGGTGAAGTGAACGCCCCAGCCTTCTCCTCACTTTGACTCAGCTCAGTCTCTCCAGGACATCGTGCGAGCAAAGAAGCCTGAGTCGGCACCAGCGCTAATCTCTGGCCCCGACCACCCCCTGCCAAACTTTTCCCTGGCAACCTGGTAACGCGACTCAGGAACCTAGAATGGAACTGGAAACCGACTCAATGGGGCCTCTCTAGGAAACTGGGAATTTCACATATCGTTAGCACTCAGTTCACGTTTATTGGTCTAAGAACGAAAGAACCGGAAGATGCCCTTAAAAAACGTGGCGGTAGCCTAGCTTCACCAGAGTTGCCTCAGTAGCTCATGAAACTTGCCCTAGACTTCGGCCACCCACCGGCCAGAAAAGAAGACGCCGTCCGGTCCACTTTAAGTTCATCGAGGACAGCACAATCTGCCCTCAACTATAATGGCGGCAGTGCCCAATTGGCTTCTTACCCCTAGGCATGATGGCCGCCAGGCGGCTTCACTTAGTTTCTCACCACCCCGGAAGACCGGGACCGGCGATTGGGCGGTGCCCAGAGGCTCTGAGAAGAAGGTCTTCGGCGGTTGGGCAGTGCTGGGTAAGGCTAGTTTTAAAGGAGCCGGAGGTGGGAGCCGTCGAAGACCCGGGATCTGCGGGAGGCGGCGGTGAGCGGCGCGCGGGGGAGGACACCGAGCGGCTGGAGAGAGGGCGGGAGGAGGGAGGGAAAGAAACTTTTGAACCATCTGGACCCGGGCTGGGGAGAGCGCTGGGCGGGGATCAGGGGAGGGCAGAGGGAGGGGGTCTGTGGGCGGGACCTCCCGGGATTGGAGTGAAGGGGGTATCTGCTTGACAGTGGATCCCCGGGGATCCGGACTGAGTTCGTGATGCTCAAGCTCGGGCCGCCTCTGTCTGAGTGTAGCTTTGCGGAGCCGAAGCTCACAGGGAGAGGAGGATCCTCGCGCGGCGTCTGTTTGGAGGAACCGCGCTGGAACATTGTGTCCGCGGGGATCCAGTCTAGGGGATCAGGTGGGAGGGAGGGCCGCCGGCGTGTGCGAGTATTGCTTCGGAGTCCTCGGCCACTCCCGGTGGAGAGATCCGGCGGAAACTGAGCCTCCGAGGACTGGGATCCCAGCTGATCTTGGGGATCTCAGGGCGGAATCTGCAGGGACAAAGGCCCCAGGAAGCTCGGGCCGTGGGAGAACTGGGACCGCTGCAACCCAGATTCTCGTGGCTCAGGCAGGGCGATCGCCGATCGCCGCGGCGGCAGAGGGGAGACACCCGTTACCGGTAGCCAGGCGAGGGCGCCCTTATGCGCTCCAGGGCTCCGAACCGTGGGCTACCGGGAGCCGCGGGCGGACCATGAAGGGTGGAGCCCCACGGGAGGGGCTGGCCTTCACTCCCCGCTCCCCCGCTCCCCCCCTACCCCAGGCTGGAACCTGGGATCCCCCAGGGACTCCCCGGAGCCGCCGCTTCCCCCATGGACTTGCCCGGGGACTCCAGGTGAGAGCGCACCCCGCCCGCCTGTCTTGAGCCCGGGAAACGGGGAGCCTGGTGGCCGTACCGGGGAAACCACAGGGCCAACAACAGGCTCAGGCGACCGTCCTCTGCTTCTCTCATCCTTCAGCACTCCTGGCCGGCAGCGTCTGTGCCGCCAACCCCTTGCTGGAGCATTATGGGGAGCCAAGAGCCCAAAACGGCCGAAACTGCAGCCTCTCGGGGCCCCTTCGCCCTTGGAAAAAGCCTCTCGGCGGGTCCTGGCCGTGGTCCTGGAAGATGTCATGGCTGCCCGCATGGTGAGCCTCTTGAATTGAGAGGCCCCCTTCTTCATCAGGTCCCCTCAGTAGTAAAGTCAAACTAGGTCACTAGTGAAGATCACTGAGGTCCAAACACCTCATTCTCACACTCATCCATCAGTCAGCCTCCCTTATGCTATATATATATATATATATATATATATATATATTTTTTTTTTTTTTTTTTTTTTTTTTTTTTTTTGCTTGGCTTCCACTTACTCCAACCTGGAATTGGGCAGGGTGTCAGGTGCCAAAACCACATCCCCACAATTCTTTTTTCCCCCACAATTCTTAAGTGTGAGAAACTCCCCTGCTTTCTCCCCTAGGCAGTCCTTAGGAAGCAGGCTGAGGTCTTTGGCTCCACTGCACAGATTAGAAAAACTGAGGCCCCAACTAGGGCAATGACTCACTCCAGGTCACTCTCTCCTTTTCATTTACGCAAATAGCCTGGGTGACATTACCCAGGCCCCATACCAAACAGCTCGGGCCATAACTGACCTCTTCTTTGGGGATTGCAAATGAATTCTAGCCACTGTTTCTGTCATCTTGATGGCATAGGGCACTGTTAGGCATAGGGAGGCCCTGTTCGGTCCAGCCTCATTCCATCACCTTCCTTTTGACACCTCCTCCTCTCTGAGGTCCCCCTGGCGTCCCAAGAAGAGAATTCCACCCCATGGCACCACAGCAACCGTCGGGATTCTGTTCACAGCCAGCCACCTGCCTCACCACCCCGGCAGGCCACATGGTCCCCACAAGCCAGGTGAGCATGGCAGAATGGGGGAGGGGGGGAGCTGGGAACACAGCTGAGTCCCACTGATCTTCCTGTTTCCCTCTCTAGGCCTCCCGACCCACTGCACCTATGTCGAGAGCCCTTGAGCCGTGTCCATCGGCCCCCTTCCACCCCAAGGCGGCGATCAAGGACAACACCTGGCCCAGAGGAGGGCCCTTCACAAAAAGTGGACCAGGTGCACCAGCCCACCCTGGTGGTGATGCTACAGGACATTGCCAGCTCCAGACCCCGAGCTGAGGTATGGGAACTTCAGGGAAAGATGTCAGGGGTTCAGCTGGGGGCAGGCGTGCCGCTGGGCATAGAAGAAAGTTGTGGGAGGACTGTCTGGGGTGGATTTTGCTCAGAGCAAGGAGGATGGCATTTTAGATTGGAAGACACTATCTGAGCAAAGACCTATATGAAAAAGTCTTTAGTGTGAACCCAGGCAGGCGTCTGGAGACTGACAGAGTCGGGATAGGGGAGCTACGGAGGCCACAGGGGGCTTCCCTGCCTCCCCATAAACACCCCCTGTTTACATCCAGGGCTTTGCTGATGAGGCTCCCAACTTCATCGTCCCAGCGAGAAGGTGAGAGGGCTGGGAAGGGATTATGAAGATGTGTAGGTGGCAGCTCTTATCCAGGCAGCCAAAGCTAGGGGCATCAGACTTTACATGTCCAGTGCTTCCTTGTAGCACCTTCAGAAGCATTAAGGGACAGGGGAGGTCCTGGCTCGGGATCTGAATCTGAAAGGTTCCTCTGCCTTTAACTTGCCCCTTCACCCCAGAGCTGAGCCCAAGGTGATGGTTCACCAGCCAAAGCCTCCGTCCAAGGACCTGCCAGCCCCATCCCATCCATCTGCCCTGTCTGCAAACCCTCTGGCGAGCCCACCACCAGGTAAGGACTCAGATGGATGAGGAGGAGGGTTCTGGAAAATTCTAGCTGAGCTTAGAAGTGTTAGGTGTAGAGGTTGGGATGGGGCTTAACCCCCCTCTCAGGGCGGAGCTTGGTGTGTGAAGATGGAGTTTAGACTTCAGAGACCTAAAGCTTAACTTCTGAACTTAAGGCTGGGTATTCTAGGGCTAGGCTTATTCCTCAGGGGGCAAAGGTTAGTGTTTGGGGGAGGGACTAAGGCTACTGAAGTGGGGCTTAGACACCTGCAGCTGAGGAATACGCACCTGACCCTCTCCTTTCCTCAGCCCCAGATCCTGTTCTGGAGCCCCCATCGATCCCACCGCCGTCCAGCCTTTTACGCCCCCGCCTCAGTCCCTGGGGCTTGGCCCCCCTCTTCCATTCCGTCCGCTCCAAGCTGGAGAGCTTTGCTGACATCTTCCTCACACCCAACAAAGCCCCGCAGCCCCCGCCCCCATCACCCCCCATGAAGTTGGAGTTGAAGATTGCCATCTCAGAGGCCGGGCAGTCCGGGGCTGCTGAGGGCACTGTGGCAGTCAGTCCCCGGCCCCCTATCCGCCAATGGCGGACCCAAGACCAGAACCCCCCAGCACCTCTCACTAAGCCCTCTCTGGGCCGAAGCCACTCCTGCCCTGACCTGGGGCCCCCTGGCCCAGATCCCTGCAGCTGGCCCCCTGTTCCAACCCCCCCAAGCTGGCCACGGCCTCGGCGGCACACGGTGGGTGGTGGAGAGATGGCCAAAGCCCCACCACCCCCTCGGCCCTGTCTCCGGAAAGAGGTCTTCCCTCTTGGAGGAGTGGGAGGCTCTCCTCCCCTCGTCACATCTTGCTCGTCTACTGCATCCACCTCTTCCTTCTCTGAACCTGCAGAACCCAGGTAGTGCTCTTGATAAACCCTCCTTAAAGCTCTGGCCACAGGAGGGGGCCCAGCCTCCTACCCTAGTATCCAGTGGGCAGGAGAAGGGGAGGTAGCTGGGAATGCTGTTTGGCTCTGAGCCTTGACCTTCTCTACAGGTTGAGCTCAACCAAGAGAAAGGAGCCAAGGGCCCCAGAAGACCAGGTGCTTTCAGACCCCGAGACCAAGGTAGGGGTGCAGGTGAACAGGGAGGAGACAAGCGGGAGCCTAAGTCCACGCTGCACTTTTTACCCTCTGCCCCATCTCTGCAGACCATTGGGAAGGTTTCTCGATTCAGAATACGCAGGACACCGGCCCGTTCTCAAATAAACCTCACACCAATGGGGCTGCCTCGGCCAGTCAGGTGAGAAGCTTGTCGTGCATGGATCTGAAGCAGGTGTAGGCTCAGGTCCTGAGTGTGGCTCTGCTTCCTCTCAAGTCCAGCTTGGAGAAGTCCATTTGATCTGGACGTGGTTTGCATGGAGAACCACCTGTCTGCCTCAGGCAGCACTCCTGGCTCCTGGCAGATCCTAGAAACTGAAATATAGACCAGGCCTTACTTATCCCTTCTCCAGGCCCACTGGCCCCAGGTTTCTCAGTGACTTCTGCTCTTGGCTCATAGGTTGAACAAGAAGGAGTTCAGCTTGGAAGAAATTTACACCAACAAGAATTACCAGTCACCCACAACCAGGAGGTGAGAAACTTTGAAGGCTTAGGGGTGACAGAGGGAAAACTGGAATCAGGGGGCGTGCTGGTAACCGGGACTCCTCCCTGCCTGGTCCAGGACCTTTGAAACCATCTTTGAGGAACCTCGGGAGCGCAATGGGACTCTGATTTTCACCAGCTCAAGGAAGCTCCGGCGGACTGTAGAATTTCGGGACAGCAGTCTTCCTCGATCCCGGCGGCCATCTCGAGGGGCCCGGGCTGCAGCTGGCAGGACCCTTCCTCCCAATCTGGCCCCCAGCCCAGATGTAGAACCCCTGCTGCAACAGCGACTCCAGGAGCTGGATGCCTCACTCCTGGAGGAGGAGGAGGAGGAGGAAGGGGATCAAGATCGGCCCTATCGGACTTAGAAGCTCCATCTGTTTGTCTGTCCATGCGTCCTAGGGGGGTGGGGGAGGAGTCTCTGAGGCAGTTATAATTTTTTCGCTATATTTCTAGTAAAGTTTTCAATATGTTTCTGATTCTTCTGTGTGTCTGTAGCAGAGTTTGAGATTCACTGCCAGTACTGGCTGATGTTTCTACTTTGGCCTGCAAAACTGGGAAATGAGGGTGGCACCAGGAAAGACCATGAAGTGGGATATAGGGAACAGGGTAGAAGAATGGTCATTGGATATACCTTCTTGGGTTGAGAATTTTCCTATGCAGAGGGATACTTTTGAATCTGCTCCAGAAGATACTGTGATTCGGGACCCTGGTCAGGGACTGAGGGAATGCCCTGGTGATCCAGGGGTTAGCACTCCATGTTTCCACTGCAGGGGCTGCAGGTTCCATTCCTGGTTGGAGGACTAAGAGCCCGCACACTGCGTGGCACAGCCAAAGAAAAAAGGAGGCTGAAAGTCCTAGAGTGGACTAAGGCCCTGTTCTAGATAGCCCTGAGTTCCTTCTAACACACAGGCCAAGAATGTGTTGTTGGACTCAAGGACTAATAATAGTTAAAATTAAGCACCTACAACAACCTGTCACAGGTACTTGACCTACAAATAGCCCTATGAGAATTACACCCATTTTATACATGAGAAAGCAAGCTGTCAGTGTAATGTCCACATTAAAAGGGAAACCTAGGCAACCAGAGAACAAGCGGCACACTACATCTTTCATAACTTAAAGGTAGAACAGTGGCCAGGAACACAGATTGGAGCTAAGCTTCCTGAGTAAATCTGCTTGGGAAACTGAAAGTGTATCAGTTCCCCTCGCCTGTAAGATAGGGCTGATGGTAGTACCTTCCAGGAGACTTCTGTCAAGTGAGTTTCTATGTGAGAAGGTGTCCGGCACACAATGCAAACTGTTTTTTTTCTTGTTAACACGCAGACCCCAGGCCAGCACTCCTACTGCAACGAGCGATAACGGGACGCGAAAGCTTCCTTTACGCTCGGCTGGCACTCTCAAGCCGCGTGCTCTAACCACCCGGCGCGGCGGGGGATCCCGCTGAGCTGCCAGCCTGATGGTTGTAGCATCACGCGCGTGCGCGAGAAGCTAGACAGCCTGTGGACTAAGCCAAGCGGCAGAAAGGGAGAGAAGACATAACTAGCAGTCGACAGTGTCCTTCCGCGGCCGCGCGCCACCCAGCGGCCAACTGCCCCCAACGACTCGCACACTAGATCCAGATCCTCGGCTAGACGTCGTCAGGAGTAGCCAATAAACGAAGAGCAGGAAGAGGCGGGGTCACCTGGAGGACCGCCCCAAGTACCTACTTCTAACCAGTTGAGTCACAAGACTTGATGAGGGGCGGAGCTAATCTGACGTATACCAAATCCAAGATTTGAGGGCGGTTACATATTACTCCCTCCCTCCCGCGTTTGACTCCGCCCCTTCGACTTGACGTACACTTCTCAGCCTATCTACGGCTAAGCCTGTAGAGGGGTGAGGGGAAGGGGGCGGAAAGTGGGAGGAGACAGAGAGAGGAAGGAGGCGTAGGCTGAGGAGGAAGAGGGAGGAGGGGCAGGGAAGTCCTGGCGGAGAAGAGGCCCAAGACTCCAAAGGAGACGACAGGAGGGTGAGCTGGAGCTCCCCAGCTGCCCAGCAGCCGTTCCGGATTCTTTAAGGCGAACGTCAGACAGAGACGGAGGAAAGAAGGAAGAGACTTTTATGTCGGCAGACAGACAAGCTCTACCCGTCACCGTTGCCTCACATCCGGGGCTTTGGAGGGCTGGCCCCCTCGGCCCCGCCCCCCACCTCGCGCCTTTCATGGCGACCGGAGGCGGAGGCTGGAAGAGCTGGGCCTTGAAGAGGCCCCTTTAAATCTCCTTAAAGGGGTGGCCACCGATCTCGGCGGACTACAACGCCAGCCTTTAAAGGGGAAGCCACCGAACAGACGCTGACAAATTGAGAACTGTGCTGTTGGGAGAACTGGAGCGAGTAGGGGATTCTCATCGCCACTTCTCAACGCAAGAAGTCCTTTAAATTCAACTTAAAGGGGAAGTGGCCGTTTGTGGAGGACTAGAAACTAACTCCCGAGCCCTTAAAGGGGCGGCCTGCTGTTTGGAGAACCCTGGACTCCTTAAAGGGGTGGCCTCTTTTAGCCGGAGGACTTGAGGCACTTTTAAAGGGGAGGTCGACGTTTCGGGGCGAGCTTTCGGCCCCTTTTAAAGGGGTGGCCCTTCCTCTTCCTCGGGGAGACTTGTCTCGACCCCTGGTAGGGGGCGGCCACCGAACTAGGCCGGTCGGACACCGTCGGGTCGTCTTAAAGGAGTCAGGGACTGGACAACTTGAGGCCTTGCCTTAAAGGGACGGCCGCCCCGTTTTCGCTGTCTCGGCCCCGCCGGCCCCACAGGGGGGGCTCTCGGGCTTGTCGCCCCGGGGGCGGCGCCGGCTCCCTGGGCCTTGGCCTTGGGGCACGCTCGGGGCTAGCAGATCCTGCTTTAAAGGGAAAGCCGTGGCCCTTTCGTCCCTGTGCAGCCGCCAGCGCCGCGCCTGCGACCCCTGGCCTGCGGACAGGCCGCTCCGGGGCCCGCCGCCTCCGGATGCGGCGCTGAGGGCGGTCGCCATGGAGACGGCAGCGGCCGCGGCTCCGGGCCCGGGCTGGGCCACTGAGGGGGAGCGGCGGCGGAGGCGCTGCTCGCGCCGAGACCGAGACCGGGAGCAGCGGCGCCGCCGAGGTCCCGGCGGCGACGCGCCCCGGGCCCTGTTGGCCGCCCCGCGCGGCTCTTCGTCCTCGTCGTCGCCGCCGCCGCCCGCCAGGCCGTGGTCGTCAGCTTCGTCTGGAGAGCGGCCCGGAGGCCCGAGACGGCGGCGGCCGCGTCCCAGGCCTCGGCCCCCGCGACCCCGAGCTCGGAAGCGGCCTGCTGGCTCGGGCAGCCGCGGGGAGGAAGACGAGGAGGAGGAGGAGGAGGGGGGCGCAGACGATGGGGAGGCCGAGGAAGAGCCTGAGGAGGAGGAAGAAGAGGAGGAGGACTTGATCGATGGCTTCGCCATCGCCAGCTTCGCCAGCCTCGAGGCCTTGCAGGTGGGGCCTGTTGGGGCCAGGGACCTTTGGGGGGCTTCAGAGGGCCAGAGAGAAGGGTACGGTGCCTGGAGTGGGTGGAGTTGAGGGGGGAATGCTGGCACCCCAAACCAGAGCAACCGGCTCCTCTGGCCAGGCCTCTGCCCCACCCTGGGGTGGGAGGAGGTAGAGTTAGTCTCCAGGGACCAACCAGGTTACCCGGCCCGAGAGCCACTTTGGTAGCTTGGTCACCCCCAGAGAGGTGGGGAGCTTTCCTTTCTCCACCATGTACTTTAGTCCCACCTCCTCCTCCACAGAAGGATGCGTCTCTTCAGCCCCCAGAGCGACTGGAACATCGGATGAAGCATTCTGGGAAGCGGAAGAGGGGGGGCTCCAGTGGGGCAACTGGGGAACCAGGGGACAGCTCTGATCGAGAGCCTGGCCGGCCCTCTGGGGATCGGGCCCGAAAATGGCCCAATAAGCGGAGAAGGAAAGAGGTGAGCTTGTCCCAGATCCCTGTCCTTTTAAAACTCTGAGCCGAATATTCTTTACATAGATCCGTTTTCTGTCAGCAGTGCCGCTACCCATGGTGAAGTGACCCCAGTCTCTAAGGACAAAGAGAAAGGCAAAGCATATTTGAGCTCCCACTGCCCCATCCCGGACTGATAAAGACATGTCCACAGTCAGACTTGCCCGCTTTTGGCTGATACTGGGTCTGCCTCGAACATATTGATAATTCAAGAGATGTATCAAAAGGACATAGTTGAATCATAAATTAGATATGGTCTCTGCATCCCTTTTCAAGTCAATATTAGTCTAGTAGGAAAGAATAATCTTTAAGCAAACATCTAGACCAAAACTTGAGAGGCACCAGAAGGTAGAGAGCTGGGAGAGATGCTGCAGAAACCCACATGAGGAAGCCACTCATTCTGCCTGGGGGATGGGAGGAGGGTTGTGGTTAGGGAAAGCCCCCTGGGATGTCTTAGTCAGGCCTTGAAGGATAGTCATAAGTTTGCTGAGAAGAGAAATAGGGCTAATTGTTTTGGGCAAAAGCGCAGAGATGTGAGAATCTGGTAGATTTGAAAAGTTGCCAGAGCAGTGGGGACTGGGTGGGGACCAGAAGGAGACAGAGAGTATGTCGTGAGGGGCCTTCAGCGCCTTGCCAGGGAGCTTAGACTAATCCAAAGGCCTGCCAGCCGGCCTCCCTTACCTCTGGACTCTGGTCTTTCTCAGGCCTCCTCCCGTCATTCTCTGGAAGCTGGATACATAGTAAGTGCTCTCCACCTGTACAGGCCCCTCCCCGTTCACTCCCTGTCTGAAACTCCCCTTGACCTTGGGCCCCCCTTCTCTTCCCTGTTGTGACACCTCTGTCTTTCCTTCTCCCCAGTGTGATGCAGAAAGTGATCTGGACGAGAGGGTGAGTGGGGTTAGAACTTGTTGGGTGGGCAGTAGTACAGCTCATAAAATGAACTGTGCCAAAAAAAAAAAAAATGAACTGTGCCTTAAAGGTCTCCTTGTGCAGCAGATAGAGCCTTCCCTTAAGTGGGGAAGGTGAGTTAAGTTGAGCCAGAAATAGATTTTTGGGGAGGATGCCTGGGGCAGGTGGGCAGGGTAGGGGCGGGGATTGAGAAAGTAAATGACAAGTTTTATTTGGTAATTGGAGCCAATTGACCAAAGAATCAAAGGCCTATGCCTTGCTGTGCTATCCTTTCCAAAGCGCTTGGAGATACCGGTGGTTCTCCACGGAAACCCAGGGTGGCTATGGAACCCAGTTGGTTCTTCCTGCTGGTTATTAGTCTGCTCCTATAGATTAGCGTCTGCTCCTATAGATTAGAGTCTGTAGACCATAGTCACGGCAGTGAGGACGCTGAACTATTGTACACAGTGTAAGAACATATGCTATAAAGGTGTGTTTCATTTTGTCCTTAGGGCTGATGTGCTAGCTTTGAAAGTGTGTTCTAGCAGTTGATGCTCTTCTGTCAGTAACTAAACGTATATTCCCTGATGTGTGTCTTGCTGTAGTATAAAAAGTTGACTGGACAGGGACTTCTGTGGTGAAACAAATAGCCCTTGTCCATCTGATCGGGCACTATTAGGAGAGTGGGAGCCCATTGTCAAGAGAACCTGAATCTTGAGTTTTTATGAAGAATCTCCAGATTTCTAAGTATTCGCAGTTAGTTTAAAACTTTTGCTGACATTTATGGACCAAACATACCTATAAGCCCGGTAGACACTCTGGGCCAGCAGTTAGTGATATCTGACATTTTTGCCTTGATTTGCCCGTTTCTCTGTTAACTTCAGTACTGCCTCAGTTCAGTCTTCCTGGCCTATCAGATGCGCAGGCTTAGTCGCCCTACCCTTTTCCCCCAGCATAGGGCCTCCTAGAGCCCACAGTCTTTGGTGGATTTCAGCTAAGCTGATGGAATAGACTTGTCACCACTACCAGTGCCTAGCCTACTCCAGAGGCTGTTGGCCTTCCTGGGTGAAGGCCTGACCTGACCAGAACCTGACTGTGTCCCTGTCCTTCTTCCCCAGGTCTCCGATGATGACCTCGACCCGTCCTTTACTGTCTCAACCAGCAAAGGTTGGTCCTAAGGGCTGGGGTTGGAGACAAGGGAGGGAAACTGGGTGAGCATGGTCCTTAACTGAGTATGTCTGTCGTCCTGCCCTCACAGCCTCGGGCCCCCACGGCGCCTTCAATGGGAACTGTGAAGCAAAACTCTCCGTAGTCCCTAAAGTGTCGGGCCTGGAGCGGAGCCAGGAACAGCCCCCAGGGCCCGACCCGCTGCTAGTGCCTTTCCCCCCGAAGGAACCACCGCCTCCACCGGCCCCTCGGCCTCCTGTCTCACCCCCTGCACCCCTGCCGGCCGCCCCCAGTCTGCCACCCCCACCCCAGCCCCAGCTGCAGCTTCGGGTTTCGCCTTTTGGCCTCCGCACTTCCCCCTATGGCAGCAGCCTGGACCTCAGCACTGGCAGGTGAGTGAGTGGGGGGTCTGGCTGGGTCTGGAAAGACCTGGTCATTTTGGTGCCAACCCCTGCATTCTGTGTCTGGGGACATGGGTTGTTTCCTGTGGGATATCACTTGAAAAGGGATTTGGGGGCTAAAAAGTTTGAGAGATACTGTGGAACAAATTTAAAGAGATTACTACAGGACTTCTCAGAACCCTTCATACATTCACTTGCAGAGGAATCCAGTTTGTGCCGTTCCCCAATTTTATTTCCCAAGTTGGTTTTTTTTTTTTTTTTTGGCAAGGCACATTTCTTAGGAATAGTGTTGTTTGGAACATACTTTGGGAAATGCTGACATGATGACTAAGAGTGCTGACTTTGGTGTCATTCAGACCTGGATTCAAATTCTTACTCTGCCACTTAATGGCTGTGTGATTTTTGACAAGTCACTTAATCTCTCTGAGCCTCAATTTCTTTTTTTTGTAAAGTGAAATAATAATAGTACTTCCATTGTAAAGCTGTTGTGAGGATTAATTATGAGTTAATGCAGTGTTTCCCAAAGTGTGTACACTCTTTTGTTAGTGGTGTGTGAGAGAATTTAGGTGGTACATGAGTAAAATTTTTTCAGCTTTGATGTGTTTTAAAAAAAAAATACAAGTAGTACCTCAGCCCCTTAATTTTACACATTCCTCTTTGGTGAGGCCAAGTGAAAAAGAAACTGAGTTAAGTTTAAAGAAGTAAACGGTACAAGGGGTCCCAGGGATGCGGCAGCAGTTGGGAAGGTGATGTGGAATGTTGGGGATTTGGATTAGCATATAAAGCAGATGACAGCACTTGGCATACAGTAAGTGCTCACTAAAGGGTAAGCATTAATGACACTTCTATGATTGATGCAATTTTTGTTGTTACTGTTATCATCATTATCATTTTTTCCCTTATTGAGAAAACTAAGGCTCAGAGAGAGGCAGTGACTTGCTCAAGGTCACCCAGGGTGTTAATGGCAAGATGGGCCTAGAATTCAGGCCTCCTGACTCCTACACCAGACCAGCGCAGTGCTGCTTCCACTGTCTTCGGGTGGGAACCCAGGTGGCCTGTTGTAATTAAGCGTCAAAGTGAATGATACGTTTTGTGCTGTGATTGAGTCAGAAAAGGAAAGGACCAGAGGCGTCAGAGGCAGCTGTGTGGAAGAAGAGACAGGAGGAGGGGGGGTTGTTGGGTGTGGGAGGTACCTCCGTCTGAGGATGGGTTCCCTGGGTTGGGGGTAGGGGTCCTGGGGGCCGGGTTCTACCACCTTCCATGTTGGAGAACCAGGGTCAAGGTATCTCCCAGGCTTCTGACCCCCTCCCGTCAGAGATGGCACCTCCCAGCCCCTCACTCATCTCCCCACTTCTCTCCCCAGCTCTTCACGGCCGCCCCCCAAGGCCCCGGCCCCTCCCGTGGCTCAACCTCCCCCCTCATCATCCTCTTCGTCCTCTTCCTCCTCATCTGCCTCCTCCTCGTCCGCGCAGCTCACCCACCGGCCCCCGACGCCCTCACTGCCCCTGCCTTTATCCACCCACAGCTTCCCCCCTCCTGGGCTTCGGCCCCCACCACCACCCCACCACCCCTCCTTGTTCTCCCCTGGCCCCACCCTGCCCCCACCCCCACCCCTGCTGCAGGTGCCAGGGCACCCTGGGGCCTCAGCCGCTAACGCCCTTTCTGGTGAGTTTGGGATCCTGGCCGGGGGGCGGGGGGCCATGGCCCTGGGCTTGGGCCCGTTTGACTTCGGGGCATCTGGACCTTAGCAGGCAGCAGGGCTTGAGGAGGGAGTGGCCCAAGGCCAGAAGGGAAGGCCAGTCACCCGGGCCCAAGGAGGCTGCCATGGTGGCTGCAGATGTTAAAGCCTTCTCCCCCTCCCCTCCCACAGAGCAGGACCTGATCGGCCAGGACCTGAACTCTCGCTACCTGAATGCCCAGGGTGGCCCCGAGGTGGTGGGGGCAGGGGGCTCAGCCCGGCCCCTGGCCTTCCAGTTCCACCAGCACAACCACCAGCACCAGCACACCCACCAGCACACCCACCAGCACTTCACCCCTTACCCCCCGGGCCTGCTGCCGCCCCACGGCCCCCATATGGTGAGCTCCTCATTGGGCCAGTGATGAGGCTCAGAGACCTGGGGGGGAGGGTGTGGCTTCCAGGGGAAAGCCCTGAGTTCCTGGCTGGCAGCTTACTTTTCCCTTCTCTTCCCTAGTTTGAGAAATATCCAGGAAAGATGGAAGGCCTTTTCCGGCATAATGTGAGTGTGTGTGTGTGTGGTGTGTGGGCATGGATATATCAGTGTGTGTGGCCCTGACTGTGGGGGTCCAGTCTTCAGCTTCCAAAGCAAGAGCCTTGAGCCTGGGAGAGCTCCCTGGGGGAGGTGGGGGGTCTAGGGTGGAGGCCAGGGGACCGATGAGCAGACCAGACCTGGGCTGCACCTCCACCCCCAGTTGGACCAGTCCCCTTCTCTCTGCAGCCGTACACGGCCTTCCCTCCCGCAGTGCCCGGCCTCCCTCCGGGCCTCCCGCCGGCTGTCTCCTTTGGCTCCCTGCAGGGGGCCTTCCAGCCCAAGGTGAGCTCCCAACCCAGACACACCACCACCTCCCACCCCTTCAAACCCAGACACCCCCGGAACCATGTACCTTCTCGTTCCCCCAGACCACGCCCCTCCTCCTGCCCTCACCCTGTAGATCCAGGTTTCTTCAAAGCCGTACTCCCTCCCCGTCCCAGCCCCCAGCTTGATTCTAGCCCCCTTTTATGCTGGCATCAGCTCCTCTGACTGATCCCTCCACTCCCCTTTCTCAGAGCACGAACCCCGAGCTGCCACCACGACTGGGGCCAGTGCCGAGCGGGCTTCCCCAAAAGGGGACACAGGTGAGGGGGGTCAAGGCAGGTCCTCGGGGAGCTCGAAGATCTGTTGAGGGAGAGCAGTGTTGACTTGAGAGTGACCCCCTGATCCCTCCCTTTAATATGTGATCAGCGGTATCCCTGAGAATCTGAGGAGAGAGAATTTCTGTTGGTGAAGGCTTTCTCAGGCATGAGGAATAGGAATTTTGTGAAGTTGCCCCAGAAATAAGATTATTAGGACAGTAGTTTTTATAAGGGTTTTCAGGGTTTTTTTTAAGTCACAGCATTCTTTTTTTTTTCAAATGACATCATACCAGGAAGTTCTGTCCTTAATGAAAAGATAAGCTGCCCCTTTGTGACGAGACATGGGCAGCAGCCTTAAAGCCCAGGGCTCCAGGAACATCGTGAAAAGCATAGGATGTATTTCCTAAACAAGAGACTAGACCAGAGGTTTTCCAGCTTCCTTTAACAATTGAAAAGGTATTTTTCTAAAGGAATCTTAAGCAGATCTTCATTATACGTGAAGCTGTCAATCAGAGAGCTACTCTTCTCTGAGAAACCTGCCTGCCCACTAACCCATTCTACAGCCTTCCAGGCAGGGCATCTCCTTGGGGCCAGGTTCAGTAACTTAGTGCTGGAAGGGAGATGCCCAGAGTGGGAGAAAAGGGGGAAAAGGAAGGGTTTGAGGGTGCCACACAAGGTCTTAGGGAGGTGCTTGGGTGGGCGGGACACTGGGGACTGTGGAGATGAGGTACCTCGGTCAGTAAACAGGTTTGAACTGCCGCCAATCTCTGCTTTGCCCTTCCCAGATCCCTGACCATTTCCGGCCACCTTTGAGGGTGAGTTTGGTGAGGACCTCAGGCTGCATGAGGCTGGGGGCTGGCGTCAGCGTGTTTGTCTGAGGGGTGGGTCTTGCTTGGGAATAAGCCAGAAGCCCAAGACGTGGAGGCAGCCAGATGGAACAGCAGGAAACGAAAGGCTTGCAAACTGCAGGCCTGGGTACACACACAGCAGGCCGTGGGACCTTGGGCAAGACTGTTTCTCTCTCTGAGCCTCAGTTTCCTAGGCTGTGAAATGAACCTAGTCCTAACCCCTCACTTGTAGGGGTTGACAAGTGGGGACGTTGTGTGGCGAGGCTGGGCCCAGGGCAAGGTCTGGAGTGGGTGATGAGTGAATGTTCTTTCCTTCCCTTTCCCTTTGGTCATCCTTCTGGGGCGGCAGAAACCAGGGAAGTGGTGTGCCATGCACGTGCGTGTGGCTTACATGATCCTGAGACACCAGGAAAAGATGAAGGTACTGGGGCTGGAGGGCTGGGGAGAGCGGGCCTGCCTGAGCTCTGGGCGTCTGCCTTCAGTGGAGCTTGGCAGAATCTTGGCCAGAAACGTCCTCTCCTGTCCCTGGTCACTGCGTGAGCAATTCCGCAGTCAGTACTAAGTTCTCTCGCTAACTTGGGGGGTGGTCAGAGAAGGTTCGGAGAGAGGCAGAGGCCCACGCTAGCCCTCCCTTGGCACCAGCCAGCTCTCGGAGGGGGCCTCAGGGTGGAAGAGCAAGAGTGGGACCACACCTGCCTCCTCACTCACTGCCCCTCTCCCTGTCCCATGCAGGGCGACTCCCACAAGCTTGACTTTCGGAACGACCTCCTGCCCTGCCTTCCGGGGCCCTATGGGGCCCTGCCCCCTGGGCAGGAGCTCTCCCACTCGGCCGCCTCCCTCTTCACTGCGACTGGTGAGTCTGGCCAGCCCTCTCTCTGGGCCTGAGGGTGCCCACCTGTAGCCCGAGGCCCACCTTGCACACACTCAGCCTCATCCGCCTCTCTGCCCCAGGTGCCGTCCATGCTGCAGCCAACCCTTTCACGGCAGCTCCCGGGGCCCATGGACCCTTTCTGAGTCCCAGCACCCACATTGGTAAGAACCAAGGGCATGTTGGGCAACCCAGGCCTTGACCTTGACTTCTTGGAGGTGTTAAGCGGGGGATTGAAATTAGACCTGAGAGGCAACTGGAATGGAGGGTAGACCTGGGTTCACATGCTTTGTGACCTCGAGCAAGTTACTCTCCCTGCTCTGAGCCTTGATCTTACAATCTGTAAAATGGAATATTGAAGGGCAGAGTCATCACCAGTCCCCGCCAGCTCAGTCACTGTCTGAAATAGCCAGGGGTAGGGGGAGAGGCTTATGGAGGAAGGCTGTGCAGCATGGTCCCTGGCTCCCAGTGGTCTCGGCCAGCTTCTTGGGGAGATTTATCCTAGTTTGGATGAACAAGGAGGAATTGAGCCGGCTGGCCCAGGGAAAGGTGTTCTAGAAGAGGCAATTGTGAGATTTCCCTAGCTGGCAAGTTAGGTGTTCTCACTGGCCATGTGACATACACACAAAGTCAGGGTTCAGTTGCATGCAGGTGGGAGGCAGCTAGCAGAGGTTCTTCAGGTGAGTGGCTGGCTGTTGAGCTGGCCTGGGTGGTGGGTGTAGGGGAATGTGGGGTAAGAGCCTGACCTTGGAGTCAGAGGCCTGGTTAGATGACCATTGATGGGCAAGTCACTTCACCTCTCTGAGCCTGTTTCATCATCCTTAAGTGGGAATGATCCCGCCTCCCTCATGGAACTTATGCCGTTAAACAACACATTGCACATTAAACCTCAGTACCTTTCCAGGGCCTGCTTGCTGACCAGCCTCTTCTCTGCCAGTCCATGATGCCTGCTCGGAGCCGGCCGCCCAGTGCTCTGACCATCCCCCCCTTTTTCCCACAGATCCCTTTGGGCGTCCCACAAGCTTCGCCTCCTTGGCTGCCCTCTCCAACGGGGCCTTTGGAGGCCTGGGCAGCCCCACATTCAGTGAGTGCTGGAGGGGATGGGGAGAGGTGGAGTGGAGGCTAGGGTGGTGGGTTGCTGTGCCCAGGCAGGGGGCCAGGAGGGTGCCTGAGTGGGCCCTACCACGCCTGGCTCCCATCACCTTCTGCTCTGTCCTCTGTCTAGACTCCGGCGCCGTCTTTGCCCAGAAAGAAAGCCCAGGGGCCCCACCAGCCTTCGCCTCCCCCCCAGACCCATGGGGCCGCCTGCACCGCAGTCCTCTGGCCTTTCCTGCCTGGGTCCGGCCCCCTGAGGCCGCCCGGACCCCGGGCTCAGACAAGGAGCGGCCGGTGGAGCGGAGGGAGCCCTCTCTCACCAAGGAGGAGAAGGACAGGTATGGTTTCATGTGCTCCCAGCCTGCCCAGCCCTCTGCCTGCCCGCCCGCCATCCCTCTAAGCTCCTTCATCCTCTCCTTCCTCACCTCCCCCAGGGACCTCCCCTTCTCCCGGCCCCAGCTCCGAGTTTCTCCTGCTACTCCCAAGGCCCGGGCTGGCGAGGAAGGGGCCCGGCCCACCAAGGAGTCAGTGCGGGTAAAGGAGGAGCGGAAGGAAGAGGCCGCCGCCGCCGCTGCTGCTGCCGCCGCCGCCGCCGCCGCTGCTGCCGCCGCCGCTGCCACCACCGGGCCCCAAGGCCTTCACCTGCTGTTTGAGAGGCCCCGGCCACCCCCATTTCTGGGCCCTAGTCCTCCAGAGCGCTGTGCTGGCTTCCTGGAGCCAACCTGGTTGGCTGGGCCCCCTCGCCTCGCTAGGCCGCCCCGCTTCTACGAGGCGGGTGAGGAGCTGACTGGACCTGGGGCTGTGGCCGCCGCCCGCCTCTACGGTCTGGAGCCTGCCCATCCCCTGCTCTACAGCCGCTTGGCTCCGCCGCCGCCACCGACTGCGGCCCCAGGAACCCCTCACCTTCTCAGCAAGACCCCACCTGGAGCCCTTTTGGGGGCACCACCTCCGCTTGTGCCCGCCCCCCGGCCTAGTTCCCCTCCTCGGGCCCCTGGCCCAGCCCGGGCTGACAGGTGAGGAAAGGGGAGGGGCAGGGGCATAGCTCCATCCCCCCTTTCTTCTGACAAGGTCCTAGAGCTGAGGTTTTCAAGCCAGGGCTGGAGGGCAGAGGTCATGACCTCACCAGCCACCTCTGAGGTCATGGAATCTGGGAGCAGAAGTCCCAACCCCATGAGATCAAGCATCAGTTGGACCTTGGGGTCACTGGGAGGGCAGAGGTCACAAACCTCTAGAGAGGTGTGTGTGTGTGTGTGTGTGTGTCTGAGAGTGTGTGTGTGTGTGTGTGTACATGAGAGTGGGGGTCATTTCAGAGGTCACATCTCATGATCTCCTGAGGTGCACCATCGCCCCTTCTGAGGGCCCCTAGGCCCTTGGCCCGCCTCCCCAAGGGCTCACTAAGCCAGAGGCCAAAGTGCCCCCCTCCTCATCACCTACCACCCAAGTCCTCATGCCCTCTCAGGGCTGGGGGAGGAGGGGCTAAAGGAAGGGGGGTTCCATGTACATATTTATCTCCCCTTCCACATAGCCCCCCAGACCTTTTGTACATTTTTACAGGGGTGCCCCTCCCAATAATCCCCCTTCCTGGTTAATTAAATCCTAAGACTGGTGCTGTGTTCCTAGCCTCTGGCCTCTCTGTGGGGGGAGGGGGAGTTGAAGGGGGAAGAGCTGGGAGGGGACAGGCAGGGACCCAGGGCTTATTCCTGGGAATACGGGGACCAGAAGGAGGGGGACCAACAGGGGAAGGGACCTGGGTACCTAGGCCAGAAAGAAGGGCAGATGCTTCCTGCTTGACTGACAGCCCGGGTTCCCCCTACCTGCTCCTGTTAACTCTGTGCCCCACTCCCCAAAGGCGCAACCTCTAAGCTTCATACTCCACCTCTTAGTGGCTTGGTTCCCCCCCAACTCTTATTCCAAGTGCCCCCAGGATTCCTGGGCCCTGCCCTCCAGAACCCTGTCCCCCAGAACCCTGCCTCAGGCTGAGGGGGGACCAGAGAAGGTCACCATGTACCACACACCAAAGAAGGGGGTCGGCCTGGGGATGGGCCACATAGGCAGCTTCTTCAGCAGCCTCTTGGCAGCAGCCCCAGCCTTCCCAAAGCAGCAGGTGCCCCCAGGCTGGGGCCCAACCTAGAAGGCAGGGGTCGGTTTAACAAAAACATAACGTTGACTTTTTTTCCCCGGTGGGGCTTATTCTGTAACATGACTTGCAGATATTTATATAAAAATGAGTGTTACAATGAGGCCCCTTGGCTCCTCTTTGAGTGTGTTTGGATCACGTTGGGGGGTATTGGGCTGGGTCCTGTGGTCAGGGAGGGATGAGGACAATATTGCCCTCCTTCCCACCTGGGCAATTTGTTCTCCCTCTGGAGGGATTGGATTGGAGTGTTTGGCAATGAAGTTTTTCATACTTTTTGACCGCGAGGACTACATATTCCAGTTGACCCTTGAACACAGGTTTGAGCTGCACAGGTCCACTTATATGTAGACTTTTGTGAACAAATACTTCTTATAGTACTGTGCAATCAATGGTTGGTTGAATCCATGGATGCGGGACCACAGACAGGGAGGGCCAACTATAGCACTTGAGCATCTATGGATTTTGGAATCCAAAGCAGTTACTGAAGTCAATAAGATTAAAGGAGTACAGAAAGCAGAACTAAATTTCCTGTTCATCTATCAACACACCCAAGCCGCGTACCCTTCCAGAGGTAACCCCTGTCAGTCATTTGGTATTTGTGTTCACCTGCACATGTATATGAACATGCATAGTAATTAGTGTTAGATAAGATCTGTAATTTTTTAAATGTATTAAGTACATGGTCATTATAAAAGTATAAATACACAAATACCTAGTACAAAGAAAAAATGCTTTATAATTCCATTCCTCAGAGATGGCCACTGTTAACTGTTGGGCATATTCCTCCAGTTACTTTACTTGGTATGCTTAAAATATTACGAAAAAATGGGATCCTGTGAAATGTACTATTTTACTACTATCGTTTTACAGTTAACGTTCTTTGGTATAATTAAAAAAGCAAGTGACTACTAAATAAGCTACAAAAGCTGGCTCTCACCCAAACTACCCAGAATTGACTTGTTCCGAGTGTACCCATCGATCACCTTAGGAAAGACAGATCCAGCATTCTCTGCCACCGCCACACATACCTGACTTCTCGGGAGGACTCAAGCCTAGTTCATGCTGACAAGTCAGAAATGGATTGGCCAGGAGAAACTTGGCTTGCACACAAGGTTTCACCTGGCAGTTCTTGTTCTCAGCTTCTCTTGAAAAATCGTCTGTTGACACTGCCTACTCTCCCTCTGACTGTCCTTTGAGACAGGGCGTATTCTCTCCAGATGGCCACTGTCCTTTCCAATCCATTGTTTAGGAACAAGCCGCTGTCATGATTCCTGGCACCTCCCTGGTCCCGGTAAGCATTTGGGTGTGGAATTCTCAGGGAAATACTTTCTAGACACGTATATCCAACGTCTCCTAGATCTCTCCCACAAGTACCTCAGATCTCTGATGCTGTGCACCACCTCACCCCTACTCCATTTGCACCACTGAGAGTTTTAACAGAGCCAAAGTCAGAAACCTCCTCTGTCTGCCTTTTATTTCTTCAACTGCTATTTGCTGCATCCATGCTAGGTGCTGAACTAGTACCTGCGGATACAGGGGTAAGCAAAACAAAAGCCCAGCATTCCTAGAACTTACATGCTACAGTGAGAGAGGAGCAGTAAACTCATATAAGATGAAAGAGTGAAATGAGAGTCCTGATAACTATTATCTTCCATTGACCCATCTCCCACTCTGACATACCTCGGGCTCTTCAGGCAGAGGTAAAGGGGGAGTCCAGAAAAGACTGTCAACATTGGGGAAGAACAAAACAAAACTATGATCATTCACCATCGAGATGCTGCTATTTGGAAGTGTGTATCTTGCCCTGAATGAACTCAGGAGGATAGCTGTGTAATCTTAAGGAACATGCTCATTTTTGTGCCATGGTTTCCTTATTAAATGGAGGATTTTAAAAACAACAAATTTTGTTGTTATCATTGTTCAGTCACTAAGTCATGTCGAACTCTTTGCAACCCCATGGACTGCAGCACACTAGTCTCCTCTGCCCTCCACTGTCTCCTGGAGTTTGCTCAAATTCATATCCAATGAGTCAATGATGCCATCCAACCATCTCATCCTCTGTCACCCTCTTCTGCTGCCTTCAATCTTTCCCAGCATCAGGGCCTTTTCCAATGAGTTGGCTCTTCAAATCAGGTGGCCAAATTACTGGAGCTTCAGATTCAGCATCAATCCTTCCAATGAATATATAGGACTGATTTCCTTTAGGATTGACTGGTTTGATCTCCTTGCAGTCCAAGGGATGCTCAAGAGTCTTCTCCAGGACCACAATTTCAAAGCATCAATTCTTCGACACTCTTCTTTAGGTCCAACTCTCACATCTATACATGACTACCAGAAAAAAACATAGCTTAGACTATACGAACATTTATTGGCCAAATGATGTCTGCTTTTTAATATGCTGTCTAGGTTTGTCACAGCTCTCCTTCCAAGGAGCAAGCTTCTTTTAATTTCATGGCTGCAATCACCATCCACAAGTGATTTTGGAACCCAAGAAAATAAAGTCTATCACTGCTTCCACTTTTTTCCTTTCTATATGCCATGAAGTGATGGGACCAGACTGGGAAAGGTCAGTTTTCATTCCAATCCCAAAGAAAGGCAATGCCAAAGAATGCTCAAACTACCACACAATTGCACTCATCTCACACGCTAGTAAAGTAATGCTCAAAATTCTCCAAGCCAGGCTTCAACAGTACGTGAACCGTGAACTTCCAGATGTTCAAGCTGGATTTAGAAAAGGCAGAGGAACCAGAGATCAAATTGCCAACATCCACTGGATCATTGAAAAAGCAAGAGAGTTCCAGAAAAACATCTTCTTCTGCTTTATTAACTATGCCAAAGCGTTTGACTGTGTGGATCACCACAAACTGTGGAAAATTCTTAAAGAAATGGGAATACCAAACCACCTGAACTGCCTCTTGAGAAATCTGTATGGAGGTCAGGAAGCAACAGTTAGAACTGGACATGGAACAACAGACTGGTTCCAAATAAGGAAAGGAGTACTTTAAGGCAGTATATTGTCACCCTGCTTATTTAACTTATATGCAGTGTACCATCATGAGAAACGTTGGGCTGGATGAAGCACAAGCTGGAATCAAGATTGCTGGGAGAAATATCAATAACCTCAGATATGCAGATGACACCACCCTTATGGCAGAAAGAGAAGAAGAACTAAAGAGCCTCTTGATGAAAGTGAAAGAGGAGAGTGAAAAAATTGGCTTAAAACTCAACATTCAAAAAAAAAAAACAAACTCAACATTCAGAAAACTAAGATCATGGCATCTGGTCCCTTCACTTCATGGCAAAAGATGGGGAAACAGTGGAAACAGTGACAGACTATCTTTCTGGGCTCCAAAATCATTGCAGATGGTGATTGCAGCCATGAAATTAAAAAACGCTTGCTCCTTGGAAGAAAAGTTATGACCAACCTAGACAGCATATTAAAAAGCAGACATTACTTTGCCAACAAAGGTCCGTCTAGTCAAAGCTGTGGTTTCTCTAGTGGTCATGTATGGATGTGAGAGTTGGACTGTAAGGAAAGCTGAGTGCCAAAGAATTAATGCCTTTGAACTGTGGTGTTGGAGAAGACTCTTGAGAGTTCCTTGGACTGCAAGGAGATCTAACCAGTCCATCCTAAAGGAAATCAGTCCTAAATATTCATTGGAAGGACTGATGCTGAAGCTGAAACTCCAATACTTTGGCACCTGATGTGAAGAACTGACTCATGTGAAAAGACCCTGATGTTGGGAAAGATTGAAGGCGGGAGGAGAAGGGGATGACAGAGGATGAGATGGTTGGATGGCATCACCAACTCAATGGACATGAGTTTGAGTAAATTCCGGGAGTTGGTGATGGATAAGGAGGCCTGGGGTGCTACAGTCCAAGGGGTTGCAAAAAGTCTGAACTGATGGGACCAGATTCCATGATCTTAGTTTTTTTGATGTTGAGTTTCAAGTCAGTTTTTTCACTCTACTCTTTAAACTTCATCAAGAGGCTCTTTAGTTCCTTTTCACTGTCATTGGAGTGGTATCATCTGCATATCTGAGGTTGTTGATATTTCTCCCAGCAGTCTTGATTCCAGCTTGTGTTTCATCCAGCCTGTCATTTCCAATGATGTACTCTGCATATAAGTTAAATAAGCAGGGTGACAATATACAGCCTTGATGTACTCCTTTCCCAATTTTTTTTTTCCTTTCCCAATTTTAAACTGCCATTCCACGTCCAGTTCTAACTGTTGCTTCTTCTTCTTCTTCTTTTTTTTCCATTTATTTTTATTAGTTGGAGGCTAATTCCTTTACAATATTGTAGTGGTTTTTTGCCATACATTGACATGAATCAGCCATGGATTTACATGCATTCCCCCATCCCAATCCCCCCTCCCGCCTCCCTCTCCATCCCATCCCTCTGGGTCTTCCCAGTGCACCAGCCCCGAGCACTTGTCTCATGCATCCAGCCTGGGCTGGTGATGTCTTTCACCCTTGATAGTATACTTGTTTCAATACTGTTCTCCCAGAACATCCCACCCTCACCTTCTCCCACCGAGTCTAAGAGTCTGTTCTGTACATCTGTGTCTCTTTTTCTGTTTTGCATATAGGGTTATCGTTACCATCTTTTTAAATTCCATATATATGCGTTAGTATACTGTATTGGTCTTTATCTTTCTGGCTTACTTCACTCTGTATAATGGGCTCCAGTTTCATCCATCTCATTAGAACTGATTCAAATGAATTCTTTTTAATGGCCGAGTAATATTCCGTAGTGTATATGTACCACAGCTTCATTATCCATTCATCTGCTGGTGGGCATCTAGGTTGCTTCCATGTCCTGGCTATTATAAACAGTGCTGCGATGAACATTGGGGTACACGTGTCTCTTTCAGATCTGGTTTCCTCGGTGTGTATGCCCAGGAGTAGGATTGCTGGGTCATATGGCAGTTCTATTTCCAGTTTTTTAAGGAATCTCCACACTGTTCTCCATAGTGGCTGTATTAGTTTGCAATCCCACCAACAGTGTAAGAGGGTTCCCCCTTCTCCACACCCTCTCCAGCATTTATTGCTTGTAGACTTTTGGATAGCAGCCATTCTGACTGGTGTGTAATGGTACCTCATTGAGGTTTTGACTTGCATTTCTCTGATAATGAGTGATGTTGAGCATCTTTTCATGTGTTTGTTAGCCATCTGTATGTCTTCTTTGGAGAAATGTCTGTTTAGATCTTTGGCCCATTTTTTTTTGGGGGGGGGTCATTTATTTTTCTGGAATTGAGCTGCAGGAGTTGCTTGTATATTTTTGAAATTAATCCTTTGTCTGTTTCTTCATTTGCTATTATTTTCTCCCATTCTGGAGGCTGTCTTTTCACCTTGCTTATAGTTTCCTTTGCTGTGCAAAAGCTTTTAAGTTTGATTAGGTCCCATTTGTTTAGTTTTGCTTTTATTTCCAACATTCTGGGAGGTGGGTCATAGAGGATCTTGCTGTGATTTATGTCGGAGAGTGTTTTGCCGATGTTCTCCTCTAGGAGTTTTATAGTTTCTGGTCTTACATTTAGATCTTTAATCCGTTTTGAGTTTATTTTTGTGTATGGTGTTAGAAAGTGTTCTAGTTTCATTCTTTTACAAGTGGTTGACCAGCTTTCCCAGCACCGCTTGTTAAAGAGGTTGTCTTTTTTCCATTGTATATTCTTGCCTCCTTTGTCAAAGATAAGGTGTCTGTAGGTACATGGATTTATCTCTGGGCTTTCTATTTTGTTCCATTGATCTATATTTCTGTCTTTGTGCCAGTATCATACTGTCTTGATGACTGTGGCTTTGTAGTAGAGCCTGAAGTCAGGCAGGTTGATTCCTCCAGTTTCATTCTTCTTTCTCAAGATTGCTTTGGCTATTCGAGGCTTTTTGTATTTCCATATAAATTGTGAAATTATTTGTTCTACTTATGTGAAGAATACCGTTGGTAGCTTGATAGGGATTGCATTGAATCTATAGATTGCTTTGGATAGTATACTCATTTTCACAATATTGATTCTTCCAATCCATGAACACGGTATATTTCTCCATCTATTTGTGTCCTCTTTGATTTCTTTCATCAGTGTTTTATAGTTTTCTATATATAGGTCTTTTGTTTCTTTAGGTAGATATACTCCTAAGTATTTTATTCTTTTTGTTGCAATGGTGAATGGTATCGTTTCCTTAATTTCTCTTTCTGTTTTCTCATTGTTAGTGTATAGGAATGCAAGGGATTTCTGTGTGTTAATTTTATATCCTGCAACTTTATTATATTCATTGATTAGCTCTAGTAATTTTCTGGTAGAGTCTTTAGGGTTTTCTATGTAGAGGATCATGTCATCTGCAAACAGTGAGAGTTTCACTTCTTCTTTTCCTATCTGGATTCCTTTAATTTCTTTCTCTGCTCTGATTGCTGTGGCCAAAACTTCCAAAACTATGTTGAATAGTAGTGGTGAGACTGGGCACCCTTGTCTTGTTCCTGATTTTAGGGGAAATGCTTTCAATTTTTCACCATTGAGAATAATGTCTGCTGTGTGTGGTTCTTACTGTTGCTTCTTGACCTGTATACAGATTTCTCAGGAGACAGTGAAGGTAGTCTGGTATTCCAATCTCTTTTAAGAATTTACTACAGTTTGTTGTGATTCACACAGTCCAAGGCTTTCACTTAGTCAATGAAGCAGAAGTAAACATTTTTTTTGTTGTTTGTTTGTTTGTTTTTTAAAGAAGTAAATGTTTTTCTGGAATTCCCTTGCTTTTTCTATGATCCAAAGAATGTTGGAAATTTGATCTCTGGTTCCTCTGCCTTTTCTAAACCCACCTTGTACATCTGGAAGTTCTCAGTTCATGTACCACTGAAGCCTAGCTTGAAGGATTTAAGCATAACCTTGCTAACATATGAAATGAGCACTGTTATATGGTAGTTTGAACATTTTTTGGCATTGCTCTTTTCTGTGATTGGAGTGAAAACTGACCTTTTCCAGTCCTGTGGCCACTGCTGACAAATTTTCCAAATTTGCTAACATGTTGAGTGCAGCACTTTAACAGTATCACCTAGGATTTGAAATAGCTCAGATGGAATTCCATCACATCCACTAGCTTTGTTCATTGTAATGCTTCCTAAGGCACACTTGACTTCACACTCTAAGATGTCTGGCTCTAGGTGAGTGAGCACACCATCATGGTTATCTGGGTAATTAAGACCTTTTTTGCATAGTTCACCAGTTCCTAAGATGTCGATGTTTGATCTTGCCACCTCCTGCTTAACATGTCCAATTTACCATGATTCATGGACCTAACATTCCACGTTCCTATGCAATATTGTTCTTTACAGCATCAGATTTTACTTTCATCACCAGACACATCCATAGTTGAGCATCATTTCCACTTAGGCCCAGCCACTTCCTTCTTTCTGGAGCTATTTGTAATTGCCCTCCACTCTTCCCCAGTAGCATATTGGACACCTTCTGACCTGGGGGCTCCTCTTCCAGTGTCATATCTTTTTGCCTTTTCACACTGTCCATGTGGTTCTCCAGGCAAGAATATTAGAGTGGGTTGTCATTTCCTCCTCCAATGGACCATCTTTTGTCCAAATTCTTCACTATGACCTGTCCTTCTTGGGTAGTCCTATGCGGCTTGGCTCATAGCTTCATTGAGTTATGCAAGCCCCTTTGCTATGACAAGGCTGTGATCCATGAAGGGGAAAAACAAATTTGCTAATATATAATTCACATACCATACAAGTCACCTTGTCTTTTATGACTGGCTTCTTTCACTTAGTGTTGTGGTCTCAAGGTTCATTCATGTTGTAGTGGGCATTGGTACTTCATTCCTTTTTATTGCCAAGTAATATTCCCTGTTGTATGAAAATGCCACTTTGTATTTATCTGTTCTTCAGCTGATGGATATTTGAGTTGTTTATTTATACTGTTATGAAAAATGCTGCTGTGAATATCTGTGTACAAGTTTTTGTATGAATGCCTGTTTTCAATTTTCTTGAGCTGAGCTCAGGTGCTTCAGTTGTTCTGACTCTGCAGCCCTATGGACTGTAGCCCGCCAGGGTCCTCTGTCCATGGGATTCTCCAGGAAAGAATACTGGAGTGGGTTGCCGTGTCCTCCTCCAGGGGATCTTCCCCACCCAGGGATTGAACCTGGGTCTCTTGCATTGCAGGTGAAGTCTTTACCACTGAGCCACCAGGGAAGTCCTTTCAATTTTCTTAGGTATATACTTTGTTTTGGGGGGATTTTTTGGTCTACGCTGGAGTTTTTTTTGCTTTGCATGGACTTTCTCTAATTGTGGTGAGCAGAGGCTACTCTCTAGTTGTATTGCACAGGCTTCTCATTGCAGTAGCTTCTCTTGTTGCTGAGCATGGGCTGTAGGTGCTCAAGCTCAGTAGCTGTGGTGCATGGGCTTGGTTGCTTCAAGGCATGAGGGATCTTCCCAGACCAGAAGTCGAACCTGTGTCCCCTGCACTGGCAGGTGGATTCTTAGCCCCTGGACCACCAGGGAAGTCCTATGTATATAATTTGCAGTGGAATTTCTGGATCATAGTGTGGTTTTATGTTTAATATTTTGGGGAACTGCCAAACCAGTTTCCAAAGTGGCTGAACTATTTTACATTCCCACCAACAATACATGAAACTGGAGCTTTAATGGTTTTTCTTAACATTACTCTATGAATTCTCCACGTTAATAAGCACAAAGTTCTGTGCCTGGAACAGGGTACTTGTTCACAGAATGATTGCTGATGATGCCTTTCTGGTCAGAAACCATAAGAAAGAACTTAAAAACGTTTGCATAACAAAGGAGACCATAAACAAAACGATGAAAAGAAAACCCTCAGAATGGGAGAAAATATTTTCAAACAAAGCAACCAACAAGGGATTAATTTCCAAAATATACAAACCAATCATGCAGCTCAATTAAAAACAAACAACCCAATCAAAAAAAAAAAAAAAATAGGGCAAATGACCTAAATAGACATTTCTCTAAAGATGACATACAGATGGCTAGAAAGCACATAAAAAGATGTTCAACATCACTAATTATTAGAGAAATGCAGACCAAAACTACATTGAGGTATCACCTCACACCAATCAGAATGGCCATCATTAAAAAATCTGCTAACAGCTGCTCTCTCTTGAAATGGCCCACACTCTGTCTGTAGAGTGTTTCCATCTAAATAAATCCATTTCTTGTCTATCACTTTGTCTTTCACTGAATTCTTTCTGCACCAAAGCACAAAGAACCTGATCCTTAGTAAGTCCAGACAACAGTAGGAACTGAGTCCCCCAACCAGGTGGACGATGGTAACTTCAGGCTGGGCACAGGATCCCTGAAACACCACCCTATTACCTCAACACCAACCAATCAGAAGAAAATCTTCACACAGAGGAAAATAACAAAAACTCTGACCTCCTCCCCAAATGATTTTCCCTTTTAAAACTTTCATGATTGAACAGAATCTTTGGAATTGGCTTCTGGACATGAGTTCACCTTCTCCCTGGTTGCGGGCCTCCTGAATAAAGAAACTTTTCCTTTCCATTAAAAAAAACATATATGTGTGTGTGTGTGTGTGTGTGTGTGTATATTTTAGATACAAACAATAAATTCTGGAGACAATGTGGAGAAAAGGGAACCCTCCTACACACTGTTGGTGGAAATGTAAATTGGTACAGCTACTATGGAGAGCAATATGGAGGTTCCTTAAAACATTAAAAATAGAGCCAACATATCATCCAGCAATCCCACTCCTGGGCATATATCTGGAGAAAACCACAATTCAAAAAGATCCATGCATCTCAGTGTTCATTGGAGAACTATTTTCAATAGCCAGGACACGGAAGCAACCTAAATGTCCATCAGCAGAGGAATGAATAAAGAAGATGTGGTACATATATACAATAGAATATTACTCTGCCATAAAAAGAGGGAAATAATGCCATTTGCAGCAACACAGATGGACCTAGAGATTATTATACTGAGTGAAGTAAATCAGACAGAGAAAGACAAATATCATATGATATCATTTATATGAGGAGACTAAAATAAGGGTACAAATGAACTTATCTGCAAAACAGAAATAGAGTTACAGATGTAGAAAACAAACTTATGGTTACCGAGGGTAAGAAGGGGGAGGGATAAATTGGGAAATTGTGATGGATACATACATACTACTATATATAAAACAGATAACTAATAAAGACCTACCGTATAGCATAGGGAACTGGGAAAAGAATCTAAAAAAGAGTGGTTATATATATATATATATAACTGATTCACTTTGCTCTACAGCAAAAACTAACACAATAGTGTAAATAAACTCTACTCAATAAAAATGAAGAAACTGTAAGAAAGAGACTTTTAGAGATCGATGAAGGAGAATGCTTACTTATAAGCAGTTTTTCTGGAGAGGTACATCTTTCAAAACAGGCTTTGGGATGGGCAGCATCTATTGGCAGGCATAGAAGAGTGAAGGAGGGGTCTGAGCCAGTGAAGAACACAAGTTCAGAGCCTTTTACATCAGACACATTAGAGTTTGAATCTGGCTTCCACCAACCAAAGCTCTGTGACTTTGGACTAGTTGCAGCCTCTTTCCAAGAAGAACAAATAAGAAAAATGACAGCCTCAGCCCACAGTTTCATTGTGATGGTTACACGGGGAGAATTCATTTAAAGGGTGCCCAGCACAGAATTTAGTACACAGTGAACACCACTAAATGAGAATGTTGTTGTTGTTGTTCTTCTTCTTCTCTTTTGTTAAGTATTTATTTATCTTGCTGCACTGGGCCTTAGTTGCAATATGTGAGATCTAGTTCCCTGACCAGGAATTGAACCCGGGCCCCATGCATTGAGAGTGAGCAGTTTTAGCCATTGGACCACCAGGGAAGTCTGTTGTTCTTGATTGTACAATAGTTGGAAAGATTCAAATAATTTCCCTATTTCAAGATGAGTAAATTGAAGTTAAGAGAAGTTATATGACTTACAGAGTCGGGAAAAGGAAGGAGACATACTTATTTGGGGAGGTTAAAAAAGAAACTTTATTATCTATAACAGTTTTATATTAACAGGAAAATTGCAAAGATCATGTAGCGGGGTCCTATATGCCCCTCCCTATTCACTCTCTTCTATTAACATCTCACATTTGTTATGGTTCATGAATCAGTATCGATACATTATTAAGTCCATACTTTATTCAGATTTCTTTAGTTTTTACCTAATGTCCTTCGTCTCTCCCAGGATCATTAGGTCTCCTTAGGCTCCTTCTGAATGTGAGTTTTCTAGGTGTCCTTGTTTTTAATGATCTTGACAACTTTGAGAAGTGGTCAGGGATTTTATAAAATGTCCCTTAACTGAGATTTGTACATTAGACTAGAAGTTATGGGTTTGGGGAGGAGGCAAAGTGCCATTTTCATCTCATCATATCAAGGGTACCTGCTTTCAGGATAATATCACTTTTTTTTTTTTTCAGATTTACAGTTTTTTCAGGTTACATTTATTTATTTATTGGCCACACCTCTCAACGTGTGGGATCTTAGTTTCCCAAGCAGGGATCCACTTTGTGCCTCCTGCAGAGTCCTAACTACTGGACCCCAGGGAAGTCCCAAGGTGATGTATCATTGTTGATGGGTAACCTTAATCACCCGAATGAGGTAGTTCTTGTCAGATTCCACTGTGAAATTACACTTTTCCTCCTTCTTTCCATATTCTACTCTTAAGAAGGAAGTTACTTGCACAGTCCACACTACAGGAGTTGAAAAATTATGCTCAGCTTCCTTGAGGGCAAAATATCTACAGAAATTATTTGGAATCCTTCTGTAGGGGAAGAACTTATTTATTCAATCATTTATGTATATTACATTATGATGGATTCATGGATATTTATTTTATATTTTAGGTTAAACTCCAGTACTACTGTAATTATTACTCTCCAGTTCTCCTTTGGCCCTTGAGTCCCTTTCATGTGCTTTCATCACTGTGTTTTTTGTTTTGTGGCGGGGAGTGGGGAGAGGGGGTGGCAGTTTAGCAGAGACTTACTTCTTATTTATCTTTTAGTATCTTTGGATTTTTGTCTCAAGTGTGTGTAAATACTATCCACTTCTAAAAGTTGAAAATAGTGCCTAGGGTAATTAACATTAAAAGTTAGAAGCTTAATTAAAAAGGTAGAATAAAAAGTCTTTTTCCTTCCCCTGGTCACTCCTCCCAGGCTCCATTTCCCCTTCCCAGAGACATCATATTGATTTCTTGTTTGTTTCTGCATGACAATTCCTTTTTTTCCCCCTTCTTTAAAACAAATGTTTACATACAGTACACACTGTCCAGCATACTACTGTTTTCGTGTAGTAATCTCATGTGGGTTATTCCATTTCAGCACATAGAGATACACCTCCGTTTTAGCCTCTACATAGTATTCCACTGTAAAGCTACACCATATATAGCTTTATTTAACCAGTCTTATATATTCATATACTTAACCAGTCTCCATCAATCGACATTTATGCTCTTTCTCATCTTTTACTAGAAAAAGGAGTGCTGCAGTGAATGTTCACATCTTTGTATCCTTGACCAAATAAATCTGCAGGATCAATCTCTAGACAAGGAATTGCCACATCAAAGGGTATTTATTTATTTATTTTTTCAAAGAGTATTTAGATGCTGCTAAATCTCCCCCCACATACTTTTCACGAACTTTCATCTCACCAACAGTGTATGAGAGGACCTGTTATTCCACACCCTTGCTAACATGGAGAAGTAACAGGTGTTTTGACCTTTGTTAATCTGATAGGCAGAAGATGGTGACTCAATGAAATTTTAATTTGCATTTCTTTTGTTATGAGTGAAGCTGAACATCTTGCCAGTCATTTACAAATCACTTGTGTTCTCCTTTTCTGTGGATTGTCTCTTCAGATTCTCTGCCCATTCCGCCTTCCCCTGCCCTTTAGACTTTTTCTGATCTTTGTTTTGTGCCTCAGTGAAAGTTACTCATTTGTTTAATCCATCAGTAAATATTTATTGATTACCTACTGTGTTATAGCAAAATGGCAGTGAATGGAAAGGACAAAGGTATTTTTCTCTGGTAGATTAAAATTCTAGAGGGGGCAGACAGGGTAAAGAAATAAATTTATGAAATTTATTAAAACGCAGAGACATTACTTTGCCAACAAAGGTCCGTCTAGTCAAGGATTTGTTTTTCCAGTGGCCATGTATGGATTGTGAGAGTTGGACTGTAAAGAAAGCTGAACGCTGAAGAATTGATGCTTTTGAACTGTGGTGTTGGAGAAGACTCTTGAGAGTCCCTTGGACTGCAAGGAGATCCAACCAGTCCATCCTGAAGGAGATCAGTCCTGGGTGTTCACTGGAAGGACTGATGCTGAAGCTGAAACTCCAATACTTTGGCCACCTGATGTGAAGAACTGACTCTTTGGAAAAAAATACCCTGATGCTGGGAAAGATTGAGGGCAGGAGGAGAAGGGGATGACAGAGGATGAGATGGTTGGATGGCATCACCAACTCGATGGACATGAGTTTGGGTAAACTCCAGGAGTTGGTGATGGACAGGGAGGCCTGGCGTGCTGCGATTCATGGGGTCGCAAAGAGTGACTGGACTGAACTGAACTGATGTCATTTGGTGTTAACTGTTATGGATAAAGAGTAGGATATGGCCTATAAAGTTCTGAGGGGCTCTTCTTTTCTAAAAAAATAATTTTATGTATTTATTTTTTGGCTGCCCTGGGTCTTTACTGCTGTGTGGGCTTTTCTCCAATTGTGGGAGCGAGGGCTTCTCTCTAGTTGCAGTGCACGGGCATCTCACTGCGGTGGCTTCTCTTTTTCAGAGCTCAGGCTCTAGGGCACTCGGGCTTCAGTAGTTGCAGCACGTGGGCTCAAGAGCTGTGGTTTCCAGGCCCTAGAGCACAGGCTCAACAGTTGTGGTGCTTGGCCTTAGTTGCTGTGCAGCATGTGGGACCTTCCCAGACCAGGGATCAAATCCGGGTCTTGCATTGCCAGGCAGATTTTTCTGAGCCACCAGGGAGGCCATACATAGAGTATTTCTAGAAAGATATTTGAGAATTTCTCAATAGGAACATCTAGGGAGTGGAGACAGTTTCACCTTTAAGGATCATGTTCTACTTTCTCTACTTAAAAAAAAACACAAATATTTATATGTATAATTTTTATAAAAAACATAAAATGTAATTCCCACAACAAAAATTAGAAATACAAAACATTGGGAGAGGAATGCTTTAGGCAGAAGGAGCAGCGGTGCCCAGTCCTCAAGGTGGGAACAGGCTGGGGAAGCTGGATCCCTCAGCCAGGGGCCCCGTGTGGCGGCTGCCGGCTTCCGAATGAAGAAGAGCCTGGGAGGGTTGTTTGTGGAGCACTTTCCACATGCCAGGCATTTCGTTGTGGGGTTGTGTGTGGGCAGTGGTGGGTGAGACTGACAAATGCCTTCCCCAAGCTCCTGGCTCCTCCCTACTCCTCCCACAGTTGATGGGAGGCTCTGCCCCGACTCTAGCAGAGCATCCTCGCTTGCCTTCCACCCCCTCCCCCTGCTTCTCCCACCTTTTCTCTAGGACCCGTCAAATCCCGAGGAGGCAGGAACCTTGAGTTGAGTGACCTTGACTTTACCTTTCTGAACCTTAATTCCCGCATCTACAAAATGAAAGCCATAATAAAGCGTATCTCAATGGAGCGGTTGTGAGAATTACTGGTGTTCTAAAAATGGTTAGGATCGTTACTAATGTTAGGCTGCCTCTAGCACCAACTTGCTGGAGTTGGTTATTTAATACTAAGAATATAATGCCCACAAGGCTTGCTTGCAAGGCAGAGAAGACTGGTATGAGTGTCCCCATTTTATACTGCAACCCAAAGATGAAAAGAACTTATCCAAACTCAGTGAAAAATTCAAGATGGACAGACTTTAGAATCAGACAAAATATGAGTTTGAATTTCTGCTTTGCTAGCTGTTTGCTCTGTGATTTTAGGTTAGTTACCCCTCTGAAGCTGAGTGTTTAACCACACCTACCAAAAAAGGGACAAGGCCTTGGACCTCAAAAGACTGGAGGACTAAAAATTGCTGCAAAAGAAAAAGGCCTCGGGCAGCTCTGGGAAAGCAGTCAATGCCCAGGAAATAGCAGCCATTAGGGTAATTATTCTGTAAATGTCCTGAATGATAATAACATTTATGGAACCAGGTGTCAGACTCTATGTTAGATGCCGAGATCAGATGAACTAGAGACAGGGGTCCTGTGGTCTCTAACTGCCTAATACCAGCTCCTGTCCTCCCACACCCCGCTGAGAAAGAAGAGAAGTCATCAGTGATGCAAATGAGTGTTGACTTTTTTCATTAGCAAAACAAAGAGCCCTTGATGGAAAAGTTTAGAACTTTGAAAAAGGAGAAATATTGGTTAATAAGTGTTTGTTGATATACTCAGACCCGGCTTTACTGTCAATAAACATTTCCTGAGGCTGGCTGGGATAACCCTCGCTTGGAATCCAGTCGAGGTCTCTAAAATGCTGGATGAACTGGGGGCTCAGTGTCTCAGGATAAAGTAGGAACAACAGCAAGGTAATGATGCTCAGGGCTGGGCCAGAGTGGGGCAGTGATGAAATGTTTATGAAGCACTTGACACTCCTTAGAAATGAAGCAATTTTTCTTATCTAACAAAATCACTTTATTTAACTCCAAATCTCCCCAACTCACCCTTAGTTTCAGGGGAAGCAATTGTAGACTCTTTAGGGGACTCTGACCCCAATGCTTGGGGCTCACAGAGCCTCTGTTTGTCTCCTGGGAAGACGCAGGGGGAGGAAAATGGAGATGAACAGGGACCAAGAACATCTAGAGCCATCATGCTGGGTGCAGAACAGGTTAAATGTAATTAGTAATAGACAGAGACTAAAAACAAAACTGAACACTTGTTCTTTATGTACATGAAGATATTCACTACAAGTTTATTCACCAAAATATTATTTCTAGAGCTACAGAATGAAAATAATTGGGAGTGTCCAAATTAGGAGATTGATGAAATATATCATTCAACATTCACACATGGTCTTTAAAAATATAAAGTAGATCCCAAATCTGGGATAATCTTCAAGATTTGATTATTAATAGGCAAGTGGGGTTATCTTGTGTTCACAGACAGGAGGATGATATTATAAGGATATAGTTCTCTCCAAACTGATCTGTAACCATCAAGGCAATGTTAATAAAGCTTACAACAGGGTTTTTCCATGAAACTCAACAAGCCAGTTAAAAGATATATACAGAGGAGCAAAGGGCTAAGAACAGATAGAAATTTCTAAAGAAGAATAAAGAGAAGAGACTTGTTCTACCAGAATTGTTAAAAAAAGCTGTGGCGATGAAGGAAAGATGGTGTCGGTAGTGATAGAAATTCAGCAAAATGAACTCATGGATATAAAAAATTTTGATAAATGACAGGGGTGGCATGGCAAATCTAACAAAGCACTCTTCAATAAATGGAGCTGGAAAAAATGTCATTCTTATGGGAAAAATGAAGTTAAATCATTGCCTCACACTATACACAAAAATCAATTCCAGATATAAGGATTTAATGATCAAAGGCAAAACTTGAAAAATTTTAGGAGAAAATATAAGAAAATTTCTTTCTGACCTTGTTTGAGTAATAAAGAATCTCAAACAACATACAAAAAAGTTAGTTAGAAAATATTAATAAATAGAACTATATTAAAATTAAAATTATAAGCTACAAATTGGAAGAAGGTATGTGTAAACTCAAATAACCATTCAAGGATATATGTTGAGATGATTTAAAGACCATCTATAAGCCAAGAAAGGATAATAAGCCAACAGAAAAATGGGCGAAAGACTTGAACATGCATTTCAAAGAAAAGGAAGCATGGCTAAAAAGCTCTTGAAGAGATTTTCAACGTCATTCAAGTAAATACAAATCAAGATCATAATGAGATATCCAGTCTATGGCATGAATTCAAACACCAAGCACTGGAAAAGAACAGTAGGTCTTCGATACGTTGCTGATGGGAATATATACCCATATAATCATTTTAGAAAACAATTTATCATTTCTTTCTTATAAAATTGAACATGTACACACCTTAAAGCTTAGCAATTCCACTCTTGGGCAAATATCCAGGAACAAGTCTTGCACAAGTGTTCCAGGAGACATGGACATGAATATTCATAACAGGAGTGAATCAATAGTCACTAACCAGAAAGAACCCAAAAAGCCCTTCAATAGGAGAATGGATAAAAATATTGGAGCAGTTTGATAAAAATGAAATATTACACAAGAGTGAAATTGGAATTAACCACAGCTACACAATATGAACTTCATGAATGGACCACTGAGTGTAAAAACAGAAAGTGAGACTCTAAGGACTACCTACAGGAGGATCAGTTCAGTTCAGTCACTCAGTTTGTCCCACCCTTTGTGACCCCCATGGATTGCAGCACCCCAGGCTTCCCCGTCCATCACCAACTCCCAGAGCTTGCTCAAACTCATGTCCATCGAGCCGGTGATGCCATCCAACCATCTCATCCTCTGTCGTGCCCTTCTCCTCCTGCCCTCAATCTTTCCCAGCATCAGGGTCTTTTCCAAAGAGTCAGTTCTTCACATCAGGTGGCCAAAGTATTGGAGTTTCAGCTTCAACATCAGTCCTTCCAATGAACATTCAAGACTGATTTTCTTTAGGATGGACTGGTTGGATCTCCTTGCAGTCCAAGGGACTCTCAAGAGTCTTCTCCAACACCACAGTTCAAAAGCATCAATTCTCCGGCACTTAGCTTTCTTTATAGTCCAACTCTCACATCCATTCATGACTACTGGAAAAACCATAGCCTTGACGAGACAGACCTTTGTTGGCAAAGTAATGTCTCTGCTTTTTAATATGCTGTCTAGGTTGATCATAGCTTTTTTTCCAAGGAACAAGTATCTTTTAATGTCATGGCTGCAGTCACCATCTGCAGTGATTTTGGAGCCCCCCCAAATAAAGTCTGTCACTGTTTCCATTGTTTCCCCATCTGTTTGCCATGAAGGGATGGGACCAAATGCCATGATCTTAGTTTTCTGAATGTTGAGTTTTAAGCCAACTTTTTCACTCTCCTCTTTCACTTTCACCAAGAGGCTCTTTAGTTCTTCTTCACGTTCTGGCATAAATGTGGTGTCATCTGCATATCGATATTTCTCCCAGCAATCTTGACTCCAGCTTGTGCTTCATCCAGCCTGGCATTTCTCATGATGTACTCTGCATATAAGTTAAATAAGCACGGTGACAATATACAGCCTTGATGTACTCCTTTCCCAATTTTGAACCAGTCTGTTGTTACATGTCCAGTTCTAACTGTTGCTCCTTGACCTGCATACAGATTTCTCAGGAGGCAGATCAGGTGGTCTGGTATTCCCATCTCTTTAAGAATTTTCCACAGTTTGTGGTGATCCACACAGTCAAACGCTTTAGAATAGTCAATAGAGCAGAAGCAGATGTTTTTCTGGAACTCTCTTGCTTTTTTGATGATCCAATGGATGTTGGCAATTTGATCTCTGGTTCCTCTGCCTTTTCTAAATCCAGCTTGAACATCTGGAAGTTCACGGTTCACGTACTATTGAAGCCTGGCTTGGAGAATTTTGAGCATTACTTTACTAGCGTGTGAGATGAGTGCAATTGTGTGGTAGTTTAAGCATTCTTTGGCATTGCCTTTCTTGGGATTGGAATGAAAACTGCCCTTTCCCAGTCCTGTGGCAGCTGCTGAATTTTCTAAATTTGCTGGCATATTGAGTGCAGCACTTTCACAGCATCATCTTTTAGGATTTGAAACAGCTCAACTGGAATTCCATCACCTCCTCTAGCTTTGTTCGTTTTGCTTCCTACAGCCCACTTGACTTCAAGCCCAGGTTCAGTTCCCTAGCCCCATATGCTGCAACTAAGACCCAGCATAGCCAAATAAATGAATAAAAGAAGTAGTTAGCTAAAATTAAACAGTGTATTGTTTAATCATCATAAAGAGGAAAAAACTATAAAACTAAAAGCAAGAAAACAATAAACACAAAGTTCTAGATAATGGTTTCCTGCTTTGGGGAGGGTGTTGCTGCATGGACAGGACAAAGGGGGGAGCCCATTAGAAGATGTGAATTATTGTAATATGAATAAGTAAATATATACATATATGATGAATAAAAAAACATAAAAACAACAAGCAAATAAATAGAAGAGGGCTACAAACAGATAATAACCATATGTCACAGATGATGGATTTTAATTAATCCAATTCTTAGTATCTGAAGTCTTTTTCTGGGCTTCCCCCATGGCTCAGTGGTAAAGAAACCACCTGCAATGCAGGAGCTGCCGGAGAAGCAGGTTCGACCCCTGGTTTGGGAAGGTCCCCTGAAGGAGGCCGTCCAACCCACTCCAGTATTCTTGCCTGGAGAATCCCATGGACAGAGGAACTTGGTGGGCTACAGTCCAGCGGGTCGCAAAGAGCCGGACACAGCTGAAGTGACCTAGCATGCAGACATGAAGTCTTTTCTAAAAAAAGAAAACCATGTACTATATACCACTGTTTGTGTAAGAAATATTAGTGAAGAAAATAGTATCTATGCCTAGAAAATTTTACTTTATTTTTGATGTTTTTAAAATGTATTTATTGTTTTGGCCACTTGTGTCCCAACAAGGGATCGAACTCATGCCCTGCAGCTGAAGCTTGGAGTCTTAACCACTGGACCACCAGGGAGTTCCCCAGAATTTCACTCTTATACAACAGGTTTTCACAGGGTAACTAGGTTGGATTGGGTAATGGGCTAGGAGGTCGTATAGGGAGACTCTCTTTTTATTATATACCTTTGTGTACTGTTTGGAATGTTTGTTTTATCATGTGCATAGAATATCTTCCAAATAAGCGTTTGTGTCAAGATAAAAAAATTAGAATAAAATCAAATTTTTTTATTCATTAGAATTGATATTTCACAGCAGATGTTTTAAAAACTTGCTAACTAGCGATATTGATGGAGTGGCAAACAGGCACCCTTCGTATACCGATGGTGGCACTAGAAATTGGTGTAGCACCTTAGGAGGGCAATATTTAGCTATCTATGGAAATCTTAAATCCACATTCACATATTCTCACATATTCTTTGACCCAGCAATTCTTTTACACTTTGAGAATTTACTTGTACAACTCAAGATATAAATAACCGAGGCTGTTCATCACAGCATGATACAAAGTTAGACAGACACCATGTTATATGCACACCACTGATTACTAGGTAGATAATAAAAGTATGAGGTAAATCTGTATGTACTGACCTGGAAAGATGATACACATAGATGAAGTGTAAAAAGGCAAGATGTAGAAAAATGTATACAATATGATATCGTTTGTAGGTATAAAAGACACATACTCATGGGAAATTTCTGAGGAAATATGAGTAATTTAACACTGGTTGCCTCTGGGGAAGTGGAATTAAGAAGGTAAAGGAAAGACATACCTCTTGGTTTATACTTTGGAATACTGGATTTTATGTTTGATGAAAAGCAAACATGTTTTACTGCTATTTAAATTTTTTTTTTTAATTTAAAAAATATTTTAAGAGCTCAAAATACAATGTCAATTATATCTCAATAAAGCTAGGAGGGAAGTTTATATATTAAAAGGAAGTGATGTATGCTCACTGCAAAAAAAAGTTTTTAAAGAAAATAAAGAAGACTATAAAGAAGAAAAGATCAACAGTTTTTGCCTTCTCATCTTCAACAAAATAATCACATTAACTGTTATATTTTTCTAAAATTTTGTCTGCTTTTTTGTTTGCCTATTTAGATTTATTTATTCTTATGAAATGGAATCATATTCTTTTTTTCATTTATTTTTATTAGTTGGAGGCAAAATGGAATCATATTCTATAGGCTGATTTTTTTTCTACATTTTACCATGTTAGTAATATACACCAACAGCATCATTTGTTTCCAAAACCATAGATAATGGTACTTTTTCTTCTGATTGTAAAAGCCTGTTTCACAAAGGAAATATCTCTGTAACTGTGTTGCTAAATAAGAAATGTAGGTTGTAGAACAACATGTACAGGATCCTCTCATTTCTGTTTAAAAAAGGAAAGAGTGTGTGTAAGCTCTGAAAAATGGACAAGAATAGCCATAAAGCTCTGTTTAGTGTAGCTTTGTGTGGGGAGAGATTGGATTGAGGTGGCATGGATTTTTACAGCATGTTGCTTTTATAATAATGATACGTGCCTGTGACCAAATCTTTTTAAAAATTCAGACAAGCTCACAAAAATTTGAAATTATTCCAGATCCTACCACCCAGAGATAATCTGTTAACATACTGGTGAGCAAGCTCACATTTCCTTGTCTGCCCGTAAGAATATATTCATCCTCTAAATTTATAAATTACTATTATACAAAATATTCTACTCTGTACCCTGCTGTTTTCAATATGTTCCATGTCAGTACTTCATTTTAATGATTGCACATCATGCCACATAACTGCTACACTGTAATTTAATCAACCAATCCCTTGCTGTTAAATTTTTTTAAACTGTAAAATACAACATATACCAGAAGAATATAAAAAGCATATGCACTTCTCAAGAAGTAATTATAAAGCAAACATTTGTGTTACCTCTATCCTAGACACACTTCAAAACTGTTTTTAAATTAAAAACAGAAAAGTATAATAAATACCTGTGTACCATCTCTTAGAATTAACAAACACACACTTTGTTCATTTTTTGCTTCCATTTAAATTTTTTTCTTCACTAACAAGACAACAAAATAAGATATATTTTATTTTATTTATCTTTTTAAAAAGATTACAGTACTGTGTTAACTATTCTGTGAATACTTTAGTGCAACAAGCACAGCATTTTCCTTTGGAGGTTTTAATGGTATTAGCGTTGGCCAGCGGGAGCCCCATTTCCAAAATTCTCATGTCTTTCCAACAAGACTACATTAATCTTTGAAAACTTTCTTGCTTCCTGGCTCTATAGGATGTTCCAGGCTCGCCTTGTACCTTTCAGTCCTAGACTTAGACTTGGCCTTTTCTGCAATCAGCCCTTGTTAGAGACCATAATCTGGGTACTAAGGTGCACTGTTGGTATGTAGAATTGTTAAATAAAGTGTAACTTTACAGATAATGAAATGGTAATGCTATCACTTTTACCTTTCCCTGATTATTCATGAGGGTGACCATTTTTTCAATATATTTATTGGCGATTTGAGTTTCTTATCTCCCAACTACTTCTTCATATACTTGTCTTTTGTGTGCGTGTGTGTGGGGGTGGGATGGGGTGGGGTGGAGTGGGAATCTTAGTTCCCTGATCAGGGATTGAACCCCGGGCAGTGAAAGTGCCACATCCTAACCACTGAACTGCCAGGGAATTCTCTGTTTTCCTTTTGTTGAGACTTTAGGTTATGTCCAATTTTTTTTTTTTTTTTTGCCTTTATTAACAGTGCTGTGATGGACATCGTTGTCCATGCATATTTGCTAATTTTTCTGACTGATTCCTTAAATAAACTTCTAAAAGCATAATTTCTGGAGGAAAGAATATTTTTTAAATTAATACTTTAAAAAAAAAAGTCTTTTAAAAGATCCAAATCAAAAAGACCGTGCCCATGGACACTCCCCTCCACCCTGGGGCAGCACGTGTGTGCCTGTCTTCCCATGCCCTTCCTAAAATTGGGCATCATTTTAGATTCCCTCTTTTAGAGTTTTTTTAAATTTTATTTTATTGGAGTATCGTGGCTTTACAATGTTGTGTTACTTTCTGCTGTGTTGCTTAGTGAATCAGCTATATGCATACACATACTCCCTCTTTTTTGGACTTCTTTCCCATTCAGTTCTCCACAGAGCATTAAGTAGAGTTCCCTGCACTATACAGCAGGTTCTCCTTAGTTACCTATTTTATACATGCTGCTGCTGCTGCTAAGTCGCTTCAGTCGTGTCCGACTCTGTGTGACCCCATAGATGGCAGCCCACCGGGCTCCGCCGTCCCTGGGATTCTCCAGGCAAGAACACTGGAGTGGGTCGCCATTTCCTTCTCCAGTGCATGAAAGTGAAAAGTGAAAGTGAAGTAGCTCAGTAGTGTGTGACTCTTCGCGACCCCATGGACTGCAGCCCACCAGGCTCCTCCGTCCATGGGATTTTCCAGGCAAGAGTACTGGAGTGGGGTGCCACTGCCTTCTCCTATTTTATACATAGTAGTGTATATATGGGCATTACCAGGTGGTTCTAGTAGTAAAGAACCTGCCGGCCAGTGCAGAAGACCTAAGAGACACAGGTTCGATCCCTGAGTTGGGAAGATCCCCCGAAGGAGGAAATGGCAACCCACTCCAGTATTCTTGCCTGGAGAATTCCACCGACAGAGGAGCCAGGCAGGCTACAGTCCATAGAGTCACAAAGAGTTGGACACCACTGAAGCGACTTAGCACAGTGTGTATATATCAGTCCCAATCTCCCAATTCATCCCACCCAGGTTGGGGATGTTTTTGATCACTGTGTTAAGATGTGCTGGAATCAATCCGTAAAGCCTCTGTGCATGACTATGTTCTCATAAGTTCCCAGTACCCCCAGAGAGGAGAGAGGCAGCTCACCACCTTCCCCTAGCCTCCTGGGACCTCAACCACTATACAGTGACTTCCGGAGGCTCCTCTGGGAGGTCCTCCCAGAAGAGTTATTTGTTAAATCTGGCAATCCCAGAGTGGAGAAGAGCCTATAAAGGGACATGAGTGGGAAGACCGGTGTGGCTGGAGTGTGGAGGGCTGGGAGAGATGAGGCTGGAGAATTTGCCAAAGGCCACAAAGCAGGGCGTTGTGGAACTCAGAAAGGAATATCATGGGAACCATGAAAGCACTTGCAATAGTGACTCTGTCAGCTTTGCAGTTAAGAAAAGTTTTCCCTAGCTGCTGTGTTGGGGAGAAACCTCCACAGGTCTCTGTTCCAATTGCCACCTCACCGGAGACTAAAAGGGCACCTCTCCGGGCCCCCTTCTCTGTCCCTTCCACCTGCTACACCACGTTAGGAGGCCCTGACATCATCCTACACTCTCTCATGCTTCTCCTTGGTTTGCCCCCGTTGGAACAGAAACCCTGCAGGAGCTGGGACTCCAGCAAGAGGAGAGACCAGCCATGGATAGACTGCTTAGGAGGCTGGCGCAGACAGCCCAAGCCCTGGAATGTTTCCTCGCTGGGAGAGTTAGGAGCAACTGTCTGGCTGGTAGAGGGCAGGAGACCAGGGGATTCGGCTCATCTAGAAGCTTCATTTGCATATCACTCTACATAAGACTGAGAAAACAGTCATTGTCATATCAAAGAATAGGGTGGGGAGGCAGTTAGAGATAATGGTAGTGGTGGGGGAGGACTAAAGTCCCAGCAGTGGGACTTCCCTGCCGGTCCAGTAGTTAAGAATCTACCTTCCGGACTTCTCTAGTTCCAGTGGCTAAGACTCTGTGCTCCCAGTGCAGGGGACTCAGATTCGATCCCTGTGAGGGAACTAGATCCTACATGCTGCAGCTAAGACCCAGCACAGCCAAATGGATATACAAGTAAAGTAAAGAATAAAATAAAATTCACCCTCCAATGCAGGGTGTGTGTGTGTTCCGTCTCTGGTCCAGGAGTTAAGACCCCACATGCCTGGTGGCCAAAAATCCAAAACATAAAATGGAAACAATATTGTTGTAGCAAATTCAATAAAGATTTAAAAAATGGTCCACATCCAAAAAAAAATCTTAAAAAAGTCCTACAAGTCTCAACAAGCCAGTTCATGGTACTGTCACTGATTATGTCATCAAGGGCTAAGAGTCGGGTGTAGGGCTGGAGGGAAATGGATAGAACTATCCATTAGAGAGAAATATCTCAGATGTAATGGAAAAAGAATTGGTGGCTGGATGTGAGGTGTGAGAGAAAGAGAAAGTGATTGCTCTGGTTTGAGCAACTGGGTGGATAATGGTGCACCTCAGAGCAGATTTTGTGGTTCAGATCATGCGTGCAGTCACTGAGTTGTGTCCAACTCTTTGTGACCTCATGGGTTGTAGCCCACCAGGCTCTCTTTCCATGGGATTTCCCCATTGGAGTGGGTTGCCACGCCCTCCTCCTGGACATCTCCCCAGCCCAGGGATCGAATCTGCATTTCCTGCATTGGCAGGTGGATTCTTTACCATTGAGCCACCAGGTCTTCCCATCATATCATAAGCTGCGTTTTAAATGTATGCATCCAAGGTGCCTGGGATGCCTGCACAAAGAACCCAGGAGTTCGGACCCAAGGATAGTCCTTCCTCGCAAGTCCTTGGTGTAAAAGTCGAGGTGGTCATTGGATTGCACAATGAAATCACAACAAATAACTGGAGCCTTAGGGATTATTGTCTTTTTCTTCTGAGATCTCTCTAGGCAAATTAGCAGGGGAGCTTACATGTCAGTGCTTTCTGGTTGCCAACTGGCTTTCCCACCTAGATTGCTCTATAACCCCTAGGTACTTCCTTCCAGCAATGAAGGGTTCCCTATAAGGGAGGGGTCCTGAAGCTTCAGGGGTCATTACCTTTGGGATATCCACTTCTGCCCTTGAGAACGCGTTGGATGAGAGAAGGCAACTGAGGAAAGAAAGCTGAGGACACCCTACAGTTGATGGAGGTGTCCAGGAGAAGTGGCCAGTAAGAAAGACTGAGAAGGAGCATCCAGGGAGGTAGGAGGAGACTGGGAAAGGCTAGCTTCACAGAAGGCTAGAGGAACGGCTGTTTAGAGGATCGTTATCACTAGCAATCAACTGTCTTGCCAAGTTCTGCTAATTTTCTCCCGCAGTCTCTCCCTCCATCTCCACTGCCACCTGCTGGCTAATAGCCCCCATTACAACCGGGTCACTTTCCCTGCCTCTATCTCCAGTCTTAAAGCCATCAATATCTTTACAGCCACCCCATTCATTCTGCTGGCTTCTCTGGTGGCTCAGCAGCAAAGAATCCACCTGGAGTGCAGGAGACTCGGGTTCGATCCCTCAGTCAGGAAGATCCCCTGGAGAAGGAAACGACAACCCCCTCCACTATTCTTGCCTGGGAAATCCCATGGACAGAGGAGGAACAAAATTCATTCTGTCAGATTGTCCTTTCAAAGTGGAGGATGGACCATGTCAATTCCTGCTCAACGACTTTCAGTAGCTCCCTGTAACCTCTGAACGAATTCCCTACTACCTAACCTGGTATGCTGAGCCTTTGACAGCCTGGCCCCAGTGACCTATCTATCGCAATCTGCTCTCTCATAAAGAAGATAAGCTGATCAATTCTCCTGTAACTCTCAACCTCACCAAGGCCATGCCATTTTCCTGAAGTACCTACTCTTCGTGACTAAATTTTTCAATGTCAGAGTCAAATGGCAACTTCCCTAGGAAGTCTTCCCCACGGGATCCGAGAAGACTCTTGACCACTGTGGCATCAAAACACTTTGCCCTGACTTTTTAGCAAGCTCACAACTCATTCCCCAATAAGACTAAGTTCTTGAGAGCAAGGACTGTGTCATCTTCATTCCTGTTTCTCCCACTCACGTGTAAGAAGAACAAGCAGTCACAGATTCAGCTGCCTTCAGCAGCCAAGCAGATATGACAAATGTGTGAAGTTGCCCAGGAAAAAACAATTAAAAATGGGCAGCAGGGCTTCCCTGGCAGCTCAGTGGTAAAGAATCCACCTGCCAATGCAGGAGACATGGGTTCGATCCCTGGTCCAGGAAGATCCCACATGCTGTGGACAACTAATCCTGTGCACCCCAACTTCTGAGCCTGTGCTCTATAGAGCCCGGGAGATGCAACTACCGAACCGATGTGCAGCAACTACTGAAGCCCGCGTGCCCTAGAGCCTGTCCTCCACAACAAGAGAAGCCACTGTGTTGAGAAGCCCTCACACTGCAACTAGAGAGTAGTTCCCAGCTGCCACAACTAGAGAAAGCCCACACGAATCCAAGCCCGTGGCAGTGAACTCACCAAGTTCTAGCCATTGGACAGCCAGGAAATTCCCCAAGACTTTATTTTTTAGAACAATTTTAGGTTCACAGCACAGCCAAAACTAAATAAATAATTATATATAAAAAGAAATGGTGGGGCTTATGGCAAGTTAAGAGCCTTCATTTTCCTGCCTAAAGTATTAATGATAATACTCAGAACATTAAAATATTATGTAAGGCACATTTGGAGACTAAACCTGAAAATCATGAGTTTGAGACTCTGAAACAGAGGTTTTAAACACACCCTTGCATTTAGCTGGTTCTTTGGAGGTTTCAAACCAATTTTGCATCAGCAAGTCTATCCTCACTCTATGGATGAAGAGAGTGAGGCTCAGAAAGTTGAGCTAAGTTGAATCATGTAGATTCAACCCATTCAGACTCTGGCCTGGCCTGAGAATGATGGGGGAGGGTCTAAAAAGATGGGCATCACTCACAGCTTTTTTTTTTCAATAACATGAAGAACAATACTTTGACAGTTTTGTGCTTTATTTATTTATGTTTTTGGCTGTGCTGGGTCTCACAGGCTTTTCTCTAGTTGTGGAGAATGAGGGCTACTCTTCGTTGCAGTGCACAGGTTTCTCTTGTGGTGGTGCGTGGGCTCAGCAGTTGTGGTTTCCGGGCTTTAGAGCACAGGCTCAATAGTTGTGGCCTCCGGACTTAGTTGCCCCAAGGCATGTGAGATCTCCAACAAAGGACTGAGCCACCAGGGAAGCCCCACCATTCTCCTTTTTAAAAATTAAGATTTTTTTTCCTTCCTTCCCTCCCTCCTCCTTCCTTTCTTGCCACATTGCTTGTGGGCTCTTAGTCCCCTGACCAGGGATCGAATCCAAGCCCATGGCAGTGAACTCACCAAGTTCTAACCACTGGACTACCAGGAAATTCCCCAAGACTTTATTTTTTAGAACAATTTTAGGTTCACAGCATTGAGGGGAAGTTTCAGAGGTTTCCTATATAGCCCCTGCCCCCACCCATGTGTAGTATCCCCTCATCTTTAACATCTCTCATGGGAGTGGTACATTTGTTATCATTGATGGACCTACACTGACACATTACTATCACCCAAAGTCCATAGATTACATTATGGCTCACTCTTTGTGTTGTACATTTTATGATTTTGGACTAATGTATAATGACATGTATCCACCACTACGGACTTTCCTGGTGGCTCGGTGGTAAAGAACCCACTTGCTGATGCAGGAGACATGGGCTCAATCCCTGAGTCGGGAAGATCCCTGAAGAAAGAAATGGCAACCCACTCCAGTATTCTTGCCTGGAAAATCTCATGGACAGAGGAGCCTTGTGGGCTATAGTCCATGGCATGGCCAAAGATTTGGACATGACTTGGCGAGTTAACAACCATTATAGTATCATACAAAAATCCTCTGTGCTCCAATTTGTCCCATCTCCCCACCCTCAGTCTCCAATAACCACTGATCTTTTGACTGTCTCCATGGTGTTGCCTTTTCCAGAACGTTATATTGTTGGAACCACACAGTATGTAGTCTTTTCAGATTGACTTTTTTCACTTAGTACTATGTGTTTAAGATTCCCTCCATGTCTTTCCATAGCTTGATAGCTCACTTCCTTTTAGCACCCATTGTCTGAATGTACCACAGCTTATTTATCCATTCATCTATTGAAGGACATTTTGGTTGCTTCCCAGTTCTGGAAATTATAAATAAAGCTGCTATAAACATCTATGTGCAGTTTTTGTGTTGACATAGGTTTTCAACTCCTCTGGGTGTTTAAAGTGATCCTTTGATCTTTTGGGCGGTTACTGGTTCATATGGTAAGAGTATGTTTACATTTGTAGAAAAGAAGGAAAGTGAAGTCGCTCAGTGGTGTCTGACTCTTTGCTATCCCATGGACTGTAGTCTACCAGGCTTCTCTGTCCATGGGATTTTCCAGGCAAGAGTATTGGAGTGGGTTGCCATTTCCTTCTCCAGGGGATCTTCCTGACCCAGGGATTGAACCCAGGTCTCCTGCATTGCAGGCAGATGCTTTATCCTCTGAGCCACCGGGGAAGTCCAAAGAAACCATCAAATTGTCTTCTACAGTGGCTGTACCATTTCACACCCCAGCAATGCTTAAGAGTTCCCATTGCTCCATATTCTCGTCAGTATTTCGTGTTGTCAATGTCCTAGATCTGGTGCATTCTAATAGATATCTAGTGGAATCTCACTGTTGTTTTAATTTGCATTTCCCTGATGACATATGATGTGGACCATCACTTCATACATTTGTAATCTGTATATCTTTTTTGGTGAGGTGTTTTTCTTTGACCCAGAAAGATCGTTGACTCATTTTTTCAAATTGGGTTGTTTTCTTATTTTTGAGGTTTTTTTGTATATTTTGAATAACAGTCCTTTATTAGATGGGTCTTTTGCAAATATCTCCCCTCTCTCTGTGGTTTATGTTCTCCTTCCCTTGACATTGTCTTCCCAGAGCAGTTTTTTCATTTCAATGATACCCAGTTTATCAATTCTTTCTTTCATGGATCCTACCTTTGCTGTTGCTTCTAAAAAGTCATCATTGCCACATACAAAGTCATCTGGCTTTTCCCCTATGTTATCTTCTAGGAGTTTTATGGTTTTGTGCTTTATATTTACGTGTGTGATTCATTTTGAGTTAATTTTTGTGAACTGTATAAGAACTGTGTCTAAATTCTTTTTTTGCATGTGGATGTCCAGTTGTTTTAGCACCATTTGTTGAAAAGACTATCTTTGTTCTATAGAATTGCTTTTGCTCTGTTGTCAAAGATCAGTAGACTGTATTTATGTGGGTCTATTTCTCGGCTCTCTATTCTGTTCCATTGACATGTCCATTCTCTTGCCAGTACTACACTGTCTTGATTGCTGTGGCTTTATAATGAGGTTTGAAGTCTGGTAGTGTCAGTCTTCCAACATTGTTCTCAACACCATTTTGGCTATTCTGATCTTTTGACTCTCCATACAAACTTTAGATTCAGCTTATTGATATGCACACAACAACTTGCTGAGATTTTGATTGGGACTGCATTGAATCTATAGATCAAGTTGGGCAGAACTGACATCTTGACAATATTAAGTCTTGAAACATTTACTTTTCATTCAACCAACATCTCATTCATCTAATAGAACAAAAATCTCTTCATCACAGGGTTGTTTGAAATATTTTTCATAGATTAATTATCTAGAGACTATGAACCCTGTGACAATGTCCCTGCTCTCAAGGAGTTCATCTCTAAGTGGGAACAGGGCAGACAGTAAACAAGCATACAAATACATTAATAATTTCAGGTAATGGTTGTGAAAAAGGCATGTGATAAAGAGTGACAGGCAGTGAAAGAGCTACTTAATGTCAGGGAATTTCTCTAAGGAGGCAACATTTGGACTAAGACCTTCATGAAAACAGAGAGCGGGCCATGAGAAAGATTTTTTAATTTTTATTTACCTTTATTATTACTATTATCATTACTTTTTGGCTGAGCCACATGGTTTGTGGAATCTTGGTTCCCCGACTAGGGATTGAACTTGCCCCCATGGCAGTGAAAGCACTGCGTTGAGAAAAAGTTTTAGACAGAGAGAACAATGGAGATGAAGGCTCTGAAAGCAGAAGTGATGGATGTTTTGGAGAAGAGCGAGGTGGCTATAGTATAGTGAAGGAGAGGTATATGAGGTTAAAAAAAAATAGAAGGGATCATATCCTGTAGGGTTATTTTATTTGAAAAAGAAAGTAAAAAATACATGTTGTGAGATATATACAACATACAATTTTAAAAATGATTTTATTTTATTTATTTTTGGCTGTGCTGGGTCTTTGTTGCTGTGCAGACTTTTCTCTGGTCGTGGTGAGTGGGGGATACTCTGTAGTTGGTGGTGTACAGGCTTCTCCGTGTGGTGCCTCTCAGGCACGTGGGCTCCATAATTGTGGCTCTCAGGCTCTAGAGCACAGGCTCAATACTTGTGGCCCATGGGCTTTGTTGCTCCACGGTATGTGGGATTTTCCTGGATCCGCGATTTGAACCCGTCTCCTGTGTTGGCAAGTGGATTCTTGACTGCTGAACCAGCAGGGACACCCTATAAATTTTTTTTTGTTTTTAGATACAACTTTTAAGATTTATTTATATTTGGCTGTGCTGGGTCTTCGTTGCTGCATGAGAGCTTTCTCCAGTTTCAGCGAGGGGGGCTGCTCGCTAGTGGTGGTGCTCATGCTTCTCATTGTGTGGTTTCTCTTGTTACTTTGGGCTTCAGTAGCTGTGGTTCATGGGCTCTGGAGAACTGTTTCAGTAGTTCTGGTGCATGGGTTTAGTTGCAAGTATACAATTTTTACATAAACATTTCAGTGAATGTTTACATCTGTATACACCCATGGATGTGACCTTATCTAGATCGAGATATAAAACAGGAGTCAGCAAACATTTTTGGTAAGGTGCCAGACAGAAAATAGTTTAGGCTTTGTAGGCCTATGGTCGCTGCTTAGCTCCACTACTATAGGAAGGCAGCCCTAGTTGCTATGTAATGAACAGGCATGGTCTGATTCCCATAAATTTTTAGTTACAGACACTGAAATTTGAATTACATGTAATTTTAACATATCACAAAATATTTTCCTTCTTTTTTCTTCAACCATTTGAAAATATAAGCCTTTCCAAGGACTTCCCTGGTGGTCTGGTGGTTAAAAATCCATCTTCCAAAAAAAAAGAAATCCATCTGCCAACACAGGGGACATAGGTTCAATCCCTGGTGCAGAAAGATCCCATATGCTGCAGAGCAACTAAGCCTATGCACCACAACTATGGAGCAACTACTGAAGCCCGAGGACCTGGAGCCCATGCTCTGCAACCAGAGAAGCTTCCACAATAAGAAGCCCACAAAGTGCAATGAAAAGTAGTCCCTGTTTGCCACAACTAGAGAAAGCCCTCACAGCAATGGAGACCCAGTGCAGCCAAAAAACAAACAAACAAAAAACACTTAGCTTGTCGGCTGTACAAAAAACAGGTGGTGTGCAGGACCTGCTCTTCAGGCCATAGTTTACCAACCTCAGATACATTTCCAGTATCCCTTTTGTCCATCTTTCCAGTTAAAACCCTTCTCCCCTACTTGTTATTGTTCTGATTTTTGTTAATTTTTGCTGCTGTTAAACTTTACATAATCTGAATTACATGTATTTATTCTTCAGCTCCACATAATGTCTGTCCTATGGGAATGTTAAGCCATGATACATAATTTTCATGTTAAGAGGACTAGGATGCCATTTGGGGATTTTAAGTGTGACAGCATCATGATCTGATATATATGAAAAAGTCACTCTGGTTGCTGTGTGGAGAAGAGAGTAAAGGAAAACAGGAGTGGAACTGGGAGGCCCAGTCAGGAGCAATCCAAGCCAAGAGATGATGGCGGCTGGACCACAGTTACAGTCATGGAAATGGAAGACAAATTTTAGACTTGAGCTCACATAACCAATATTAGTTATTTATTTTTTTAATAAGGTGTAATACTACTAATAAATTTCCTGAATAATCTTTCTGAGACTGGCATTGAGAATTGTCATGTATAAACTGTGGCCCTACCTTCAAGGGGTTAACAACAGTTTTGGAGGTGGGGTGCACAGACTGTGAATCCAGATACAATTCAATCAGTGTTTTAAGAAGTCCAGGAGGCTGTGGGAACCAGAAGGGGTATTAAACCAGCCTGAGGGTGATCAAGAGAGATCACCTGGGGGTTGTGGCCTTTGAGCTAAATTCTGAAGGGAAAGTCTTGAAAAAGGATTAAAAAAAATTATATGGCAAGGGTAAGAAATCTGAGACTCTTGGAAGCTCAGTGCAGTTCTGTGATGGTGTCTCAGAGAATACGTAATCTTGGCTTAGTAAAAAACACTTTGAACTGGGTCTAAATAGATGGGCATTTATCTACATTTTCAATCAATCAATCCTGTATGCTTCTGTGTGCCCTGAGGCTCCAGCAAAGAACAGAGGTAGCAAACTGACAGCCTGAATCTGATGTATTTTGGCCTACATTCCTGTAGGGCGACCACATGAACAGTGGTTTGAACAGTGGTTATTACTTTTGGACAGAGCATATGGTCTCCTGTTCCTGGCATTCCTCATTTGCTCTCTTTGCTTTTACGTTACCTTCTTGGCCCTTCTAGGTTTTTGTTTTTAACCCATGGTCTTTACTGTAGGAAAAACAGTACTTAAAATCACTTACACAGAAAGAATCATCAGCTCTTCGAGTAGAATGGGGAAGAGCTAAACTGAGTGAATGAAGAGAAGTTGACTGAGAGCTTTACCCTGGATTTCTAACCTGGCTCCTAGGGTAGGCTTTAGGTGGTAAATTTTGTGACAGTTTGTATCCTTGTGACTTAGGCTGGTTGGCTATGAATCTTGGTTTTGGGCTCTGTCACTGGTTAATCTCTATCAGCCTCAAATCATTTGTTAAATGGAGCACTGTTGAGAATAAAAGAGAGAATCAGGGCACAAAAGTGACCTCAGATAAGGTCCTGTTATTATATTCCAGGGTGAAGATATCAGATTCTCAAAGGGGGTACTTAACCTGGAAAGTTGGCAAACAATTGGTATAAATGCTTAGGAGTTATTGGGAATGCTATCATAAAGAAGGCTGAGCTGAAGAATTGATGCTTTTGAATTGTGGTGCCGGAGAAGACTCACGAGAGTCCCTTGGACTGCAAGGATATCAAACCAGTCAATCCTAAAGGAAATCAATGCTGAATACTGATTAGAAGGACTGATGTTGAAGCTCCAATACTTTGGCCACCTGATGCCAAGAGCCAGCTCATTAGAAAAGACCCTGATGCTGCGAAAGATTGAGGGAAGGGGGATAAGGGGGAAGACAGAGAGGGTGAGATGGTTGGATAGCATCACCGACTCATGAACATGAGTTTGAGCAAACTCTGGGAAATAGCGAAGGGCGAGGAAACCGGGCGTCCTGCAGTCCATGGGGTTGTATCGAGTCGGTCACAATTTAAGAGACTAAACAACAACCCTTGTGTAAAATGAAGCACGTCTACAGAAGTGGACTGCCATATGAATCCAGAGGCCCATGCTCCACTGCTAACTAGCTAAAAGTACCTGAGAAACTGCTTCAGCACTCCGGGTGATCTATTAAAGTGGGGCGGACTCCTCCGAGTTGGCAGCCGCAATGCAGCTCCAGCGGCAGGTTTCGTAGTGGATAAAAACGCTCCGTGGCGGGCAAGCGCTGTCTCCGCGCGGACTACATCTCCCAGCCGGCCTTGCGCTTCGGGCAGCGCCCTACGCTAGCACGCGAGCTTCCTCGCTCCCCCAACCTCCAGTTACTGTTTCTCGCGAGAGGACGGGCCGCGCCGGCGGTAGCGATAGTGAGCTGTGGTGGTGGCGGTGGTGTTGGTGGTGGCGGCCGAGACGGCGGCGGCCATTTTGGTGAGGCCTCGGAAGCGGCGGCGGCGGTTCGCTGCGAGTAGAGTCTTCCACTTTCCCCACCGCCCGCCCGCATCACTGTGCCGCGAGAGGAAGCAGTGGAAGCAAGGCGGTGGTAGTAGCCGCGGGCCCCAAGGGAATTTAAAGGCCGCGAAGGCGGCGGCCAAGAGGGGGCCCTCCCCCCTCCTCGGCGGGAGGGGGGGTGGTGCGCACGCCCCCGAGGACGCAGGTAAGGAGAGGGAGACAAGATGGCGGACGCCTCACAGTTCCCCCTCCCCTGACGGGTGACTGCGCGCGCATCTTTCCGCCACCGCCTCCCCTCCCACCTTCCCGGGATGCTGCGCGCGCACCTTCGGCCGGGGCCCCGGGGCCGGTGCGCGAGGCTGTCGGCGCGCGCCCATAGAGACAGGCTCAGGGGGGCCAGGCTGGCCGGCGCTGGACCCGGGCGCGTCTCCTCTCCTCTCCCGCCGGTCTGCGCACGCGTGCCTGAGCGAGCGAGCGAGCCCTGAGAGGACGGACCCAGGTGCGCTCCTGCCCGCCCACCAACCCCAGCCCCCTCTCAGGGGCGCGCGGGAAGAGGAAGGGGGGCGTGGGGCGAGTAGTCGGGGCGCGCGCCCACCGTATCCAGTCAGGAGCTAGGACCTGGCGGCACTAGCCCTCCCTTATCTCAGCCTTTCGCGGTCTGGTGGTGGTGGGGGGTGCTCCCTGACCGACAGGGATGAAAGACTCCCTGGCCTTGCGACCCTTGTGTGCGTGGGTTTGGGTTCTGGCGGGAGCCCCCGGGCAGTGCGCGCAGCCGGCTCTCTCCGCCTCCAGGCGCGCACGCGCGGGCCCCTCCCCCAGTCGCTCACGTTGGGTGGGGTGGGAGTCTAGAAGGGGCGGGGCCACCTTAGGGGTAGTGGCAAGTTGGGGCAGAGGTCAGGGGTCACGCTGGGTCAGGCTGTTGGGACGCGTTGGGAGACGGTAATGAAGCCGGTGATCGAGAGTTCATACTTCTTGATTCTGGTTGTTAGCGCGATTCCAGTGACTTGTGGAAGAGGGAGTGAATCAAAGGCTGCGCCGTGGTTAAGGAATTTCCTTAAACATTGGGGAAACACTTCCGGGCCTTTTGTGGGTTTACCCTGCCTATTTCCGGAGTATGGTTCTTTGCTTTTAGGCCTTCCTCACCTCTGAGTGCTAGTCTAAGGTAGCTCTAGTTCTGGTGTTTGAGGAAGTGTCTTATGGGGCAGGTGTAGGAGTCGAAGGGCTCCCCTGAGGAAGGGTGGATTCTCCTGTGTTCAGCCTTCACTGGAAAGGAGAGCAGGCTGCCAGGCAGCCAGCACCTTTTGAGCTTCTGGATGTGACAGCTTTTTTGGCTTTGTTAATTTCAGCTGTTGGAGCCTTTTACCCTTCAGCTTTTTAAACTTGTTGTGGAGGCTTCACTTGCCTGCTTCTCCTCCCTAGCCAGAATCTCATATCCCTAGGAAATCTGTTTTCACAGCACATGGTTTGTTTTCATTTTTTTGGAAATGTGATCTTTTTATACTATTGTAATTCTCTTCAGCCTTTTAACTGATTTGGGTTTATTAAAAAAACTTCAAAAGTTGGTGTAAAGAAGGCTTTGATGGGTATTGATAGATGTGAATTAGTTCCTCACTGCTGTTTTCCTCCCTGTTTGTTTCAGGCGTGATTCCCCTCAGTACGGCGGCACCGTGGAAGTGCAGACTTTCACAGGGGGTGTGGTCTCAGCTCACACAGGTGAGGGCTCAAATACCGCTTCAAATACTGATGCTAATGGAGAGATGTTTAAGATAATAATTGTGGTGCAACACAGTACTGGGTCTATGGATAGAGAAAGATCTGTTAAGTCAAGGCATTTCTGTTTGACCATGATACTGCTGTAGAATCATAACCTGTTAACCAGTGTATTACTTTCTACCTATGAAACTATTTTGAAAGGAAAATTCTTTTCTAGTTATCCAGCCTTGTAATTAAATAATTTTGAATAGCAAAAAAAAGAAAGATCTGTTCAGCCTGCCTCCACCAGCGAGAGTAGCACATTCTTTGGTTTTGACATCAGACTGTCTTAGTCTGTTCCTCTCCTCCTACTTCTTTACTGTGTGATCTTGTGCAAGTCATTTGATGTATTTGCATTCGGATTTCCTAACTTATAAAATGAAAGAAATACTAGAATGTAAGCTCCATTTAGGTCAGCCATCTTTTCTGCGTAGCTCTTTTTTTCAGCATGTAGAAGGAACTGAATAAACATTTATCGTGGCTTGAAAAATATCTGGTTTATAAGGAAGATGTGAGAATGATAGAACACATCAAGTAAGTACTAAGTAAAGAATTTGACACATAATAGATGCTCAAGAAACTTAAGCTGTAATCACTGTTCAGTTAACTTTATTTGTTAGTGTTATTCCTGGGTTTTAAAAAGATTCTTGTAATCTTTCTAAATCCACTTTCTACTGTTTTTACCCTACTTTAGGTGCTCCAGAGGCCGGTGGACCTGAGCGGAGGCTGGGACGCCCTAGTGGGCCCCGGGCCCTGGAAGGCGGGTCCCGGTGGCCGGTGGCCCAGAATGAGGCCAGCTCCCAGCATGCCCTGCAGCCGGACGCCAGCCCCTCGGCCAGCAGCAGTGGTGACAACGACCCAGTCGTTCTTCAGGCATCCAAAGAGGAGCCTGGGAGTGGGACCATGCAGAGCTGCCCCTCCCCTGCTCACCCTCAGCTCCCAATCTTGCAAACACAGGTTCGAAAGTGGGGAAGGTTCCTTCTCTGCTGCTGCTTTGGGTTGCTGGCTTTGGGGCAGAAGGAATGTGGCAGGTTTTAGCCATGTTTCCACGATCCTAGCTAGCTTGGTAGCTGAGTTTGGAGAGTTTTCGATACTCAGGTGGGCTGTCAAGCCTGTTGGATACACATATTCTACATGACATTAGTGTTATGTTGATCTCTAAGAGCATGGAAACCCCTTATTACCTGCAAAAGTTGGAATTAGGCCATGTTGGAAATGAGTTTTGTGACAAAATGCTTTCAAGACTGTGTGCTTTGAGAATAACTCAATTTCTTTTGGAACTGAAAGGAGGTAAGCTTTATAGATGGGGTGTATTCATCTTTTCTTATATTGAGGTAGTGTTGGAGATTGGGGGAAAAAATCATGACTTTTATTTATTTAATCATGACTTTTAAAACTGGACAGACCTAGATTTCTATACAGTAGACTTTTGATGGTTATGGGTTTGATATTTGTAATTTGCCTGGAAAATTGTGTGATGTAATGTCTTTCATAATTCAGTTGAGGTAGGAATTTGAGTGGCATACTGTGAAGCTTGTGTGCCAGAGAGAATTTCATGAGTTCCCTCATTATCCGCAATTAAGTCGGACTTTGTTTTCTACTTATTATTGTTTGTGCAGTACCTTGTAATAGGTAGATGTTTGAGAATAGTGACCAACCTTCCCTTTCCCCTCCCACCTCTCCAGTAAAGGAAACCTTAACAAGGCTAGTGATGAACATATAGAGGTTTGGATGATTTGGGGCTTTTTTGTCACCTTTTAAATTTGGTGGTAGCTCAGATTTATTTGCATGGATGACTCTGCCATACTTGCTGTGAAAAGGAGGGAAAAATAGGGAGTTGTTTATTTGAGTGAACTCGTGGAGGTTCTGAAAAAATCAAGATTTGAAGTCATATGCTATCTTAGTGTTTTTGAATTGGGGAATTATGTAAATGTCAGGCTATAATTCCTCTTGAAGTGTTTACTGGAAAGTTGGCTTTGCCATCTTGAATACCTTATTAAAACTATTCCAAATGCTGTGTTTATAAAAATGAGGTTGATACCCTACTCCAGAGTTTTTTCATGGGAAGATAGAATGAAGTAATGTACTTAAAACTCCTTAGAGTGCTACTAAGCATTCATTTTCTCTCTCATTTTTGTCTTTTCTAGATGGTGTCGGACGGCATGACAGGCAGCAATCCCGTGTCCCCTGCCTCATCCAGTTCCCCAGCCTCTAGTGGGGCAGGTGGCATCTCCCCCCAGCATATAGCTCAAGATTCCTCTTTGGATGGACCTCCAGGGCCCCCAGATGTTGCCACAGTGCCCTTGGAGGGGCTCAGCTTACCCCAGCCTGCTGACCTGGCTAACAGGGGCCCAAAGTGGGAGAAGAGCCATGCTGAAATTGCAGAGCAGGCCAAGCATGTACGTATTGGAAAAGCCCGTGAAGCTTCTTGGGAGTCTTCTTCCCTGAACTCCTGTGTCCCATGAGTACTTAACACTTCTCTCCTTGTCTTTGATTTAGAATATAGGCTCTGCTTTGACTTACATGATTTTGAGCAAGTTGCTTGAACTCTGAGCCTCATTTTCTTTTCTGTAAAATAAGGATGGTGTAATAGCCAGTGGGCTACTTAAGTTTATTTATTTTTTTACATTCTGCTCAACTATATATATATATATACTTTTTTTCCATTTATTTTTATTAGTTGGAGGCTAATTACTTTACAGTATTGTAGTGGTTTTTGCCATACATTGACATCAATCAGCCATGGATTTACATGTGTTCTCCATCCTGAACCCCCCTCCCACCTCCCTCCCCATTACTTAAAAGTTTAAATTGGCACTTCCCTGGTGGTCCAGTGGCTAAGATTCCAGTGCAGGGGGTGATCCCTGGTCAGAGAACTTATTTCCCATATGCTGCATAGCCAAATTAAAAAAAAAAAAGACTCCACGCTCCTAATGTGGGGGGGTCCAAGTTTGATCCCTGCTCAGGGAACTAGGTCCCACATACCACAACTAAAGATCCTGCATGTGGCAACTGAGACCCAGTGCAGCCAAGTAAATAAATAAATTAATTTTTAAAAAAAGGAGTTAAAGGAGAAAGTAGACATGAAAGTGCTTTGGAAGCTAAAAAAAATTTAGCTAGTTTCTAAAATTTACTAGTTTTTACTTTATATTTGTCATCTATAGTCTCTGTTATACTTAGCAGAGGTAAATGTCATCTCTGGGCCAGCAATATCAGTGTTATTACCTGGGAACTTACTAGAAATGCAAATTCTTCATACCTCTTTTCTTCCTACCCATTTAAAACTGTAGGCATGGGGTCCAGTACTCTTAAAAGCAGTACAGATGATTTTGATGCATGCTTAGCTTTGAGAGTTGTTGGTCTAATATCCATGTCTTTCTTGGTGTTTCCTTGGTGACCATCAGGCCACTTAATTCCATGTCTTATCTATGGCTGTTAGTTCCTTTGCTTTAACTTTTGTCAGGAGAGGACAAAAATAATGAGGGCTGTTGTCCTGAGTTGTCCTAAGTCACTTCTATTAAATAAAAATTTCAAGTGCTTTCATTTTTCTTAGGAGATATAATCAGTGTGAAAAGTGTTATAACTTTGTTATACTAATCACTGTTAATCTTTTTGTGTATAATTTTGCAGTAATCTCTATAAAAATAATATTTTTAAAAAACGGAATTATGTCAATTGGAGTTTCAACATATTTATAAGTATGGTTACTCTTGTGTAAGAATTTGCCAGCCATGGAAATCCCTTGTAGCTAGAGTTAGTAAGGAAGCTTGCTCTCCCCAGTTCTCTGGGAAGCTCCCCTTGGGTTTTGTTTCCCCACGTCTTTCCTATATTCATAAAGTGTGAAGTGTGAAATAACGGAAAGAGCATGAAATCTGGTGTTTGGAGTCATTGGACATATTTTTAATTCTCAGTCCTTATCACTTCCTACCTGTGTAGTCTCAAGTAAATCACTTCATCTTTCTGAAATTTTTTTTTAGTCACCTGAAGAGCATATAACATCAACTCTTGGAGCTGGTATTGATAATGTTGACTCAAGACAAGCATATAACACTTAGTCCAATCAGAGCCTATGTGTAGTCATAGCCCAAGGATTCAGCCATGGTCATGAGATGGAGTATATGTCCAGTAACTTGATTGATCTAACTCTCCCTTGTTAGGAGGCTGAGATTGAGACTCGAATTGCTGAGCTGCGGAAGGAGGGTTTCTGGTCACTGAAGAGGCTGCCTAAAGTGCCCGAACCTCCCCGCCCCAAGGGCCACTGGGACTATCTGTGTGAGGAAATGCAGTGGCTCTCTGCTGACTTTGCTCAGGAGCGCCGTTGGAAACGGGGTGTGGCCCGTAAGGTATGTCTTCATCTGGGCCTACTACCTTCCATTTTTGTTTCAGGTTTGCTTTTCCTTGATGGTTAGGTTGGTTGGAATGGAACCAAACATAATAGTGTAGGGTGCTTACAAATGCCTCTGGTCTCAAGAGGCAAGCTCTGACTCCACTGAATTCTTGGCTTTGATTTTTCTCTTTGCTCTTGACTTGGGGAGAGGCCAGGGGTCTGGCCTTCGAGTGTTTTCACTTCATTCTCACAGGTGGTGCGAATGGTGATCCGGCACCACGAGGAGCAGCGGCAGAAAGAGGAACGGGCCCGGAGGGAGGAGCAGGCCAAACTGCGCCGAATCGCCTCTGCCATGGCCAAGGATGTTAGGCAGTTTTGGAGCAATGTGGAGAAGGTATGCAGCAGAGATTGGGAAAGGGAAGTGCTTTGGGTTTAATGGGTGGGTAGCATGGTAACAGGAATGATCAGAAATTCTCCTTGGGAGAGTAAATAATTATGATTTCCTGCACCTCTAATGACATTTCTGTTATGTGTTGGACCTTTCAAGCATTGACTGCTATGAGAAAGAATTAAACAGTGGAAAAATACGGGCCCTGCCTTTGGCGATTGTTAATAGGACCTTTTGACTTCTCTAGTTCATCTGTCCTTTGCAGGGCATTCAGCATGCTTTTTCTAAAACCTGTCTGTGCCATTTAGCTGCTTAAATAACACCTAAGTTCTCGTTAATTGAATTGCTCCCATATATCAACATTAAGTTGTAATTGTTTCTTAAGTATTATCTGGCTTCTGTCTATATTTTCATTCTTGTATCTTGCCAGTTCCTTTCCTTTCCACTTCAAACATTGATTTGTATATCTATGGCCATTTACACATGCTTTTTCTGCTGCTAGGAATGCCTTTCTCCTCATTTACACTTAGGGAACACCTACTTAATGTTTATGATTCAGCTCCAGATACATTTGTGAGTCTTTCCCCATTGCCTGAGACTAAGCTGGCTCTTCCCTCTCCTGTACTTCCTTTCTGCTTTTCTCAGAAGCATCCTTAAGGTCATTTAGCTCTTCCCTCCTGAAAAGTCAGGGCCTAGCATACAGGAGGCTTCTCTAAATGTTGAGTAATAGTACAGAGTAAAAGATTATTTTGGTGACCCCTCCATTTCCTGTTTGTGGCAGGTGGTGCAATTCAAGCAACAGTCCCGGCTTGAGGAAAAGAGGAAAAAAGCCCTGGACCTGCACCTGGACTTCATCGTGGGGCAAACTGAAAAGTACTCAGACCTTCTGTCCCAGAGCCTCAACCAGCCGCTAGCCTCCAGCAAGGCTGGTTCTTCCCCTTGCCTTGGCTCTTCCTCAGCTGCCTCTAGTCCTCCACCCTCAGGTTCCCGGATGGATGATGAAGGTGTGTGTCCTCTTTAGCTCTGTTACTCTTCCTCATGTACCCTTTCCAGAGCTGAAAACCCACCCTGTGGCTTGCAGGGCCCCGTGGACTTTGTGACCTTGTTCTCCTGCTATAGATGGGGACTTCCAACCCCAAGAGGAGGAGGAAGAGGATGATGAGGAGACGATTGAGGTTGAAGAACAACAGGAAGGCAATGATGCAGAGACCCAGAGGCGTGAGATTGAGCTACTTCGTCGTGAGGGAGAACTGCCACTGGAAGAGCTGCTCCGTTCCCTCCCCCCTCAGCTGCTAGGAGGGCCTTCCAGCCCCTCAAGAACTCCCTCATCTCATGATAGTGACACCCGAGATGGTCCTGAAGAAGGTGGTGAAGAAGAACCCTCTCAGGTGTTGAAGGTATGGCAGAAGGGGATAGAAGGTGGATTCAGAGTAGGAGCAGAGGGAGAGCCTCAAAAGGACTTGAGTTCTTCTGTAAGGTTCGTTGTGGTTTTCAGGAGTTCTCCCTGGTCTGAGCAATTGGGCTCTCATTTGAGGATGGACAGGAAAGAATCTGGGTTTGGGCAAGTTACAGCCTAAGATGGGCATATTTCTGATGTGTGGAAGAATATACTGCACTCTTTGGATTGCTGTGTGACCTTGAAGAAATACGTACCTTGGCCCTTGTCACTTCTATGAAATGTCGCTAATAACTCACTTGCTGGTTTGGAGCTGGGGTGGTAACCTTGAAGTCTCTTCTGGACCTAAGCTCTGTTTTTCCATGTGTCTGAGTGCATGGGGTTGTTGTTTGGGGCTGTATTTCTTTTCTAGCACTTTCACAGGTCCTCCCCCAGACCGTGGGGCCAGGATTTGGTAGCTGGTGCTAAAATTGAAAGCCCTTGATTATATCTTTGCCCTGGGACTGTGTCAGTGGCAACTGTCAATTGATGGGACAGAGTATTCTGACATCTTACTCAGTGTTGGGTCATTCTTTTGCTGCTCTAACCATAGGCTTTCTCCTTCCTTATTCTCTGCCATACAGGTAAAGCCTCCACCCTCTGTCACACAGCGCAACAAACAGCCTTGGCATCCAGATGAGGATGATGAAGAGTTTACTGCCAATGAGGATGAAGGTCAGACTTGTTCTCAGTCCTCTTGCTTCTTACCCGTTGAATCATCTGAACCTGATGCTTCAGGCTTTTTCACCTCTTCTACTTGGACTGTATGACCTGAGCTTCTGTCCCACTTGATCTTGTTTCATTCTCTTTCCTAGCGGAGGATGAAGAGGATACCATAGCAGCTGAAGAGCAGTTGGAAGGGGAGGTGGATCATGCCATGGAGCTGAGCGAGTTAGCTCGAGAAGGTGACACCAGATGTTTTACTGAGTATTCACTTGGTCTTTTCTGTGCAGAATGCCAGAGATAAAGAGATGAATAAGACACTTTTTATCCCTCCTGGAGGAACTCCAGATCTAATGACAGACAGATTTATAAGTGAATAGTTATAAATAGAAAATTATGACTGGTTATGATGGAAATTTGAACATAGTGATGTGAGAGCAAGTGGAGGGAAGAACTATGGGAATATGATAGTGGCCTTGTTTGACCTGAATCTTAAAGGGGAGGTTTATCAGATTGATACCATCCTTCCCAATGAAGGCTATGTCATCCACGGTTCTGGCCCATGTCAAGGGGCTTAGCTGAAAGTAGCTGGTGCTGAAAGTAAACTCTTTTGCCTCCCCTCTGACCTGGGCCTAGCAGTGTCTGCAGAGCCTGAGGTAAAATGAACTGTCGCCACTCAGACCTCCTGTTCTTCCCCATGAAGCACCTAAAGGCTTACTATTCACTTCTCTTCTAGGTGAGCTGTCTATGGAGGAGTTACTGCAGCGGTATGCAGGAGCCTATGCGTCTGATGCCTCTGCCCCAGGTTCTGGGAGTAGTGAAGAGGAAGATGAGGATGAAGTTGAGGCTAACAGCTCTGACTGTGAACCAGAGGGGGCCACAGAAGCTGAAGAGGCTCTTCAGGAGGATAGTAGCAGTCAATCAGGTGAATGTGTGGTCATGAAGGACAAGCTGGGAAGGGCAGGTACTGGAGGAGCAGGTATAGTGAACACTAAGCCTTGATCTTGTGCTTTAGACTCTGCTGAGGAACAGAGTGAGGATGAGGATGAGGAACATTCGGAAGAGGAAGAAACAAGTGAGAGTTCGGAATCGGAGGAATCCGAGTCTGAGGAATCTGAAGAGTCCCAGTCACAGAGCCAAGCAGATGAGGAAGAGGAGGAAGATGATGACTTTGGGGTCGAGTACTTGCTTGCCCGGGATGAAGAGCAGAGTGAGGCAGATGGGGGCAGTGGACCTCCCACCCCAGGGCCCACCACCACTCTAGGCCCTAAGAAAGAAATTACTGATATTGCTGCAGCAGCTGAAAGTCTCCAGCCCAAGGGTTATACCTTGGCCACTACCCAGGTATATCCGGGCCCAAGCTTCTGTTTTCTCGAATCTTCACTTTCCTGTTTCTCAGTGGTAGATGCCTCAGTTCCGTTGTGATACCTCTCTTCCTTCCTACCAGGTGAAGACACCCATCCCCTTGCTCCTGCGAGGACAGCTCCGAGAGTACCAACACATTGGACTGGACTGGCTGGTTACTATGTATGAGAAGAAGCTTAATGGCATTCTTGCTGATGAGATGGGGTTAGGGAAGACCATCCAGACCATTTCCCTGCTTGCCCACTTGGCCTGTGAGAAAGGTAATTAGGCAGGGCCCTTCTTCTTGGGTCTCCATGGCCAATTTCCTCAGAAGCTTGTTTAATAACTTCAGCTGCAGCACCATGAAACCCTCTTGCTGCTAAGTAGCTTCATTGAATGTAATCAGTAATTGTATAGAGAGGTCAGTGTGGGCACTGGGATTCTTTATTTTCTCCCTCAATTTTGATTTAGTTGATTTACAATTTTGTGTTAGTTTCAGGTGTACAGTAAAGGGATTTGGTTATACACATATACATAATACTTTTTCAGATGCTTTTCCTTTTAGGTTGTTGTAAGACAAATGTAATTCCCTGTGCTATATAGTAAATCCTTTTAATCTGTTTTACTTGTGGTAGTGCATATCTGTTAATGCCATACTCTTAATTTATCCCTCCTCCTCTATCCCTTTTAACAAAACCATAATTTTGTTTTTTGTGTCTGAGTCTGTTTCTATTTTTGTAAGTAGGTTTATTTATATTATGGTGCTATGATTCTTAGGAAGGGACATTGGGACAGAATGTTCACAGTTTATATGTGAGAACCAGAACTCCAAAGTTTGTATTTCTTAACCATCTTTCATCATTTTAAAAATTCCCTTTGCCCCAGATTTCATCAAATCTTTATTTTTAATAAGGTGTAATTAACATAACATATTAGTTTTAGGTGTACAACATGATTCAATGTGTGTATACGGTGTAAAATGACAATCATAGTAAGACTAGTTAATATCCTTCATCATACATAGTTATAAAACATTTTAGTTTTTGTGATGAGCACTTTTAAGATCTAGTCTCTTGGCAGTACAGTATTATTAACTGCAGTCACTTTGCTGTACATCTCTTAATTCTTTTGCTAAACAGGTAACTGGGGTCCCCATTTGATCATTGTCCCCACCAGCGTGATGTTGAACTGGGAGATGGAGCTGAAACGTTGGTGCCCCAGCTTTAAAATCCTTACTTACTATGGAGCCCAGAAAGAGAGGAAGCTCAAGCGGCAGGTTTGCTCCCCAGTGTGATCACTCCCCTCCACTGTTGATACCTCCTATACTTTTAGGCCCTTTCCTCAAATTAGTTTCTTTTCCTTCCTTTTCTGTTACCCTATTCTGTTCCTGGGACTTTTCTCCCAACCTGACTGCTGTCCCTTGAAGACCTTAGGATGTCTTCTTTTTGTTTGTTCTTTTCACCCTACTTTCTGCTGCTTTCTCTCGATACTGCAGGGCTGGACCAAGCCCAATGCCTTCCATGTGTGTATCACATCTTACAAGCTGGTGCTGCAGGACCACCAGGCCTTCCGCCGCAAGAACTGGCGTTATCTTATATTGGATGAGGCTCAGAACATCAAGAACTTCAAGTCACAGCGCTGGCAGTCATTGCTCAATTTCAACAGGTGAAGATGGAGATGTCCGGGATTTGTGGGAGAGTAGACCTGTCCTGAAGGGTGGGATGCTTGGAAGGTGGGACACTTGGAGGATGTTTTGCTGACCATCCTCCTCCCCATTCCATTTTCCTCTTTGCAGCCAGAGACGCCTGCTCCTGACAGGAACACCCTTGCAAAACAGCCTCATGGAACTGTGGTCCTTGATGCACTTTTTGATGCCCCATGTCTTCCAGTCTCATCGCGAGTTCAAAGAATGGTTCTCTAACCCCCTAACTGGCATGATTGAGGGCAGCCAAGAGTACAATGAAGGTCTAGTCAAACGCCTTCACAAGGTAGGGTCTATACTAGTTTGTTGAGGGCATGGGGAAATAACTAAGGTTAACAGCCAGAAAACCCTTAGGGAGAGGGAAGTCAGTGCTGGGCTGAGTTTACTCAGTTGGCAGGCTGCAGTGTTCCAGTGACTAACCCATGGCCAGATTGAGTGACTTCATCTTAGTCATCATTCTGCTTGTTTTTTTTTAATGGTCGCATTTCTCTCTTTATTCCTTGAGTAGAATAATGCTGAACAGTTTCTGGCTTGGATTTCTCTTTACATGACTTATCACAACTTCATATTTTTGTTGTGTTCCCTTTTTCCTTTTTGGTCTTTTTTGGCTTTTCTCCCTTTGTCCAATGTCCAGCTTTTAAATAACACTTCTCAGCATTTTGATCTTCACTTTTTTTTGTCTCTCAATTTACTTATCTCCTTCGCACACTCATAATTCCTTGACTCTCTAGACCACTCAGCCTATATGTAAATTTCTAATGACGTTTTTAACTGAAAGCTCCTCTTTTTTAAAATTTGTATTTTTGTTATCTGCCCCCAACCCTTTTGATCCCCATCTCATGGGCATTTTTGTACAGAAAACAATAAATGTTTCCATCTCAGCTTGGTGCCATTAGTCTGATATTTTTGGAATGCAAAAGGGATTTCCCTCTCTCCTTGGCCCCCAGGGCTCACCACCCTGCCCCTCCCCTGGGTAACTCTTGCCACACTGCCTGAAAGTTCCTCTTGAACTCACTCTATTATAAGCCAAATAACTTAAACTTTATAGCCTGTTATTTCTATTCCATTTTGGTCTGTCATATCATTATTTTGGTAAATCAAACAAGAAACCATTAAGTTTTTCCTTAACTATACCTCCTCCTCTTTAAAATCTTGTAATATTTCAAAAATTATTCCTGTTTTATTGAGTTATAATTGACATACAGCACTGTATAAGTTTAAGCTGTACAACGTAATGATTTGATACATATACATCATGAAATGGTTACCACACTAGGTTTAGTGAGACTATCACTCTTCACTTCTTTTCATCTCTGAACTTCTTCCATGTCAACTTGATGACTATATCCTAGTCAGATTTTACCTCCTGAGATCTCAGATCTGCCTTTTGTTTTCTATGCTTCTGTCAGTGCCACAGATTTGTTCTCAGCTGGATTTACTTTGATAATCTTGTGAATTTACAGTCACTCCTTCTGAATGTAGTTTGACTCATCACTTCTTCGTAGTTAGTTGCTCTGTCCTCAGTGCTTCCTGGGTCACTTAGGTTGGGATGATCATCTTTGTGTCTGTTTCTTTCACTGTAGTAAGTTCTTTGAGAGGTGGGCTTATATCTGACTCATCTTTGTGTGGTTGGTTCCTGCTTGCTGCATGGCTACATGGATGTTCACTAACAGGCTCAGCCAGCACTCTGCTGGTCATCAGGCCAAGACCCAGGGAGAGGGTTCAGCTGGGACACAGTGCCTGCTCTTCTCCTGTCAGCCTCCTGCTTATTTGCTTTTAGGTTTTGCGGCCTTTTTTGCTGCGCCGAGTTAAGGTGGATGTTGAGAAGCAGATGCCTAAAAAGTATGAGCATGTTATCCGCTGCCGGCTCTCCAAGCGCCAGCGCTGTCTCTATGATGACTTCATGGCCCAGACCACGTAAGGGAGGACTGCGGGTGGGCCTGGGGCCCCAGACTGGAGCAGGGATGACTGTTAAGGTGCCTGTTTATTTCTCCTTTCTCCCAGAACTAAGGAGACGCTAGCCACAGGCCACTTCATGAGTGTCATCAACATTCTGATGCAGCTGCGAAAAGTCTGTAATCATCCAAACCTATTTGATCCTCGACCTGTTACCTCTCCCTTCATCACTCCAGGCATCTGTTTCAGCACCGCCTCTCTGGTGCTAAGGGCCACTGATGTCCACCCTCTCCAGGTGAGCAGTTGTCCCCAAGATTATTGGCCCTACCCAACCCTACACCTCTTTTCTTTAGGCTGACCTTTAGCATCTTACTTCCCCTGTCACCTCAGCACTGTTCCAGCTTCATTGTTTTCTAATAACTGTGTTGCTTTGGGCAAGGTAACTATTAACTTTTAACCCTGAGTTTGCTTGCCCTTCAAAATTGGGGTTGTAAGGCCTATTCTGCAGTATGTGTGAGAGAATTGTGTTAGTATTTTTTATGAGTGCTTTGCATAATAATTAATACTTAAATATTACTTTGTTTTCCTGTTCCTTCCCTCTTTTTGGCCACTTCCCCCCCAAATTTTTGTTTTTATTACAGTAGAACACACATTAAAAAGTTTTACCACTTTAACCTCTTCTAAGCATATGGTACAGTTTCATTAATACATTCACATAGTTGTACAGCCATCACTATCATCCATCTTCAGAAATTTTTTCATCTTCCTAAACTGAAACTCCATATTCATTAAAAAAATTATAACTCCTCATTTCTCTAGTCCCAGCACCTGGCAGTCACCATTCTACTTTCTGTCTCTATAAATTTACTATTCTAGTATTTCATATGTTTCGTGGAATCATAAAGTATTTGTCCTTTTGTTGCTGGCATATTTCACTTAGTAGAATGCCTTCAAACGTGTTAGAATTTCGTTCCTTTTTAAGTTGGGTAATATTCTATTGTACATGTTTTTGTGTACATGTCTGTGTATGTTCACATTTATGCACGTTGTTTTGTTGTGTTGTAGGACTTTGTGTGTTCTGGATGCTAGGCTCTTTCTTATCAGACATATGATTTGCAAATACTGTAGTTTTGGTCCCATTCTATGGGTTGCCTTTTCACTTTGTTAACAGTGTCCTTTGGTGCAGTCCAGTTTATCAGGTCTTTGCTTTTGCTGTCTGTGCTTTTGGTATGATATCCAAGAAATAGTTGCCAAGTTTCCAAATCGTTGCGGAATCATTGCTCCTTTGACACTGTGCTTTTGTATTCCTTCTTATGTCAGCGGATAGACATGGGTCGGTTTGACCTCATTGGCCTGGAGGGTCGTGTGTCTAGATATGAGGCTGACACATTTCTACCCCAGTACCGCCTTTCCCGTCGGGTTCTGCTAGAAGTGGCTACTGCTCCCGACCCCCCACCCCGGCCCAAGCCAGTCAAGATGAAAGTCAACAGGTACCAAGGCTGAGCAATAAGGGATGGGTTCCTAGAAAAAAGTAGCTACAGCTGGCTGGGGGAATTGGGGTGGAAAGTTGGAGGGTAGGCTCGACTGTTTATATGGATGGATGAAAAATGGGGGAGAGAATAACTAGAAGATGGTCCTGGGAGAGACCCTTGTGTTTGTCACTGATTGTTTTCCCCTCTCCCTCTGCTTGGGGCCTTTTGGTTATCGGATTTCTTTCTCTCTTTCTCCTTTGGGTCTTACCTTTTCCTTTTTTTGCTTTTATAATCTGCTGGTTTTTCTGCCTCATCTTCCTTATTTATTTCTTTTCCTATTCCTTACTCTCCCTCCTTCCCTACCCATCCCCTTGTTTTTTCCTCATAGGATGCTGCAGCCAGTGCCCAAGCAAGAAGGCCGGACAGTGGTGGTTGTGAACAGTCCACGGACCCCCCTGGGCCCTGTCCCAGTCCGACCCCCTCCAGTCCCTGAACTCTCAGCCCAGCCCTCCCCTGGCCCAACCCCCCCAGTGCTGCCAGCACCACTGATGGTGTCAGCCTCGCCTTCTGGGCCCCCACTTATTCCAGCATCCCGGCCTCCTGGCCCTGTTCTTTTGCCCCCACTGCAGCCAAACAGTGGGCCTCTCCCCCAGGGTGAGTTGCAAGGGAGCCAGGGTGCTGGGGGGTACTTCAGGCAGATTGTTCGGATTGGGGGAGAAGTAATGAAATTTAGTGTTTGAGGAGCTGGGTTGGAGACGGGGGTAGAGTGTTTGATGGGCTACGAGGGACTGTGTGTGGAGGCTTTTAGGGGCAGGCAAAGGCGTCATCGGTCAGGTTCTACCTGACAGCGTTTGCTTTGTGTTTCCAGTGTTACCATCCCCTCTGGGGGTCTTAAGTGGGACCTCACGGCCTCCCACGCCAACCCTGTCCTTGAAGCCGGCCCCACCTGCCCCTGTTCGCCTGAGCCCTGCCCCACCACCAGGCTCCTCCAACCTGTTGAAGCCACTTACAGTGCCACCTGGCTACACCTTCCCGAATGCTGCTGTCACCACCACCTCCACCACCACGGTCACTGCTCCCACCACGGCAGTGCCAGCTCCTACTCCTGCACCACAGCGCCTCATCCTGTCTCCCGATATGCAAGCTCGCCTGCCCTGTAAGTCCCCAGGGCTCTGTGAGGGGGAAGGACTTGAGCTGGGAGGAAGGCCTGTCTGTGTGCCATGGAGCAAGAGAAGAAAAGCTGGGGGCCAGGTGCATGTCAGATTCTAGGGAGCTGACACATAATAGGTATTTTACCAGGCACTGATAATTCATAATCAAGTAAGAGTCCTGAAGTAGTTCACAGTCTCTAGTTGGGGAGGTGACCCATGGATGAGTGAATAGTGGTCAGCCTAATAGTAGATAATTATGTGGGGTAAGAGGGCAGCATAGTGGGCAGGTGTGTGTGTGTGAGTGAGCTCTCAGGACGGTGGAAGGCTGTTAGAGGATGTAAAGGAGATTGCAGAGTAAACAAGCAGGATTGGAAGGAGTAGCATGTCAAAAGCTCAGAAGCTGTAGGTGGAGGCTGAGTTTCATAGAACATGGTAAATTGAGTGGGGGACAGGTTGGAGAACCTGGAGACTTGCACCTCATGGAGGTCTGTGAAATAACGTTGAGCAGAGTGAGCCCCATGTACATTAAGCCTCTTCTTTATTTGTAGCAGGTGAAGTGGTCAGCATTGGGCAGTTGGCCTCACTAACACAACGTCCAGTGGCTAGTACAGGGGGAAGCAAACCTCTCACCTTCCAAATCCAGGGCAACAAGCTGACTTTGACTGGTGCCCAGGTGCGCCAGCTTGCTGTGGGGCAGCCCCGCCCGCTGCAAAGTAGGTAAAACCCACCCCCTGTCCTGCCTTTTTCTTCCTCTTCCTTGTCCCTTTGTTTTTGTGGCTCTTTCCAGATGTCAGCCTTTATGTTTTTTTCCCCTAGCTTTTGGTGGGTGTGGCCAAGGGGAATGGTTGAAGGGGTTTTTAGATCAAGATAGGTATGAGGTTATTCTGGAGAAGTTACTTCCTTTCTGTTCTCTCTCTCTCCTCTTGCCCCTGCCCTCCTCCGGCTGATAGCTGCTTCTTTCTCTCTTTCTCTCTTCCCTTAACCCAGGGAATGTGGTGCACCTGGTGTCAGCAGGGGGGCAGCACCACCTCATCAGCCAGCCTGCCCATGTGGCCCTCATCCAGGCCGTGGCCCCGACCCCTGGCCCCACCCCTGTCTCTGTGCTGCCTTCTTCGACCCCCAGCACCACCCCTGCCCCCACTGGCCTCAGCCTTCCGCTTGCTGCTAACCAGGGTGAGGCTTCTGGCCTTCCTACTTACTTAGCCCTTGCTGGCCTTGGTCCTTCCAGGCATGCCCTGGGCTACTGTCTGTCTAGCCTTCCCCCAGTGTTGTTTTCCCTTGCCAGTAACTCTGATATCTGTCTGCTACCCTCTCCTGCCCTTGGACTTTTTCCATCCTTTGGGTTTCTTGTTTCTTTTCTACCTTCCCCTCAATGTAGCTTCCTCTTGCAGTGCCACCAACTATGGTGAATAATACAGGCGTGGTGAAGATTGTAGTGAGACAGGCCCCTCGGGATGGACTGACTCCTGTTCCTCCGTTGGCCCCAGCACCCCGGCCTCCGAGCTCTGGGCTTCCAGCTGTGTTGACTCCACGCCCCACATTAACCCCTGGACGTCTATCCACACCTAGTCTGGGTACTGCCCGGGCCCCTATACCCACATCCACTCTCGTGAGGCCGCTTCTCAAGCTGGTCCACAGTCCTTCGCCTGAAGTCAGTGGTGAGTCAAGGTGGCTGATGCCAGAAATTTTTGCTGGGAATGGAGATAGGGTGGCCCAGAGGGTATTTAAGTCACAATAGACGCTTTCATTATCAGTATACTGATTTGCAGTGGGCCCCTTAGTGGGCTGCTGAGCCCTTGTCTGATTCTAAGATACATTGCTTGGAATCCTATAAGGAGAAGAAATGTTAAATTGTTCGATTCCTTGAATCTTTGACCTCATGGTGTAGGAGTGAAGGTCTTCTGGGAAACGGTGAACCTTGGGGGTAGGGGAATGGGTGGGACAGGGTTACAGAAGGAGCAAGAAAAGAATGTCGGGGCTAACTTATCCTCTGTCTCCACAGCTTCAGCACCCGGAGCTGCTCCCTTGACCATCTCTTCTCCTCTCCCTGTGCCATCCTCACTCCCTGGACCAGCCTCTTCTCCAGTGCCAGTTCCCAACTCCTCTCCCCTTGCTAGTCCTGTGTCTTCTACAGTCTCAGTTCCGGTGTCATCTTCACTCCCCATCTCTGTCTCCACAACGCTTCCTTCCCCAGCCTCAGCTCCACTCACCATTCCCATCTCAGCCCCCTTGCCTGTTTCGGCTTCGGGCCCAACTCTTTTGACTAATGTGACTCCAACACTGGCGCCTGTTGTCTCAGCAGCCCCTGGACCTCCTTCTTTGGCACCAGTTGGGGCTTCTCCATCAGCGTCAGCCTTGACTCTAGGTTTGGCTTCAACTCCATCCCTGTCCCCATCTCAGGCACCTGGTCACCCTCTGTTGTTGGCTCCGGCCTCTTCACATGTTCCAGGGTTGAACTCAGCCGTGGCCCCAGCATGTTCACCTGTCCTGGTGCCGGCTTCTGCTCTGGCCAGTCCTTTTCCGGCAACACCAAATCCAGCTCCAGCTCAGGCTTCCCTTTTGGCTCCAGCACCTACTGCATCTCAGGCTCTGGCCACCTCTCTGGCTCCCATGGTGGCTCCACAGACAGCAATCCTGGCTCCTTCTCCAGCTCCTCCTCTGGCTCCTCTTCCAGTCCTGGCTCCATCACCAGGTCCTCCTTCTGTCCTGGCTTCATCGCAGACTTCGGTTCCAGTTCTGGCTTCATCGTCTACTCCAGGAACACCTTTAGCCTCAGCCTCCTCGTTGGGGCCAGCCCCAGCTGCTGCGTTGGCTCCATCATCGGCTCAAACTATGGTACCAGCCCCAGTTCCATCACCTCTTCCGAGTCCGGCTTCTACGCAGACACTGGCTTTACCCCCAGCTTTAGCATCCACTCTTGGCGGCTCATCTCCATCTCAGACACTCTCTTTGGGAACTGGCAACCCTCAAAATCCCTTTCCAGCTCAGACATTGTCATTGACTCCAGCATCATCCCTAGTACCAGCTCCAGCCCAAACACTGTCTATGGCACCAGGACCACCATTGGGTCCATCTCAGACGCTGTCTTTGGCTCCAGCACCCACTCTGGCTCCAGTTTCTCCTATGGGCCCAGCCCCAGCTCACACGCTGACTTTGGCTCCAGTATCATCATCTGCTTCACTCCTGGCCCCAGCTTCAGTGCAGACACTGACTTTGAGCCCTGCCCAAGTTGCAGTGCCCACCTTGGGCCCAGCAGCAGCTCAGACTCTGGCGTTGGCCCCAGCCTCAACACAGAGCCCAGCTTCCCAGGCATCTTCCCTTATGGTTTCGGCATCTGGCGCCGCTCCCTTGCCTGTCACCATGGTATCCCGGCTACCTGTTTCCAAGGATGAGCCTGAGACACTGACATTACGCTCTGGTCCCCCCAGCCCTCCCTCCACTGCTACCTCGTTCAGTGGTCCCCGACCTCGACGCCAGCCCCCACCACCACCTCGTTCCCCTTTCTATCTGGTAAGTTTTACTGCCTCAAAGGAGAGGGGACAGGAAACTGAATTCTTTTGGAGTATTGCTATAGAGTGGATGGAACAAAATAATGTCACTTTTATCTTGCTAAATTACAAAGCCTGTTTTTTTTGGACCTAATACTTGAGTGCCACTGGACAGAGCCCTCCCCTGGGCCTTTACTCTTATCTGTAAAATGGGAATGATAATTCAGGTCCTACTTTTCACAAAGAAATAGTTGAGGACATAATGTGCTTTTAAAACTATAAATCACTGATGTGTTCAAGGCTTGTTACGTTTGGTCTCTTTGGTTCTTGTTTACTCTTGAGTTAGTGTTGGCATATAATTGCCCCATTTTACAGATGAAACTAGCTCATTAAATGATGTTTTAAAATTTACACAACTTGTGAGAATACAGATGTGCTGACTCTACTGCTTTCTCTTCCGCCCAAGAGGCAGTCTCAGAGACAGGAAGATTTTTCTCAGTTGATCACCATCGATATTTGAACTTGTAAGGGATAAAGGACACCATGGAATACAGTTCCCTAAAGATCATGAGCCTTGCTGTAGTGTTTTACCTTCATGGTGATTAAGTGGGCAATAAAAAGAACTTTTTTCTGTCCCTTCATGAGCTTTCTGGTAGCCATTTTTTTTCTGTCATGTATATAGTTCTGTGTGTGTTTGGTTAAGTTAAAGTTGGAACACAGAGTAAGTAACCCAGGACCTAATAAGGAGAAAGATCTAATGAGTCTTTCCAGGTCCTCTTGTCTTTTCTCCCGCTGATAATAGAGCTGCTGCTTATTCTCTGCCTCAGCCCCAGTCCCCTACCCTCCATCAGTGCCACTGACTCCACCTTTGGTCTTTCTCTAATGCTGCCAGGTTGGTCTGGCTTTTCGGAGGAAAAGGAAAGCCTAGATCCTAGCCCAAGGGTGCAACCCCATAATCTGTGTTATACTTTCATTGCTCTGCAAGTATTAATAGGTAGCAGCTTCTTGACACTTTTTTAAAGAAGTTTGAGATATAAATCACATACCATACAGTTCACCTATTTAAACCATACAATTTATTGACTTAGTATATTCACAGAGTTGTGCAGCTGTGACCATGGTCAACTTTAGAACCGTTTGCATGTTCTGTAAAGAAAACCCCACACTTACCCATCATCCTTAATACTTTCCTTTTCTCCTAGCTCTAAATAACCACTAGCCTATTTAATGTCCTACTTATTGAGTCATATAATATATAGTCTTTTGTGACCGGCTTTTTTCACTTATTTTAATGTTTTTGAGGTTCGTCCATGTTATGCTATAACTGAGTTATATGTGTATATACAACAGTACTTCATTTTTTAAAAAAATTGTTGAGCATTATTCCATTGTATGGGTATACCATATTTTATATATCTGTTCATCAGTTGATTGGGGGACATTTGGTTTGTTCTTTTTGGCTGTTATGAATAATGCTGCTATGAACATTCATGTATAAGATTTTGTATCTTTTCATGTGTTTTCATTTATATTGGATGTAACTTTAGAAGTGGAATTGCTGGGGTATGGTAACTGTTTGACTGAAGAATTGACAAACTTGTTTTCCAAAGTGGCTGTACCATTTTACATTCCCTAGCACTTGTGGGGGTTCCAGATTCTCTGCATCTTTGCCAAAACTTGTCTGTCTTTTCGATTATATCCATCCTAGTGGGTTTGAAGTGGCGCCTTGTGGTTTTGATTTGCATTTTCCTGATGGTTAATGATGTTGAGCATCTTTTCAGAGGTTATTAGCCATTTGTATATTCTTCTTTGAAGAAATGTCTATTCAGATCCTTTCCCTTTTTTAATTGGGTTATTTTATTTCTTTCTGTTACTGATATGTAAGATTTCTTTATGTATTCTGGATACAAGTCCTTTTTCAGATAGATGATTTGCAAATATTGTTTCCTTTGCTACTACTGTTGAGAGCTGGCCTTAATGATTTTTCCAAGATGCTTTCCTTCCTCACTTAGACCACTAGAAGCCAAGAGGTCAAGCTTAAGATAGCAGTCAGGAAGGGAAATTTGGGACAACTGCTTTTCTTCAGGACCATCTTGTAGATTCTAGTCTTCATTATTTGTTCATTCCAGTAACAGATATTTATTGAGAGCCTACTTTGTGCCAGGTAACAAGCTGAATATTAGATGAATACTGTGAGCAAGATCAGATATTTTTCATGTTATATAGGGCTTACAGTTTAGTGGATAGAAGATGTTAAAGAATCATAGCCATGTAAAACTTGCAAGAGTGATAAGTGCTACGAGAGTTAGGTGACTTGATAGCCTATGAAACTGGAAGCACAAAAGATGGGAAAGGACTGGGTCAGAATCATACAGATTTTCTGCTACCGGGAAAAATCTCCCCTTCCCTTTTCTCTCTCAGGGTGATGGTACCTAGATGTCTGGTTAGCTGTTCCCATCCCACCCCATTCCAGTCTAACCTCTGACAGAGACCTGCCATGGATTTGGTTAGTGTCCCTGCATCCTGCTCAGTGCTTTGAGGAGGGATTTTAGTCATTGTTTTGGATCTACCATGAGAAGATAAATTAGGGTATTCTGGAGTTAAGTGTTTTATGGGAAAATCCACACATATCATCCATTCTATAAGTTTATCAAGTATATGGATCTTAATTTTGAGTATTCAGATATCTGCTTTGGTAGCATACAGGGAAGATAGTTTTCTCTCACAGAGAAGTCATTTCATTCAATGTGGTAAAAAGAATGATTCCCATATTGACAACTTGGGAAAGCTAAAATCGTGTATTCTTGAATCTTTGGGTTTCCATAAATTATTTTTTAATTCTGGGAGTTACTGCCAGGTTTTCTGTAAGGATGCTGATGACTTTTTCTATGTTTATAGGACTCTCTGGAGGAAAAGCGGAAGCGGCAGCGGTCTGAACGCCTGGAACGGATTTTCCAACTTAGTGAGGCTCATGGGGCCCTGGCACCCGTGTATGGGACTGAAGTCTTGGATTTCTGTACCCTGCCCCAACCTGTTGCCAGCCCCATCGGCCCTCGTTCTCCTGGCCCCAGCCACCCCACCTTTTGGACTTATACCGAGGCTGCCCGCCAGGCTGTACTGTTTCCCCAGCAACGACTAGACCAGCTGTCAGAAATCATTGAGAGGTTGGCAGGGCTAAGTGCTAATGGGAAGTGGGTCTTGGGGCCTCTAAGTGGATATAGTGGTTAGGGCTGTTAAAGGTACTGACTTCTGGGGCCATTCAGAGTTCCATATTTTTTACAGCTTGGCTTCTTTTTACAGGTTCATCTTTGTCATGCCTCCTGTGGAGGCACCTCCCCCTTCCTTGCACGCCTGCCATCCACCTCCTTGGCTGGCCCCACGTCAGGCAGCCTTCCAGGAGCAATTGGCTCGTGAACTCTGGCCTCGGGCTCGTCCTCTGCACCGTATTGTGTGTAACATGCGTACCCAGTTTCCTGACTTGAGGCTTATCCAGTATGATTGTGGTGAGTTCACTGGCCAGTGAGGGTCCCTTGGTCTCTTTTCTTGTCTTAGTCTCAAGACAGAGGGATGCTATACATGAAGTTTCTGTGCGTTTCATTAAACATTAGATAGTCTTTTAGGTTATGCTTATGGGTGAGATGAAATGTAGGCCTTATGATGGATTCTTGGCATTCGTAAGTTTGACTTTGGTGAAAGTTGAAAGTGTTTGCTAACTCATTTATTCAGTGATTATTTTGTGACCATCTGTTATATTGTATACCATTTAGGATACAATGGCAAATAAGATAGCACAGCATGGAGTTTTTAGATTTAGGGGAAAGGTGTGTGGTAGGTAGTAGACGACTGCACAGTAAATAGTAGATTTGGGGGAATTCCCTGATGGTCCAGTACTTAAGACTCTTTTTACTTTTTTTTGTTGGCTTTTACTGCCAAGGGCAAATGTTCAATCGGTCAGGGAACTAAGATTTTGTAAGCCACATGGCCAAAAAAAAATGTAAATAGTAGATTTTATTTTGGGAAAGTATTTGGATGAGGATCCTTTTCTTTTGGCTAGAATCTTATTGTTTAGAAGGAATTTGGCTGCAGGTAATAAAACCAACCAAAGGTGGCTTAAATCACAAAATCATTTATTGTTTACCAAGTCAGAAATGCTGAGAAAGATGGTATATAACTGGTTTAGCAGTTCACTGGTGTCTTCATGGACCCAAGAGTTTGCCTACCATCCTTAGCTTGTATCTTTTTATTCTCATGGTTATTTCCTCGTGGTATTAAGATGATGTTCCAGGGAGCACACCAGTACTCCAAGCAGAAAGCAAGAGGTTGAGACAAAATACTCCTAGCAAGACTTTGATTTTTTTTTCTTTTGGGGAAAAAAAGCCCACCCAGTTGACTTTGATTCAGAATTCATTGACTCAGATAGAACCATATGCCGATCCCTAGAGTAATCACTGACACAGGAAAGTCAAAGAGGAACTGTGGCTTATTTATAATGATTCATCATCTGGGGTTGGTTTGAGGCATGCCTTCCCTGGGAATCAAGGGATCTCTGCCAGGTGTTCACAGGATTAGTTGGGTTCTGTTAATCATGAATGATAATAGTGAATAGTTTCTGCTGCAGCTCTGCACAGGTACGTCTATAGTAATATAAAATTTGGAGATTTTGTAAATGTCTTAGAAGAAAGGCAGCATAATTTTTAATAATATGTATTCAATAGCTAGTTTAGTAAAAAAGTTAATTTTATAACATTTGAAACCATTCAGAATAGGTAAAATGAAAGTCATTGTTGAAAGTATTTGAACTGATTGAATCAGAAATGTTACAGAAGTTATTTTGTTTGATGGTAGGTTGAACTAGATAACCTCATAAGATCCTGCCTCTGTGGTCTGATCTTAGTGACCTTCCATCCCTGTGAGCTCATGACATCAACGGATTTGTTATCTTGTGAATTGCTTTTTTGTGTTTCAGTGTAGTACTTGAAGGTCTCTTGCTCATACACCATTAAGGATTTCTTTTTTTACCCCGAGGGTCTATATTACCCTTCCCCTAGACTGAAAGAAGTCAGGTCCAAGACAAGAGCAGACTTAAGAGGAAGAACCCTTAAGGGAAGAAAATACATAATTTTTGATCCTCTGAGTTAACCGAAACCCTGGCATAAAACGTTTATCTCTCAAGTACATAGGCTTCCAGTGCTAAGTGTTCTCCTCACTCCAGCTTATAGCTCGTTCCCTGTACCCCTTCATATCTCTTCAGGAAAGTTGCAAACATTGGCAGTGCTGTTGCGACAGCTCAAGGCAGAGGGCCACCGGGTGCTCATTTTCACCCAGATGACCCGAATGCTGGATGTATTGGAGCAATTTCTCACCTACCATGGCCACCTCTACTTGCGTTTGGATGGGTCGACTAGAGTTGAACAGAGACAGGTAACCCAGGCACCTGCAACCCTTAGAGGCTTGCCTCAGCTCAGTCTCCTTTTCTAGGGCTCAAGAGTCTCATGAGGGGGTCCCACTAAGCCTTGGTCTGTTTTTGGAGATATGTCTCCCAATACTGTTCTTTTTTTTTTTTTTTCCCTTTTCCCTCTAGGCCTTGATGGAACGATTCAATGCAGACAAACGCATATTCTGCTTCATCCTTTCAACTCGGAGTGGGGGTGTGGGCGTGAACCTGACGGGGGCAGACACTGTTGTTTTTTATGACAGCGACTGGAATCCTACCATGGATGCTCAGGCCCAGGATCGCTGTCACCGAATTGGCCAGACCCGAGATGTCCACATATATAGGTGTTGCCTTGTCTCCCCTTACCTTACTTTTCCTTTGCTAATAGGGTTTTATTGATGTATTTGACTGTTTATACATGTCCTTCATCACCCGCCTAGGCTTATCAGTGAACGGACAGTGGAAGAGAACATCCTAAAAAAGGCAAATCAGAAGAGAATGTTGGGAGATATGGCTATTGAGGGAGGCAACTTCACCACAGCCTATTTTAAACAGGTACTAAGATCTTCCAGTCTGTGTAGGAGAGAACTGCTATGCGTATGGGAATTACTGCTGCTTATTAGAAAGGATACTTTGACCCCCACATACCTGCCTTTTCAATCAGTGATGCTTCTGATACCACTGATAGCTACCAGCTTCATAGCTATAGACCTGAGACCAACATTCCTTTGGCTCTGACACTCTGTGTATGTTCTTTCCAAAGCAGACCATCCGAGAGCTGTTTGATATGCCCCTGGAGGAGCCATCTGGCTCATCTGTACCTTCTGCCCCTGATGATGAGGAGGAGACTGTGGCCAGCAAGCAGACCCATATCCTGGAGCAGGTGAAAAAAAGAGTGGGCAGGGACTTCCCTGGCGGTCCAGTGATTAAGACTCTGCGCTTCCACTGCAGAAGTTCCATACCTGGTCAGGGAACTGAGATCCTGCCCTGCAAAAAAAGAGTGGACAGTCCCTAGAGTAGAGCTAATGGTTATAGTGTGTGTCATCTTTCAATCTCTTGAGTTTGTCCAAGGAGAAAGAACTGTTTCTGCTGCTTCCCAGATTACAGTTCACCTTTGATACTTGTGAGTAGATTGCTTATTGGTTCATCTGATTTCATAGATAGAACCACGGTTCTAGGTTTGAATTCCAACAGTGCTTCTTGATAGTGTCTGTTAAGCTGCATCCATTTAATCCTCTGAGCCTCAATTCCCACTTTTCTGAAATGCTAAATTAGAAGGAAGTAACTGAGGGTTAAATGGCATAGCGGATTAAGAATTGCTTTGTATATGGTGTAAAACTCTTTTTTCAAACAGTAATGCGTACTAGAATCATTTGGAAGTCTTTGAAAAAGATTGATTCCTGGGCCCTGTTTCACAGTCTTTCTACTTAAATCATGATTTTTAAGGGTGAGGTCTGGGCATTTGTAGTTTTTTGGAAGTAGACAGATGCTTAGAAACTACTGGTGTGGATTATCATGGAGAAAATTTTCCCTACCACGTGCATTCCTCTTATGCTTCTAGGCTACTTCCCTGAGTGACTTTGGTGTGATCTCTCTGGATATTCATCTCAGGGGAATGATCAGATATTAGTCTGTTGTCCTGAGGCATCTCAGTGTAAAAAAGAATTATCGATTATTTTGTATTCAAAAATCTGCTTTAAAAAGATATGAGGCTGACTTGAATGGAAAGTAAGTTAGAACTAGAGGTCACAAAAACAGTTATTTTGTCCCTGATGGGACTCCTGGTTGAATCTGTTGTATCCTACATGGACCACTGTGTTGCTTTGGTAATTTGGGGGACCCAGAAGAGAGTTGAGTTATGGTGTAAATCTGCTTTGGTGTAAATCTGGCCTCAAACATTTGCCAGAATCAAATCACAGGATGTAAAGAAAGAACTTTCTCATGGTGTTTCTTTCCCACACCCTTGTAGGCATTGTGTCGAGCAGAGGATGAAGAGGATATTCGTGCGGCCACCCAGGCCAAGGCGGAGCAGGTTGCTGAGCTTGCAGAATTCAATGAGAATGATGGGTTTCCTGCTGGTGAGGGAGAGGAGGCTGGTCGGCCTGGGGCTGAAGATGAGGAAATGTCCCGGGCTGAGCAGGAAATTGCTGCCCTTGTAGAACAGGTTGGTGTTGGATCCACTAGTTCTCAGCCTCACCCTCCATAGCCCCTTCCTCTGGACTCTGTGACTGTCTGTCTTTGGTGAAAATAATCATGAGTGATGGGCCCTGGGCACCAGGTTGCTATTTTCATCACCACTGCTCTTTCCCACAGCTGACCCCCATTGAGCGCTATGCCATGAAATTCCTGGAAGCCTCCCTGGAGGAGGTGAGCCGAGAGGAGCTCAAGCAGGCAGAAGTGAGTATTTCTTGAGGGTGGGGATAGAAGTGAAAAGTGACTGCTTTCCACCTACTCTACGTGCTACTTGCCTCACTCTGACCAGTCCTCGGGCTCTGTTTTTGATAGGAGCAAGTGGAAGCTGCCCGCAAGGACCTGGACCAAGCCAAGGAGGAGGTGTTCCGCCTACCCCAAGAGGAGGAGGAGGGGCCAGGGGCTGGGGATGAGGTTTCCTGTGGGACTGGTGGAGGCAGCCACCGGCGCAGTAAGAAGGCCAAGGCCCCTGAAAGGCCAGGGACTCGCGTCAGTGAGCGTCTTCGTGGAGCCCGGGCTGAAACTCAAGGGGCAAACCACACTCCTGTCCCATCCACCCATCATACCCGCAGCACCTCCACACCCCCTCGCTGCAGCCCTGCCAGGGAACGAGTTCCCCGGCCAGCACCTAGGCCTCGACCCCCTCCAGCTTCAGCTCCTGCTGCAATTCCTGCCCCAATCCCTGTCCCAATCTCTGCCCCAATCCCCATTTCAGCCCCAAACCCAGTAACCATGCTTCCTGTCCATATCTTGCCTTCTCCGCCTCTCCCTTCTGCACAGATTCCTCCCTCTTGTTCTTCTGCCTGTACCCCTCCTCCTGCCTGTACTCCTCCACCAGCTCAAACCCCACCTCCAGCCCAAACTTCTCTCTTAACTCCTTCCTCTCCTCTTCTGCTTGGCCTACCTTCTGTGCCCATTTCGCCGCCAGTCACCAACCTCCCCTTGGGCCTGGGGCCTGAGGCAGAGCTGTGTGCACAAGCAATGGCATCTACTGAGTCCCTGGAGCTGGCTGATATGGCCAGTTCCGAGACTTCCCCAGTTACTCTTGTGCCCCCTAAGGATCTGTTGCCAGTTGCTGTTGAGATCCTGCCTGTGTCAGAGAAGAACCTTTCTCTCACCTCTTCTGCACCTAGCCCAACCCTGGCGGCTGGCAGCGTCCCCAACGGTCAAGAGCAGGAGGTGCCCGAGCCTGCCGAGGCGACCATCCTCTCAGTGCTGCCTGATGGTGAGGAAATGCCCACGTGTCTGAGTGAGAACGATAGGCTGGAGCTCCCACCCTCAGCAGCATCTGATGAGCTACTTCCAGAGCCACTGGAGACTGATAAGAACTCGGAAGAGCTGGTGGAGGCCCAGACCCCAACCTCTACTCCAGAGAAACCACAGGAACTTGTTTCAGCTGAGGCCACAGCCCCGTCAACCTCATCCTCTGCCACCTCCACACCTGAGGGTTCTTCGCCAGCCCGGCCCCCTCGTCGTCGCACCAGTGCAGATGTAGAAATTAGGGGTCAAGGGGCTGGTCGGCCAGGGCAGCCTCCAGGTCCCAAAGTGCTTCGCAAGCTGCCAGGACGGCTGGTGACTGTGGTAGAGGAAAAGGAACTGGTGAGGCGACGGCGGCAGCAGCGGGGTACTGCCAGCACCCTTGTGCCTGGGGTCTCTGAGACTGGTACCAGCCCGGGAAGCCCGTCAGCCCGCAGCATGTCGGGGCCAGAATCCTCACCTCCCACCAGCGGTCCCTGTGAAGTTGCTCCCCCATCCACACTGCCCGCTCCAACCCAGCAGCCCTTCATAGCTCGCCGTCGCATTGAGCTGGGGGTAACTGGTGGGGGCAGCTCAGAAAATGGAGAAGGGGCACTGCTTGCCATCACCCCTCCTGCTGTGAAACGTCGGAGGGGGAGGCCCCCCAAGAAGAACAGGTCTCCAGCGGATGCTGGGCGTGGGGTGGATGAGGCACCTTCATCCACCTCTAAGGGAAAAACCAATGGGGCTGACCCAGTCCCTGGGGCTGAGACCCTTATTGTTGCGGAGCCTGTCCTTTCACCCCAGCTTATTCCTGGGCCCCAGCCTCTCGGACCCCAGCCAGTTCACAGACCCGAGCCCATCGTCCTATCACCTGTGGAGAAAAGAAGGCGTGGGCGGCCCCCTAAGGCCCGAGATCTGCCCCTTCCTGGGACCACTTCCTCTCCAGGGGATGGCAACTTAGAGAGTCGGACACAGCCACTCCCGCTACCACCACCCCTGCCACCACTCCCATCACTCCTCTCCTGTCCCACTGCTACTGTCGCCAGCACTGTCACCACTCTCTCCATTTCAACGTCCCCACCCAAGCGGAAGCGAGGCCGACCTCCCAAGAATCCACCATCACCTCGGCCCAGCCAGCTCCCTGTCTTGGACCGCGACAGCTCTTCTGTCCTCGAGAGCTGTGGATTGGGGAAGCAGCGGCAACCCCAGGGCCAAGGGGAGAGTGAGGGTAGTTCATCTGATGAGGATGGAAGCCGCCCCCTCACCCGCCTGGCCCGCTTACGTCTTGAAGCAGAGGGAATGCGGGGACGAAAGAGTGAAGGGTCCATGGTGGTGGCTGTAATTCAGGATGACCTGGATTTAGCGGATAGTGGGCCAGGCGGGTTAGAATTGACATCTCCCGTGGTCTCATTAGCTCCAAAACTGCGCTCGACTCGGCTGCGTCCAGGGTCTCTAGTTCCTCCTCTAGAGACTGAGAAGGTGCCTCGCAAACGGGCAGGGGCCCCAGTCAGCAGTGGTCCTGGGCTGGCAAAGCGGACCCGCCTACAGCCCCCAAGTCCCCTGGGGCCTGAGGGTTCAGTAGAGGAGTCTGAGGCCGAAGCCTCAGGTGAGGAGGAGGAAGGGGATGGGACCTCACGGCGCCGGCCTGGCCCCCGCCGGCTTGGTGGGGCCACCACCCAAGGGGACCAGCGTATCTTGCGCAGCAGCGCCCCTCCCCACTTGGCTGGCCCTACTATTAGTCACAGAGGCCGCAAGGCCAAGACGTGAGTGGCCTGTCCTCTTCACCTAGGCTTTCTGCCACAGCCCCTCTCTCTCCATGACCAGGCCTGACTCTGTTAACCACTACTTGAAGTCTTTTGAGGGGGAAATCCTCCAGGGAGACATAGGGGCCTTCTCCCTTCTTTCCACCAAAGTAGGGGGTAGGCATCTGGTTGTCATGGAAACGGGGCTCTTCACACATCCCCTTCCCTTCCACCCCACATGGCTGGGCAGTGTTAAGGGTGGCAAGATAGTCTCTGTCCCCACCCCTTTGTACTTGATGTCCCCAGCTATCTTTCACGGTCCCCCCCACCCTTAGGGAAAGGGGGAGGGGCTTCTCTACAATGAGTTTTTTTCTTTTTTTTTTTTTTTAAGAAGAAAAAAATAATAAACTTAGTTTCTGTATGAGCATCCGCGTAAGGAGGCTTCTGATTTTCTGGTCTGGTGGAGGGCTGGGTGGGAACTTGGGTATCGTTTTTCTCCTCTCTTGCTAAGACCCTAGTACTTGATCTCTAACCCAGAATTGTGTGTCTTTGAGGCAGAAGTCGCCACCCAAGAAGAGGGAAGAAAGGCAAATCTGATCTGGTAGGGTACCTTTCCCTAAGGTTTCAATTTTAAGTCATTCAGATTCGTACTTCTCTTCCTTCTGTTCCCTTGGTTCCTGGACTTCCCTTGGGGCTATCTGATGCCTCAGACTTTTCCCTGCTTTAATCCCTCTTGCTCAGGTGCTTTCACTCCCTCTTCAGAAGGCAGGCATCCTACCTCCAGTTACTCCATCCTTTGCCTTCCCTTGCTTTTCCTCCATCTAGCCAGACTGGTTTGAATCAGCCACACCCCCTTCCAGCTTCTGGGGATCTTCAGATGGTGGCTGGCCACTGAACCCCACCCCTGGGCTTGGCTTGGAGCCCTGAGTCAGCTCCATCTCCACCCAAGCCAAATCAAACCTGAAGCAGGAGCCGAAACTCAAACAGTTCCTCAAGGCCTATCACCAGGTAAGAATCCCGGTTCATTGTTTCATTTTCTCTGATCTTAATTCACTGGACCCTCTCCTTGTGTTCTGATGACTGTGTGTACCAAGTCTGAGTTCTTCCCTCACATCCATTCTGCAGCTTTGTGGTACATGGCATTCTTGGCTCCTTGCTTGTCTTCCCTCTTTCTCATTCATCCTTCCTATCCTTTGTTACTTGTGTTCAGAGAACTGCAAATGGTTTCATTCTGTCTAGGGTGTGGGGAATGATTGGGAGTGAAGGTAGAAAGGTGGTTTGATGCCAGAGCTCTGAGCTTGGGAAATAGGGAGATGAGAAATGATTAAGTAGGGCATCATTATGCAGGTTTCTGTTTGGGTTATGAGGTCATTTGGACTCAGTGTTTAACTGATTGTGTTGTGTAACCTGGGTTAAAATGGGAAGAGGAGGTGGAAGGGAGTCTGCATAGCAAGGGAGGCTCTGATTTGGGGAGGTGAGGTCTTTCTGGTGTTGAGTTTCCTTAGCTATAAAAAGAGCTTAAGTGATGCTTTTCCTCTCCTTTCCCCAGCCTCAGGATAGTGTTTTCATGTGAAATGACTGATTTCCTTGAGGTGGAGTACAGGCTTTAGGGTGCCATTCTCTGATCCCTCCTTAATATTTGAGGGCAGCCTCTAAGGAACTTCAGGGCCCTTTGAAATACAGCTTAAAATCACTGACTGGGGTAGACTGAGATACTAGCAGTCTTTTGAGATACTGTGTTTCTCTACTGCCTCTCAGTATGTCCCTGTCATTTTGCTTTTCCCCACTTGTCAAAACAGTAAGTAATACAGATAATGCTGTGTTCCCACCACTTTGCCTTTGAAGGCTGGGAACCTTAGGCTGAGGAAGAGATTCCAGACACACATTTCCTGTCTTGGTCTGTGAGTCACTAGGGGAATTCCCCAGTAAGGCAGCATTCCTGAGAGTTTGGCTAGGCCAGAGCATGATCAGGGAGAGGGGGAGAGTCTGAGCAAGGCAGGCTGAGAGTGCAGTTGTTGGGCTTACAAGTATCTTGACTGTATCGCCCACAGGTGATGGAGGACGAGGAGAATGCAGCAGAGAGCCTGGTGTGCAACACGGAAGCTGCTTGTTCTCCATCCCCCAATCGCTGCTGCTGGCTCCGCCTCCGCTGCTTAGCAGCTACTAGCATTATATGTGGCTGCTCTTGCCTGGGAATAGTGGCCCTTGTGTTTGCAATCAAGGTGAGGAATGCAATTCCTATGGGAGCAGGGGTGTGGATGTAGAAAGGCAGTGGTTCTGTATACCTGATCTGTCTACACTGATGAGTTAACTCAGACCTGATGAGTTAATAAGTACCTGCCAGAGCTTGGCTGTGGGCCTGGTGCCAGAAATAAGAATAAGACATGGTTCCTGCCATCAGAGGGCCCACAGTCTAGCAAAAGAGATGGCTGTGAAAATGGGTAATTATTAACAGAATGCAGCTCATCTGTATTATGATAGAGGAAGCGCAGGGTATTCTGGGCAGTAGGAGGATACATGTATGTGACTGCCTGTACGTGTATAAGAGAGAATAGGTGATAGAAAGGCATCCTACAGGTGTGAAAAGAAAGTAATGTTAAAGGATGAGTGAATAAGGATAAAAGGGCATCCTATACAAAGGCAACCTGGACTGTTACTTCAGTATGACTGAACCAGTAAGGAATAGTAAGAGACGAAGCCAGAGGATCCAGATTCCCAGGAGCCTCCAGTGCTGTGTTTGGCAGTTTTAGTTTTATCTAGGAAGTACTAGGGAGCCTCTCAAGGATTTTTGCAAAGGAAAATGATATGATCAGATTTGTGTTGCAGTAAGATCCACTCTCAAGGCCTATAAAGAGGATGAATTGGAAGGGGCAAGACTCAGGGCCGCTGAGCAGTAATTGGAATAATCTGTAGGTATTCAGAAGAAGCTGTGAAATTTTAGAATGAGCCTCACCATTCCAAAACATCTGACAGAAACTGCACATGTACTTTTTGAAAGGCCACACAGGCTAACTTAAACGTCATACTGGGATTTCCTCTATCCTATGTGTATTTTTATCAAATTATTTTCTTATCATCAAAATAATTTGTGGGTTTCGTTAGGGCAAAATCATAAAAAGAATCCTTAATGAAAAAGATGAGATTAGCCTTTGGGCTAATGAGAATGGAGTGTTTGATTGGACATGAGTGAAATACTCGTAAGATTGCTCACTGTTTCTTGCCAAGAATTCCAAGTTCTGAATGAAACTGAGATGAGTAGAAAAGGATGAGGAATAAAATGATTAAAAAGTACTTTCCCGTATGTGATCTGAGCTAACAACAGCCATCCTGAAAAGCAGGCAGAGCAAAGTTGGGTACCTTACTTTGCAGCTGAGACATGAGGAAGAGAAACTGGAAAGGGAGGTGGAGTGTATGGGTGTGAGATTCTGAGCCATAACGAGGATGTAGGATTGGAGTGGGGCAATGGGCATTCTGGGGGGAGAACCTAACCAAAAACCTGCCCCCACAGGCGGAAGAGCGGCATAAGGCAGGCCGGTTGGAGGAGGCAGTGCACTGGGGGGCCCGGGCCCGGAGGTTCATCCTGGCCAGCTTTGCCGTCTGGCTCACTGTCCTCGTTCTGGGCCCCCTGCTTCTATGGCTGGTCTCCTACGCCATCGCGCAGGCTGAGTGACCCTGGGTGGCCTTTGCTGAGAGTCAGCCGAGACATCCTGGATCCTCCAATGCAGTATTGTGAGGGTCTGGTGCCAACAATGGTTACGTCCTGGCTGGAAGGATGGTGCCTCTCTCAAAGGGCTTTGGAAGAGCTCTTTAGCCTTTTCTAAAAGGCAGCAGCTGAGACTGATGAGGGGAGGTCAGCCTGCTCTATTCTTTCAGTGCTCACCAACCCCTATTCCCCCCAATCTACTCCATCCTAGGGGCCTCTAGGAGGGGAGGTTGAAGACCAGGCCTGATTTTATTAGTATTTGTTTTGTAATAAAAATCTTTTTAGTGGTGAAATGTTCCTGTCTAATTGTTATTCCCCTGCTTTTCCCTGAGCCCTTGGTGAGAGCCAGACTGAACATGTAATCATGGCGGAAGCCTGCACCTCCCCTTACCTAGGAGTTTCAAGAGGAGGAAAGGATCCTCCCTCCTCCCCTGACTTTTTCCTTCTTCTAGAAGTCTCCCTTCTTGGAAAGCCCCACACTTCTCTCTTACCTATCAACAGACGGTGAGGCCAGAAAGCAAGAGTCGTAGCAGCAGCTGCTGTTTATCAAGTGCTGACTATATTCCAGGCTGTGTTCTAAGCATTTTATGTTTCTTCTTCACACCTCAAAATCACTCAGTGGTAGGTACTGTTGTTCTTATTTTACAGTTGAGGAAAAAGGCACGGATTTTCCAAGGTCACACAGCTAGTAAGTGGCATAATTGGAATTCAACCTAGACAGTTTAGTTCCAGAGCTGAGAGAGGAGTGAAAGGATTGGGTAACAGCAACCACCACCCAGTATGTGGAGACCTGTATGATTATAATGAATTTCCATATCCTTTATCTTGGGTCTCATGATAATATTTTAAACATTTTTAAAATTGTGAGGTACATAAAGGAAAAGATCGAAAACAAATAGACAACTTCATAAGTTAACACAAAGCATCTGAAAAAACCACTATTCAGTCAAGAAATTAAACTTTGTCAGCACTCCAAAGCCTCCTTTCTACCCCTCCCATCACTCTGCCTTCCTTTCTTTCCACAGGTAACTTTGTATTTGTTATCCAGGGGTATTCTGACTTCTAACAATGTCATTTGCTTTTGCCTGCATTTGAATATGACATAAATGAAATCAAATGTATTCTTTTTATGTCTTGCTTATTTTACTTAACACTGCTTCTGAGATTCATCAATATTGGGTATAACTGTAGTTTTTATTACTCTATAGTATTCCATTATATGACTCCCTGGTAACTCAGTGGTAAAGAGTCCTTCTGCAATGCAGGAGACCCAGGTTCAATCCCTCTGTCAGGAAGATCCCCTGGAAAAGGGAATGGCAACCCACTCCAGTGTTCTGGAGAATTCCATGGACAGAGAGGAGCCTGGTGGGCTACAGTCTATGGGATCGCATAGAGTTGGACATGACTGAGCAACTAACACACACGTTCCATTATATGACTATATTACAATGAACACATTTTCTGTTAGTGAACTTTCAGAACATTTCCCATTTTAGGATATTATGAATCATGCTGCTATAGACAGTCTTATATGTCTTTTGAAGTACATATACCCTGGGAATGGAATTTATTTCACCAATAGAGACCAGCAGAGTACCTAAAGGAATTATTGATGTTGTACATTGAAGATTAAGGGGGAAAGAGGGGCACATGATTGTGTTTTTCAGTGTTCCAAAGTGTTTCAGGAAAGAAGAGTGAAGGAACTCCATTGTTCAGAGATTAGGACTGTAACAATGGGTAGAAGCTATATGGTAGAAGCAGTGGCTTTGAACCTTGACTTCAAAATGTAATCTGGACAGCCTTAGAAAATAACTTATTGTGAAGTAATTAGCCTCCAACTAATAAAAAAAATAAATAAATAAATAAATAACTTATTCCTGAGCTTTACCACCTGCTTCCCCCCCCCCCACTGCCCCCCGCCAGTCCTGAGATTCTGATTTAATTCATGTGAGGCACTGCCTGGGCATCAGGAGAACTCATTTTAAGGAGATTTTTCACACAAAAAAATTTAAATCTAGTGTTTGATTAATCAGCAGCTTCCGTTTACTGAAGTATGCCATCCCCCCCAAACTTATTACATGAGATCTTGCTACTTTTTAATCTCTTTATTTTGAAAAAAATTCAAGTCTATAGAACAATAAAAGAATAGTACAATGAACTCTTGTGTAGCCTTAACCTAGATGTATATTTTTTAACAACTCAACCACTTTTGTATCTTTCTGAATTTCTTGTTCAGTCACTAAGTCGTGTCCAACCTCATGACCTCATGGACACAGGCTCTTCTGTCCATGCGGATTTCCCTTGCAAGAATACTGGAGTGGGTTGCCATTTCCTCCTCCAAGGGATCTTCCTGACCCAGAGATTGAATGCATCTCTTGCACTGCCGGCAGATTCTTTACCCATGAGCCACCTGGGAAGCCTCTTTCTAAATACTCATAATTGTTATTGCTGAACTATTTGAGGGAAATACCTTGTGATCTGTATCTCCTAAGAACATATTTTCTCACATAACTATAGTGCAATTAGATTTAATTCAGAGAAGTTTAACATCAGTACAATATTATCTTCTAATAGTCTATATTCAAACTTGACAGATGTCCCAGTAACATACTTTATAGCAATTTCTACTTTAGAGTTCAGTGCGGGAACAAGGATTGCATTTAGTTTGTCAGCTCTTCAGCATTCAATTTTTAGTAGGTTCTCATCCTTTTTTTCTTTGTTTTTCATGACATTTTTGAGGTGGGGCCAGTGTGTAGAATGTCTCTTAATTTGGGTTCTTGTGATTGAATTCAGACTTCTGCATTTTTGGCTGACACATAAGTTGTATTCCCTGAATACATCACATCAAGAGACATGTGTCAGTTTGCCCTTTTATGGCAGATGTAACACTGACAACTTGGTTCTAAGGTAGTGTCAGATTTCTGCAAGGTAAAGATAATTTTTTTCTTTGTAGTTAAAAAGTTATCTGTTTAAATACCTCACCAAATTTTCCCCAATAACTTTAATGCCTGTTTTGCCCAAGTCAGTTATTACAAGGCTTACAAAATGTTGATGTTTAACTTTGTCATTCTTTCTACATTTATTAGTTGGCATTCTATTATAAAGGGTTTTTTCTCCTTCATTTATTTATTTATAGTTTTTACTGTCAGTATGGCCTCAGATTTGTTTTTAAATTCACTTTAGTGCTCGCTTCGGCAGCACATATACTAAAATTGGAACGATACAGAGAAGATTAGCATGGCCCCTGCACAAGGATGACACGCAAATTTGTGAAGTGTTCCATATTTTTAGCTCCATCCCAGAAAGCACCTGCTCCAAAGGCATCTGGCAAGAAAGCATGAGTGCACAGAGGCTATTCAAATCAGAATAAAGGTTCTTTCTGACGTGCTGGCAAATTTAAAAAAAAAAAAATAAATTCACTTTATTATACCCATTACTACCATTAACCTTTTTAAATAGTTTTGTTGAGGTATAATGGCATGATTTACTTACAGTACACAGATCTTATTGTGCCAATCGGTGAATGTTTTTTTCTTCTTTTTAATTTTTTTTACTGAAGGATAATTGCTTTACATAATTTTGTTATTAAAAATATAACGCTTCACGAATTTGTGTGTCATCCTTGTGCAGGGGCCATGCTAATCTCTGTATTGTTCCAATTTTAGTATATGTGCTGCCAAAGCGAGCACTAGGTGAATGTTTTTACGTGAACACACCTGTGTAATCAGGTGAATAGAACATTTCTAGCACGTGAGAAGGCTCCCTCATAGCTCTCTCAGTGTCATTATCCTTTGTCCCTGATTTCAACCTGGTTCTTGTGTTTAAGTTCCCATCTTTCTTCACTTACTTTCTGGTACAAATTATTCCAGTCTCATCTTGTACTTTCTCTGCTCTAGCCTGGGAATTGGCCATTTCTCCCAAGGAGCCCTGGTTCCTTTTATTGAGGACTGTTGCTTTGAAATCAATATTTAGGCACTAGCTGTGCTCACTCTACTGGACAGACTCTATTGGTCCTTGGCCCTTTCACAGATTAGAGCTAGAAAATAGCTAATGTTATCTATCCTAAATCATTCTTAAAATCATACCTACAATTTCAGTCCTAAGGTTCTCTCCCCATTCCAAATATTCCCACAGTAAGAACCTAGACTGCCAACTACATCAATGTGTTTATTCACTTGCTCAATTTCAAAATAATTGTCCCATTATACTACCAAAAAATCTACCAAGTAAGATACAAGATTTCTTTGAGTTATTCTGTCTTTAGATAAATGGTATTCGGTCAAAGTACTCCATTAAAAAGTTACCTGGATTCATTTTTCTCTTCATTTGGTTGCAATCCGAAAGTTATATTTCTCTTAATAAGATAGCTGTTGAAAAATTAAATGAATTAATTCTCTGCCTCTATCTGGAATATAACCGCCACAAGAGTAGGGACCTAATTTTTTTCTGTTGCTGTTAGTCTAATGCTTAGATGCTCAACAAATATTTGTTGAATGAGTAAGTGAATGCCAGGGTTGAGCTGCACTAAGAAAACTTATGGAGCAATTCGCTCCTGGCAGAGTGATAACCTGGTAAGCTTAGAACAGAGAGCGAGGGATTTCCTTGGTGATCCAGTGGCTAAGGCTTCATACTCCCAATGCAGTGTGCTCAAATTCAATCCCTGATCAGGTAACTAGATCCCACATGCCCCAGAACAAAGCTCTTGCATGCTGCAAAGACCAAGGATCCGACGTGCCACAACTAGGATCTAGCGCAGCCAAATAAATAAAAATACTTTTTAAAAGGGTGATATTCCTCAAGGCTTTGGGGCGGAGGTGGTGGGAAACCGGAAAAAAATGGTCTTCCAGATAGCACTAGGGTTTCGGAATCACCAACTGAAGAGATGAGTTTGAGCAAACTCGGGGAGATGGTGAAGGACAGGGAAGCCTGGTGTGCTGCAGTCCATGGGATCGCAAAGAGTCGGACTCGCCTGAGTCCCTGAACAGCAAGGGATTTGGAGGTATCCGAGTCAGAGCATCCACAGGATGAGAAAGCCTCTTCTGGCTGAAAGGCCGTGGCTCATACAAGTAGCCAAGTTCAGCATCAGGCTGCGTGCGCCTAACATTTTAAGGGGTTGAGTCAGCCCCTCAAAGCAGGGGCTTTGGACCAGGCTGCTAATATTCTTAACACCCAAATTCAGACAGTGATTTTGAGCGACTGAGGAGACCATGCCCAAATCCGGGTGGGAATCGGAAGGCCAAGGAGGCCAGCGTATCAGGTACCAGGAGGTGACTCTTACCGGTAAACCTAACTTCCGGGTCTGTTTTCAGGCCTCTAGCCCTGTTGCTGAACAAGCTCCGCCCTCTGCTGGTCCCAGCAGATACCGTGCCCTGATTGGCCGTATCTGAAGCCCCGCCCTAGCGTCGGAGCCTTAGATAACTCAGAGCTCGAACTCCCGGGCCAGCCTCGGGACTCTCGGCTTCCTATTGGACTACCAGTTTCCAATCCGAAGGATTTTTGAACGTCAGTCTTTGGGTGACTCTGGCCATTGGAGAACAGAATGGGGGCGGGGCCTGAGGTCTTCGCCGGCACAGCCTGTGGGTAAGGTAAGAGGCTAGGGGCGAACCCCGCGACAGGGCAGCCTCTGATCAACTCTGGCTTCTCTCTCCGCCCCCGCTGGTGAGCCGGCGCGAGACCCTGCGCCCCCTCCCAGAGCCCGCCCAAGTGCGGCTGCGCAGCAACAGCCGCCCGTCCGGGTGCCCCTTCCCTTCTTCCTCTGTACCTTTTCCCTTCCCCTCCCCCGCCCCTCCCTGCCTTGCCACCCCATCCCAATCCCTAAGGCCCTTTCCTGGGGTCTCCCCAGTCCCGATCCTTCCCCCACCCCGCCCCCATCCCCCAGGATCCTGGCTCCCCAGCCACAAGGGCTGCGCCTCCGCGAGTCGCGATGTGCGTCCTCTCAGAGCCTGTGGGCCTCCCTGCCCTCACTGCCCTCCGTTTCCTCCTCACAGGCCCCCACCTCTTTCAGAATGACACTGGACGTGGGCCCAGAGGATGAGCTGCCCGACTGGGCTGCGGCCAAAGAATTTTACCAGAAGTACGACCCTAAGGACGTCATTGGCAGGTAAGGCCACGGCTAGAGAAACAGAGGTCCAGAAAGGTCAGGTCCTAGCCAGGATACACATTTTCCTTGCTTGCTTGCTTTAGTCACTAAGTCGTGTCCGACTCTTGCGACCCCATGGACTATAGCCTGCCAGGCTCCTCTGTCCATGGGATTCTCCAGGCAAGAATACTGGAGTGGGTTGCCGTTTCTTTCTCCATTACATTTCCCTGGAAAGTTCTAAATGGGAAGGTTCAGTGGTGAGTGGAGAAACATTTGGTGACTAGACTCTTTTTCTGAGTCAGCCCCTATTTTTTCACCAGTTCATTCATGTATGTGTTCAACAAACATAATTCAAGCGCCTACTGTTTGCCAGACACAAAGGTAAACATGGGGAGGTTAGAAGAGATGTTTATGTCCTGGAAAGTGAAACTGAAAGTCGCTTAGTCCTGTCCGACTTTTTGCGACCCCATGGACTATATATGCACTGGAGCTACTCCAAGTAAAGTGACTGAAAGAGACACAGGAACATTCAAGTAGCATCAGGCTGTGTAAAAAGTGCTATTGGGTCTCAGAAAACCACAGCTTCCCAGAAGGAGTGATACTTGGGTCTTGAAGGATGAACAGGAGTTCAGCAGGCATCATATAGAAGGAAAGCTTCACTTGTAGAGGCAGTGACTAATATGTTTATTCATCAGGGCTTCCAAAGCATGCACAATGTGCTGAGTGCACTGGAGATGTGAGACCCACATCCTGCATGTTATAAAATTTCTGTTCTCCTGGAGTTTATATTTGAGTGGTGGAGAGAGACAGTAAACATGAAAACAAGTTCAGTGTAAGTGCTAGGGAGAAAATAAATAAGGTGATGGAACAAGAGTAATTAATGGAGCTGAGACTTGAAGGATGAGAATGAACAGATGATACACTGAGGCAGGATATATTCCAGGCAGAGGGAAGGGTAGTGCAAAGGCTCAGCGCAGCAAAGAGCCAATTAAAGCAATAGAAGATTATAGTGCCCAGAGTGTTAAGAGTGGGACAAGTTGAAAGAGGGGCTACCCATCTGGGGTTCAGTGGTTAAGACTATACTCACAAGGTCATGATGACAGAAGGATGTCTCTAGGACCTCAGGAAGCAATTCATTCAGTAAGACATGTTGGCCTGATTTAGGGAGATGTAGGGGCAGGGGTGGGGGGAGGTTCCTTGGTGGTCTAGTGGTTACGATTCTGGACTTTCACTGCCATGGCCCAGCTTCAATCCCTGGTTGAGGAACTGAAATCTCACAAGCTGTCTGATGTAGCCAAAGAAAAGGAGGGGAGGGTAGCATCTGGGCATGAATGTTGAAGTCATGGAAGTGGATAAGGTTACTGAGAGTGTATGTAGCCTGAGGACAGGAGGGCCAAGGATGGGATCTTGGGAAAGTCTTTACATTTAAGGGGTGGGCAGGGCTTCCCTGGTGGCTCAGATGGTAAGGAATCTGCCTGTAATGCAGGAGACCCAGGTTCAATCCCTGAGTCAGGAAGACCCTCTGGAGAAGGAAGTGGCTACCCACACCAGTATTCTTGCCTGGAGAATTCCATGGACAGGAGCCTGCCGGGCTGCAGGTGGATTCTTAACCACTGGAGCACCAAGAAAGTCTCCTAGGGGCTTTGTCTTTACAAAGCCAAATGGGCTTTCCTGTCTGTACTTCATTAATGCCTTTCAGCATCCCTTCAGGATGTTGTTGGCTACATTTCAGAGCCAATGAAGTGGGAGCCCAGAGACCTTATGTCAGGGGGTCACTTAGAGGTTAATCAGTGGCAAATTTGGGGCCTAAACCCAAGATCTGCTTCTCAACTTTGGTCTTCCAGTCAATGGCCCAATGTTTATTTCACCTGAGGTATTGTAGGGGAACTTTGGGATTTAGATGGGGTAACCATGGAAGTGGGTAAAATCTGAAGGGGGTCTTGGGTCACTTCTTCCTGCCTTCTCCTTGGGTTCAGGGGCATAGGGCAGGTTTGGGGGCTCGGTGTCTGGGTTCACCTCCAGGGGGAGTGGCAGAGCCTGGAACCTGGGACACCTGCCCCCCGCCCTGTGAGCTCTATGTCGCTCCTTGCTGGGTGCCCAGGTCTCTGACTGAGGCTGCTATGAAGCTCCCGTAGGCCAAGGTGAGCTCCTCAGGAAGTCACCTTGTCTAGCTGGGTCTCCGGAGTCTGGCTCAGAGGATGTGAGGCTGCCAACGCTCCACTCTGCGTGGAAACGAGAGGGCAGGAGGCCCTGACTCGTGCGTTGTCCGACTCTGGCAGAGGAGTGAGCTCTGTGGTCCGCCGCTGCGTTCATCGTGCTACTGGCCAGGAGTTTGCGGTGAAGATCATGGAGGTGACAGCCGAGCGGTTGAGTCCTGAGCAGCTGGAGGAGGTGCGGGAGGCCACGCGGCGGGAGACGCACATCCTTCGCCAGGTCGCCGGCCACCCCCACATCAGTGAGGCTGCTTTCCCCACTCCTGTTAGCCCAGCCCACCACCCACCTGCCCCAGCACTGCCTCCACGCTCTGCTCCCTTCCTGCTGGCTCCGCTGCACCTCATCAAAGTGTGGCCAGCCTTTGGGCCCCTCCTGCCTCCTCCAGTTCTCCTTCCTTCCCAGGAACAGCCCCCTGCTGCCTCAGGGTGGAAAAGGCCCTCTGGTGTGCATCTGCTCCTTTCCATCTCTGTCTCTCTGCCTCTCTGCCTCTTTCCCCAGTCACTCTCATCGATTCCTACGAGTCTTCTAGCTTCATGTTCCTGGTGTTTGACCTGTGAGTATCCCCCCTCCCTGACCGAAAAGCCTCTTCCTCTCCTCCTTGCACTTCCCCAGCCTTACAGCGCAGTGGGCTGAAGACCACCCTGCTCACACCTTCCTCTGCTCCGGCTCAGACCTGCCACCCCAGGGCGTGGGCCCTTTTTTCTAGGTGCCTGATTGAGGCAAGTTCTTCAAGAGTCTTAGTGACCAGCTAAATATAAAGGGTCTTCATGAGACTCTGTTTTAAGAGGAAGGTGTTCATTCATGAGCTGACCACTTATAAACAGACTTTTCCCTCACCTGTCTTCCAGTGTTTAACACCCTCCACTGGAATCTCTCTGCCCATTGATTCTTTTTCTGGTTGGTCTGAATCTGAATGTCAGATATTATGTGGTGCTATAATGCAAACCAGTTACAAAGGAAATTCAAAAGAGAATGGTTTGGATACCAGATGTTTAAGAGAGGCACTTGGGAGAAATTTACAAAGTCTTCAGACAGAAATGACCTCTGCAAAAGTGGAGGGCAAGTAGGAAGTGCCTGCTTCACCATGCAACACTGTTGCAGAACCTGATGTATTATTTCAAGGATTGACACAGAGTTGCAATTATAACCTCAGTTTTTAAAGAGAACATAAAGTAAGCAAAATTCAAAGTCAAGTCCTATTCAACTTTCTTGCTACTATTAACTGTGAAATTTTGGCCCATGCTCTAAACAGGTTCACTTCAAAAGGCTTTTTTTTTTAGTATATTGTCAGATAACAGGGACTTCCTGTAAATGATAATTTATTCTTGCTAAAATAGCCCCCTTGTGGCACAATGCAGGTTTTTTTTTTTTTAATGTGGCCACACTATGCGGCTTGTGAGATTTTGTTTCCCTGACCAGAGATCAGACCTGCAGCTGTTGCACTGGAAGCAGTGTCTGAACCGCTGAACTACCAGGGACATCCCACAGTGCAGAGATTATGACCGCCAGGACATTGGACCAAACTGCCCCTGACATCTGGTTCACTCTTGGAGGGCTTTGTCTCAAGACCCTTTCATTTATTTATAGAGGGATCTTCCTTGACTTACCTCTTCCATGGTATTTGTTGTGAGCACTGACTTATTTTCTCAGCCTCCACTGTGAGGTGCACCCATCTCCAAACCCCTCCTGTCCCTTAGGATGCGGAAGGGAGAGCTGTTTGACTATCTCACAGAGAAGGTGGCCCTCTCAGAAAAAGAAACCAGGTAATGGCTGAGCCTGCAGCCCCTGGGATGAGCAGGGGGTGGGGCGGGGCAGAGAGAAGCAGAGGAGACTGCGCCTCCCCCAGGTCCATCATGAGGTCTCTGCTGGAAGCAGTGAGTTTTCTCCACGACAACAACATTGTACACCGAGACCTGAAGCCCGAGAATATTCTCCTAGATGACGATATGCAGATCCGACTTTCAGATTTTGGGTTCTCCTGCCACCTGGAACCTGGCGAGAAGCTTCGAGGTGAGGGGACCTGGTGCTCTGAGGGGCTTGGGAGGGATGGAGGCTCAGGCTTGGGACTAGTTGGCCGGGTCTGAGAACTGGGTCCCACGGAAAGTCAGCGCTTGCCAGCTACCCGCTGGGTGCAAAGCCTAGGGTACAAATGGGTGTGGGCTCCCTGCTGTGGGGAAGATGGAGTGAACAGATCTTGGCACACAGCAGGCAGGGAGCTATGCCAGAGAGCCAGGAGGAAGGAACACCGATTCAGATGTAGGGCCCCACAGAGGAAGGGGCTCGGACCTGGGCCTGGGGAGGCCGGGCTTGTCATAGGAAGAAAAAGAGAGGGAGCAAGGGACAGCAGGGCTTCCCAGGTGACTCTAGTGCTGAAGAACCCACTTGCCAATGCAGGAGGCATGGGTTCGATCCCTGGGTCGGGAAGATCCCCTGGAGGAAGGGATGGCAACCTACTCCAGTATTCTTGCCTGGAGAATCCATGGACAGAGGAGCCTGGTGGGCTGCAGTCCATAGGGTTGCAAAGAGTGGGACACGACTGAAGTGACAGCATGCACACAGTGACAGAAGGGCTCAGCTGCACCTTTGGGGTCTGGCAGAGGCAGGGCCACGGTGTCCTGCTCAAGTGCCTTGAGGAGTCTGTTGTGGCCCGACAGCACTGCTCACTTGATGCCTGGGGACTCGGGGTCCCCTCACGTTAACACATTTGTTGTGACAACCATTTCTAATGCAAGTGGCAAACTAGACAAAGTTCAACTGCGGGACTCCCCAGAGCCTTTAATAGGCCACTTCCTCTCCTTCGGTGGCTCTGCCCTGGGCTTCTTAACAGCTTACCTTCACTGGTTAACGGTCATGAGTTTGAGCAAGCTCTGGGAGATTGTGAAGGACGGGGAAGCCTGGTGGGCTTCAGTCCATGGGATCACAGAGTCGGACTTGACTGAGCAGCTGGACCACCACCACCTTCAGTGGGCACTTGCTCTGAGTCAGGCAGCATGTGGAGTCTTTATATGGCTTGTTTCTCTAGATCCTCTTAACAACTCTGAAATAGTATCTGTCTCTATTTTATAAATGGGCTTAATGAGGTGAAGTGACTTGCCCAAAGTCATGTGTGATTTGAACTTGGGCAGTATGACTCCAGAGTCATGCTCTTACTCTGTGGACTTACACATCTTCCATATGCAGAGATTTTTCTCCCCTTGGGCTCCCACACACGCTTCTCCATTCTGAATCATTTTTGCCCCTGCCCACTCCACCATCACCCTTGACTTGGGTAATTCAGTTTTTACTTGAAAGCTCCAGGTCAGGGTAGAACCGCCACTTTTTGCTCTTAGATCTCCCCCACTTAAATCTTTCCCCATAATACACGTCTTATGCTGTTTATGTGCTTCCTGGTAGATGGTGAGCTTGCTAAGGGCACGTTGAATTTGCCATTGTGTCTAGTATGGTGCTTGGCACACAGTAGGTGTTCAATAGATAGTTTGTCTAGGAAGGAATTTGCCGAGAAAGTCAGTTTCTCAGTTCAGGCCTCTTAAGACCTCTTGGAAGTGTGCCATGGATCACAGTGTGCAACTGCTAGAGTGGAAGAACTGGTGCCAGAAATGATAGAAAAAAGTAAAAATACAGGCTTTGATCAAGTCATGGAAGCCTTTGTGCTTTCGGAATCTAGACTTGACCCTGAGCCCATGATGGAAAGCCAGGGAAGGGTTTTCAACAAAGGACATACCCAGAATGTGCCTTAAGAAATCCTATATTCCTACACACTACCCTGGGTTGAGTGGTGGTTCCACTAACTGAAGTAGAGATTCTAGGAGAAGGATTAGATTTGGGCAGAAAGGAATGCAGAAAAGATTTAATTTCTGTTTTCTATGTGTGTATGTATATAAAACATGGTAATAAGTTGTGTGAGGTGAGGGTTGGTGGAGGAGGCAAATGATACAGTTGGATAGTGCTTTGAAGCCAACCAAAACATCAGGTTTTCCCAGGAAGGCCACCAGGAGCCTTGGTAGGTACTCGTTCACCAGAGTGAGGCTCTAACACTGGACTTGGCAGAAGGCTGGCAGGTGCAGGATGGGAACACTTGTGGCCCTGGTGGTGGTGAGGCTCCAGCAGAGGTCTGGTGTGAAGGGTCCTTGAGGGGGCTGGTGACACCCCATCCATTTCAGGCCTCTCTCCCCAGAGTTGTGTGGGACTCCAGGGTATCTAGCACCAGAGATCCTTAAGTGCTCCATGGATGAAACTCACCCAGGCTACGGCAAGGAGGTCGATCTGTGAGTTTCCCATCACCCCCCACCTTCCTTCCTCCCTTGTGTACTGTTCTTTCTTCAACACCTTTGCTTATCACCTGGTCCCCCCCTCCCTACTCCTCTTTCTCAGCTGGGCCTGCGGGGTGATCTTGTTCACACTCCTGGCGGGCTCCCCACCATTCTGGCACCGACGCCAGATCCTGATGTTACGTATGATCATGGAGGGCCAGTACCAGTTTAGTTCACCTGAGTGGGACGACCGTTCGGACACTGTGAAAGACCTGGTGAGCTGGGGCTGCGAGTGGGCGAGGAAAGAGGCCCAAGAGCTGCTTCTCATGCTCTGGGGTTTCCCCTAGATCTCCAGGCTGCTGCAGGTGGATCCTGTGGAACGCCTGACAGCGGAGCAAGCCCTCCAGCACCCATTCTTTGAGCGCTGTGAAGGCAGCCAAGCCTGGAACCTCACCCCCCGCCAGCGGTTTCGGGTAGGCCTGAGCGTGTCAGGGTCTAGGCCTGCTCCTCTTCTCAGGATTTTTCTTATAGTGACTGTGCCAGTGGAGCTCACACCACCCCCTTCCTAGGTGGCAGTGTGGACCGTGCTGGCTGCTGGACGGGTGGCCTTAAGCGCCCACCGTGTCCGGCCACTGACCAAGAGTGCGCTGTTGAGGGACCCTTACGCGTTGCGGCCAGTGCGGCGCCTTATCGACAACTGTGCCTTCCGGCTGTACGGACACTGGGTGAAGAAGGGTGAGCAGCAGAACCGGGCAGCCCTCTTCCAGCACCGGCCCCCGGGGCCTTTTCCCATGATGGGCCCTGAAGAGGAGGGGGACTCGGCTACTATCGCTGAGGATGAGGCCATGCTAGTGCTGGGCTAGCACATCATCCCGGAGGATGCAGAACTCTTCAAGAGAAGGATCTTTATCATTCCAGCCCCTCTGGGCTCTGGCCACAGGCCACCATTGACCAGGCCCACCACCAATCATACTATCATAGAGACCAGTGTGGTACACCTACCCCCGCTGGCCAGGGCTTTGAGATCAGAGCTGGGGTGGCAGAGAGCCACCCAGGGTGCCACGCCTGGCCTTATCTGTGCTGCCTGCACCACGTATGCAATAAAACCTGCTACACACCAGAGAGAGCCAGTCCCCTGTGTCTGGTGTCTGGCTTCAGCAGGGAAGCTCAGAAGGTGCTCAGGAGGGGGTGGGGCAGGGCGTGGTGGGGCCACTTTGGCCCAGGCCTTTATTGGGGAAAACGCAGGGAGTCACTTGATCTTGTTCTTGCCTTTGCCTGGAGGTAGCTGGAGGGGCCGCTCGAGGGTGGTCAGCTTGCTGCTGAGCCTTTCCTCACTGGCTTTGAGCCGCTCCTCCACTAGTTGTTGGAGCTGCCGCAGCTCCTTATTCATCTGGGTCTTGATGTAGGCTCGGAGGATGGAGACCTGGCCTGCAGGGGTGGGGAGAAAGGGGCGGGTTAGGGGAGAGGCCGTGGGGCTGTGGGACCGCCCCCTAACCAGGCATGCAGGACCTTCAAGGGGGACTACCCCAGGAGTGACCCAGGTGGCAGTGTTTCTTCAATTCAGGAAATGTTAGCCAGCCCTTCTAGAAGAGAAAGATGGGCAGAGGGTTTATGTATGCTGCATTTCCCAATTGCTCCTTTAGCAGCTGTGTGACCTCAGGCAGGTGATTGAACATTTTTATGCCTCAGTTTACTCCTGTGTAAAATCCAGCGATAACACCTAGCAACTAGGATTGAGAGAGGATTAAATGGGTTAATATGTGTAAAATGCAGGAATTCCTTGGTGGTCCAGTGATTAGGACTCCATGCTTCCTTCCGCTTGGGCCACAGGTTCAATTCCTGATTGGGGAATTAAGATTCCACAGGCCACTTGGCACAGGCAACATATATATATATAAAATGCTTAAAACAAGGCCTGCCTAGCACATAGTATTGCCAGATGTGTTCTGGCTGTTACTGTCGTTGGTTTTATAATCCTTTTCTGGAGCTCCTGCCTCACCCCCAGCAGCTGTGCTTTTATTTTGTTGCATCTTGGAACATGCATTCTCCATAAGGAATCATTTGGAGAAAGGATACCATGACTAAAACGAAAAATCTGAAATCCTGATATGATCTAAACCCTTCATTTCACACCTGCCTGAAGTCACAGGGAGCCCCAGCCCCTCCAGGTCCTCACTTGGCTCTGGCTCTGGCTGGATCACTGTTTCCGGTTCCACCTCCTGTTCGATGACTCCCTGCTGTTCCACCTCTCCTCCCTTTTCTTTCTCTGTAAGCCAGAAGCAGGAGGAGGCTTCAGCCCCAGTCCCAGTGCAGTCCAGCTCTCGCCCCGGTATTCTCCCTTACCTGTCTCATCCTCTGACCAGAGGTTGGGTGGCTTTAGCCCCGTGTAAGTCAAAGAGAGATCCAGCCGCACCTGGGAAGAGGGAGGAAATCAACTGCACTGGGGAAAGAGGGGAGACAATGGGAGGCTTCTTGTAGCCCCTAGCCCAGTACCTGAGGTGTGAAGACATATTTGTACAGCTTGAAGTGGCGGAAGTAGGTGTTCACCACATAATCCGCCAGGGCCAGCAGCTGTTCCTCCTTAAAGAGGTCAATACTGAAAGGGGGGCGCTGTGGAGATGATTGGGAGTTAGAGGACTCACCACCTCTCGAAACCATCACCTTTTCTACAAGTGCCTGGCAGTCCAGGAGCAGTAAGAGCCCACTGGGGCCTTCAGAGGAAGATAAGGGTAATGTGTGTGAGAGAGGGTGGGAGGCTGGGCTGGACCTTATGGGGATGGGGGGATGGGGAGAGTGAAACTGACCCTGACTCCATGGCAAAAAAGAACACTGGTGAAGTAGCGGTAACATTCCTCCACGTTGCCCAGGGGGGTTTCTGGGAGGGAAAGCAAGATGTGACATTGAGTCCCCTCCCTGATAATCATTCATTTTACTCACTCAACAGCTACTTACTGATCATGAGCTTTAGAAGTAGACAGATCTAGGCAACAAATATTGAGTACCCACTCTGCACTGTTCTAGGCACTAAACAAGACAGACAAGGTCCTGCCCTTAAGTGTATATTCCAGTGGAAGTGACAGTAAAGCAAGAAATACATAATTTAGCTCTCATTAAACATTCTGTAGAAAATGGGTTTCAGGGATAAAGAGCTGTTTTATTGAGCACTGTGCATATATTTACACATATTACAGATAACATTTCTTGGAACAGTTTAATAACCTTAGTGTGGTAGCCTGATTATAGATCAGGAGATAGAGAATTTCAAAGGTGAAGTAACTTGTGTGTGATAACTTCTGTTAGTGATGACAGAACAAAGATTCCAGGTGGTAATCCTGCTGTTACTTCCCCTGATCACTTGTGCCAGCCTCCTCCTCCTCTGCCCTGGACTCAGGCCATCAGGGAGCCCCCTCCTCTTACCAATACAGGCCTTGTGAAGATCTTGGAGCAGGGCGCAAGCTGTTGAGGTCTGCTCCAGGGAGAACCCCTGCTGGCGGCAGAAGATGAGTGCATGGGAGAAGAGGTCCAGAGTGATGGCATCCCGCAGGCTCTTCTCAGGACAACCTAGTCCCAACAGCTCAGCCAGCACCCTGGGAGGGAGAGAGGAAGGAATCAGTGACAACTAGAGTATCCCTTCCCTGCTCCACACTAGTGCACAACAGACTTTGGAGCCAGGCATTCCTCATGCCTTCCCAGCCCACCTCCCCCTCAGCTGTCCCCCAAAGCTAGCTCTTCCTTCCGCTCCCCCCCCCCCCCGCCCCCACCATACTCCCTCATCTCCTCAGTGCTGGCTGTCTTCTCCAGCCTGTGCATGGAATGGATGTCCAGGTACTTCCTGTCATAGGAAAAGAGGGAAAATGTGTTGGTGTCTATCATGCATTAGTTTGATGATATGACTGTGGTGGTGAGTACATTGGACTGGGAACAAAGAGACCCGAGTTAGAGGTTTGGCCCTTCCACTAAGTTGCTGTGTCACTTTAAGTAGGTCACTTCCCTCTCTGGGCCTCACTTTCTCCCTCTGTAAATGGAAGGTGTGGCTTAAATGAAATCTTAGAATCCTCTTCATTTATAAAACCTAGAGTTAGGAAACTTAAGTTCTGGTTTCTGCCTCTCCTGTGCTGTTTAACTGGGCAAGTTTCCCTCTTGAGCCTCGGTGTCCCCATTTGTACAATGCTCCATAGAGGCAATGATACATTTACATTCTCAGTCTTTGGCTACCTTCTTCTCACACTCTATCTTTGTACTGGTACAGCAGGAGACCTGGCTTATAGTCATCTTAGGTAATTGCATATCTGGGCCTCAGTTTCCTCATCTGTAAAATGGGGATACCAGCGCTGTTTGACAGGATTGTTGGGAAGCCCTAAGGAAATAATAGAAGTGTGAAGGGTAACTTTCCCCCAAAACTCTTCATACTCACCATATACAGATCCGGGGCTGGGGCAGCGGCGGCTGCGGAGAGAAAGCGAATTGGGAAAGGCAGGGCTGTGTTGTTTCTGGCCCCTAGTTCTTGACCCGTTGCGAATCTCTACCGGCCTAAGAACGCGCTAAGTTGCCTTCTCATCTTGAGGACTGCTCAAGATGCTGTCCGAGGAGCAATGCTGGCGGGCTGGGCTTCAGCCATCCCTAAGTACTATTCACAAGCATATTAACAAACGGGGTCACACACCTCTGCCTCCTCACCAAGGCAGCCCGGGGAAACTTAAACTTGAGTAAACATATCGTCGGGTTATGTTTAGTAAACATAACATAACATAGCTCCCCAGATGGGGAGCCCTTTTTAAACATCCATGATCGGATCACTGTCCCATCCTCACCGGGAACAAGTTGGCTGCAGGATCGTTATCGACATCCACCGAAGCCACGGTCCCGGATTCGGTCCGCACACCTGTTCCCATACGCGTGGCCAATTCATCCAATGAGCTGAGGTCTCTTTCGGGTTCTCGCCGCAGTTCGTAGTGCTGTACAAGCTCCGACTGCATTTTTAGTCCCTGAAATTGGCTGGACTTCCGGCGGATCATCTTGTCGCTCTTTTGTGCTGGGGGTCACCACAGGATCTGTCTCGACTCGGTTCTGGGACAGCCGGTTCTCAGGCAGCCACTGCCAAGGCCTGGCCCTCTATCTATGCTCCAGCCAATCTGCGTTGCAGAGATGCCCGGGGCAGCCAATCCGCTGGCGGCGTCTCCCTCGTCTCAACGGTGACCGTTGCTAAGGGAATTCCTGGAGCCAGGGAGAAAGTGTACGGCTCCCTCCAATCAGTGAGAAGAGAGTGCGCGTGCGTAATAAGATGCAAGCCCCGCCCTCATGGCCTCCTTTCAAAGTTGCTAATCTGGGGCAGGCGGTGTCTTGTGTTATCGGTTACCATGGGAACTGTTTACTGACCAATCACGGAGAGAAGAGGGTTCGGAAAGAAACCCATACAGACCCGAGAGGCGGGACAAAGCGAGACCAATAGAAACAGGAAATGAAGACGATTTCGCCACATCCGGGACTGCCCCTGGCGCCTGCGCTCTGCTAGGGAGGCCAGTGACGTCCGGTGGAGTCCAAGATGGCGCCCGTGGGCTGATCCTGCTGCCGGTGAGGGGCTCAGGGCCGGCGGGGCGAGGACCCTCTGGTAGGTGAGGGAGAGTTGCGTGGTTGCGAAGCTCCGGCCGCCTCCACATCTTTGCGCTCTGTCTTCTGCAGGTGACAGGAGTGCAGCCTTCGCCTGCCTGACTTCCCTCGGGAGACCCTGCTCCTCTCTTCGCTGCCGCGGCCATGTCTGGGCCCGGCAGCAAACGCGCCGCTGGGGATGGGGGTTCGGGGCCCCCAGAGAAGAAGCTGAGCCGCGAGGAGAAGACCACCACCACGCTTATAGAGCCCATTCGCCTGGGAGGCATCTCTTCCACGGTTCGTGGGTTCCTGCCTCAGTCCTCAAAACTTGATAGAACTCCCATCTGTTTTCCCTCCACATCGTCCTGAACTTAACTCCCAATTCCCCAGGCTTAGCAAGATCCACTTTACAGAACGCTGTGTTGAAGGCAACCGAGGACACGACGTCAGCCTTCCCTTTACAGATAGGAAAACGGGTTCCCACAGGGCGTGTGGCTTGTCAAAGACTTAAGTAGGAAGAGGCAGAAGCAGAAGAACATGACCCGCCTCACAACCGAGACGCTTTCTCTGTGGGTGTCTGAGCTTCGTTAAATCCTAATGGCAGTTCATCTGGGGAAGCTCCCCACTCCCTTCCGTTGCCTTTGTTTTTCTTGTCTTTCTCTGTGATTGGGTTCTGGGGCCCTGCTTGACCCTCTTCTTGGCCCCTTTATTTCCTTGGTAGGAGGAGATGGACCTCAAGGTTCTGCAGTTCAAGAACAAGAAACTTGCAGAGCGGCTGGAACAGAGACAGGCATGTGAAGACGAACTCCGAGAACGAATTGAGAAGCTGGAGAAGCGGCAGGCCACAGATGACGCCACCCTCCTCATTGTCAATCGCTACTGGGCCCAGGTGGATGCCGCTCTTTCGAAGATCTGGCCTTGATCCAGCTTCCAATCCTCAGATCCCTCTACTAGGAAAGGAGTATCAGGCTGGGAAGCACCTGAGGGATTCATAACATTTTTGGTGCTTTCTCCCTTCAGCTGGATGAAACTGTGGAAGCCCTTCTCCGACACCATGAGAGCCAGGGGGAGCTGTCTTCAGGGACAGAGGCACCTGGGACCCAGGAGGGGCCAACACGTGATGAGACCCCTCTCACAGAGCCAGGGACTTCGGAGCTGAGGGGTAGGGCCAGAACCCTAGGATCTGGGAAGCTTAATTAAGTTCTCGGAAAGGTCCTGGAGAGGAGGGGACTTTGATATTAGACTGCCAAATTCCCCGCCTGCTAACAGACAATTGATTTCATATCTAGGCTGCAAGGGCAGTGGGTAAGAACACAGGCTTTGACATCTGAGTGATATGGTTAACAGTACAATTCACATCTTGACATCTGTAGTTCAAAAAAGTATTAAATGTTGACCGTGTACTTGGCATTGTTGTAGATTTGGAGGAAACAAAAATAACAAGAGATAACTGCCCCAACCATTAGGGAAGGAAGTGATTAAAACCACAAGAAAGAAGGGGGGCTGCTGAAAGGGAGTGAGTATGTGTGCACTTTAGTTTAGATAGGGGAAGGCAGAGAAGGCTTCCCTGAGCAAGTGATTTGGTAGCTCTCTGGCCTTAGGGACATCACCTCCCTGAACTTCTGTTATTTCACTTTTAAGATGGGGATAACACAGTACTGCAGGTGTTGGTTATGTTGATTGAGTAAGCTATAGAGTGCTGAAGGGCTCAGTCTGAAACTTGGTACAGAGTGGTGGTGACTGTTGCTGTTGTCCTCACGAGGGTCTGTCCGTCCCTCCCAGAACCCCCGCCAATGCAGCTGCGGCCCCCTCTCAGTGAGCCAGCCTTGGCTTTTGTGGTGGCCCTTGGCGCAAGCAGTAGTGAGGAGGTGGAGCTGCAGCTGCAGGGCCGCATGGAGTTCTCAAAGGCAGCTGTGTCCCGTGTCGTGGAGGCCTCTGACCGCCTGCAGCGCCGGGTGGAAGAACTCTGTCAGCGAGTATACAGCCGAGGTTAGTTCTTTATGCTGCCACCCCAGACGTGCCCCAGCTTCCATTTACCTCTTCATGGTATCCCCTTCTCAGTGTCCCTAGCCCAGAGGCAGCCACAGTTCCCCGGGGGATAAATCAGCCACATTCTCAGGTTAAACTGTCAGTGGAGGATCTGGCTTTGATTTTTGGAGTTGAGGTCTAGAGAGATGGGTGGAAGTTGTTGTTGATACTGGGAGAGGGGTCCTCCTCCCTTGGGGCTGGAGACCTCTTGGGAGCACTTTTCACAAATCTTAGTGGCAGTTACTGATCCATCCAAGGCATAGCAGCAAGGGCCCAGCCTTAGTTCTGTCAGTCCCTCCTGGGCATTCTGGGCACATGGCTCTCCTCTCTGAGCTGGTTCCTCCTTTGTACATTGAGGATAAAGACTCCTGGCTGTGTCATGAGAAAGTGGCAAGACAGCTGGTGGATCACACTGGGCACATAGCAGACTCCAAAATGAGTTAGTACTTTGACCCACTGCCCTGGACTTGGCTCTTACCTGAGCCCTGCCTTCCCAGGGGACAGTGAGCCCCCCGGTGAGGCGGCTCGGGCACGTACCCGGGAGCTGGGCCGTGAGAATCGTCGGCTACAGGACTTGGCCACCCAACTACAGGAGAAGCACCACCGCATCTCATTGGAGGTGGGAGTTGGGATTTTGGTGTGGGGTTGGAACCAGGACAGGGTTTGGATTAGTTGGACACCCAAGGATCTCGGGGAGCCAAGTTTGTCATCTTAGCCTCTGTCCCCTTCATTGTCCCCAGTACTCTGAGCTCCAGGATAAAGTAACATCTGCAGAGACAAAAGTGCTGGAGATGGAGACGACAGTAGAGGACCTGCAGTGGGACATTGAGAAGTTGCGGAAGCGGGAGCAAAAACTTAATAAGCACCTGGCAGAAGCCTTAGAGCAGGTGAGATTCAGGCGCTGGGTCAGATGGAGCCTGAACAGAGTACTTGGGGCCCTAACTTCTCTTCTCCACGCCCATATGTCCATCTCTTCTCTCCACAGCTCAATTCTGGCTACTATGTGTCTGGGAGCTCTTCAGGCTTCCAGGGGGGCCAGATCACACTCAGCATGCAAAAGGTGAGCAGCAGCATTCTTCCTGGTCCCTCCCGCAGCCTTTTCTCTACTGTACCATTGAACTTCCCCCTTAGAATTAAGGACAAACGTCAGCTGTGGTCTTGGAGGTCTTTCCTTGTCACTTACAGTGTTCTTTGTTTCATTGTTTCATATCTATATTCAATAAATAGTTGCTGAATACTGAATGTTAGGTACTCTGTAGAAAGCAGTTATTTTGGAGAACAAAACAGAAACCTATCATGGAACATAAGTTCTAGTTGGGGGAGTTAACAGGAAGTAGGTAAATTGTATATCAGTTGATTAAAAGTCAGTCAGTTCAGTTCAGTTGCTCAGTCGTGTCCAACTCTTTGCAACCCCATGGACTGCAGCATGCCAGGCCCCCGTGTCCATCACTAACTCCCAGAGTTTACTCAAACTCATGTCTGTTGAGTTGGCGATGCCATCCAGCCATCTTATCCTCTGTCGTCCCCTTCTCCTCTCACCTTCAATCTTTCCCAGCATCAGAGTCTTTTTCAAATGAGTCAGTTCTTCACATCAGGTGGCCAAAGTATTGGAGCTTCAGCATCAGTCCTTCCAGTGAATATTCAGAACTGATTTCCTTTAGGATGGGCTGGTTGAATATCCTTGCTGTCCAAGGGATTAAAAGTACCACTGAGGAAAGAGGTGTTGGTTGTGTTGGAGTCATTTGGCATTCACATTGTGGGCCTTGCTGCAACTGTCCCATTCCCTGTCCTGCTTTTGCTGTCTCACTTCTTGGTCACTGAACTTCTTTTTTTCTTTTTTTGGTGCTGTAGAGTCATTGTTCCCTGTCCTCCTTTCCTCAGCTTGTTTTTCAGGATTTCCAGGAAGGCTTCCCTGACCCCCTGTCAGATACAAGCCTTGGTTCCCAGCACTGACCTTGCAATATTACATTTTCTCCTACTTGGCTAGGAACACTTAGGAAAGTGCCTGGGTCTGGCTTGTCCCTGGGCCTTCAGAATCCATCACTGCTCCACATAGGGGAGCTTGGGCAGAGCATATGGTGGGGCTGTGAGGGACGCATGCCTCATGCCCTGGCCCTGCCTCCCACGGACCTCCCCACTCCACAGTTTGAAATGCTGAATGCGGAGTTGGAGGAAAATCAGGAATTGGCCAATAGCCGCATGGCAGAGTTGGAGAAGCTGCAGGCCGAACTTCAGGGGGCCGTGCGGACCAATGAGCGCCTCAAGGTGAGTTGTGTTTGGGGCTGGGAAGGCCTTAGCCTGCAGGGTGGGCTCTCCCTGAGCTCTTCTTCCTCTTGCTGAGTGAGTTCAGATACCCTGCCCCTAGGTAGCATTGCGGAGCCTTCCCGAGGAGGTGGTTCGGGAGACGGGGGAGTACCGGATGCTGCAGGCACAGTTCTCACTGCTCTACAATGAGTCTCTGCAAGTGAAGACCCAGCTGGACGAGGCCCGTGGGCTGCTGCTGGCCACCAAGAATTCCCACCTGAGGCACATTGAGCACATGGAGGTATGCCCATGGAACAGGGGTAAGGGTCAGGCCCTCTGGGTTAGGTTGTTCATGGGTCAAGGGTGTCAGAGCTCGGGGTGCCTGCCAGGGATCCCTTGGAAATAAATTCTTCCTAAGCTACTGAGGTTTGAGGTTGAGGGTGGGCTTAACATGAGCCCAGGGCTTCTGTGGGTCCTTAATGCCTCACCTCACAGAGTGATGAGCTGGGGCTGCAGAAGAAGCTACGCACCGAGGTTATACAGCTGGAGGACACGCTGGCCCAGGTTCGCAAGGAGTACGAGATGCTGCGCATCGAGTTTGAACAGAACCTGGCGGCCAACGAGCAGGCGGGTATGTGGCAAGGACAAGGTCGAGGTGGGGCCTTTTGTGGGATTGCTGGGCCCTGGTGTGGCCAGATGCTTGTCCAGAGGTTAAGTCCTTTCCTTTCACAGAGCCTCATCTCCCTGTGGAAAATGGGGACCCCATCACATGGCTCAAAGGTGCAGTGAGGCTTACAGCCGCCTGAGGTGGCTGATGGTGCTGACTCTGCCAGAACAGGAGCTGTCAGCCCCATCCGTGATTCTCTGGCCTTTAGGGCACATCTCTACTAGTTCATTATACAAAGGTTTATTGAACACCTCTTTTGAGCCAGGCTCAGTTCTAAGCTTTGGAATTAAACCAGTGAACAAAATACAAAGAATCCCTGCTGTTGTGGAGCTGTGTTACAGGAAGGGAGGACAGACAACAAAGGAGGAAAAAATTGAACATGTGTGTTAGGTAGTGACAAGTATATCAAGCAAAGTAAAGCAAGGAAGGAAGATAAGGAGGTATTAGGAGAAATGCCAGGGAGATGAAACTAAGAAGGTGGCATTTGTTTAAAAGCTAAAGAAAGTGGACTAACTTACTTTTGTGAATTTACAGTTATGTGTTCCTTTGAAGGAAATCTGGAAATGTTTTAGAAATCTGCATTAGCAGAAATAACACACAGCATCAGATTACGTTTGGGTGAATTTTCTTCAGTTATCTGCTGAGCTCACTTTCTGTATAAGGCTTCAGTTGTCCTCTCCTTGTAGTGGGAGTGACTGCCCTGCCTCTCCCCTCACTGAGGGGCTGGGCCCCTAACCCAGGGACCAGTCTGACCTTGGTTTCCTGTACTCCTCCAGGGCCCATCAACCGCGAGATGCGCCACCTGATCAGCAGCCTACAGAACCACAACCACCAGCTAAAAGGGGATGCCCAGCGATACAAGCGGAAACTGCGCGAAGTGCAGGCCGAGATTGCCAAGGTGAGGAGCGGGCTGCCTGGGGAAGGCCGTGGCTAGGCCCCAGTGAGCATGTCTCACCTCAGCCCTGTTCTTTCTCTGCTCTGCAGCTCCGGGCTCAGGCCAGTGGCTCTACTCACTCCATCCCCAGCCTGGGTCACCCAGAGGACTCCAGCCTCGGTGCCTCAGTCCCAGGGAAAGAAGAGGGTGGGCCAGGCCCTGTTGGTGCCCCTGACACCAGAAAGGAGATGGCTTCCATGCCTGGCACTGCCATTACTACATCGTCAGCGAAGAAGGAAGACCTGGTGCCCTCTGAGGAAGAGACCCAGGCCCTGACCCCCGGGGCCCAGGGACCCTCCTCCCGGGGCCGAGAACCTGAGGCCAGACCCAAGCGGGAGCTTCGGGAGCGAGAAGGGCCTGTTCTGGGACCCCCATCTGTAGCCTCGGCTCTCTCAAGGGCTGATCGGGAGAAGGCCAAAGTGGAAGAGGCGAAGAGGAAGGAATCAGAACTCCTCAAAGGTCTCCGAGTAGAGCTCAAGTGAGGCCCTTTTCTTTTCTCCCTCCCACCCCTGCCCAGTGGCTTCCAGCTCTACTCACCCAGCCTTCCTCCTGTGCCTCCCCCAGGAAGGCCCAGGAAAGCCAGAAGGAGATGAAGTTGCTGCTGGACATGTATAAGTCTGCGCCCAAGGAACAGCGGGATAAGGTGCAGCTCATGGCAGCGGAACGCAAGGCCAAGGCTGAGGTGAGGGCAGATAGGGTCCGTGGGATGTGCAGAAAGGCTGCCCCAGGGCGGGGGGTGCAGTAACCAGACTCAAGCCCTGGGTCAGCAGGAAGCAGTGATGAGAGAGCTCCCTCCTGGTGGTTATAGGTCGATGAACTCCGGGGCCGCATCCGGGAGCTGGAGGAGAGGGATCGGAGGGAGAGCAAGAAGATCGCGGATGAGGATGCCCTGCGGCGCATTCGTCAGGCGGAGGAGCAGATTGAACACCTGCAGCGCAAGTTGGGTGCCACCAAGCAGGTGCGACCCCCACCCCACCCCACCCCCAGCTTTGAATGTTGGCATTCCTTAAACCTCCTGGACTAGCGCATGACTTGGGTCCACTCTGTGGGTCTTTGTACAGCCGTGTTTTCCTGCGGTTTCCCCACAGTTGATCTTGTCCATCTCCCACGTTCCATCTTGCCCCTGCCCACTTGCTGCAGGAGGAGGAGGCCCTGCTGTCAGAGATGGATGTGACTGGCCAGGCCTTTGAGGACATGCAGGAGCAAAACGGGCGGCTGCTCCAGCAGCTGAGAGAAAAGGATGATGCCAACTTCAAGCTGATGTCAGAGCGGATCAAAGCCAACCAGATTCATAAGCTGCTGCGGGAGGAGAAGGACGAGCTTGGCGAGCAGGTTCTTGGCCTCAAGTCCCAGGTAGGGCTGCCCCAGGCTTGTTAGGGTGGAACTGGAGAGGTAGGGGCTCCCCAGCACTGAGTCCCCACTCCTGTCCTCAGGTGGATGCCCAGCTGCTGACCGTGCAGAAGCTGGAGGAAAAAGAGCGAGCCTTGCAGGGCAGCCTCGGGGGTGTGGAGAAGGAGCTGACACTACGCAGCCAGGCCCTGGAGCTCAACAAGAGGAAGGTGAGGCAGATTACCTGGGCTGGAGCCTGGCTCTGCTCCCCTACACAGCCCCGTTCACGTCTCAGACACTTAATGTTTGCCAGACCCTGTGCTGAGGACTTTCCCTGTTGGGTCATGTTTCAGCCTTAAAATAATCCTACAACAGTTTTTGTTGTTATCTGCTTTTCTGTAAGGGAGAAGGCTGAGGTTTAGGGAGGTAGTTGACTTGCTCAAGAAAGAGTGGAAGTGGAATTTGGGCCTGGGTCTTCTTGACTCCACAACCCATGTCTTGACCACTGCACTGTTTACCTGTTTCTGTCACATAGTTGTATTAACTCTTAAGAAACGTCTCTAGCTCGTGGTAGTTGTTCTTCTGAGGGGAACAGAGTCAGGAATGACATCACTCCTCCAGGTCATGGTAAAGGCTTAACATTGACTTTCATCTTTTTTCTCCCCCTGGACTTCTCTCTGCTTGGTTCATTCGTTTAAGCAGTGTTAGTCATGCTCTTGCTGTGTACCAGGACCTACACTGCGTGCTGGGGAGATCATAAGAACAGAACACCTCTGCTGGGAGTGGCCGGTTCCAGGGGCAGAGAGCAAGCCAATAATCCCACAGATTAAGGAACACTGTTTCAGATCACAGCATGTCTTTTTTTGTTTGGCCGCACTGCATGGCTTGTTAGACCACAGCAGCGAAGGCCCGGAATCCTAACCACGTGGCTGCCAGGAAACTCACAGCGTGTCTTACGAAGGAAATAGAAGTGTATGAAAGAAAAACAGGAGAACCTCTCTCAGGAGGTGACATTTGAGCTGAGGCTTCAGAGAGCTGCAGAGAGAAAGTCTGTGTGTTGGGGGAGTTGAGGGGAGCAGAGAACCCTGTGGAGGCTTAGAGACAGGAGAGAGGGTTATGCAGGTGAGGAGCCAGAAGTGCTGGGAATGAGGAGCCTCACCTCCTAGGTGAGGCTGGTGGGGTCAGGAGACAGAATCAGTTCTAGTGAAGATGTTGGACTTATCCCAAGAGCAGGAACCTCTGGACAGTTGACATAAGCATCTGTGGGCCATGGCTCCACACGCTTGACTCCGCAGGCTCAGGCCAACTGTGCCCCTCCTCCCCATTCCACCCACCTCAGGCCGTAGAAGCAGCCCAACTGGCCGAGGACCTGAAGGTGCAGCTGGAGCATGTGCAGACACGGCTGCGAGAGATCCAACCTTGCCTGGCCGAGAGCCGGGCTGCGCGGGAGAAAGAGAGCTTCAACCTCAAGAGGGCTCAGGTGTGTGGCTGGCAGGGGGTGGAGGCGGGGGGTGGTCAGCAGGTTTGGATTGAGGACCCTTGCACTCAACCTCCCCCCTCTCCTGCCCCAGGAGGACATCTCCCGGCTGCGGCGCAAGCTGGAGAAGCAGAGGAAGGTGGAAGTTTATGCAGACGCTGATGAAATCCTCCAGGAGGAGATCAAGGAATACAAGGTAGGGCTGTGGAACTAGGTTGTGCTCCATAAACCTGAGAAATCTCAGATTGGGGGTTGGTGAGAGCTCCAGGGGGTAGTCCGGGGAACCCAGAAATAAGGTAGGATAGCAAAACCTGGGCAGAATCCATTGTGGAGAATCAAGACAGCTCTCAAGTGTGGTACACATACTCCACGCCAGATAGAGTGCTGGGTGTGGGAGGACTGGGACCTATACCTAGTCTTGGATCTCTTGAAACTGACAGTCTGCCGAAGCAGGCAGCCAAGTAATTATTTCCTCTGAGTGATGATGAGTGTGATGGCAGAGGCCAGAGGGGTTGGAGCAGTCAGGGGAGGCCCTTAGTAGCCCTGGGGGGGAGGGGGGAGGGGGGCACAGTCCGCCGACTTCCCGAAGGAATAGCCTCCAAAGGAAAACTGAAGAGTGAGTCACGGTTGGCCATGAAGAATGGAGATGGAAGGATCCCAGCAAAGGGAGAGGTAGAGGTGGAGGCTGCTAGTTAAGGGAGACGTGCTGGAGGACACGGCTGGGCAGTGGCAGCTAAGAGGGCAGAACAGGGGCCTTTGGTGAGTCACAACCTGGGGGGCAGGGGAGGGGGTGTTGGGCAGTGTCAGATCCTAAAGGTTAGTGAGCCAGGTTGAGATTCCTGGCTTGTTCAGTAGTCAGTGTGGACACATCCAAGGGTTTTAGACTAGAGAGTGACGTCTCAAGGATATTGAGGATGAGGAACTTACTCGTGGGACTCCTTGGGAGGCTGTCTGGGAGGACAAAGGAGAAGGGCTGGTGTGAAAGACAGAGGCTTTGGGGGATTGTCAGCAGAGGCGAAGGCAGAAGCCACGTGGAACTGGTCACCCAGGGAGGGCCTGTGGCATGAGATGAAACAGGGGTCATTTTCCCTGAGCAACCTCAAAGCTTAAATAATGGACGGAGGAGGAATTTCTATGGTAATCCAGTGGCTAGGACTCCACACTGCCAATTCCGGGGTCCTGGTTCAATCCCTGGTCAGGGAACTAGATCCCACATGCCACAACTAAGACCCAGCACAATTAAATAAATAATTTTTTTTAAAAAGGAAGGAGAAAAAAAAAAAGAAAAAATAAAGGAAGGAGAGCCATGTAGAGGGAGATGACTGGGGAAGAGTTTCAAGGAGGCAGGGATGAGTGAGTTCAGAGCTGCCAAGAAGGCACATGAAGCAAGTGATGAAAGATACCTTTTGTGTTTGACAGTCTTGGGAATGGTTGTTGGGTAGAGGTGAAGGTCAGATCACCTAGACTCTCACCTGGAGTGAAGAAAGGACCGAGGGTGAGTCAGTAAAAAGACAACCTTTTGGGAGCAATTTGACCTTGTAGGGGTGGAGACAGCTGAAAGGGGAGAAGGGAAAGACTTTTGGAGAAGTTGCAGACTGTGGAGACTGTGAAATGCTGGTGGGTAGGATTCTGAGAGCTAGAGAAGGGGTGATACTTGTGAGGAGTGGCTGAGGTGGTGGACTGGGCTAGGATTTCAGGCAGGACAGAGGAAGATTATTGGGAATGCTGCGTGGAGGGAATTTCTTATCTGGAGTAGGAGGTGAGACCTTTCGGCAGGTGGGAAATTGCAAGATAAAGAGAGATTTATAAAACCTCCATAGAGAGAAATGAATCAAGTGACCCACAGCAGGATCTTTGGGCAGCACCAGGGATGGGCCCAGTTGAGGGTTGAGAGCAGCAGATTTCTAGTGGCACTGCCATGCCCAGCTGTTACTTAGCAGGTAGAAGGTAAACAGTCAGCTTAAGCCAGGACTGGGCTTTTGCCAAAGAAGGCTAGTGGGGCAAGGGATGAAACCCCAGTGCAGAGGAGCTCAGGCTGGAGCCTGTGGGTCATTGACCTTTAGCAGGGACTTGTGACCACTGGCCATCACCACCTAAGTTAGAGTCTAGACTGTGTTACTATCTAGTTTTGAAACCTGGGCTCCCTGGCCTGTTTCCTTACATGGAAAGTGCTTATCCCGACCTCCCAGGGCTATCATGAGAGTTAGGTGCAGCCTTCTGTGGGGTGGTCTGAGTGAACCACCTCTTGCTGTCAGCTTGGGATCTGGGCACTGTCAGGACTGTTCCTGAGTTGACGCCTTTGCCTGGCCCAGGCGCGGTTGACCTGCCCCTGCTGTAACACCCGCAAGAAAGATGCAGTCCTTACCAAGTGCTTCCACGTTTTCTGCTTCGAGTGTGTGCGGGGCCGCTATGAGGCCCGCCAGAGGAAGTGCCCCAAGTGCAACGCTGCCTTTGGTGCCCACGACTTCCACCGCGTCTACATCAGCTGAACACGTAACTCAGGGGACTTTGGAACACCATGGACCCTGGGGGCTGTGCCTCCAGTCTCACCCTACCCAGCATCCAGTGTCCCCCACCTTCCATTCTGGACCCTGTGGGCCCAGCCCCTCCCCACGTGGTTGGTTCAGGGGCCCTAGTGCATGCTAGTGGGTGTGCGATTGGCCAAACTGTTTCACCTTTTCCCCAAGGTCAGAACTCCAGCCTAGGAGGCACTTGCCCTTCAGGAAAGGTCTGCTGTGAGAGCCCTGAGGGGCCCAGAGGACTCAAGGAAACTTGCTGGCAGCTGGCCCTAACCCTTCTCCAGCTTTTTCTACAGGCCCATCCCAGCCAAAAAGTGGAAATTCCCCAAGCTGTGACCTCCCACACAAGTGGAGGCTCACTACCTACTTAACACACCCACAAGTTAGGACCAGGGGTGGGTCAGGTCCTCAGCTCCTTGCTTTGAGATGGCCCTGGGGCCCAGGGATACTTTCCTTCACTCTCTGCTCCGCAGACCTGAGCAGACCTTCCCTTCTGTGGAGTTGCTTTGGTCTCTTTGGTCTGGTCTTATGCTAAGAGCATCCCCTTGGTGGGAGCACTGTCCTCTTCTGGGAGGCTCCAAGTTTGCTGCAGTCACGTTGCACTCATCTGGGGAGTGCTGAACCAAGATCATCAGTTTCTATCCTAATCAGACCGCTTCCAATCTCTCCTCCCTTCCCAGGCCCGACTTAACACCCACCTCATGCTTCCCAGGTCTCTGCTGGGTCCCTCACCATGACCCTGCTTTCATCCGGGTGGCCTTAACTTTAGTGGAGGCAGAACTTCCCATGGGGAAAGGGACAGACTAGCCCGCTGTGCCAACTTCCAATCATTCCAGGTAGAAGAGCTTCATCTAATGCCCTGTGACTGAGCCTGTACCTGTATGATGCTTCCTGTGCTGTCTGCCCAAGTAAACTCTTATGGGCTATAAGGACAGTCCGAGGGGGCCCGGGAGGTGGAGCTGCTGGCAGGTGCAAGGGTCCACTCCGACCCACAGCCCCTGCTCTAAAGATGTCTTGTATAGGCTGTTGTTTTGAATAAACGTCCAACACTCAGCCTATAGTCCGGAGCTAGGCTTCCTGCCCTAAACGTGGGTCCCGGATTTTGGCTGTTAAAACTTATTCCCAGCGCCTCCCTGGTTGGTGAGTGAACCTAGAGGGCCTGCACAGATCAGACCCCACTCCTGGCACCTGCTTATTATACTGTCGTCCGTGGTCCCAGACTGGGCCCGTGGGAGGGGCATGTCTGCAAGGAGAAAGCGTCGTGGTCAGCACTCAGCCGCCAGCTTTCTCTCCTGTTCCCACCGGGAAGAGCCGTCACTCCCTAGATCTCGGCAGCTCCGGCTTGCCACGCCACGCCCCCCCCCCCCCCCCCCCCCCCCGCGCCCGCGATCGTTGGCCGCAGGGAAGCCGGGAGCCCCAAGCTGCATCCTGGGAAATGTAGTCCCATGTTTTCACCTGGTGGCAGGTCCTCGGAGGAGAGCTGAGACTGTACACTCAGTCTGGGCCATGTCTCCCCAGCGGCTTCGCCCACCCTTTCCCTTCGGATGGACAGACAGGACACCTCAGCGGGTGACTTCCTTCATTGGGACTTGCACCGTCCTCTGGCCACGTTCTCGGGAAGCGTGTCTAGCGGCGCTTGTGGGTTCAGTGTGCTGTCGGGTCCGCAGCTGGACCCTTCACCGAGGCTGTGCTGGGGCTCGCGCTCGGGACGGTGATGACCAGGCTGGGTGTTGACGCTGGAGCTGGAACTGGAGACATGGCCACGGGAGCGGCCGCCGGTGTGTCAGCAGTTACCCCCTTGCGCGACCCCACGGCCTTATCAGGAGTCGCACCTTCGCTGGGGCTCGCGGCCTTGTCAGCCTTTGGGCTCCACCTGGCGCCTGAGGTTTCAGCAGGGCCGCAGCGGCTGGTCCAGGTCGGACCCGAGACGGAGACGCGGGCTACATTGACTTCCGGTGCAGGGCTGCCGGTGGTGGGCGCGCTCGCCGAGGCACGAGCCACGGCGGGGGATGGCATCGGGCCGCCGAGGAAGTGTCCGCGGGCCCGGGCAGTGGTGGCCAGGGTGGGGGAAAAAAACGCAGCATATTGCATCATAGAGATGCCGTCTGGCTCATAAAGGAGCGCTGCGCCCTGGAACAGGTCGAGGTCAGCCAATCCTCTGTGAGCTGGATACTCTTTCCCAGGAGTCACCTCCACGTGGGCTCCTTACCAAATCCAAGTGACTACGTCACTTCCCCAAATATCTCTCCTAAGCAGTCTCCATATCCAGGGGGGGTCTAAAAACTCCGAGTCTTCATGCTTAATAGACACCAAACCACTTTCTCAAGCTTGCGCCCAAGGGAGTGAGATAAAAATCCCAAAATTTGTGGGAAGAGCTGCACTCATGCTGCAGGAGAAACAGTAAGTTCTTCACAAATGTTGATTTTCAGATGAGCCTGCCCAATACCAGGAAGATCTGCTGGAGGAGCTGGGCAGGCCCTTCCCCCACAGTGTGCTTGATCCCTTCCAAGCACCAGTAAACTCAGTGTCTCTGATACCCTGGGCTCTTGGCTGGCCTGTGTGGGTGAGCAGATGTTGGCCGTAGTGGCAAAGGTACCTGTTTTAGCCAGGTTTCAGTGAGATTGGCCACAGGTTCCAGTGGTGCATTTGATTTCAATGACTCTTCTTAAAAATTCCCTTGGTGGAGAAGGGAATGGCTACCCACTCCAGTATTGCCTGGAGAATTCCATGGACAGAGGAACCTGGTGAGCTACAGTCCATGGGGTTGCAAAGAGTTAGAGGTGACTGAGTTGACACACACATTAAATGTTTACATCTAAAAAAGAGCAAGGCTCTTTGAAACTTGATTTAAATAAATAACACTTCCCTGGGGCTCTCTGGTGCTATACTCTGCTGGTGTTCCTCATATCATTTACCAAATTGCCACCATTCATGGCCAGAGTGGGAGGATAGGGGTAAGATCATGTCACTCTCCTTAATTCCCCTTTCCCCCAATGGTGTCCTTATCCCCAAGTTACTCCAACAAGGTACCCCACAGTCCAGTCTCTGCTCTCTTGCCTTTTCTCAGTTCCCACCCCACTATGCTCTTAAGCTGACACCTGTCATGCATTTTCTAGCTCCCACCCCACGCCCTGACCTGGACACTTCCTATTTCCTGTTCCTGCAGCCCTCATCCTTCAGGTCACTGCCTCTAGCCAGTTTCCTGCCCCTCTGCTGTGGCAGGTACTATGCCTGGATCCAACCCCTTCTGCTAAGTAAGAACCAATGGGGAACTTGCTGGTGGTCCAGTGGCTAAGACTCCGCACTCCCAAGGCAGGGGGCTCAGGTTCAATCCCTGGTCAGGGAACTAGATCCCACATGCCACAACGAAGAGTTTACCTGCTACAACTAAGACCCAGTGCCACCCAATAAGTACTTTAAAAAAAGGAATCAATGGGCTCCAGTGTCTGTTCTTCCTCTGGAGTCCCCTCATTTTACAGAGGACTCCTGTGCTGATGGACCTCAGTGTCTCCAGGAAATATAGAAGTCTTCATTACTTGCTTCTTTATGAAATGCAATTCCCTCTTCCCCACCCCTTGCTTTCCAGATGGAGAAGGGAAAGAAGAGACAATTGAGCCTGCCTTGGGAGTTGGGGTTACAGAGACAAAGGGAAGGTGTGGAGACAGCTTCCTGGCTGGGTCAGGAGACCCCCAGCAGACTGGGGCAGAGGCAGGCCCTGGGTTACAGCTGCTTCAAGCAGCCACTCGGACCAGGGCAAGGTCTAGACCCAGGAGATAGTGTTGAGGCAAGCTGGCAAGGAGGATTCAGCAGCGCATCCCCACCTGACCCAGACAGTGTGGAGCCCAGGCCAGGCCCGGGCAGGCCCAGCAGTGGGGGAGGAGAGGCTTGGTTGTACACAGAGCTTGCTCCTGGTCATTCTGGTTTCCCTCACCACCTTGCAGTAGATCTTAGGCAGCCTTCTGTTAGCCTCCCAGCCTCTCCACACGTTGGGGGCTCACAGGCTACATCCTGAGAGTGAGAGGACAAGCCAGGTCTCCACCCACCTCTCCTCAGGGTCTAGGAGGCTCTGGTCCAGAGGAAGGGCTGGGCCCAGTCCAGAACCCAGGAGAACCAGGGGTGGCGGCTGCCAGCTTCTGGAACTAGATCTTGGGTGCTGTGCCTCGTGGCAGTCTGCAGAGGGTGTGGGTGTCGTGGCCAGAGAGGGCTCCCTGGGGCAGCAGAGCTGGCCCTGAGCCAGCCCAGTGCTAGTCAGCCGGCTGCCACCAGAAGTCAGCATGTTGTGCTGCTTGGCTCTGCCACCTTCTCAGCACATTTCTCCTCTCTGTCTCCCAAGAGGATAGATTTTAAAGCTGTAAACCCTCAGGCTCCCACCAGCAAGCACCGGATGGAGATTTCCGGCCTCTGAGAATAGGGATGGGCTGAGCTTTTGAGTTACATGTGGACCCTGCCCTGGCAGAGAACGGACTCTCTCAGCTTGCTCTGAGCTTCAAAGAGAAGATAGAAAACACCTGGGAAATCTTATTCCCTTTATTCTCTTCAACTAATCAACATGACCACCGCTGACACAACACTGCTATTGACACACAATACTCAAAAGTGGGGCCTTTCTTCACTCCAAGGGGACAAGTCAGATGAGTGGTGGCAAAAGAGTCGGGGCTGCTCACCTGAGGGGCAGGTGTGATGGAACCCCACCTCTTGGTTGTGATGGTTTCGAGCTTCCCCGCCATTCAGGATTCACGGCAAGTTCTCCCGGGCTCCCTTCTGACCTCCATATCCATAGCAGTTTCAAGTTTCACCCTAAGCTCAGATCAGTTTCTACTCTCCCTTCTACTTTCACCAATGACGCTGTGACCCTGTGTTGCGCTCCTCCAGGAGGGCCTGTCTAAAGAGTCAGGCTTGCGTGGAGTTGGACAGGAGGGTTTGGCTTCACTCTGCCTTCCCGACTCACTTCCGGTGGGAAAGTGCCACAATCCCCTGGGCCTTGGCCTGAGCTGGTCAGAAGGACTCGACGCTGCCGCCTCCCCCAGCCTGCTCCCTGCTTAGTTCTTCCCAAGATGTAGCTCGCTCTGGGAGGAAAGCAGCTGGCTAAAGGAGTTTGGGGAGGTGGGCAACAGAGAACAGGTCACACCCCAAAGGTCTCTGACTCTGCCCCCTTTCTTGCTATGAAACCCCAGACCCCAACTAATTGTGTCCACATCATCCATTCAGTACCACAGCCAAGACCCCTGGCCCTCACCCTATGACATGCGAGCATTCTACTATGTATGCTACACCCTAGTCCTCAATAGGTCCTCAGTCAGCCTTGACCACCCATCTTCCCCCCGGATGGGCCCTGAGCCCCAAAAGCTGCTCTCCCGGGCCCTTCTGGAGACTGATTCCTCAGGCCTATTTCCAAGAGGATCTGCTTCTAGTTTTACAAGGGGTTTGTCTCTACAACTGAATTTTCTTTCTGCTGCCATCTTAGAGGAAAAAAAAAAAAAAAAAAAACCTGCTTGGAGAATGGTCTCCTCTTCCTCAGTCTCAGAGGGACACCTCCTGGTCCATGCTGTCAGTAGAGACAGGCAGGGTCCTTCTCCCCTCCTGGTGGTGCTTTCTGACCTGGCACTTGGGTGGGTGGGGCTTTATGCAGATATTGATCAGGGTCTTCTCATAGTCCCCCAAGACCTGCCTTTTCCTTCTCCCCAGCAGGCCTAGGCTTTTCCTCCTACAGTGTTCTAGATTTCAGTCTTTGAATTTGAGGGTCATCCCTTTGGGAACAGGACAGACGAAGGGTGAAGGACTTTCACCTTTTGAACTTTTAGGTAATGGAATCAGAGGTCTCTTCCACAGGTTTGTAAGAAGCCGGGTCACCCTCTCCAGGGACATGACTCCCCACCTGGAATCTCAGTTCTACTTGTACCACAGCGTGTTACTGGGGCCAGCATGGTGTCAGTGGGCACTTCCTCTGGACCCAGCTCTGGACAGGGAGTCCTGTCCTCCTGTAAGGGTTTCTGGGGTTAAGGGGTGGGGTTTTTGATATGGATGTTTCACGAGTTTTTGCTCTTCAACCATTTCAGAGGACAACAGTCTCATTCCCCGCCATGGGGGCAGGTTTGGCAGGGTTAATGAAAGTATGTCACTGTACATGGTGTGTGAGGACAGGAGATGGGCCTGGCCAGGGAGTGTGTTTCTCATCATTCTGTCTCCCTCTGAAGGTTTCTGGCTAAGGAAGAGAGAAGCCAAGTGGGTGGACTGTCTTCTTTCCAAGACCACAATTGGGCTGGGCTGCTGCAACCTCAGAGTGCTCCAGGTACCCGGGTGAGGAAGGTGGTGAGGTCTCCACGTACTCTTCAGGGACCCGCGGTCCAGTCTGTGGGGCATCTGGACACCCATCACTACGTGTCCTCTTGCTGGCTCGTCCTCTTGCAGCCTTGCTAACAGCTCAGATGAGAATGAGGTTAAAAGTCAGGTTGCTGGCTAATCCAGGCTCTTGATTCTGTCCATTCTGCTGTCCCTTGTTGCCAGAGAATCAAAGGTGGTGCTCTTCACTTAAGAGAAGTCTGGCCAGGATTTGACCACACACAGACCTCGTGTCTCTGAAGGGCTTTATTCTTTGGAGGTCGACTAGCAAGGCTTTTCCCTCTCTGAGGACAGAATGTAAGGAAACGGGCTGCCACAGCCTCAGGACTGGTGGCAGTTAGATTGCAGGAGAAGCCTCCCGACAGTGAGACCTGAGAATGTGGCAGGAGGGACCCTCCATCCCTGGAGGCCTTGCAGCAAAGACATTCCCCAGCTGTGCTGGGGAGAGGGGAGTCCTGCCTGGCTCGGGGGTGCGGGGAACTCTGGTGGCCTGAGCTAGGAGCTGCTTGTACTTGCAGTTTGACAAGCTTCTGAAACAGGGAGGACTGGGCAGCCTGGGGTTTGTTGGGTTCCATCTCAACAGCTTATCCACCTTGGTTCGCTTTCCTCAAAGCACTCTAACAAATCACCCTACTCTTCCCTCTTAATTTTTGTGGTGGTTTCCTAGTCTCCTTACACTTAAAGCTTTTATGCACCCCAAACTTTGGCCTTTAAACAGGCTGGACGTGTTTTTTTCTTCCCCATTTTTGGGGTTCTTTCTGATGAGGAGTTCCATGGGCCTCTTCCTCTCTCACACACAGTCATCTAAGACTGCCCTTGTTCCCCACGGAACCCCCAGTGCCTTGAACTGGACCTTCTCTTCCTAGTTCCTGGGTCATTTTTCCCCTGGGGAATCGGAGGGTTCCTCCTCATTCCCATGCTCCTCCCCCAGCCCAGCATTTTCCTCGGTGTCCTTGTCCCTGGCTCTGGCAGACGGGCTCCCTCCCATACTCTTGGGGGAGAGAACACTGTGGAGTGAGTTCATAGGAGGTCCTTCTACACCTTCTAAGGGTCCCTCATCCCAAGTCGACGCCATTGTCGGATTCCCTGTGCTTCCCCGACCCTATAGTTTCACTAGGTTTTTGATACAGTTTTATAGGGTTGTCTAGAGACATATTGGGACCTCTTCCTACAATTAATAGGGCTTTTATCCACTATGGTTTATAGGGTTTTTCTGCTACAGACTTAAAGGGCTTTTTTTTTTCCTACATATTTATAGGGTTTCTAACCCAACAGTTTTTCTCTACTGCCTTATAAGTGGTTCCCACCAACAATTTTAAAGGATTATTCATCACTGATGTAAAAGCACTACTTTAACCCACAATTCTTTATCCTCTGCTTCTCTACAATCTGATAGGGTTTTCCTCCTTTTCCCACATAACTTTTGGGGAGACCCAGTGTTCCTCTCAGGAGGGAGAGGCCTCTGGTCTCCAGACCCTGTTCACAGGGTGACCCCAGGGTGGCAGCTCCTGTGGAGCAGGAGGGCTGAGACTTCTGTGAAGCCGTCTCCACACTCGGGGCACAAATAGGGCTTTTCTTCCAAGCTGGTTTTGGGGCTTCCCCCTTCCTCATGGCTGCTGCTCTCTGTGGGTGCGGGGGCCTCTCCCTCACCTTCCTGGCTTGTGGACAGGGTGGCTGGCTCTGGGAGGGGGTCCTCGGGTGTGGGGGACTTTTCTCGGGTATGGGTCTCCTGGTGCCGGATGAGAGCCAGGCGATCCAGGAAGGAGGCCCCACAATCTGAGCAGCTGTAGGGTCTGGCCCCCAGGGGGCTCCTGAGGTGCTCCAAGAGGACGGAGGAGCTCTTCCCCAGCTCTGGACTCTTCTGGGCTTTCCCGCGGGCATGGACTTTCTGGTGCAGCAGCAGCTCTGAGCTGAGGGCAAAGCTTTTTTTGCATTCAGGGCATTTAAAGGGCTTTCCACTGAGAAAGGGACTGGGCCCCGCCCCTTCCCCAAGGCCAATCCGATAATCGGGAAAGAGAAAGGGCTTTTCGCTGCCGTGGGTGACCTGATGCTGGAGGAGCACCGAGCGATCCAGAAAGCTCTCGCCACAGTGCGAACAGATGTAGGATTTGGAGGAGGGCAGCCCCAGCCTGTGGCTGAAGCTCTCCTGCCCGTCGGGCATTTTAAAGGGCTGTCCGGGCGGATCAGCTCTGCCCTCCGCAGCACCGGGAAAGGAATTCCCTCCAAAAGGGAGCCTGGAGGATCGGAACTGAGGCGGCTTGGCGGCGGGGTGGGCGGGAAGGCCGTCCGAATTTTTGTAGGGGTTTTCGCCAATATGGATCCTCTGATGCTGCATGAAGATGCCCTCGTCGTTGAACCCCTTCCCGCAGACCAGACACTTGTGGGGTTTGGCTCCGGGGGGTGGGGTCAGCAGGGCAGGGTCCCCGAGCCCCAGGAGGCCGTCACCCTGAGCTCTTCGGGCCGGGGTCTTGCCCCTCTCGTGGATCACCCGGTGCTGCTCCAGCTCGTGCGCCTCCAAGAAGGCCTTCCCGCAGTCGGAGCACACAAAGAGGTTCTCATCCATGTGCGTGCGCACGTGCGTGATGAGGTTGGAGCTCTGGCTGAAGCTCTTGCCGCACTCGGGGCACTTGTAGGGCTTCTCGCCCGTGTGCGTGCGCCGGTGCTGGATCAGGTGTGAGCTGCGGATGAAGCTCTTGCCGCAGTCGGAGCACTTATAAGGCTTCTCGCCCGTGTGGATGCGCTGGTGGCGGATGAGGGTGGAGCTCATGATGAAGCTCTTGCCGCAGTCGGCACAGATGTACGGCCGCTCGCCGCGGTGGATGCGCTGGTGGTTGATGAGGTTGGAGCTGACGCTAAAGCTCTTGCCGCACTCGGGGCACTTGTAGGGCCGCTCGCCCGTGTGTGTGCGCTGGTGCCGCAGCAGCGTGGCGCTCAGCGTGAAGGTCTTGCCGCACACCGGGCACTTGAAGGGGTCCTCGCGCAGGTGAGTCCGCTGGTGCTTGATGAGCGTGGAGCTGTGGCCGAAGCTCTTGCCGCACTCCAGGCATTCGTAGGGCTTCTCGCCCGTGTGCGTGCGCTGGTGCTGGGTGAGCTCCGAGCTCTGGATGAAGCTCTTGCCGCACTCCGTGCAGCGGTAGGGCTTCTCGCCGGCGTGGATCTTCTGGTGCTTGAGGAGGTTGTGGTTCTGGCCGAAGCGCTTGCCGCACTCGGGGCACTTGTAGGGCTTCTCGCCCGTGTGGGTGGCCTGGTGCTGGATGAGGTCCGAGCTGCGGTAGAAGGCCCGCCGGCACTCGCCACACTTGTAGGGCTTCTCGCCCGTGTGCGAGCGCTGGTGCTTGATGAGGTTGGTGCTCTGGGTGAAGGCCTTTTCACACTCCGTACACTTGTAGGGCTTCTCGCCCGTGTGCGTGCGCTGGTGCTGCACCAGATTGGAGCTCCAGCTGAAGCACTTGCCGCAGTCCGGGCACTTGTAGGGCTTCTCGCCCGTGTGCGTGCGCTGGTGTTGCACCAGGTGGGAGCTCTGCGTGAAGCTCTTCCCGCACTCGGAGCAGGTGTTGGGCCGCTCGCCCGTGTGGATGCGCTGGTGCCGCAGCAGCTTGGACCACTGGCTGAAGCTCTTGCCGCACTCGTTGCAAATGTAGGGCTTCTCGGCGCCGGCCGGGCGGCCTTGCACCAGCTCCCGCAGGCTGGGCTCGCTGGCCGGGACCACCGGGGGGCTGTTCCAGGTGGTCAGAGTCCCCCACTGCCAACTGGCCTCACAGGCCTTGGTCCAGTCTGATGGGGTCGGGACTACCTCGGGGGTGGGGGCGTCCAGAGGGGTCTGGTGGTCCGAGGGGCTGGGGTGACCCAGCGGGGCTGGGGCATCCTGGGGGCCAGAGGCATCCTGGGAGGGTGTCTCCAGGGGCATCTCTGATGGGTCCTTGAATTCTGGGCTCTGATCTGGATCTCCCAAGATGACCTCCTCCCCAGAACTTTCCTGCTGAGCGCTCTCCTCTTCGTTCCCACTCTCTGCACCTACAGAGAGAAAGGGAGTCTCCAGACCCCATCTCCTTTCAGAACCCGGGGCAGGCCTCACTTCCCTCCCCCCCAGGGTTTCTCCCAGAGCCTGCGCCCCTCCCTGAATGGGGCCACTCTCTCCTCAGGACCGCCGTCCCTTCTTGTGTCCCTCACCTGGGTGAGCATCGTCGGGGCTCTGTCCAGGATCCTGCAGATCTGGGCCCCAGAGCGCTGTCTCAGGTTCCATCCCGGAACTCAGGGCTGTCCAGTGCTCCAGGGACCCTGGGGGTGATGGTGGGGCAGGGAGAGAACACGCCGCAGGGAGCTGAGCTCCAGCCTGCCTTGACTCCCCCAGCCCCACTCCCTCATCTGCCCCATCCCCAGCCCTTATTCTTCCTGATTTGAACTGCAGTCTCCTACCTCCCCATTTTTCTGCGCCTCAGTTCTCACTGCGACCCCCTCCCCCTGAACGAACGCCTGCGTTCTGCTCCAGAGCTGAAGATCACCACTAAGCAAGTAGGTGAATTTAAGAGTGTAATTAAAAGCTCGTCAGTCATAACCCTTTGAACCCAGACTGGGGGCTGAAGAAGCATCTGACGCCCACAGAAAAGGAGGCTCTCACCCCACCCCTCGGATGCCCAGAGGCTGGGAAACCTGTTATTTTGTTAATCAGAGGAAGCTCATTAAGACTCTAATTTTCCTCCTTAATGGGGCTGCTAATTGGGACCAATAAACTTTGCTTATGAGCCCCACAGAGAACCAAGACTAGCTGGAACACTTAAAGAGTTAAAAAAAAAAAAGTAAAAACCACCCTGATTTCCCTGAGGGGACAGACAGGGCATTCCAAAAGACTGGAGCACTTTCCCGTTATCTAAGCACAGAAAGAAAGAGGAAGCTCGGGCTAGAGGTAGGGAGAGGGGGCAATTTAAGCCATCAGGGGCTTCTGCAGAAACTGCTTTGAGAGGGAAATGGAAAGGAAAAGAGACAGGATGAATGCGTGCAGACCAACTGGCATGTGACGGCAGACACAGTGCCTGCCATGTGGTCCTCATCATCTCACCCTCAAGTCCTGTGAAGAGACCCAGGAATCACGTTGTCCATTTTCCTGATTAGGAAACCAATGCCCAGTGAGATTTCAAGGTCACAGGCTGGGAAGTGGCAGAGCTAAGACCAGGAATGCAAGATTCTGTGTCTGGCATGTCCTGGCCTCTAAGAGAGGCAGATGACCTTGAAAGTCATGTGAAACTCACAAACGTGGGCAGATGGGGAAAGACAGCTCAGTCAGAGCCTGCTGGCCATGGGAACGGGCTGGAGAAATTCCTGGGACCAGAAGGTTTCCCTGGCTATGAAAGAAGGGGTTGGATCCTGACAACCTGGAGCTCTGAACAAGAAACAGAACACTCCCTGCTGAAGCCTTCCACTATGGTTCCATCCTGGCATCCCTTATTCTAATCCATTCTCTCTTTTGTTGCTGCTGTACCCCATCCCTAACACATACTAGGTGTTCGGTAAATTCTGGATGAATGAATGAGATGCCCCTTGCTCCTAGAGAACCTCTCTGGTCCAGTGCTTTGGAGAGGATGGCAGCAGAAAAACAGGAGCTCAGAGTGAAACACAGGCAGCTGTCACTCCCAAAACGGTGATAAGATTCCAGGATGAGGGAACAGGGCCACAGGAGCTAAGTGCGAGGAGAACTCCCCACAACATTTAGACCCTTAAGAGAGACCCTGTTGGGGCCTGGGCTTTGGGTGGCCATGTGCAAGGACCCCAGAGGAGGCTGCTGGGTGGTAACCAAACTGAAGCAGGAGCCAGCTGAACCCAGGAGAGACAGGAGTTAGATTTTAGGAAGTAAATGAATTTCTTCATCTCTGCAGCTTCTTAGGCTCTGAGAATCCCCCACCCCCATCCGTAAGTGTCTGTGGGGAGGTGGCAGCCAGAACCTCTGCCAAGCTGGGGGCTGCCTGCCTATTTTGAAGAGGCCTGCTGTGTTTGCTGAGGACAGGTGACCACTCCTGTACCTTGATCGTCTCTGGAGAAATTCAAACTCAGCAGTCCGGGGTAGAAGGGAAAGGGTTAAGGACAAGGCCGACATGGAGCAGGAAAGTGGGGGCCGAGGGAGGTGAGAGGTGCTCGGGCCTGCACGGGCCTCGACCTCAGGCCAGCCCCACTGCGAAGGGAGAGGGAGGGCAGAAGAGGAGGCTGCCTCCCAGAGAGGTGTGGAGCGCGGCCCAGGGTGACCCTGACATGGAGGCAGCTGCGGGAATGCAGCCACCCTGGCCCCGGTCCCCCCACGCCCGCACCGGCCCAGACCCTGGATTTCAGCTCCAACCGGTCCCCGCGACCCTCCTTCCTTTCTCCAACCCCGAGCCCGGGATCCTCCCCTCCCCCGCCCCCCGGGGGCACCCAGGATTCCCGGCTCCCCCGCGGCGCCCCAGCCCCCGGCCCGCCGGGCCGAATTCCCTCTTCCCAGAATGCTCACGCCGTCCCCTCCCCCACAGCCAGACCCTCGCGCTCTTCCCAGAATCCTCGGCCCTCGCGGCCCCTGCCCGGCCCCCACCCCTACCCCGGGCGGCCGGGGGGCGGGGGAGGGGGCTCACGCCCGGGCCCGGGTCCCCGTCCTCCCGCGCCCCATTGTTCCCCGGCGGCCGTCCCGGGCCCTCCGGGCCACCCCCCCGGGAACCCAGGCGTCCCCCACTCACGGCTCTGGGGTCTGGGAAAAGCCGGAAGGCAGGATCCAGCCCCAGGGGACTTAACCCCTTGAATGCCCTGCCTCGGGGGGCGGGCTAGATGCCGAGGACTCTAGGGTCCTTCTCAAGGGGTGATCCCAAGCTGAGGACCCGGGGACCAGTTCAGGGTGACTGGGACGGAGCAGGAAGTGACCCCAGCTTCCCGGGCCCCTCTAGCCTGGAGTCAGAGCATCAGCTCTATGGGATTTAACCCTTTGCCTCCCACAGCCTGGGAAAAAAAGAGGACAGGGCAGCCGGGAGGTGGCGGAGATGGCGCCCCTCTCTCCATCTCCAGTGGGAGCTGGTTCTCGGGGGAACCGAGATGCCAGTGAGGGGCTCCGGATTTCTGGCCACCCTGCATCTCGCAGGGGCTCCGCCTGCCGCTCCCAGAAAGCCTGAGCTCTGATTTGGTGGCTGCTGGTCCCCTGGGGCCTGCCTTTGTTGGGACTCAGACCCACGAAGGGGGCTTGGATGCCTGGGTTGTGGGGTGGGAGCAGGGGCTGCCCGGCCACACTTGGAGATGGAACATCTACAGACGAGAAAAACGGCTTAGTTGAAATAAGTCGCAGCAGCAAGCATTTGGGTTGAGGGGACCAGTACAGCCAGGAGGGATTTGTGGCAACCTGTGTCCCTGGCCCCAGCCTCCCTGGCAAGTGTGTGCCCGCCCCCTCAGCCCCAAGTAGCTCTCCTTAGAGGAGGAAACTGAGGCCAGGTTGTGGCAGGAGGGAGGAGGGCCAGAGCCTTTCCCAGTAGCTCCTGGGGCACCCGGCTCAGAGCACGAGGAAAACCCAGGTGGCCTCCCAAGGCCAATTTATGTGGGTTCCCAATGTTTATAGCCTTGATCTCTTTTCCTCCTCACTCCAATCCATGATCAACCCCATTTTACAGGACAGGAAACTAAGGTGTGAGATGTGAGGCCATGCCATTATTTCAATTTAACACGTTTGTATATGGAAGCCTATTACCTCTGGGCACTGTGGGGAACAGAAAGGTGGGGAGACCTCAGAGTTGAACAAAAACTGGACTTTCTACCCTCAAGAAATCAGAAGGTTTGAGTGTGTGTGTGTGTGTGTGTGTGTGTGTGTGTGAAACACAAAGGAATTACAGGAGAACATGAGTTCTAACTGTTCAGAGACATGAGTGAGCTGGAGTCAGGGGAGAAACAAAAATTGTTAAAGAAATTGCTACAGTGGACGCAGCTTCTCTGGGCCTACATCTGCCGTTTAGAGAGTGTGGCCAGCAGGACTAGAGGCCCTGCTGGCCCTGCCTCTGTCCCTTATCAGCACTGTCACCTTCCACCTTCCCTAGCAGCCGTATCTCCATCTTATCCTTGGCTTCCGACACCTTTGACACCTCGCTGTCACCTCAGGGTCTGTGCTCCTCCTGGGCCCCCTTCCCCTGCTCTCTTCGCAGCATGTTTCACCCCAACACTGTCGGCCCCTCCTGCATGCACAGGGGTTAAGATCAGCTCCACCCAGGCAGGAGCCTGGCCTCTTGTCATCACTGCCACCTAGAATAGTAACTGGCAGGTAGTAGGTGCCCAGTGCATGGAATGAAGTCAACCTCCTGCCTCTTCCATATGTTTCTGGACCAACCCCCAAGCTGGACAGATGGGGCAGAGATGGGCAGAGCCTCCAGGGCACAGTCACATTCGTTCACAGACATCCCCACTCTCGCCCCCTCTCTCTGAGGGACGTGTGAGAGGGAGGCTGACGTGGGATCAGAAAGGCTGGTTGACAGATCTGACCTCCAAGGCTCTCTCCAGCCCTCCCAGGGCTACAAAAGCCTGACTGGGCCCTGGGGCGGTGGTGGACAGGAAAGTTGTACCCTAGAGGCTCACAGAAAGAGGTGAATTTGACCTACAAGATTTTTGTCTCTCTCTTTTTTTTAACTGAATAAATTGTCACCTTTAAAAAATTGGTACATTTCAGGATTTCCCTGGTGGCTCAGCGGTAAAGAATCTGCCTTACAATGCAAGAGACACTGATTTGATCCCTGATCTGGGAAGATCCCACACGCTGTAGAGCAACTAAGCCCGTGTGCTATAACTATTGAGCCTGTGCTCTAGAGCCCGGGGGCCGCAACTACTAAACCCATGTGCTGCGGCTACTGAAGCGCCTGCACCCGAGAGCCTGTGCACCACAATAGCGGAAGCCACTGCAATGCGAAACCCACACACTGCAGCTAGAGACGAGCCCACACAGCAACAAAGACCCCGGTGCAGCCAAAAATAAATACATTTTTAAATGATTACCCCCAAATTGGTACATTTCATATAAAAATTCGAATTTTGGAAAATCCAAAGATGTGGCAACATCACCCAAATTTTCACATGGCGACAACTGGCTGGGTGGTTGGGTCCTTCTTTAGCAGGACACTGACTTCTCCGTTTGTCAGTCCTTGTCACTCCATTGTGTCCCCAACCGTGAGACGGAAAGGTAGTTTCAATGTATTAATCATCTTTCATTGTTGATACTCCAGCACCCACGTCACCGTAGCTATTAATTCTGTATCCCTTGTTCTAGGTTCACCAGATTCAGAATAATAAATAGGAGGATGATATCTGCTGACGTGGTTCCATTGATGATGCCAGGCACTGTCCCAAGGGTTTACATGTAGTAATTCCACAAACCTTCGCAACAACTCATGAAACCATTATTATTATTTGAGGATAGAGTGAGTCACTGGGACACAACTTTCTAGGAATGAGATGGATTCAAAGCCAGGCATGCTGACTTCAGAAACATCATGGCTCTTAACCATGACTCAGGTTGGCTCTGCGTGTGTGTGTGGGGGGGGGACCACAGGGTAAACCTCTCAACCCCACCATTCTCTCCTCCACTAGCTCCAGAAGCTGGAGAGAGGAATTGGGAAGGGTGGGGCACCCTAGGTGGGCCAAGCCATTCTCCAGACAGTTTCCTGACCCACTTCTGGGGAGGCAAAGGTGCTCTGAAGGGGGTAGTGTGCTGTCCTGTTGCCTATAGTCAGCTGGCACAGTAGCCATGAAGGAGACCCTCCTGCCAGGGAAATTTCTGGAAGGATGAGGATTGGCTCCTTGCCTTTCATGGACAGCCCACTGCCATGTTCTTCTTGGCCACAGCTCACCAGCCTGCCGTGCGGCCCCTTAATACACGGCCTTGTGCCCCGAGGCCCAGGTTACGCTGAGAGCAGTAAGGTCCTGACGGTGGTTAGGTGTGTGTCTGTGTTCAGTTGTGTCCAACTCTTTGCAACCCCATGGACTGCACCCTGCCAGGCTCCTCTGTCCATGGAATTTTCCAGACAAAGATATTGGAGTGGGTCGCCATTTCCTGCTCCAGAGATCTTCCCGAGTCAGGGGCTGAACCCACGTCTCTTGTGTCTCCTGCATTGGCGGGCAGGTTCTTTATCACTGGTGCCACCCTGTGATCCCCTGGAGGTGGATCCTGGTCCAAACCCTGCTCCATCTTCACTGCCAGTGTGGGCTTGGGCAACTCACTTTGCCTCTTAGAGACTTAGCTTCCTCTTCTTTGGAAAGAGGATGAGCCTTGTTTTCCAAGGGATGGAAGGGTTACCTGAGGTGATGCAAGAATTCAGAGCTGACCAACTCTAGCCAGGTCTGCCTCAGTCTTCCTTGTCAGAGTGCACAGCCCTCAGCCTGGTGGGCAGGAGAGCCAGGGACCAGGAAACTGTGTCCTGGGTAATCTGGGAGGATGCGGGGCCATGACTAGACACTCCAGTCCCCTGCTTTGTAGATAGGGATGCTCTCAAGGCAGCAGGCAAGGGCTGGGAAGGTGAAGCCAGAGGAGGCCACTCACCTCACCACCCCAGGCACCTTGCCATGAGGACACCTTTCTAGCCACAGGCAGAAAGGCTGCCAGACGATGCCACCAGAAAAGGATGCACCAGCATGCATATCTCGCCCCTTCTACCCCCGAGATATGCATGCCGGAGGTGTGCGGGGCGCTGTGTGGCTCCTGGGCACCAAGCCTTTCTGTGTCTCCCACTTCTTTGATTACAGCAATCAGCCTTCATTCAGCCTCCAGGACCTTCCCTCAGTTCCAATGGGCAGATTCAAGCAGTTGTTACTTAGGAAAGGGAGGCAATGGGAGACTGAGGAGAAGCACTCATGAGCAGCCTTAAGAGCAAGGACCTGTTTCCCCATCAAGTCTTGGTTGGGGAAGAAAAATCACCAAGGTCGTGTGGCCAAACAACAACAACAAAAATCGGGTGACATATATTCTCAGAGATGTTCATTAAAGTTTTACGTGTAAGAGCACAAAATTGAGGCAGTGTAAATATTCAAACACAGGAAAAATAACTCAGCACAATATAGTATAAGTGGTAGATATGGAAGGAATTGTACATACAGCTATTAAAAGTATGGCTGTGAAGGACTTCCCTGGTGGTACAGTGGATAGGAATCCGCCTGCCAATGCAGGGGACACAGGTTCAATTCCTGGTCTGGGAAGATTCCACATGCACAAAGCAGCTAAGCCTGTGCGCCACAACTCCTGAGCCTGCATGCTGCAATCACTGAGGCCCGTGTGCTTAGAGCCCGGCTCCACAGCAAGAGAAGCCACCACAGGGAAAAGCCTGTGCACCCCAAAGAAGAATAGCCCCCGCTTGCTGCAAGTCAGGAAAGCCCACGCACAGCCATCAAGACCCAGAGCAACGAAAAATAAATAAAATAATTTTTAAATGGATACGACTGTGAAGACAATGAAGAAACAAAAACTGACAACTGTGTTTTTCAAGCTTAGAAAAACAGAAGGAGGAAATACAATAATAGGCAAAAATGGTTGAACTAGGGGCAGGTAAAAAATGAGTGAGTTAATTTGTTAACTGAAGTACAGCTGACTTACACTACTGTGTGATTTGCAGGTGTATGATTTAATTTTCACATATTTTCTTTAGTATGGCTATACTACTTTTCTAGTGCAAAATCCCAAATATATTATTTCCTGCCTTTTTGATAATAGCCACAAACAGGCATGAGGTGATATCTCACTGTTGCATTGATTTGCTTTCCGTTAATAATCAGTGATGTTGAACATCTTTTCATGTGCCTGTTGACCATCTGTATGCCTTCTTTGGAAAAATACCTGTTCAGCTCCTCTGCCCGTTTTTTTAATTGACTGGTGCGGGCTCTCTAGTTGTGGCACACGGGCTCTGGAGTGCTGCATGCAGACTTAGTTTCTCTGCAACACGTGGGATCTTAGTTCCCCATGTGTGTGTGAAGTCACATTAGTCATGTCCGACTCTTTGTGATGCTATGGACCGTAGCTCTCCAAACTCCTCTGTCCATGGGATTCTCCAGGCAAGAATACTGGAGTGGGTTGCCATCTCCTTCTCCAGAGGATCTTCCTGACCCAGGGATCGAACCTGCATCTCTTAAGTCTTGTGCATTGGCAGGTGGGTTCTTTACCACTAGCGCCACCCACTAGGGATCAAACCCACAACCCCCACATTGGAAGGCAGATTCTTAATCACTGAACCATGTAGGTTGTCTTTTCATTGTATTGATGGTCTCCTTTGTTGTGCAGAAACTCTTTAGTTTGATGTAGTCCTATTGCTTTATTTTTGCTTTTGTTTTTCTTGTCTGAGGAGTCATATCTAGAAAGATATTGCTAAGACCATGCATGACACCTCTTAGACCAGGGCTCAGAATGAATGAGCACTGTGTCACTGTCAGTTCCTATTCTTGTATTCACTGGGTAAGTGATGTGAGTGTTGTCTGGTTCTATGGTTCTTTGTGGGCTCCTAGTGATCGCCACTTTCCTATAGGAAGCTTAGGGGTTGAGCTTTGTAAGGTTATTATCACTTGACTGATGCCCTTTTTTTTTTTTTTTTTTTTGGCCATGAAAGATCTTATTTCCCTGACCAGAGATGGAACGCAGGAACTCTGCAGTGGAAATATGGAGTCCTAACCACTGGACCACCAGTTAAGTGGAAGTCCCTAACTGATGCCTTCAGACTGCTGAGAGATCCTTGTTTTGCTCTGTAGGTTTGTTTATTTCCAAATACTGCTTCATGTGGAGAACTGTGAAGTCAGATATGTAGCCTTTCTCTAAGATTTATGGCCTCAGATACTAAAACGACATCTTTTTTAAGTTGGTACCATAAGAGTTGTTGTTATTGTTCAGTCACTAAGTCGAGTCCAACTCTTTTTGACCCCATGGACAGCAGCATCCCAGGCCGCTCTGTCCTCCACTGTCTCCCAGACTTTGCTCAGATTCATGTCCATTGAGTCAATGATGCTATCTATCCATCTTATCCTCTTCCATCCCTTCTCCTTTTGCCTTCAGTCTTTCCAAGCATCAGGGTTTTTTCCAATGAATCAGCTCTTCACATAAGGTCACCAAGGTGTTAGAGCTTCAGCTTCAGCAACAGTCCTTCCAATGAATATTCAGGACTGATTTCCTTTAGGATTGACTGATTTGATCTCCTTGCAGTCCAAGGAGGTGACAGAATTCCAGCTGAGCTCTTTAAAATCCTAAAAGATGTGCTGCACTCAATATGTCAGCAAATTTGGAAGACTCTGCAGTGGCCACAGGTTGGGAAAAGGTCAGTTTTCATTCCAATTCCAAAGAAGGGCAATGCCAAAGAATGTTCAGACTATCATACAGTTGCACTTATTTCACATGCTAGCAAAGTTATACACAAGATCTTTCAAGCTAAACTTTGGCAATACATGAACTGAAAACTTCCAGATGTACAAGTTAGGTTTCTAAGAGACAGAAAAACCAGAGATCAAATTGCCAACATTTGCTGAATCATAGAGAAAGCAAGGGAATTCCAGAAAAAACATCTACTTCTGCTTCATTGACTATGCTAAAGCCTTTGTGTGGATCACAACAAACAATAAGGGAGATAAGGGAATCTGGCAGTTGTGTTTGTTTCTTTATTTGTACCTTGCTTGGTTTCAAAAAAGAACTTGAAGCATTACAACAGGTGCCTGGCATCTAGTAAGCCTCCCAGCCATTAAAATGCTGGCCATCATTACCAGTTGTAGCTGTGGTAGCACAGTATCATGACCAAGATAAAAAATAAAATGGCAAAAGGAAAATAAGTGGAAAATGATAACATGAACCCAGGCTTGGTGTACAATACATATGTATAAAGCTTTGTTTGTGCAATTGCTCAAAGTGGGTTTTAGTACATCAGCTATACTCCAATAAAAAATTTTTTTTAAGTGGGTTATAGATTTGCTGAGCTTTCTAGAGGCCCCAGAAAATACTGGTTACAAAATTCATAGGAGGACTTCCCTGGTGGCACAGTGGATGGGAATCCACCTGTCAGGGCAGGGGACACAGGTTTGATCTCTCCTCCAGGAAGATTCCACATGCCATGGGGCAACTAAGTCCATGGGCCACAACTATGGAGCCTGTGCTATAGAGCCTGCGAGTTGCAACTACTGACCCTGCATGCCGCAACCACTAAAGCCAGGGTACCTAAAGCTTGTGCTCCACAAGAGAGGCCATGGCAATGAGAAGCCCTTGCAACACAATGAAGAGTAGCCCCTGCTTGCCACAACTAGAGAGAAAGTCTGCGTTCAGCAATGAAGACCCAGTGAATCCAAAAATAAATTAATTTTTAAAAATTCATATAAGGTTTGGGAGAAAGTTCTCCTGTGAGTTCTCATTAAAATGACATTTTATGATGCCAAGGGTCATATCCTCAACCCATCCCCTAATTCTGGATCCAGTCCAACACAGAGACAGATGGCAAGCAAAGCCTCAGTGGGACAGGATATGCAGCATGGCTACTGTAAATTCAACCAGTTTTAAAGACACTGTTACAGATTACACATCTGAGTCATAAACAATCTCAATAAGGGGATCAGCTACAACATGTGCCTTTTGGCTCTTTGGGGTTGGTAGATAAATACACAGTAATATCTCTTCCGTGTCAGTTCCAGGGGCCATACACAAAGAATGGAATGGTGGCCCTAGAAATACCTAGCATACAGGGCTTCCCTGGCAGTCCAATGGTTAAGACTCTGCGCTTCCACTGCAGGGGGGCTCGGGTTCAATACCTGGAGAGGGAATTGGGATCCTGCATGCCATGCAGCTTGGCCAAAAGAAAAAAAAAAGAAAAGAAATACCTAGCTGATAAGCAGATGGCTTGAAACAAAACCAGTAGTTATTTATTTATTTGGCTGCATCACGTCTTAGCTGCCGCAAACTGGATTTTTGTTGCAGGAGCTGTTGCAGGAGCACAGATTCAGTTGTCCTGTGGCATGTGGAACCTAGTTCCCCAACCAGGGATCAAACCTTTGTCCCCTGTATTGCAAGGCAAATTCTTAACCACTGCACCATCAGGGAAGTCCCTTGGAGGTTTGTTTGTCTGATTTTTCACATGAGATCTGATCACTAGATTTGGAAAAAGACTGCCTTTTACAGGGGCAATCAAGTTGTTCTGGCTCCCAGCTACTCAATCTCCAGCTTATCTGTCCAGCCTTCTTCCTCTTTTCTCAGATGTCTAGGGCTCAGATTTGACCTCTTTCCTTCCATATTAACATAATATGCTTTTTTTTTTTGGCCACACTGCATGGCTTGCAGGATCCTATCTCCCTGACCAGGGACTGAACCCACGATGGCAGTGCAAGCTCCAAGTCCTAACAACTGGACCTCCAGGGAACCCCCAAGAGTTGGCACATTTGTGCCAAGTAGTTCCATGAGGTATTTTAGTTTTTGCCATTATTCTGGCAGGTGGCTATGGTTGCCCCTATTTTATGCTGAAGAGGTAGAAGTTCAGCAATATATGAGGTAGCTGCCCAAGGTTACCTGGTTAGGTAAGAGCCGTGATTATTGCAGCCTGATGGGATTCAATGTCTTTGCTCTTCCCTACACCATGCCTTTGTACTCACAAGACATCCACTAGGTGGTCTGATTGAGAATTCCAGCTGAGTTAAACATCAAGACTGCTGACCTTTGGTTTGTATTACTAACATCTTTTTTGAAAACTGTGATTTCATTTGTCTATCTTTTATACCTCCTTCTCCAAGGAATCAGGTGGCTTAGAGCTCACTGGCAAATTTTCTCATTTTCCTTGTCTAGGTGGGATCAGAAGATATGACCTAGTTCAGAGCAGCACAATGCTTTCTTAAAATCTCACACCTCCAATGTCACATTTCCATTTTTTCTTGCCACTGTTGGTTATAAACAAATTTCATAATGCAAGTAAAAACAACTGTGAAACACTATTTTTAACCTAAGAAATCTTCAAGTATAAATAGTTTGATTATTTATAAGGACTAAGAACTAAGATCCTACATGCTGCAGAGCAACGAAGCCAGTGAGCCATGACTAGAGAGCCTAAGCGCCACAACAAAAGATCCCACGTGCTGCAACTAAGACCCAATGAAGCCAAATAAATTAAAAACAAACAAAAAACCCAAAACTTACATGTCCACCAATAGGGGAGCTGATTAAATAAATTATGGCCTAAACATATAATGGGGCTTCCCTGGTAGCTCAGTGGTAAAGAATCCGCCCACAATGCAGGAGAACTGGGTTCAATCCCTGGGTGGGGAAGATCCCCTGGAGAAGGAAACGGCAGCCCACTCCAGTATTCCTGCCTGGAGAATTCCATGGACAGAGGAGCCTGGTGGGCTACAGTCCACAGGGTCACAAAGAGTCGGACATGAATGAAGCGACTTAGCAAGCACCCTGTTTGGTTTCCTCACTGGAGAAAGTGTGTGTGGTCTTTGAACCAGTGTGGCCTCACACTCCTCTTCCTGCCTGGGGTACATGAAGTGAGAATTCATATCCTGTTCTGACTGAACAGTCCTGACTAAATCACTGACTCGTAGAGTGATCCTGGGAAAGCCCAGCACTTTCTCACAAAAATGACAAGATGGACGCTGATGTCCAGCCCTCTCAAACCTTCAGCCAGGCAGAGGACATGGTAGGGGAGGGGAAGAAAGATGGCGCCTGCCAACTCTGGATCTTCATCTCCCATCGCCCCTCACCCCTTTCACTCACAGCTTCCCGACCCACCCTCTCCTGGGCTGCTCTCCTGCACGTCCGTCTAGTTGCTACATCCCTAGGGAATGAAAGGACAGCTGCCCACTTCCTCCAGGCTTCCACACTCTCCAAGGACCTTTAGTCAGACTAAGCGCTAGAGCCCAGTGAAAACTGCCCAGAGGGACCCTGAGCAGGAAGAAATGGCCAATCAGACTGGCCCCTGAGGTTTCCACAGGGTGTGTGAAAGGTTGGGCTGGATGGTAATAGTTTTTGAAAGTAAAAGTGTGGTTTTAATTTATCCTTAAAATGTATACTCAATGCCTTTCTCTCTTTGGATGTCTGCAGCTTGCTGCTGCTTCTTTTTTTTAACTTGCTTCTTTTTAAGGTCACAAGAGCCTTTCTTTCAGGTGAGGATGGTGTCCATCCTGGGGAGAAATTAGGTGCTTTGGCACAGCCTCCTCAGCCCTGGACTCTCTAGACATTCACGTCTGTGACCTCACACACATGGGTTTAGTTTTGATGGCTTCCATGCTTTAGCTTGGAATTTCCAGAAAAAGTTTTCAAACTCAGAGATGCAGTGTGAGGAGAAGAGGCACGTGACCTGGGGCTTTGAGGGCTTTGAGTTCAAATCAGACTCTGACCTACATACACTCGGTTGCCCATAAAATGGGAAGAATACTCCCTTCACAAAAGTGCCCCACAGCCACTGAGATCAGGTCTACAAGGAACCTAGCAAGAAGGTCCACAGTCAACAGCAGCCCCTTACTATCCTCTCTGTGGTGTTCCTGATGTTCCTGTCGCAGAACTGACCTTCTACCAACAGCCATTTAAAAAAATGAAGCAGTGAAGAATTGGCTGGCGGTCCGGAGGTTAGAATTCTGCGTCAGTTCAATACTGGGTCGGAGAACTAAGATTCCACAAGCCATGCTACCAAAACCACCACTGCCACAACATAAGGTAGCAGTACAAACAAACGAACAAACAAACACTAGCATTTACTGGACACTTATTATGTGTCAAGCGCACTTAAGGGCTTGCATATATTAATTCATTGAATCCATACAGAAAGCCTTTGAGCTGGCTCGGTTATGTTTGCAAAAAACCCAAGGCTCAGAGCAGAGGAATAACAGTCGAGCTGGTTTAGAAACCCAGGCAGTTGGGCTTTGCTTCTCCCCCTGACCTGGGCACCAGAATCATCAAAACGTCCCCCAGAGTGAACACTAGACAACTCGGCCCTTCTCAGGGAGCAAGGGAACTAATTCCTCCAGTTGCAGCTTCCTGCCGGGGTCGAAGGGGTTATTCCCACTGAGACGCCTGCACCCCGGGCTCCTAGAGAGGCCGCGTTGGGGGCGGGAGGAAACTTTGCTTCCGGCGGTGCGGAGGTTTGGGAATCGGGAATCCGGCGCGCTGGCTACCGGTTGCGGCGCTCTGCCCCGCCTCGCCCGGAGCCCCACGGTGGGGCGGATGAGCCCTGGGCGGGCAGAGGGGTACGGCTCCCCGAAAGGCATCCCTGACCCCCGGGATCTAGAAAGGGGGGACTCTGAGTTGGGGTGGCGAAGGCCTGCCCCTCCAGAACAGATGTCCCCCCGGCGTGCGGGAGACGCTGGTGAACTTGGCCGCCCCGGGAGGCTTCTGATCTCCCCCGTCGCAGGCTGTCACGGGGAGGCACGGGGTGGGGGGCCGTTTTTCCTGGAAGCGCCAGCCTCCCAGTCCCCCGCCGGCCCCTCCCCGAGACCTCGAACCTTCCAGAGCCCCGGGTAAGAAAGCGCTCGCTCGTTCCTCCCCGCTCCCTAGTGCTGGCCGGTCCCTCTCCTCAACTCCACAACTGCCCCGAGAAGCCGGTGGTATCGGCCCCATGTTGTAGGCGACTGTTTTATAAAGTCAGTTTATAAATGGACTTGTCCCAGACCCTCGGGGTCAGGAGCGGAGGCAGGAACGCGCGTCGTGCTTCTCAGGCCCGCGGGCTCAGTACCCGGTCAGCTGGGGCGATGGGTTAGCATCCGGCTACCTTCTCTGAACCAAGCAGGTCTGAATCCGGCCCCGTTGCCCTTTCTATTTGCGAGATGGCTGGGTCATTCTAAGTCAAGTTGGAAGCCCAGTTATTTTTTCTCCTGCCACCCCACTCTGCTTCCCTCATCTTCTTACCAACTTTTAGTCTTTTTTTTTTTTTAATCTATTAAACTAAAGCTGTCTATGGACTCAAATCAGATCTCTGTAAGCATGGCATTCAAGGCCAGTTGGAATTTGGCTTCAGCCCATCTGTCTAACCTGGTTTCTCTTGGTTCCTTAAGTAGAACCCTAAGTAGCAGAATTTCTTTTCAAAATTCGAATTGATGTTTACTTTAACATCAGAAGACTTCATTAAGCACACACACACAGATTTCCAGCTTATGATTCATCAGGAGAGCTGGAAACAGCCGGCCCAGGTTCTTGCCTCCAGCATCTGGTTTGAACCGAGCAGTGCCTGCTCCCTTTTAGGTAGGGCTCTGTTCCCTGTTTACCCTAGTCCCACCCACTCCTAGTCCCTTCTGTCTCTGAGCCAGAGGATCAGCTGTTGTGCTTGCATTGATGTTTTTCCTGGAATGGAGATGCAGGTTTTTGGCTCCTGGGGCTCTATCAGTTCAGTTCAGTTCAGTTCAGTTCAGTTCAGTCACTCAGAGTTCTGTCTGACTCTGCAACCCCATGGACTGACGCATGCCAGACCTCCCTGTCCATCACCAACTCCCCGAGCTCACTCAGACTCATGTCTATCGAGTCCGAGAGGGCATCCAACCATCTCATCCTCTGTTGTCTCCTTCTCCTCCCACCTTTAATCTTTCCCAGCATCAGGATATTTTCCAAGGAGTCAGTTCTTCGTGTCAGATGGCCAAAGTATTGGAGTTTCAGCTTCAGCATCTGTCCTTCCAATGACTATTCCAGACTGATTTCCTTTAGGATGGACTGGTTGGATCTCCTTACAGTCCAAGGGACTCTCAGGAGTTTTCTCCAACACCACAATTCAAAAGCATCAATTCTTTGGCGCTCAGCTTTCTTTACAGTCAAACTTTCACACCCATACATGACTACTGGAAAAACCATAGCTTTGACTAGATGGACCTTTGTTAGCAAAGTAATGTCTCTGCTTTTTAATATGCTGTCTAGGTTGGTCATAATTTTTCTTCCAAGGAGCAAGCATCTTAATTTAATGGCTGCAGTCACCATCTGCAGTGATTTTGGAGCCCAAGAAAATAAACTCTCTCACTGTTTCCATTGTTTCCCCATCTATTTGCCATGAAATGATGGGACCAGATGCCATGATCTTAGTTTTCTGAATGTTGAGCTCTAAGCCAACTTTTTCACTCTCCTCTTTCACTTTCATCAAGAGGCTCTTTAGTAGTTCTTCTCTTTCTGCCATAAGGATGGTGTCATCTGCATATCTGAGGTTATTGATATTTCTCCCGGCAATCTTGATTCCAGCTTGTGCTTCATCCAGTTCAGCATCTCACGTGATGTACTCTGCATAGAAGTTAAATAAGGAGGTTGACAGTATACAGCCTTGAGGTACTCCTTTCCTGATTTGGAACCAGTTTGTTATTCCATGTCCAGTTCTAACTGATGCTTCTTGACCTACGTACAGATTTTTCAGGAGGCAGGTAAGGTAGTCTGGCATTCCCATCTCTTTTAAGAATTTTCCAGTTTGCTGTGATACAGTCAAAGGCTTTGGCATAGTCAATAAAGGAGAAATAGACATTTTTCTGGAACTGTCTTGCTTTTTTGATGATCCAAGGGGTGTTGGCAATTTGATCTCTGGTTCCTCTGCCTTTTCTAAATCCAGCTTGAATGTCTGGAAGTTCATAGTTCACATACTCTTGAAGCCTGGCTTGGAGAATTTTGAGCATTATTTTGCTAGCATGTGACACAAGTGCAATTGTGCGGTAGTTTGAGCATTCTTTGGCATTGCTTTTCTTTGGGATTGGAATGAAAACTGACCTTTTCCAGTCCTGTGGCCACTGCTGAGTTTTCCAAATTTGCTGGCATATTGAGTTTAGCACTTTCACAGCATCATCTTTTAGGAGTTAAAATAGCTCAGTTGGAATTCCATCACCTCCACTAGCTTTGTTGGTAATGATGCTTCCTATGACTCACTTGACTTCACATTCCAGGATGTCTGGCTCTAGGTGAGTGATCACCACTGGGTTATCTGGGTCATGAAGATCTTTTTTGTATAGTTCTTCTGTATATTCTTGCCACCTATTCTTAGTATCTTCTACTTCTGTTAGGTCCCTACCATTTCTGTCCTTTATTGTCCCAATCTTTGCATGAAATGTTCCCTTGGTATCTCTAATTTTCTTGAAGAGATCTCTTGTCTTTCCCATCCTATTTTTTTCCCTCTGTTTCTTTGCATTGATCGTTGAGACTTTCTTATCTCTCCTTGCTATTCTTTGGAGCTTGCATTCAAATGGATACATCTTTCCTTTTCTCCTTTGCCTTTAGCTTCTCTTCTTTTCTCAGCTCTTTGTAAGGCCTCCTCAGACAACCATTTTGGCTTTTTGCATTTCTTTTTCTTGGGGATGGTCTTGATCACTGCCCCACGTACAATGTCACGGACCTCTGTCCATAGTTCATCAGGCACTCTATCAGATCTAATCCCACGAATCTGTTTGTCACTTTCACTGTATAGCACCTAGAGCCACTGATTCTTTGCAACCCCCATGGACTGTAGCCTGCCAGGCTCCTCTGTCCATGGAATTCTCCAGGCAAGAATACTGGAGTAGGTAGCTGTTCCCTTCCCCAGGGGATCTTCCCAACCCAGGGATCAAACCCAGGCCTGCAGCATTGCAGCCAGATTCTTTACCAGCTGAGCTACTAGGGAAGCCCATGTCTCTTATCAAAAGGACTCAAATAGAAAGTAAACCCAGAGGGACCTGTGTGCAAATAACACAGAGAGGGACTTCCCTGGTGGTCTGGTGGTTAAGACTTCCTGCTCCAATACAGGGGGCATGGGTTCAGTCCCTGGTGGGGGAACTATGGTCCTACATGCCACATGATGCAGCCAAAAAATAATAAGGACAACAGGAAGTATGCGCCCAGCGTCCTTCACACTTTTCCTTTTCTTTCTTGGACTCCATTTCCATTTGAATTTTCCTCTTGCCCTACAGAAACACTCATATCCAGCTAGATTGCCTCACAGCCTCTCAGATGAACCATATCTTTGCAGTATCTTCTCCAGTGAGTAGATTCTGTTTAGCAGTGTCCACAGCTAGTCCTATTCCATGAAACCTTCCCCAACAACCAAACATCCAACCACCTCCATCCATCTCATCAGTATTTCTGGGGGTTGGGCACTGGGTTAGATGAGTATGACTAGGCCCCCACCGTTTCTTCCCTCCTCTAGATTTCTATGGCTGCTCCTGAATCAATGTCTTAGACAGCATCTCACACATGGTAGGCGGTCAATAAATAACTGTGCTTATGCTTAGCTGTGTCTGACTCTTTGCAACCCCATGGACTGTAGCCCACCAGGTTCCTCTGTTCATGGGATATTCCACGCAAGAATACTGGAGGGGGTTGCCATTTCTTCCTCCAGGGGATCTTCCCGACTCAGGGATCAAACCTGAGTCTCCAGTGTCTCCTGCATTGCAGGTGGATTCTTTACCTGCTGACCCATCAGGGAAGCCCCAGTAAGTAATTACCAGCTAGTAGATGGCCCAGTCATACCTGTCTTATTCCCCTGGTTGAACTGTAAGATCTTTGAGGATGGGGTCCAAATGGGATCGATCTTCACTGCCCTAGCAACCATGACTGTTCCTGCACACAGCAGACCCCTGGTTATGGGTAAGGAAATAAGTGCCATAAGGAGATGCCCCAGGCAAAAAATAAGTATCAAATTTCAGCCCAGGCCCAAGGCTGGAAGCAGCACCCCCTGCTCCCCACTCCTAGTGCTGCAGAAGAATGGAGAGGCAGCCCCAGAGAAGAGAGAACAGAGGCTTACTCAGTCCTGACAGCCAGGAGCGCGTCACAAACCCCTGGACCAGGAGGCTTTGCTCGAAATTCAGCTAAAGTTACATCTCTAACCGAGCTGTATCCATGTGACCTTGTGAGTGAAACCCAACCTGATTCTGATTCTGAATTCCAAGCTCTAGAATTAACAACAATGGTTCACATGTACCGTAGCTCCCCATGAGTCAAGCCCTGCCTCGTGCTTCACACCCATGGCCTTCCAGCCCCACTAGGGTCATGGCATCAATACCGTATCTGCTTTTTACAGAGAGATGGCAGAGGCTCTAATGCCTGTTTAACGCCTGAAGCCACAGGGTAACAGGCTGAGCCAGGAGCTAAGTCTGTCTGGGCTGATTCCAGGGCTTCTGAGCTTAGCACTGTGCTCCTTCCAAACATCTGAGGCTTTATTTAATACCACAGAACTTTACACTTCAGTATAGTTAAAATGGTAAATTTTATTTTATGTGTATTTTAACTGAGTTTTTAATTGAGGAACCCAGGGACTTAAACAGATGAAGAAGAACACCAGGGACATCCCTAGGAGTCCCTAGTGGTTAGGGACCACTTCCCTAGTGGTTAGGACTCCACCCTTCACTGCAGGGGGCGTGGGTTCCTTTCCTGGTCTGGGAACTAGGATCCCGCACGCTGCACAGTGCAACCAAAGAAAATTTTTTAATTAAAATAAAACCTGCCCTCACAGAAGTTAAAGTCTAAGGAAGACATAGAAACAGAATAACAAAGTGGGGAAGGGAAACTGGGAAGTGTCCTCATCAGCGAACATGTTGCTGTTTTATAGAGAGAAGCCAGGGGTATTTCTCTGAGAAGATGAGTTTTTATGTAAAAAACTGACAGGAAGCAGATGTGTAAAACTGCCTGTCTTCTGCTCCCTCCAAAAACTCCAGAAAGAAGACAATCTAGACTGAGGAAATCAACTCGTGCTATTTGTTAATTCTTCAAGCATTCCAGTAGGGGAGAAAAAACAACTTTCAGGAGGGGTGAAGTTTATTCTTTTTTTTTTTTTTTTTTTAATTTATTTGACAGTGCTGGGTCTTAGTTGTGGCATGTGGGATCTAATTCCCTGACTAGGGATTGAACCCAGGGACCCTGCATTGGGAGTGTGGAGTCTTAGCCAGTGGACCACCAGGGAAGTCCCAAAGTTTATTCTTTTCCTTCTCAGCCTTCCCTTGTTCTTACTGATTTTGCTGTAGATCATTTCTCGCTTCTCCAGCCTCCTGCAAGATTCACCTCTATTCTGCCTCGTCTGTCCTTCCCTTGTCTGGCCAGCTCCATCCAGAGTGGCCATGAAATGAGGTGGTAGAGGCAGTGGGTGAGCAAGTGGTCAGGGGAACCAGCCTGTTTCCTTCCATGATAGGGACCACGCAGAGCGTGAAGGGGAGGTGGAGGCAGGAGGTGGGCAATCCTGGAGGTGACACAGTTGGAGATTCAGGAAACATCTCCAGGGGCAGATGGCCCGGGACAGTGGCCCAGATCCCCTCAGAGCGAGAGGATTAAACACACAGAACCTAGAGAAGAAGCAAAGGCACATGTTGGTTTGTTTTGGTTTTTTTCTTGGTATGTCTCTTCTGTTATGACAGCTGAATTGAGATAGAATTCACATACTGTATACTTCACTTACTGAAAGTGGACCATTCTGTGATTTTTAGTCTGTGATTTTGTGCTCAACACAAAGTTGAGCAACCATCACCTTAAGTTTAGAACATTTTCATCACTCCTCAAATCAACTTCATATCTATCAGGAGTCACTTCTTGAGCCCCCGCTAAATCTCCCACCCTGCCCTTCCACTCCCACCCCTCACACCCTGACCCCTTCCACTCTAGGCACTCACGTACTTTCTGTCTCTGTAGATTTGCCTGGTCTGGACATTTTGTGTAAATGGTCCACTTTGGTTTTGGTTTTAGTTGGCTTTTTTTTTTTTTTTTCCTGCCTTTTTTTTTAATTGGAAGGTGGGTGGGTGACCACTGAAGAGTCTTACAAAAGTGGGTTTGGAACATTAGAAGTTGAGAAGCTCTTTTGGGGAGACAAAGATGACAGAAAGGAAAAGCAGAAAAGAGAAATAATTTTTTTTTTTAAGTTTTAAAAATTTTATTTATTTATTTTTGTGCTGAATCTTCGTTGCTGCACTGGCTTTTCTTTAGTTGCAGTGAGCGGGGGCTACTTTTCGTTGTTTGGTGCAAGGGCTTCTCATTACAGTGACTTCTTTTGTTGAAGAGCAAATGCTGTAGGGTCCACAGGCTTCAGTAGTTGCAGCACGTGGGCTCAATAGTTGGGTTACTGGGCCCCACAGCACAAGCTCAGTAGTTGTGACACATGGGCTTAGTTGCTCCTCAGCATGTGGGATCTTTCAGGATCAGGGATCGAACCTGTGTCTCCTGCATTGGCAACCGGACTCTTTACCATTGAGCCACCAGAGAAGCCCTGTTTTATCTTTTTATTGCTCTATTTCTCCTTTGTTTTTAAGTCACCTCAAATGTTGGGAAGAGAGAAAACCTAAGTAAATGAAAGTGAGGAATGCTACAAATTAATTTGTCTGCTTTTATTTCTGTGAACAATTTCTTTACCTGTTTTTGCACATCTGTGCCTTCCCTTTGCCAATACCGTAACAAGTAAAGAAACCAATCATGGAGTCAAGTCAGGAAACCTGGTTCCTCCTATTAGCAGCCTGACTCGGCTACTCTCAAGTTCTCTCTTCTGTAAAATGAGGGGGTTAAAAGATTATTACACCCTTTTCTCCAGCATCATCTCCTGAGTGGCAGGCAATCAGCCTTTTCAGTGTCTGTTGACAGTCCCTATTTTCTTTTTTTTTCCTATTTTCTTTTTAGGTGGCATCATAGACTTTTCCTCCATTCCTGGAATTTCTAGGTACAGAATGTAAGGAGAATGAGAAGATAGCAATGTAACTTGCTTAAAATTTATATACTAGGTCAAACATTTATGAAGAACTTTACACGTGCTACTTGGGCTATTTCACAGCTAGTAAGGAACACTGGAAGGGACCTAAGAGAACATCTAGTCTAATCCCTTCACTTCAGTATACGGAAACAGGCCTAGAAAGAAATAGGATATAACTAGTGAATGCCAGAGCGGGGCCCAGTTGTGTAGCTTCCTGATGTCTATTCATTTACATTAGAGGAAGTCGAAGTCCAGGGACTTCCATGAAGGACAGGGCCTGCCAATCGAGGCAGGCTCGTTGATCACCTAGAGTCCACTCCCTCTTTTAACAGCGGTTTAGAAGAGGTGCAGCCCCGGACTGTTTTCTCGCAATTTACTGGGTCTGGATCCAGACCTCCGGGCTTGCACTGTAGCATGAATGAATGTGATCGTAGAGGTTCTGCCAGCAGAGGCACCTCTCCCTGCGTCAGGCCCGGGCGATTACTCCGGGGGAGGATTAGGTGTCCTGGCCTTTGAGGTCCCCTTCCCAGGCAGGCGTCTTCTAGGTCCCCGCGTAACCCCAGCTTGGGGTGCGGCAGTGTTGGGTTGGGGGCGTGGCCAAACAGCTGCGAACCAATCCCAGGCCCCACCGTAGGTAGGGGCGGGAGGTCCGCTCCCCACCCCGCCCATTTTCCTCTCAGCTGCTGGAATGCTGGGTGGTGACCTAGGCAACCACCTTAGCTTGGCGCCCACCTGCCAAATCCGCTTCGTCCCGCCCCTCTTGGAACAACCAATCGGGAAGCGAAGTCCTTTAAGGGGCAAAAGAAGAAAAAGGACGGCGATTTTGATTGGCTGATTGGAAGAGTCAAGTACAATCTCTGGCGTGACCCTGGGGTGAGGCTCTGGGATCTCGCCCAATTTGGAAAAGGTGAGCTAGGGACATACACTTTTGAGCTAGCAGAGAATGAGCTTTGGAGAACTGAAAATTCGGTGTTTCCAGTTCGAGGTATATCTCCTAGGTGTAGGAGAAGGCAGTGGGAGTCCAACAGCCACCCTGTACAGTTATACTTCTTGGTAGTATTGCGAAGAATATAGGGATTTAATGTTTAAATTTAACATTTATTGAGCACCTGCCGGGTGCCAGACACTGGTCTAAATGAACAAATCAGTTTCGTGCCTTGGAGCTTGTATTCTAACAAAGGTAACGACAAGGCAATGTGGGGGAAAAGTAGAGCAAGTTAAGAGGGAGCAGGTTGGGGCTTCCCGGGTGGCTCAGTAACTCAGCAACTACTGAAGCCCCTGCGCCCTAGAGCCCGTACTCTGCAACTAGATAAGTCACCGCAGTGAGAAGGGCACACACTGCAACTCGAGGAAAGCCCTGGCAGCAAAAGACCCAGCACAGCTAAAATTAAATAAATAACATTATATTTTTAAAAAAGAGGGAGCAGATTACATCGTTAAATAGGTGGCCAGTTTGGACACCGGTACCAAAGTGAGATCTGAACAATGAACTGAAGGAAGCAAGAAGGTTAGCCAGTGGGCTAGCTGGGAGAGCATCCAAGGCAAGAGGGAACGTCTGATTGGTGTTACTGAAAAACAGCCAGGAGAAGAGTGTTGCTGGAGAGTGTGAGTGGCAGGAGAGTGGGGCGGGGGCGGGGGGGGGGGTGGATTGAGGGGCGAGGGAGTGCAGATCTTACAGGGTCTTGTGTGCTTGTTTTGAAACAGGGAGCCACCGCAGGGTTTCTAGCAGAAGAGTACCATCACATGGCTTATGTTTAAAAATAACCCTTCTGGGGAATTCCCTGGTGGTCCAGTGGTTAGGGTCCTGAGCTTTCACTGCTGAGGGCAAGTATTCAATACCTGGTTGGGAAAATAAGATTCCTAAGATCTCAAGCCGAGAGGCCAAAAAAACTTAAAACAATTTTGGCTTCAGTATTGGTAACCAATTGAAGGGGCATGGATGGACGCAAGGAGATCTGCTAGAAGGTAACTGCAATAATGCATGTTCGCGTGAAGGAGATGATGACAAGTTTGGTCTGGACCAGGGTAGTGGTGGCAGAAGAGGTGACTAGTGGTCAGATTCTGGATGTATTTTGAAGGTAGAGCCCAAACGATTTCCCAAAAGACTAGAAATGGAATATGAGATAGAGACAGGAATTAATCACTAAGGATTTTGGATTGAATGACTGAAGGAGGACTTGCCATCAGTTTACATAGAAAAAGCCTGGGGTGAAACAGACTTGGGGTCTTGGAAAAATCAGTATTTATAGATGGGGTTTTTCAGTCAGAGAAACAGGTGTGTTCAAAGCACATAACAGAGTTCTTTAACTCAGTCAAGGGTCAAAAAAGCTTCCTCTCATAACCTATGATGGAAAATACTTAAAAAAATAATATATGTGTATTTGTATAACTAAATCACCTTGCTGTGCACCTAAAACATTGTAAGTCAACTATACTTCAATTAAAAAATATATAAAGAATGTCCTATGGGGGAAAAAAAAGCTTCCTCTCACCCCAGTGATTCTCTAATCAATGATGAGGTCATTATTAGGATCACTTGGGAAATCTTTTTGCTCTAAACCACCGAGGCAATCTACTCTACTAAATCTTGATTATGGTGAAGGGCAGGGGAAGGAGTGGTGGCTACCAGTCAGTCCAGCAAGGAAAGACTGAGGCTCATAAGACAGAAGGAGAGATGGGTATCTACTCTCTAGTAAAGAGCTCATCTTGTGGAACAACTATTTCCTTCCCTCAGGTTGGAATTTGGCCATCAGGGGATAGGAGCCCTAACCACTGGACCACCAAGGAATTCCCCACAATGCCTTCTAAAGTTCTGCATGAAGAAGCATTCTGTTTACCAAATGTTTACTGGACAGAGAAAAAGAAAGAGGTTCTTAGAGAACATTTCTCCACAAGAGAGGCCTCCAATGCCAGGAATGGTTAGCCAGGAAACATAACAATGATTATAACACTGAATTCTGGCTTTATTGAGCACTTGCCTTCTAAGCAGCATTCGAAATGGTTTCTATTCATCAACTCATATAAGCCAACAACTATACAAGGGACAGGGAAATACCTTTTTTTTTTTTTCTTTAAAGGTTTACTGAAGGGCCAACCAAAGAGAATAGGCAGGTTTTGCTTAAAAAAACCTGAACTTGAAGATACCATTATTAGCTCCATTTTGCGAGTTTGGAATCTAAGCTGAGAGATGTTGGTTGGGGTGTGAATTCAGGTTGTCTGGACTCCAGAATGTGAGTGCTTAACATCACTCTCTGAAAGCCACAGTTTCAGACTACCCTGGTGGTCAGGTGGTTAAGAATCTGCCTGCCAAGGCAGAGGACACAGGTTCCATCCCTGATCCCCCATGCAGAGGAGCAACTAAGCCCATGCGTTGCAACTACTGAAGCCCGTGAGCCCTAGAGCCTCTGTTCCACAAGAGAAGCTGCCAAGAGGAGAAGCGAACACACCATAACTAGAGAGTAGCCCCTGCTCACTGCAACTAGAGAAAGCCTGAGTGCAGCAACGAAGACTCAGAACAGCCAAAGATAAATAAATAATTTTTAAAAGGTATAGTTATACAACATAGTAAATCAACTATACTTCAATAAAAAAATAAATAAAAAATAAAAGCTGTATTTCATAGTGAAGGGGCTTAATTTCTTCTGTATTAAATAACAACAAAGATCCATTCAATAAAATATTTAGTAACACAACCAGAAACATGAAAAACGGTTTTATTGGAAATATTCTAACACGTGTTCTGAACAAGTAACCAAAAAATAAATAAGGATATAAAAAGATAGGAACAGATGAAATTTTGACCTTGAAAACAAATAGTGTACCTTCATTTCAAGTTTCATGGACAGTGACAAACTTCAATAAATATTAAACTACAGAGAATATTTTGGTAAATTTTGAAAAGTGGAAATTCTAGAAGTCAGTCTCAGATCAAAATGCAGTACAACTAACAGTAATATAAAACACACCACTCAGAAACTGAAAACCATAAATAACATCTCAAATTACCCTTAGGACAAGAAGTAAATCAAGGATAAAAAGCAAACTATTTTGGGATAATGGTAATCATAATAAAAGGATACAGTCAAAGCTACCTGCAGAGGCAAAATTAACAGCATTCAATGCTTTTAGTGTCCAAAAAAGAGAAAAAAACGAATGAATTAAGCATGCAAGTTGAGATCTCTGAAGAGTATAAAATACTCCCCTACTCCCCAAATGGGAAATATTTGAAGTAGAAAACGGGAAAAAAAAGAATGCCCAGAAGCCCAAGAGGAGGAGAGATGTACCTTCTGGCCTGTGGACAGGGAAGCACCTTGGTGCTCCACATGAACTTGGCCCTCTGACCTGTGCCCTTGAACATCCCCCTTCTCGCTCCGCCTGACATGCTCATCCACTCCCAAGGCCTCAGCGCGCTTCAGCCCCTTCCCTGCGTCAGCACCGCGCGTTGTGCCTCTCTGGTGGCATCTACACGTGCCCTACAATAAATCCTCTCCACCTGAGACCCCCTTTCTAGCAGATGTGAGATCTTCGGAACAGGAGCATGTCCTCCTCGTCGTTGTATCCTCAGGGCCTGGGATGTGGTGGGTCCTTGGCTGAATGGAAGCGTGAGCAGGGGGGCTCAAGCACGGATTCCCGAGTTGTATTTGATCCCAAGCTGCTTCTGCTCCCCCAGCTGCCCCGTTACAGGCCCCAAGCCTATGTCATGAGGCCTGGAATGAATTATTCCCATGGTCAGAGAACTAGCAAAGGAGGATCTGCCTGCTGGGATATTTAGGCAACCAATAATGACTGTACTGACAATGTCAATAAAACATGAGGATGTGGGACTTTGATTTTTTTTTTTCTTATTTCCTCTTTTTCACTGCATAATCCTCTATCCTCAAGGCCCGATTCAAACACCATCTTCCCCAGGCGAACCTTTCCTGACTTCTCCAACCAGAAACAATCTTGCCTTTTCTGGGCTTCCAGGGCATCTGCCCCTCCCTCTGGTCTCTCGAAATGCCCGCCTTTGGTTGTCTGTGTCTCCATCCAAATGGGCAGCCGACACCGTCTAGGCAGAACTGCAGGTCCGCCACACAGCACCACCCCTGGTAAGAGGAGGATGCACTGAGATGTTCTTCCTGGCGCAACCCACCTTCCCCTGCATGAGTGGGGGTGGGGAGGGGACAGCACACCAGTTTAAATGGGCAGCTTGCCTAGGTGACAGACACCATATTAAACTCAAAGCAGACTCCCACAAACCTCGGAGACCATCCCCTGCACATTTTACACTGCGCCTGGCTCAAAAGGTTCACCCCCACCCTCATCCTCCAGCAAGAAAAACTCTCCAGCCAAAAACGAGGCAAGGAGATGGGAGTTTGCCGTCACGTTACCCAGGGGTTGCTCGGAGCAGCTGGGCAGAGGTTTTGATCATCTTGTTTGTGCCCAGATGGACAAGGAGAGGGCCTTCAGGCACAGGTCTCCATCTGAGTGAGCTCCAGGGGCAAAAGAGAAGCCGATTTACTTTAGAAAGAACCACAGCATGACTATAGTCACGACCCCCCAACTCACCCCCACTTGGCTCTCGGAACAATCTTTCTAAAACTCGGATCATTCCCTGTCACTCAGTCCCCTACTTGGAACCCTTCAATGCATCCCAGGAACCTTCAGGATATGGCCTGACATTCCAGCCTCCATGGGATCTGACCCCACGGACCCGTCCACTGCCATCTCCAGCCGTGCACCCCTCCAGGCCCCCAAACAGCAAACTCCCTCAGGATTCCCCGGTCTAGTCCCTCTCTCTCCTCCACCTTTCTCTCTCACAGCATTTCATCCAGGACCGTGGATTCAGAAATCATCCATCTGTAGCAGTGCCAGATTTTCTTCTGGTCTGGACTGCTCATGTCAGCTCCAGAACAGTATAAGCCATTGTCTACTGACATCCTCACTTAGACGTCAAACACATCTCAAGCGCGACTGTCTAAAAGACCCTTCCCACCTGATCCCCTTACACAGCTTGTCTTCCCCGCATCAGTAAACTCCACCATCCACTCAGCTGCTTCGGCCACTCCTGACTCCCCTTTCTCTGATGGCTCACACATTCACCCCACCCCCACCCCACTAAGTCCTGTGGATTCTACCGCCGAAGTTTCTCAAACTTCCATCTATTCTTTCCATCCATCTGGTATGTCACCGCTCCAGTCTAAGCCATATCTCCCTCCTGGATCACACAAGAACTTCCCCACAGGGTCTCCCTACATCTGAGCCCCTACAACACACAGTCACACACCCAAAGGTGGTCATCTGTGTAAAGAGAAGCACGCTACTCCAGTGAATTGGGGATAACAACCAGGCTTCTAGTTTTAAGGGGCTCCCACTGGCCAAATCTGGGGCAATCTGAGCACCAAGATAAGTAAGGCTCATAACTATAAGATTATTGGAAAATAAAAGAAATCTTAAAGTCCTTACTGATAATAAATATTAAATAAGTAGGCAGAGGAATGTCAAGTGGAAGGAGTCCTGGAGTTGACATTACCATTTTGTAACCATCATGATAAAGACTGATCTGATTCAGGTAAGAATCAGAAAGAGATAGTCAATTTCATCTATTTAATAATCTAGGGAATAGGACATCAGCATGGTAGTCATATAGACTTCCCAAGTGGCTCAGTGGTAAGGAATCTGCCTGCCAGTGAAGGAGACATGAGTTTGATCCCTGGGCCAGGAAGATCCCCTGGAGAATGGCAACCCATTCCAGTATTCTTGCCTGGGAAATCCCATGGACAGAGGAGCCTGGTCTATGGGGTCACAAGAGTTGGAAGTGACTTGGCAACTAAAACAACAATATGGTGGTCATGTATCTCCCTGACGGCTTGTCAGTTACAAGGGAAATTTTTTTAACTAGAGATTGGAGAAATAGGACAAAATTAAAATCACTAAGGAGGAGCAGACAGACATTGTATGCCTCTTGTTGTCACACTGAGAAGGAAACAACAACATTTATGCAGTCTTACAGCCAGGAATTCTTAACCCATGTATGATCATGAAGAAACAGTAGACAACGCTCAAACGAGAAACATTCTATTAAAGCGGAAGACTGCATTTTTCCACCACGTCAATGTCATAAAAGACAAGGCTTGGAGGTGGGAGGGAGGTTCAAGAGGGAGGGGACATAGGTATACCTATGGCTGATTCATGTTGCTGTATGGCAGAAGCCAACACAATATTGTAAAGCAATTATCCTTCAATTAAAAATAAATTAAAAAAGAATTTTTAAAGATAAAAAGAAGACAAAGGCTACTATTCCAGATCAAAGGAGACTAAGGAGAAATGACAATTTAATACAATACATTGTTTCTAACCTGGATTCAGGACTATGTGGGAAAATACTACATCAAGGACATTATTGAGATAATTGACAAAGTGGATGGTAAATGAGATACCATATTGCATCGATGTGAAATTTAGTGAAGTGGATAACTTTACAGCATGGAGGCAGGAAACACTAAGTATTTAAGGGTAAAGGAGGGCTTCCCTGGTGGCTCAGAGGTAAAGAATCTGCCTGCAAAGCAGAAAACTTGGGTTCCATCCCTGGGCTGGGAAGATCCCCTGGAGAAGGAAATAGCAACCCACTCCAGTATTCTTGCCTGGGAAATCCCATGGACAGAGAAGCCTGATGGGCTACAGTCCATAGGGTCACAAAAGAGTTGGACGAGACTTAGTGACTAAACAACAACAACAACCAGGGCAAAGGAACAAGATGTATGCAACTGATTCTCAAATAGTTCCGAATAAAAGTCCCATGTATATACTATATATAGAGAGAGAGAGAACAAGGAATTTTAACAGAAGTTTTGAGTAAAGGACATACAGATGCTCTTCGTACTTTTCTGTAACTTCAAAATTATTTCCAAATAAAAAGTTAAACCAAGAAACCCAGGCTCCTTGCATGGCCCACAAGGCACCTGCCGCCGTCCCCAGTCAGCCAGGCCAGCCTTGTGTCGGCCACATGTCCCAGCACACTCAGTTCCATGGACGTGAGCTGCCTTTCAGTTTTCCCAATGCACCAAATTCTTGCCCACCTCTGGGCCTGTGTGCAGCACCCTACTGTTAACTTCTAAATGGAGTTCTGTTCCCTCAACTCGATTCTCAGGAATATAGTAACTGTCCCTTTCTCAGAATGGCCTTTGAGCGCCCCACCCTCCAATCCAGTATAGAGTTACCAAGTTCTTTCATAGCACACTGAACATTTTCTTCACGAGAATTGTCACCGTTGGTAAGAGTCTGTATTTGGGGAGGATTGCGTGAGGTCCATCTTCTCTAGTGGCCTGAAAGTTCCCTGAAGCTAGGGGTCCTGTCTGTTTCATTCATGAATGTTTCCTCCACTTCCGTTACTAGACCCTGCCAACTGCCGGGCACTAGCAGACAGTTGATTAAATGATGCAATCCACCGTGCAAGTTCACCCCCGAACCATTGGCAGCTCTCAGAGAACACACCTCACAGTCTCTCTGTAGCCCCAAGAACTGACTCAAGAGGCTTTGTCTGGGAAGGCTTCTGGGGTTCTTCACCCCCACAACAGTGTTTGAAACTAGGAGGCCATGGTAAGAAGGAGGGGGAACTCAGAAGGACCGACATGGTAAAGGGGAGAGGATGAATTCAGTTGGGAGCCTGGAAAATCAGACAGGATATCAAGGAGGCAGTTGGCTACATTGGGCTGGTGCTCAGAGGGGCAGTCTGGATTAGAAGGAGAGATGAGGAATTCCCTGGTGGTCCAGTGGTTAGGACTCTGCGGTTTCACTGCCGAGGGCCTGGGTTCGATCCCTGGTCAGGGAACTAAGATCCCACAAGCCACATGGCACAGTCAAAGAATTTAAAAAAAATAGAAGATATGTTCGGCAGTTGAAGCTGTGGACTTTAAGACCTCTCACTGTTCTGTACAAAAGAAAAAGAGTCCAAGGATGGGGCCCAGAGAACCTGGACTTAAGGGCTAAGCAGAGGAAAACATTTCTGGAAGCAAAGAAACATTGTCCAGAAAAATAGGTATAATATCGTGAGAGTTGTCACAGAAGGCGAGAGGAGGCCCCTTGAGGCACTGAGTCCCATACATCTGTTTCCTTCTTCATGATCAAGCTCAGCATCTGGCACCTGGTGAGCTGAGGAAGCCTGGCGGAGGCTAGGAGTTCGGACTTTCTGAATCCTGACTCCACAACGGCTGTGTGACTTTGTGCGACAGACTTAACTTTCCCAGACTCCAGGCCCTCAGCTGCAGAACAGGACTCGTGCTAGTATTTACTTTATGGGGCTGCTCTCAGAATTTCCCAAGGTCATCTTTGGAGAGCCCTTTGATCCATGTTTGGTCTACCATCTAGGAATGGATGAAAGTACAGACAGCAGGAGCAGGGTGGCTGGTTTGACTAATAGGATTGTTTCTTAAGTTCAGCCAATAACAGGGCTTCAGACAATGGTCAAATAGCCCCCTCACCACTTTCTATTCCATGTCCCCATCTCTTGATTATATCCCTATTAAACAAACCTAAGGTGGGTAGGCTCTGTTTAATAATGTCCTCTTTTCAAAGCCTCCTTCTGAAAACTGGCTTTCCCTCCAAATCCCTATCAGATGACACTGGAGTTTGCCTACCTGATTGCAACTAAACCTTCTTTTTCAGGTAACCATGGTGATATTGCCTCCTCAACACAGCAACCTTCTGTGGGTACAGGTAGGTATTCTCAGGCTCCTTCCTGGGAGAAACCACTGAGGTTTGCCAGTAGCTTCTGGTCATCTCATCTCTGAAGGAAAGGCAAGTGGATGACCATTTCACAGCTTAGAAAGCACTTCCACACCATAACCTCCCTTTCATCCTCACAACTGCCCTGTGAGGTAGATACAGCAGATAATAACTACACCGGTCCACACGTATCAAGCATTCACAGCGTACCATGCTTGTGTGAAGCGTTTTCATAGATGATCTCATTGAAACTCGCCAAAATTCTATGAAATGGGTTCCATCAGTTTTTTGTGGGTTTGTTTTTTTTTTTGTGCCATTTTACAGAAGAGAAAAAGTGGGGCTCAGAGTGGTTAGACCTTGCCCCGGATCAAAGAGGTAGTAAATAATGGATTCAAACCTCAGCCTGTCTGACTCCAAAGCCACATTGTTAACCTTCCGTCTTCAGTACTGCCTCACAAAGCAACTGCATTATCTCCCAGGTATCATTCTATCTATCAGATCGAAGCTCAGAGAGGTAAAGTGACTTGTCCAAGGTCTCACAGCCAGGAACTGGCAGAGCTGGAATCCATAACTGGCTTTTCTGGCCCTAAGGCTCCTGAAAGGGTGAAGCTTCATGCGTGGACTTTACTGTATATGAGATAACTATTTCCGCAGCAGATCTGCCTTGCCAGTCCCGCTCAGCTTAGAAGAGTATTTTGATGCAGAAGTCCTTCCCAATCACGTGAGAACAAATGCTTGACAATAAACATCGAGGTGTTCCTGGTTCGAAGAACTCCACTGATGTCAAGTAGAAAGCATGAGAAGGAAACTCTGACGGAGTCCAAGGTTAAGGTAGACATTTCTGGAACTTAGAATGGGAGTACATAGGAGAGAATGGGTCACAGTCTAATGACTTTTTTTGGTAGCTGTTGCCATATTAAAACACATTTGTGGGAATTCCCTGGAGGCCCAGTAGTTAGGACTCCACGCATTTACTGCCGTGGGTCTGGGTTCGATCCCTGGCAAGGGAACTAGGATCCCACAAGTCACTAAAAACAAACAAAAAGTATTCATGGCCCCATCTGGTGTTATCAGTGAGACATTCTCACAAATTAAAGTAAATATTTAACCTGTTTAAATGTATTGTATATCCTATACAAATCCTATGAATGATGTGCTGAGAAAAAGTTTTAGACACAAGTCTTTAAATTGGCAATTTCAACACGATTCTGTGTAGTGCAGTTGATCTTGTTGAAGGTTTAAAACATTTTGTTATCCTAACCCTAGCCAGTAATGTTCTCTAGTACTTTCCTGGTTTTGAATATTTGCTATAGCCTATAATTCTTTGGAACTGCTACTAAAAGTGTATTTCTTATTTATTATAAAAAGATATAGAAAGTTAGGAAATATACAGAATAATATGATTTCAGGAGTTCCTAAGATTTCCAGGTTTCCAATCCCCAATCCTAGATTGATATCTGTCAGGAATTTGGAAATTAGGCCAGAGAAACTGAATGAACATCCTTAAGCAACTCAATGGGATGGAAAACTGGGGAAAGGCCATCTTCCTTGGCCTCCAGGAGGGTTCCATCCAGGAGCTGGTCCAGGGCAGAGCTTCCCTGGTCACCATCCCTCCAAAGGCAGAGGTCTAAGAAGAGGGCACCTCAGGTAGCCAGGGGCTGAGCTTGAAGCGTTGGACTTGGCATAAAATTCCTATGATGTCACAAGTTGCATCTCAATTGCTGGTGCAAATGTTCACTTGCATTCCAGTGAGTATCTGCTCACTTTAGTATAAAAAGTGTTTTATATAATCACCAGGAGAAAAATGGATGCTTCACAAGCAGATGTCCTGTCAGACCAGTGCCCCTCACTCATGTGCCAACAGGAGAAGCGGTGCCCTTGGGCGGGCTGTGGGGTCAGGCAGGCAGACCTGGGTCTGAATGCTGGTTCGGCCACATTCTGGCTGTGTGACTTTGAGCTGGTGCCTTAACCTCTCTGAGACTTAGTTTCTTCTTCTGTAAAATGCTGATAATGAGAACACCAATGGCCCAGGGATGTGGTGAGGATTGAATGAGATCATTCCCATAAATCACAAGGCCTGGCACGGGGTAAGCCCTCAATCAACTGGAGATGTCGACATTTCCTAGGACAGGGCCAGCAGTGCAGCCAGGCTCCCTCGCCCCGGGCCTTCTCCAGGTGGGGATTTTCCGGTCCGCTGGGGCTGTGCCAGAAGCTTTGGGCGCTCCCCGCCCGCCCAGGTCGGTTTCCTGCGGGGAGGCTGGCCCCGTGGGGAGGTCTTGCTGCAGGTCTTCGGGCGCTGGATGAACCCACCCGCTAGCCTGGCCTCCGGGGAGGCCGGAGGGAGGGAGTGGGGAGGGCATGTGGTCTCCAGGAGCAGAGGGGGCGCGTCCCGGGCTGCCCTTCCCGGGGTGGAGGCCCGGCGCCCCGCCCTCACTCCGGCTGCGATGCGTCCTCCGGCGCTCAACGGGGTCAGATTGTGCCTGGAGCCTTTCCCTCACTTGGGGGGCTGTCGATCCTGCTCTATGCGGGTGTCGGTGGTGAGCCAGACGAGTGCTGTGACCTTAGGTTCGGGGCAGGCTGGGGCCGCGCGCCCCTGATGATCCCACGGTGGCCGTGGAGCTGGGAAGCTCTCTGCGCCCTCGGGGGGAGCGGGTGGGTGGCTGGATCTTGGGGCAGCCAAGGGAAGCCTCAGGGCCTCGCCTTGCCTGGGGAGTCGGCTCACCTCCCCTTCCCTTGGGGGATCGTCCGGGGTGCCCTCGGGGCCTTGCTTCCTCCCCCGGGAGCTCTGGGCTCCGGCGGCGGCGGCCCCGCGGAACTGGGCCGGGCGTTTGTCCGGAGGCCTCTTCTGGGAAGAAGCCGCCTGAGAGGCTCTGTTTTCAGGCCTTTCTCGTGAAGGGCTCTCCTGGTCACCCTCACTCCCGAATCCTGCAGGGAGGAAAGAAGAATCTGTTGTGTTTTCTCCGCAGCCCACCTGAGACTAGGAAGACCCTGCCTTGGGAGCCCTAAATCGAGCAACTTGGTGGACAGTCTGTAACAGACCCATTTCTGACACCGGGCAGGTGAGGCCGGTCCTGTGGGAGCTGTTTCTAAAATCAGATAGAACCAGGCAGCTCTACACTTATTTGCAGCTCTACACTTATTTGCAGCGTGATTTTAGGCAAGTTACATAACTTTTTTACAAAGCCTCAGTTTGTTCAGCGATCAGGTGGGGATAATAGTATGGGAAGCATCTTGGAAGCCACAGGCCGTCAGGAAGGCAGGGCCTGGCACCCCTTTGTTAAACTGGAAAGATCAATATAAACCTGTAAAGGGTAATTCCCTGTTTGTCCAATGGTTAGCACTCTGCAATTTCACTGCCAAGGGCATGGGTTAGAGTCCTGATCAGGGAAGTAAGATTCTACACAAATCTCCAAAAAGAAAAAAAAAAACTCCATATGAAAAGTGTTTTTTTTTTAAAGCATACAACACAGAGAGGAAGGAAGATAGAAAGGGAGAGGAGAGAGGGATGGAGGAAAGGAGGGACTTAAAAGCTCCCTGTACATGGTTGCATGCTTAATCGCTGTCATGTCTGACTCTTCAGGACCCCATGGACTGTAGCCCGCCAGGCTCCTCTGTCTATGGGATTTTCCAGGCAAGAATGCTGGAATGGACTGCCATTCCCTTCTCCAGGGGATCTTCTGGTCCAGGGATGGAACCTGGGTCTCCTATACTGCAGGTGGATTCTTTACCATCTGAGCCACCAGGGAAGCCCAAGAAGCTCCACAAGTAACAGGAAAATCTTTACCGTGAGCAGGCGCTGGGGCTAATGAATGGTCAGCTCAGGTTTGCCTATTTAGAACAGTCTAACCTGGTCCTATGTCTGACCGGAACTTGCAGCCTTAGCTGATTCTGAGACAGTTGCCTTTTTCTTTTGGATCGAGTAGGATTACCCAAACTCCAAGAAGGTATAAAAATAATAACTGATAGAATTACTGAAACTCTAGAAACGTATAAAACTGGAACCTCAAGAAGGTGTCAGAATAAGGACAAGAAAAAGTTAAATCCATAGTCTTAGCCCTTTTATAACCCTACTTGATGGTGGATTTTTTAAAAAATATTTATTTATTTTATTTATTTATTTGGCTGTTCCCAGCCTTAGCTGCAGCATGTGGGATCAAGTTCCCTGACCAGGGATTGAACCCTGGCCCCCTGCATTGGGAGCACAGAGTCTTAGCCTCTAGACCACCAGGGAAGTCCCGATGGTGGATTTTTTAGGCAAGTGGCATGTGGGTTCCTTCTGGACCAGAGATCAAACCCATGACCCCTGCATTGGCTGGCAGATTCCTAACCACTGGGCCACCAGGGAAGTCCTGATGATGGGTTTTAATAAATTCTGTTGTTATTGTATTTGTGTATCCTTAAAGCATATGAAGTAATCAAAAGAATCTTTTGATACTGAATTTGTATTTGCAGTTTAAATTAGTTAAGATAATTTAATTGGTTAAATTTATAATCAAAGCCTAAATCCCCCATAAAAAAATGGCTTTCAGATTTTTCCTTTTTTTGTTTAATGGAGTCTAATAAATTGAGCATTAAAGTAGTGGATATTTTTGCCAGCCCAGAAGCCTCCTGAAATATGAAGTAATCTCATCATGCAGCTTGTTCCCCAACCAGGGATTGAAACCCGGGCCACACCAGTGAAAGCCTGGAATCCTAACTACTAGGCCACCAGGGAACTTCCTGGTTCTTACTTCACTTTAAAGGAGAAAATGTAGATAAAACACTTGCCACAGGGCCTGCAATCTAGGACGCTTTCAGATCCAGTTCAGATGCTAATTTATTGGAAAGGGAAGAGGTTGGTAGCAGGAGCAGAGGCCAGAGAGACAGAACACAGTGAGGAACTATCACAGGCATGCTGTCATAGGTGGCTATTCAGTTATTCAGCAAACACTAACTGTGGGCCAATAAGGTGCCAGGCATTGGAGATACCCTGGTGAACAAGACAAAGCCTACCATCTTTCCTCCTTCCAAGTCCCACTGGCCATCTCTTTCTTGTAGCCACAAACTACTCACTACCACCCTTTTCCCTGCAGGTCATCCCTATGAATACATATCTGCGTGCATGCTAAGTTGCTTCAGTTATGTCTGACTCTTTGCCACCCCGTGGATGGTAGCCTGCCATGCTCCTCTGTCCATGGGATTCTCCAGGCAAGAATACTGGAATGGGTTGCCATTTCCTTCTCCAGGGAATCTTCCTGACCCAGGAATTGAACCCAATCTCCTGCATTGGCAGCAGGAATATTTTTTTACCACTGGGCCACCTGGGAAACCCTTTCTATGAATACAGCTAAGACATTCTGCTTGGCCTCTTCCCTGTCCCAGATTGGGCCACTGGGCTCACCAGAGAGTAACCCTGGCTTTGATGCAAGAGGCAGAGAGCAAAGGCCTCGATTCAGGGCATAGACACTCAGCTAATTTCCACTAAGTGGTTAGGAGCATGGGCTTTGCATCAATCAGATAGCATAGATCTGAGTTCTGACTCAGCTTCTTTTCATCCTTAACTTTGGGCAAGTAACCAGGCCTCAGTTTCCTTGTCTGTCTTGTGGGGATAATAATGTAATGCCTAATTGATAGGGTTCCTGTGAAGGTTAAATGAGGTTATGTATATATACGAGTGTGTGTGCGTGCATATTGTGCTTATATATCCTATCTATATATACATAGATATGGGCTCTGAGTAACAGTGGCTTCTGTTTTTACCTTAATATTGCTGACTTCAGGGTTTGTTCCTTGGAAGTTCTTGGCTATTTACTTAGATATGACCAAATAGTTTAGATCCAACCAGTAGATAAAACAATTTTTTTTCCTGAGTACTAATTCATCACCCTATTCAGGTCAACTGATGACCATCTTATTTTGTATTTCCCCCAAGTCATCAACAGATAAAAATAAGCCAGTGGAACTTCTCTGGTGGTTGGGAATCTGCCTGCAGATGCATGGGACACGGGTTTGATCTCTGGGCCGGGAAGATCCCACCTGCTGCAGAGCAACTAAGCCCGTGAGCTACAACCAATGAGGCTGTGTGCCCTAGAGCCTGTGTTCTGCAACAAGAGAAACTACTGCAATGAGAAGCCCATGCACCACAACTAGAGAAAGCCCTCAAACAACAACAAAGACCCAGTGCAGCCAAAAATTAAATAAATAAAAATTTAGAAAAAAAAACAGTGAAGAATGTCATAAAGAAGTGTTCTGGGAAAAAAATATCTCTATAGACAACAGCTAGTGTGGGCAAGTGGTTGGGAAGTACAGTGTATCTGATGCCACTGGGATTAGGGCCACTGCTCATAGCAGTACATGTTGTGTACTGCACAACTCTTGGGGGGGTGCCCCTCACACTGTGGCGAACAGAGATCTGTAGAAGGAAAGGGCACCTTTTTCTCATTCACACCAAGTTGCTAAGAATTTATGGACCAGTTGAGGAGCTGACTGGTCTCTCCAGAGGAGCACATGGCCCACATTTTCTGATCTTTGGTGCCAGGCTAGGATCTAAGAGGGCTTCCCAGGTGGCTCAGTGGTAAAGAATCTGCCTGCCAAGCAGGCGACTTGAGTTGAACCCCTAGGTTACGAAGATCCCCTGGAGAAGGAAATGGTAACCTACTCCAGTATTCTTGCCTGGAGAATCCCCTGGACAGAGGAGCCTGGTGGGCTACAGTCCACGGGGTCACACAGAGTCAGACACTACTTAGAGACTAAACAACAACAAGGATCTAAGAAGCCTCTGGCAGAGGGGGACGGCTTTCTTTCAAGGTCAAGATGGGGATTCCTGTCTGGTAGGCAGAATTCTAAAGATAACCCTCTAAAATTCCTGTGCCTTCGTTTTTCAATCAGATGCTAATCTAGGTACTGCTGTGAAGGGATTTTTGGAGGTGTAATTAAAGATCCAAGTCAGCTGAGGTTAAGATATAGAGATTATCAACCCATCAGGTAGCTGTTTAAGAAAGTTTTCTCCAGCAGGTGGCGGAAGAGGAAGTCAGAGATGTGAAGCATGAGGGGGACTGGAGCCCTTGCTGGCTTGCTGATGAAGGGACCCGTGTGATGAGGAATGCAATGGCCTTTTTTTTGTCCCTGTGGGATCTTAGTTCCCTGCCAAAGGATCCAACCTAGGCCCCATACAATGGAAGCGTGGAGTCCTAACCACTGGACCGCCAAGGAATTCCCTGTGGTGGCCTCTGGAAGAGCTGATACCCAGCCTCCACTCGACAGCCAGCATGGAGACATCCTACACTGTAAGGAGCTGAATTTGGCCAACAAATGGAACTCACATGGAAGTGGATTTGTCCCCACAGCTTCTAGTTAAGAGCCCACCTCAGTCAGCAACTTGACTTGGGCCTTATGAGACCCTAGGCTTCCCTGATAGTTCAGTTGGTAAAGAATCCACCTGCAATGCAGGAGACCCTGATTCGATCCCTGGGTTTGGAAGATCCCCTGGAGAAGGGTAAAGGCTATCCACTCCAGTATTCTAGCCTGGAGAATTCCATGGACTCTATAGTCCATGGGGTTGCAGAGTCGGACATGAATGAGCCACTTTCACTTTATGAAACCTTAAGCTGAGAACCCAGCCAAGCCCATAGTCTCTGATCAACAAAAATGTGAGATAATAAATGAGTCTCACTTTAAACTCTAAGTTTGGGCTCATTTGTTACGGAGCAAAGGAAAATGAATACACTTGGTTTCGTGAAAGAACCTGGCCAGAGGGATCTCCCTAGTGGTCTAATGGTTAAGACTTTGCCTTCCAACGCAGGGGGTGCAGTTCAGTCCCTAGTGGGGAAGCTAAGATCCCACAAGCCTGGAGGCCAAGAAACCAAAACATAAACCAGAAGTAGTATTGTAATAAATTCAATGAAGACTTTAAAAATGCTCCACATAAAACAAACAAACAAACAAAACTTTAAAAAAAGAGCCTGACTAAAGAGGTGGGAATCCTTTCAAGGACTCCCTCTTTTCCACCTTCCTTAGAAAAGAGCTTCCCTTGTGGCTCAGCTGGTAAAGAATCCGCCTGCAATGTGGGAGACCTGGGCTTGATCCCTGGGTTGGGAAGATCCCCTGGAAAAGGGAAAGGCTACCCACACCAGTATTCTGGCCTGAGTCCATGGGGTTGCAGAGTTGGACATAACTGAGCCACTTTCACTTTAGGAAAGAGAAATGTATCTATATTCCAGTTTCTTGATGTTTTTCCACTTGGGAGTTCTGCTTTACTCCTCTATAGACCAGGTTTTACAAGGGGAGGCCTGTCATGGTCCCGTCCTCCCAATGATGGTGGATGGATAAATCATGAATTCTGGGGTTTAGTAACATGGCCTAGAACTCAGGAAGAGGGGCGTCACGGGGGCTCCCTCTTTTCCCCCTGACATACAGCCCCGGAAGAGCCTCTCTAGTCTGCTCACCTCTGAGGACCTGGAATGGAGCTGCAGAGGTAGACGGACTGGAGAAGATGGCTGCCGGCACGCGAGGAGCCGTCAGTGAGGTTTCCTCTTCTTTATGTCTTAGCAGCAGGATAAGGGTCTTCAAATGTGTTCAGTACTGGTTCCTAAAGGCTGAATTATGCACCCCCCTCAAATTCATGTGCTGAAATCCTAACACCTGCTACTTCAGAATGTGAATCTGTTGGGAGAAGGGTCTTTTAAGAGGTAATGAAGTTAAAATAAGGTCATTAAGGAGGACCCTAGTCCAATATGACTGGTATCCTTCTGAGAAGAGGAGATTAAGCAACTTCCCTGGTGGTCCAGTGGTTAAGACTCCCTGTTTCCACTGCAGGGGCCATGGGTTTGATCCCTGATCAGGGAACTAGGATCCCACATGCAAAGTTCAGTTCAGTAGCTCAGTCGTGTCCGACTCTTTGCAACCCCATGAACCGCAGCACGCCAGGCCTCCCCGTCCATCACCAACTCCTGGAGTTTACTCAAACTCATGTCCATCGAGTCGGTGATGCCATCCAGCCATCTCATCCTCTGTCGTCCCCTTCTCCTCCTGCCCCCAATCCCTCCCAGCATCAGGGTCTTCTCCAATGAGTCAACTCTGCATGAGGTGGCCAAAGTATTGGAGCTTCAGCTTCAGCATCAGTCCTTCCAATTAACACCCAGGACTGATCTCCTTTAGGATGGACTGGTTGGATCTCCTTGCAGTCCAAGGGACTCTCAAGAATCTTCTCCAACACCACAGTTCAAAAGCATAAATTCTTTGGCACATGCATATGGTATGGCCAAATAATAAATAAACAAAACAAATTCATGACACAGACACACAGAAGGAAGGTTACGCAAGGACATAGGGAGAAGATGGCCCTCTGGAAGCCAAGAAGAGGGGCTTAGGAGAAACCAACCCTGCTGACACTTAGATCTCCGGCTTCTGGCCTCTAGAATTGTGAGAAAATTGGAGACCTCCCTGGTGGTCCAGTGGTTAAGACTTCCTGCTTCCACTGCAGGGGACACGGGTTTGATGCCTGGTTGGGGAACTAAGATCCCACATACCTTGCCACATCACCAATAAATAAATAAAGCTGTGAGAAAACAAATTTCTGTGGTTTCAGTCCACAGTCTGAGGTACTTTGTTATGGCAGCCCAACCAAACTAAATACCCTGGCCTATTCAGGAGAACATTGCTCTCTTATACTACTTGCCTCTGTTTGAGAGTGGAGAAAGCGATGGCACCCCACTCCAGTACTCTTGCCTGGAAAATCCCATGGACGGAGGAGCCTGGTGGGTTGCAGTCCGTGGGGTCGCCAAGAGTCGGACACGACTGAGTGACTTCACTTTCACTTTTCACTTTCATGCATTGGAGAAGGAAATGGCAACCCACTCCAGTGTTCTTGCCTGGAGCATCCCAGGGATGGGGGAGCCTCATGGGCTGCCCTCTATGGGGTCGCACAGCTTTGGACACGACTGAAGCGACTTAGCAGCTGTTTGAGAGAAGCTAAAATGCTGTTCTGAGTGGTCAGAGGAAATAAACTCATGAACAGCTAAAGAGAAGCTAACAAACTACTGAAGAGGACTAAGAAACCAACTATGGATGGAGGTTCGTGACATTGTACAGGAGACAGGGATCAAGACCATCCCCATGGAAAAGAAATGCAAAAAAGCAAAATGGCTGTCTGAGGAGGCCTTTCAAATAGCTGTGAAAAGAAGAGAAGCAGAAAGCAGAGGAGAAAAAGAAAGATATTCCCATTTGAATGCAGAGTTCCAAAGAATAGCAAGGAGAGACAAAAAAGCCTTCCTCAGCAATCAATGCAAAGAAATAGAGGAAAGCAACAGAATGGGAAAGACAAGAGATCTCTTCAAGAAAATTAGAGATACCAAGGGAACATTTCATGCAAAGATGGGCTCGATAAAGGACAGAAATGGTATGGACCTAACAGAAGCAAAAGATATTAAGAAGCGGTGGCAAGAATACACAGAGGAACTGTACAAAAAAGATCTTCACGACCCAGATAATCACGATGGTGTGATCACTCACCTAGAGCCAGACATCCTGGAAATGTGAAGTCAAGTGGGCCTTAGAAAGCATCACTACGAACAAAGCTAGTGGAGGTGATGGAATTCCAGTTGAGCTATTTCAAATCCTGAAAGATGATGCTGTGAAAGTGCTGCACTCAATATGCCAGCAAATTTGGAAAACTCAGCAGTGGCCACAGGACTGGAAAAGGTCAGTTTTCATTCCAATCCCAAAGAATGCTCAAACCACTGCACAATTGCACTCATCTCGCACGCTAGTAAAGTAATGCTCAAAATTCTCCAATTGCTTCAGCAATACGTGAACCGTGAACTTCCAGATGTTCAAGCTGGTTTTAGAAAAGGCAGAGGAACCAAAGATCAAATTGCCAACATCCACTGGATCATGAAAAAGTAAGAGAGTTCCAGGAAAACATCTATTTCTCCTTTATTGACTACACCAAAGCCTTTGACTGTGTGGATCACAACAGACTGTGGAAAATTCTGAAAGAGATGGGAATACCAGACCACCTGACCTGCCTCTTAAGAAACCTGTATGCAGGTCAGGAAGCAACAGTTAGAACTGGACATGGAACAACAGGCTGATTCCAAATAGGAAAAGGAGTATGTCAAGGCTGTATATTGTCACCCTACTTGTTTAACTTATATGCAGAGTACATCATGAGAAACGCTGGGCTGGAAGAAGCACAAGCTGGAATCGAGATTGCCGGGAGAAATATCAATAACCTCAGATATGCAGATGACACTATCCTTATGGCAGAAAGTGAAGAGGAACTAAAAAGCCTCTTGATGAAAGTGAAAGAGGAGAGAGAAAAAGTTGGCTTAAAGCTCAACATTCAGAAAACTAAGATCATGGCATCTGGTCCCATCACTTCATGGCAAATAGATGGGTAAACAGTGGTAACAGTGTCAGACTTTATTTTTTTGGGCTCCAAAATCACTGCAGATGGTGACTGCAGCCATGAAATTAAAAGACGCTTACTCCTTGGAAGGAAAGTTATGACCCACCTAGATAGCATATTAAAAAGCAGAAAAAGAAAGAAAAAAGAAATAAAAAGCAGAGACATTACTTTGCCAACAAAGGTCCGTCTAGTCAAGGCTATGATTTTTCCAGTGGTCATGTATGGATGTGAGAGTTGGACTGTGAAGAAAGCTGAGCACCAAAAAATTGATGCTTTTGAACTGTGGTGTTGGAGAAGACTCTTGAGAGTCCCTTGGATTGCAAGGAGATCCAACCAGTCCATCCTAAAGGAGATCAGTCCTGGGTGTTAATTGGAAGGACTGATGCTGAAGCTGAAACTCCAATACTTTGGCCACCTCATGCGAAGAGTTGACTCATTAGAAAAGACCCTGATGCTGGGAGGGATTGGGGGCAGGAGGAGAAGGGGACGACAGAGGATGAGATGGCTGGAAGTCAAGTCGGTCCATCACCGACTCGATGGACATGAGTTTGAGTAAACTCCAGGAGTTGGTGATGGGCAGGGAGGCCTGGCGTGCTGTGATTCATGGGGTCACAAAGAGTCGGACATGACTGAGCGACTGAACTGAACTGAACTGAAGAAAGCAAAGGAGAGACGACAAAGCTGGACTCCTGAATGAAATGGCTCCAACTGAAGTAAGACTGATTGAGGAAGATTATTAAAAGAAGGGCCATAATGGACTTCCCTGGTGGTCCAATGGTTAAGACTCACGCTCCCAATGAAGGGGGCCCGGGGTTCAATCCCTGGTCAAGGAACGAGATTCTCCATGCTGCAACAAAGCACCCACATGCTGCAAATAAGACCCGGTGCAAAAAATAGAAGGGCTATAAGGACTCAGATTTCTTGTCACCCATTTTCCAATTCTGTTCCTTTCAAGTTCCTGACCAGCCAGCCAAACCTTAGCAACCACCCATCAATTAATACAGGTCCATACTTCTGATCATTTCACCCACCAGACATAGTGAAGAGCCAAAGACACTGCTCAAAGTTCTGTCCACTGTGAGGATTTTTCTGCACTAGCATCCTTCAGGTTTACCCAGCTGGTGGGGGGAGCTGTGGCTGCCCACTGACAGCTCATAACAGCCAGAGTCACCCGTAAACAGGCGTGCATCTTTTCTTCATCAGTCAGCTGGGTGTAAGGGACACCCCAGAAAGGCACAGCCAGTGATGGAGGGAGAGATCTTGCAACAGAAACCACCTGCTCCTGTAAATGGCTCGTAACTTCTGGACCTTTCCAAGGTTGGTCTCTTATCTCAGGTGATGACAGATTGCTGCTGTGGACACCCAACCTCACGGTTGGGCTGGTCAGACAACACCCTTTCATGATGAGTATCTCAGATTGCTTGGTCACCCAGTATCTGCTGGCTACATGTTCAGTTCCTACCACGTCCCAAGAGCAAGCCAGAGACTGTTTCTTTTTTAAGTTATAGAGTTTAAAAACATATTTATTTATTTGCTTTGGGTCTTAGATCTAGTTCCCTGACCAGGGATCGAACCCAGGTCCCCTGCATTGGGAGCTTGGAGTCTTAGCCACTGGACCACCTGGAAGTCCCTTAAGCTACAGATTTTTCAAGATATGTATTTGGCTCCATCAGGTGCTGTGCAACGGACTCTTGAGTTATGGCACATGGGCTCCAGAGTGCGTGGGCTCAGTAGCTCTGCTGCATGTGGGATCTTAGTTACCCTGACCAGGGATTGAACCTGTATCCCCTCACAGCCAGGCTGATTCTCAACCACTGGACCACCAAAGAACTCCTCAGAGACTGTTTCTGAAAAGTAGAACAGTTGTCTACAGGAAAGAGCCTACACTTATCGAAAATCCTGTGAGTCTGTGCTTTGATTCTGCTCTTGGTGCTTGCTGGAAAGTCACTGGCTTTGCTGGATCATAGGTACAGAGACAGGGCACCTTGAAAGTGTTATAGAACCTTCTCTTGCCCTGCTCTCTACTCAAAACTGGCACCTCTCAGGGGGCTTTACTGACGAGCTACATTGCCTCCAAAATCCATACATGCCTACCAAGCACTGTTCCTCTATGAGGGGGAGTAGGTTGTATGAGGAGCAACCTTCTTTCACCTTGGAGGAGAAATCTTTACATACTCCAGGCCACTGAATCTCCAGAAACCTCACTGGAGTGACAGTCCCCTGAATCTTTTTTTTTTTTTTTTTGACTGTGCTGGGTCTCCATTACTACACGTGGGCTTTCTCTAGTTGTGACGAGCGGGGTCTACTCTCTCGTTGTGGTGTGAGAGCTCCTCATTGTAGTGGTTTCTCTTGTTGCAGAGCATGGATCCCAGAGCACAGGCTTCAGTGGTTGTGGTGCAGGGGCTTAGTTGCCCTGCAGCATGTTGAATTTTCCCAGACCAGGGATTGAACTCATGTCCCCTGCATTAGCAGGTGGATTCTCAACCACTGAACCACCAGGGAAGTACCCCCTGAGCCTTTAGAGGGCATTTATCTCCCACCTTCTAGTTTGCATATGTCTTATTAGGACAATTAAGGTACTTGTTACTTGCTGCTCATCAGATCTAATAATGTTCTCAATATAGTGGACCAGTGTGGTGGTCTGTGGGATGTTAAGATGATTGAGATCTTTGTAGACTATATTACAGCAGATCAGAATTGACAGATCCCTGGAGCATCCTGAAGATATACAGTGGCGTTGCCAGCTAAAAAGGAAACTGCTCTGGTGGACCTTGCATGTTGGTATGGAGAAAAAGCCAAGTCGCTAGTCAATTACCAAATACCAAGGGAAAGGCACTAAATCTGGGACAGCAACTGCAATTGGAATCATCACCTGATTCAGTTCATGCTGGTCCACAGTCATTCTCCATCTGACTTCTGAACAGGCCAGACTGGCGGGATAAATGGGTATGTTATATGTCTCACTACCCCAGCTTCTTTCAGTTCTTTGGCATGAATTTCTGCACTTCTCCCAGGGATGTGGTATTTTTACTGGTTTGTTGTCTTTGTAGCAAGTGGGACTTTCACTTAGCCTGTCTTGCTATATTGGTCCCCAGTCTGTGGTTCAGAGAGACTATGTGGGGATTCTGCCACTATGACAGTTTTCAAGTTACTGCCTCTCAGCTCCAAATTCACGCTTTAGTATTTGCTCTGAGATACTGAACTGGACTATGTACACGTTTCTCCTTGCAGTGAACACGATGTTAAGCTTTGTCAGTAGAGGGCGCTGGAGGGACATTGAAAGAGGAAGGAGATGCTCTTCCTGGTTCTGGTACTGTTGAGGGTCTTTTCTTGCTCCTGTTGCAGTTTTGCATGGGCACATGTATGTGGGCACATCCAGTGGTTCCCTGCCTTAGAGGTGAGAGTGAGGAGTCCTTTGATGAGCTCACAGCTCCCAACTTGCAACCACATTGCCTTACCTCTCTCTCTACCTCTGTTCAGACACCGCTGACCCCAGACCACATGCTGCCTTTGCAGTGACTGGACTCAGCGCTTGGACTCCTCTTGTACACCACCAGTCCTGACCCTCACACAGCTTTCTCTCACACTGATCTGCAGAGCATGCTTTTTCCAACACTTGACAACGGGAGCAGGCTGATTTTCTCCAGCACTGTTCTTACCAAGCTCACTTTCTCCAATGTTGACAGGGCTTGATTCCTTTATCAGTGCCGCTTTCTCCAGCACCTGGCTCTCACTGGGTGTATATTCTCTACCACATGACTCCACAGTGGCATGACTTTCTACTGTGCTGACCCCTGTACTGACAAAGCTCTCCAGCACCTGGCTCCTGTAGAGAACACCTCCTGCGATCTTGGTTCTAGCAACGCTCCATGATTACAGCTTCGCCTGACACTCCAGAGGGCTGATTTCCAGGAAGTCACGTAGAAAGGCCGTCAGCAATTTGTCTGCCAGATCCTTTCAAATGAAGTCTGATCTCAGCCTGGTGGGAAAGGGATCTTTCTTGGGCTCTCTACATCAGTCCTAAGGATAGTGGCTGATCTTAATATCTAATTCTGTATTCTTTAGAATTCTCTTTAGCCCTCGTTAGCCATTTCCCTCGGAGAAGGCAATGGCAATCCACTCCAGTACTCTTGCCTGGAAAATCCCATGGATGGAGGAGCCTGGTAGGCTGCAGTCCACGGGGTCGCTAGGAGTCGGACACGACTGAGCGACTTCACTTTCACTTTTCACTTTCATGCATTGGAGAAGGAAATGGCAACCCACTCCAGTGTTCTTGCCTGGAGAATCCCAGGGACGGGGGAGCCTGGTGGGCTGCCATCTATGGGGTTGCACAGAGTCGGACACGACTGAAGCGACTTAGCCGCAGCAGCCATTTCCCTATTATTCCTATCAATAGTTCTTTATGTTAAACTTTCCCATGGTGGCTTCTGCCTCCTGGTTGGACCCTGACTGATACAATAATTGGTTCTGGGAGTGGTTCTAGGAGGAAGACCCACAGAGATGGGATTTTGCAGTGATATGGTCACAACCTTGAGTGCTGAGCTCCAGTCAATGGGAAATGGGATGCTAATAAACCACACTATGCAGTTGCATCGCAGTTAATCAAACTATCACCTGTGGCCGATTGTGATGGGGTACCAACTAAAGCATATGCCTTGGGAGTCCAACTGGCTGCTTCTCCTGGCTCCTATGGCAGTAGTAATAACTCTAGACTGTGTGGTAGGAGGGATTCTTTGCAGTGCACTTGAGTGATTAGAGAGAGAAAATGACAACTGAATTCACTGTCTTAACAAATTTGTTATAGGAAATCTAGGCTATCAATCAGGAAAGAATAGGGTGCAGAAATTTGGAAGGGTGCATCTGGTTAGAATCAAAGGAGACAATATTGAACTCCCAAGTCATTCTGAGTCTCTTTTGCCATTGGAAGTAGCTTGCTCTCCTGTGTCTGATGAAACTAACTTTTCTCTGTTTGAAAACCCTGTGATAACTACCTGGGGCAAATGCCTTGAAAAGGGGTGCTCATTCCACTCAAAATTTGTCTCCCTTGCTACCTATGAGTCTTTCAGTTCAGCTCAGTCATTCAGTCATGTCCGACTCGTTGCAACCCCATGGACTGCAGCATGCCAGGCTTCCCTGTCCATCACCAACTCCCAGAGCTTGCTCAAACTCATGTCCATCGAGTCGGTGAGGCCATTCAACCATCTCATCCTCTGTCATCCCCTTCTGCCTTCAATCTTTCCCAGCATCAGGGTCTTTTCCAAGAAGTCAGTTCTTGCATCTGGAGTATTGGAGTTTCAGCTTCAGCATCAGTCCTTCCAATGAATATTCAGGACTGACTTCCTTTAGGATGGACTGGTTGGATCTCCTTGCAGTCCAAGGGACTCTTAAGAGTTTTCTCCAACGCTACAGTTCAAAAGCATTAATTCTTCAGCGCTCAGCTTTCTTTATAGTTCAACTTTCACATCCACACATGACTACTGGAAAAAACCACAGCTTTGACTAGATGGACCTTTGTTGGCAAAGTAATGTTTCTGCTGTCTAGGTTGATCATAGCTTTTCTTCCAAGGAGCAAGCATCTTTTAATTGCATGGCTGCAGTCACCATCTGCAGTGATTTTGGAGCCCTCCAAAATAAAGTCTTTCATTGTTTCCCCATCTATTTGTCATGAATTGATGGGACCAGATGCCATGATCTTTGTTTTTTGAACGTTGAGTTTAAGCCTTTAACTAGGGTCAAATCTCAACATATTCCAGGGGAACAGGTACACATTATGATCCAGGAAGGAACATCTTATACATTGGAAGAATTGTAATACATTGCTAATATGCTGACAGAAACCTAAGAAGTGCATGAGAATGGGTTTTAAGGGTGTTAGAGCAATGAGGGTAGATTATAACTCTAACTAGAGCCACATTCATTTATGGGTATATTTCCTAAAGATCCCAGATTTAATGTGCTAAGAAGTTGGCACTAAGAAATTACTTGGTCAGCTAACTGAATTTTGGACTTAATAGCAGCCTACACTTAGTGAGGTCAAGATGCTACAGTGTTCCTGGCATCACATAGAAGAGAGAATCTAAAGGTTTAGTGTGATAGATTAGATTTATCAAGTGCAATCTGTCAACTGTATTCAGTGAGAGGACCCAGAAGATAATTTCTTTGCTAAAGCATTGAAGGGAGCACCTCCATGCTTTAAGTAATTATTCTCTTTTGTAGGCCAGGTATGACTATAGAGGATATCACTATTTGAGGAGGGGCTCCCTAATATCAGTGGGTATGATGGGATCTGGGCTTTCCTGGTGGCTCAGACCATAAAGAATCTGCCAGCGATACAGAAAACCTGGGTTCGATCCCTGAGTCAGAAAGATCCCTTGCAGAAGGGAATGGCTACCCACTCCAGTATTCTTACCTGGAGAATTCCATGGATAGAGGAGCCTGTTAGGCTACAGCCATGGGGTTGCAAAGAGTCAGACATGATTGAGCAACTAATACACACATGAGGGGATCCAGACAAGGTAGACACATCAATTGTAAAGGGCAGCACGGACCACCAGGCAATCTGATTTCTTGGCTAGCAGAGATCTTTGGCAATGGTACTTGATCATAGTTCCTAGGAATGAAATAGATTGGAAACCTACTCCATTATTGTTGGATATGTTTCCTTTCTGATCTTCTGTCTGGTTATTTTATCCATTGTCAAAAGTACAGTATTGAAGTCTTCAACAATTATTACTGAATTGTCTATTTCTTCCCTCAGTTTTGTCAATTTTTGTTTCAGGTATTTGGGGGTTCTGTTTTTAGGCACCTATATGCTTATAATTATTAAGTCTTCTAGATAGGTCAACCTTTTTATTATCATAAAATATCTTTTGTCTCTAGTAACAAGTTTTGTTTTGAATTCTGTTTTGTCTAGTAGTTAGCATCGCCACTCCACATCTCTTACAGTTACTCCTGTATATCTTTTTCTATCTTTTTAGCTTCAACCTATTTATGTCATTGATTATAATGATATCATATAGTTGGATCATGTTGGGGTTTTTAAATTAAGATTTAAAAAATCTGCCAAATCTCTATCTTTTGACTTCAGTGTTTATTTACACTTAATGTAATTGTTAACAGATAGGATTTACATTTGTCATTTTACTATTTGTTATCTATATGCCTTTCACTTTTTGTTCCTGTTCACTACTGCTTTCTTTTTGTGTTAAATATTTTCTAGTATTCCATTTTAATTCCCTTGTTTCTTTTAGTCTATTCTTTTGAGTTACTTTTTCAGTGGTTTCCTTGGGGATTAAAATTACCATCTCTACACAGTTCTCATCTCTCCTTCTAGGACTCTCATTATGTGTATATTAGTACACCTGATGATATCCCACAGGTCTCTGGGGACACTATTCATTTTTTTTTTTTTAATTCTTTTTTCTTTCTGTTCCTCAGACTGTGTAACCTCAATTGACCTGTCTTCAATTGTATTGATTGTTCTGCCAAGTCAAATCTGCTACAGAGCCCTGTTAGCTGAATCTTTCTTTTCAGTTGTATTTTTGTATTGTTAAGCTCCAGAACTCCTATTTCTATTTGATATATATGTGTGTATGTATGTGTCTCATAATTATTTTGTTGTTGAAAATGACATCTCTTTTTTTGGCTGCACTATGTGGCTTGCAGAATTTTTTTTTCTTTAATAATTTTTATTTTTTTGGCATGTGGAATCTTAGTTCCCTGACCAGGGATTGAACCTGTGCCCTCTGCGTTGGGAGTACCAAGTTTTAACCACCTGACTACCAGGGAAGTCCTGGCTTGTGGGATTTTAACTCTTCAACCAGAGATTGAACCCAGGCCCTCAGCAGTGAAAGCATGGAGTCCTAACCACTGGATTGTCAGAGAATTCCCAATGATGACATCTTAAATATTATAATGTGGCAACTCCAAAAGACAGATTCTACCCCTCCTCAGGCTTTGTTGTTGTTCTTGAAGCTATTTATGAACTTTCCTAGATTAATTCTGTAAAGACTGTTCTTTGTGCATGGCCACTAAAGTCTGTGCTCAATTAACTTGCTTAGTGGTCAGCTAATGATTGGACAACTGATGCCTTCAACTAGTAAATTTCCTAGTCTTTTCTGAGGGACTGTGTGTATGTGTGCAACACTGCTTTAACTTCCACTTCTTGCTTGCACAGAGCATTAAGGTCAGCTAGAGGTGAGAGTTTAGGGTCTTCTCGGGTCTTTTCTACACATGCTTGTGACCTTCTAGGGATACCCAGGAATATGCCAGAGCTTCTCAAAGCCCTCTATGAATATTTCATTCCCTAGTTTTTCCTTTTGAACTTTTTTGGTTCAGCTTCTCTTTAAAAAAGTTTTTATTTTTTATTATATTGGCTGTGCCACATGGTTTACAGGATCTTAGTTCCCACAACCAGGGATTGAACCCGTGTCCCCTGCGCTGCTATGGAAAGTTGGGTTCAGATGCCAACTCCTGGGCCCATCGGGGATTTGAAAGGAAAGTGGGGTGTGGCATTTGCTCAGAAGGGACTTTACTTAGAAGAAACTGCAGCTGCAGCTGCCTTGTGAATTAGGGGGACACCTCTCTAGTACAAGGTCTTGAATTCCTTAACTGGAATTTCTCCCACCATGGAATTAGACTCTCCCTGGCACCAAAACACACATGCCACATCTCTAGTTATCCAGGCAACACCTCTTGGATTCTTGTGTGCCCTTGAGAGAGAAAGAAAATTCCAACATTGCCTCAGATGGAATTTCTGCTTAGAGTCACAAATTACAGTGTGTGTTTTGTTTTGTTTTGTTTAAACAATTGATTATTTGTTTGAAGGTGCTTCCCAGCTGGTGTAGTGGTAAAGAATCTGCCTGCCAATGCAGGAGATGCAAGAGATGTGGGTTCATTCCCTGGGTTGGGAGGATCCCCTGGAGTAGGAAATGGCAACCCACTCCAGTATTCTTGCCTGGAAAATTCCATGTACAGAGGAGCCTGGCGGGCTACCATCCATGCAGCCCCCAAAGAGTCAGACACAACTGAGCACACACGTACTTTGAAGGTACCCAAAACAACTTAACCAGCTAGGTCCCCACAAGTTTTGGTCTAGTGGCTAGGGTCCTCTTTGAAGTCTGCTAGTCCATTTCTCACCTCAAGTTTTACTTTCAAATTTGGTTAAAAGGTGGTTGTTGGAATTAGACGTTGGGTTAAATCTAGGTTCTGTCACGAGCTGTGTGACCTTGGGACAAGATACCATAGTTAACTTTGCTATACCTGTTTCTTCATCAGTAAAATGATGCACTTCTTCTGAGAAATCGTTAGGAGAGTGAAATGGAATAATAGGGTGGTTTTCTAACTACATCCTGGAAAGCCTCAAATCAGACAATCTAGTGTTTTCCAAACTTCATTCACATCCCATCTTCCCAACCTTCAGACATTCATATACCATTTCTGCTATTTGCTTAATCTTGTCATTTAAAAATAACTTTCAAAATGAAAACACATTTATTCAAGAAGGACACTACCACAAACAGGAACTTACCCTACAGTGGTAAAAAATAAATACAACAATGTCAAAATGATGGTTATCTATGTCAAAGTGATGGTATCTAATTCTCACTGGCTGTGGTTATAAGCCAAAGCTCTGAGCTCAAGGCCTGGACTTTAAGAAAGGGGATTACCCCAGTCATAGAAGGCCTTATATGGCTGTATATGAAATGTCCAGAATAGGCAAATCTATATAGACAGAACATATAACAGATTAGTGATAGTCTAGGGCTGGAGGAGAATGGGATGATTGCTATTGCGTATGGTTTGAGGGTGATGAAAAATGTTCTAAAGCTGACTGTGGTGAGAATTGCACAACTCTGAACATACTTAAAGAATCTATTTTAAGTGGGCAGATTGTATGGTATATGCTGTGGGACTTCCCTGGTGGTCCAGTGGTTAAGACTCCGCACCCCCAATGCCCCTAGGGGGCTGGGGTTTGATCCCTGGTCAGGGAACTAGATCCCACATGCCACAACTAAAGGTCCTGCATGTGGCAACGAAGACCTAAGATCCCAAGTGCCACAATTAAGACCCTGAGGAGCCAGATAAGTAAATATATATATGTGTGTGTGTGTGTGTGTGTGTGTGTGTGTGTGTGTGTATATATATACTTTTTTCTTTAAGAGAGAAAGCTGCTAAATTTTATTTATCTTTTCTCCTTGAGGTAAAGGATGCAAAGATACCTGAACCAGGACCACTATTATAGCTCACTATTACTTAACTCAACCAGATCTTTTACATAACTCAGCCGGATCTGAGTACCACAACTTAGCCAGATCTATGAGTACCACCCCCCATCATCTCCCTGTGGTAAGCTTTTGCCCCTTTATGAAAAGATTCTAGTTGTAAGCACTCAATATTAGTTAATATTCCCCCAAACAGATCTGCCAGTCAAATCGCAAAAACTTGGTTTATATCCTCCCTACTCCGCCACCGTCGTGCATCATGACTGTGGAGAAAATCGCCCTGAACCTCACTTTTCTTGCTTGTAAAATGAGAACATGCTCCCGAAGTTGTAGTAAGGAGGGGAAATATGCTGGACTGAGGATAATGGGGATATAGTAGTTTCCCTGGGGGGTATGTAATTAGAAAAAACCGACTGTGATCGGCTAGTCCCGGGATGCTCAAGCCGGCACTACAGCCATGGAGACTAAAGGCCCAGAGTGCCTCACATGCTGCCCCCGGGAGAAGATGCTGATCAGGAACTCGGAGGAAGGGGACACGTCGGCACGGCTTGGCCTCGGTGACCCTGATCTGCCGCAGCTCGGACAGAGAACCGGCCACACACACACACACACACACACCTTTGCTGGTTCCTCGCAACCCAGGGATCAACCGCGCCCAGAGCATCGGCGCGCCGGAAGTCCGCCCGCGGCCTCTCTAGGATGCCGGGCTCTGCGCTCTGTGCCCTTAACCCTTGCGACGCCGAGGCGCGCTTTCCTGGCTGTCGGCCGTTTGGAAGGCGTGCTGCCCTCCTTTGTTTGCAGGAAGCTTCACCAAAGGCAGTGAGGGGAGCACGGCCTGTGGATCCAATTCTACAGACAAGGCGACTGAAGTCACCCGGCAGCTGAACCAGACCCCTGGTGCCCCATTTAGGGCTATCTTCATTGATTCCAACCACCCCGCTCCAGTTCCCTCACCATATCTTACAATAGATACAGTAAAACCTCAGCTGAGGTTATTATCGATACAACGGACTTTTACTTTCTTTTCTTTGGCACTGCATTTCCTAAATTTCCTATAGTGCTTGCAATCCTATCAGTGATTGTAAAACTTAAAGGTTCGAAATATTATTCACTTTACAAAAATTTGGTGTCTATATAGCTTCTCAGGGTACATGATCTGCACTTGGTTCACTCTGCTCCTGGTATATATATAGTAAGTCCCCTACATACCAACCAGTTCCTTAGGAGAGCTCATTCATAACTCCAATTTGTTCCTAAGTCCAACAAAGTTAGCCTAGGAACCCAACTAACACAATCAGCTACAGTAGTACTGTACTGTACTGTAACAGGTTTTTTTATACTTTTCACACACACAATACATAAAAAACAAACAAAACATTTTTAATCTTAGAGTACAGTACCTTGAAAAGTACAGTACAGCAGCTGGCATCCAGGGGCTGGCATCCAGTGAACAGGCAGGAAGAGTTACTGACTGGAGGAAGGAGAGGAGGTGGGAGATGGTAGAACTGAAGGGTCGTCAGCAATAGGAGACGGAGAGCAAGCTGCAATTTCATTCATGCCTGATGTTGATGGCACAGGTTCTGGTTCCTTGCTGGATTCAATTCTATCTACCCTCTTGGAAAAAAAAAAAAAAAAGTCCAGTGATGGACTGGGCAGTAGCTCTTTTTCTCTCATTATAGATGACCCAGTAGTGCTGGATAGCATCCTGAACAACATTCACGTACCATTCTACGTTCAGGTCCTATGCCTCGAAAACTAAAACTGCCTCCTCAAATAAAATCATCTTGTCATTTCCATCATTGTGAATCACTTCAGTTCTTCTTTTACTTTTTCCTCTTGTCTCTCTTCGTCCTTCCTCTGGGCCTTCAATTCCATCAGGTCTTCATTAGTACAGTACAGTACGATAATTTCTCAAAGGGTTTCAGGAAGTTCCGAGGCAGCTACTATATCTGCACTCGTGGCCTCGCCACTTTTCCATTGTGAAGGTTGACTGTAGCTTTGAACCATGGCTGGCATTGAAGATGCACCCTCTGATTCTTCGCCCTGTTTCTTCTTCAAGCCTTCATAAAGGCTTTTTAGCTTTCTCTTGAATCAGCATTAAGGTGAGCCGGATTTGACACTGATGCTGATCCTGCATCCACACTCTGAGAAGTTTCTCCATCCCCTCCAGCAATTTTCCATGCTTCTCTGACACTATTGTTGACATCATCGGCACAGCAGATTTCACTTCACATGTTCCATGATCTTGTCCTTGTTCTTTAGAATCCTGCTGATGGTTGAATGATTCATGTTTTAAGAATGAGTGACATCTACCATCTTTTCACTTTGCTCCGCTCTCTCAATTATTTTCATTTTTGTTTCCACTGTTATCACTTGGTGCTTCTTAGCAGCTACACTGCTGCTGCTTTTACACTTGCTTCTGGGCATCCTGGGCTTGAAATAAAGATACTGTCCTACTGTACTCTATACAGTACTGTACAGTAAAAGACACCAAAGCACAACCACTCATAGGGGATGCACTGACAGTGTACACCAGACACGTGGACTAACTCACGTGACTGGACATACGAACACGTTTGCATCGTGGAAAGTTCGCAACTTGAAGGTTCTCATGTAGGGGACTTACTGTATATGGAAAAGATAATATTGGCTCCATGTATCAGATGAAACAGCTAAGGTCTAGATAGGGAAATGACTTGCCCAAGATCACACAGTACAAATCACCTGAATCTGGAATACCTCCATTCCTATTCTGTGTCCTGAACCCTTCACATCACCACAGCTGCATCCCAGAGCTGACTGGAGCAACAAAGGAGGGGACAGGCAGAAAAGTCATTGCCAACAGACAAATATAAGAGAACAGAGTAAGTTATTGTGCTCTGTCCTTGCACTTGCCCAGTGCAGGGACCTGGGGGTCACCAACCAGTTACAGCCCTGCCTTCAACTGACGTGGAGAGTTCATCCATTGCTGAGTATGCCAATTCCAGATATGCATTCTGAAACTGGGCAAACAACTACAGGATGGGTTTGGGACCCTCTGAGCCCACTGTGAGAAGGACCTGAGCTAAAACTCAATGGATCATTTGATCTCAGTAAAGTTACGGGTCTCCAAGAGAACACAGAGTTGAATGCTATAGTAGAAATGTAATAGGAAAAGGAGTAGGATTTGCCAATGGAGAAAGGAGATGGTCTTTCGTTCACTGATCACTAACAAACGCCTACTACTTACCAATCACTACAGAAGGCCCTGCAACAGAAATGAACAATGTGGCCTTACTTTAGCACAGGAAGTGAGATGTCAAGTGAAAGAGGAAGTCTGGTGACTAACCCAGAACCTGACCTAGTCTGAGGATCAAAGAACCTCCCTGAAGGAGGAGAGTGCTAAGCCAAGGCCTGAAAGATAGGTAGGCATTGGCCAGGAAGAAAGAGAAGAGGAGGAAGAGAAGGGTTTCTCTGGCAGAGGGAAGAGCGAAGGCTAAGACGGGAACTAGCTTGGTCAGCTTCTGTGTGGTCGTGGGTCAGATGGTAGAGAGCTCAGGCAGAGGGGTGAGAGAGGTGAGTGAGTGGGTGAGTGAAAGTCGCTCACTTGTGTCCAACTCTTTGGGACCCCCATGGACTATAGAGTCCATGGAGTTCTCCAGGCCAGTATACTGGAGTGGGTAGCCGTTCCTTCTCCAGGGGAATCTTCCCACCCCAGGGATTGAACCCAGGTCTTCCCCATTGCAGGTGGATTCTTTACCAGCTGAGCCACCAGGGGAGCCCAAGCGAGAGAGGTGGGCTGGGGCCAAACTGAGCAGGGCCTGGTCTGCCACGATAAGGAGTTTGGTGGGAGAACTGCATGGGCAAAGGTAGGTGGGAAAGAGCACCACGAGGCCCATGTGGCAGGTCAGGAATAAGGTAAGCACCCTGGAAGAAGAAACGAAGAGGCTGAGGTGAGCAAGGACCAGGCTGGAGAGTTCAGACTGGCCTGCTGGCCATGCAAGTGAACCTGAAAAAGCAGAGCAAGGCGTGGAGGGGTGATGGGGACTGCGGGGACCGAAGGACACATGCTTTGCCTCCATGCACAGCCAGCCCTCTGTTCTCCTGGCTGATGACCATCCTTGTTAGCAGACTCTAAGTCTTGGAGCATCTGCTTTGTCAACGGAGGCCGGGAGTCCAGATTTTTACATGAAATCACTTGATTTTAAGTGCTGGCAACATGTTCAATACCATGTAAGTCAAGTAAGTCCTAGCCATAGGCCACTGGTTCCCAAATTTTGCAGGATATTAGCATCACCTGTGGAGCCGATGCCCAAGTCATGCCCTATACCACTGAACATGTCTGGGGCTAGAAGCTAGGCATCAAAAGTTCCCAGGTGGTTCCAATGTGCAACAAAGTTTGAGAACCACTGATGTAGGCTGAGGATATCCTTTGGGTTGCCAGACAAAGCCATGGGGAGCCATGTGAAGTTTTAGAGCTAGGGAGCAGCAGAACAGTTTAGAGTATAAGGAACATCAGTCCTTAGAAGGAAGGACGTGTAGTGTGGAGTGAGAAAGGGCCTGGGGCTCAAGGGGCAGTGGTGGGATCCTGCTAGGGTGACCAACCATCCCAGCTTGCCAAGGACTGAGGGTTTCCTGGGAATGGCACTTGAAGGGTTAACATAGGGGAAAGTCCTGGGCAAACCAGAATGCTTGGTCACCCTAGATTCTACCTCTGATATAGTTCTGTCTGGGGACTGATGCCCCCAGATATTCTAGGAAGGGCCCTGAGAAAAGGCTATCCATCTCTCTGGGATGCCCTTATCCAGGGCTCTGAGCACCAGCCTTGACATACTTGCACAGGGAGCTAGAATCAGCGAGGGGACCTGGAACCATCTGCTCTCTGCCTGGCAGAGCACTCCTGGTCAGAGACAAGTGTACAGCCTACAACCCAGCAATAGGGAGGAACAAACCACTGATCCAAGCAACAGTGTGGCCGACTCTTAAAAACATTACGCTGAATGAAAGAAAGCAGACACCAGGGAATGCCTACTATCAAATTCCATGCCTGTGAAGTTCAAGAACAGGTTAACCTAATCAAAAGCAAAATTAGAACAGTGCTGCCTCTAGGGAGTTGGGACAAGGAAGAGCCAACAGGAAACTTTCCAGGGGGAGACAGTGATGTCGTTGATAAGGGCTTGCATTATGCAGATTATATATCTGTTGAAACACAGTTAACACCTGTGCATTTTGCTATATGGATAGTTTGCCTCAAAGGAAAAGAAAAACCTGGACTCTAGTCAACACTGGACTCTAATTGACATATATACCGAAGTGTTGAGAGGGAAGTATACCATTTTGTGCAGCTTATTTTGAAATGTATGAAGAAAATAAGAAAGGTGGATGGGTGGGTGGATAAGGATATGTGGTACAGCAAACAGTAAAATGTTAGAGCATCTAGGTGGTAGGTGTTATCAGTGTTACCTGTACAATTCTTCCAATTGTGCTGTAAACTTTAAAACTCTATATAATAAAATATTGAGGAAAAAAAATCCTCTAAATCTGATCATGTTACTGCTCTGCTCACACCCCTTCAATGGTTTTTCATGTCACCGACAATGAAAGCCAGGTCCTCACAATGGCCTCCAAGAAGGATGACCTTACACTCTAGTTATCCCAGGTTTCATCTGTTATCTGGGTATAACTGTTAATACTGGGTTGGCCAAAAAATTCATTTGGGTAAGATTCATAATCCATAACATTATGGAAAAACTCAAACAAACTTTTTGGCAAACTCAATACATCTTCTTTTATCCTCAAAGTTTGAATGACACATTATGGGCCTGACTTGCCTCTGAGGCCCTACTGACCTCACTTCCCACCCCTCTGTCCTCCCATCCCTCCACTCCAGAGGCACTGATCTCATTTCCAGCCATGTGCCCCCTCAGGGCCTTTGCACTGGCTATTCCCTCTTTCTGGAATGTTCTTCACCCAGGTAAGCGCAAAGCTCTCCCCCTTACTTCCTTCAAACTTTTCATCAGATATCTGCTCCATAAGGCCTCCCCTGAATTTCCAATTTCACAACTGCAGTCTCCTCTTTCCCCACCTCCCTTACCCTATTTTTTCTAAAGTACTTATAATTTTTTACATAAGATCTAATTTACTGATGATAAGGTCCATGAAGGCAAAGATTTATTTTCCATTAAGTCTATGCGGTATCCCCAGGGCCTTGAATAGTGCCAGGCAAACAGTAAGTGCACAATAAATACATGTTGCTATAATTAGCAGCTGGGTGGACAATGGATGGGTGATGGACAAGAGCAAAGCAGAGAAACTCATTGAGAAGCACCAGCAAAACACTGGGACCCCAAAGAAAGGGCCAGAAGGTGGGAAGATTATTTAGAACAGGGATTTCATGAGACAGAGTGCTTCGTCAAATGTTGACTCTGACTTCTGGGTGCTCCCACCTTAGCCAACTCCTGGGATTGTGGGCCATTTCTGGGGAATCGCAGGGGGGCAATGGTGGGAACAGGTTGGGAGGAGGATGAGGCTGAGGACCTGTGGGGCATCCCAGGGGAGATGCCTTGAGGGCATGTGGCCCTGAGTCTGGAGGTGGGGGCACAACTTGAAGACAGAGACTTGGGAACCTTAATTCCAGGAGTAGGTGGAACCTCGCAAGGAGAGTTTTCATGAAGAAAAGAGCTAGGTCGGAAAATGTTCATAAGGGATATTTTAGGGGTTAGGAAAAGGAGAGAATGACAGAGAGGGAAAGAATGGCGGGGCACTGGAGGCTAGGGCCCAAGTGCCAAGGGGAAGAATTTCCAAAAAGAGAGTGTGGACGTGGGGAGGGGGCAGGGAGGGCATGGCAAGGTGATGGTCAGGGGTGTGGCTATGCAAGAGGTGGCCTTTAAAATTACAGAGTAGACTACAGAAAGGGTACAGGCAGGCTTGGGCTGAGGGACAGATGCCCAGAGCCTGAGGCCTTGGGCCAGGAGAGGGGTAAGAATGGGGGAGACTCAAACTTCAGCTGTTCAAGGCTACTTGGAAATAACTTCTTTCCCAGTCTCACTGGCAAGTGAGTCTCTGCCCTCTACCCCTACTGCTGAACATCCTCATCTATAAAATGGGGTAATAGGGAAAACAAAAACCATTTATTGAGCACTTACTATGGACCAAGCCGAGAACTCTCTCTCTCCATGTATCCCTTCATTTAATCCTCACAATCATCTCACCAGGCCGATGTTACTATTACCTCCATTGTACAGATAAAATAACTGAGGCACAGAGAAGTTATTGACGCTTGCTCAAGGTCACAGAGAGAATGAATGGAAATGCTGAGATTCAAACCCAGAGTTTGAATTCTGGGCCTTAATACTGTACTAATCCATACAAAGCACTTTACAGAGCACTCTCGTTACCCCATGGGGTGATACATGAGATGACCCACACACCCCCAAAACGGTTGAGATTATTACCACATGTGCTGGGCTGAATCATGGCCCTCCAAAGATATCCATGCCCTATCTCTGGAACCTGTGATGATGTTACTTTACAGGGCAAATAAGATTCTGCTGATGTGATTAAATTAAGAATCTTGAGATGGTAAGATTATCCTAGATTATCCCGTAGGTTCAAAGCAATCACCAGAGTCTTTAATAGAGGGAGGCAGGAGAGTCAAGAGAAGAAAAGGTGACAATGGAAGCAGAGAGAGAAAGGGAGTTTGGAGGATGCTACTCTTGCTGATGGATTTGAAGATGGAGGCAGGGGCCACAAGACTTGCAGGTGGACTGCAGAAGCTGGAAAAGGCAAGCACACACATCCTCCCCTATAGGCCCTGGAAGGAATGAGCCCCTGCTGACACTTTTATTTTAATCCACTGAGAGTAATCTTGGAAATCTGTCCTCCAGAATGCTAAGGTAATAAATCTGTGTTGTTTTAAGCCACTAAGATTGTGATAATTTGTTAGGCGACGACAAAAAATGAATATACCACATCACTGCACATCTGGCTCCCCTGGCCAGCCCATCTCAAATATATTTACTACTGCAGCTGCTATCAGAAATACCCCTAAATTTTTTAAAAACTTCTTTAAAGTTTCAATATGGTCTTCTCTGAACCTCAGTCTCTTCCTTTGTTAAAAATAGAGTTAACACACCTGACTCTGACTCTCTGCCAGGCATAGAGTGAAGGTTTCTTATGTTATTTGAAGGTTCCCACAAACCACTGCAGCAGATGAGGCCTAGCTATTGTCCCCATTGCTCAGATGAACAAACTACGGCTCAGAGAGGGAAAGGAGCCCAGCATAGAGCCATAGGGCTAGTGAGTAACAGAGCCAGGACTTCTGACTCCAGATCTACCATGCTGAGGTGCATGGCTCAGAGTCCAGCTCACGGGCCACCTCCTCAGAGAAGCCTTCCTGGAGAGCCTCAGCTCACTCATTCATTCACCAAATAGTTACTGTGACTGTTCTATGCTGAGTGTGCTGCTAGGCATGGCTGGGACCAAGTTCTGCTCTCAGCGGCCCACAGCCTAGTGGATGAGACAGATGCACAAACCCACAGTCCCCCAACACCCTGATCAATACTGGGACAAAGGGAGAGAAACACACAGGGTGGTGGTGTGGGGGCCCAAACGGTGGGAGAAACTCACTAAGCCTGCAGTCAGGGAAGGCTTCCTGGAAGAGGTAGCAATTGAGATGAGGACAAGATTCCACTAGGAGTGTGGGCAAGGGTCCACTGGAGGAATGGCTGACCAGAGGCAGGGAGGCACCAGACTGTAGCTTCCTGGGGGCAGGGAACAGGTTGGGTCATCGCACGCCCCAAAATCCCGCTGGGCCTCTATGTTCCTGTGTGTGAACGGGAATCACAGGCCTAGCAGCCCAGAGCTTTGGTAATCGCTGGGCCTGGGCAGGGCTGAGCAGGAAGAAAAGGGGTCCTGGGGATTCCCAAGAGCAGGACAGCCAAAGGCAGGGTCAAAGGTAAGGGGGACAAGAGAGAGTGGAGAGAGGGTGGGGGAGGCAGGGTCCTGGCTTGAACCCCCTTCCATGTCTGACTCAGGGTGTAGCTAGCTATAGGTAGATCTTCCTAGAGCCTCAGTGACCCCCTCTGAGAATTGGAGCATGAGACAAAACTGTCTCCAAAGACCCTCCCCAGCCCTGACGGGGAAACGACATGACACAAAATTACAAAAGGGTCTTTATTTGTAAAAAGCCAAAGGGGCCCCGGGGGCGACAGGACAGGCAGGCCGGCTTCTCAGGGGTCAGGGGCATTTGGGTAGATGCGCTTGAGTGGGGGGGCGCCCTCCGAGTCCTCGGGATCACCCTGGGCTGCCTCGGGGACAGATGGCACGGGCTCAAAGACGGGGTAAGCTTCAGGGGCCTGGAGAGGAAGGGTGGACAGGCGTGAGCTCCACCCCAACCCAGGAGTGCAGGCTCCTAGCCCTGCCTTCTCCAAAGCCTCCACTCCACTCCCTTCCCGGACTTGGGAGTCCAGCCCAGGGCCAAGGCCCCAGGACGCAAAGTGCGTGTATGCTAAGTCGCTTCAGTTGTGTCCGACTCTGTGCGACCCTATGGACTATAGCCCACCAGGCTCCTCTGTCCATGGGTTTCTCCAGGCCAGAATACTGGAGTGGGTTGCCATGCCCTCCTCCAGGGGATCTTCCCGACTCAGGGATCGAACCCACGTCTCTTATGTCTCCTGCATTGGCAGGCGGGTTCCTTACCGCTAGCGCCACCTGGGAAGCAGACTAAGTAAGGCGCCGGAAACAACAACACTGGGGGAAAGAGGTTGATAATTCTGGAAAACGTATCACACGGTAGTCCTTGTAGGAAACGTCAGAAGTTTGTGGGAGACTTTTTAAAGCTAAATTACATACTTAGGATTCAAAAAAAAACTTGAAGGTGCACCACGATCTTTTCAGGTTTTTAATGGTCTTAAGTCAGCCCCCATCCAGCCTGCAGGATTTTGTTTCTAAAACACCCTTTTCTTTTCAGTCCCAAGAACCCAGCCTAGAAACCTTTAGCTGTATCCAAGGCCTGCATTTCCCACCTTGACCTCAAGAGTGCAGCCCTCAAGCTTTTAGCAACCCCACAGCTCCCCATTCCTTCCAAGACCTGGGAGTCCAGGTGGCCACTCTCACCTCAGCCTCCAACAATTCTGGAACAGGCTCCTCCTTGGTCAACATGGGGGGTTCATCCGTGCTGCCCGCAGGTACGCCCCCAGGATCTGAAACATGAAATTAACAGACATTCCCTAAGTCACTGCAGAGACCAGGAGGGAAACCCACGAGTCACATAAGCCTGTGGGCTATGGGAGCACTCCGTGGGGAGCCAGATCCCTAGCTGCAACCCAGAAAGAAAACACAGGAAGGACATGTAGGTGGGATCTTGACAAGTGAGTAGATTTGATCAGGTAGACAAGTGGGGAGCTGGAGAACTTTTCAGGTAGAGGCAACAGAAGCTTGGCAAGCACAGATTCGGGTGCTGGACTCCGCGCGTGTGTGTGGGTGCTAAGTCACTTCACTCGTGTCTGACTTAGTACAACCCAATGGACTGTAGCCCACCAGGTTCCTCTGTCCACGGGATTCTCCAGGCAAGAATACTGGGGTGGACTGCCATGCCCCCATTCAGGGGATCTTCCTGACTCAGGGATCAAACCCGCGTCTCTTTATGTCTCCTGCATTGGCAGGTGGGTTCTTTACCACTGAGCCACCTGGGAAGCCCGGGGTTGGACTGCCTGGGTTCAAATTCTGACCTTGGGCAAGTAACTTTATTTCTCTAAGCCTGTTTTCCTGTCTGTATAATGGAGATAATTGTAGTAATGACTGGGTTCCCTGATGGCTTAGTGGGTAAAGAATCTGCTTGTAAAGCAGGAGGCACAGGAGATGCCAGTTCAATTTCTGGGTGGGGAAGATCCCCTGGAGGAGGACATGGCAACCCATTCCAGTATTCTTGCCTGGAGAATCTCCATGGACAGAGGAGCCTGGTGGGCTTAAAGTCTAAAGGGTCACAAAGAGACACAACTGAGTGACTACACCACATGCATAGTAATTACCACACGAGACTGTTGTAAGGATTAAATGAGACAGGAAAAGCCATTAGCACAGGGCCTGGCACATAGTGCTGGATAAATGCGAATTATTGTCTTTATGTTAGTAAAGGTACAAAAGTGTGTGCTATGATCTAGACATGGAACATAGGCCCAAATCAGGGTGTTCTTGGATAGGAACAATGAGGTCAGCAGGGGACAGTTCATGAAGGGCCCAGAGTGCCAGGTTGAGGAGTCAAAGGTCATAGGGAGTCACTGAAGGTTTTGCAGCAGGAAAAGAACCTTGTCAAACTTGTGCTCAGTGGGGGTACAACTAGAGGAGGGGAGATCCCGGAGGCTGGAGCTAGGCGTGGGTGGGAGAGATGACAGAGCTGGGGAGGCAGGGGAAGGCAAACGCACGGGGGAAGTGAATCTGACCAGACAGGGGACTGACTCTAGGAGAAGACACAAGAGGAGGGCTCATGCCCAAGCTCATTGGCTGTGTGTGCTTAGGTAACTTACTTCACCTCTCTGAGTTTTGGTTTCTCATCTATAAATAGAGATCATAACCCTCATTGGGTTGTAGTGAGGATTAAATGAGATAAAACATGGAAAGAGCTTAGAAAGGTGCCTAGCATACAGTGAGAGTTCAGTAAATATTAGCAGTTATATTATCACTTATTATTAATCACTCTTACGATTATCACAATTATTTTATCGTGCATGCATGTTCAGTTGTGTCCAACTCTTTGGGATTCCATGGACTGTAGCCCACCAGTCTGTCCAGGAGATTACCCTGGCAAGGATACTGGAGTGGGTTGTCATTTCCTTCTCCAGGGGATCTTCCCGACCCAGGAATCAAACCAGGGTCTCCTGCATTGGAGGCGGATTCTTCACCACCTGAGCTACCATGGCTGTTGTTGTTCAGCCACCCAGTCATGTCTGACTCTTTGAGACCTGATGGACTGAGCCACCAGGGAAGGCCCAGCAAATACTTATTGGGCACCTACTATGTGTTCCATGGTGTTCTGAGGATAATACCAGTGAACAAGGTCAACATGGGCCCAACAGTCAGGAAGCTGACATGAGGTGGGAAAGAAAGCTATTTAACTAGTACAAAGCTAAATCTACATGAAGATCTCAGACAGTGATAAACGATCCACAGAAGCTAAGAAGCCAGAGAAGGAGAGACAGTCCCTAGAGGAAGGGTGGTGACTTTCCACAGAACTCAGGGAGGCAACTTAGGAGGAAGGGCTGGCAGAGGGGCAAGCTGGTGGCTTCCACTTTGGAGGGGAGAAGGCTCAGAAGAGCGGGCTCCTGGGAGGCACCTGGTCCTACCTCTCTCCTGGCCCAGCTGTGGGGGCTGAGCATCCTCTGGGACCCCTTCCGGTGGTCCAGCAGGTGACACAGGGCGGCTGGGCTGGGGGGTGCCCCCAGGGCTGGGCTCCGTGCCCTTCTGCAGGGAGCCTTCTGAATGGAAACTCTGGTTACTGTTCTCATCTGTGGGGGAAAAAAGCCGAAAGGGTTGGGCCTGAGGCCCCAGTCCCCTCCCTTAATGCCCACAGCCCCCCACATCCCAGCATCCCTACCTACCATTGAGATCCAGCAGGATGAGAGGGCCGCCCCCTCGGGGACTGGCGCCCCTGCCCCTCCGCTCCCGGCCTCGGGATCTCTCTGCCCCTCCACCTGCCCTCCGGCGCTCCTGGGGGTTAGAGGGCTAAGGGTCAGAGGCAGCTTTCCGGTTAGCACTTGCCAAGCCCCCACTGTGCAAATAAAGAAACTGAGGCAGAGAGAAGCGGAAGGCCCTGCATGAGGTGACTGGTTGTGCACCGCTGGGTTAGGTCTTGAACCCGGGAGGTGGGGGCGGCGGGGGACCGAGGTCTGGTCGGGGGGAGGGGAAGAGGCGGAGTTGCTATTAATTGTTAACATCTGTCTGTGCTCCTGCATTTGAGCTGAGTGGAGACTGGAGGTGGAGGCCAGGGTGGGGAGGGGCTTGCCTGAGGTTCCACAGAAGAAGGGCCTGGGACAGGGTGGTGGGGGGAGGGGGGAACGTGCTCACCTCCTCCTGGGGGTCCACCACTGGCACCCACTTGAAGATACGAAGGGAAGTGTCGCCCACAGTCACCCAGCGCTTCTCCCTGTGGGACAGTGGGGGTATTGGGTCAGAGAGGCCTGAGGGGAGGGCCACCCCGGGAGCGGGACACATCTGGGGATACCCCGAGATGTGGGGGTAATGTCCTGATGGAAGGGGCACTTTTGCTAAGAGGACACAGTTAGAGGGAGAAACCCTGCAGACCCGAGGGCACAGATAGATGGGGGGAGGGGGGTGCTTCTAGAGAGAGTGTGACTTGGGGTCGCGGCTCTGCAGACCCCTGGGGTAACACATGGAGAGCTCGGACTCTGAGGCCGGCTGGGGACCTTAGCAATGAAGATCCTCGGGCACACTCGCGGGAGGAGTGTCAAAGCTTCAGGGGGCGGGGCATAAACGGGGGCTCCAGCTTCGGGAGGGCAGGACTGGAGAACACGCTTTGTAGACCCCAGGGTGTAGCCAGAAGGAAGATAGAGCCCCGCAGCTCCGGCGCGCAGCTGGGCGGCACACCTAACAGCTGGGGGCCACAGCTGGCGAAGCGGGGGTAGATTTATCTGGGGGAGGAGTGGCCCACTGGGTCCCGTCCCTGGCCCCGGGGCAGCGCTCACCATCTCCGGACCTTCTCGATGGTCGCCATCACCTTCTTGATGTCATCCTTGGCCCGGCTCCGGGTCTCGGCCCGCACGGTCCGGCCGGCCATGCTGACGGGGCTGGGGCCCAGGCCGAGCCCGCGGCTGGGCCGCCTCCCGTCCGGCGGGCTCAGGCTCGGCGCCAGGCCGGGGCGCCGCTCTCTCGGCCCGTCGTCCCTCCGGGAGTTGGTCGCGCCCTCCCTCGCTCCCCCAACGCCTCCGCGAGTCCCCGCCCCGCTTCCTGCCGCCGCGCCCCGCCCCGGCCCGTCCCCGGAGCGGCCGGGCGGCGCGGGCGGCCAGAGCCCAGGCCTGGAAGTCGGCCGGCCCCGCCCCAACCGGGCCCGCCCCCTCGGGGCACCCGGACGCGCAGCGCCCCCTGCCCGCCGCCGAGAGGCAGGTTGGGGGCAGCTGGGCGACTGGACGCGCGCGGCGGGGCTGCGGCCGTGCGTTCAAACCACGTGGGCGCCAGGGGGCGCGAGAGGGTCAATGTCCCGTGTGAGACAGCTGAGCGTGGGGACGTCCCCGGGACGCTGCGTGTGTCTGTGTGTGTGTCTGTGTATGTGTGTGTGTGTGACTATCAGGTTCTACACTCTGTATGTGTGTGTGTGTGTGTGTGTGTGTATGAGACTATCAGGTTCTACACTGTTCTATTACCCTTTCATCCATTCACTCAACAGTCTATTAACTGAGTGCCAATTACATGCCTGACGCTTCATATAACTGATTCTTCACCTACCAGAACGGCTAAAATGAAAACGACTAAACCTACCAAGTGGAGGCGAGGAAGTAGAGCAACTAGATCCCTCATATTTTGGGGGGAGTGGTAGAGATACTACTTCGAAAAGCTGGCGGTTTTTCAGAGAAACTATGATCCAACAGTTCCACTCCTAGGTCGTTAACAGCCAACAGAAATGCGTGGGTATGAGTCCCAAGGGACCTGTACTGGAATGCTCATATCTCTGTAATAGCCTCAGACTGGAAGCAAACCATCGACAGGGGAGTGGAAAGTGAATTGTAGCCTGTTTACACCATGGAGGACCCAGCAAGAAGACTGAGGTCCTGCTACCCCCAACAACGGGGACAAATCTCATGAGAGGAGTAGGATACAGAAGCACGCATTGTATGATTTCATTTACATAAATTTCAGAACCGACAACATCAATTAAGGGTGTGAGAAATCAGGAGGGCGGTCACCCATGGGACTGGGAGGGGCTAAGAGCGGGGTTGTGGGAACGGGTCATGCTCTGTTTCTTAATCTGGTGCTGATTCCCAGGGCATGTTTACTCTTGGAAAATTCGTTGAGCTGTACCCTTATAATGGTGTGCACTTTTCCCTACTTGAATGAAAAGTTTACTTAAAATGAGTATGTCTTAGTTGATTTTGTTTGAAGCTGTGTTTATCAGCAGACATGCTAAAGTTGTGTAGCTATGTGTGTGTGTATTTCAAGGGTGTGGCTACTGTGCCTGTGTGTTTTCCAGTGACTATGTTCAGAGGGATTAAGGTATAGGAAGGCGGTCGTGTCAACATTTCTGGAGCCAAACTGCTGGGGTAAAATTCTACCTCTGCTTGTCCAGTGACCTTGGACAAGTCACATCTCTATTTCCTCAACTACAACATGGGAATGAGTTAATATGTGTATAACTCTTAGAGCAATGCCTTGCACACAGTAAATACCCAATAACAGTCTCTGTTAATAAGTGTGATGGCCTCACCTGCTATGCCCTCTGCCAGTTCATCCCTTTCTTCCTTTATTCTGGCAATACTCTCCTCATGGCAATATACTCCCACACTCACAGGTCTCCTTCCCAATTTCTTCATTCACAAACCCTGCATGCTGTTGTCTATGGGCACCCCATTAGATTGTGAGCTCCTTAGGGGCCCAGAGACCAAGAATGGATCATCATCTCTGGGTGCCAGAGCCCAGGACAGAGTGGGTTCTTGGGAACCACGTGTGGGAATAAGTAAATGTATAAAGACCCTACAGCATTTTTCTGCATCAGGTTAGTGGGCTGACCTTTGGGTATGACTCCCTCTACCTGTCTTTTTCAGCTTGTTTCTGTTTGAGAACCCTTCAGGAAATGCGGGTGTGTCAGAAGTTCTCTTACTGGGTCTGGTCAGGTGCGACGAGTGGTCCCCTAGTAGGTGTGACTGTGAAAGCAAGGGCAGAAGGCATCTGAAACAGGCCAGGAGTGTATGTCCTGGCAGGTGTGGTCTAAGCCTGAGGGCCCCTACCTTGGCCTCTCAAGCACCCGGCTCTCCCCTTCCCCAGACAAGAGGAAGGGCCAGCACATTCCTGGCCTGCCAGCTGCGCCCTCTCCTGCCCTCTCCCTCCCCTCCCCCCTCCAACAAGCTTTCTCCGAAAAGCGGGCCGGGCCGCAGATCGGAGCCTGAGCCTTCTCCTCCCATCGGACCTCAGGGCTGCCTCCAAGGCTCGGGCACCCCAAGCCTGAGGTCCCGAGTCCACCCTTCAGACAACCTGCTGCCCTCCTCAGGTCCCCTTCGCGACTAGGCCGAGTGAGCAGAGAGGTGAGCTAAGGGCCAAGGAATCCGGCCTGGGACGGCGGGGGTGGGGTGGGGTGTGTGTGGAAGGGGGTAGATTGTTGGGGTCTGAGCCCTGATTGGCTACGCCTGGGCCACGCCCCTACCCTTTTCCCCCTTCTCCCCCCCTCGTAAGGGGGGCGTGGAGGCAACCAGGATCAGCCAGGGGCCAGCATGAGCCGGAGGGAGGGCAGTCTGGGTAAGGGGCTGAAGGGTCGGATGCCGAGCGCCCGCGGGGAGCAGGGGTCAGAAGGGCTGGAAGCTGGGGTCCGGGTCACCGCCACCCCTAAGTCGGGGAAGGGAGCGGCCTGAGCGGGGGAGAACAGGGCAGCGGTGTCAGGTAACGAGCGGGTGAGTTGTGGGTGAGCTGTGGGAAGGGCCAAGGGCCAGAGTTTAGAGGAGGCTTGGGGCTGTGCCTTCAGAGACTTGGGCTCAGGAGATAGATCATCAGTTCGAGTACATCCTGGGGGAGGACTGGGGTCGTGGCTGGAGCAGGACGCCGGGATCCTGAGTATCGGAAAAGAATCAGAACTGGGAGCCAGAGAGAGGGGTAAAGTTAGGGGAGGAAGTCTTTGGGCCACAGGGGTCGGTGAGTGACAACAAGAAGCGAAAGTTGAGGCTGTTAAGGATGGGGACCCGCGGGGCAAACTCTGGCGGGGGGCGGGGCGGAAGTTGCCGGGCCAGGACTACATTCCCCAGTATGCCCTGGGCATGCGCGCTAGGCATCTCGGGAAATGTAGTCTTCCTCCCGGAGCGCCAACCTCTAACTTGTGATGGTTAAGGCGGATTACTGATTCACTGATGGGGCCCAGTGCCCCGCCCACGGTCTTGGGAGGGCCGTCTGGGAAGGAATGGGACGTCAGTCTCCTAATCTGTAAAATGGGCTTAAAGGCTCATTTCAGTTTGAAGTTCTGTTCTTTGATGATGCTGAATTCCACCAACAATCACTGAGTTACAGAGACATGTGAGCCCTGCCCTCAAAGTGCTCCCAGGCTGAGGCAGATTCTCCTAGATAAAGGAGCCGTTAAAAGAATCACCTTGAAAGTATGAACTAATGGCCCTTAGTAGAAAGAAGAAGTTAATTTAAAAGTGTATCTGGAGGCTACACTGACGAAGCCGTATTTGAATTTGGCTTTAATAGGATTTCAACACTGGTTTGGGGACAGGGAATGCATTTCAGGTGGATCAACCATTTGGCAAATGTCTGGTGCCCTATTCTCCCTCAGTTGGAATGGGACAGAGCATGCCTGGCTTAAAAATTGGAGAATTCAGAGTGGAACCTCTGGGTTCAGGAAGAGCGAGCCTGGAAGAAGTGGTCAAGAAGCAAGGGGTTGGGGTGCTCTCATTCCTCCCCTGCTTTTCCCACCAGAGGACCCCCAGGCTGACTCCTCAGCCTCACCCCTTACCCACTTGGAGGCCAAGATCCAACAGACACACAGCCTTGCCCGCCTCCTCACCAAATATGCTGAGCAGCTTCTCCAGGAATATGTGAGTGGGGTTGGGGGTACGGGTACCAGAAGCCTGGGGAATGGGGAAGTATAGATTAAGGGGTCCTTGACCACTCATTTTCTCAACCTCTCTTCACAACTGCAGAAACTGGGGCTCCCAAGAGGGGTCAGTAACTGGCCATTGGTCATCATCCAGGAAATTGGAGGAGGACTTTCTCTGTGCCTCAAATGTCCCTCCATAGAGGGTCCCTCCTTGGTGCTTTAAGACAGAGGCAACCTGAGAGAGTGAAGGGAAGTTTGGCCTCGGAGTCAGAAAACCTAGGTTCTAGGCTCTGTATGATCTTGTCATCTCACCTCTGTGAGCCTGGATCTCCCCAGGTGTCAAAGGAGGCAGTTGAATAAGAGGAACTATGAACTCTTCTATGTGTGTTATGGAGACGGGCCATTTCAATCTAGGGCAGGGGAATGCCATCCCAAGAGGGCACTTTTACAGAGGAGGGGGGTTTGCCAACACCTTTGGTTGACCGGAGAACTCTGACCAATGAAACAAGGTGGTTCCCCAGATTACTCTGGTGTAGTGGAGGGAGCCTGTAGTTTCGAATCAGATAGACTACAAGCCTGCCAAATGGTGACCTTGGGCAGTGATGATAACATTAGAAATAATAACTTAATAATTATGACAGCAATAGTAGGATAACAAAACTAGGTTTGTAGTCCTACCAGCCTTGGTTCAACTTCCAGCTTCTGCCCCTTCCTAGATCTGTGACCTGGGACAGGTCAGCCTGAGTATCCTCATTTATGAAATCATCACCATTGTCAATACATCCATTATTGGGAAGATTAGGAATAGTGTGTTTAAAGCAGAAGAGACAGTGCCTGAACCAGACGCAACATATTAGCAAAGGATAAATGGTATTGTTATAGTATCTTTACAAATTACAGATCACCTTTATCTTTTCATTTGTTCATTCTCATGACAGTTACTCATGGAGCCCCTGGCTGTGTATTAAGCAGGTGGAGAGGTGGGGGAAGATGGGGAAGGGAGTGGAATGGCCTCGGCCCCTGTGCTATCTTCTGTGATTCTCAAGAGGTCCCTGGTAGCAAGGAAGGACAGAGAACTGTCCCTCATCTTATAGAAGAGACTATCGAGGCTCAGAGAAGGAAAGGGTTTTGCACCTGACTGCACAGCTAGTGAGTGGTAGAGAACAGGATTTGAACCTGGGTCTGTAAGATAGCATTAATAAAAGAGGTAACCTTTTTTTGTGCCCTTCTAATGAGTCAGGACCTGCCTTAAGCTTCTTAGCACGCATATAACTACCTTAAGAAGTGGATACGTTTATCATCTCTATGGAGGAGATGAGAAAACAAAGGCTCTTGTGTAAAGTCCACAGTGGTTTTTGTTGTTTTGTATTCTCTGGAACACAGCCATCACTTGTGAGACTGGGGACACTGAGGCCCCAGGAGAGGGGTGGAGGGCTGAGTTCCCAGCCGAGGAGCCGCCCTGACTGCCTCGTCTCCGCAGGTGCAGCACCAGGGAGACCCCTTCGGGCTGCCCGGCTTCTCGCCACCGCGGCTGCCGGTGGCCGATCTGAGCGACCCTGCTCCGGGCCACGCGGACCTGCCAGTGCACGAGCGCCTGCGGCTGGACGCGGCGGCGCTGGCTGCGCTGCCGCCGCTACTGGACGCGGTGCGCCGCCTCCAGGCCGAGCTGAACCCGCGCGCGCTGCGCCTGCTGCGGCGCTTGGAGGACGCGGCGCGCCAGGTCCGAGCTCTGGGCGCCGCGGTCGAGGCCCTGCTGGGCGCGCTGGGGGCCGAGAGCCGCGGGCCCGGGCCCGAACACGCGGCCGCCGCCGCCACTGACTCCGCGGGCGTCTTCCCGGCCAAGGTGCTGGGCTTCCGTGTGTGCGGCCTCTACCTCGAGTGGGTGAGCCGCACTGAGGTCGACCTGGGCCAGCTGGCGCCCGGGGGCCCGGCCTGAGCGCCGGGCGCGCGGTCCAGCTCGTGGTCCCCTCCCTGGCCGTCTCCATCTCTCCCCATCTCTGTCAGCATCTCTGTGTCCTCCGACTGTGTCCGTCTCTCTGTTTTCTTTCTACGCTTCTCCATCTCTTTTTCTCTCTGGGTCCTTCTTGTCTCCCTCTACGACTTCCCTTATCTGTCATGTCTTTGCTTCCCTGGAGTTTTCTCCATCACTTGGGTTGCCTCTCTGAGCGTCTCTTTGTCTTCCCGTCTCTTGTTTCCTCTGGGCCCCCTGGGAGCCTGTGTATATGTCCACCTCATCTCAAGGAAGGGACACCTGTCACTCTGTTTGCCTCTGTCCTTCTCTCTGTCGTTTCCTGGCCAGGAACATGCCTGTTGACCCTGTGGTGGAAGGGCTCCTCCAGACAAATTTCAGCCCCCTTCCCGCAGGGTCACTCCACCTGCTGCTCTCCCTGTCCCCAACCCAGCCCTTGTGGCCCTCCACCCTCTCCCTTTGATGCCCTCCACCCCTTCCCCTCCCTCTGCCCTAATCCTACACCTTCCCTTCTCCTCAAGTCAGGTTTTTGGAGACAAAAAAAAAGAAGAAAAATCTCACCCCTTTGAAGAGTTTTATTTACGAGAATAAATTAATTTTTTGTAAATAAAATGTTTAAAAAGAACCTTGAATTTTCCAGAATATATAGTCGTTGAAAATGGGGAGACACATTTAAGGAGAATAAGATCCTTGGGGTATGACCTGGTCCCCCCAGCCATCCACAAAAGCCACACTATAAAGAGGAGGTTCAGGAGAGCCCCGGGCCACGGATGCCATCTGTCATCCTGAAGTGGATGTCTCCTGAGCAAGAAACAGATGTGACTCGAGTCCTGAGCTTTTCAAACACACATCCATTGACTAGGAAATGAAACACCTTAAGATGGGAAGTTGGAGCAGTGGCCACAGTCAGAGAGGTAGTCTCGAGGAGTAAATGAACTCCAGGGAAAAGGGGGCCTCGTTGCTCAGAAAGTCCATATTTTCATACAGGAAATGAGGTAGATAGACACAAGAAGGCAGTCCCTGGACCTCCCCTAAATGACAGGACGGGGACCAACTATACTCCCCTGTAGAGTGGGAAGTGAAAGTGAAAAGTGTTAGTCACTCAGTCACGTCCGACTCTTTGCAACCCCATGGACTGTAAGTGAAGCGTCTTCAAAGAGGTATTTCTTTCCACCCAGGAAGTGAGCAACCAGTACTGCTGGAATGGGAATTCATGAGATGCTGTCCATGGAGTCCCACCCAGATCTGGAGGGGAGGCCACAGGACTTAGGCAGGAAGGTCCAGGCATAAGGACTAGAGGCCTTGTTCCCAGAAAATGTTCCAAATATGTGGTACACAAGCCCTGTCTGCTAGACAACATGTGTCTCCTTTCTAGCCAAGGGCAAGGCAGAAAAGAATCCCTTGTGAGAGAAAAAAAAAAAGGGAAGAATCAGCTGTGAAGGGGAAAGGGTTGCAGCCTCTAACAGGAATTCCCATCTCCTCTATTCAGAGTATTTGGCCTTGAGCTCACCCAAGAAAGTCACAGCTCGGTCTGTCCAAAAGCTGTAGTCCCGGATTATTACATACCCTCGACACTTCTTATGGAAGGCCGAGTCCCCGAAGGGGACAGTACCGAGGGGGTTTGCTGGGGGTGTGGGCAGGCCCAGGGCAGTCATGATGCTAACCAACTTGATTGCTAGGCCTTTGGCCTTGAGTCTTGCTTCCCAAAGCTGATCCACCACGATGGAATTGTCATTCAAAGGGCTTATGTCATTCTGGTCACGCACCGCAAGCAGGAGGTGCTGGCTGAAGGACCAAAAGGCCTGCTGGGTGAGGCTCAGACGTACTCCATCTTCCAGGCCATTCCATTTCTCCAAGGGCATGTCGGTTGAAGGCAGGGTTCTGAGTGAGAGTCCGGGGATTGAGAAGCCGGGACGACTAAACGGACGGCCTTGGTGCTCGAGCTGCACGAGAGACAGAGGCAGATGAGAGTGAGGGGACCCAAACGCTGCCCTAGGGTGCCCCTGAATTCACATCTGCCTTCCATGAGACTGGCCTCCTCCTAGGGGAGTCAGCATTCCCTGCCTCTCAGGGAGTTGATGAAATGTCAGAGCCCCAGGACTCTTAGGCTTCAACTCAGCCTCCTCCACATACAACTTGTGCAACTTTGAATCACAGCTTCAGTAATTCCCACATGGCACTGTAATGGGGAAGATGATAAGATGTAATAGACATAAAGCACTTAGCACTTGGCTTTCAATTAGGGCGTTAATATCATTCACTAATGACATTTATATAAATATCATGATCACTATGATTATGTTACTTATTACAGTATCTGCAAGCTAAATATATTAGTGACAATGTGGTTAAAGCCGTATTATTTCCTTTTTACTCACATTCTTCAGTGGTTAATATTTGTTCACTTTTAAATAATCATTGATATGCAGTTATTAATACTGAATTGAAGTATAGTATTATTTAGTTAATGCCTCCTCCATTAAATTTCTCACCTCCACAAACCTAGACCCACAGGATTTTAGTCCACACTGATCAATTCTGTAACGGATAGATCACCTAGTCCTACATCCCCATTTACAAATGGAGAAACTCAGGGTCCTCAAAGCTACCCAGAGGATGGTGGCAGATATGTGACTAGAAATTAGAGGAAGGGACTTCCCTTGTAGTTCAGTGGTTAAGAATCTGCCTGCCAAACCAGGGGACATGGGTTCAATTCCCGCCCCAGAGAGATTCCCCATGCTATGGGGCTCCTGAGCCTGGGGACCACAACTCCTGAGCCCTCAGTCCTAGAGCCCAGGCTTCGTGACAAGAGAAGCCACCACAATGAGAAGCCCAAGCGCCGCAAAGAAGAGGAGCCTGTGCTCCCTACAATTACAGAAACCCTGAGCACAGCGACAGGGACCCAGCATAGCCTACAAGAGAGAGACTAGACTTTAAAAAAGAAAAATGAAACTAGGCTAGGTAACTTCGCGTGGACCTAGAATATAGTTCAGTGGAAGAGTCACAAAACCAGGGCCTCCAGGGGCCAGGTAGATCGCATCACCTGGAGAAGAAGCAGATGGGGTGGGAGTGGGCCACAGTGACTGGAGGCCAACAGCACCCCTGTGCCTGTTTCTGACAGGTTTTCATGTGCAAAATTTGAACAAGCATCTCATGGCCTAGACAAAGCATCTGTGGGTCAGACCCAGCCAGCAGGCTGCTGCTTTGAACTTCCAGACAGTTTTGTGACCTCAGGTAAATTATTGCCCCTCTAAAGCTCAGTTTCCTGGCCTTTCCCTCATGGTCCAGTGGTTAAGACTCTGCCCTCCATTGCAGGGGGTGTGGGTTCAATCCCTGGTTGAAGAGCTAAGATCTCACATGCCTCGCAGCCAAGAAACCCAACGGGTAAAACAGAAGCGGTATTGTGACAAAGTCAATAAGGACATTTAAACATGGTCCACATCAGAAAATCAAAAAGAGGGCTTCCCTGGTGGCTCGGTGGATAAGAATCCTCCTGCAAATGCAGGAGACACAGGTTCCTGATCCAGGAAGATCCCACATGTCCTAGATCAGCTAAGCCCGTGGGCCACAGCTCCTGAGCCTGTACTCTAGAGCCAGAGAGTTGCAACTACTGAGCCCACGCGCCAGAACTCCTGAAGCCTTGCGAGCCCTAGAGCCTGTGCTGAGCAACGAGGGAAGCCGCCGCAGTGAGGAGCCTGCACACGGCAACTCGAGAGTAGCCGCCACTCGCCACAACCAGAGAGGCGCTCAGTGCTCAGTCACCAGTCGTGTCTGACTCTCTGTGACCCCATGGACCATGGCCCGCCAGGCTCCTCTGTCCATGGGATTCTCCAGGCAAGAGTACTGGAGTGCGTTGTCATTTCCTTCTCCAGTGATAGAGTGTGAAGTGAGTGAAGTGAGTGAAGTGAAGTCGCTCAGTCCGGTCCGACTCTTTGCCACCCCATGGTCTATAGCATAATTGCTCCTCCATCGATGGGATTTTCCAGGCAAGAGTATTGGATTAGGTTGCCTTTTTCTTCCCCGAAACTAGAGAAGAACCCAAACTAAATTACAGTGATCCAGCACAGCCAAAAATAAATAAAATTATAAAAATATAAAAAAATTTTAAAGTCTAAGAAAGCCCCCTCAGTACTCTTATTGGTAAAAACAGGTCATAATTCTACCTCTTAGGGCTCTCTGAGGAGCCAGTAGGATCATGAGGCTAAATCTCGCAGCATGGCATAGGCTCAGGAAAGCATAGGGCAGGAGGTGACTATGGAAAGACTCATGAGCCTGGAAAAAACTTCCCTCTAGGTGCTTCCTTCCAATCTTCTAACAGTCTTGAGAGGTCAGCCAAGGCACGATCACCATCCCATTTGGCAGATGAGGAAGCTAAGACAGGGAGAGAAGGAATGACCTGCCCAAGGTCACCCAGCCATCAGTGACCTCATTCCTGTGGGCGTGTCTCTAGCTGGCAGAGCCTCTGTACCCCAGGACCCACGGAGGAGGCTTCTTCCAGCCTTGTTCTGCCTCCCTTCCCCAGGGCTGGGCCAGGAGGGGACAGCCTCCTCCCCTCACCCCCTGCTCATGCCCTGTCACTCACGTAAGTCTGCAGCAGGGCTGAAGTCTGCAACTGCATGTTGAGCGCCAGTTTATAGGCTTGGGTGATAGACTCAGCTGTGGACATGGGGGCTCCCAAACTGAGAGGTGGCAGCAGCAGGGTCAGCAGGCAGAAGGGGGCTGGCAGGAAGAAATCAGAGGTCAGCACCAGGTCCCTGACTTCACCTGCTGGTTCACTCATTCATCATAGCAGCCCCTCACATGGATACAACCCTTGTGGTTACAACGGCCTTGTGTGTGCAACTCAGGGCAGGCTCACCCTGTAAGCAGGTTATTTCTAGCCCAGAATATTCCCCTGCGACTTCCCTGATGGTCCAGTGGCTAATGACCTCAGCTCCCAATGCAGGAGGCCCCGGGTTCAATCCCTGGTCAGGGAACTAATCCCACATGCCACAACTGAGAATTTGCATGCCACAACAACTAAGAACCAGCTAATCAAATAAGATAAATTTTTATTTTTTTCTTTATTTTTTATTTATTTTATTCTTTTTAAATGCAATTTTATATAAATAAATATTAAAAGGAAAGAAAAAATTCCCCTGACCTCCAGACACGTGTATTCAACTTCCCATTTGACATTTTCCCTTGGATGTTAATAAGCATCTCAAGTCAAAATATCCACTGCTCAGCTCTAGTTGCCCTGTTCCCCTCCTTCCCTGGTCTTCCCCATCTCAGAAAAGTGCATGTCCATGCTTCCAGGTGCTCAGGTCAAAGTCACGGGGTCCTCTCGGATGCCTCATTCTCTCCTTCTTGCTATGTTCAACCCACACTAAATCCTGTTGGCTCTGTCCTTAAAAGGTGGCCACGAGGTCTGTGGGATTTTGTGTTTGTGTTTGGTCACACCGTGACACTTTCAGGATCTCAGGTCCCTAACCACAGACTGAACCTGGGCAGTGAAAGCCCAGAATCCTAACCACCAGACCACCAGGGAACTCCCTAGGTCTGTGTTTCTGGATCCGAGCACTTGTGACAAGCATACCTAGACTCTGTGAAAGCTCATTGAGCTAGATACTTAGGACTTCTGCATGTTTCTCTGTCCCTATCTGCTATTTTCAATACAAAGTTTTCAAACCTGTGGATTTCCCTGCTGGGTCAGTGGTAAAGAATCCACCTGCCAACGCAGGAGAGACATGTTTGTTCCTTGGTCTGGGAACATCCCACACACCATGGAGCAACCCTTAATCCCTCGCACAACTACTGTGCCTGTGCCCTAGAGGCCGGGAGCCACAACTACTGAAGCCTGTGTGCCTAGAGCCTGCACCAAGAGAAACCACTGCATCGAGAAGTCCACGCATCTTAACTCGAGTGTATCCCCAACTCACTGCAACTAGAGAAAGCTTGGGCACAGCAACGAAGACCCAGCACAGCCATAAATAAATAAAAGATGTATTTAGAAGCTATTTGTCTCCCCGCTGCTGTCTCTGCCTCCACCTCTGTCTCCCTCTGCCACCTGGAAGCTCCTCAAGTCCAGCTAGATCCCTCCTTTGTCCAAACCTTCCCATGGCTCTCACCTAACACAGTGACTAGTAAAGTCCTCACTGTGGGCTTAAGGCCTGGTCCCTCTTTTCCTCAGCATCCCCTACTCAGACTTTGCCCTTGCTGGGCCCTGCCAGGACCACCTTGCAAACCCACCCAGGGCTTCTCCTTCTGAAACTTCAGGGCTCAACTCAAAGGCCCCTCTGGGGGATGTCCCTGGCGGTCCAAAGCCTAAGACTGCACTGCCAATGCAGGGTGCTCAGGTTCAATCCCTGGTCAGGGAACGAGATCCCACCTGCCCCAACTAAGACCTGGTGTAGCCAAATTAAAAACAAAAACAAAAAAACTTAAGGTCACCAGCAGTGATGGAGATGAGAGGCTGACCAGGATGTCTTCTTTAGCTTCCCTGTCTATATTCCTGACCTCCCAGAAGTTCAGAACTTAAGGGAAGGCCTGAAGTGAAGCTCTGTTCATTCATGTTTTCAACAAACTTGGATCACCGTATTCAAATTCTATCACATCTGTGTGGGTGCTCCCTCGTGTCCGACACTTTGCGACCCCATGGACTGTAGCCCGCCAGGCTCCTCTGTCCATGGAATTTTCCAGGCAAGAATATTGGAGTGGGTTGCCATTTCCTTTTCCAGCGGTTCTTCCTGACCCAGGGATCGAACCCATGTCTCATGTCTTCTACATTGGCAGGCAGATTCTTTACCACTAGCGCTAACTCAGAAGACACACTGGTATGATAATTTACTTATGATTACATGTACTGTCTGTCTTCAGAAAGAAATCTCATTTTTTGTCTGTTTCTGTACTGCTGTGTCCCCAATGCTTGGGTTTCCCTGAAAGCTCAGTGGTAAAGAATCCACCTGCCAATATGGGAGACGTGGGTTTGATCCCTGAATGGGGCAGTTCACCTGGAGAAGGAAATGGCAATCCACTCCAGTATTCTTGTCTGGGAAATACCACGGACAGAGGGCCCTGGAGGTCTCCAGTCCATGGGGTCACAAAAGAGTTGGACACGACTTCGCAACTAAACAGCAACAATAGCCCCAGTACTTAGACTACTGTGCGTGTGTGCCTAGTCACCTCAGTTGTGTCCAACTCTCTGCTACCCTGTGGACTGTAGCCCACCAGGAGCCTCTGTTCATGAGACTCTCCAGGCAAGAATACTGGAGTGGGTTGCCATGCCCTCCACCAGGGAATCTTTCCAACTCACAGATCAAACCCAGGTCTCTTCAGTTTCCTGCATTGCAGGCAGGTTCTTTATCACTAGCAGCACCTGAGAAGCCCACTTAGACTGCTACCTAGGATCCAGTAGGCACTCCAGAAGTATGTCTGGAATGAATGAATGATGAATGAAATCATTTGTGTGTAAGGCTTTGGAGGTTCCCAGCAGATGCAAGAGCAGCCAGGTCCCTGAGTCAGATGGGCCAGAGGGCCCAGGCCGTACCCCTCCCTCCTGGTCTCAGGACCCTCGCGCCCTGTCTTCCTCACTCACCCATCAGATGAGAAGTCATGGTCTCTCCTGGATCCTTCCTGTCTGCAGTCTCTCAGTGGTTCTGCGACACCTGTCCTCTTTCCCCTGAGGTGGCTTTATACTTGGGTCTGAGCCCTCGAGCCACCCATGAGGGAGGGAAAGTCATCCCTTGGGGGTTGTGGGGGGAGGTGCAGAAGCCCCTGAGGCAGGGGACAACTAGGGAAGGCGGCATTGTGGTGACACCCTAGTCCCCTCAGCCCCCCAAATCTGACCTTACAGTCCAGTTGCTGGGAGAAAGGGAGCCAGGCAGGGAGGGGATTATCTGGGGGGACAAAGGGGCCGCCCTGCTCCCTGCTGCTCTGCTCGTCCCGGGATCCAGTTTCCCATGAGGAGGCGGCCCCCTGCTCCGCACCACCGGGACCCAGCCTTTGGGCCCTGGACTGGAGGAGTTTGGAAATGGGACAGGGGGTGGTGTGCAAGCAACATCACCCACACCCTTAGACACGGGAGCATGTGATACCGTGCAGGGCCCTGTGGGCTCCTTGTCTCAAGGCCTTTGTGTCCTTCATTTCTTTTTTTTCTTTTAAGGGTTTTTTCAAATGTATTTTTAATATAATTTTATTTACTGATTTTTGTCTGTGCTGGATCTTTGTGGCTGCATGCGCTTTTTCTCTAGTTGCAGCAAGTGGGGGCTTCTCACTGCGGTGGCTTCTCTTGTTCCTCTAGATCCCAGGGTCTAGAGTGAGGGCTCAGCGGTTGTGGCACACAGACTTAGTTGCTCTGAGGCCTGTGGGATCTGCCTGGATGAAGAAGTGAACCCATGTCTCCCACATTGGCAGGTGGATTCTTTACCACTGAGCCACCAGGGAAGCTCCCACCCACCATCCATTTCTCTGATATTGCAGGAAGCAGCCTTCATTCATCCTCCATGATCTGCCCTGAATTCCAATGGGCAGGTGTTCATTAGGGAAGGGAATGATTGTAAAACCAGGGAAAATTAAATCAAGAGCAGCCTTGGGGCAACGTCCTGATTCCCGATCACGAGATACATACAACAATATCATTGAAGGATTTTGCAGGTACTGAAACCCCCTCCGGGTGGGAAAAGTTATGGTATGCTACCCTCAAACATGCAGACCCCAGACCAGTTGGACCTGAAGGTTGAATATGGTGATTTGTACCTGACACCGCCAATGCATCAGGAAAATGTTCACGGGCTGATCACATCTTCTTTTACTAGAAAACTTCTCAGTATCTTCCCGAGGGAGGACATGGTTTTGAGAGCATGAGCCTGCTGTATCCCCCTTTGCCTGGCAAAGCAGTAAGCTCTCCTTTTCTACTTCACCCCAATCTTTGTCTGTGAGGTTTGATCTGGCACCAGTATACAGAGAAGCTGAGCTTTTGGTATCACCATGTACATGGCTAGGGCTTCCCCGGTGGCTCAGATGGTAACGAATCTGCCTGCAATGTAGGAGACTCAGGTTCGAAACCTGGGTGCGGAAGATCCCCTGGAGAAGAGAATGGCTACCCCCTCCAGTGTTCTTGCCTGGAAATTCCATGGACAGAGGAGCCTGATGGGTTACAGTCCATGGGGTGTCAGAGTCAGACATGACTGAGTGACTAACACTATACTGTACTATATGCACAGGTTGGCACGTGGACCCACACCAGATGTGTGTATACACTTTCATATGTTTTTACAGTCAAGGATGTATTGATTCCAGCCATGTGTTTGTCCCTGTTCCTGATTGAGCTGGGATAGAGCAGGGAACAAGTCAGACACAAATCCCTGCCCTTGTGGAGCTGACACCCTAGTGTACATGCCCACAATTGTGTTATACCACACACCCTGCCAGGGAGCGCCAAACACAGGAGTGCACATGCGTCCGCGCTTATGAACACACAGTCATATCCAGAGCCCCACCATAGGCAGGAGCTGCATCTGTTCCTTCATTCACCCACGTAGACCTTTAGTCAGCAGCTGTTGATGGAGGCCCTCCTGCGTGCTGGCACTGGGGTGAATAATAAGGGCCACACAGTCCAGTGGTCTCCCAACAACCAACCTGTGAGCTCATTAAAAAAAAAATTTCCTAAAGCTACAAGGTGCTGAGAGGAAGCCAAAACAGGCTGATGTGATTAACTGAGGGTAGAGGAGATTTAGATAAGGAGACTGAGGCCCAGAGAGGGCCAGCTACTTACTGGGAGTCACACAGCAAGGCCAGGACAGATCGTAGGCTCCTGCCCCCAGTTTGGGACTGACTCTAGGGTGTGCCCAATTTGAACTGTGAGCTGATGGAGGGAAGAGGCTGAGAGAAGAGATAAGTTCTGAGGTGGGAGATCCTAAATTGGGTCTCTGAGCGAGGGGGCTGTCAAGCTGCCAGGGAGGGCCTGTGCTGGGCAGGCAGTGATGTCAGAGGATTAGACTAGGCCCACTGAGTGGGTGCACTGAGGCATGGGCCAGGCCAGGTAGTGGAGGAGGAGGAGGAAGAAGAAGAGGAGGGCAGGAGGGGAGGAGGGAGCCAGACACGCGATCTCGTGCTATTCACATGTGGGCAGCGTACCTGGGCCGAGCCTCACCCCAGAGGGCAGGCTCACCCTGTCCCAACCCCACCATCTCCAACTCCTCTGGGGGATATCAGTTTCTCTCTGGACCCTTCAGGGACCCTTCACAACTGAAGCATTTCCCCCCTATCCCAGGCCCAGTTCCGTTCTTCCAAGGCATTTGTCTAGGCAGATGTCAGAAGCTCTCCAGCCTCACGAGCCCCGCCTCATAGCCCATATATCTCCATCTCCATTGCAGTCTCACCGGAGGCTGATGCCTGGGAAATCCTAGCAATTTAAGAGTCAGCTGTCCCTGGGTAGGGAAGATCCCCTGTAGGAGGGCATGGAAACCCATTTCAGTATTCTTGCCTGGAGAACTCCATGAACAGTGGAGCCTGGGGGGCTACACTCAATGGGGTCACAAACAGTCAGACACGACTGAGCGACCAGCACTCACTTTTCTTTCAGAATTGGGTAAAAATCCTACCTTTGTCCATCACTAACTTAGGCAAGTTACTTAAACCTCTCTGAGCCTCAGTTTGTTTCCTTATCTGAAGACCAGAACAGTTATCTTGGTGTCTTAGGGTCTCACTGACTTCACCCACCAGGTGCCTCGACCTCTGCTATGAGACCCCCTCCTGAGCCCCTCAAGAGTTGTTGCAATAGTACCTAATGCCTCCAGTTCAGGTCAGTCACTCAGTCATGTCAGACTCTTTGTGATTCCAGGGATTACAGCAGATGGGAGACTACAGTGTCAACTTCAGAATGAGAAGGAAATGGAAGTTTCCTGGTGTCTAGTGGTTCGGATTCTGGGCTTTCCTTACTGTGGCCCAGGTTCAATCCCTGGTTGGGGAACTGAGATCCCACAAGTCATGAGGCTCAGACCAAAATGAAAAAAAAAAACCCCTCACTTTACATTATCCCCAGTGACTTCCTTGGGGAATTTGTGCTCACAGTCTCCCAACTTTAGGTCCTGTGAGTCTACAAAGTCTAACTCCTAGACTGGGGAGGGACCTTTTCTACCAGAGCAGACAGCCAGAATCCATTAAGTTTTTAGGTACATCTGCCACCTGGTCACTTGGGTCTCCTGCTGCCAATAGACCAGCAGGGAACAAAAGGACATGCCATACTGTTGCAGGAAGGGGGACTCCTTCCAGGACCCAAGACTGGGATCTTGTCTGACATTCGGGAAAGAGTTGTCCAGGGAGACACACGAGCTAACAAAGCGACAGACTGTATTGGGAAGGGGCACCCAGGCAGGGAGCAGAAGTTCAAGAGAACCCACGAAAACGGATCTGCCATGTGGCTTCCTGTCTCAGGTTTTATGTTGATGGGATTAGTTTCCAAATTTTCTTCGGCCAATCACTCTGATTCAGCATCCTTCCTGGTGGTGCACGCATGGCTCAGCCAAGATGGAAGCCAGTAAGAAGGATTCTGGGAGGTGGTAGAATGCATGGCATCTCCTTCTGATCTTTCCTGAACTCTTCAAGTTGGTGGTGGCTTGTTAGTTCCATCTTCCTTTCTAGGACTTCCTATTGAAGAAGAACTCATGCAAATGGTTACTATGGTGTCTGGCTAGGGTAGGCGATTTTGGTCAGTGTGCTTCCCGTAACAACATGGATGGGGAGAGGGTAAGAGACTATGGTCAGAACAGGAAGCAGAACCACCGCTATGTACTGGGGGACAGCAGGAATATGCTTAGCATTCAGGTGATCCATTGTAATATCTCCAGCTACCCATGCTGATGGTTTCTTTTATCTTTAACAACTGAATTTGTTTATTATTATGTGTTATTTTTGGCTGTGCTAGGTCTTCATTGCTGTGTGGAGGCTTTTTCTAGTTTCAGAGAGCTGGGGCTATTTTCCTGTTGGGGTCTGTGGGCTTCTCATCGCGGGGGCTTCTCTTGTTGCAGAGCACAGGCTCTAGGTGTACAGGCTTCAGTGGTGGCTGCACATGGACTCACTAGTTGTGGCTTTCAGACTTAGGTGCTCCGAGGCATGTGGGATCTTCCCAGACCAGGGATCGAACTGGTCTCCCCTGCATTGCCAGGTAGATTCTTAACTACTAGACCACCAGGGAAGCCCCCATGCTAAGTTTATTTGTAAGTGAGCAAGTACCATTGTCACGGGCTCATAAAGCATGCTAACTGGGGACTCATACCCTTCAGGAGTGAGGGCCAGGCTCCATCCCCAGACAAAGTGTAGAGAGCAGCAGAAACACTAGCTGAAGCCAGGAGCAGAAGGGAAGGGGTGGGCTAGAATGAGTGGATGTAGGGGAAAGAGCTGAGAGATACCAGTTGTGTCTCTAGAACTAATCTTCCATTCCTAATTTTACCCAGAAATTCTGATCAAGCAGAATCCTGGGGAAATTGTACTGGGAGGAGAGAACTTAAAGGAGAAGCAAGTAGATCTGAACAGTGGACTGGAGGACACTGTTGATGCCCCACCCAGATTCTTTTGCCAACAGTACACCCATCCCCCATGTCCCTCATCTCTGGAGAACTACCCAGCACCTCTCCTCCTGGAAGAATTGGGCCAGGGGTGAAATTAACTTGGTGATACAATTTTGGCTCCAGAACTTTCTCTAGATCAAATGTGGTCAGTTGAGACCACATTCTTGCTCGGCTTTTTATCACTGACGTACCTTGATAACCCTCTTCTCATTCTGAGAACATTTCCCCAGTCACTTGATCCAGAATTTCCATCGTGGACTACATCAGACTCAAAAGCTTCTGCAGGGCAGAAGAAACAATTAACAAACTGAAAAGACAGCCTATGGAAAGGAAGGAAAAATTTGAAAATCACATATCAACAGGGATTAATACCTAAAAATGTAAAGAACTTAGTCAACCAAATAGCAACAGAAACAACAAAATGACAAGAAAAAATAAAACAAAAAACTAGAAGGGGACTTCCGTGGTGGTGCAGGGGACTTGGGTTCAAACCCTAGTCCAGAAGGATTCCACATGCTGAGGACCAACTCTGCTCTCACAGCCATAAATAAATAAATATTCACCATTTAAAAAACAACAAAAAAAAATACAATAAGAATCATCTCATACGGGTGAGAAAATTGACTTTCGAAGAGGTGATGTTACACAATGCCCCAAAGCTAGAGATAATGCTGAAAGCTCAGCTTCTTTGTATACCAGTGCTGAAAAAAATCTGAGAGACAGAGTTTTGGGTAAAGTAGAAAGGAGCGCTTTATTGCTTTACCAGGCAAAGGGGGACACAGGGGGTTCATGCCCTCCAAACCATCTGTCCACCATTTGGGGAAGATAGTGAAAAGTTATATAGGAATTGTTCAGAGAGGGCATGATCAACTCGTGACAATCTTCTTCTTTTTTTTTTTCTTTTATTGCTTTATGGTATTGTATTAGCCATACATCAATGGCATGAGCATTCTTCTGATGGGTTGGTGGTGAGGTAAGTAGGGGTCCATGGTCTCAAACTTCAGGTCCAACTGGTCAGGTGTCTACATGCTTGTGGGCAGGATACCATTGTTAATCATCAAATTCTCCCACCTAGAGGGGGTTTCGGTATCTGTAAAATAGCTCAAAGATATTGGGTGCATCCCTTGATGGGGAATCAGGCTCTTGGCCCAAGGCTACTCATAATTTTCTTGGCTGCTCCCTGGTTTTGCATCCCTGCCCTTCCCTAATGAACAACTGCTTGAATCTGCCCATTAGAATTTAGGGAAGGCCATGGAGCCTGAATGAAGCCTGTTTCCTATAATCAAAGAAATAGAGGAGGGGACTTCCTTCATGGTCCAGTGGCTGGGACCTTCTGTTCCCAGTGCAGGGAGCCCGGGTTTGATCCCTGGTCAAGGGAGATAGATCCCACATGCTTCAACCCAGTGCAGCCAACTAAATAAAGAAAAGAAAAAGGGAGGACACAAAGACCTTGTGTCCAGGAGCCACACAGGGCCCTGCACCAAGGGAAGGCCACATCTCCACACTGAGTCTCATTCTAGATTTCAGTGGAAAAAAGAATCCCCTGGGTTACCTTTACAAACAGAGATTCGTGATTCCCACTCAGGCATTCCATAGGTCCTAAGGAGCCGCTAGAGATAATGAACCTGCCTGCCAATGCAGGATAGTTAAAAGATGTGGATTTGATCCCTGGGTTGGGAAGATCCCTTGAAGGAGGGCAGAGCAACCCACTTTAGTATTCTTGCCTGGAGAATCCCATGGACGGAGGAGTCAGTGGGTTGCAGTCCCTAGGGTCGAAAAGAGTTGGACATGATTGAAGCAACTTAGCAAACATGCCCCAACCACTAATGCCGAAGAAGCTGAAGTTGACTGGTCTGTAAAGACCCACAAGATTTTCTAGGACTACCACGAAAAGGAAAATGAAAAAAAAAAAAACACAGATGTAGAGATGTCCTTTTCATCATGGGGATTTAGAATGCAAAATAGGAGGTCAAAAGATATCTGGAATAACAGGTAATTTTCACCTAGGAGTGCAAAATGAAGCAGGGCAAAAGCTAACAGAGTTTTGTCAAGAAAACACACTGGTCATAGCAAACAGTGTCTCCCAACAACACAAGAGACAACTCTACACACGGACATCACCAGATGGTCAATACTGAAATCAGATTGATTTTCTTCTTCTCAGCCAAAAATGGAGAAGCTCTATACTGTCAGTAAAAACAAGTCGTGGAGCTGACTGTGGCTCAGATCATTGGTTTCTTACTGCAAAAAGACTGGAGTGGATTGCCCTGCCCACCTGCAGGGAATTTTCCCCACCCAGAGATCGAACCTGAGCGCCCTACGTCTCCTGCATCGGCAGCTGGGTTCTGTACCACTAGTGCCATCTGGGAAGGCCCATCAGAAGGGTACAACTCTAAAAAGAAATGTGATGGTATCTATGTGATAAATTTGGGGAGATCTGGGGAGAAGTTTATACAGGCAGCACTCACTGACAGTACAAACTCAACTACTGTTGACATCAGACCCTCCAGGGACACTGGACAATGAGCTCTACTGAAGTGTTCTGTGACCATTTGAAGCCATACCCACTGGTGGGTGTTTTACTTCCAGAACTTTCATTAACCAGACCCTGGCACCTTCTGTGAAGCCTTGTTTTCAGTGATTACTAATTGCAGGCGTGAAGGTAAACTTCTTACAGCTGCATTTTCTGTTCACTTGCCCACCATATTTCAGTGTAAATTAAACTCCTCTCTGCTTTTTATAAAAGCTACTTATTTATTTGGCTGCTTTGGGTCTTATTTGTGGCACGCAGGCTCTTTCATTGCAATGCACGGGCTTCTCTCTAACTAAAGCACATGGGCTGAGTAGTTGGTAACGAACTTAGTTGCCTTGTTGCATATGGGATCGCAGTCCCCCAATCCAACCACTTCACCTGCACTGGAAGGCTGATTTTTAACCAATGGACCACCAGGGAAGGCCCTCCTCTCTGCTTTCTGTGTAGTGTCCCATGTGACCAACAAAAGAGCTCCCTCAGGACATGTCTTATAATGGGCACTTGCCCTGGTAATCCTCTACATGACGGCTGTCCCTTCCACTAGGAGCCACAGAAAGCTGTGTTTGTCATTAGGGCTGTTTACAGGCATTCCCAGGGAGTGCTAGTGGTAAAGAATCCGACTACCAATGCAGGGGATATAAGAGATGCGGCTTTGATCCCTGGGTCGGGAAGATCCCCTGAAGGAGGACAAGGCAACCCATTCCAATGTACTTGCCTGGAGAATCCTATGGACAGAGGAGCCTGGCGAGCTACATTCCATAGGGTTGCAAAGACTCGGATATGACTGAAGGACTTAGCACGCACTCACAGGCATTCTAGTTCTTTTCCTTCCAGGCAGAAAGTGGAAAGAATTCCTGTCTCTGCCCACTGTGAAATTAGGGAAGGCTATGGATTAGTCAATACAACGTGAGCACAAATATCCTGTGTCACTTCTGGGCAGAAGCTATAGAAGCCAGGCCATGTTTCACCAAGTCCTCCTCCCTCTATTCATCGGTGATTGGATGGTGATTATGGAAGCTCATATCCAGATGGAGCCTCTTCCCTTGGCCTTAATCCCTGCGGAACTAGAGTGAGCAGCCCTCTCCCCACTGACCAACACGAGACACACAGCATGAGCCCAAAACAGACCTTAGCTGCTGTAGCCACCCAAACCTGGGTGTTCTTTGTTACTACAGCATAACTTCACCTACTCTGACTGATACAGAATCTATGACCCTCTACACAAATCCAGGAGAGATCCGGATCTTCTAGAAGAGCACTCACTGCTGAAAAGGAACTTCATGATGAATGGGCTGCTCCAGCTCCTGAATTCAGTGAGCTCAATCCAAGGCTGTGGATGGTTCTGAGAGCCGGCCGGAGCCCTGTATCCCTTTTCAGCAGCTCCCCACAGGAGACTGAATGGTGCACCTGTTTCTCAATGTGGTCTGCAGCCCCAGTCCCTCATATAGGAAACCACCACCCTGTTAGGAAAAACGCTGCGGGAGGAAAAAAGCCGCCTCTAAGGACCGGTGGTAAAGGCCTTTTATTAAGCATCGCTCTCGGGCAGAACTCCCGGGGGCTGGTGAGTGAGGAGACAAAGGGAGTCTGCAAGGTATGAGGGGTGGGGAGGGGTTTATATAGTCCGGGCAGGCATCCAGGCCAGGTCTTTTCATGTAAGGAAGAAAGCGCGGGCTACAGCGGTGGTCAGTGTCTGAGGGCTCTGTGTTGGTACCTGATTGGACCAGGCTGCAGGGGGCCAGCCCCTGGAAGTTTAGCCAGCCTCCGGAATTTGCCTTGCAGCACTTTCCCGGGGCCATGCCCCGACCTTTCATCCCGGCCTTTTTGTTATAGGACAAGGGGCGCCGGTTCTCTCTGGCTATTTCCTGCTGAACGGGGGCGACTAGGGGTAGGGCCCAGCCGGGACGAAAGGTTAGCTTATGCAGGATTGTGAAGTAGGTCTATGTCTTTTTGATTGAGTCGAGTATAAGCTGTTAGGAGCATGGCCCGTCCGGTCGCAGCCTGCGCTATTTCTTGGACCCAGCGAAGAATAAGTTGGACGAGGCAGGGGCCTGTGGTGAGGCCCAGAACCAGCAGGAGTATAGGGCCTAGAAAGGGCAAGAGGTATGGGAGTAAACCATTGAGTCCGGTCCAGAGGTGGCTTTCTTGGAGCTGTCTGCGCCTTTGTTCCAGGCCTGACGGTTGGGGCCAATAGGGGATGTGGAGATGCCAGTCGATGTCCAGGGCCGTAGCCACCTGCTGGGAGATCTGTGAGATTATATATATATATATTTTTTTTTTAAGAGAGGAGTAGGGCAGGAGGGGATGACCAGAAAGGAGTGGGTAAATAGGCAGGAATCTAATTGACAGGGTGGTGGTTGGGTTTGGAGCGGACATGAGGGTTGGCCGTCAATGCCCATAACCGAAACCTGGGAAGGACGTAAAGTGTCCCTGAAAGAGGGAATGACCGAATAGGTAGCCCCCGCATTAACCAGACTTTAACCGTTACCTGGAGCGTTACCCTGGGCTTGGCTTGGGTTATCGGGGTTTCCGAGTCTGGGCGATGTCAGCCATCGTCGAAGCTCAGCAGCTCAAAGGCCGGAGGAGGGCAGGAGGTCTCCCTGGGGCGCTCTGGTCTCCGGCCTCTAGAGGTCGGGGCCCGAGAGGCCTGGGGACAGTCACTAGCCCAGTGTCCTCGCTGTTTGCACAACGGGCACGGCTTGGAAGGAGGCCGCGGATTGGGGCACATCTTGGCCCAGTGTCCTTCTTGGCCGCACTTGAAGCAGGCCCCCGGAGGGGGGTCTTGGGACCCCGAGCCCGCCGCCAGCCGCAGGGCCGCTATTAAGGCCTGGGTTTGTTGGTTTAGGAGGCTTGCCTGAAATTCGGCCTCTTGCTTGAGCCTTGCCTTTTGGCTGGCCTCAGCAGTTTCTTCACGGGCGTTATAAACTTTAAAGGCCATTTTTACCAGGTCTCAAATAGGGGTCTGAGGGCCGTCCTCGGCCTTGGCCAGCTTTTTTCGGATGTCAGGTGCGGATTGGGAGATAAAATGATTGGCCAAGGTAGCTGCCCCAATGGGGGACTCAGGGGACAGTCTGGTGTATTGAACAAGGGCCTCAGTCAGCCGATTAAGAAACATGGCTGGGTTTTCATCAGGCCCCTGAGTCACCTCATCTAGTTTGAGGAGGTTTACTACCTTATGGGAGGACGTTTTTATCCCATCGAGGAGACACTCTATCATATAGTGTGCCCGCAGCTGGCCGCCACCCCCTTCCTGGTAGTTCCAATCAGGGTCGGTGTCAGGAACTGCCTGAGCTCCCGGGGGCGGGGGGGGGGGGGGGCGCTCGGGGGAGGGGTTGGCACAGTGCCGCTGGTCGGCCTTAGCCCTGGCTGCCGTCCAAATGGCCTGCCTCTCTTCGGGGTGGTGGTAGACCCCAGGATGACATATATGTCCAGCCATGTTAAGGCGTAGGCGCGGGTCAGACCAGTAAACTGCTTAATGTACTGAGTGGGGTTGGAGGAAAAGGATCCCAGCTTGGCCTCAATCTGTGCTAAGTCCTGGAGAGAGAAGGGGACGTGGACCTGGGCTAGACCCTCAGCTCCGGCTACTTGTCGCAGAGGGAGTAGCGGGGCTGGGGGAGGGGGCGGGGAGGCCCCTGGAGGGTTGCTATGGGAGCGAGTGTGGGAGCTAACCGGACGAGAAGGGAGTGACAGGGGGAAGAGGAGGATACAAGATAGGGTTAATGGCCGGAGAATCTGGGGCCGGCGGTGAAGCCTCAGGGGCCGGAACAGGAGCAAAAGAGGCCAGAGTAGGGTTAGAGGGGGAGGGGTTAGGAGGGGCCGGAGAGGAGGGGGAAGAGGTAGGAGGGGCCGGAGTGGAAGGGGAGGGAGTAGGAACCGGAGAGGAAGGGGAGGGGGCCGTGGGAGAGGCGTAGGGAGGGGGGGCCACCAGATCTTCTGGGGGAACAGAGAAAGCAGAGGACTCAGAGGCGGGAGGGGTTGGCTTAGCTCGGGAGGGTGGAGTCGGGGGGGCCATGATGAGTAGGATTTGGCTAGGAGCACACTTAGTGCACAGGATGGGGCGAGAGCGTAACACCCAAAAGGCCTGAACTTAGGGGACCTCAGACCATTTTCCCGTTCTCCGGCAGTAATTATCTAAATCACGGAGGACGTCAAAGTCTAGTGTCCCTGTGGCCGGCCATTGTGAGCCATTATCTAGGGAATACTGAGGCCAGGCCTGTGAGCACAGAAAAGTGAGCTGCTTGGGGCGGATATCTCTCTTTAGCCTTAGAGTCTGCAGGTTAGCTAGCAGGCACTCTAAGGGGGTGGAGTATTGGGGATCGGGTTTGGAGGCTGTCAATCCCATGGCGACCACGGGGCGTGGAGGCAACCCCCGCTGTCCGAACGTCTTCGGACGAGTCAAGGGGAGCCGGAGGTCCGTGTAGTCGTGGGGAACGTCTTCCTCATGACCGCAGGGACCCGGAAAGGCCGAAGCCGGAGGTCTACTCAGCCACTGGGGACGTCTCCCCACCAGCTGGTGACCGGGAAGGCCGGAGCCGGAGGCCGAAGCCGGAGGCCGAAGCCGGAGGTCTACTCAGCCGCTGGGGACCGGGAGGGCCCAGTAAGTGCGCACTGGTTACGGAGCCCTAGGAGGTGATCGCCAGGGAGGGCAGGCCCCAAAGCCGAAGGGACTTACTCCGTATCCTGCCGTCCGGGGGGTTGGTCAGCCGCCTGGGTCCGAGGCTTCCACGGCGGTGGAGCTCGAGGGGGCCTCAACGGCAAGTGCCGGGGGCCCTCACCTTGGGCCTCACGTTGGGGCGCCGGATGTTAGGAAAAACGCCGCGGGAGGAAAAAAGCCGCCTCTAAGGACCGGTGGTACAGGCCTTTTATTAAGCGTCGCTCTCGGGCAGAACTCCCGGAGGCTGGTGAGTGAGGAGACAAAGGGAGTCTGCAAGGTATGAGGGGTGGGGAGGGGTTTATATAGTCCGGGCAGGCATCCAGGCCAGGTCTTTTCATATAAGGAAGAAAGCGCGGGCTACAGCGGTGGTCAGTGTCCGAGGGCTCTGTGTTGGTACCTGATTGGACCAGGCTGCAGGGGGCCAGCCCCTGGAAGTTTAGCCAGCCTCCGGAATTTGCCTTGCAGCACTTTCCCGGGGCCATGCCCCGACCTTTCACACCCTGAGTGCCATAAGCCATCTTTCCGATGGTTCTTAGACAAAATGTGTAAATAAGGTGGGCAGAAGACAGACATTTTTTTGTGCAAATGAAGAGGGACTTGTGGGTGGTGTAAACCCTGAGTTCACTTATGGCTGAGAAGGTCTGACTGTTGTTTTTATATTTTAATGTCAACGAGGCTGGATTGCAGTATTTGCAATTCATATTTTGAGTAGGCCTGCTCAGTCGTTTCAGTCATGTCCAACTCCCTGCGACCCTATAGACTGTAGCCTGCCAGGCTCCTCAGTCCTTGGGACTGCCTAGGCAGGAATACTGGAGTGGGTTGTCATGCCCTCCTCTAGCAGATCTTCCCCAACCAGTGGTTGAACCTGTGTCTCCTGCATGACAGGCAGATTCTTTACCACTGAGCCACTGGGGAAGTCTATTTTATTTTTTTTGGAAGCCTATTTTAAGTACATACGAATAATATCTCTCATGGTAAAATTGTCAAACTGCCGAGTAGGTTATAGGGAAAGGAAAAAGTCCTCTTGTATCTCTGTATGCAGTCACACTCAGCCATCTCTCTATCCAGCCAGCTAGGGGTGCAGGCACACCATCTGGCCCTGAGGTGGTCTATAGAGTGTGAGAAACAGCCTTGACCTTCAGTAGGCTTATGTTTGGGTCTCAGTTAATGAAGTGGGGCCAGGAGTGCTTCTGCTGGGACTGAAGCAAGCTGGATGGAGACTGTGTGGATCTAGCGAGCACTTGTATCATCCCAACCGGGCAGCCACAGTTCTGTACCAGCTGTTCCCTGTTCAAGGAAACAAAGAAGGCAGACTCAGTGTTGCTGGATTCCAAGTGAAAGAAATGTGTGGTTCCTCTGCCAAACTTAACACCCAGAGGATGGGCATAATCAACTGGCAGATGCTATAGTTCTGAAGATGGGCTCTGAGGCCTTGGAAAAACTAGCTTTCTTAGAAAAAAATTATTTTATGATACTAATCATTTTTCTTTATACTTTCATATTCCTTTCTAATCTTTATTCATTTATTTATGTATTTTCCACTGTTCTGGGTCTTTATTGCTGCATGCAGGCTTTCTGCAGTTGTGGCGTGGGCCACTCTTTGTCAAGATGTGCAGGCTTATTGTCGGGGTAGCTTCTTTTGATCGGGAGCACAGGCTCTAGGTGCCTGGGCTCCGTGGTTGTGGCGCTCGGGCTTTCTTTCTCTGCATTATGGGGGATCTTCCCAGACCAGGGTTCAAACCCGGGTCTCTTGCATTAGCTGGAGAATTCTTTACCACTAGACACACACCCAGAGAAGCTCTCAATCCTAGCTTTCTCACTCAGTCATTCCCAGTTTCCTTATCTATAAAATGAGATCCTCAACAGGATTCTTATGAGGATCAAATGAGATGCTGAAAGCACATAAGAGGCGGACTCTTCATACAGCTTATATCCAGGGGAAGAGTCAGCTGAATCTCATCTGGGAGTTACACACATGAAGGCTTCTCTGGGACACAAACCTGAAAGATGAACAGTTAACTGGGTGCAGCGGTGAGAAGGGTGGAAGGGAAGAAGCTAATCGGTAGAGGGACTGGCTCCAGAAAAATCCCTGGGCATTCATGCAAGCCTAAACTAAAGCAGTGAGGCCGAAGAGCAAACAATCTCCCGGGAGGCAAGGATTTCCTAAATACACTGTGAGCTAGAAGGAGCCTCTCAGTTCCGCCTGAGGCCAGTCCCTGCAAAATTAGGACTTCCCATCACACCAGCCAGCTTGCGTTCAATTCTCTGCCAGAAAAAACCACACTCACCAAATCTTCCGTAGGGCCCTCGAAACACAGGGCTCAAAAGTGAATTGTTTTGCAGGCAGAGGAGGAAGACTAAGAAGGCAGGTCAGAAGGTACAGTGGGAGGAAGCAGGCCGGTTTGCCTGGCAGCTGAGGTGTCTAGCGGGGACGGGGAGGGGGGCGCGGCGAGGGGGCGGGGGTGCCTCCAAGACTGGTTGGGCAATTTGCAGCGCCCACAACTTCAGGTTGAGGAATCTGATCAGGTTGTTGGACCTCAGTCAAACGGAGAATGGGCGCCCCCTAGGAGCAGTAATCGGTAGTGGACACCGAAGGACCCAGATGAGGGGCGGGGGAGGAGGGGGTGCGGCTCAAGATGAGGTAGACTGCCTGGCAGTTTCTCTTCTCCCAGGAGCTAACTCCTTCTGGCATGACGGACACCTGCGATCCCAAAACAGTGGGCTGGACGAGCCCTCCAGAAAGGAACTACCAACACGTGCCGTGTATCAGGCCCTGAAGGTGGGCATTTTCGTGAACGCTGTGATAACACTCTCCTTGTCCCCATTTTTCAGATGAGAAAAATCGAGGTTTGGTGACTTCCCAAGGAGGGGTGAGGATTTGTATGACTCCAGAGCCTTTCCCCTGGAGCTCTCCCGACTTGGAAGCTACAGATTCTCTGAGGTTTGGGGGAACAAGCATAAGGTGTGAGGAGCCGAAGCTTTCCAAGGGACAACAGCGTGACAGCACTGTCGGCAAGAACCACGCCTCCCCTGTCGCGACCATACTGATTACTGTTGCTTTCCTTTAAGAGCCTTCTCCTGAAAGATGAAGTCCTCGCCACATGGGGAGGTGGATATTATAGATTCCTGTATCTCTCGGACGTCTTTTCTCCCTCACCCGCATTGATCCCCACTGGCGACAGAAATCCTTCCCCTCCACTAGTGAGTGAATGCATGAGACTACATGTCCCGGCAGGTCGTCAGAAGCGGGTGGCGAGGAGAGAAGGAAAGAGACTCTCCGTTTCCGTCAGCTCTCAGTTTGGACTGTCGGCGGTGATGCACATTTCACCAGCCCACGACCTTTCTCTGTTCAGCTAAGGAAGGGACTACGTCCTCCAGCAGGCACTGGCTAGGGCATGTGCTAGGTCGCCATCTTTATTGTAGTCCTTTCTCCTTTTTCCACAGGGAGTATCCTTAGCGATTGAACACCAAGTCCCAGGTCACCGTCTCCACATTCCTCCAGCGGCCATCTTTGCGGGTAGACCCCGCCCCCTTTCCCTTCCATTGTCTAGTCGAAGATAATAGAAGGGAGCCGGGAAGACTGCAACTCCCGTCAAGCTTTGCGCCAAGAGGAGGGGAATTTCGATAATACAGCCGGGCGAGGTGCCAAGGTGGTATAGTGAGGCCACCGTGAGAAGCTAGGTTACCTGCCATTTTTATGGTAGTCGTCTTATCCTCTTGGCCCTGCCATTCTTTGGAATTGTAGAAGGCTAGGAAACTACTATTCCCATCGCACCTCGTACGATGGACTACTAGTCAGGTGTCCGCCCCTCTTCCGCCATCTTGTTTGTAGTCATCGTTCGCCCACCTCTACGCTCTGCAACCCGGAGCCTTGGGGCAACCGGACTGTAACTCCGGCATCCACCACTCCCGGTTTGGCACGTCGTCCGCCAGCTTGTTAGTAGTTCACACTGACCCCAGCATCCCTTTGATCCCACGGTAGCACCGCCATACTCGGGACTACTACTTCCGTGGTGCCCTGCGCATGTTAGTCCTGAAAAGTGGCAGGTGGTGGGGGAAGGAGGTGGCAGGGGGCTGGGTTCCTCTTGGAGAAGGAGGGAGTAAAGAGGAGGAAGAGGAGGAGGGAAGGAGGGGAGAGAGGAGGTGAGGAGTAAGAGAGGGGAAAGAAGGATGGGGCTCACGAGGCATGAGAGACGCGGCCAGGGCCCCGAACCGGAGCTGCGCTGGGCCGGGAGACCAGCGGGGCTGAGGCACGCCGATTGCCCCCTCACCCCTTTCCTGTCCCCTTACGTCCTTTCCTTCCACCCTCCAGCTTGAGGAAAGGGATTTATTCAAATTTTAATTAAATCTCTATCTCCCGAGGATCGCGCGCTGCGTAGAGGAGCAGAGGGCGGGGGCGCGCGCAGGCCGGGGGGCGGGGCCCAGCAGCTTCCTTCACCCCGCTCTGCTCGCCCCGTAGCAGTAGCGCCGGGGGCCGCAGGCCAGGGGCTGGCCCAGGGGAAGGGGGCAGGTTACAGGAACCCCACCCCACCTCCCCACGAACCTGCGGTTGGCGGGGCTTGAACCCCGGAAACGGTGGGGGTCCCAGGCCTGGCCCTGGACCCCTGGGCAGTGGGCATCGGGAAGGGGCCAGTTAAAGGGCCGGGGACGCTGGGGAGAAGCGGGACGGGGTGGGGGGAGGGGAGCTGGGACTCGGACCCCCTGACTGAGTGGGACCCGGGCAGAAGCTGTGCACCCTGCACCCGAGGAGCCCCTGTTGGCCTGGGGGGACTGAGGGACTGAGCCCCGCCCCCGCCCCAGAGCAGGAACTCCCGCGCCGCAGCCCGTGGGAGGGCCTCGCCCCTGGCTCCCCGGCCTCCGCCGGTGGGAGGAGCCGAGCGCCCTCGGGGGACCGTGGACCCTGGCGTTCTGAGCGTTCCGCGACCCGCGCCGCCCGGCCCCCCGCCGCCGATGGCCGCCGACCCGCCGTCAGCTGCCGAGAAGGGAGAGATGGCTCCTGGGACACGTGTGAGGTGGGTTCATGCGGCTCCTCCTCACCCCCAGACCTGGGCAGCTCCCAGTCCATTCATCCTCAGCCCGGCCTCTCTCTACCTTGCCCGCCCCCAGCCTCACCCTCTGCTCCAAACTCCTCATCTCCAGCCCTCTTTCCTGTTACCTCTCAACCCTGGGGAACTGGCCTTCCTTCCTCCACCCTGCTTTGCCTTGCAGACCCCCATCCCCGCCTGTGGTTGCAGCCCTCCAAGGCCCTTCCCTGGAGCGCTGGAGGGCTCCTCTCCCCCCATGGATGGGTCTGAAAAGGGGGAAGCTGGGGTAAGACTCTGGATATGAAGAGACCCTCCAGGCCTGCTGAATCTGTGTGGGATCTTGGAGGATCTGGTTTCCCTGGGAAGAGGAGCCCAAGGGATTCCAGACAATTAGGGATGGAAAGCAGCTTGGGAAGCTGGGAGGCAGGGGGCGGTGCACATGAGCCCATCTTGAGTTCTATGGAGATGTCAGGCTGGATTCTAGAATCCCAGGGAATCTGGGAGATTGCCCAGGTTTACCTGGAGACCCATAAGGAGGCTGTGTTGGAGCAGAGGGAGCTCTGTGGGGAACAGAGTTGATATTTGGGGCCATGGAGGAGTTCTGCAGCCGCGTCTCAAAGAAGGTCTGTGAGCGCTGGGAAGTTGGGCAGCCTGGTGGATCTTTAGAGGTTAGGTTGTGTGAGCAGGTTCCCATTGAATCTGAGGAGGAAATCTAGGCTTTAGGGGAAGAGGAGTTGGGGGTTAGTAGCTTCTGAGAGAAAAGAGAGAGGTCTGGATTTGGTGATCAGGAATCTGTGGGGATCTGGGAGGTAAATTTGGGGTGTTTCAGCTTGGGGAGAGCCTGGGATGGAGCACATTTGGAGAACAGGGGAAGAGTTGGGACCTGTCTCAGGTGACTCCACAGACAAGGAGCCCCTGGTTTTCCCAGGAGCTTCGCTGTGGGAATACCATGGAAAGGCCTTTGTCCCTCTCGGTGTCCCTTCGTCCTCCCTGGGTCAGGTGCGGAAGTATGGAAGAAAAGTTAGAGTAGGAGTGAGGTCAGCAAGCTAGTTCTCAGGGCTCCCAGAGGAGCCAAGTGAGCTGCTTCAGGAAGAGGGTGGCCTTGCCTAGAGGCAGGGGGGTTCCTCTGACCTTCCGCAGGAGGGGAACCTCTGTGTTCCTTGTCTCCCTGGGTAGGAAGCCAAACTTTGGCTTTTCCCAACTTTCAGAGGCAGAGAGACCCACAGAAAGCTCGGGCCCCCTTGGACCCCCTCCCCAGAGCCAGGAATGGGTCTTTGACTTCTTTGGCCTCCTTTTCACCTGTGAGAGTGGTCTCGGATTTGAAGCTAGTCTTACCCACTGTGTGACCCTCAAGGTACCTCCTCTGTGAAATGTTTCCTTTGCTGAGTTGTAAAGGTCAAACAGCATGGATAAGAATGTACCTGCTGCCAGGAGCAGCCCACAGTAGGTATCCAAGAACCATGGGGTTGAGCCCACGTTCCTCAACCTTAGCGCTCCGCAGGGCTCCCGAGAGTGGTCCTTTCCCAGGAGCCATTGGACCAGCTGCATCCTGTGCTCCCCATGTGACCCCACCTCCCTTTTTCGCTGCAGTCACCCTTTCCCGGTAGGTCTCTGCCCCACAGCCCCTCCGCCGCTGGACCTTGTGCGCCGCCTCCAGGCCAAGCTGAAAATGCGCCCGCTCGCGGTCCCCTCCCTGGCCGTCTCCATCTCTCCCCATCTCTGTCAGCATCTCTGTGTCCTCCGACTGTGTCCGTCTCTCTGTTTTCTTTCTACGCTTCTCCATCTCTTTTTCTCTCTGGGTCCTTCTTGTCTCCCTCTACGACTTCCCGTATCTGTCATGTCTTTGCTTCCCTGGAGTTTTCTCCATCACTTGGGTTGCCTCTCTGAGCGTCTCTTTGTCTTCCCGTCTCTTGTTTCCTCTGGGCCCCCTGGGAGCCTGTGTATATGTCCACCTCATCTCAAGGAAGGGACACCTGTCACTCTGTTTGCCTCTGTCCTTCTCTCTGTCGTTTCCTGGCCAGGAACATGCCTGTTGACCCTGTGGTGGAAGGGCTCCTCCAGACAAATTTCAGCCCCCTTCCCGCAGGGTCACTCCACCTGCTGCTCTCCCTGTCCCCAACCCAGCCCTTGTGGCCCTCCACCCTCTCCCTTTGATGCCCTCCACCCCTTCCCCTCCCTCTGCCCTAATCCTACACCTTCCCTTCTCCTCAAGTCAGGTTTTTGGAGACAAAAAAAAAGAAGAAAAATCTCACCCCTTTGAAGAGTTTTATTTACGAGAATAAATTAATTTTTTGTAAATAAAATGTTTAAAAAGAACCTTGAATTTTCCAGAATATATAGTCGTTGAAAATGGGGAGACACATTTAAGGAGAATAAGATCCTTGGGGTATGACCTGGTCCCCCCAGCCATCCACAAAAGCCACACTATAAAGAGGAGGTTCAGGAGAGCCCCGGGCCACGGATGCCATCTGTCATCCCAAAGTGGATGTGTCCTGAGCAAGAAACAGATGTGACTCGAGTCCTGAGCTTTTCAAACTCACACATCCATTGACTAGGAAATGAAACACCTTAAGATGGGAAGTTGGAGCAGTGGCCACAGTCAGAGAGGTAGTCTCGAGGAGTAAATGAACTCCAGGGAAAAGGGGGCCTCGTTGCTCAGAAAGTCCATATTTTCATACAGGAAATGAGGTAGATAGACACAAGAAGGCAGTCCCTGGACCTCCCCTAAATGACAGGACGGGGACCAACTATACTCCCCTGTAGAGTGGGAAGTGAAAGTGAAAAGTGTTAGTCACTCAGTCACGTCCGACTCTTTGCAACCCCATGGACTGTAAGTGAAGCGTCTTCAAAGAGGTATTTCTTTCCACCCAGGAAGTGAGCAACCAGTACTGCTGGAATGGGAATTCATGAGATGCTGTCCATGGAGTCCCACCCAGATCTGGAGGGGAGGCCACAGGACTTAGGCAGGAAGGTCCAGGCATAAGGACTAGAGGCCTTGTTCCCAGAAAATGTTCCAAATATGTGGTACACAAGCCCTGTCTGCTAGACAACATGTGTCTCCTTTCTAGCCAAGGGCAAGGCAGAAAAGAATCCCTTGTGAGAGAAAAAAAAAAAGGGAAGAATCAGCTGTGAAGGGGAAAGGGTTGCAGCCTCTAACAGGAATTCCCATCTCCTCTATTCAGAGTATTTGGCCTTGAGCTCACCCAAGAAAGTCACAGCTCGGTCTGTCCAAAAGCTGTAGTCCCGGATTATTACATACCCTCGACACTTCTTATGGAAGGCCGAGTCCCCGAAGGGGACAGTACCGAGGGGGTTTGCTGGGGGTGTGGGCAGGCCCAGGGCAGTCATGATGCTAACCAACTTGATTGCTAGGCCTTTGGCCTTGAGTCTTGCTTCCCAAAGCTGATCCACCACGATGGAATTGTCATTCAAAGGGCTTATGTCATTCTGGTCACGCACCGCAAGCAGGAGGTGCTGGCTGAAGGACCAAAAGGCCTGCTGGGTGAGGCTCAGACGTACTCCATCTTCCAGGCCATTCCATTTCTCCAAGGGCATGTCGGTTGAAGGCAGGGTTCTGAGTGAGAGTTCGGGGATTGAGAAGCCGGGACGACTAAACGGACGGCCTTGGTGCTCGAGCTGCACGAGAGACAGAGGCAGATGAGAGTGAGGGGACCCAAACGCTGCCCTAGGGTGCCCCTGAATTCACATCTGCCTTCCATGAGACTGGCCTCCTCCTAGGGGAGTCAGCATTCCCTGCCTCTCAGGGAGTTGATGAAATGTGCTAGCGCAGAGCCCCAGGACTCTTAGGCTTCAACTCAGCCTCCTCCACATACAACTTGTGCAACTTTGAATCACAGCTTCAGTAATTCCCACATGGCACTGTAATGGGGAAGATGATAAGATGTAATAGACATAAAGCACTTAGCACTTGGCTTTCAATTAGGGCGTTAATATCATTCACTAATGACATTTATATAAATATCATGATCACTATGATTATGTTACTTATTACAGTATCTGCAAGCTAAATATATTAGTGACAATGTGGTTAAAGCCGTATTATTTCCTTTTTACTCACATTCTTCAGTGGTTAATATTTGTTCACTTTTAAATAATCATTGATATGCAGTTATTAATACTGAATTGAAGTATAGTATTATTTAGTTAATGCCTCCTCCATTAAATTTCTCACCTCCACAAACCTAGACCCACAGGATTTTAGTCCACACTGATCAATTCTGTAACGGATAGATCACCTAGTCCTACATCCCCATTTACAAATGGAGAAACTCAGGGTCCTCAAAGCTACCCAGAGGATGGTGGCAGATATGTGACTAGAAATTAGAGGAAGGGACTTCCCTTGTAGTTCAGTGGTTAAGAATCTGCCTGCCAAACCAGGGGACATGGGTTCAATTCCCGCCCCAGAGAGATTCCCCATGCTATGGGGCTCCTGAGCCTGGGGACCACAACTCCTGAGCCCTCAGTCCTAGAGCCCAGGCTTCGTGACAAGAGAAGCCACCGCAATAAGCCCAAGCGCCGCAAAGAAGAGGAGCCCACGCTCGCTACAATTACAGAAACCCTGAGCACAGCGACAGGGACCCAGCATAGCCTACAAGAGAGAGACTAGACTTTAAAAAAGAAAAATGAAACTAGGCTAGGTAACTTCGCGTGGACCTAGAATATAGTTCAGTGGAAGAGTCACGAAACCAGGGCCTCCAGGGGCCAGGTAGATCGCATCACCTGGAGAAGAAGCAGATGGGGTGGGAGTGGGCCACAGTGACTGGAGGCTAACAGCACCCCTGTGCCTGTTTCTGACAGGTTTTCATGTGCAAAATTTGAACAAGCATCTCATGGCCTAGACAAAGCATCTGTGGGTCAGACCCAGCCAGCAGGCTGCTGCTTTGAACTTCCAGACAGTTTTGTGACCTCAGGTAAATTATTGCCCCTCTAAAGCTCAGTTTCCTGGCCTTTCCCTCATGGTCCAGTGGTTAAGACTCTGCCCTCCATTGCAGGGGGTGTGGGTTCAATCCCTGGTTGAAGAGCTAAGATCTCACATGCCTCGCAGCCAAGAAACCCAACGGGTAAAACAGAAGCGGTATTGTGACAAAGTCAATAAGGACATTTAAACATGGTCCACATCAGAAAATCAAAAAGAGGGCTTCCCTGGTGGCTCGGTGGATAAGAATCCTCCTGCAAATGCAGGAGACACAGGTTCCTGATCCAGGAAGATCCCACATGTCCTAGATCAGCTAAGCCCGTGGGCCACAGCTCCTGAGCCTGTACTCTAGAGCCAGAGAGTTGCAACTACTGAGCCCACGCGCCAGAACTCCTGAAGCCTTGCGAGCCCTAGAGCCTGTGCTGAGCAACGAGGGAAGCCGCCGCAGTGAGGAGCCTGCACACGGCAACTCGAGAGTAGCCGCCACTCGCCACAACCAGAGAGGCGCTCAGTGCTCAGTCACCAGTAGTGTCTGACTCTCTGTGACCCCATGGACCATGGCCCGCCAGGCTCCTCTGTCCATGGGATTCTCCAGGCAAGAGTACTGGAGTGCGTTGTCATTTCCTTCTCCAGTGATAGAGTGTGAAGTGAGTGAAGTGAGTGAAGTGAAGTCGCTCAGTCCGGTCCGACTCTTTGCCACCCCATGGTCTATAGCATAATTGCTCCTCCATCGATGGGATTTTCCAGGCAAGAGTATTGGATTAGGTTGCCATTTCCTTCTCCAAAACTAGAGAAGAACCCAAACTAAATTACAAAGATCCAGCACAGCCAAAAATAAATAAAATTATAAAAATATAAAAAAATTTTAAAGTCTAAGAAAGCCCCCTCAGTACTCTTATTGGTAAAAACAGGTCATAATTCTACCTCTTAGGGCTCTCTGAGGAGCCAGTAGGATCATGAGGCTAAATCTCGCAGCATGGCATAGGCTCAGGAAAGCATAGGGCAGGAGGTGACTATGGAAAGACTCATGAGCCTGGAAAAAACTTCCCTCTAGGTGCTTCCTTCCAATCTTCTAACAGTCTTGAGAGGTCGGCCAAGGCACGATCACCATCCCATTTGGCAGATGAGGAAGCTAAGACAGGGAGAGAAGGAATGACCTGCCCAAGGTCACCCAGCCATCAGTGACCTCATTCCTGTGGGCGTGTCTCTAGCTGGCAGAGCCTCTGTACCCCAGGACCCACGGAGGAGGCTTCTTCCAGCCTTGTTCTGCCTCCCTTCCCAAGGGCTGGGCCAGGAGGGGACAGCCTCCTCCCCTCACCCCCTGCTCATGCCCTGTCACTCACGTAAGTCTGCAGCAGGGCTGAAGTCTGCATCTGCATGTTGAGCGCCAGTTTATAGGCTTGGGTGATAGACTCAGCTGTGGACGTGGGGGCTCCCAAACTGAGAGGTGGCAGCAGCAGGGTCAGCAGGCAGAAGGGGGCTGGCAGGAAGAAATCAGAGGTCAGCACCAGGTCCCTGACTTCACCTGCTGGTTCACTCATTCATCATAACAGCCCCTCACATGGATACAACCCTTGTGGTTACAACAGCCTTGTGTGTGCAACTCAGGGCAGGCTCACCCTGTAAGCAGGTTATTTCTAGCCCAGAATATTCCCCTGCGACTTCTCTGATGGTCCAGTGGCTAATGACCTCAGCTCCCAATGCAGGAGGCCCCGGGTTCAATCCCTGGTCAGGGAACTAATCCCACATGCCACAACTGAGAATTTGCATGCCACAACAACTAAGAACCAGCTAATCAAATAAGATAAATTTTTATTTTTTCTTTATTTTTTATTTTATTCTTTTTTAATGCAATTTTATATAAATAAATATTAAAAGGAAAGAAAAAATTCCCCTGACCTCCAGACACGTGTATTCAACTTCCCATTTGACATTTTCCCTTGGATGTTAATAAGCATCTCAAGTCAAAATATCCACTGCTCAGCTCTAGTTGCCCTGTTCCCCTCCTTCCCTGGTCTTCCCCATCTCAGAAAAGTGCATGTCCATGCTTCCAGGTGCTCAGGTCAAAGTCACGGGGTCCTCTCAGATGCCTCATTCTCTCCTTCTTGCTATGTTCAACCCACACTAAATCCTGTTGGCTCTGTCCTTAAAAGGTGGCCACGAGGTCTGTGGGATTTTGTGTTTGTGTTTGGTCACACCGTGACACTTTCAGGATCTCAGGTCCCTGACCACGGACTGAACCTGGGCAGTGAAAGCCCAGAATCCTAACCACCAGACCACCCGGGAACTCCCTAGGTCTGTGTTTCTGGATCCGAGCACTTGTGACAAGCATACCTAGACTCTGTGAAAGCTCATTGAGCTAGATACTTAGGACTTGTGCATGCTTCTCTGTCCCTATCTGCTATTTTCAATACAAAGTTTTCAAACCTGTGGATTTCCCTGCTGGGTCAGTGGTAAAGAATCCACCTGCCAACGCAGGAGAGACATGTTTGTTCCTTGGTCTGGGAACATCCCACACACCATGGAGCAACCCTTAATCCCTCGCACAACTACTGTGCCTGTGCCCTAGAGGCCGGGAGCCACAACTACTGAAGCCTGTGTGCCTAGAGCCTGCACCAAGAGAAACCACTGCATCGAGAAGTCCACGCATCTTAACTCGAGTGTATCCCCAACTCACTGCAACTAGAGAAAGCTTGGGCACAGCAACGAAGACCCAGCACAGCCATAAATAAATAAAAGATGTATTTAGAAGCTATTTGTCTCCCCGCTGCTGTCTCTGCCTCCACCTCTGTCTCCCTCTGCCACCTGGAAGCTCCTCAAGTCCAGCTAGATCCCTCCTTTGTCCAAACCTTCCCATGGCTCTCACCTAACACAGTGACTAGTAAAGTCCTCACTGTGGGCTTAAGGCCTGGTCCCTCTTTTCCTCAACATCCCCTACTCAGACTTTGCCCTTGCTGGGCCCTGCCAGGACCACTTTGCAAACCCACCGAAGGCTTCTCCTTCTGAAACTTCAGGGCTCAACTCAAAGGCCCCTCTGGGGGATGTCCCTGGCGGTCCAAAGCCCAAGACTGCACTGCCAATGCAGGGCGCTCAGGTTCAATCCCTGGTCAGGGAACGAGATCCCACCTGCCCCAACTAAGACCTGGTGTAGCCAAATTAAAAACAAAAACAAAAAAACTTAAGGTCACCAGCAGTGATGGAGATGAGAGGCTGACCAGGATGTCTTCTTTAGCTTCCCTGTCTATATTCCTGACCTCCCAGAAGTTCAGAACTTAAGGGAAGGCCTGAAGTGAAGCTCTGTTCATTCATGTTTTCAACAAACTTGGATCACCGTATTCAAATTCTATCACATCTGTGTGGGTGCTCCCTCGTGTCCGACACTTTGCGACCCCATGGACTGTAGCCTGCCAGGCTCCTCTGTCCATGGAATTTTCCAGGCAAGAATATTGGAGTGGGTTGCCATTTCCTTTTCCAGCGGTTCTTCCTGACCCAGGGATCGAACCCATGTCTCATGTCTTCTACATTGGCAGGCAGATTCTTTACCACTAGCGCTAACTGGGAAGACACATTGGTATGATAATTTACTTATGATTACATGTACTGTCTGTCTTCAGAAAGAAATCTCATTTTTTGTCTGTTTCTGTACTGCTATGTCCCCAATGCTTGGGTTTCCCTGAAAGCTCAGTGGTAAAGAATCCACCTGCCAATATGGGAGACGTGGGTTTGATCCCTGAATGGGGCAGTTCACCTGGAGAAGGAAATGGCAATCCACTCCAGTATTCTTGTCTGGGAAATACCACGGACAGAGGGCCCTGGAGGTCTCCAGTCCATGGGGTCACAAAAGAGTTGGACACGACTTCGCAACTAAACAGCAACAATAGCCCCAGTACTTAGACTACTGTGCGTGTGTGCCTAGTCACCTCAGTTGTGTCCAACTCTCTGCTACCCTGTGGACTGTAGCCCACCAGGAGCCTCTGTTCATGAGACTCTCCAGGCAAGAATACTGGAGTGGGTTGCCATGCCCTCCACCAGGGAATCTTTCCAACTCACAGATCAAACCCAGGTCTCTTCAGTTTCCTGCATTGCAGGCAGGTTCTTTATCACTAGCAGCACCTGAGAAGCCCACTTAGACTGCTACCTAGGATCCAGTAGGCACTCCAGAAGTATGTCTGGAATGAATGAATGATGAATGAAATCATTTGTGTGTAAGGCTTTGGAGGTTCCCAGCAGATGCAAGAGCAGCCAGGTCCCTGAGTCAGATGGGCCAGAGGGCCCAGGCCGTACCCCTCCCTCCTGGTCTCAGGACCCTCGCGCCCTGTCTTCCTCACTCACCCATCAGATGAGAAGTCATGGTCTCTCCTGGATCCTTCCTGTCTGCAGTCTCTCAGTGGTTCTGCGACACCTGTCCTCTTTCCCCTGAGGTGGCTTTATACTTGGGTCTGAGCCCTCGAGCCACCCATGAGGGAGGGAAAGTCATCCCTTGGGGGTTGTGGGGGGAGGTGCAGAAGCCCCTGAGGCAGGGGACAACTAGGGAAGGCGGCATTGTGGTGACACCCTAGTCCCCTCAGCCCCCCAAATCTGACCTTACAGTCCAGTTGCTGGGAGAAAGGGAGCCAGGCAGGGAGGGGATTATCTGGGGGGACAAAGGGGCCGCCCTGCTCCCTGCTGCTCTGCTCGTCCCGGGATCCAGTTTCCCATGAGGAGGCGGCCCCCTGCTCCGCACCACCGGGACCCAGCCTTTGGGCCCTGGACTGGAGGAGTTTGGAAATGGGACAGGGGGTGGTGTGCAAGCAACATCACCCACACCCTTAGACACGGGAGCATGTGATACCGTGCAGGGCCCTGTGGGCTCCTTGTCTCAAGGCCTTTGTGTCCTTCATTTCTTTTTTTTCTTTTAAGGGTTTTTTCAAATGTATTTTTAATATAATTTTATTTACTGATTTTTGTCTGTGCTGGATCTTTGTGGCTGCATGCGCTTTTTCTCTAGTTGCAGCAAGTGGGGGCTTCTCACTGCGGTGGCTTCTCTTGTTCCTCTAGATCCCAGGGTCTAGAGTGAGGGCTCAGCGGTTGTGGCACACAGACTTAGTTGCTCTGAGGCCTGTGGGATCTGCCTGGATGAAGAAGTGAACCCATGTCTCCCACATTGGCAGGTGGATTCTTTACCACTGAGCCACCAGGGAAGCTCCCACCCACCATCCATTTCTCTGATATTGCAGGAAGCAGCCTTCATTCATCCTCCATGATCTGCCCTGAATTCCAATGGGCAGGTGTTCATTAGGGAAGGGAATGATTGTAAAACCAGGGAAAATTAAATCAAGAGCAGCCTTGGGGCAACGTCCTGATTCCCGATCACGAGATACATACAACAATATCATTGAAGGATTTTGCAGGTACTGAAACCCCCTCCGGGTGGGAAAAGTTATGGTATGCTACCCTCAAACATGCAGACCCCAGACCAGTTGGACCTGAAGGTTGAATATGGTGATTTGTACCTGACACCGCCAATGCATCAGGAAAATGTTCACGGGCTGATCACATCTTCTTTTACTAGAAAACTTCTCAGTATCTTCCCGAGGGAGGACATGGTTTTGAGAGCATGAGCCTGCTGTATCCCCCTTTGCCTGGCAAAGCAGTAAGCTCTCCTTTTCTACTTCACCCCAATCTTTGTCTGTGAGGTTTGATCTGGCACCAGTATACAGAGAAGCTGAGCTTTTGGTATCACCATGTACATGGCTAGGGCTTCCCCGGTGGCTCAGATGGTAACGAATCTGCCTGCAATGTAGGAGACTCAGGTTCGAAACCTGGGTGCGGAAGATCCCCTGGAGAAGAGAATGGCTACCCCCTCCAGTGTTCTTGCCTGGAAATTCCATGGACAGAGGAGCCTGATGGGTTACAGTCCATGGGGTGTCAGAGTCAGACATGACTGAGTGACTAACACTATACTGTACTATATGCACAGGTTGGCACGTGGACCCACACCAGATGTGTGTATACACTTTCATATGTTTTTACAGTCAAGGATGTATTGATTCCAGCCATGTGTTTGTCCCTGTTCCTGATTGAGCTGGGATAGAGCAGGGAACAAGTCAGACACAAATCCCTGCCCTTGTGGAGCTGACACCCTAGTGTACATGCCCACAATTGTGTTATACCACACACCCTGCCAGGGAGCGCCAAACACAGGAGTGCACATGCGTCCGCGCTTATGAACACACAGTCATATCCAGAGCCCCACCATAGGCAGGAGCTGCATCTGTTCCTTCATTCACCCACGTAGACCTTTAGTCAGCAGCTGTTGATGGAGGCCCTCCTGCGTGCTGGCACTGGGGTGAATAATAAGGGCCACACAGTCCAGTGGTCTCCCAACAACCAACCTGTGAGCTCATTAAAAAAAAAATTTCCTAAAGCTACAAGGTGCTGAGAGGAAGCCAAAACAGGCTGATGTGATTAACTGAGGGTAGAGGAGATTTAGATAAGGAGACTGAGGCCCAGAGAGGGCCAGCTACTTACTGGGAGTCACACAGCAAGGCCAGGACAGATCGTAGGCTCCTGCCCCCAGTTTGGGACTGACTCTAGGGTGTGCCCAATTTGAACTGTGAGCTGATGGAGGGAAGAGGCTGAGAGAAGAGATAAGTTCTGAGGTGGGAGATCCTAAATTGGGTCTCTGAGCGAGGGGGCTGTCAAGCTGCCAGGGAGGGCCTGTGCTGGGCAGGCGGTGATGTCAGAGGATTAGACTAGGCCCACTGAGTGGGTGCACTGAGGCGTGGGCCAGGCCAGGTAGTGGAGGAGGAGGAGGAGGAAGAAGAGGAGGGCAGGAGGGGAGGAGGGAGCCAGACACGCGATCTCGTGCTATTCACATGTGGGCAGCGTACATAGGCCGAGCCTCACCCCAGAGGGCAGGCTCACCCTGTCCCAACCCCACCATCTCCTACTCCTCTTGGTGACTTCACTTTCTCTCTGGACCCTTCAGGGACCCTTCACAACTGAAGCATTTCCCCCCTATCCCAGGCCCAGTTCCGTTCTTCCAAGGCATTTGTCTAGGCAGATGTCAGAAGCTCTCCAGCCTCACGAGCCCCGCCTCATAGCCCATATATCTCCATCTCCATTGCAGTCTCACCGGAGGCTGATGCCTGGGAAATCCTAGCAATTTAAGAGCCAGCTGTCCCTGGGTAGGGAAGATCCCCTGTAGGAGGGCATGGAAACCCATTTCAGTATTCTTGCCTGGAGAACTCCATGAACAGTGGAGCCTGGGGGGCTACACTCAATGGGGTCACAAACAGTCAGACACGACTGAGCGACCAGCACTCACTTTTCTTTCAGACTTGGGTAAAAATCCTACCTTTGTCCATCACTAACTTAGGCAAGTTACTTAAACCTCTCTGAGCCTCAGTTTGTTTCCTTATCTGAAGACCAGAACAGTTATCTTGGTGTTTTAGGGTCTCACTGACTTCACCCACCAGGTGCCTCGACCTCTGCTATGAGACCCCCTCCTGAGCCCCTCAAGAGTTGTTGCAGTGGTACCTAATGCCTCCAGTTCAGGTCAGTCACTCAGTCATGTCAGACTCTTTGTGATTCCAGGGATTACAGCAGATGGGAGACTACAGTGTCAACTTCAGAATGAGAAGGAAATGGAAGTTTCCTGGTGTCTAGTGGTTCGGATTCTGGGCTTTCCTTACTGTGGCCCAGGTTCAATCCCTGGTTGGGGATCTGAGATCCCACAAGTCATGAGGCTCAGACCAAAATGAAAAAAAAACCCCCTCACTTTACATTATCCCCAGTGACTTCCTTGGGGAATTTGTGCTCACAGTCTCCCAACTTTAGGTCCTGTGAGTCTACAAAGTCTAACTCCTAGACTGGGGAGGGACCTTTTCTACCAGAGCAGACAGCCAGAATCCATTAAGTTTTTAGGTACATCTGCCACCTGGTCACTTGGGTCTCCTGCTGCCAATAGACCAGCAGGGAACAAAAGGACATGCCATACTGTTGCAGGAAGGGGGACTCCTTCCAGGACCCAAGACTGGGATCTTGTCTGACATTCGGGAAAGAGTTGTCCAGGGAGACACACGAGCTAACAAAGCGACAGACTGTATTGGGAAGGGGCACCCAGGCAGGGAGCAGAAGTTCAAGAGAACCCACGAAAACGGATCTGCCATGTGGCTTCCTGTCTCAGGTTTTATGTTGATGGGATTAGTTTCCAAATTTTCTTCGGCCAATCACTCTGATTCAGCATCCTTCCTGGTGGTGCACGCATGGAAGCCAGTAAGAAGGATTCTGGGAGGTGGTAGAATGCATGGCATCTCCTTCTGATCTTTCCTGAACTCTTCAAGTTGGTGGTGGCTTGTTAGTTCCATCTTCCTTTCTAGGACTTCCTATTGAAGAAGAACTCATGCAAATGGTTACTATGGTGTCTGGCTAGGGTAGGCAATTTTGGTCAGTGTGCTTCCCGTAACAACATGGATGGGCAGGGGGTAAGAGACTATGGTCAGAACAGGAAGCAGAACCACCGCTATGTACTGGGGGACAGCAGGAATATGCTTAGCATTCAGGTGATCCATTGGAATATCTCCAGCTACCCATGCTGATGGTTTCTTTTATCTTTAACAACTGAATTTGTTTATTGTTATGTGTTATTTTTGGCTGTGCTAGGTCTTCATTGCTGTGTGGAGGCTTTTTCTAGTTTCAGAGAGCTGGGGCTATTTTCCTGTTGAGCTCTGTGGGCTTCTCATCGCGGGGGCTTCTCTTGTTGCAGAGCACAGGCTCTAGGTGTACAGGCTTCAGTGGTGGCTGCACATGGACTCACTAGTTGTGGCTTTCAGACTTAGGTGCTCCGAGGCATGTGGGATCTTCCCAGACCAGGGATCGAACTGGTCTCCCCTGCATTGCCAGGTAGATTCTTAACCACTAGACCACCAGGGAAGCCCCCATGCTAAGTTTATTTGTAAGTGAGCAAGTACCATTGTCACGGGCTCATAAAGCATGCTAACTGGGGACTCATACCCTTCAGGAGTGAGGGCCAGGCTCCATCCCCAGACAAAGTGTAGAGAGCAGCAGAAACACTAGCTGAAGCCAGGAGCAGAAGGGAAGGGGTGGGCTAGAATGAGTGGATGTAGGGGAAAGAGCTGAGAGATACCAGTTGTGTCTCTAGAACTAATCTTCCTTCCCTAAGTTTACCCAGAAATTGTGATCAAGCAGAATCCTGGGGAAGTTGTACTGAGATGAAGAGAACTTAACAGGAGAAGCAAGTAGATCTGAACAGTGGACTGGAGGACACTGTTGATGCCCCACCCAGATTCTTTTGCCAACAGTACACCCATCCCCCATGTCCCTCATCTCTGGAGAACTGCCCAGCACCTCTCCTCCTGGAAGAATTGGGCCAGTGGTGGAATTAACTTGGTGATACAATTTTGGCTCCAGAACTTTCTCTAGATCAAATGTGGTCAGTTGAGACCACATTCTTGCTCGGCTTTTTATCACTGACGTACCTTGATAACCCTCTTCTCATTCTGAGAACATTTCCCCAGTCACTTGATCCAGAATTTCCATCGTGGACTACATCAGACTCAAAAGCTTCTGCAGGGCAGAAGAAACAATTAACAAACTGAAAAGACAGCCTATGGAAAGGAAGGAAAAACTTGAAAATCACATATCAACAGGGATTAATACCTAAAAATGTAAAGAACTTAGTCAACCAAATAGCAACAGAAACAACAAAATGACAAGAAAAAATAAAATAAATAGAAGGGGACTTCCGTGGTGGTGCAGGGGACTTGGGTTCAAACCCTAGTCCAGAAGGATTCCACATGCTGAGGACCAACTCTGCTCTCACAGCCATAAATAAATAAATATTCACCATTTAAAAAACAACAAAACAACAACAACAACAACAACAAAAATACAATAAGAGTCATCTCATACGGGTGAGAAAATTGAGTTTCGAAGAGGTGATGTTACACAATGCCCCAAAGCTAGAGATAATGCTGAAAGCTCAGCTTCTTTGTATACCAGTGCTGAAAAAAATCTGAGAGACAGAGTTTTGGGTAAAGTAGAAAGGAGCGCTTTATTGCTTTACCAGGCAAAGGGGGACACAGGGGGTTCATGCCCTCCAAACCATCTGTCCACCATTTGGGGAAGATAGTGAAAAGTTATATAGGAATTGTTCAGAGAGGGCATGATCAACTCGTGACAATCTTCTTCTTTTTTTTTTTCTTTTATTGCTTTATGGTATTGTATTAGCCATACATCAATGGCATGAGCATTCTTCTGATGGGTTGGTGGTGAGGTAAGTAGGGGTCCATGGTCTCAAACTTCAGGTCCAACTGGTCAGGTGTCTACATGCTTGTGGGCAGGATACCATTGTTAATCATCAAATTCTCCCACCTAGAGGGGGTTTCGGTATCTGTAAAATAGCTCAAAGATATTGGGTGCATCCCTTGATGGGGAATCAGGCTCTTGGCCCAAGGCTACTCATAATTTTCTTGGCTGCTCCCTGGTTTTGCATCCCTGCCCTTCCCTAATGAACAACTGCTTGAATCTGCCCATTAGAATTTAGGGAAGGCCATGGAGCCTGAATGAAGCCTGTTTCCTATAATCAAAGAAATAGAGGAGGGGACTTCCTTCATGGTCCAGTGGCTGGGACCTTCTGTTCCCAGTGCAGGGAGCCCGGGTTTGATCCCTGGTCAAGGGAGATAGATCCCACATGCTTCAACCCAGTGCAGCCAACTAAATAAAGAAAAGAAAAAGGGAGGACACAAAGACCTTGTGTCCAGGAGCCACACAGGGCCCTGCACCAAGGGAAGGCCACATCTCCACACTGAGTCTCATTCTAGATTTCAGTGGAAAAAAGAATCCCCTGGGTTACCTTTACAAACAGAGATTCGTGATTCCCACTCAGGCATTCCATAGGTCCTAAGGAGCCGCTAGAGATAATGAACCTGCCTGCCAATGCAGGATAGTTAAAAGATGTGGATTTGATCCCTGGGTTGGGAAGATCCCTTGAAGGAGGGCAGAGCAACCCACTTTAGTATTCTTGCCTGGAGAATCCCATGGACGGAGGAGTCAGTGGGTTGCAGTCCCTAGGGTCGAAAAGAGTTGGACATGATTGAAGCAACTTAGCAAACATGCCCCAACCACTAATGCCGAAGAAGCTGAAGTTGACTGGTCTGTAAAGACCCACAAGATTTTCTAGGACTACCACGAAAAGGAAAATGAAAAAAAAAAAAACACAGATGTAGAGATGTCCTTTTCATCATGGGGATTTAGAATGCAAAATAGGAGGTCAAAAGATATCTGGAATAACAGGTAATTTTCACCTAGGAGTGCAAAATGAAGCAGGGCAAAAGCTAACAGAGTTTTGTCAAGAAAACACACTGGTCATAGCAAACAGTGTCTCCCAACAACACAAGAGACAACTCTACACACGGACATCACCAGATGGTCAATACTGAAATCAGATTGATTTTCTTCTTCTCAGCCAAAAATGGAGAAGCTCTATACTGTCAGTAAAAACAAGTCGTGGAGCTGACTGTGGCTCAGATCATTGGTTTCTTACTGCAAAAAGACTGGAGTGGATTGCCCTGCCCACCTGCAGGGAATTTTCCCCACCCAGAGATCGAACCTGAGCGCCCTACGTCTCCTGCATCGGCAGCTGGGTTCTGTACCACTAGTGCCATCTGGGAAGGCCCATCAGAAGGGTACAACTCTAAAAAGAAATGTGATGGTATCTATGTGATAAATTTGGGGAGATCTGGGGAGAAGTTTATACAGGCAGCACTCACTGACAGTACAAACTCAACTACTGTTGACATCAGACCCTCCAGGGACACTGGACAATGAGCTCTACTGAAGTGTTCTGTGACCATTTGAAGCCATACCCACTGGTGGGTGTTTTACTTCCAGAACTTTCATTAACCAGACCCTGGCACCTTCTGTGAAGCCTTGTTTTCAGTGATTACTAATTGCAGGCGTGAAGGTAAACTTCTTACAGCTGCATTTTCTGTTCACTTGCCCACCATATTTCAGTGTAAATTAAACTCCTCTCTGCTTTTTATAAAAGCTACTTATTTATTTGGCTGCTTTGGGTCTTATTTGTGGCACGCAGGCTCTTTCATTGCAATGCACAGGCTTCTCTCTAACTAAAGCACATGGGCTGAGTAGTTGGTAACGAACTTAGTTGCCTTGTTGCATATGGGATCGCAGTCCCCCAATCCAACCACTTCACCTGCACTGGAAGGCTGATTTTTAACCAATGGACCACCAGGGGAGGCCCTCCTCTCTGCTTTCTGTGTAGTGTCCCATGTGACCAACAAAAGAGCTCCCTCAGGACATGTCTTATAATGGGCACTTGCCCTGGTAATCCTCTACATGACGGCTGTCCCTTCCACTAGGAGCCACAGAAAGCTGTGTTTGTCATTAGGGCTGTTTACAGGCATTCCCAGGGAGTGCTAGTGGTAAAGAATCCGACTACCAATGCAGGGGATATAAGAGATGCGGCTTTGATCCCTGGGTCGGGAAGATCCCCTGAAGGAGGACAAGGCAACCCATTCCAATGTACTTGCCTGGAGAATCCTATGGACAGAGGAGCCTGGCGAGCTACATTCCATAGGGTTGCAAAGACTCGGATATGACTGAAGGACTTAGCACGCACTCACAGGCATTCTAGTTCTTTTCCTTCCAGGCAGAAAGTGGAAAGAATTCCTGTCTCTGCCCACTGTGAAATTAGGGAAGGCTATGGATTAGTCAATACAACGTGAGCACAAATATCCTGTGTCACTTCTGGGCAGAAGCTATAGAAGCCAGGCCATGTTTCACCAAGTCCTCCTCCCTCTATTCATCGGTGATTGGATGGTGATTATGGAAGCTCATATCCAGATGGAGCCTTTTCCCTTGGCCTTAATCCCTGCGGAACTAGAGTGAGCAGCCCTCTCCCCACTGACCAACACGAGACACACAGCATGAGCCCAAAACAGACCTTAGCTGCTGTAGCCACCCAAACCTGGGTGTTCTTTGTTACTACAGCATAACTTCACCTACTCTGACTGATATAGAATCTATGACCCTCTACACAAATCCAGGAGAGATCCGGATCTTCTAGAAGAGCACTCACTGCTGAAAAGGAACTTCATGATGAATGGGCTGCTCCAGCTCCTGAATTCAGTGAGCTCAATCCAAGGCTGTGGATGGTTCTGAGAGCCAGCAGGAGCCCTGCATCCCTTTTCAGCAGCTCCCCACAGGAGACTGAATGGTGCACCTGTTTCTCAATGTGGTCTGCAGCCCCAGTCCCTCATATAGGAAACCACCACCCTGAGTGCCATAAGCCATCTTTCCGATGGTTCTTAGACAAAATGTGTAAATAAGGTGGGCAGAAGACAGACATTTTTTTGTGCAAATGAAGAGGGACTTGTGGGTGATGTAAACCCTGAGTTCACTTATGGCTGAGAAGGTCTGACTGTTGTTTTTATATTTTAATGTCAACGAGGCTGGATTGCAGTATTTGCAATTCATATTTTGAGTAGGCCTGCTCAGTCGTTTCAGTCATGTCCAACTCCCTGCGACCCTATAGACTGTAGCCTGCCAGGCTCCTCAGTCCTTGGGACTGCCTAGGCAGGAATACTGGAGTGGGTTGTCATGCCCTCCTCTAGCAGATCTTCCCCAACCAGTGGTTGAACCTGTGTCTCCTGCATGACAGGCAGATTCTTTACCACTGAGCCACTGGGGAAGTCTATTTTATTTTTCTTGGAAGCCTATTTTAAGTACATACAAATAATATCTCTCATGGTAAAATTGTCAAACTACCGAGTAGGTTATAGGGAAAGGAAAAAGTCCTCTTGTATCTCTGTATGCAGTCACACTCAGCCATCTCTCTATCCAGCCAGCTAGGGGTGCAGGCACACCATCTGGCCCTGAGGTGGTCTATAGAGTGTGAGAAACAGCCTTGACCTTCAGTAGGCTTATGTTTGGGTCTCAGTTAATGAAGTGGGGCCAGGAGTGCTTCTGCTGGGACTGAAGCAAGCTGGATGGAGACTGTGTGGATCTAGCGAGCACTTGTATCATCCCAACCGGGCAGCCACAGTTCTGTACCAGCTGTTCCCTGTTCAAGGAAACAAAGAAGGCAGACTCAGTGTTGCTGGATTCCAAGTGAAAGAAATGTGTGGTTCCTCTGCCAAACTTAACACCCAGAGGATGGGCATAATCAACTGGCAGATGCTATAGTTCTGAAGATGGGCTCTGAGGCCTTGGAAAAACTAGCTTTCTTAGAAAAAAATTATTTTATGATACTAATCATTTTTCTTTATACTTTTATATTCCTTTCTAATCTTTATTCATTTATTTATGTATTTTCCACTGTTCTGGGTCTTTATTGCTGCATGCAGGCTTTCTGCAGTTGTGGCGTGGGCCACTCTTTGTCAAGATGTGCAGGCTTATTGTCGGGGTAGCTTCTTTTGATCGGGAGCACAGGCTCTAGGTGCCTGGGCTCCGTGGTTGTGGCGCTCGGGCTTTCTTTCTCTGCATTATGGGGGATCTTCCCAGACCAGGGTTCAAACCCGGGTCTCTTGCATTAGCTGGAGAATTCTTTACCACTAGACACACACCCAGAGAAGCTCTCAATCCTAGCTTTCTCACTCAGTCATTCCCAGTTTCCTTATCTATAAAATGAGATCCTCAACAGGATTCTTATGAGGATCAAATGAGATGCTGAAAGCACATAAGAGGCGGACTCTTCATACAGCTTATATCCAGGGGAAGAGTCAAATGAATCTCATCTGGGAGTTACACACATGAAGGCTTCTTTGGGACACAAACCTGAAAGATGAACAGTTAACTGGGTGCAGCGGTGAGAAGGGTGGAAGGGAAGAAGCTAATCGGTAGAGGGACTGGCTCCAGAAAAATCCCTGGGCATTCATGCAAGCCTAAACTAAAGCAGTGAGGCCGAAGAGCAAACAATCTCCCGGGAGGCAAGGATTTCCTAAATACACTGTGAGCTAGAAGGAGCCTCTCAGTTCCGCCTGAGGCCAGTCCCTGCAAAATTAGGACTTCCCATCACACCAGCCAGCTTGCGTTCAATTTTCTGCCAGAAAAAACCACACTCACCAAATCTTCCATAGGGCCCTCGAAACACAGGGCTCAAAATTGAATTGTTTTGCAGGCAGAGGACGAAGACTAAGAAGGCAGGTCAGAAGGTACAGTGGGAGGAAGCAGGCCGGTTTGCCTGGTAGCTGAGGTGTCTAGCGGGGACGGGGAGGGGGGCGCGGCGAGGGGGCGGGGGTGCCTCCAAGACTGGTTGGGCAATTTGCAGCGCCCACAACTTCAGGCTGAGGAATCTGATCAGGTTGTTGGACCTTAGTCAAACGGAGAATGGTCGCCCCCTAGGAGCAGTAATCGGTAGTGGACAGCGAAGGACCCAGATGAGGGGCGGGGGAGGAGGGGGTGCGGCTCAAGATGAGGTAGACTGCCTGGCAGTTTCTCTTCTCCCAGGAGGTAACTCCTTCTGGCATGACAAACACCTGCGATCCCAAAACAGTGGGCTGGACGAGCCCTCCAGAAAGGAACTACCAACACGTGCCGTGTGTCAGGCCCTGAAGGTGGGCATTTTCGTGAACGCTGTGATAACACTCTCCTTGTCCCCATTTTTCAGATGAGAAAAATCGAGGTTTGGTGACTTCCCAAGGAGGGGTGAGGATTTGTATGACTCCAGAGCCTTTTCCCTGGAGCTCTCCCGACTTGGAAGCTACAGATTCTCTGAGGTTTGGGGGAACAAGCATAAGGTGTGAGGAGCCGAAGCTTTCCAAGGGACAACAGCGTGACAGCACTGTCGGCAAGAACCACGCCTCCCCTGTCGCGACCATACTGATTACTGTTGCTTTCCTTTAAGAGCCTTCTCCTGAAAGATGAAGTCCTCGCCACATGGGGAGGTGGATATTATAGATTCCTGTATCTCTCGGACGTCTTTTCTCCCTCACCCGCATTGATCCCCACTGGCGACAGAAATCCTTCCCCTCCACTAGCGAGTGAATGCATGAGACTACATGTCCCGGCAGGTCGTCAGAAGCGGGTGGCGAGGAGAGAAGGAAAGAGACTCTCCGTTTCCGTCAGCTCTCAGTTTGGACTGTCGGCGGTGATGCACATTTCACCAGCCCACGACCTTTCTCTGTTCAGCTAAGGAAGGGACTACGTCCTCCAGCAGGCACTGGCTAGGGCATGTGCTAGGTCGCCATCTTTATTGTAGTCCTTTCTCCTTTTTCCACAGGGAGTATCCTTAGCGATTGAACACCAAGTCCCAGGTCACCGTCTCCACATTCCTCCAGCGGCCATCTTTGCGGGTAGACCCCGCCCCCTTTCCCTTCCATTGTCTAGTCGAAGATAATAGAAGGGAGCCGGGAAGACTGCAACTCCCGTCAAGCTTTGCGCCAAGAGGAGGGGAATTTCGATAATACAGCCGGGCGAGGTGCCAAGGTGGTATAGTGAGGCCACCGTGAGAAGCTAGGTTACCTGCCATTTTTATGGTAGTCGTCTTATCCTCTTGGCCCTGCCATTCTTTGGAATTGTAGAAGGCTAGGAAACTACTATTCCCATCGCACCTCGTACGATGGACTACTAGTCAGGTGTCCGCCCCTCTTCCGCCATCTTGTTTGTAGTCATCGTTCGCCCACCTCTACGCTCTGCAACCCGGAGCCTTGGGGCAACCGGACTGTAACTCCGGCATCCACCACTCCCGGTTTGGCACGTCGTCCGCCAGCTTGTTAGTAGTTCACACTGACCCCAGCATCCCTTTGATCCCACGGTAGCACCGCCATACTCGGGACTACTACTTCCGTGGTGCCCTGCGCATGTTAGTCCTGAAAAGTGGCAGGTGGTGGGGGAAGGAGGTGGCAGGGGGCTGGGTTCCTCTTGGAGAAGGAGGGAGTAAAGAGGAGGAAGAGGAGGAGGGAAGGAGGGGAGAGAGGAGGTGAGGAGTAAGAGAGGGGAAAGAAGGATGGGGCTCACGAGGCATGAGAGACGCGGCCAGGGCCCCGAACCGGAGCTGCGCTGGGCCGGGAGACCAGCGGGGCTGAGGCACGCCGATTGCCCCCTCACCCCTTTCCTGTCCCCTTACGTCCTTTCCTTCCACCCTCCAGCTTGAGGAAAGGGATTTATTCAAATTTTAATTAAATCTCTATCTCCCGAGGATCGCGCGCTGCGTAGAGGAGCAGAGGGCGGGGGCGCGCGCAGGCCGGGGGGCGGGGCCCAGCAGCTTCCTTCACCCCGCTCTGCTCGCCCCGTAGCAGTAGCGCCGGGGGCCGCAGGCCAGGGGCTGGCCCAGGGGAAGGGGGCAGGTTACAGGAACCCCACCCCACCTCCCCACGAACCTGCGGTTGGCGGGGCTTGAACCCCGGAAACGGTGGGGGTCCCAGGCCTGGCCCTGGACCCCTGGGCAGTGGGCATCGGGAAGGGGCCAGTTAAAGGGCCGGGGACGCTGGGGAGAAGCGGGACGGGGTGGGGGGAGGGGAGCTGGGACTCGGACCCCCTGACTGAGTGGGACCCGGGCAGAAGCTGTGCACCCTGCACCCGAGGAGCCCCTGTTGGCCTGGGGGGACTGAGGGACTGAGCCCCGCCCCCGCCCCAGAGCAGGAACTCCCGCGCCGCAGCCCGTGGGAGGGCCTCGCCCCTGGCTCCCCGGCCTCCGCCGGTGGGAGGAGCCGAGCGCCCTCGGGGGACCGTGGACCCTGGCGTTCTGAGCGTTCCGCGACCCGCGCCGCCCGGCCCCCCGCCGCCGATGGCCGCCGACCCGCCGTCAGCTGCCGAGAAGGGAGAGATGGCTCCTGGGACACGTGTGAGGTGGGTTCATGCGGCTCCTCCTCACCCCCAGACCTGGGCAGCTCCCAGTCCATTCATCCTCAGCCCGGCCTCTCTCTACCTTGCCCGCCCCCAGCCTCACCCTCTGCTCCAAACTCCTCATCTCCAGCCCTCTTTCCTGTTACCTCTCAACCCTGGGGAACTGGCCTTCCTTCCTCCACCCTGCTTTGCCTTGCAGACCCCCATCCCCGCCTGTGGTTGCAGCCCTCCAAGGCCCTTCCCTGGAGCGCTGGAGGGCTCCTCTCCCCCCATGGATGGGTCTGAAAAGGGGGAAGCTGGGGTAAGACTCTGGATATGAAGAGACCCTCCAGGCCTGCTGAATCTGTGTGGGATCTTGGAGGATCTGGTTTCCCTGGGAAGAGGAGCCCAAGGGATTCCAGACAATTAGGGATGGAAAGCAGCTTGGGAAGCTGGGAGGCAGGGGGCGGTGCACATGAGCCCATCTTGAGTTCTATGGAGATGTCAGGCTGGATTCTAGAATCCCAGGGAATCTGGGAGATTGCCCAGGTTTACCTGGAGACCCATAAGGAGGCTGTGTTGGAGCAGAGGGAGCTCTGTGGGGAACAGAGTTGATATTTGGGGCCATGGAGGAGTTCTGCAGCCGCGTCTCAAAGAAGGTCTGTGAGCGCTGGGAAGTTGGGCAGCCTGGTGGATCTTTAGAGGTTAGGTTGTGTGAGCAGGTTCCCATTGAATCTGAGGAGGAAATCTAGGCTTTAGGGGAAGAGGAGTTGGGGGTTAGTAGCTTCTGAGAGAAAAGAGAGAGGTCTGGATTTGGTGATCAGGAATCTGTGGGGATCTGGGAGGTAAATTTGGGGTGTTTCAGCTTGGGGAGAGCCTGGGATGGAGCACATTTGGAGAACAGGGGAAGAGTTGGGACCTGTCTCAGGTGACTCCACAGACAAGGAGCCCCTGGTTTTCCCAGGAGCTTCGCTGTGGGAATACCATGGAAAGGCCTTTGTCCCTCTCGGTGTCCCTTCGTCCTCCCTGGGTCAGGTGCGGAAGTATGGAAGAAAAGTTAGAGTAGGAGTGAGGTCAGCAAGCTAGTTCTCAGGGCTCCCAGAGGAGCCAAGTGAGCTGCTTCAGGAAGAGGGTGGCCTTGCCTAGAGGCAGGGGGGTTCCTCTGACCTTCCGCAGGAGGGGAACCTCCGTGTTCCTTGTCTCCCTGGGTAGGAAGCCAAACTTTGGCTTTTCCCAACTTTCAGAGGCAGAGAGACCCACAGAAAGCTCGGGCCCCCTTGGACCCCCTCCCCAGAGCCAGGAATGGGTCTTTGACTTCTTTGGCCTCCTTTTCACCTGTGAGAGTGGTCTCGGATTTGAAGCTAGTCTTACCCACTGTGTGACCCTCAAGGTACCTCCTCTGTGAAATGTTTCCTTTGCTGAGTTGTAAAGGTCAAACAGCATGGATAAGAATGTACCTGCTGCCAGGAGCAGCCCACAGTAGGTATCCAAGAACCATGGGGTTGAGCCCACGTTCCTCAACCTTAGCGCTCCGCAGGGCTCCCGAGAGTGGTCCTTTCCCAGGAGCGGTTGGACCAGCTGCATCCTGTGCTCCCCATGTGACCCCACCTCCCTTTTTCGCTGCAGTCACCCTTTCCCGGTAGGTCTCTGCCCCACAGCCCCTCCGCCGCTGGACCTTGTGCGCCGCCTCCAGGCCAAGCTGAAAATGCGCCCGCTCGCGGTCCCCTCCCTGGCCGTCTCCATCTCTCCCCATCTCTGTCAGCATCTCTGTGTCCTCTGACTGTGTCCGTCTCTCTGTTTTCTTTCTACGCTTCTCCATCTCTTTTTCTCTCTGGGTCCTTCTTGTCTCCCTCTACGACTTCCCGTATCTGTCATGTCTTTGCTTCCCTGGAGTTTTCTCCATCACTTGGGTTGCCTCTCTGAGCATCTCTTTGTCTTCCCGTCTCTTGTTTCCTCTGGGCCCCCTGGGAGCCTGTGTATATGTCCACCTCATCTCAAGGAAGGGACACCTGTCACTCTGTTTGCCTCTGTCCTTCTCTCTGTCGTTTCCTGGCCAGGAACATGCCTGCTGGCCCTGTGGTGGAAGGGCTCCTCCTGACGCATTTCAGCCCCCTTCCCGCAGGGTCACTCCACCTGCTGCTCTCCCTGTCCCCAACCCAGCCCTTGTGGCCCTCCACCCTCTCCCTTTGATGCCCTCCACCCCTTCCCCTCCCTCTGCCCTAATCCTACACCTTCCCTTCTCCTCAAATCAGGTTTTTGGAGACAAAAGAAAAGAAAAAGCTCTCACCCCTTTGAAGAGTTTTATTTATGAGAATAAATTAATTTTTTGTAAATAAAATGTTTAAAAAGAACCTTGAATTTACCATATATAGTCGTTGAAAATGGGGAGACACGTTTAAGGAGAATAAGATCCTTGGGGTATGACCTGGTCCCCCCAGCCATCCGCAAAAGCCACACATAAAGAGGAGGTTCAGGAGAGCCCCGGGCCATGGATGCCATCTATCATCCCAAAGTGGATGTCTCCTGAGCAAGAAACAGATGTGACTCGAGTCCTTAGCTTTTCAAGAGTCAGACATCCATTGACTAGGAAGTGAAGCACCTTAAGATGTAAGTCGGAACAGTGGTCACAGTCAGAGAGGTAGTCTCGAGGAGGAAATGAACTCCAGGGAAAAGGGGGCCTCGTTGCTCAGAATGTCCATATCTTCACAGAGGAAGTGAGGTAGATAGAGACAAGAAAGCAATCCCTGGACCTCCCCTAAATGACAGGAAGGGGACCAACTGTACTCCCCCCTGTAGAGTGGGAAGTGAAAGTGAAAAGTGTTAGTCACTCAGTCATGTCCCACTTTTTGTGACCCCATGGACTGTAAGTGAAGCGTCTTCAAAGAGGTATTTCTTTCCACCCAGGAAGTGAGCAACCAGTACGACGGGAATGGGAATTCATGACATGCTGTCCATGGAGTCCCACCCAGATCTGGAAGGGAGGCCACAGGACCTGGGCAGGACGGCCCAGGTATAAGGACTAGAGGCCTGGTCCCCAGGAAATGTTCCCAAGTACGTGGTACACAAGCCCTGTCTGCTAGACAACATGTGTCTCCTGTCTAGCCAAGAGCAAGGCAGAAAAGAATCCCTTGTGAGAAAAAAAAAAAAAAAAGGAAGAATCCACTGAAGGGGAAAGGGTTGCAGCCTCTAACAGGAAGTCCCACCTCCTCTATTCAGAGTATTTGGCCTTGAGCTCACCCAAGAAAGTCACAGCTCGGTCTGTCCAAAAGCTGTAGTCCCGGATTATTACATACCCTCGACACTTCCTCTCGAAGACCGAGTCCCCTAAAGGGACACTACCAAGGGCGGTGTTTTCCGGGGGGGTGAGCAGGTCCAGGGCAGTCATGATGCCAGCCAAGTTGCCCGCTAGGCCTTTGGCCTTGAGTCTTGCTTCCTCAAGCTGATCCACCACAATGGAATTGCTAGGGTTTAGGTCACTCTGGTCATCCTTCGCAAGCTGGAAATGCTGGCTGAAGGACCAGAAGGCCTCCTGGGTGAGGCTCAGACGTTCTCCATCTTCCAGGCCACTCCAGTTCTCGAAGGGCATGTCGGTCGAAGGCAGGGTTATGAGCGAGAGTCCGGGGTATGAGAAGTCAGGATCACTAAAGGGAGTGCCTTGGTGCTCGAGCTGCATGAGAGACAGAGGCAGATGAGAGTGAGGGGACCCAAACGCTGCCCTAGGGTGCCCCTGAATTCACTTCTGCCTTCCATGAGACTGGCCTCCTCCTAGGGGAGTCAGCATTCCCTGCCTCTCAGGGAGTTGATGAAATGTCAGAGCCCCAGGACTCTTAGGCTTCAACTTAGCCTCCTCCACATACAAGTTGTGCAACCTTGAATCACAGCTTCAGTAATTCCCACATGGCACTGTAATGGGGAAGATGATAAGATGTAATAGACATAAAGCACTTAGCATTCTACATACGATTAGGCTGTTAATATCATTCACTAATGACATTTATATTAATATCATGAACACTATGATTGTGTTACTTATTACAGTATTTGCAAGCTAAATATATTGGTGACAATGTGGTTGAAGCCATATTTCCTTTCTATTCACATTCTTCAGTGGTTAATATTTCTTCACTTTTAAATAATCATTATATGCAATTATTAATATTGAATTGAATTATATTATTATTTAACGAATGCCTCCTCCATTAAATTTCTCACCTCCACAAACCTAGACCCACAGGATTTTAGTCCACACTGATCAATTCTGTAATTGATAGATCACCTAGTCCTACATCCCCATTTTACAACGGGGAAAATCAGGGTCCTCAAAGCTATCCAGAGGATGGTGCAGATATGAGACTAGAAATTAGAGGATGGGACTTCCTTGGTGGTTCAGTGGTTAAGAATCTGCCTGCCAAACCAGGGGACATGGGTTCGATCCCTGCCCCAGAGAGATTCCCCATGCTGTGGGGCTCCTGAGCCTGGGGACCACAACTCCTGAGCCCTCAGTCCTAGAGCCCAGGCTTCGTGACAAGAGAAGCCACCGCAATGAGAAGCCCAAGCGCCGCAAAGAAGAGGAGCCCACGCTCGCTACAATTATAGAAAGCCTGAGCACAGCGACAGGGACAGCACAGCCCACAAGAGAGAGACTAGACTTTAAAAAAGAAACTAGGTTAGGTAACTTCATGTGGACCTGGAATATAGTTCAGTGGAAGAGTCACAAATTCCAGGGCCTCCAGGGGCCAGGTAGATGCTTTGAACTTCCAGACAGTTTTGTGACCTCAGGTAAATTACTTCCCCCTCTAAAGCTCAGTTCCTTGGCCTTTCCCTCATAGTCCAAAGGTTAAGACTCTGCCCTCCAATGCACGGGGTCGGGTTCAATCCCTGGTTGAAGAGCTAAGATCTCACATGCCTCGCAGCCAAGAAACCCAACGGGTAAAACAGAAGCGGTATTGTGACAAAGTCAATAAGGACATTTAAACATGGTCCACATCAGAAAATCAAAAAGAGGGCTTCCCTGGTGGCTCGGTGGATAAGAATCCTCCTGCAAATGCAGGAGACACAGGTTCCTGATCCAGGAAGATCCCACATGTCCTAGATCAGCTAAGCCCGTGGGCCACAGCTCCTGAGCCTGTACTCTAGAGACAGGGAGTCGGAACTACTGAGCCCACGCGCACCAACTCCTGAAGCCTTGCGAGCCCTAGAGCCTGTGCTCAGCAACGAGGGAAGCTGCCGCAGTGAAGAGCCCACACCGCAACTCAAGAGTAGCCGCCACTCGCCACAACCAGAGAGGCGCTCAGTGCTCAGTCACCAGTCGTGTCTGACTCTCTGTGACCCCATGGACCATGGCCCGCCAGGCTCCTCTGTCCATGGGATTCTCCAGGCAAGAATACTGCAGTGGGTTGCCCTTTCCTTCTCCAGTGATAGAGTGTGAAGTGAGTGAAGTGAAGTCTCTCAGTCATGTCGGACTAGTTGCCACCCATGGACTGTAGCCTAACAGGCTCCTCCATCCATGGGATTTTCCAGGCAAGAGTACTGGAATAGGTTGCCATTTCCTTCTCCAAAACTAGAGAAGAACCCAAACTAAATTACAAAGATCCAGCACAGCGAAAAATAAATAAAATTATAAAAATTAAAAAAAATTTAATCTAAAAAAGCCCCCTCAGTTCTCTTATCTGTAAAAACAGGTCATAATTCTACCTCTTAGGGCTCTCTGAGGAGCCAGTAAGGTCATGAGGCTAAATCTCGCAGCATGGCATAGGCTCAGGAAAGCATAGGGCAGGAGGTGACTATGGAAAGACTCATGAGCCTGGAAAAAACTTCCCTCTAGGTGCTTCCTTCAAATCTAACAGTCTTGAGAGGTCAGCCAAGGCACGATCACCATCCCATTTGGCAGATGAAGAAGCTAAGACAGGGAGAGAAGGAATGACCTGCCCAAGGTCACCCAGCCATCAGTGACCTCATTCCTGTGGGCGTGTCTCTAGCTGGCAGAGCCTCTGTACCCCAGGACCCACGGAGGAGGCTTCTTCCAGCCTTGTTCTGCCTCCCTTCCCCAGGGCTGGGCCAGGAGGGGACAGCCTCCTCCCCTCACCCCCTGCTCATGCCCTGTCACTCACGTAAGTCTGCAGCAGGGCTGAAGTCTGCATCTGCATGTCGAGCGCCAGGTTATAGGCTTGGGTGATAGACTCAGCTGTGGACGTGGGGGCTCCCAAACTGAGAGGTGGCAGCAGCAGGGTCAGCAGGCAGAAGGGGGCTGGCAGGAAGAAATCAGAGGTCAGCACCAGGTCCCTGACTTCACCTGCTGGTTCACTCATTCATCATAGCAGCCCCTCATATGGATACAACCCTTGTGGTTACAACGGTCTTGTGTGTGCAACTCAGGGCAGGACCACCCTGTAAGCATATTATTTCCAGCCCAGAATATTCCCCTGGGACTTCTCTGATGGTCCAGTGGCTAATGACCTCAGCTCCCAACACAGGGGGCCCCGGGTTCAATCCTTGGTCAGGGGAACTAATCCCACATGCCACAACTGAGAATATGCATGCCGCAGCGACTAAGAACCAGCAGCCAAAAAAGATACATTTTTATTTTTTTATTTTAAATGCAATTGTATATAAATAAATATTAAAAAGAAAGAAAAATTGCCCCTGACCTCCAGACTGATGTATTCAACTTCCCAATTGACATTTTCGCTTGGATGTTAATAAGCATCTCAAGTCACAATATCCACTGCTCAGCTCTAGCTGCCCTTTCCCCTCCTTCCCTGGTCTTCCCCATCTCAGAAAAGTGCATGTCCATGCTTCCAGGTGCTCATGTCAAAGTCACGGGGTCCTCTTGGATGCCTCATTGTCTCCTTCTTGCTATGTTCAACCCACACAATCCTGTTGGCTCTGTCCTTAAAAGGTGGCCACGAGGTCTGTGGGTTTTTGTGTTTGTGTTTGGTCACACCGTGAAGCTTGCAGGATCTCAGCTCCCTGACCAGGGATTGAACCTGGGCACTGAACGCCCAGAATCCTAACTATCAGACCACCAGGGAACTCCGTAGGTCTGTTTCTGGATCCAAGCACTTGTGACAAGTATACCTAGACTCTGTGAAAGCTCATTGAGCTAGATACTTAGGACTTGTGCACGTTTCCCTATACCCATGTACTATTTTCAATACAAAGTTTTCACATGAGGATTTCCCTGCTGGATCAGCAGTAAAGAAACCACCTGCCAACGCAGGAGACACATGTTTGATCCCTGGTCTGCGAAGATCCCACACACCATGGTGCAACTCTTAAACCCTTGCACAACTACTGAGCCTGTGCCCTAAAGGCCGGGAGCCACAACTACTGAAACCAGTGTGCCTAGAGCCTGCAACAAGAGAAACCACTGTAATGAGAAGTCAGCGCATCTCAACTCGAGAGTATCCCCCACTCACTGCAACTAGAGAAAGCTTGAGCACAGCAACGAAGAGCCAGCACAGCCATAAATAAATGAAAGATGTATCTACAATCTATTTCTCTCCCCGCTGTTGTCTCTGCTTCCACCCTTGTCTCCCTCTGCCACCTGTAAGCTCTTCAAGTCCAGCTAGATCCCTCCTTTGTCCAAACCTTCCCATGGCTCCCACCTAACATAGTGACTAGTAAAGTCCTCACTGTGGGCTTAAGGCCTGGACCCTCTTTTCTGCAGCATCCCCTACTCAGACTTTGCCCTTGCTGGGCCCTGCCAGGACCACCTTGCAAACCCACCCAGGGCTTCTCCTTCTGACTCTTCAGGGCTCAACTCCTAAGACCTTCTGCAAGAAGGTGCCTGGCGGTCCAAGGCCTAAGAGTCTGCACCACCAATGCAGGGTGCTCACGTTCAATCCCTGGTTAAGGAACGAGTCCCACCTGCCCCAACTAAGACCTGGTGTAGCCAAATTAAAAACAAAAACAAAAAAACAGGAAAACTTAAAGTCACCAGCAGTGATGGAGATGAGAGGCCGAGCAGGACGGCTTCCTTAGCTTCCCTTTCTACATTCCTGAACTTCCAGAATTTCAGAAATTATGGGAAGGTCTGAGATGAAGCCCTGTTCATTCTTTCATTCAACAAACTTGGATCACTGTATTCAAATTCTATCACATCTGTGAGGGTGATCAGTCATGTCCCAATCTTTGCAATGCCATGGACTGTAGCCCGACAGGCTACTCTGTCCATGGAATTTTCCAGGCAAGAATATTGGAGTGGGTTGCCATTTCCTTTTCCAGTGGTTCTTCCTGACCCAGGGATCGAACCCATGTCTCATGTCTTCTACATTGGCAGGCAGATTCTTTACCACTAGCGCTAACTCAGAAGACACACTGGTATGATAATTTACTTATGATTACATGTACTGTCTGTCTTCAGAAAGAAATCTCATTTTTTGTCTGTTTCTTTACTGCCTGTCCCCAACGCTTGGGTTTCACTGACAGCTCAGTGGTAAAGAATCCGCCTGCCAATATGGGAGACGTGGGTTTGATCCCTGAATGGGGCAGTTCACCTGGAGAAGGAAATGGCAATCCACTCCAGTATTCTTGTCTGGGAAATACCACGGACAGAGGGCCCTGGAGGTCTCCAGTCCATGGGGTCACAAAAGAGTTGGACACGACTTCGCAACTAAACAGCAACAATAGCCCCAGTACTTAGACTACTGTGCGTGTGTGCCTAGTCACCTCAGTTGTGTCCAACTCTCTGCTACCCTGTGCATTGTAGCCCACCAGGAGCCTCTGTTCATGAGACTCTCCAGGCAAGAATACTGGAGTGGGTTGCCATGCCCTCCACCAGGGAATCTTTCCAACTCACAGATCAAACCCAGGTCTCTTCAGTTTCCTGCATTGCAGGCAGGTTCTTTATCACTAGCAGCACCTGAGAAGCCCACTTAGACTGCTGCCTAGGATCCAGTAGGCACTCCAGAAGTATGTCTGGAATGAATGAATGATGAATGAAATCATTTGTGTGTAAGGCTTTGGAGGTTCCCAGCAGATGCGAGAGCAGCCAGGTCCCTGAGTCAGATGGGCCAGAGGGCCCAGGCCGTACCCCTCCCTCCTGGTCTCAGGACCCTCGCGCCCTGTCTTCCTCACTCACCCATCAGATGAGAAGTCATGGTCTCTCCTGGATCCTTCCTCTCTACAGTCTCTTGGTGGTTCTGCGACACCTGTCCTCTTGCCCCTGAGGTGGCTTTATACTTGGGTCTGAGCCCTCGGGCCACCCATGAGGGAGGGAAAGTCATCCCTTGGGGGTTGTGGGGGGAGGTGCAGAAGCCCCTGAGGCAGGGGACAACTAGGGAAGGGGGCATTGCGGTGACACCCTAGTCCCCTACGGCCCCCCAAATCTGACCTTAAACTCCGGCTGCTGGGAGAAAAGGAGCCAGGCAGGGAGGGGATTATCTGGGGGGGACAAAGGGGCCGCCCTGCTCCCTGCTGCTCTGCACGTCCTGGGATCCAGTTTCCTGGAAGGAGGCGGCCCCCTGCTCCGCCCCACTGGGACTCAGCCTTTGGGCCCTGGACTGGAGGAGTTCGGAAAAGGGACAGGGGGGTGGTGTGTAAGCAACATCACCCACACCCTTAGACACGGGAGCATGTGATACCGTGCAGGGCCCTGTGGGTCTCCTTGTCTCAAGGCCTTTGTGTCCTTCATTTCTGTGTTTTTTTTAATAGTTTTTCAAATGTATTTTAAATATAATTTTATTTATTTATTTTATCTGTGCTGGATCTTTGTGGCTGCGTGCGCTTTTTCTCTAGTTGCAGCGAGTGGGGGCTACTCTTCGTTGCAGGGCGCAGGCTTCTCACTGCAGTGGCTTCTCTTGTTCCTCTAGACCCCGGGCTCTAGAGTGAGGGCTCAGCAGTTGTGCACACAGACTTAGTTGCTCTGAGGCCTGTGGGATCTGCCCGGATGAAGAGGTGAACCCATGTCTCCCACATTGGCAGGTGGATTCTTTACCACTGAGGCACCAGGGAAGCTCCCACCCACCATCCATTTCTTTGATATTTCTGGTAGAAGCCTTCATTCAACCTCCATGATCTTCCCTGAATTGATACAGGCACCTGTTAATTAGCTGTTAATTACCGAAGGGAGGGATTGCAAAAGCAAGGAAAAATTGATTTTAATCAAGAGCAGCCTTGGGGCAAGATGCTGATTCCCAGATCATGAGATACATACAACGATATCTTTGAAAGATTTTGCAGGTACTGAAACCCCCTCTGGGTGGAAGAAGTTGTCTTATGCTGCCCTCAAACATGTAGACCCCAGGCCAGCTGGACCTGAAGGCTGAACATGTTAATTTCTACCTGACACCACCAACGCATTAGGAAAATTTTCAGGGGCTGATCACATCCTCTTTTACTAGAAAACTTCTCAGTATCTTCCCCAGGGAGGACATGGTTTTGAGAGCAAAAGCCTGCTGTATCCCCCTTTGCCTGGCAAAGCAGTAAAGGTCTACTTTTCTAATTCACCCCAATCTTTGTCTCTGAGGTTTGATCCAGCACCAGTGTACAGAGAAGCTGAGCTTTTGGCATCACCATGTATATGTCTTGGGCTTCCCCAGTGGCTCAGACGGTAAAGAAACTGCCTGCAATGTAGGAGATTCAGGTTCGATCCCTGGGTGCGGAAGATCCCCTGGAGAAGAAAATGGCTACCGAATCCGGTACTCTTGCCTGGAAATTCAATGGACAGAGGAGCCTGATGGGTTACAGTCCGTGGGGGCTAAGAGTCAGACATGATCGAGTTGCTAACATTATACTGTAGTACAGGCACAGGTTGGCACGTGGACCCACACCAGATGTGTGTATACACTTTCATATGTTTTTACAGTCAAGGATGTGTTGATTCTAGCCATGTGCTTCTCCCTGTTCCAGATAGAGCTGGGATAGAGCAGGAAACAAGTCAGACACAAATCCCTGCCCTTCTGGAGCTGACACCCTAGTGGACATGCCCACAACTGTGTTATACCACACACCCTGCCAGGGAGCGCCAAACACAGGAGTGCACATGCATCCGCGCTATGAACACACAGTCATATCCAGAGCCCCACCATAAGGCAGGAGCTGCATCTGTTCCTTCATTCACCCACGTAGACCTTTAGTTAGCAGCTATCGATGGAGGCCCTCCTGCGTGCCTGCCTGGAGGCACTGGGATGAATAATAAGGGCCACACAGTCCAGGGGTCTCCCAACAACCAACCTGTGAGCTCACTAAAAAAAAAAGAATTTCCTAAAGCTACAAGGTGCTGAGAGGAAGCCAAAACAGGTTGATGTGATTAACTGAGGGTAGAGGAGATTTAGACAAGGAGACTGAGGCCCAGAGAGGGCCAGCTACTTACCGGGAGTCACACAGCAAGGCCAGGACAGATCGTAGTCTCGGCCCCCCAGTTTGGGACTGACTCTAGGGTGTGCCCAATTTGAACTGTGAACTGATGGAGGGAAGAGGCTGAGGGAAGAGATAGTTCTGAGGTGGGAGATCATAAATTGGGTCTCTGAGCGAGGGGGCTGTCAAGCTGCCAGGGAGGGCCTGTGCTGGGCAGGCGGTGATGTCAGAGGATTAGACTAGGCCCATTGAGTGGGTGCACTGAGGCGTGGGCCAGGCCAGGTAGTGGAGGAGGAGGAGGAGGAAGAAGAGGAGGGCAGGAGGGGAGGAGGGAGCCAGACACGCGATCTCGTGCTATTCACATGTGGGCAGCGTACGTGGGCCGAGCCTTACCCCAGAGGGCAGGCTCACCCTGACCCAACCCCACCATCTCCTACTCCTCTTGGGGACCTCACTTTCTCTCTGGACCCTTCAGGGACCCTTCACAACTGAAGTATTTCCCCCCTATCCCAGGCCCAGTTCCGTTTTTCCAAGGCATTTGTCTAGGCAGATGTGAGAAGCTCTCCCGCCTCGTCTTGCCCCGCCTTGTACCTCACATATCTCCATCTCTGTTTCAGTCTCAGTGGAAGCTAATGCCTAGGAAATCCTAGCAATTTAAGAGTCAGCAGTCCCTGGGTGGGGAAGATCCCCTGGAGGAGGGCATGGCAACCCATTCCAGTATTCTTGCCTGGAGAACTCCATGGACAGTGGAGACTGGGGGGTTACACTCCATGCGGTCACAAAGAGTCAGACACGACTGAGCAAATAGCACTCACTTTTCTTTCAGACTTGGGTAAAAATCCTACCTTTGTCCATCACTAACTTAGGCAAGTTCCTTAAACCTCTCTGAGCCTCAATTTGTTTCCTCATCTGAAGACCAGAAAAATTATCTTGGCATCTTAGGGTCTCACTGACTTCATCCAGCAGGTGCCTCGACCTCTGCTATGAGACCCTCTCCTGAGCCCCTCAAGAGTTGCTCCAATGGTATATAAGGCCTCCAGTTCAGTTCAGTCACTCAGTCGTGTCCGACTCTCTGTGACCCCATGGACTACAGCACACCAGGCTTCCCTGTCCATCAGCAGCTCCCAGAGCTTGCTCAAACTCTTGTCCATTGTGTTGGTGATGCCATCCAACCATCTCATCCTCTATCGTCCCCTTCTCCTCATGCCTTCAATCTTTCCCAGCATCAGGGTCGTTTCCAATGAGTCAGTTCCTCCCATTAACTGGCCAAAGTATTGGAGTTTGAGCCTCAGCATCAGTTCTTCCAATGAATATTCAGGACTGATTTCCATTAGGTTTGACTGGTTTGAGCTCCTTACCTCCAACATAAGGCCTCCAGCCAATGGCAAAAGCCTCACTGTGCCACTATCTCAGGTTTGGAGCCCAATCCCCAGCAGCCACACTAATGTTAATACCAAGCAGGGCCCTATGGGACTCCAGGCACAGAGGCCTTTTTCTCCACCATTCCTTATAGGCAGGCCTCCGGCCTCCATGACCTTCTCTGAGATCCAAAGGGCAGAGTGAGTAAGTAAGCAATTAAAGTCGCTCAGTTGTGTCCGACTCTTTTCGACCCCATGGACTATACAGTCCATGGAAGTCTCCAGGCCAGAATACTGGAGTGGGTAGCCTTTCCCTTCTCCAGGGAATCTTCACAACCCAGGCATCCAAACCAGGTCTCCACATTGCAGCAGGATTCTTACCAGCTGAGCCACCAGGGAAGCCCAAGAATACTGGAATGGATATCCTATCCTTTCTCTAGGGGATCCTCCCGACCCAGGAATTGAAACAGGGTCTCCTGCATTGGAGATGGATTCTTTACCAACTGAGCTATGAGGAAAGCCCAAAGGGCAGAACAGTTGTTAATCAAAGGAGAAGCAGCAGGTGAGGCTGAAGCTTATTAAGATGAGAGACAGACCTTCTAGGACCCTGCACACACCGTAATCTTGTCCCCATTCTATTGAAATTGCAGAAGAGAAAATATAACACTGTAGCTGCCTTGATCCTTATCACATACTCCTGCCTGACTAGGTACCCTTGCCATACTCACCAGGGAGGGGGTGGAGCACATTTCTTGAGGCACTAGCCTGCTGTGCCTGGATCAGGTATAAAGCTGCTCTTTCTTTCTCCTCCATACCTCTGTCTCCATATTTCTGTTTGGCATTGGTGTACAGAGAGCCGAGATTTTGACTACAGTGTTCCCAAGAGATCTATTCTGTCTATCCCCAGGACGCTCAGTCATGACCCTATGTCATCCAGCAGGTTCCATCATGAGGCCCATTCAGAACAAATAAACAGAAATTCAAGCCAGAGCCTCTGACTCCAATGTGGAGCCCAATCTCGAGCAAATCTTCATGCTACATCTCCAGGCAAAGAGAAAAGCCAGTGCAAAGACCCTGAGTTTGGGAATATCTTTGGCAGGTTTCAGGGACAAACAAAGCTGCTAGATAGAGCACAGAGATGGGTTGTTGGTGACATATGACAGGAGAGGAAAGAGCAAGGGCACCTTGCCCCCTCCCACCACCCCCTTACCTTTCCTTGACTCCCCACTGCCCACAGGACAAAACCCCAACTCCGTAGTCTGGCTTTTAAGGCCTTCAGTCCCCTAGTCCCTGTGCAGCCTTGAACCTTCCTTCTTGCTTTTCCCTACCTTCTGCATCACCCATGTGTCCTACTCTGCATGCCTGCTCAGAACTACCCTCTCTTGTGACTGTCCCTGCATAGAGAGTGAGCCTGCTCCTCCTTCACTTGACAATCCTCATATTTTAACCTTCAACTTGGGTTTCACCTCAGGGAAGCTTTCTCTGTCTCCTCTGCCCCTTGAGGGTTCCCAGAGCCCCCATCCTCCCCTCGTCCACTCACTGATCACCATGCACTGTTGTTCTCCATCTCTTGGTCTCTCTCTCCCCGTGAAAGGAGGCAGGGTGTTCTCCAGCAGCACGCCACGCAAAAAGGAGACACTTCCACAAGCAATGGGTGAAGGAAGGCAGGAACATACTGGTTCCAACTGGGGGGCTCTGCCAAACCAGGCCAATGAGTCTGGTCTGCACCTGATCTCCAGGAGTGCCTATGTCAGTGCCTTGTCTTGATAGAGTGATGGGCCATCGTGCAGTGAGACCATGGGGGCCCGAGGCAGGGACCATCAGAAGGAGCAGCACAGTCCAGTCCATTCAATGAATCTGTGAGCCTTGCAGCACTGTTACAGAGACTGGATGGGGGTGAGCAAGTCCCAGGAGCATCCGCCTTCCTGGAAGGCAGAGTCTTCAGGCTCAACTGTCTTCACATTATCGCTAATACTTTTTTCTTCTTTTCCAGCTGTGCCACATGGCTTGTGGAATCTTAGTTCTCTGGCCAAGGATTGAACCCTGGTCCTCAGCAGTTAAAGGTTGGAGTCCTCATTACTGGACCGCCAGGAAGTACCATCACTAACATTGAGCACTGACTGATGGCCTATTCTAAAATCTTTCCATATAATAACATTTCCTTTCCAAAACGCAATGGAGTGGCTAGCACTGTTTCCCCATTTCACAGATGAGGACAATTGAGGAACAGCACGGTTACGTGATTAGTTCTGGGTCACAGAGCTAGGATTTGAATTGGGCTCCTAAGTTAGAGCTCTTTACCTTTATCAACATCTCTAACCTCCAGGGCTGAAGCTTTCGAATCTGTGAGACTTTCCACAGTCCTTGTCCCCTAGGTTCTCTTCAGGAAACGCACGGGACTACATTTCACAGATGAGGTGCAGAGGAAGGACATGAACCCATTTTTTAGCCTCGATTATGTCACTGGCCACTTGATACATAGATATTACCTCATTTAATCCTTGTAATGACCCTGGGAAGTAGGTCTCATGGTTTTTATTCCCACTTTTACAGATGAGGTTCAATGACTTGTCAAGATCACACAGAATAAATTGTAGAGGCCTTGGACTCAGGACAGGCTTCGATGTCTGGGCTGGTCCCTGTCATCCCATAGTTCTTTTCATGTCCCATTCGGAGGACACATGGTTGGATACGACAGTGAGAATGGAAGGCATGCAGTCAGCACTGCTCTGTGTCCAGGGTCTAACCCAGTCCCAATCAGGTCCTTGGCACCCCCTGGAATCCAGCTAAGTTTCACCTCTGCTTCTGGAGCAGCTCTGGGCTTGATGAGGAGGGCCAGAGGAAGTGGAAGAGCACAAATGGGAAACTAGGGTATCGACTTCAAAATGAGAAGAAAATGGAAGTTTCCTGGTGGTCTAGTGGTTGGGATACAGGGCTTTCGTTACTGTGGCCCAGGTTCAACCCCTGGTCGGGGAACAGAGATCCCATAAGTTATGAGGCTCAGACAAAAAAAAAAAAAAATTACCCCAACTTTGCATTATCCCCAGTGACCTCCTTGGGTAATTTGTGCTCATAGTCTCCCAACTTTAGGTCCTGTGAGTCTACAGAATCTAAAACGTAGACTGGGGAGGGACCTTTCCACCAGAGTACACAGTCAGAATCCCATTAAATTTAGAGGTACATCTGCCATCTGGTCACTTGGGTCTCCTCCTGCCAATAGACCAGCAGGCAACAAAAGGACATGCCATACTGTTGCAGGAAGGGGGACTCCTTCCAGGACCCAAGAGTGGGCTCTTGTCTAACATTCGTGAATGAGTTGTGTAAGGAGACGCACGAGCTGACAAAGCGACAAACTGTATTGGGAAGGGGCACCCAGACAGAGAGCAGAAGTTAAAGAGAACCCAGGAGAACGTATCTGCCACGTGGCTCCCAGTCTTGGGTTTTATGGTGATGGGATTAGTTGCCAGATTTTCTTTGGCCAATCATTCTGGTTCAGCATCCTTCCTGGTAGTGCAGGTATGGCTCAGCCAAGATGGAAGCTAGAAAGAAGGATTCTGGGAGGTGGTAGAATGCATGGCATCTCCTTCTGATCTTTCCTGAACTCTTCCGGCTGGTGGTGGCTTCTGAGTTCCATCTTCCTTTCTAGGACTTCCTATTGAAGAAGAACTCATGCAAATGGTTACTAAGGTGTCTGGCTAGGGTAGGCGATTTTGGTCAGTGTACTTCCCCTAACAACATGGATGGGCATAGGGTAAGAGACTATGGTCAGAACAGGAAGCAGGACCACCGCTATGTACTGGGGGACAGCAGGAATATGCTTAGCGTTCAGGTGATCCATTGGAATATCTCCAGCTACCCATGCTGATGTTTTTTTTTTTTTTAACAATTGTATTTATTTATTGTTATGTGTTATTTTTGGCTGTGCTAGGTCTTCATTGCTGTGTGGAGGCTTTTTCTAGTTTCAGAGAGCTGGGGCTATTTTCCTGTTGGGGTCTGTGGGCTTCTCATCGCGGGGGCTTCTCTTGTTGCAGAGCACAGGCTCTAGGTGTACAGGCTTCAGTGGTGGCTGCACATGGACTCACTAGTTGTGGCTCTCGGACTTAGGTGCTCCGAGGCATGTGGGATCTTCCCGGACCAGGGATCGAACTGGTCTCCCCTGCATTGCCAGGTAGATTCTTAACCACTAGACCACCAGGGAAGCCTCCATGCTAAGTTTTATTTGTAAGTGAGCAAGTACCACTGGCACGGGCTCGTCAAGCATGCTAACTAGGGACTCAGGCCCTTCAGGAGTGAGGGCCAGGCTCCATCCCCAGACAAAGTGTAGAGAGCAGCAGAAACACTAGCTGAAGCCAGGAGCAGAAGGGAAGGGGTGGGCTAGAATGAGTGGATGTAGGGGAAAGAGCTGAGAGATACCAGTTGTGTCTCTAGAACTAATCTTCCTTCCCTAAGTTTACCCAGAAATTGTGATCAAGCAGAATCCTGGGGAAGTTGTACTGGGATGAAGAGAACTTAACAGGAGAAGTAAGTAGATCTGAACTGTGCCTAAGGGGACTGCAGGACATTGTTGGTGCCCCACCCAGATTTTTGCCAACACTACACCCATCTCCCATGTCCCCCACCTCTGGAGAACGGCCCAGCACCTCTCCTGGAAGAATTTGGCCAGTGGTGAAATTAACTTGGTGATACAATTTTGGCTCCAGAACTTTCTCTAGATCAAATGTGGTCAGTTGAGACCACATTCTTGCTCAGCTTTCTATCACTGACGTACCATGATAACCCTATTCTCCTTCTGAGCACATTTCCCCAGTCACTTGATCCAGAATTTCCATCTTGGACTACATCAAACTCAAAATCTTCTGCATGGCAGAAGAAACAATTAAGAAAATGAAAAGACAGCCTATGGAAAGGAAGGAAAAAGTTTGAAAAGCAAATATCAACGGGGATTAATATCTTAAAATTAAAGAACTTAGTCAACCTAATAGCAACAGCAACAACAAAAAGACAAGAGAAAATAAAATGAAAAGGAGGGGACTTCCCTGGTGGTGCAGTGGATAAGAATCCGCCTGCCAGTGCAGAGGACTTGGGTTCAATCCCTAGTCCAGGAAGATTCCACATGCTGAGGACCAACTCTGCTCTCACAGCCATAAATAAACAAATATTCAGCATTTAAAAAATACAATAAGAATCATTCATACAGGTGAGAAAATTGAGTTTCTAAGAGGTGATGTTACAAAATGCCCCAAAGCTAGAGATGATGCCGAAAGCTCAGCATCTTTGTACATCAATGTAGAATAAAATCTCAGAGACAGAGTTTTGGGTAAAGTAGAAAAGGAGTGCTTTATTGCTTTGCCAGGCAAAGGGGGACACAGTGGGTTAATACCCTCCAAACCATCTGTTCCCCATTTCGGGAAGATAGTGAAGAGTTTTCTAGCAATTGTTCAGAGAGGGCATGATCAACTTAACATTCTTCTTCTCTTTTTCTTTCATTGCATTGTGATATTCTGTTAGCCATATACCAATAGCATGAGCATTCTTCTGATAGGTTGGTGGTGAGGTAAGTAGGGGTCCATGGTCTCAAACTTCAGGTCCAACTGTTCAGGTGTCTACATGCTTGTGGGCAGGATACCATTGTTAATCATCAAATTCTCCCACCTAGATATCTGCAAAATAACTCCAAGATATTGGGTTCATCCCTTGATGAGGCATCAGGCTCTTGCCCCAAGGCTACTCTTAATTTTCTTGGCTTCTCCCTGGTTTTGCATCCCTGCCCTGCTTTAATGAACAACTGCTTGAGTCTGCCCATTAGCACTCAGGGAAGGCCATGGAGCCTGAATGAAGGCTGTTTCCTATAATCAAAGAAATGGAGGAGGGGACTTCCCTCGTGGTCCAGTGTCTGGGACCCCATGGTCCCAGTACAGGGGCCCGGGTTTGATCCCTGGTCAGGGAGCTAGATTCCACATGCTTCAATCCAGTGCAGCCAAATAAATAAATATTAAGAAAATTTTAATGGGAGGACACAAAGTTCTTATGTGCAGGAGCCCCACAGGGCCCTGGACCGAGGGAAGGCCAGATCTCGACACTCTCATTCTAGATTTCAGTGGAAAAAAGAATCCCCTGGTTACTCTTACAAATGGAGATTCCTGATTCCCACTCAGACATTCCATAGGTCCTAAGGAGCCACTAGTGATAGTGAACCCCTCAGCCAATGCAGGAGACTTTGAGATGAGGATTTGATCCCTGGGTCGGGAAGATCCACTGGAGGAAGGCACAGCAACCCACTCCAGTATTCTCGCCTGGAGAATCCATGGACAGAAGAGTCCAGTGGGTTGCAGTCCGTAGGGTTGAAAAGAGTTGGACACAATTGAAGCGACTTAGCAAACATGTCCCAACCACTAATGCTGAAGAAACCGAAGTTGACTGTTCTATAAAAACCCACAAGATTTTCTAGGACTTACATAAAAAGAAAAAAAATAAAACCAACCAGATGTAAAGGTGCCCTTTACATCATTGTGAATTGGAATGCAAAATAAGAAGTGAAAAGATATCTGAAGTAACAGGAAGTTTGGTTTTGGAGTACAAAATGAAGCAGGGCAAAAGTAACAGAGTTTTGTCAAGAGAACACACTGGTCATAGCAAACACTCTCTTCCAACAACACAAGAGACAACTCTACACACGGACATCACCAGATGGTCAATACTGAAATCAGATCGATTTTCTTCTTCTCTGCCAAAAATGGAGAAGCTCTATACTGTCAGTAAAAACAAGTCCTGGAGCTGACTGTGGCTCAGATCATTGGCTCCTTATTGCAAAATTCAGGCTTAAATTAAAGAAAGTAGGGGAAACCACTAGGTCATTCAGGTGTGACCTAAATCAAATCCCTTATGATTATACAGTGAAAGTCAAAGTCGCTCAGTTGTGTTTGACTCTTTATGACCCCATAGATATACAGTCCATGGAATAATACTGGAATGGGTAGCCTTTCCCTTCTCCAGGGTATCTTCTCAACACAGGGAACGAATCCAGGTCTCCCGCAAGGCACATGGATTCTTTTCCAGCTGAGCTATACAGTGGAGGTGACAAATAGATTCAAGGAATTAGATCTGATAGACAGACTGCCTGAAGAACTATGGACAGAGGTTTCTAACATTGTACAAGGGGCAGTGACCAAAACCATCCCTAAAAAAGGAATGCAAGAAGGCAAAGTGGTTGCCTGAGGAAGCTTTACAATTAGCTGAGGAAAGAAAAGAGGTGAAAAGCAAGGGAGAAGAGAAGGAAAGATATACCCAACTGATTGCAGAGTTCCAGAGATCTGCAAGGAGAGATAAGAAGGCCTTCTCAAATGAACAATGTAGAGAAATCCGAAAACAATAGAATGGGAAAGACTATAGAGATCTCTTGAAGAAAACTGGAGAGATCAGGGGAACATTTCACGCAAAGATGGGCACGAACAAGGACAGAAAATGTAAGGACCTAAGAGAAGCAGAAAAGATTAAGAAGAGGTGGCAAGAATACACAGTCGAACTACAAAAAAGGTTTAATGACCCAGGTAACCACGAGGGTGTGGTCACAGCCAGAAATCCTGGAGCATGAAGTCAAGTGGGCCTTAGCAAGCATGCCTATGAACAAAGCTAGCAGAGGAGACAGAATTCTAGATGGAGCTACTGAAAATCCTAAAAGATGATGCTGTTAAAGTGCTGCACTCAATATGTCAGCAAATGTAGAAAATTCAGCAGTGGCCCCAGGACTGGAAAGGGTCAGTTTTCATTCCCATCCCAAAGAAGGGCAGTGCCAAAGAATTTTCAGATTACAGCACAACTGCACTCATTTCATATGCTAGCAAAGTTATGCTCAAAATCCTTCAAGCTAGGCTTCAGCAGTCTATGAACTGAGAACTTCCAGATGTATAAGCTGGATTTAGAAAAGGCAGAGGAACCAGAGGTCAAATTGCCAACATTAGCTGGATCATAGAGAAAGCAAGGGAATTCCAGAAAAAAAAACTCTTTCGGCTTCATTGATTACTGGAAAGCCTCTGACTGTGTGGATCACAGCAAACCATGGAAAATTCTTAGAGATGGGAATACCACACCAACTTACCCGTTTCCTGAGAATCCTGTATGAGGCTCAATAACGAACAACCCGCTGGTTCAAAATTGGGAAAGGAGCACAACAAGGCTATATACTGTTCCTCTGTTTATTTCAGTTTATGCAGAGTACATCATGCAAAATGCAGGCTGCAGGACTCACAAGCTAGAATCAATTTTGCCAGGAGAAATATCACAAACCTCAGATAAGCAGATAATACCACCGTACTGGCAGAAAATGAAGAGGAACTAAAGAGCCTCTTGATGAGGGTGAAAGAGGAGACAGAAAAAGCTGGCTTATAACTCAACATTCAAAACACTAAGATCACGGCATGTGTTCCCATCATTCCATGGCACGTAGAAAGGGAAAAAGTGGGAGCAGTGACAGATTTTATCTCCTTGGGCTCCAAAATCACTGCGGATGGTGACTGCAGCCATGATGTTAAAAGATGCTTCTTCCTTGGAAGGAAAACTATGACAAACTGAGACAGCATATTAAAAAGCAAAGACATCACTTTGCTGACTAAAGTCCATACAGTCAAAGCTATGGTTTTTCCAGTAGTCATGTATAGATGTAAGAGTTGGACTGACCCTTGCTTAACCAAATCAAGTGGAATTCTGATCATTCTAATGGAAGAGAGAGCTTTAGGCAGCTGAGATCTAAGCCCTCAGGGCTTCCTAATATCTGTGTATGACCAGTTAAGAGTTTAGGGGGCTGCCCTGGCTTCCCAGATGGCGCTAGTGCTAAAGAACCCGGCTGCCAATGCAGGAGACATAAGAGATGTGGATTCCATCCTTGGGTGGGGAAGATCCGCTGGAGGAGGGCATGGCAACCCACTCCAGTATTCCTGCCTGGAGAATCCTATAGACAGCGGAGCCTGGTGAGCTGTATTCCATAGGGTCGCACAGGGTCTGGCATGACTGAAGTGACTTAGCACCCATGCACTCTGGGCCTGGGGTGGGGTGAAGCTAAGCACATTCCAGGAAGGGCATGAAGGCAGGAGGCCTAGTAGCAGCTGCTGGAAGAATTACATGAGGATTCAGAGTTTTCCATGGAGCTCTGGAAGAAGAATATTTGGAAGAATTTGGAAGAATACGGGTAATTGGAAGAATACAGTATTGTGCAGGAGGCCACGGTCTCAGAGATCCTAGATTTTTGGAAGTCTAAATCTCAAATGCTCATCTCTAAATGGACAAAGGCCTGAGGCTCCCAGCTCACTGTGGATTAGGTCAGGAAGTTTGCATCATAGCTGCCTAGCATGGGGCTTCCCTGGTGGCTCAGACAGTCAAGGTTGAACCTGTGTGTCCTGCATGACAGGCAGATTGTTTATCACTGAGCTACTGGGGAATCCTGTTTTAAGTATAAATGTTCAAGGTAAAAATGTCAAAGTGCAGAGTAGGTTATAGTGAAAAGCAAAAGTTGTCCTCTATCTCTGTATGCAGTCACACTCAGCCATCTCTCTATCCAGCCAGCTAGGGGTGCAGGCACACCGTCTGGCCCTGAGGTGCTCTATAGAGTGTGAGAAATGGCCTTGACCTTCAGTAGGCTTATGTTCAGTTCCCAGTTAATGAAGTGGGGCAGTAGTGCTTCTGCTGGGACTGGAGCAAGCTGGATGGCGACTTTGTGGATCTAGCAAGCACTTCTCTCATCCCAAAGGGGGCAGCCACAGTTCTGCACCAGCTGTTTCTTGTTGAAGGAAACAAAGAATGCAGACTCTGTTGCTGGATTGCAAGTGAAAGAAATGTGTGGTTCCTCTGCCAAACTTCACACACAGAGGCTGGACATGGTCAACTGGCAGATGCTATAGTTCTGAAGATGGCTCTGAGGCCTTCGAAAACTAGCTTTCTTAGAAAAATTATTTTATGATACTAATTATTTTTCTTTATACTTTTATATGCCTTTCTAATCTTTATTCATTTATTTATGTATTTTTTATTTTGGGCTCTGCTGGGTCTTTATTGGTGCATGCAGGCTTTCTCCAGTGGCTCGGGCCACTCTTTGTCGGGATGTGCAGGCTTCTCCTTGGGGTAGCTTCTTTTGGCCTGGGGCACAGGCTCTAGGTGCCTGGGCTCGGTAGTTGTGGCGCGCGGGCTTTCCTCCTCTGCATTATGGGGGATCTTCCCAGACCAGGGTTCAAACCCGTGTCTCTCACATTAGCTGGCGAATTCTTTACCACTAGACACACACCCAGAGAAGCTCTGAATCCTAGCTTTATCAGTCAGTCATTCCCAGTTTCCTTATCTATAAAATGAGATCCTCAACAGGATTCTTATGAGGATCAAAGGAGATGGTGAAAGCACGTAAGAGACGGACTCTTCATACAGCTTATATCCAGGGGAAGAGTCAGCTGAATCTCATCTGGGAGTTACACACATGAAGGCTTCTTTGGGACACAAACCTGAAAGATGAACTGTTAACTGGGTGCAGCGGTGAGAAGGGTGGAAGGGAAGAAGCTAATCGGTAGATGGACTGGCTCCAGAAAAATCCCTGGGCAATCATGCAAGCCCAAACTAAAGCAGTGAGGCCAAAGAGCAAACAATCTTCCGGGAGGCAAGGATTTCCTAAATACACTGTGAGCTAGAAGGAGCCTCTCAGTTCCGCCTGAGGCCAGTCCCTGCAAATTTAGGACTTCCCATCACACCAGCCAGCTTGCGTTCAATTCTCTGCCAGAAAAAACCACACTCACCAAATCTTCCGCAGGGCCCTCGAAACACAGGGCTCAAAAGTGAATCGTTTTGCAGGCAGAGGAGGAAGACTAAGAAGGCAGGTCAGAAGGTGCAGTGGGAGGAAGCAGTCCGGTTTGCCTGGCAGCTGAGGTGTCTAGCGGGGAACGGGAGGGGGGCGAAGCGAGGGGGCGGGGGTGCCTCCAAGACTGGTTGGGCAATTTGCAGCGCCCACAACTTCAGGTTGAGGAATCTGATCAGGTCGTCAGACCTCAGTCAAACGGAGAATGGGCGCCCCCTAGGAGCAGTAATCGGTAGTGGACACCGAAGGACCCAGATGAGGGGCGGGGGAGGAGGGAGTGCGGCTCAAGATGAGGTAGACTGCTTGGCACAGTTTTCTTCTCCCAGGAGCTTACTCCTTCTGGCACGACGGACACCTGGGATCCCAAAACAGCTGGGCTGAAAGAGCCCTTGAGAAAAGAACTACCAACACGTGCCCTGTGTCAGCCCCTGAAGGTGGGCATTTTCGTGAACATTGTCACAACACTCTGCTTCGAGGTAGGTATCATTATCCCCATTTTTCAGATGAGAAAAATCGAGTTTTGGTGACTTCCCAAGGAGGGGTGGGGATTTTGCATGACTCCAGAGCCTTATCCCTGGAGCTCTCCCAACTTGGAAGCTACAGATTCTCTGAGGTTTGGGGGAACAAGCATCAGGTGTGAGGAGCCGAAGCTTTCCAAGAAGCAACAGCGTGACAGCACTGTCGGCAAGAACCACGCCTCCCCTGTCGCTACAATACTGATTACTGTTGCTTTCCTTTAAGAGCCTTCCCCTGAACCATGAAGTCCTCGCCACACGGGGAGACGGATATTATACATTCCTGGATCTCTCCGACGTCTCTTCTCCCCCACCCGCATTGATCCCCACTGGCGACAGAAATTCTTCCCCTCCACTAGCGAGTGAAGCCTTGAGACTACATGTCCCGGCAGGTCGTCAGAAGCGGGTGGCGAGGAGAGAAGGAAAGAGGCTCTCCGTTTCCGTGAGCTCTCAGTTTGGACTGTCGGCGGTGATGCACATTTCACCAGCCTGCGTCCTTTCTCTGTTCAGCTAAGGAAGGGACTACGTCCTCCAGCAGGCACTGGCTCAGAGGATGTGCTAGGCCGCCATCTTTATTGTAGTCCTTTCTCCTTTTTCCACAGGGAGTATCCTTAGCGATTGAACACCAAGTCCCAGGTCACCGTCTCCACATTCCTCCAGCGGCCATCTTTGCGGTTATACCCCGCCCCTTTCCCTTCCATTGTCTGGTCGAAGATAATAGAAGGGAGCCTGGAAGACTGCAACTCCCGTCAAGCTTTGCGCCAACTGAAGGGGAATTTCGATATAACAGCCGGGCGAGGCCACCGTGAGAAGCTAGGTTACCTGCCATTTTTATGGTAGTCTCGTTATCCTCTTGGCCCTGTCATGCTTAAGGAACTGTAGAAGACTAGGAAACTACTATTCCCATCGCACCTCGTAAGATGGACTTCTAGTCAGGTGTCGCCCCTCTTCCGCCATCTTGTTTGTAGTCATCGTTCGCACGCGTCTACCCTCTGCAACCCGGAGCCTTGGGGCAACCGGACTGTAACTCCCGGCATCCACCACTCCCCGTTTGGCACGTCCTACGCCATCTAGTTTGTAGTTCCCATTGACCCCCAGCATCCCTTTAATCCTATGGTAGCACCGTCGCCCGCAGGACTACTACTTCCGTCGTGCCCTGCGCATTTTATTCCTGAAAAGTGGAGGTGGAGGGGTAAGGAGGGGGCAGGAGTCGGGTTTCCTCTGCGAGGAGGAGGGAGTAAAGAGGAGGAGGAGGAAGGAAGGAGGAGGGAGGGGATCGGAGCGGGGGGGAGGGGAGGGAAAGGGAACAGAGGAGAAAGGAGGATGCAGCTCTTGAGGGAAGAGCGAGGTGGCCGGGGCCCCGAGCGGAAGCAGGGCTGAGCCGGCGAACCAGGGGGGCTGAGGCACGCCGATTGCCCCTTCACCGCTTTCATATCCCCTTCCATCATTTCTTTCCACCATCCGGCTTGAGGAAGGGGATTTATTCAGGTTTTATTTAACTCTATCTCCCGAGGGTCCCGCGCTGGGGGAAGGGAGAGGGCCGGGGCGCGCGCAGGCTGCGGGGGGTGGGGGGGCGGGCGGGGCCCAGCAGCTTCCTTCACTCTCCTCTGCTCACCCCTTAGCAGTAGCGCGGGGGGCCGCAGTCCAGGGGCGGGCCCAGGGGAGGGGGCCAAGCTGCAGGAACCCCCCCTCCCCGGGAACCGGCGGTGAGCGAGGCTTGAACCCCGGAAACGGTAGGGGTCCCAGGCCTGGCCCTGGATCCCTGGGTTGTGGAAATCGGGAAGGGGCCAGTTAAAGGGCCGGGGGCGCTGGGGAGAGGCGGGGCGGGATGGGAGGAGGGGAGCTGGGACTCGGACCCCCTGACTGAATGGGACCCGGGCAGAAGCTGTGCACCCTGCGCCCCAAGAGCCCTTGTTGGCCTGGGGGGACTGAGGGACTGAGGCCCCCAGAGCTGGACCTTCCCCTGGAAGGGCCTCGCCCCCGGCGCCCCCTGTCTGCACTCGCCGCCGTCCAGGCCTCCGCCCTCAGGGGGCCGTGGACCCCGGCGTTCTGAGCGTTCCGCGACCCGCGCTGCCGGCCCCCCCGCCGCCGATGGCAGCCGACCCGCCGGGAACTGCCGAGAGGGAGAGATGGCTCCTGGGACACGTGTGAGGTGGGTTCATGCGGCTCCTCCTCACCCCCAGACCTGGGCAGCTCCCAGTCCATTCATCCTCAGCCCAGCCTCTCTCTACCTTGCCCGCCCCCAGCCTCACCCTCTCTTTGCGCCGAGCTCCTCATCTCCAGCCCTCTTTCCTGTTACCTCTCAACCCTGGGGAACTGGCCTTCCTTCCTCCACCCTGCTTCGCCTTGCAGACCCCCATCCCCGCCTGCGGTTGCAGCCCTCCAAGGCCCCTCCCCTGGAGCGCTGGAGGGCTCCTCTCCCCCCATGGATGGGTCTGAAAAGGGGGAAGCTGGGGTAAGACTCTGGATATGAAGAGACCCTCCAGGCCTGCTGAATCTGTGTGGGATCTTGGAGGATCTGGTTTCCCTGGGAAGAGGAGCCCAAGGGATTCCAGACAATTAGGGATGGAAAGCAGCTTGGGAAGCTGGGAGGCAGGGGGCGGTGCACATGAGCCCATCTTGAGTTCTATGGAGATGTCAGGCTGGATTCTAGAATCCCAGGGAATCTGGGAGATCGCCCAGGTTGACCTGAGAGACCCATAAGAAGTCTGTGTTGGAGCAGAGGGAGCTCTGTGGGAACAGAGTTGACATTTGGGGCCACGGAGGCGTTCTGAAGCAGCGTCTCAAAGAAGGTCTGTGAGCGCTGGGAAGTTGGGCAGCCTGGTGGATCTTTAGGGGTTAGATTGTGTGAGCAGGTTCCCATTGAATCTGAGGAGGAAATCTAGGCTTTAGGGGAAGAGGAGTTGGGGGTTAGTTGTTTCTGATGGAAATGAGAGGTCTGGATTTGGTGATCAGGAATCTGTGGGGATCTAGGAGGTAAATTTGGGGTGTTTCAGCTTGGAGAGAGCCTGGGATGGAGCACATTTGGAGAACAGGGGAAGAGTTAGGACCTGTCTCAGGTGACTCCACAAACAAGGAGCCCCTGGTTTTTCCAGGAGCTTCGCTGTGAGGATGTCCGTGGAAAGGCCCTTGTCCCTCTTGGTGTCCCTTCGTCCTCCCTGGGTCAGGCGCGGGAGTATGGAAGAAGTGTTAGAGTAGGAGTGAGGTCAGGAAGCTAGTTCTCAGGGCTCCCGGAGGAGCCAAGTGAGCTGCTTCAGGAAGAGGGTGGCCTTGCCTAGAGGGAGGGGGGTTCCTCTGACCTTCCGCAGGAGGGGCACCTCCTTGTTCCTTGTCTCCCTGGGTAGGAAGCCAAGCTCTGGCTGCCTAGGAGTGGGGGCAAAGCTGCCAGGAGTCTTGCCGGCCAGGGTCCCTGTGGGCCCCCCTGACCTTGCCACCCTCCACACACAGCCCTCGGCGTTGCTGACGCCCCCAATGTCGTCGAGCAGCCGGGGGCCGGGGGCCGGAGCGCGCCGACGCCGAACCCGCTGCCGCCGCTGCCAGGCCTCTGTGCGAACTGAGTGCGGGGACTGCCACTTCTGCCGAGACATGAAGAAGTTCGGGGGGCCCGGGCGCATGAAGCAGTCGTGCCTGCTGCGGCAGTGCACCGCCGTGAGTGCTGCCCCCACTGCAGGGGGGCACCCTTCCCCAGCTGACCTAGCACCTATCTGGGGGGCTGGGGGTGACTCTGTCAAGGGTCATGGAAAGTTGCCATGGGTTCTCTCATTCATTCACTAGCTGGTTCACATATCCGCCAGACCCATTTCTGTCCTCAGCTTCAAGCTGGGGCCAATGTTAGGGTCCACTGAAGAATCCCTCCCACTTCCTACCTTCAGGCTTTTCCCAACTTTAAGAGGCAGAGACCCACAGAAAGCTCGGGCCCCCTTGGACCCCCTCCCCAGAGCCAGGAATGGGTCTTTGCCTTCTTTGGCCTCTGTTTCACCTGTGAGGGTGGTCTCGGATTTGAAGCTAGTCTTACCCACTGTGTGACCTTGGGCAAATCACTGTGACCCTCAAGGTACCTCCTCCGTGAAATGTTTCCATTGCTGAGTTGTAAAGGTCAGACAGCATGGATAAGAATGTACCTGCTAAAAAAAAAAAAAAAAAGAATGTACCTACTGCCAGGAGCAGCCCACAGTAGGTATCCAAGAACCATGAGGTTGTGCCCACGTTCCTCAACCGTAGCACTCCACAGGGCTCCCGAGAGTGGTCCTTTCCCAGGAGACATAGGACCAGCTGCATCCTGTGCTCCCCATGTGACCCCACCTCTCTTTTTCCCTGCCGTCACCCTTTCCTGGTTGGTCTCTTTGCCCCACAGCCCCTCCTGTGCTGGTGCGCCGCCTCCAGTCCTTCCTGAACCCGTGTGCGCTGCAGCGCTTGGAGGACGCGGCGGGCCAGGTCCCGGCTCTGGGCGCCACGTTAGAGGCCACGCTGGCCACACTGGGGGGCAAGAGCCGCTAGCCCCGTCCCAAACCCGCGGCCGCCGCCGTCACTGCCACCACTGCCTCCGCGGGCGTTTTCCTGGCCAAGGTGCTGGGGTTCCCTGTGTGGGGCCTCTACCTCGAGCTGCATGAGGCCGACCTGGGCCAACTGGCGTCTGGGGGCCCAGCCTGAGCGCCAGGCACGCGGCCCAGCTCGCAGTCCCCTCCCTGGCCGTCTCCATCTCCCCATCTCTGTCAGCGTCTCTGTGTCCTCCAGCTGTGTCCATCTCTCTGTTTTCTTTGTACGCTTCTCCATCTTTTTCTCTCTGGGTCCTTCTTGTCTCCCTCTACGACTTCCCGTATCTGTCATGTCTTTGCTTCCCCATCGCTCCAGTCTGCCTCTCTGAGCGTCTCTTTGTCTTCCGGTCTCTTGTTTCCTCTGGGCCCCCTGGGAGCCTGTGTATATGTCCTCCTCATCTCAAGGAAGGGACCCCTGTCACTCTGTTTGCCTCTGTCCTTCTCTCTGTCGTTTCCTGGCCAGGAACATGCCTGCTGGCCCTATGGTGGAAGGGCTCCTCCTGACACATTTCAGCCCCCTTCCCGCAGGGTCACTCCACCTGCTGCTCTCCCTGTCCCCATCCCAGCCCTTGTGGCCCTCCACCCTCTCCCTTTGATGCCCTCCACCCCTTCCCCTCCCTCTGCCCTAATCCTACACCTTCCCTTCTCCTCAAATCAGGTTTTTGGAGACAAAAGAAAAGAAAAATCTCACCCCTTTGAAGAGTTTTATTTACGAGAATAAATTAATTTTTTGTAAATAAAATGTTTAAAAAGAACCTAGAATTTACCAGTATATATAGTCGTTGAAAATGGGGAGACAATTTAAGGAGAATAAGATCCTTGGGGTATGACCTGGTCCCCCCAGCCATCCGCAAAAGCCACACTATAAAGAGGAGGTTCAGGAGAGCCCCAGTCCACGGATGCCATCTGTCATCCCGAAGTGGATGTCTCCTGAGCAAGAAACAGATCTGACTTAGCTTTTCAAGAGTCAGACATCCATTGACTAGGAAGTGAAGCACCTGAAGATGGGAACTTGGAGCAGTGGCCACAGTCAGAGAGGTAGTTTCGAGGAGTAAATGAACTCCAGGGAAAAGGGAGGCCTCGTTGCTCAGAAACTCCATATTTTCATACAGGAAATAAGGTAGATAGAGACAAGAAGGCAGTCCCTGGACCTCCCCTAAATGACAGGAAGGGGACCAACTGTACTCCCCCCTGTAGAGTGGGAAGTGAAAGTCAAAAGTGTTAGTCACTCAGTCACGTCCGACTCTTTGTGACCCCATGGACTATAACTGAAGCGTCTTCAAAGAGGTATTTCTTTCCACCCAGGAAGTGAGCAACCAGTACCACAGGAAGGGGAAATCATGACATGCTGTCCATGGAGTCCCACCCAGATCTGAAGGGTTGGGCAGGACGACCCAGGCATAGGACTAGAGGCCTGGTCCCCAGGAAATGTTCCCAAATATGTTGTACACAAGGCCTGTCTGCTAGACAGCATGTGTCTCCTTTCTAGCCAAGAGCAAGGCAGAAAAGAATCCCTTGTGAGAAAAAAAAAAAAAAAAGGAAGAATCCACTGAAGGGGAAAGGGTTGCAGCCTCTAACAGGAAGTCCCACCTCCTCTATTCAGAGTATTTGGCCTTGAGCTCACCCAAGAAAGTCACAGCTCGGTCTGTCCAAAAGCTGTAGTCCCGGATTATTACATACCCTTGACACTTCCTCTCAAAGACCGAGTCCCCTAAGGGGATACTACTGAGGTGGCTGTTTGCTGGGGGGGTGGGCACTCCCAGGGCAGTCATGATGCCAGCCAAGTTGCCTGCTAGGCCTTTGGCCTTGAGTCTTGCTTCCCAGAGCTGATCCACCACGATGGAATTGTTAGGGCTCATGTCATCCTGGTCACGTGCTGCAAGCCGAAGGTGCTGACTGAAGGACCAGAAGGCCTGCTGGGTGAGGCTCAGACGTTCTCCATCTTCCAGGCCATGCCAGTTCTCGAAGGGCATGTCGGTTGAAGGCAGGGTTCTGAGTGAGAGTCCGGGGATTGAGAAGCCGGGACCACTAAACGGACGGCCTTGGTGCTCGAGCTGCACGAGAGACAGAGGCAGATGAGAGTGAGGGGACCCAAACGCTGCCCTAGGGTGCCCCTGAATTCACATCTGCCTTCCATGAGACTGGCCTCCTCCTAGGGGAGTCAGCATTCCCTGCCTCTCAGGGAGTTGATGAAATGTCAGAGCCCCAGTTCTGTTAGGCTTCAACTTAGCCTCCTCCACATACAAGTTGTGCAACCTTGAATCACAGCTTCAGTAATTCCCACATGGCACTGTAATGGGGAAGATGATAAGATGTAATAAACATAAAGCACTTAGCACTTGGCTTATGATTAGGGTGTTAATATCATTCACTAATGACATTTATATTAATATCATGAACACTATGATTATGTTACTTATTGCAGTATTTGCAAGCTAAATATATTAGTGACAATGTGGTTAAAGCCGTATTTCCTTTTTACTCACATTCTTCAGTAGTTAATATTTGTTCAGTTTTAAATAATCATTAATATGCAATTATTAATATTGAATTATATTATTTAGTGAATGCTTTCTCCATTAAATTTCTCACCTCCACAAACCTAGACCCACAGGATTTTAGTCCACACTGATCAATTCTGTAATTGATAGATCACCTAGTCCTACATCCCCATTTTACAAATGAGGAAACTCAGGATCCTCAAAGTTACCCAGAGGATGGTGGCAGATATGAGACTAGAAATTAGAGGAAGGGACCTCCTTGGTGGTTCAGTGGTTAAGAATCTGCCTGCCAAAGCAGGGGATATGGGTTCGATCCCTGCTCCAGAATGATCCCACATGCCGTGGGGCAACTAAGCCTAGGGACCACAACTCCTCAGCCCTCAGCCCTAGAGCCCAGGCTTTGTGACAAGAGAAGCCACCGCAATAAGCCCAAGCGCAGCACAGAAGAGGAGCCGCCGCTCGCTACAATTACAGAAAGCCTGAGCACAGTGACAGGGACCCAGCACAGCCCACAAGAGAGAAACTCGACTTTAAAAAAGAAAAATGAAACTAGGTTAGGTAACTTCACATGGACCTAGAATATAGTTCAGTGGAAGAGTCACAAATTCCAGGGCCTCCAGGGGCCAGTAGATCACATCACCTGGAGAAGAAGCAGATGGGGTGGGGATGGGCCACAGTGACTGGAGGCTAACAGCACCCCTGTGCCTGTTTCTGACAGGTTTTCATGTGCAAAATTTGAACAAGCATCCATGGCCTAAACAAAGCATCTGTGGGTCAGACCCAGCCAGCAGGCTGCTGCTTTGAACTTCCAGACAGTTTTGTGACCTCAGGTAAATTATTGCCCCTCTAAAGCTCAGTTTCCTGGCCTTTCCCTCATGGTCCAGTGGTTAAGACTCTGCCCTCCATTGCAGGGGGTGTGGGTTCAATCCCTGGTTGAAGAGCTAAGATCTCACATGCCTCGCAGCCAAGAAACCCAACAGATAAAACAGAAGCTATATTGTGACAAAGTCAATAAGGACGTTTAAACATGGTCCACATCAGAAAATCAAAAAGAGGGCTTCCCTGATGGCTCGGTGGGTAAGAATCCTCCTGCCAATGCAGGAGACACGGGTTCCTGATCCAGGAAGATCCCACGTTCTAGATCAGCTAAGCCCGTGGGCCATAACCTCTGAGCCTGTGCTCTAGAGCCAGAGAGTTGCAACTACTGAGCCCATGCGCACCAACTCCTGAAGCCTTGCGAGCCCTAGAGCCTGTGCTGAGCAACGAGGGAAGCCGCCGCAGTGAGGAGCCTGCACACGGCAACTCGAGAGTAGCCGCCACTCGCCACAACCAGAGAGGCGCTCAGTGCTCAGTCACCAGTCGTGTCTGACTCTCTGTGACCCCATAGACCATGGCCCGCCAGGCTCCTCTGTCCATGGGATTCTCCAGGCAAGAATACTGCAGTGGGTTGCTGTTTCCTTCTCCAGTGATAGAGTGTGAAGTGAGTGAAGTGAAGTTGCTCAGTCCTGTCCGACTCTTTGCCACCCCATGGTCTATAGCATAATTGCTCCTCCGTCCATGTGATTTTCCAGGCAAGAGTATTGGAAAAAGTTGCCATTTCCTTCTCCAAAACTAGAGAAGAACCCAAACTAAATTACAAAGATCCAGCACAGCCAAAAATAAATAAAATTATAAAAATTAAAAAGAATTTAATTTTTAAATTAAAAATTTTAAATTAAATTTAAAAAAAAGCCCCCTCAGTTCTCTTATCTGTAAAACAGGTCATAATTCTACCTCTTAGGGCTCTCTGAGGAGCCAGTAGGATCATGAGGCTAAATCTCCCAGCATGGCATAGGCTCAGGAAAGCATAGGGCAGGAGGTGACTATGGAAAGACTCATGAGCCTGGAAAAAACTTCCCTCTAGGTGCTTCCTTCCAATCTTCTAACAGTCTTGAGAGGTCAGCCAAGGCACGATCACCATCCCATTTGGCAGATGAGGAAGCTAAGACAGGGAGAGAAGGAATGACCTGCCCAAGGTCACCCAGCCATCAGTGACCTCATTCCTGTGGGCGTGTCTCTAGCTGGCAGAGCCTCTGTACCCCAGGACCCACGGAGGAGGCTTCTTCCAGCCTTGTTCTGCCTCCCTTCCCCAGGGCTGGGCCAGGAGGGGGACAGCCTCCTCCCCTCACCCCCTGCTCATGCCCTGTCACTCACATAAGTCTGCAGCAGGGCTGAAGTCTGCAACTGCATGTCGAGCGCCAGGTTATAGGCTTGGGTGATAGACTCAGCTGTGGACATGGGGGCTCCCAAACTGAGAGGTGGCAGCAGCAGGGTCAGCAGGCAGAAGGGGGCTGGCAGGAAGAAATCAGAGGTCAGCACCAGGTCCCTGACCTCACCTGCTGGTTCACTCATTCATCATAGCAGCCCCTCACATGGATACAACCCTTGTGGTTACAACGGCCTTGTGTGTGCGACTCAGGGCAGGACCACCCTGTAAGCAGCTTATTTCTAGCCCAGAATATTCCCCTGGGACTTCCCTGATGGTCCAGTGGCTAATGACCTCAGCTCCCATCGCAAGAGGCCCCGGGTTCATTCCCTGGTCAGGGTACTAATCCCACATGCCACAACTGAGAATTTGCATGCTGCAACGACTAAGAACCAGCACAGCCAAATAAGATAAATTTTTATTTTTTCTTTTTAAATGCAATTTTATATAAATAAATATTAAAAACAAAGAAAAAATTCCACTGACCTCCAGACCCAGGTATTCAACTTCCCACTTGACATTTTCCCTTGGATGTTAATAAGCATCTCAAGTCACAATATCCACTGCCCAGCTCTAGCTGCCCTGTTCCTCTCCTTCCCTGGTCTTCCCCATCTCAGAAAAGTGCATGTCCATGCTTCCAGGTGGTCAGGTCAAAGTCACGGGGTCCTCTCGGATGCCTCATTCTCTCCTTCCTATGTTCAATCCACACTAAATCCTGTTGGCTCTGTCCTTAAAAGGTGGCCACGAGGTCTGTGGGTTATGGTGTTTGTGTTTGGTCACACCATGAAGCTTGCAGGATCTCAGCTCCCTGACCACGGACTGAACCTGGGCAGTGAAAGCCCAGAATCCTAAGCACCAGACCACCAGCGAACTCCCTAGGTCTGTGTTTCTGGATCCGAGCACTTATGACAAATATACCTAGACTCTGTGAAAGCTCATTGAGCTATATACTTAGGACTTGTGCATGTTTCCTTATGCCTATGTGCTATTTTCAATACAAAGTTTTCTAACATGTGGATTTCCCTGCTGGGTAAGCAGTAAAGAAATCACCTGCCAACGCAGGAGACACATGTTTGATCCCTGGTCTTGGAAGATCTCACACACCATGAGGTAATCATTAGCCCTGGCACAACTACTGAGCCTGTGCCCTAAAGGCCGGGAGCCACAACTACTGAAGCCTGTGTGCCTGGAGCCTGCAACAAGAGAAACCACTGCAATGAGAAGTCCACGCATCTCAGCTCGAGAGTATCCCCCACTCACTGCAACTAGAGAAAGCTTGAGCACAGCAACGAAGAGCCAGCACAGCCATAAATAAATGAAAGGTGTTTCTAGAAGATATTTCTCTCCCCGCTGCTGTCTCTGCCTCTACCCTTGTCTCCCTCTGCTACCTGTAAGCTCTTCAAGTCCAGCTAGATCCCTCCTTTGTCCAAACCTTCCCATGGCTCCCACCTAACACAGTGACTATTAAAGTCCTCACTGTGGACTACAACGCCTGGCCTCTCTTTTCCTCAGCATCCCCTACTCAGACTTTGCCCTTGCTGGGCCCTGCCAGGAGCACCTTACAAACCCACCCAGGGCTTCTCCTGAGTCTTCAGGGCTCAACTCAAAAGCCCCTCTGGGGTACGTCCCCAGCGGTCCAAGGCCTAAAACTGCACTGCCAATGCAGGGCGCTCAGATTCAATCTTTGGTCAGGAAACTAGATCCCACCTGCCCCAACTAAGACCTGGTGTAGCCAAAAAAAAAAAAAAAGAAAAAGAAAACTTAGAGTCACCAGCAGTGATGGAGATGAGAGGCTGACCAGGACAGCTTCCTTAGCTTCCCTGTCTACATTCCTGAACTCCCAGAAGTTCAGAACTTAAGGGATGGCCTGAGGTGAAGCCCTGTTCATTCATTCATTCAACAAACTTGGATCACTGTATACAAATTCTGTCACATCTGTATGGGTGCTCAGTCGTGTCCAACTCTTTGTGACCCCATGGAGTGTAGCCCGCTAGGCTTGTCTGTCCATGGAATTTTCCAGGCAAGAATATTGGAGTGGGTTGCCATTTCCTTCTCCAGCGGTTCTTCCCAAACCAGGAATCGAACCCATGTATCATGTCTTCTAATTGGCATGCAGATTCTTTACCAATAGTGCTAACTGGGAAGTCACACTGGCATGATAATTTACCTATGATCACATCTACTGTGTCTCTGCAGAAAGAAATCTCATTTTGTCTGCTTTTTTACTGCTGTGTCCCCAACGCTTGGGTTTCACTGACAGCTCAGGGGTAAAGAATTTGCCTGCCAATGCGGGAAACATGGGTTTGATCCCTGAATGGGCAGTTCACCTGGAGAAGGAAATGGCAATCCACTCCAGTATTCTTGTCTGGGAAATACCACGGACAGAGGGCCCTGGAGGTCTCCAGTCCATGGGGTCACAAAAGAGTTGGACACGACTTCGCAACTAAACAGCAACAATAGCCCCAGTACTTAGACTACTGTGCGTGTGTGCCTAGTCACCTCAGTTGTGTCCAACTCTCTGCTACCCTGTGGACTGTAGCCCACCAGGAGCCTCTGTTCATGAGACTCTCCAGGCAAGAATACTGGAGTGGGTTGCCATGCCTCCTCCAAGGGATCTTTCCAACTCACAGATCAAACCCAGGTCTCTTAAGTTTCCTGCATTGCAGGCAGATTCTTTATCACTAGCACCCCCTGGGAAGCCCACTTAGCCTACTACCTAGCATCTAATAGGCACTCCAGAAGTAAGTCTTGAATGAATGAATGATGAATGAAGTCCTCTGTGTGTAAGGCTTTGGAAGTTCCCAGCAGATGCAAGAGCAGCCAGGTCCCTGAGTCAGATGGGCCAGAGGGCCCAGGCCGTACCCCTCCCTCCTGGTCTCAGGACCCTCGCGCCCTGTCTCCCTCACTCACCCATCAGATGAGAAGTCATGGTCTCTCCCGGATCCTTCCCCTCTGCAGTCTCTTGGTGGTTCTGCGACACCTGTCCTCTTGCCCCTGAGGTGGCTTTATACTTGGGTCGGAGCCCTCAGGCCACCCATGAGGGAGGGAAAGTCATCCCTTGGGGGTTGTGGGGGGAGGTGCAGAAGCCCCTGAGGCAGGGGACAACTAGGGAAGGGGGCATTGTGGTGACACCCTAGTCCCCTCAGCCCCCAAATCTGACCTTACTCTCCGGTTCCTGGGAGAAAGGGAGCCAGGCAGGGAGGGGATTATCTGGGGGGACAAAGGGGCCGCCCTGCTCCCTGCAGTTCTGCAGGTCCTGGGATCCAGTTTCCCATGAGTAGGCAGCCCCCTGCTCCGCCCCACTGGGACCCAGCCTTTGGGCCCTGGACTGGAGGAGTTCGGAAAAGGAACATGGGGTGGTGTGTAAGCAACATCACCCACACCCTTAGACACGGGAGCATGTGATACCGTGCAGGGCCCTGTGGGCTCCTTGTTTCAAGGCCTTTGTGTCCTTCATTTCTTTTTTTTTTTTTTAACACATTTTTCTAAATGTATTTTTAATATAATTTATTTATTTATTTTTATCTGTGCTGGATCTTTGTGGCTGCGTGCGCTTTTTCTCTAGTTGCAGCGAGTGGGGGCTACTCTTCGTTGCAGGGCGCAGGCTTCTCACTGCAGTGGCTTCTCTTGTTCCTCTAGACCCCGGGCTCTAGAGTGAGGGCTCAGCAGTTGTGCACACAGACTCAGTTGCTCTGAGGCCTGTGGGATCTGCCCGGATGAAGAAGTGAACCCATGTCTCCCACATTGGCAGGTGGATTCTTTACCACTGAGGCACCAGGGAAGCTCCCACCCACCATCCATTTCTCTGATATTGCAGGTAGCAGCCTTCATTCAGCCTCTAAGATCTGCCCTGAATTGATATGGGCAGCTGTTAATTACGGAAGGGAGGGATTGTAGTACCAGGGAGAAATAAAATCAAGAGCAGCCTTGGGGCAAGATGCTGATTCCCAGATCATGAGATACATACAACAATATCTTTGAAGGATTTTTCAGGTACTGAAACCCCCTCCGGGAGGAAGAAATTGTGGTATGCTGCCCTCAAAATGTAGACCCCAGGGCAGTTGGACCTGAAGGTTGAATATGTTAATTTCTACCTGACACCACCAACGCATCTGGAAAATATTCATGGGCGGATTACATCATCTTTTACTAGAAAACTTCTCAGTATCTTCCCCAGGGGCGACAGAGTTTTGAGAGCATGAGCCTGCTGTATCCCCCTTAGCCTGGCAAAACAGTAAAGCTCTCCCTTTCTACTTCACCCCAATCTTTTATTTGAGGTTTGATCGGGCACCAGTGTACAGAGAAGCTAAGCTTTTGGCATCACCATGTACATGTCTTGGGCTTCTCCAGTGGCTCAGACGGTAAAGAGTCTGCCTGCAATGTAGGAGACCCGGGTTCGATCCCTGGGTGCAGAAGATCCCCTGGAGAAGAGATACTCCAGTATGCTTGCCTGGAAATTGCATGGACAGAGGAGCCTGATGGGTTAAGTCCATGGGGTCTCAGAGTCAGACATGACTGAGTGACTAACACCGTACTGTACTATATGCACAGGTTGGCACGTGGACACACACCAGATGTGTGTATACACTTTCATACATTTTTAAAGTCAAGGAGGTATTGACTCTAGCCATGTATTATCCTGGTTCCAGATAGAGCTGGGATAGAGCAGGGAACAATTTAGACACAAATCCCTGCCCCTGTGAAGCTGACACCCTAGTGGACATGCCCACAACTGTGTTATACCACACACCCTGCCAGGGAGCGCCAAACACAGGAGTGCACATGTGTCCGCGCTTATGAACACACAGTCATATCCAGAGCCCCACCATAAGGCAGGAGCTGCATCTGTTCCTTCATTCACCCACGTAGACCTTTAGTCAGCAGCTGTCGGTGGATCCCCTCCTGCGTGCTGGCACTGGGGTGAATAAGGGCCACACAGTCCAGTGGTCCCCCAACAACCAACCTGTGAACTCATAAAAAAAAAAAAATTTCCTAAAGCTACAAGGTGCTGAGAGGAAGCCAAAACAGGTTGATGTGATTAACTGAGGGTAGAGGAGATTTAGACAAGGAGACTGAGGCCCAGAGAGGGCCAGCTACTTACCGGGAGTCACACAGCAAGGCCAGGACAGATCGTAGGCTCGGCCCCCCAGTTTGGGACTGACTCTAGGGTGTGCCCAATTTGAACTGTGAGCTGATGGAGGGAAGAGGCTGAGAGAAGAGATAAGTTCTGAGGTGGGAGATCCTAAATTGGGTCTCTGAGCGAGGGGGCTGTCAAGCTGCCAGGGAGGGCCTGTGCTGGGCAGGCGGTGATGTCAGAGGATTAGACTAGGCCCACTGAGTGGGTGCACTGAGGCGTGGGCCAGGCCAGGTAGTGGAGGAGGAGGAGGAGGAAGAAGAGGAGGGCAGGAGGGGAGGAGGGAGCAAGACACGCGATCTCGTGCTATTCACATGTGGGCAGCGTACGTGGGCCGAGCCTCACCCCAGAGGGCAGGCTCACCCTGACCCAACCCCACCATCTCCTGCTCCTCTTGGTGACTTCACTTTCTCTCTGGACCCTTCAGGGACCCTTCACAACTGAAGTATTTCCCCCCCTATCCCAGGCCCAGTTCCGTTTTTCCAAGGCATTTGTCTAGGCAGATGTCAGAAGCTCTCCCGCCTCGTCCTGCCCCGCCTTGTACCTCACATATCTCCATCTCTGTTTCAGTCTCAGCGGAAGCTAATGCCTAGGAAATCCTAGCAATTTAAGAGTCAGCAGTCCCTGGGTGGGGAAGATCCCCTGGAGGAGGGCATGGCAACCCATTCCAGTATTCTTGCCTGGAGAACGCCATGGACAGAGGAGCCTGGGAGGCTACGGTCCATTGGGGTGCAAAGAGTCAAACAGGACTGAGCGACCAGCACTCACTTTTCTTTCAGACTTGGGTAAAAATCCTACCTTTGTCCATCACTGGCTTAGGCAAGTTCCTTAAACCTCTCTGAGCCTCAGTTTGTTTCCTCATCTGAGGACCACAAAAATTATCTTGGCGTCTTAGGATCTCACTAACTTCACCCACCAGGTGCCTTGACCGCTGCTATGAGACCCTCTCCTGAGCCCCTGAAGAGTTGCTGCTATGGTACGTAATACCTCCAGTTCAGTTCAGTCACTCAGTCCTGTTGGACTCTTTGTGACCCAATGGACTACAGTACACCAGGCTTCCCGGTCCATCAGCAGCTCCCAGAGCTTGCTCAAACTCATGTCCATTGAGTTGGTGATGCCATCCAACCATCTCGTCCTCTATCCTCCCTTTCTCCTCCTGCCTTCAATCTTTCCCAGCATCAGGGTCGTTTCCAATGAGTCAGTACTTCCCATCAGTTGGCCAAAGTATTGGAGATTCGGCTTCAGCATCAGTCTTTCCCATGAATATTCATGACTGGTTTCCTTTATATTTCACTTGTTTGAGCTCCTTGCCTCCAATGTAACGCCTCCAACCAGTGACAAAAGCCTCAGTGTCCCACTATCTCAGGCTTGGAGCCCAATCCCCACCAGCCACACTAATGCTAATGCTAAGCAGGGCCCTGTGGGACTCCAGGGTGCGGAGGCCTTTTTGTCCACCATTCCTTGTAGGCAGGCCTCCGGCCTCCATGACCTTCTCTGAGATCCAAAGGGCAGAGTAAGTAAATAAGTGAAAGTCGCTCAGTTGTGTCTGACTCTTTTCGACCCCATGGACTATACAGTCCATGGAAGTCTCCAGGCCAGAATACTGGAGTGGGTAGCCTTTCCCTTCTCCAGGGAATCTTCACAACCCAGGCATCCAAACCAGGTCTCCACATTGCAGGAGGATTCTTTACCAGCTGAGCCACCAGGGAAGCCCAAGAATGCTGGAGTGGATATCCTATCCTTTCTCTAGGGGATCCTCCCGACCCAGGAATTGAAACAGGGTCTCCTGCATTGGAGGTGGATTCTTTACCAACTGAGCTATGAGGAAAGCCCAAAGGGCAGAACAGTTGTTAATCAAAGGAGAAGCAGCAGGTGAGGCTGAAGCTTATTAAGATGAGAGACAGACCTCCTAGGACCCTGCACACACCATAATCTTGTCCCGATCCTGTTGACACTGCAGAAGGAAAAATACAACACTGTTGCTGCCTTGATCCTTATCACATACTCCTGCCTGACTAGGTACCCTTGCCCTACACACCAGGGAGGGGGTGGGGCACATTTTTTGAAGCACTAGCCTGCTGTGCCTGGATCAGGTATAAAGCTACTCTTTCTTTCTCCTCCATAGCTCTGTCTCCATATTTCTTTTTGATATTGGTGCACAGAGAGCCAAGATTTTGGCAACAGTGTTCCCAAGAGATCTGTCTGTCTATCCACAAGGTTGCTCAGTCATGACCCTATGTCATCCAGCAGATTCCATCATGAGGCCCATTCAGAACAAATAAACAGGAATTCAAGCCAGAGCCTCTGACTCCAATGTGGAGCCCAATCTCGAGCAAATCTTCATGCTACATCTCTAGGCAAAGAGAAAAGCCAGTGCAAAGGCCCTGAGTTTGGGAATATCCTTGGCAGGTTTCAGGGACAAACAAAGCTGCTAGATAGAGCACAGAGATGGGTTGTTGGTGACATATGACAGGAGAGGAAAGAGCAAGGGCACCTTGCCCCCTCCCACCACCCCCTTACCTTTCCTTGACTCCCCACTGCCCACAGGACAAAACCCCAACTCCGTAGTCTGGCTTTTAAGGCCTTCAGTCCCCTAGTCCCTGTGCAGCCTTGAACTTTCCTTCTTGCTTTTCCCTACCTTCTGCATCACCCATGTGTCCTACTCTGCATGCCTGCTCAGAACTACCCTCTCTTGTGACTGTCCCTGCATAGAGAGTGAGCCTGCTCCTCCTTCACTTGACAATCCTTCTCATAATTTAACCTTCAACTTGGGTTTCACCTCTCAGGGAAGCTTTCTCTGTCTCCTCTGCCCCTTGAGGGTTCCCAGAGCCCCCATCCTCCCCTCGTCCACTCACTGATCACCATGCACTGTTGTTCTCCATCTCTTGGTCTCTCTCTCTCTGTGGCAGGAGGCAGGGTGTTCTCCTTACCCCCAGCAGCATGCCACGCAAAAAGGAGACACCTCCACAAGCAATGGGTGAAGGAAGGCAGGAACATACTGGTTCCAACTGGGGGGTTCTGCCAAACCAGGCCAAGGAGTCTGGTCTGCACCTGATCTCCAGGAGTGCCTATGTCAGTGCCTTGTCTTGATAGAGTGATGGGCCATCGTGCAGTGAGGCCATGGGGGCCCGAGGCAGGGACCATCAGAAGGAGCAGCACAGTCCAGTCCATTCATTGAATCTGTGAGCCTTACAGCACTGTTACAGAGACTGGATGGGGGTGAGCAAGTCCCAAGAGCATCCTGCCTTCTTGGAAGGCACAGTCTTGTGGCTCAACCGTCGTCATCATCATCATCTCTAATACTTTTTTTTCTTTTCCAGCTGTGCCACATGGCTTGTGGAATCTTAGTTCTCTGACCAGGGATTGAACCCAGGTCCTCAGCAGTGAAAGCATGGAGTCCTCATTACTGGACCACCAGGGAAGTCCCATCACTCACATTGGGCACTGACTGATGGCCTGTTCTAAGCTCTTTCCATATAATAACATTTCCTTTACAAAACGCAATGGAGTGGCTAGCACTGTTTCCCCATTTCACAGATGTGGAAAATTGAGGAACAGCAAGGTTACGTGATTAGTTCTGAGTCACACAGCTAGGATTTGAATTGGGCTCCTAAGTTAGAGCTCTTTACCATTATCACCATCTCTAGCCGCCAGGCCTGATGCTTTCCAATCTGGGAGACTTTCCACAGTCCTTGTCCCCTGGGTTCTCTTCAGAAAACTCAGGAGACTACATTTCATAGATGAGGTGCAGAGGAAGGACATGAATCCCATTTTTTAGCCTCAATTATGTCACTGGTCACTTGATACATAGATATTACCTCATTTAATCCTTGTAATGACCCTGGGAAGTAGGTCTCATGGTTTTTATTCCCACTTTTACAGATGAGGTTCAATGACTTGTCAAGATCACACAGAATAAATTGTAGAGCCCTTGGACTCAGGACAGGCTTCGATGTCTGGGCTGGTCCCTGTCATCCCATAGTTCTTTTCATGTCCCATTCGGAGGACACATGGTTGGATACGACAGTGAGAATGGGAGGCATGCAGTCAGCACTGCTCTGTGTCCAGGGTCTAACCCAGTCCCAATCAGGTCCTTGGCACCCCCTGGAATCCAGCTAAGTTTCACCTCTGCTTCTGGAGCAGCTCTGGGCTTGATGAGGAGGGCCAGAGGAAGTGGAAGAGCACAGATGGGAAACTAGGGTGTCGTTTCAAAATGAGAAGAAAATGGAAGTTTCCTGGTGGTCTAGTGGTTGGGATGCAGGGCTTTCGTTACTGTGGCCCAGGTTCAACCCCTGGTCGGGGAACAGAGATCCCATAAGTTATGAGGCTCAGACAAAAAAAAAAAAAAATACCCCCACTTTGTATTATCCCCAGTGACTTCCTTGGGTAATTTGTGCTCACAGTCTCCCAACTTTAGGTCCTGTGAGTCTACAGAGTCTAATTCCTAGATTGGAGAGAGACCTTTCTACCGGAGGACACAGCCAGAATCCCTTTAAATTTAGAGACACATCTGCCATCTGGTCACTTGGGTCTCCTCCTGCCAATAGACCAGCAGGCAACAAAAGGACATGCCATACTGTTGCAGGAAGGGGGACTCCTTCCAGAATCCAAGAGTGGGCTCTTGTCTAACATTCGTGAATGAGTTGTCTAAGGAGACACACGAGCTGACAAAGCAACAGACTGTATTGGGAAGGGATGCCCAGTCAGGGAGCAGAAGTTCAAGAGAACCCAGGAGAACGGATCTGCCACGTGGCTCCCAGTCTTGGGTTTTATGGTGATGGGATTAGTTTCAAGATTTTCTTTGGCCAATCATTCTGATTCAGCATCCTTCCTGGTGGTGCACGCATGGCTCAGCCAAGATGGAAGCCAGTAAGAAGGATTCTGGGAGGTGGTAGAATGCATGGCATCTCCTTCTGACCTTTCCTGAACTCTTCCAGTTGGTGCTGGCGTCTTAGTTCCATCTTCCTTTCTAGGACTTCCTATTGTAAAATAACTCACGCAAATGGTTACTATGGTGTCTGGCTAGGGTAGGCGATTTCGGTCAGTGTCTTTTCCCTAACAACAAGGATGGGCATAGGGTAAGAGACTATGGTCAGAACAGGAAGTAGTACCAACAATATCTAATTGGGGACAGCAGGATGTTCTTAGCATTCAGGTGATCCATTCTAATATCTCCAGCTACCCATGCTTAGGTGTTTGTTTGTTTGTTTAAAAATTGTATTTTTTATTTTTGGCTGTGCTAGGTCTTCATTGCTGTGTGGAGGCTTTTTCTAGTTTCAGAGAGTGGAGGATATTTTCCTGTTGAGGTTTGAGGGCTTCTTATTCTGGTAGCTTCTCTTGTTGCAGAGCACAGGCTTTAGGTGTACAGAGGCATGTGGGATCTTCCCGGACCAGGGATCGATCTGGTCACCCCTGCATTACCAGGTAGATTCTTAACCACTAGACCACCAGGGAAGCCCCCATGCTAAGTTTTATTTGTAAGTGAGCAAGTACCACTGGCACGGGCTCATAAAGCATGCTAACTGGGGACTCATACCCTTCAGGAGTGAGGGCCAGGCTCCATCCCCAGACAAAGTGTAGAGAGCAGCAGAAACACTAGCTGAAGCCAGGAGCAGAAGGGAAGGGGTGGGCTAGAATGAGTGGATGTAGGGGAAAGAGCTGAGAGATACCAGTTGTGTCTCTAGAACTAATCTTCCTTCACTAAGTTTACCCAGAAATTGTGATCAAGCAGAATCCTGGGGAAGTTGTATTGGGATGAAGAGAACTTAACAGGAGAAGTAAGTAGATCTGAACTGTGCCAAAGTGGACTGCAGGACATTGTTGGTGCCCCACCCAGACTCTTTTGCCAACACTACACCCATCTCCCATGTCCCCCACCTCTGGAGAACTGCCCAGCACCTCTCCTCCTGGAAGAATTTGGCCAGTGGTGGAATTAACTTGGTGATACAATTTTGGCTCCAGAACTTTCTCTAGATCAAATGTGGTCAGTTGAGACCACATTCTTGCTCAGCTTTCTATCACTGACGTACCATGATAACCCTATTCTCCTTCTGAGCACATTTCCCCAGTCACTTGATCCAGAATTTCTATCTTGGACTACATCAAACTGAAAAGCTTGTGCAAGGCAGAAGAAACAATTAAAATGAAAAGACAGCCTATGGAAAGGAAGGAAAAAGTTTGAAAAGCATATATCAACGGGGATTAATATCTAAAAATGTAAAGAACTTAGTCAACCTAATAGCAACAGCAACAACAAAAAGACAAGAGAAAATAAAATGAAAAGGAGGGGACTTCCCTGGTGGTGCAGTGGATAAGAATCCGCCTGCCAGTGCAGGGGACTTGGGTTCAATCCCTAGTCCAGGAAGATTCCACATGCTGAGGACCAACTCTGCTCTCACAGCCATAAATAAACAAATATCCATTATTTAAAAAATACAATAAGAGTCATTTCATACAGGTGAGAAAATTGAGTTTCTAAGAGGTGATGTTAAACAGTGCCCCAAAGCTAGAGATGATGCCGAAAGCTCAGCTTCTTTGTACATCAGTGTAGAATAAAATCTCAGAGACAGAGTTTTGGGTAAAGTAGAAAAGGAGTGCTTTATTGCTTTGCCAGGCAAAGGGGGACACAGTGGGTTAATACCCTCCAAACCATCTGTTCCCCATTTGGGGAAGATAGTGAAGAGTTTTCTAGCAATTGGTCAGAGAGGGCATGATCAACTTAACATTCTTCTTCTCTTTTTCTTTCATTGCATTGTGATATTCTGTTAGCCATATACCAATAGCATGAGCATTCTTCTGATAGGTTGGTGGTGAGGTAAGTAGGGGTCCATGGTCTCAAACTTCAGGTCCAACTGTTCAGGTGTCTACATGCTTGTGGGCAGGATACCATTGTTAATCATCAAATTCTCCCACCTAGATATCTGCAAAATAACTCCAAGATATTGGGTGCATCCCTTGATGGGGCATCAGGCTCTTGCCCCAAGGCTACTCTTAATTTTCTTGGCTTCTCCCTGGTTTTGCATCCCTGCCCTGCTCTAATGAACAACTGCTTGAGTCTGCCCATTAGCACTCAGGGAAGGCCGTGGAGCCTGAATGAAGGCCGTTTCTTATAATCAAAGAAATGGAGGAGGGGACTTCCCTCCTGGTCCAGTGGCTGGGACCCCATGGTCCCAGTGCCGGGGGCCCGGGTTTGATCCCTGGTCAGGGAACTAGATCCCACAAGCTTCAATCCAGTGCAGCCAACTAAATAAATATTTAAAGAAAAGAAAAAGGGAGGACAAAAAGTCCTTGTGTCCAGGAGCCCCACAGGGCCCTGGACCGAGGAAAGGCCAGATCTCCACACTGAGTCTCATTCTAGATTTCAGTGGAAAAAAGAATCCCCTGGTTACTCTTACAAATAGAGATTCCTGATTCCCACTCAGACATTCTACAGGTCCTAAGGAGCCACTAGTACTAATGAATCCACCTGCCAGTGCAGGAGACTTAAGAGATGTGGATTTGATCCCTGGGTCAGAAAGATCCCCTGGCGGGAGGCACAGCAACCCACTCCAGTATTCTTGCCTGGAGAATCCCATGGATGGAGGAGTCCAGTGGGTTGCAGTCCGTAGGGTTGAAAAGAGTTGGACACAATTGAAGTGACTTAGCAAACATGCCCCAACCACTAATGTCGAAGAAGCTGAAGTTGACTGTTCTATAAAGATCCACAAGATTTTCTAGGAGTAACGGCAAAAGAAAAAAAAAAAACAAAAACCAGATGTAAAGATGTCCTTTACATCATTGTGAATTGGAATGCAAAATAGGAAGTCAAAAGATATCTGGAGTAACAGGAAGTTTGGCCTTGGAGTACAAAATGCAGCAGGGCAAAAGTAACAGAGTTTTGTCAAGAGAACACACTGGTCATAGCAAACACTCTCTTCCAACAACACAAGAGACAACTCTACACACGGACATCACCAGACGGTCAGTACTGAGATCAGATTGATTTTCTTCTTCTCAGCCAAAAATGGAGAAGTTCTATACTGTCAGTAAAAACAAGTCCTGGAGCTGACTGTGGTTCAGATCATTGGCTCCTTATTGCAAAATTCAGGCTTAAATTAAAGAAAGTAGGGGAAACCACTAGGCCATTCAGGTGTGACCTAAATCAAATCCCTTATGATTATACAGTGAAAGTGAAAGTCGCTCAGTTGTGTTTGACTGTTTGTGACCCCATAGACTATACAGTCCATGGAATAATACTGGAATGGGTAGCCTTTCCCTTCTCCAGGGTATCGTCTCAACACAGGGAACGAATCCAGGTCTCCCGCAAGGCACATGGATTCTTTCCCAGCTGAGCTATCAGTGATTATACAGTGGAGGTGACAAATAGATTTAAGGAATTAGATCTGATAGACAGACTGCCTGAAGAACTATGGACAGAGGTTTCTAACATTGTACAAGGGGCAGTGACCAAAACCATCCCTAAAAAAGGAATGCAAGAAGGCAAAGTGGTTGCCTGAGGAAGCTTTACAATTAGCTGAGGAAAGAAAAGAGGTGAAAAGCAAGGGAGAAGAGAAGGAAAGATATACCCAACTGATTGCAGAGTTCCAGAGATCTGCAAGGAGAGATAAGAAGCCCTTCTCAAATGAACAATGTAGAGAAATCCGAAAACAATAGAATGGGAAAGACTATAGAGATCTCTTGAAGAAAACTGGAGAGATCAGGGGAACATTTCATGCAAAGATGGGCACGAACAAGGACAGAAAATGTAAGGACCTAACATAAGCAGAAGAGATTAAGAAGAGGTGGCAAGAATACACAGTCGAACTACAAAAAAGGTTTAATGACCCAGGTAACCACGATGGTGTGGTCAATAACCTAGAGCCAGACATCCCGGAGCATGAAGTCAAGTGGGCCTTAGCAAGCATGCCTATGAACAAAGCTAGCAGAGGAGACAGAACTCTAGATGGAGCTATTGAAAATTGTAAAAGATGATGCTGTTAAAGTGCTGCACTCAATATGTCAGCAAATGTAGAAAACTCAGCAGTGGCCCCAGAACTGGAAAGGGTCAGTTTTCATTCCCATCCCAAAGAAGGGCAGTGCCAAAGACATTTCAGATTACAGTACAATTGCATTCATTTCATATGCTAGCAAAAGTTATGCTCAAAATCCTTCAAGCTAGGCTTCAGCAGTCTATGAACTGAGAACTTCCAGATGTATAAACTGGGTTTAGAAAAGGCAGAGGAACCAGAGGTCAAATTGCCAACATTAGCTGGATCATAGCGAAAGTAAGGGAATTCCAGAGAAAAAATCGCTTTCTGCTTCACTGATTACTGGAAAGCCTCTGACTGTGTGGATCACAGCAAACCATGGAAAATTCTTAGAGATGGGAATACCACACCAACTTACCCGTTTCCTGAGAAACATGTATGAGGCTCAATAACGAACAACCCGCTGGTTCAAAATTGGGAAAGGAGCACAACAAGGCTATATACTGTTCCTCTGTTTATTTCACTTTATGCAGAGTACATCATGCAAAATGCAGGCTGCAGGACTCACAAGCTGGAATCAGTATCGCCAGGAGGAATATCACAAACCTCAGATAAGCAGATTATACCACCGTACTGGAAGAAAATGAAGAGGAACTAAAGAGCCTCTTGATGAGGGTGAAAGAGGAGAGAGAAAAAGCTGGCTTAAAACTCAACATTCAAAACACTAAGATCACGGCATCTGGTCCCATCACTTCATGGCAAGTAGATAGGGAAAAATTGGGAGCAGTGACAGATTTTATCTCCTTGGGCTCCAAAATCACTGTGGATGGTGACCGCAGCCATGACATTAAAAGATGCTTGTTCCAGTCGGGGTCACTGTGGCGGGTGGATTGCTTTTGGACGCTACCTGAGAATGCTGTCCTGGGTGGTACTTTCTGCCGCCGCCGCAGCAGCCCCCTCTCTGAGGAACGCAGCCCTCCTCGGTCCAGGGGCATTGCAGGCAGCGAGGATCTTGCACACAGGGCAGCCAAGTCTTGCACCTGTACCACCTCTTCCTGAACGTGGTGGAAAAGTTGGTTTTGGGCTGATCCCTGAGGAGTTCTTCCAGTTCCTTTATCCTAAAACTGGTGTAACAGGACCCTATGTGCTTGGAACCGGGCTTATCTTATATTTACTCTCCAAAGAAATATATGTGATAACTCCAGAGACCTTTTCTGCCATATCAACAATAGTGTTCCTTGTCTACGTGGTTAAAAAATATGGTGCCTCTGTTGGGGAATTTGCTGATAAACTCAATGAGCAAAAAATTGCTCAACTGGAAGAGGTGAAACAGGCGTCCATCAAACAAATCCAGGATGCTATTGATGTGGAGAAGTCACAGCAGGCACTGGTTCAAAAACGCCATTACCTTTTTGATGTCCAAAGGAATAACATTGCTATGGCGCTGGAGGTTACTTACCGGGAACGGCTGCATAGAGCATACAGGGAGGTAAAGAATCGCCTGGACTACCACATCTCTGCGCAGAATATGATGCGTCAGAAGGAACAAGAGCACATGATAAGCTGGGTGGAGAAGCGTGTGGTGCAGAGCATCTCTGCACATCAGGAGAAGGAAACAATCGCCAAGTGCATTGCGGATCTAAAGCTGCTCACAAAGAAGGCTCAAGCTCAGCCAGTTCTGTAAACACATCTATCCCCATTAAGACAGCTAGAAACAGTTAACTGACTAAATGGAAATTAGTCAATGTGATAAAATCTTTCTATATTGCTATCTACTGAAGTTACAGTTTACCTTTACTATAAATGAAAAGTTGTGAGTCTGATATAATGAGAGAATTAAAACAATCTGTTGGCCAGTAAGATCTTTCTCTAACCCATCTTGCTGTACATTTTGAGTTGTCCTGTGATCACTTTTAAATAAGCAGTTTCTTTGAATAAAATTTGGTACCTGGCTAAGAATTTTCAAAGTTGTAGTTAAAATTTGTAATTAGTTCAGCCATCTTAACAATAAAATGACAGTTGGAAAAAAAAAAAAAGATGCTTGTTCCAAAAAATAAATAAATAAAAAATAAAAGATGCTTGTTCTTTGGAAGGAAAACTGTGACAAACCTAGACAGCATATTAAAAAGCAAAGACATCACTTTTCTGACTAAAGTCCGTATAGGCAAAGCTATGGTTTTTCCAGTAGTCATGTATAGATGTAAGAGTTAGACTGAAAAAAAAAAAAAAAAGAGTTAGCCTGACCCTTGCTTAACAAAATCAAGTGTAATTCAGATCATTCTAATGGAAGAGAGAGCTTCAGGCAGCTGAGATCTAACCCCTCAGGGCTTCCTAATATCTGTGTACGACCAGTTAAGAGTTTAGGGCGCTGCCCTGGGTTTCCCAGATGGCGCTAGTGGTAAAGAACCTACCTGCGAATGCAGGAGATATAAGAGATGTGGATTCTACTAAAACATGTTAGCATGGACTGAATAATAGTGTGAACTTAGTTGCTCTGTGGCATGTGGGATGTTAGTCCCCCGATCCAACCACTTCACCTGCATTGGAAGGCCGATTCTTAACCAACGGACCACCAGGAAGGCCCTCCTCTCTGCTTTCTGTGTAGTGTCCCATGTGACCAACAAAAGAGCTCCCTCAGTGCATGACTTACAGTGGGCGCTTGCCCAGATATCCTGTACATGACATTTGTACCTTCCACTAGAAGACACCAAAGCTGTGTTTGTCATTAGGGCTGTTTACAGGCATTCCCAGGGAGTGCTAGTGGTAAAGAATCCGACTACCAACACAGGGGAGGTAAGAAATGTGGATTTGATCCCTGGGTCAGGAAGAGCTCCTGGAGGAGGACATGGCAACCAATTCCAGTGTTCTTGCCTGGAGAATCCCATTGACAGAGGAGCCTGGAGGGCTACAGTCCATAGTTGCAAAGACTCGGACAAGAGTGAAGTTACTTAGCAGGCACTCATAGGCATTCCAGTTCTTTTCCTTCCAGGCTGAAAGTGGAAAGAGTTCCTGTCTCCGCCCACTGTGAAATTATGGAAAGCTATGGATTAGTCAATACACTGTGAGTACAACTGTCCTGTGTCACCTCTGGGCAGAAGCTATAGAAGCCAGGCCATGTTTCACCAAGTCCTCCTCCCTCTATTCATCGGTGATTGGATGGTGATTATGGAAGCTCATATCCAGATGGAGCCTCTTCCCTTGGCCTTAATCCCTGCGGAACTACAGTGAGCAGACCTCTCCCCACTGACCAACACGAGACACACAGCATGAGCCCGAAACAGACCTTAGCTGCTGTAGCCACCCAAACCTGGGTGTTCTTTGTTACTGCAGCATAACTTCACCTACTCTGACTGATACAGAATCTATGACCCTCTACACAAATCCAGGAGAGACCTGGATCTTCTAGAAGAGCACTCACTGCTGAAAAGGAACTTCATGATGAATGGGCTGCTCCAGCTCCTGAATTCAGTGAGCTCAATCCAAGGCTGTGGATGGTTCTGAGAGCCGGCAGGAGCCCTGCATCCCTTTTCAGCAGCTCCCCACAGGAGACTGAATGGTGCACCTGTTTCTCAATGTGGTCTGCAGCCCCAGTCCCTCATATAGGAAACCACCACCCTGAGTGCCATAAGCCATCTTTCCGATGGTTCTTAGACAAAATGTGTAAATAAGGTGGGCAGAAGACAGACATTTTTTGTGCAAATGAACAGGGACTTGTGTGTGCGTAAACCCTGAGTTCACTTATGGCTGAGAAGGTCTGACTGATGTTTTTATATTTTAATGTCAACGTGGCTGGATTGCAGTATTTGCAATTCATATTTTGAGTAGGCCTGCTCAGTCCTTTCAGCCCTGTCCAACTCCCTATGACCCTATGGACTGTAGGCTGCCAGGCTCCTCAGTCCATGGGTTGTCTAGGCAGGAATACTGGAGTGGGTTGTCATGCCCTCCTCCAGCAGATCTTCCCCAACCAGGGGTTGAACCTGTGTGTCCTGCATTACAGGCAGATTCTTTACCGCTGAGCTACTGGGGAAGCCTGTTTTAAGTATAAATGTTCAAGGTAAAAATGTCAAAGTGCAGAGTAGGTTATAGTGAAAACCAAAAGTTCTCCTCTATCTCTGTATGCAGTCACACTCAGCCATCTCTCTATCCAGCCAGCTAGGGGTGCAGGCACACCATCTGGCCCTGAGGTGCTCTATAGAGTGTGAGAAATGGCCTTGACTTTCAGTAGGCTTATGTTCAGGTCTCAGTTAATGAAGCAGGGCCAGGAGTGCTTCTGCTGGGACTGAAGCAAGCTGGATGGCGACTTTGTGGATCTAGGGAGTACTTGTCTCATCCCAAAGGGGCAGCCACAGTTCTGCACCAGCTGTTTCTTGTTGAAGGAAACAAAGAATGCAGACTCACTGTTTCTGGATTCCAAGTGAAAGAAATGTGTGGTTCCTCTGCCAAACTTAACACACAGAGGCTGGACCTGATCAACTGGCAGATGCTATAGTTCTGAAGATGGGCTCTGAGGCCTTGGGAAAACTAGCTTTTTTAGAAAAAATTATTTTATGATACTAATTATTTTTCTTTATGATTTTATATTCCTTTCTAAACTTTATTCATTTATTTATGTATTTATTTTTGGCTGTGCTGGGCCGTTATTGCTGCATGGAGGCTTTCTCCAGCTGTGGCGCGGGCTACTGTTTGTTGGGGTGTGCAGGCTTCTCGTTGGGATAGCTTCTTTTGGTCGGGAGCACAGGTAGGCACTCAGGCTTTGTTTCTCTGCATTATGGGGGATCTTCCCAGACCAGGGTTCAAACCTGGGTCTCTTGCATTAGCTGGCGAATTCTTTACCACTAGACACACCCCCAGAGAAGCTCTGAATCCTATATTTATCACTCAGTCATTCCCAGTTTCCTCATCTATAAAATGAGATCGTCAACAGGACTCTCATGAAGATCAAATGAGATGCTGAAAGTACATAAGAGGCGGACTCTTCATACAGCTTATATCCAGGGGAAGAGTCAAATGAATCTCATCTGGGAGTTACACACATGAAGGCTTCTTTGGGACACAAACCTGAAAGATGAACAGTTAACTGGGTGCAGCGGTGAGAAGGGTGGAAGGGAAGAAGCTAATCGGTAGAGGGACTGGCTCCAGAAAAATCCCTGGGCATTCATGCAAGCCCAAACTAAAGCAGTGAGGCCAAAGAGCAAACAATCTTCCGGGAGGCAAGGATTTCCTAAACACACTGTGAGCTAGAAGGAGCCTTTCAGTTCCGCCTGAGGCCAGTCCCTGCAAATTTAGGACTTCCCATCACACCAGCCAGCCTGCGTTCAATTCTCTGCCAGAAAAACCACACTCACCAAATCTTCCGCAGGGCCCTCGAACCACAGGGCTCAAAAGTGAATCGTTTTGCAGGCAGAGGAGGAAGATTAAGAAGGCAGGTCAGAAGGTGCAGTGGGAGGAAGCAGGCCGGTTTGCCTGGCAGCTGAGGTGTCTAGCGGGGTCGGGGAGCGGGGCGCGGCGAGGGGGCGGGGGTGCCTCCAAGACTGGTTGGGCAATTTGCAGCGCCCACAACTTCAGGTTGAGGAATCTGATCAGGTTGCTGGACCTCAGTCAAACGGAGAATGGGCGCCCCCTAGGAGCAGTAATCGGTAGTGGACACCGAAGGACCCAGATGGGCGGGGGAGGAGGGGGTGCAGCTCAAGATGGGGTAGACTGCCTGGCACAGTTTTCTTCTCCCAGGAGCTAACTCCTTCTGGCATGACGGACACCTGCGATCCCAAAACAGCTGGGCTGGAAGAGCCCCAACAAAGGAACTACCAACACGTGCCCTATGTCAGGCTCTGAATGTGGGCATTTTCGTGAACATTGTCATAACACTCTGCTTCGAGGTAGGTATCATTATCCCCATTTTTCAGATGAGAAAAATCGAGGTTTGGTGACTTCCCAAGGAGGGGTGGAGATTTTGTATGACTCCAGAGCCTTTTCCCTGGAGCTCTCCCGACTTGGAAGCTACCAATTCTCTGAGGTTTGGGGGAACAAGCATCAGGTGTGAGAAGCCGAAGCTTTCCAAGGGACAACAGCGTGACAGCACTGTCGGCAAGAACCACGCCTCCCTTGTCGCGACCAAACTGATTACTGTTGCTTTCCTTTAAGAGCCTTCCCCTGAAAGATGACAACCCCTCCACACGGGGAGGCGGATATTATATACTCCTGGATCTCTAGGAAGTCTTTTCTCCCCTACCCGCATTGATCCCCACTGGCGAGAGAAATACTTCCCCTCCACCAGCGAGTGAAGGTATGAGACTACATGTCCCGGCAGGTCGTCAGAAGAGGGTGGCGAGGAGAGAAGGAGAGAGTCTCGTTTTCGCCCGCTCTCAATTTGGACTGTCGGCAGTGATGCACATTTCACCAGCCCACGTCCTTTCTCCGTTGAGCCAAGGAAGGGACTACGTCCCCCAGCAGGCACTGGCGCAGAGGATGTGCTAGGCCGCCATCTTTATTGTAGTCCTTTCTCCTGTTTCCACAGGGAGTAGCCTTAGCGAATGAACTACATATCCCAGGTTACCGTCTCCCCATTCCTCCAGCGGCCATCTTTGCTGGTAGACCCCGCCCCTTTCCCCTTCCATTGTCTGAACGAAGATAATAGAAGGGAGCCGGGAAGACTGCAACTCCCGTTAAGCTTTGCGCCAAGAGGAGGGGAATTTCGATATTACAGGAGGGCGAGGTTCCAAGGTGGTAGAGTGAGGCCACCGCCTGCCATTTTTATGGTAGTCTCCTTATCGTCTGGGTCCTGCCATTCTTAAGGAACTCTAGAAGGCTAGGAAACTACTAGTCCCATCGCACCTCATAAGAAGGACTACTAGTCAGGTGTCCGCCCCTCTTCCGCCATCTTGCTTGTAGTCCTCGTTCCTTTTCACCTTTCCATTGTTCCTGAAGAGTAGAAATGGCAGCGGGAAGGCAGCAAACGGACTGCGACTCCCGTCAGGTATCACAGACGCGGAGGGTTGTGGACAGGAGGGCGTGTGAGTGCCTGGGAAGGAGGTCGGACTGGGGTAGAAAGCCATCTTGTTTGTAGTCATCGTTCCCATTCCTCTGTACTCTGCGAGCCGGAGCCTTGGGGCAACCGGACTATAACTCCCGGCACCCTCCACTCCGAGCTTTACACGTCCTCCGCCATCTTGTTTGTAGTTCCCGCTGACCACAGCATCCTATTGATCCCACGGTAGCCCCTGTGGCCGCCGGACTACTACTTCCGTCGTGCCTTGCGCTTGTTAGTCCTGAAAAGTGGAGGTGGTGGGGGAAGGAGGGGCAGGGGGCGGGGTTCCTCTGGGAGAAGGAGGGAGTAAAGAGGAGGAGGAGGAGGGAAGGAGGAGGGAGGGGAGGGGAGGGGAGGGGGAAGAGAGGAGGAAGGAGGAAGGAGCTCAGGAGGGATGAGAGAGGCGGCCAGGGCCCCGAGCCGAAGCAGCGCGGGGCCGGGGGACCAGGGTGGCTGAGGCACGCCTATTGCCCCATCCCCCTTTTCCTGTCCCCTTCCATCCTTTCCATCCACCCTCCAGCTTGAGGAAGGGGATTTATTCAAATTTTATTTAAATCTCTATCTCCCGAGGGTCGCGCGCAGGGGGGAGGGGGAGAGGGCGGGGGCGCGCGCAGGCTGGGGGGGCGGGGCCCAGCAGCTTCCTTCACCCCCCTTTGCTCGCCCCGTAGCAGTAGCGCAGGGGGCCGCAGACCAGGGGCGGGCCCAGGGGAGGGGGGCAGGTTACAGGGACCCCCCCCTCCCCGGGAACCGGCGGTGGGCGGGGCTTGAACCCCGGAAACGGTAGGGGGTCCTAGGCCTGGTCCTGGACCCCTGGCCAGTGGGCATCGGGAAGGGGCCAGTTAAAGGGCCGGGGGCGCTGGGGAGAGGCGGGGCGGGGTGGGGGGAGGGGAGCTGGGACTCGGACCCCCGCACTGAGTGGGGCCCGGGCAGAAGCTGTGCACCCTGCGCCCGAGGAGCCCCCGTTGGCCTGGGGGGACTGAGGGACTGAGCCCCCCAGAGCAGGACCTCCCCCTGGAAGGGCCGCGCCGCAGCCCGTGGGAGGGCCTCGCCCCCGGCGCCCCCCATCTGCACTCGCCGCCGTCCCGGCCTCCGCCGGAGGGAGGGGCCGAGCGCCCTCGGGGGGCCGTGGACCCCGGCGTTCTGAGCGTTCCGCGCCCCGCGCCGCCCGGCCCCCCCGCCGCCGATGGCCGCCGACCCGCCGGGAGCTGCCGAGAAGGGAGAGATGGCTCCCGGGACACGTGTGAGGTGGGTTCATGCGGCTCCTCCTCACCCCCAGACCTGGGCAGCTCCCAGTCCATTCATCCTCAGCCCGGCCTCTCTCTACCTTGCCCGCCCCCAGCCTCACCCTCTCTTTGCGCCAAACTCCTCATCTCCAGCCCTCTTTCCTGTTACCTCTCAACCCTGGGGAACTGGCCTTCCTTCCTCGACCCTGCTTCGCCTTGCAGACCCTCATCCCCGCCTGCGGTTGCAGCCCTCCAAGGCCCCTCCCCTGGAGCGCTGGAGGGCTCCTCTCCCCCCATGGATGGGTCTGAAAAGGGGGAAGCTGGGGTAAGACTCTGGATATGAAGAGACCCTCCAGGCCTGCTGAATCTGTGTGGGATCTTGGAGGATCTGGTTTCCCTGGGAAGAGGAGCCCAAGGGATTCCAGACAATTAGGGATGGAAAGCAGCTTGGGAAGCTGGGAGGCAGGGGGCGGTGCACATGAGCCCATCTTGAGTTCTATGGAGATGTCAGGCTGGATTCTAGAATCCCAGGGAATCTGGGAGATTGCCCAGGTTTACCTGGAGACCCATAAGGAGGCTGTGTTGGAGCAGAGGGCATTCTGTGTGGAACAGAGTTGACATTTGGGGCCATGGAGGAGTTCTGCAGCCGCGTCTCAAAGAAGGTCTGTGAGCGCTGGGAAGTTGGGCAGCCCGGTGGATCTTTAGGGGTTAGATTGTGTGAGCAGGTTCCCATTGAATCTGAGGAGGAAATCTAGGCTTTAGGGGAAGAGGAGTTGGGGGTTAGTTGTTTCTGATGGAAATGAGAGGTCTGGATTTGGTGATCAGGAATCTGTGGGGATCTAGGAGGTAAATTTGGGGTGTTTCAGCTTGGAGAGAGCCTGGGATGGAGCACATTTGGAGAACAGGGGAAGAGTTAGGACCTGTCTCAGGTGACTCCACAGACAAGGAGCCCCTGGTTTTTCCAGGAGCTTCGCTGTGAGGATGTCCGTGGAAAGGCCCTTGTCCCTCTCGGTGTCCCTTCGTCCTCCCTGGGTCAGGCGCGGGAGTATGGAAGAAGTGTTAGAGTAGGAGTGAGGTCAGGAAGCTAGTTCTCAGGGCTCCCGGAGGAGCCAAGTGAGCTGCTTCAGGAAGAGGGTGGCCTTGCCTAGAGGGAGGGGGGTTCCTCTGACCTTCCGCAGGAGGGGCACCTCCTTGTTCCTTGTCTCCCTGGGTAGGAAGCCAAGCTCTGGCTGCCTAGGAGTGGGGGCAAAGCTGCCAGGAGTCTTGCCGGCCAGGGTCCCTGTGGGCCCCCCTGACCTTGCCACCCTCCACACACAGCCCTCGGCGTTGCTGACGCCCCCAATGTCGTCGAGCAGCCGGGGGCCGGGGGCCGGAGCGCGCCGACGCCGAACCCGCTGCCGCCGCTGCCGGGCCTGTGTGCGAACTGAGTGCGGGGACTGCCACTTCTGCCGAGACATGAAGAAGTTCGGGGGGCCCGGGCGCATGAAGCAGTCGTGCCTGCTGCGGCAGTGCACCGCCGTGAGTGCTGCCCCCACTGCAGGGGGCACCCTTCCCCAGCTGACCTAGCACCTATCTGGGGGGCTGGGGGTGACTCCGTCGAGGGTCATGGAAAGTTGCCATAGGTTTGCTCATTCATTCACTGGCTGGTTCACATATCTGCCAGGCCCATTTCTGTCCTCAGCTTCAAGCTGGGGCCAATGTTAGGGTCCACTGAAGAATCCCTCCCACTCCCTACCTTCAGGCTTTTCCCAACTTTAAGAGGCAGAGACCCACAGAAAGCTCGGGCCCCCTTGGACCCCCTCCCCAGAGCCGGGAATAGGTCTTTGCCTTCTTTGGCCTCCTTTTCATCTGTGAGAGTGGTCTCGGATTTGAAGCTTGTCTTACCCACTCTTTGACCTTGAGCAAATCACTGTGACCCTCAAGGTACCTCCTCCGTGAAATGTTTCCTTTGCTGAGTTGTAAAGGTCAGACAGCATGGATAAGAATGTACCTGCTGCCAGGAGCAGCCCACAGTAGGTATCCAAGAACCACGGGGCTGTGCCCGCCTTCCTCAACCTTAGCGCTTCCCAGGGCTCCCGAGAGTGGTCCTTTCCCAGTAGCCATAGGACCGGCGGCATCCTGTGCTCCCCGTGACCCCACCTCCCTTTTTCCCTGCCGTCACCCTTCCTGGTCTCCTTGCCCCACAGCCCCTCCTGTTTTCCTTTGTCCCCTGACTCTTGCCTCACTTTTCTTCTTCCCCACCTGCTGCCTCCCTGAGCCTGCCTCACAACTTTCTTGATATGACTCAGTATTACCCCTGATTTTTTTCCTAAAGTCATTTTTTTCCTAAAGTCCCTTCCCTAAGATCAGCCAGCTGCCCTTAGTGTTCCCAGGGGTCTTGCCAAAACCGGGTTCATTGTGGGGTCCAGGGCAACCCCCATACGGCTCATTGAGCAAACTGAGACTCACCCTAAGCTGTCTCCATGTTCCCTCCAGCTCTCTCTGAGTTTGCTGTCACCTTGGCATATAGTCTTCCCTCCTTTCCCAAAGCCAGCTACCACATCAGGTTACCCAGGCCCTGGATCCAGATGCAGCCATCAACAGTGACAACTGTGTATCTACTACCTTTTCTGCATTATCTCATTTTTATGACAGTCCTGCAAGGAAAAACTTCCTAGCCCCATTTGACAGATGGAGAAAGACATAAGGGGGTTAAATCAGTTCAAGGTCCTACTGCCAAAAAGGAACAAATTCAGGATTTGACCCAGCTTGCCCCCCTGGGTTCTAGACCTCATCTCGCAGCTGGCCGGGGTCCCCAGAAAGAACGGTCTTACTCCTGTGGCTTGCTTTTGGGGTCCCTGACACCCCCCTTTCCCCCAACAGCCCGTGCTCCCACACACAGCTGTATGCCTCTTGTGTGGGGAGGCTGGGAAGGAGGACACAGTGGAGGGAGAGGAAGAGAAATTTGGTTTGAGCCTCATGGAGTGTACAATCTGCAATGAGATCGTCCACCCTGGCTGCCTGAAGGTGATGGTCCTGGCGACCCTGGAGGCCGGGGTGGGGCTCGGAATGTCAGGGAGTACGGAGCTGGGGTGGGATGCCTCTTGAGTTTTTTGACACCTGACATCCACTCCCTGCCTCTGTCTACAGATGGGGAAGGCTGAGGGTGTCATCAATGCAGAGATCCCCAACTGCTGGGAGTGCCCTCGCTGCACCCAGGAAGGCCGGACCAGCAAGGTAGAGGCTGGGGCTTGGGTGGGTGCCAGGCTCTGGGTAGGCAGAAGGTCGGGGGTTGGTGCAGAACCTCACCCTCAGCTTCCATCTCTCCAGGATTCAGGTGAGGGACCAGGCCGCCGCAGGGCTGACAACGGCGAGGAGGGCGCCAGCCTGGGGAGTGGATGGAAGCTGACGGAGGAGCCGCCACTTCCACCACTTCCACCCAGGCGCAAAGGTCCCTTACCTGCTGGGCCCCCCCCAGAGGACGTGCCTGGGCCCCCCAAAAGAAAGGAGAGGGAGGCAGGGAATGAGCCCCCTACCCCAAGGAAAAAGGTGAGCCAGGGAGCATGCTCACTCGATCCAGCCTAAGGGATTTTGGGAGCTGTAATCTGTTGCTTTTGGGGGGAACCTGGGACATTCAGCTTCATGGGTTCCCCCCAGGGGTTGTTGGGAGATGTAGTTCGGAATTTCAGGTGGGAGGACGGTGCACGTTCAGTGTGGAGGAGAGGTACAGGTGAGAAGCTACTGGCGCTGGATAGGGAAGCTTTGAGTGCTTTAGGGAGGAGGGAGAGAGCATGCTCAAATTAGCTGCTGCAGAGGAGGAAGGAGGGGCTAGAAAGGGCCTGAGGGGGAAGAAAGCGGAGATGAGAGCATGCTCAGTGAGCCAAGACACTGGTTACCAGATGAGCATGCTCAGAGTTCTCTCTGAGGTGGGGGCTTCTGGGATTTGTAGTTTTAAGAGGCGAGCATAGATCTTAGTTTTGTGGCCAACCAGGGGCTAATGTCATTTCTCCCTTGCCCCCTGTCTCCTTCTTGCTCTGGTAGGTGAAAGGAGGCCGAGAGAGGCACCTGAAGAAGGTGGGTGGAGACGCCTGCCTCCTCCGAGGATCGGACCCAGGCGGCCCCGGCCTTCTGCCCCCCAGGGTTCTGAATCCGAGCCAGGCTTTCTCGTCCTGCCACCCTGGTCTCCCTCCCGAGAACTGGGAGGTGTGCCGGGGACCTCCTCCCTCCCCTTCCCACTTTCCTTTGCCCCACCCTCTATCCTAGAGACAGAAATCTGTCCTTTCCTGCCTACCTTGTCCTACCCCACCCCTTCTTGGCCATGATGGGCAGGCAGTTGGGCCCCTAGGAAGAGTAGAGGGGAAGAGTGGGTTGGGGCCAGGCCACAAGAGCCCTAGACTTGCCAAGAACCCTTGGGGTATCGTTTGACCCATTTGCCTCATCTTTCCAAACCTTTAAGGGGGAAGAACTGAGTTCAAATCCCTGTTCAACCATTGACTTGCTGATTGGTCTTGGCAGCTTATCAGCTGCTCTGGGCTTCAGTTTCCTCATCAGTGAAATAGACATGATACCACTTTCCTTACCCGGTCTATGCCACAAAGCTGTTTAATGACATTAACTGAGTTTTGTAAACTACAAAGGGACTAGATTTGAGGGAAGTAAGGCCCAGAGAGGTTTGAAGACCTGTCCAAGGTCACACAGGAAAGCTAGCATTCAGCTGTCACTTTGCACTGACACATCAAATGCCAGGGTCTGCTTGACTGCGTTCAAATTCTTCCTCTGCCATTTGTCAGGTTGTCACCTTGGGCAAGTTCCATAATCTCTCGGAGCCTACATTTCCTCATATCTGGAAAGAGTGGGCCAAGTAGCCACTGCATCCCAGCCCTGTGAGGATGTCATGAGTCAGCGAGGGTGGGAGGCTCCGCCCAGGGCCAGATGATCGTTGTTACTCTCGTCTCAGTGCAGAGACACTCGAAGTTGTTTGGTACAGCCTTCAGTGTTGTAGATGATGAGAAAGGGGCTTCCCAAGGTCACCGAGAGAATTGATAGCCAGGTCAATATGCAAAACTAGATCTGTAACTGTTCTCCACACCTCACTGCTTTTGGAAACTCCTAAGCTATCAAGACCCATAAGTCTTTGCATTCTTTGCATCAGCACCTTCCTGTGACAGATGAGGAAAGTGAGAAGTCCAGAGAGGGGCATGACCTGACTGAGGCTCCACAGGGCAGGAACTCGGGACTGTCCCTCCGGCTATTCATTCCGCCGGTGACTCCTCAGGGGTCGGGGGGTGGGAAGGCAGGTGCCAGGCCCTAGAACAGCCTCCATCTCTCCCTGCAGAAACCAAAGCCGCCTTTGGCCTCTGCTGAGGGCCCGGCGGTGCCTTCCCCGTCACCCCAGCGGGAGAAGCTCGAGCGCTTCAAGCGGATGTGCCAGCTGCTGGAGCGGGTGCCCGACACATCCTCATCCTCCTCGGACTCCGACTCAGACTCCGACTCGTCAGGCACATCGCTGAGTGAGGATGAGGCTCCTGGCGAGGCCCGGAATGGGCGACGGCCAGCCCGGGGCAGCTCGGGCGAGAAGGAGAACCGCGGGGGGCGGCGGGCTGTGCGCCCTGGCGGCGGAGGGCCCCTCCTCAGCTGGCCCCTGGGCCCCGCACCCCCGCCCCGGCCCCCACAGCTGGAGCGGCACGTGGTGCGGCCCCCGCCTCGAAGCCCTGAGCCTGACACGCTGCCTTTGGCTGCTGGATCCGACCACCCCCTGCCCCGCGCCGCCTGGCTGCGTGTCTTCCAGCACCTCGGGCCCCGAGAGCTATGCATTTGCATGCGAGTGTGCCGGACTTGGAGCCGCTGGTGAGTGGCCTGGATAGGCCTAGGTTCCATTGCCCACACGCTCCTCACTCGCTGGGTGACCTGCAACAGGTCCCTGAGCCTCTCTGGGCCGGGTGCTTGTACTGATGATGCTTCTATAGGATGTACATACTGTAGTTGGTACTTCTGTATTGACTGTGCCCAGGCTGCTTTTGATTTATTTGCTCACTGAACCCTCACAACAACTCTGTGAGGTGGGTATTGTTATCCTCATTTTCAGAGGAAGCTGAGGTCAAGGTCACGTGGAGAGGAAACAGTAGAACCAGGAATTTGAACCTGGTCCTTCTGGCTCCAGAACCTTTCTCCTTAAAATTGTTACTTATGAGTGTTTAATATGTGCCAAGTATAGTGCTGACTGCTGTACCCGCATCCTCTCACTTGCTTTTCACCTCTCTCTTCTGAGGACAGTCTTAAATTGATCCCACTAACACAGAAGAAGGGGCTTCCCAGGCGGCTCAGCAGTAAAGAATCTGCCTGCCAGTGCAGGAGACTCAAATTCGATCCCTGGATGGGGAAGATCCCCTGGAGGAGGGCATGGCAACCCACTCCAGTATTCTTGCCTGGAGAATCCCATGGATGGAGGAGCCTGGTGGGCTACAGTCCGTGGGGTCGCAGAGAGTGGGACACGATGGAAGCAACTTAGCACACGTGCATGCACACCTAAGGAAGCCCTTTACGGGGCTTCCTTACTTCCCACTGCAGAGGGCATGAATTCAATCCCTGGTGGGGAAACGAAGATTCTGCAAGCCATGTGGCACAACTAAAAAAGCAGAAAGCCTTTTGCTGAGCGGCCCCTGCTCCCCAAGTGGCAGGCATATTTGGGCCTCCTCATTATGCTTGGAACTTCTTTGTGGCCTGGAGCCACCACCAGCACCTTCCACTTACCCTCCTCCCATCTCCCCACTGCCTCCTGAGTCTTGTTTCTATAGGAACGTGGGTCAGCCTCTCCAACCCCTGGTCTTACTCTTCCGTCCTGTCCCTGACACCCCCCACCCCCAGCTCTCCTCCAACACTCCCCCCCACACCCCAAAAGAGCACATAGAGGCTTTCTGCATTGACAGCCTTCATTCATTTTCATGTTCCCATGTGAGTATTTGGGGCAAATGCCATATCTGTTTTATCTTCATGTTCTCAGCACAGGACAAAAGGTAATGTGTGTTAGTCGCTCAGTCGTGTCCGACTCTTTGCCAACCCCATGGACTATAGGCCGCCAGGCTCCTGTCCATAGAATTCTCCAGGCAAGCAAATTGGAGTGGGTTGCCATTTCCTTCTCCAGGGGATCTTCCCAACCCAGGGACTGAACCCCCGTGTCTTGGATTGCAGGCAGATTCTTTCCTGTTTGAGCTACCAGGGAAGCCCAAAGGGTAATGTAGGTGCTCAAAACAATTTTATTAAGTGAATAAATCCAGGTTTTTTCCCCAGACCCTTCCTGTGGCCCGGGCATCCGGTTGGGATGTGCACACATTAGTTGATATGTTCCTCATACTAACAGCAGCCCTGTGAGGCGGGTTGTGAGGGACACTAGAAATCAGTGCAGGCAGTGGCTGACCTTAAACCCCAGTCCTTTTCCTTAGGATTCTGGTGTACTTGTTCACACTTGCTGGTCTGTGGAGGCTACAGAGCTACGTGGAGGGGAAGGCAGGCTCTGGAGAGAAATTACCCATAGTTGAATCTTTTTTTTTAACATTCTTTTTTTGTTTGTTTGTTTGTTTGGCTTCACCAGATTTTAGTTGTGAGCTCTTAGCTGGGGCATGTGGGATCTAGTTCTCTGACCAGGGTTTGAACCTGGACCCCCAGGAAAAGTCCTCCATAGTAGAATCTTTGCTGAGCTGTATGCTATCAGCCTATTTCCTTCTCTGCGCATCAGTTTGTGCATCAGTTTCTTCATCTGTTAAAACAGGAACCAAGGCATTTACTTCATGAGTGTTTTTGTGAGCTGATACAATAAAGAATTGAGGACAGTACCTAGGAAATAGAAACTTCTTAGTGCCTTAACAGCAATCATTATCACTGGTTCAGCTACAAATATTTACTGAAAGCACAGACTTTTAACATTCTGGGAACTCAGATCTGTGCCCTTGGAAGAGTTTTCAGTCAACCTGCAACATAGTAGAAACAAGTAGTTACAGCAGTTGCTGGGATCACCTCCTCCACCTCTAGAGGTTTGCCAAGGCCTCTTGGTCAGGGCCAGCTCTGTGCTTGGTACATGGGACCCAGAACTGATGAAGACCCAATTTCTGTCGCAAGGGGAGACTCATGACTGCAGGTGGATGAAGCAGAGAAGCTGGACTGGATGGTGGTTTTCTGCTTGGGCCTAGGCGTTTTTTTAAAACCCATGGGTTTCGTCACCTGTGACTCCTGTACTTCTTGGATGAGTGGCCACAGGTCGATTGCTATACCTGTCAGGGCCTCAGTTTTCTTATCTGTAGTCTGGGTTCATATCAATACCTAGTAGGGATGAAATGAGGTAATTCTTGGAAAATATTTAGCACAATCGCTAAAGGGTGCTAAATGCTCAACAAAATGGTGGTTTTGGATGAGCAGAATGAGGGTAGGGCTGAACAAGGGCCTGAGGGGGGCACAGTGGGACTAGTCCAAAGGCTCTGTCAACCTGGGCACAGAGGCAGGGCCTGGGGGGATGAAGAGGAGGGACTGGAGTTGAGAACTTAAGAAGCAGGATGACTTGGATTTGGTGGCAGTAGAGTGACAAGCAACTGGGTTTCTGGTCCATGAGCCTGGATGGGCAGCAAGATCATGGCCCAAGCTTGGGAATACTTAGCCGGGGCAGGTTCCCGGGTCAAGCCAAGTGCTCACATTTGCCAGGTTTGGTCTGAAAGGCCTTTGGGCCCATCAGGAACTAACAGAAGAGCACCTGGAGGTACAGGTCTGTTGCTAAAAAGAAAGATCCAAGTTCGGGAGTTTTTAACCTATAGATAGCAACTTCAAGGAAGAGGACAGAAATCAGAATGTCAGCACTTGTGAGTTAGAGAAAGGACTGCAAGAGACTTGGAGGGGATTGCGAGCCGAGTGTGTCCCGAAGGAGAGATTGAGGAGAGAACAGGGTTGGGTGTTGGCGAGAGGTCATGGGAGATCAAGGACCAGAAGTGTCAGTTGGATTTTGCTCCAAGTAGGCCTGGCTATCTTCTGCTGTGTTGTGTGGGGGTGAGGGCACTGGAACCAGGTCGTCTAGAATTGAGGTTGGACTTGATCTGTTTGTTCTCTGCCATGTCCCTAGTTTCTAGGATACCTGGCTTACAGGAGGTACTGAAAAAACACTTGTCGAATGAATGAAAGTGAGGAAATCAGGATGGAGTGTGAAAAAGAGGCAGCGAAGGTGGAACTGGATAGAAATTTGTAGGTGGGAGAGCAGGAAGTTGCAGGCATTCCCGTCAGATGGCTTCCATCTTCTCTTGAAAATGGGAGGCACAGTGATCTGCCCAGGTCAGGGGAGGGAGGTGGGGTGGTGGGGGGAGGCGAAGCCTGGGGGAGTTGCAGAGTCCCAGGGAAGAGGGTGGAGACTTCACTGGAAATGAGCAAGGAAGGGACTACACTGCCTGGTCAAGTCAGCTGGATTTGGGACTAAACACTGATGGATGGATGGAAGGACCTCAATGCCAGCAAGGAGCCCAGAGAGCTGATAAGGAAGAAGTGGCTTGGGTTGGAGCCTGGGAAGCTGTGAAGTCCTTACGGGTAGCAGTTTGGGCTGGTCTAGCTCTGTGGCTCCAGAGGGCCTCTGCAAGAGGGAGGTTTTGGACTCAACTTTGGAGGTGGGCTGAGTTGGTCAGGGGTGTCTGGAGTCAAGGGGAAAGGGAGTGGGGTAGGGCATTTGGCCATCAGGCTTGGCCTCCCCTGGGTGATGGATGCCTTGGCCTTGGACTTCTTCCAACCTATTACCTAAGTGTCATTCTCTAGTCTAGAAAGAGGGCTTCCCAGGTGACTCAGTGGTAAAGAATGTGCCTACCAGTGCAGGAGATGTGGGTTCGATTCCCTAGATCAGGAAGATCCCCAGGAGAAGGAAATGGCAGCCTGCTCCAGTATTCTTCCTTGGAAAATTCCATGGACAGAAGAACCTGGTTCATAGGGTCACAAAGAGTCAGACACGACTTAGTGACTGAGCGTGCATACCCTAGTCTAGGAAGAACCTGTCTATGGCCCCCTGTCACCCTCGCAACAAGCTTCCATGGTCCTGTTGGACATTTGGACAAGAACAGTGACTGCACTAAACACTTCCTCTGCATCGTCTCCCCCCACCTTTTTTTAAAAACATTTTTCATTTAATTATTTTAAATCACTTTTAAAAAAAATGAAACTAGAGTTAATTTACTCTCCCTTCATTTTTGCAGCAAACTTGTGAAATCAGTACTGCTTTTACGCCATTTTATGGTTTGGCAAATGGAGGCCCAGAGAGAGCAAGTGACTTGCCTAAGGTCACTCCGAGCACAGAGGCGGCAGAGCTGGGGCTTCAGTCCCCACCGCTCACACTCCGCACCTTGGAGCTCTGTGCCCATGTTCATCCAGCCTGGCATTCCAACCTTCCTGGCCAAGACACCCCTACCCTGGGCTGGCCGTCCTCCGTAGCCTCGCCCCTGCCTCTTCTCCATGTTGGAGCTCTCGATCCAGACCAGCTTGCTCTTCCACCTGGCTTTGCTACCATGTAATCAAAGTGGGACCTTGAAATCAGTCTCCTAACCTCCCTGGACCTCATTTTCCTGACCTCTAAAAAGGAGATGGCGATTATAGTATTCACCTCCTAGGGCTGTTGTGAGGTTAAATGTGTAAGGCGTAGAACGCAGTAAACCCTTGGTGAACATGGGTTTTCATGGGTGAACATGAGGTATTCGTGCTGGAGTCATCGTCTTCGTCATCCTCATTGTTAAGGTGAGATGATGAATCGCCTTTTGTTCCTACTGCCTAAGGTTCTCAGAGCTCTCCTGTTTTTTTTTTTTTTTTCCCTGTGTACTTGGCCAGGACGCTGGTTCTTCCTTATCTGAACTCAAATCTTCTTCCTCCTCCCCTCACTAGAATTAACTACTGCTGTGCATCATGCAGGATCTTAGTTCCCTAAGCAGGTATCAAACCTGTGCCCCCTGCAGTGGAAGCACAGAGTCCTAACCACTGGACCGCTAGGGAAGCCCCAACTGTTGCCTTCCTTCAAGTCTCAGATCTGGCACTGCCTCCCTGGGAACCTCCCCGTCCCAGTTTCTCACCGGCTCTTATCATGTCCCTTGTTGCCCCAGTTACTGTAAGACTCGGCTGCCTCCCCCGTTTCCTTACTGTTCAGTGTCTCGACACTTAGTATCAGTAGGGGGCCCTCAGTGACTGTTGGCTGCCACTCTGAGATTTTAAACCCAGTGTTCTGGTCATCCAAGGGCAAAGGGACAAATTAGCTGCAGCCAAGAAAAATCAGGAGAGACTTCCTGGAAGAGGAAGCACTGGAGCTGAGCCCTGAGGGATCCGGGTTGGTTGGCAGTTCCATCAAAGACAAACACGTGCCAAAATGGGTTGGCACCAGATAGCAGGTGTCTGTTGGTAAGCAGGTGGTTTGGCCTGGCTCTTGTGGAGTGCAGTATACAGATACAGCTGGCGGCCTGTGTGTGCCCTTGGGGGACAAGGGTTCCCTCCTAGCCACGTAAGATCCAGGAGGGCTTCAAGTTGGTGGTGACAGTTGAGTTGGAACTCATGACTGGGTCAGAGTGAGCAGAGAGAAGTTTTGGATGGAACAGGATTTCACGGAGTGGAAGGAGATAAGGGACAGAACCTAGGGGCAGAAGCTGGATTGAAGGTGGGTAGTTTTTTTTTCTTTTCTTTTCTTTTCCTGTTTAGAATCAGAGAGATTTGCAAGTGTTTATTGTTTGAGTGGGTGGAACCAGGAGAGGGAGAGGCTAGAATGCTAGAAGAGGAAGGGAAATGGTAGGAGGTGGGAGGTGGGACAGAGGGTGGAGTTTTTTGGATCAAAGCCTTGGTGTATGTGTTTCCAGCTTTCCCTAAAATGTCACCCAAGGGTTCCCAAGTTTGCCTGAGAGTTGCAAGTGGCACAAAAATTTGGCTTGATCTTTCTATTATTAATAGTTTTGAAAAGAAAGTTCCTCCATTGGGTGCTATTATATCTTTTGGATGCGTGCATGCTCAGTTGTGTCCAACTCTTTGGAACCCTATGGACTGTAGTCCACCAGACTCCACTGTTCATGGAATTTTCCCAGCAAGAATCCTGGAGTGGGTTGCCATTTCCTCCTCCAGGGCATCTTCCTGACCCAGGGATCGAAGCTGCGTCTCATACATCTCCTGCATTGGCCAGCGGATTCTTAAACACTTGACAACTTTTCTAATACTTACCTCCCTGTTTAACAAAAATAGTCTTTAGATGGCAGCCAAAAGCCATAGCAACACCTAGCTAGAATTTAATAATCCTAGTCTGTTTTTGTGGTGTTTATGTCTAAGTGTAACATATGTGTGTGAAACTATACTGGTTTTCAGTGCAAATGCTGGTTTTAAGAATTGATTTAAAGATAAATTTACGTTCTGCAGATAAGTGGATACTGAATGACTGGAGTTTGGGCATCTCTGCCCCAGCCCAGGGCTTCCTGAAAGGAAAGCCTCCAGAAGCGGGGCTGGGAGAGAGATAAGAGACAGCTTCCTGGTTCCCCTCCCCACCCCTGCTGCTTCTGATACAGTTCATCTTACCCAGTGGGAACTTTTATGACATGGCTTTGAACTACTGTACTGAAAGAAACTTTTCAAACCACATCTCAAGGAACTTTAGTGTATTGGGTTGGCCAAAAAAAAATTTGTTCAATTTTCCATAACAGCTTACGTGGAGGGAAACCTGAATGAACTTTTTGGCCAACCCAATACTACAGTGTGTTGGTAGATGACTTTGGCAGAGATGGGGAAGGGTTCCCTGGTAACATCAGTTTGGGAAGCCCTTCTCCAGTTCCCTGCATGTTGGTCTCATCAAGGCTGTCAGAGTTGCTGGGGACCAACCTGTTTCACTTGATGCAGGCCTCATTCATCTTTGTAGTTTCAACAACTGGGACCTACTAGGCCTTCCATAAACACTGACCGAATCACTGGGAAGCCATGAATGAAGTGTGTGGTAGGGGTGCTCCGTGGGAGCTTTGGGTGGTCCACACTCGGCTTGGGATCATCCATTCATGCAACAGATGTACAGCAGGTAACCTACACCTGGCCCAGTGCTGGGCACTAGGGGTGCTAAGAGGAAGAAGCCAGGGCTGCCCTGGTGAAGTCTCCATTCTGGCTGGAGGCTCACAGTAGTCACAGACTAGTAAGTCAAGCCCTGGGCAGCTGGTCCTCAGGATGAGCAGACGCGGATCACGGGCAGGAATTAGTAGAGGTTGAGAAGTACCCACAGCCACCATAACTGGTGAGAAGCCCGAGGCAGAGGATGGGGGCTGCTGCTGGATCTCTTTGGGTCTCCATCAAATACAGTGTGTAGAGTGCGTGTGTCTTTGGCACAATGCTTTGGAAGCTTTAGGCCCACTCACTATAGATTTTTTTTTTTTTTTTTTTTGGTTGGGCTAGATCTTCACTGCAGGGTGAGGCCTTCTTTAGTTGTGATGCTCGGGCTCTAGAGCACACAGCCTCAGTAGTTGCAGCACGCAGCTTATCCAGGTGCCCCCTGCTGGCTCTCTAATGGCAGTACATGGGCTTAGGTATCCCACGGCATCATGTGGGATCTTAGTGCCCCAACCAAGGATCAAACCCATGTCCTCTGCATTGGAAGGCAGATTCTTAACCACTGAACCACCAGGAAAGTCCCTGTAAGGTCCACTAACTGTAATAACCCCGTTTAATCTTAAAACCACCTCGTGGGCAAGGCCCACCTGTTGACTATCATCTTTTGTGTTATAAACAAGGCCTGAGGCCCAGGGAGAGGAATGGGCTTGCCTAAGACTCACATCCAATTAGTGATGGAGTTGAACCCCAAACGTAGTGTTCTTGGCCTGGGACCTGGGGCTTCCTGCCCACCCTTGCTGTTTGGTATGGACCAGGAGAGAGCTGGGGTGAACCAGGGTGGGGATTGTAGGTTCCCTGAGACTGTGAGCTGAGGACTGAGGTCTCTGTCTCCCCCTTGTGGCCAACAGGTGCTACGACAAGCGTCTGTGGCCTCGGATGGACCTGAGCCGGAGGAAGTCACTGACCCCGCCCATGCTTAGTGGTGTGGTTCGCCGCCAGCCTCGAGCCCTGGACCTCAGCTGGACAGGTGTCTCCAAGAAGCAGCTCATGTGGCTTCTGAACCGACTGCAAGGTAGTGCCACGTGGTGAGGTGGGGTGGGGTGAGGGAAGGGAACAGACCTGGGACGGACCCCTCCTAGCACCTGTTTCCGGGGACCTCCCTGCTCCCCCAGGCCTGCAGGAGCTAGTGCTGTCTGGCTGCTCCTGGCTCTCTGTCTCTGCCCTGGGCTCAGCCCCACTGCCGGCCCTGCGGCTCCTGGACCTCCGCTGGATTGAGGATGTTAAAGACTCCCAGCTCCGCGAGCTGCTGCTGCCTCCGCCAGACACCAAGCCAGGTGTGGCCTCTCTTGGCTCCTTTGTAGGAGGGTTTGGACAGGCTGGGGGGTGAGGCTTCCACGGTCTCTTCCGATTCCTGCTGGGTGTTAAAAGGATTTGGAGAACGGATAGAGCTTGTGAGGTTGAGGAGACAGACCCTGCTTGGCCCATGTTCATTCATTCACTTTCCTGCTGTGTGCTGGGCCCTGTGATCAGAGCTGAGGGGATGGGATTGACTTCCAGAGGGGAAGATAATTAGGGGATGAAACGCAGTGTGGGACAGGAGGATGACACAGAATTCTAGGAGAAGCCAGGGGATTGTGAGCAAAATCTCTGGGTGTGGTGGGCACTATTAGGGGAGACTTCTCCCAGGGGGAACAGTGGGACTGCTGTGGAAGAACGCAGGCCTGGGGTGGCTGGTCAGTTCCATTTGTCAAGAGGAGCCAGACAAAGGATCTTCTGTGAAATATCCCGGTTTTTAAATGATGGCGCGTAATTCAGATTCTTTTTAAAATTCATGTGTTGGCCCAGCAAAGATATGATTGAGCAGTAGAACTGGACCCTAGATCTTCTTGCCCTGAAGTGAAATGATGAGGACTTTTCTGAGGGAGCAGAGCAGAAATGAGGGAGCCAGCTGACTTGCACGGTTGTGTGGAGGTGGCGGTTTCATTTCCTGAGTCAGACCCCAGCCACCTCTTCACCCTGCTCTGGCCCCGGCCCCTGCCACCAGGTAAAGTCAGCTTCATGGCACGTAACCTCTGGGCCCGGCCCTGGGTAGGGCCCTGGAGACCTCAAACTGAGTGAGCCCCATTCCCCACACTGGTAGAACCCCAGTCATGCAGACATAGAAGGGCATGACGTGCTAATGGCTGTGGTCGGTGAGAGGGTGGCGGGGGTGGGGAAGGAGGGCATGAGAAAAGCCCTCCTTAAGGAGGTGCTATTTGAATTGAGTCCTGAAAGAGACAGGATTTTCCCAGGGAGTGTGAAGGAATAAGCAGTTTTGTGAGGCCTGGGAGCCATATTGGCAAAGAGGGGATGCTGGGAACTGGGGCTGGTCTGGTAAGCACCAACCTGGTCACTTTGGGGGTCCTATTGAGGTGTGAGGTGGGAGTGCTGAGGCCTGGGGCTCTTTGTCTAGTTCTAGCAAGGAGCTGGGATACTCAGCATTTTCCCAGGTCCCCACCAGTCTGTTCTCCATAATGAAGCCGGGGAACCACCCAGAAGATCTGGTCTGTCCACGTCACCCCATGCTCTCCACTCGTTCTTATTGTTCCCTGGTGCTCTTTGGATGCAGATCAGTATTTTACCATGGTCAATAAGGCCACTGGTCTGGCTCCCACTGACCTATGCTATCCTCACATTTCAGCCACCTCAGCCTCCTTGCCAAGTTTCCTCCAGCTCCAGGGCCTTTGCCTACTCCTCTTTGCCTAGAATGCTTTATCCTCCTTCACCTGATACCCAACCGCTTTTTAGGCCTCAGCATCAATGTTACTTCCTCCTAGAAGCCCTCCAAGATCTCCTCCTCCATTGAGATGAGAGTCCTTCTTCCAGAGAGCAGTCCCCTCCTAGCATACTGATTTGGTTAAAATCTGTCTCCTTCTACAAGGTTCTTAAGCTCCATGAGGTCAAGGACTGTCAACTCACCCCAGCACCTTGCTTTGGCTGCTCTCTCTCATGGCTCCCTTCTTGCCACCCCATCCCCCTCACAGCAGTCTTGGAAGGGGAGTAGAGAAGGAACTAGGATTTCTGGGTGAGGCCCCAGAGGGCTTGAGTGACAGCTGCAAGTTACACAGGCCAGGCCAAATCTGAGCATCCACCCGTGGCCCTCTCTTCCTGGAGCTGGACTGAGCGTTGAGAACAGTGCGTTCCGTGAGGTGAGAACATGCCGGTTGCCTGGCAGACCAACTCCATCTCCTCCTGCTTGAATTGACTTCAGTCTAAGCCCCTTTAGCAGGAGCTCGCAAAGGTGAGCCGTCCAGGCCCCCCAAGCCTAATATGCTCCTTGAGACTCTCCCCACATTTTTACCCACCCCCCCTTGGCTACACTAGGTCTTTGTTGCTTCACTCCGGCTTTCTCTAGTTGCAGCAAGCGGGAGCTACTCTTTGTTGCAATGCATAGGCTTCTCATTGCAGTGGCTTATCTTGTAGAGCAGGGGCTCTAGGGCACACGGGCTTCAGTAGTTTTGGTGCTTGGACTCAGTAGTGGCTCACAGGCTCAGTTGCTCCTTGCATGTGGGATCTTTCTGCACCAGGGATTGAATCCATGTCCCCTGATTCGGCAGGTGGATTCTTAACTGCTGGAGCACCATGGAAGTCCTCTACGCCCACGTCTATCCCCTTGGCTTCCTGTCCTCGTGTGGCATCCCTACTTCCTTGCTTTTGCCCCTGCTGTTCTCTGCCTGGCTACGCTTCCCTCCCCCATTCCTTCTTGTTCAAATAAATCCCTGAAGGCCCACCTCAGTGAAATCCTCCTTGAGCCCACTTGCCTTGCCCCAGCCACACAAGACCTCTCTCATCCGCTTCCCTCTGTTGGCCTTTAGCTGTGGCCTGAGGGTGAGGGCATCAGCAGGTATATCTCCGCTCCAGGCTGTCAGCTCCTCAAAGTGAAAAGGAGAGAATTCAGAGCTTGCCAAGTAGGTGCCCAGAGGTGGCCTGGCAGGTTACAGAAGTGGTGAGCTTGGTGCAGGATGTTAGGGACTACACCTTGCCACCCAGCTTCAGCATCGTTGTGGGGTGAATGGGGTAGCCCAGTGATGCTCGATCTTACAATTTTTCAGGGAAAAGCTCCATGTCAAAGTTTCTTTATAAAAATGGCCCTCTATGTAGCATCCCTGGTAGCTCAGATGGTAAAGAATCTGCCCGCAATGTGGGAGACCCGAGTTTGACCCCTGAGTCAGAAGGATCCCCTAGAGAAGGGAATGGCTACCCACTCCAGTATTCTTGCCTGGAGAAGTCCATGGACAGAGCAGCCTGGTAGGTTACAACCCATGGGATCAGACAGGAGTGAGCGACTCACACATACCTCTTATGTAGCATCAGTCATTAAGAAAAATGTGAACACTTTGCAGATCCATAGAACACTCGTGCAGGCTAGTTCCCTGACTTGGTGTTGTATGATCTAGTTTATTTATCTCAGGGTGAGGCCGGGGCCTGGAAAGCTGATAGCATTGTGGTTAAGAGTTAGGACTCCCGAGTCACAAGGCCTGGTGTCTTGGCTCTGTTCATCCATAATCATGTGACCTTGTGTAGCTGGCTTGTGTAGCTGGATGTAAGCCTGAGTGTTCTCATCTATAAACAGGAATGATGATCAGAAAACTTGTCTCCCGAGGCTGTGGTTCTTAAAGCGTGGTCTTGGGACCAGCAGCTCAGCGTTGCTGGAGAACTTGGTTTTTCCTTTGTCTGGATTTTTTTTTTGACCATGCCATGTGGCATGCAGGATCTTAGTTTCCCAACCAGAGTGAACCTATGCCCCATGCAGTAGAAGCACAGAGTCTTAACCTGGACCTCCAGGGAAGTCCCAGGAGAACTTGTTAGACTGCCTGGGGGCGGGGCCAGCAATTGGTTTTACCCAGCAGCCCAGGGAGATTAGTTAGTCTCTGTCTGTCTGTCTCCCTCTCGTTTTTTCTTTCTCTCTCTCTCTCTAATTGGAGAGCCACTGGGCTAGGGGCAGGCTGCCACTTAGCCGCTGCCTGGCCTACAGTGTGTGGTCAAGCATAGATAAAAAAAATGGAAATGCAGGATCATGGTAGATACAATATAAAGGAAAGCTTTGGGGGCAGAGATGAAGGGTAGGAGCTCTTCTACCCCAGAGCTGGAGGAAGGAGAGGCCTCTGAGCTCAGATGGGAAAGCCAGGGACCCTGGCCAGGCAGGGGACTGAACACAGGTGGCCTTGAACAGGGTCCCCTGTGGAGTTTGGCTCAAGTGTTTCTGAAGGAGGGAGAGGAATTTGGAGCCGAGACAGGGGTGAGACCTTGTAGGAACTCGAATGTTCTCCCAAGTAGATTAGACTTCTCTGAGGTGCCCTTGGAGAGTTTTCAGCAGAAGAGGGATGTGGTCTCACATATTTGAGAACTGCTCTTTTTTTAAATTAATTTTTATTGGAGTATAGTTGCTCTCCAATGTTGTGTTAGTTTCTGCTGCACAACAGAGTGAGTCAGCGATATGTATACAAACATACATCCCCTCTTTTGGGGATTTCCTTCCCCTTTAGGTGGCAGGAGAGCACTGAGGAGGGAGGTTCCATGAGCGGTAGAGTGGGTTCCCATTGCTTACGTGTTTGATACACAGTATCAGTAGTGTGTCTGCGTCAAGCCCCCTCTCCCAGTTGTCACCCCGCCCCCCTTTCTCCCTTGTGAGAATCTCTGTCTTTTGATAAGTGAGGAAGTGGGACAGGGGGCCGTCCTGTTGGGGATGTCATTTGTTGGATGAGTGACTATATATTGACAAGCATCTATGTCCCAGGTCCTGTGCACAGATCAAGAACAAGACAGACAAAAACTCCTGCCTTCCTGGAAGGGGCATTCTGGTGCAAGGGTCCCCAACCGCCAGTATCACTCCCCATGGCTCCCGGTCGCTCCCATGACCACCTGAACCGTCCCCCACCCCCACCCCCCCAGCCCTGTCCGTGGAAAAATTGTCTTCCATGAAACCAGTCCCCGGTGCAAAAAAGATTGGGGACTGCTGTTCTAGTGGGAGAGGAAAAAATATGTCAGTGAGAAAAAGAGGAGAAGGTGCAGGGAAGGAGTTGGAGTACGTGGAATGTTATGGTTCCGAATGGCATAATCGTGGAGGCCTCCCTGAGGAGGCAGTGTGAGGAGACAGATGAAATGATGGCGGCTTGTGTGGTTTGGGGGAGAAGAGCAAGCCACGAGCCACGCAGAAAATGCAAGTTGAGGTTCCCTTAGATTGGGAGCAGGTCAGGGGTTGGTGAGGGAGGAGGGTGGAGACATAGCCGGTGCACGGATGGGAGCGGTCCACAGTGGTGACCTCTTCTCTGCCTACCGCAGGGCAAACGGAGAGCCGAGGCCGGCTGCAGGGGGTAGCAGAGCTGCGCCTGGCCGGCCTGGAGCTGACGGACGCCTCCTTGCGGCTCCTGCTGCGCCACGCACCCCAGCTGAGCGCCCTGGACCTGAGCCACTGCGCCCACGTTGGGGATCCCAGTGTCCACCTCCTCACGGCCCCCACCTCCCCGCTCCGAGAGACCCTGGTACACCTCAATCTCGCCGGTAAGCGCCGTCCCTTATCTCTCCATCCTTCCAGCCTCCTGGGCCCTGTGGTCCGGGTGGACCCCCTGCTCACCTTCTGGTCTCAGCTGCCGTCGCCCCACCCCCAGGTTGTCACCGCCTCACGGACCACTGCCTCCCGCTGTTCCGCCGCTGCCCGCGCCTCCGCCGTCTCGACCTGCGCTCCTGCCGCCAGCTCTCCCCGGAAGCTTGTGCCCGGCTGGCAGCCGCCGGGCCCCCTGGCCCCTTCCGCTGCCCAGAAGAGAAGCTGCTTCTCAAGGACAGCTAGTTGGGTGCCCCCCACCCTCCCCCAGGACTCATCAGGAGCCTGGACCTCAGGCCTTCATTTCACCCCTGCCAGGAGGCCAGGTCACCCACCTCATGACTTGGGATTCCTGAGTTTTACGACTTGGGGTTCCTGCCCAGGGACTCGAGCCAGCCTCCCCCACTCTCTACCCCCTGCACTGATATCTCTGGGGGTCTCTTCTTCCCATCCCCTCCCCCTTCCACCTGCTTCATCGACCATCCCCTGGGGGAAGCGGGTCAGAGGTACTGGGGGGCGCTGAGCCAAAGGGCTGGTGGGAGGGGGGTTGAGGTGCAGTTTGAGGGGGGGATGAATGGGGAGAGTATCTGCACACAGGATGTTGGGAGCAGGGGGCTGGGGGAGGTGGAGGATGGGCTGGGGGGTGGGGGGTGGGCAGAGAGCAGACCATCAGGGGTTCAGGGAACAAAGACCAGATACTTGGAGTTGGGGGGGTAGGGTGGGGGGGCCAAAAAGGGAAACCAGAGGAGCAATTGGGGATCCAGGTGTCAGAGATGAGGGGACTCGGGGAACCAGGGGGAAAGCAACAGGACTGAGTGAGGGGCGGGGGGCAAGAGCAGGTGCAGGGAGGGTGGTAGTAGCCCCTCGGGGTCACCCCTCTCCTTCCTCCCTCCCCGGATTTCAGTTCCTTCTCCCCAACCCTGACTCCTTGAAAGTCACTGACAATGGCAGCTATCTTGAGGAGTGGGGCCCGCGGGCCTGCCCGCTGTTCAGCGCGCCCTGGGGAGTGGTGAGGGGTACCCCAGCCCCCTACCTGCCTCCCCGCACTATACTTGAACATTCATCTGTACTGAAGTGTTACTTGAACCGGGGGAACCTCGGACCTGGGGGAGCCAGAGCTTAAGGGGACTGGACCAGCTTGGACTGAGACTGGACTGGTGGACCACCGAGTTCGGACTGGACCAGCCCAGGCTCTCTTGCTTTACTGTATTGAGCAGCTCCACCCCTCCTGACCCTGAGGTGAGGGTAGGGGGCGGCGGGCCGGCCCAGTGATGGGGAAGATGGGACTCCTCCAGCTTGGCTCTTCCCACTCTTTCATCGTCATGGAACCTTGTATCCCATTTGCCCAGGGAACTGCCACTCCTGGTTGCCATGGAATTAGCAGCCAATGGACACCTCCCAAAGCCAGTGCTAAGGCTGGAAATGGCCCCTCTTAGTTGCCATGGGAACTTAGTAACGACTCTTGGCCCTCTCGCGCCCCTTCCTCTGCCGGGGCGGGGCTTTGGGAGCCAGGGGTAGGGGCCGGGGCCAGCTCCCGCCCCTCAGCCCAGGTCTCCCTGGGGAGCCAGACTGGACCATGTTGGGGAGGGGGGAATATCCACATACCTCAGGTAACAGGGAGGTTCGCGGGTGGGGGGGAGGGACTGGGTGGACCAAAGGCCGGAGGGGAGGGGGTCCTGGGGATTCGCAGAAGGCTTGAGGATGGGGCCGCTTGGGGGAGGGGGAGGAGGCAGCCCAGCGAGGGATAAGTGGGGGACCCAGCCGGGCTGGGCCCCTGGGCCCCGGGTCTGTACTATATGGTTTGCTATAAAACTCAAAATCTTCCAGGCGGGGCCGCCGAGTTCGCGTGTGGTTGTCTGCGGCGTTGGGGATGCAGGGGGTGGGGGTTAGGGGAGATGAACCGAGTATTCTTTGAGGGTCTGGGAGGACGAGGCTCATTGGATGGGTCTGGGGGACCTAAGGTCTAAGTGGACCTCCAGAAATTGAGGCTGCAGGGCCTCCTGCAGTCTTCAGGGTGAGAAGGGGTGTCACTTCCCCTGAGTTCACCGTTCAGGTGAGAGTGAGGAGTCTGGACGTTCGAGGTGTGCGGGTGTACCTGGAGTGGTCCAGGATCCGGAACTGCCAGTCACTGGGGCTCGGCGTTCATCACAGCGGGGTTGAGGCACCCAGAGGACATCCTAGGTGGACTGGGGTCTCGGGGTCCCTTGGGATCTCTGTCCACGGTCCCCCGGCTCCACCCCATCATGTGGCCGCCTCAGCTCCGCCTCCGCCCCAGTTCCTGTTTCGGCCTCGGCTTCAGCCCCTAGGGCTCCCCACAGTCGCCTGCTCTTCCTGCTCCGCCCGGGCCACGTCTTCCTGGGAGCTCGCCGCCCGCATCCCCGCTCGTCCCGCCGGGGCATGGGGCCTTCCCCAGACCTGGGCCCGCCCTGCTGGGGCTCCAGAGGCGACTCGGCCCCGCCTTGACGGACCAGCCCGCTTGGTGCCGCGGCCCCAGGATGAAGGGCGGCGAGGGGGACCCGGGCGAACAGGCCCCGCTGAACCCGGAGGCCGAGAGCCCCGCGGGCTCGGCCACGTACCGGGAGTTCGTGCATCGCGGCTACCTGGACCTCATGGGGGCCAGTCAGCATTCGCTGCGGGCGCTCAGCTGGCGCCGCCTCTACCTCAGCCGGGCCAAGCTCAAAGCCTCCAGCCGCACGTCTGCCCTGCTCTCGGGCTTCGCCATGGTGAGGGGAGGGAAGGCGCGCACAGGGTGGGGGTGTAGCCCATGGCGGGGAACGGGGGTAGGAGGCAAGGTGAATAGGTACCTAAGGGAGACAGGGGCGAGGAGTGGGAAAGACCGGTCTTTCAAAGGGAAAAGTGGGGGGGCGCAAACAAGGTCCCAAGGGACTACACAAGTCTCTTAATGGGTGTGGGGGTGGCTCCTAGCATAAGCTGGGCCCGGGGAGGATAAGCAAATTCTAAACGTGTCACTGGGGACACACATCACGGGGGATACATATGCAAGGACAGAGCACAGAGCTCCCCGAAGGGACAGAATCCGGCAGAAGTGGTTTCTGGGTCTCCACCACAGGCTCAACAGCAAATCAGAGCTAGTTGGGGGTCTGAAGGATGACCTCAAGGATGCAGGGGGTGAGAATAAACTGGATGGAGCGGCACCCAACAGAAAGAGGGTGGCCAGGCCCTAGCAGACATGAAGGGTGCTTAGTGGTGGCCTGGGAAAGCTCTGAGAAGAGAAGATACCTGTGAGGGAGTCTCAGGAGAAAGCTGTCTAGGAAGCCTGATGCACGATTCTGGAGATGATAAACTCCAAGTGTGGGCAGATGCTAATCAGCTAACGGTCCAGCAGAGGCCTCACAGGAAGCAGGCTGAGGGAGGTCCCAGGGTGAGGAGACGTCAGCAGACACAGGTCCTAGCTCCTTCCTGCCTGTGGCCAGCTGTATGACCCTGGACAGGCCTCCGCACTGCCCCCCGCCACCATCGCTGGCCAGTGGGAAATTGTGAGATCATGGAAGGGCGTGCCCTCTGTAGCTTGCCAGGGAGCCACCCCAAGATGAGCTGATTCTTGTCATCAGATCCTGGATCCAGGCACGTCAGAGCAAGACTCGAATCAGAATGGCTGAGACTCCCTGTTGATGGAAACTGAGGCCCAGAGGGGGGCGGTGGCCCTGCCAGAGCTCTCACCAGCTGAAGGGTACAGGAGGAACTGAGACCCGGGGTCACTGGACTGTTCATCCAGGATGTCCTATCATCATGACAGGAAAAAGGAGAAAATGGGCTGGAGAGGGGAAACATAAGGGGGATATCAAGATGGGGATAAAAAGGGGCCATAGCCCTGGGTGATTTGAGTTAGTCCCTGCCCCTCTCTGTGTCACAGCCTCTGTATTTGGATGACTGGTGGGAACATTTCTATCCCTAAGGGTCATCCTTAGGTCTATGGTTTTCTATGTGAGGGTCCTGGATCCACAGGCCAGCTCACCCTGCCCGATGTGGGGTCATCTCGGGCCAGGGAATGCTCCCCTTCACCTACCTGTACAGACTACAGAGAAAGGGGAGCAGCCCTGGGGACCCAGCTGAGGGAGTTGCCCCACCCCCATGCCCCCATGGTCCAGCATGTTCCCAAGGAGACAATCCCACCTGCTGCTGAACTTGCAGGTTGCTGAGGTGACAGCTTAAGGGACAAGACCTTCTCTGCAGGATCAAGAGGCCAGATGAGTAGGTTCTGGGGGCTAGACTGGCCCCAGTGCTGTCAGGGGTGAGCAAGGTTGAATCAAGCTCCGGGAGAGACCAAGACCGGGCCTGGCCCAGATTGCTGTCTGTGGAAAACTCCTGCTAACATCCGCCATGGCCCAATTTCCCAAAATACTCAGTCTTGCCTTCCTACTGCCACCCTCCTGGCTCTGCAGTTTCTTCCTTGCCCCAGCCCAGAGCCATCTAATGGATCCTGCAAGAACCAGGCCTGGGGAAAGAACCTGATCCTGGAATTCAGGTGACCTGGGTTAGAATAACATTATATAAATTGTATTGAACCATCACTACCAGGCACTATGCTTAAGGCTTTAATGTGTATCATCTTCCTATCACCCTACAAATTAGGTACTACTACTAAGACTATTTTATAAATGAGAAAACTGAGGGTCAGAAATATTAAGACCTGCCGCAAGTAAGTGGCAGGATTTGAATCTAGTCAGTTTAGCTCTAGAATCCAAATTTATACAACCCTAGAACAAGATCATCCACTCAAATATGAGCAAAGACCACACAGGTGGTAATGGATATCAAGTTGGCTGGGTGGGGACTGTGGCTTTCAAGAGACCCTCATTACCTGTGCCAAGGGAGCAGCCATGACTCAACTCTGACTGATAGTTGCCATGGAGGAATATGGGCCTGGTGTAATCAGATCCTCCAAATTTCCAGGAGGATCTGGAAATAGGGATATTTACATGAAATCTCTTGAGTTTTAGAAGTTGGCAACAATTCTTAAAAAAAAAAAATGCACTGTCTGAGCCAAGCAAAACATGTTTGCAAGCTGGCTTGGGTTGTGGTGTGCCAGTTTGCAAACTCTGGCCTTGGACTTCAGTGTTAACTCTAATAATAACAGCAAACATTTACTTGAGCATACTATGTACCTCACACTATTCTTATCACTTGACCTATCTCTAAATGTATCATTAAATTTTCACAATAACCCTATAAGGCAGGCAGGTGCTGTTATCAATCCCTATTTTCCAGATGAGGAAAGGGAAGCACAGAGAGCTAAACCACTTGCTCAAGATTACAGTTTGTACAACTGAAAATGAACCTAGGCAGCCCCACTCCAGAATCTGTGCTTTTTTTAACCTCTATTTTTTTAAAGTGAAAATTATGTGCATCTTTTAAAAAATTATCTTAAACCTATTTATTTGGCTGCATTGGGTCTTAGTTATAGCACACTGGACATATTGCTGCCCACAGACTCTCCATTTGCAATTCGTGGGCTTAGTTGTTCCAAGGCATGAGGGATCTTAGTTCTCCCTCCAGGGATTGAGCCCATGTCCCCTGCATTGCAAGGCAGATTCTTAACCACTGGACCATCAGGGAAGTCCCGGGCCCCTATGTTATAAAAGATAAGATGGTCAGAAACATGCCATCCAACCCTCTAGTTTCCCCCCAGGCGGGGAGACCAAGGTCTGGAACAGGACAGAGCCTTGCCAAGGTTGTCCATCTATTCACTTAAAGCATGGGGGCCTTCTTTGTACCAAGAACTGTTGTGGGTCTTAGGGATACATCAGTGATGTACAGGCCAAAAAACCCTTTGCTGTTGAGGTTACGGCCACTCAACCCATCCCCTCTTGTCCCCACAGGTGGCCATGGTTGAGGTACAGCTGGAGAGAAACCACGAATACCCGCCGGGCCTCCTGGTGGCCTTCAGTGCCTGCACCACCGTGCTGGTGGCTGTGCACCTCTTTGCACTCATGGTCTCCACCTGTCTGCTGCCTCACATTGAAGCTGTTAGCAACATCCACAACCTCAACTCAGTCCACCAGTCTCCACACCAGCGACTCCACCGCTACGTGGAGCTGGCCTGGGGCTTCTCCACTGCCTTGGGCACCTTCCTTTTTCTGGCCGAAGTTGTCCTAGTTGGCTGGGTCAAGTTTGTGCCCATCGGGGCCCCCTTGGGCACATCAGGCTCAATGGGACCTGCCTCCCAGCTGCCTGAGACTCTGCCGCCAGTGGCCACCTCCCTTAGTCCAGCTTCCAAGCCATCGTCCACTTCTGTAGCCCCGTCACAGGCTGAGCCCCCTGAGGCCTGCCCCCCACGGCAAGCGTGTGACGGTGGTGCGGCCCATGGACCAGGCTGGCAAGCCGCCATGGCCTCCACGGCAATCATGGTACCTGTAGGACTAGTGTTTGTGGCCTTCGCCCTGCATTTCTACCGCTCCTTGGTGGCTCACAAGACCGACCGCCACAAGCAAGAGCTAGAGGAGCTGAGTCGCCTGCAGGGGGAGCTTCAGGCTGTGTGAGGCTGGTGTTAGCCCAAGGCTGAGAGCACTGCCTCCCCCAGAGCTCAGTCAGAGGCCCTGGATCTACCAACCCCATTCTGTGGCCCTGCCTGCAGCCACTTCCTGTGGCCACTCTCAGGTAGAGAACAGATTCCTGCCTTCAGGGTCCTTCGGGCTGGACCTTGGGGCAGCTCCCACGTTCCCAGGGACTGTCCCTGTCTAGTCTGTCCCATGCGTTTTAGCAGCTCTACTCTACACCCATGGGGCTGGGAGGAGCATGAGAGTTAATTGGAAGGTCCTCGGTCCAAGCTCCTGCGGTAGGAGAGGGGAGGCAGCGAGACCCTGGTCAGACCTTCGGTGCTCTTAGCCACTTGCCCCCATACAGAATGAGAACGTCAGAAGGATACATGCCCACCCAGTTGCCCCAGAAGGCAGCCAAACCTTATTTTACTTTTGTAGAATCTGTTTTATGGTTGGCTTTTTTTTCTTTTTTGAAGTTTTCCCCCATCCTCAGATTTTGATTTCCATGCTCTCGCTTTGGCATTTGGGTAGAGAGGGATTTAGGTGTTTCTCCCCCAGGCACAGGTACAGCCTTTCCAAGTCTCCCTATTTGGAGGAGGTTCAAATGCCTGCCTCACTGCCCTAGACACACACTCATGCTTCTATAACTGATTCCTACTCTCCTGGTCCAGTGCTGGGGGGCCGTGCGCCAGCCTGACTCCCTAGCAAGGATTGGGGTGGTAAGGGAGAAGGTCCATTCCATAGCCCTTAGAATACAGAACTATTCTGACACTGAATTTTTGATGCACCTAGTTTTGTATAATAAATTGTGTTTTACACATGTCGCTGTGGCTGTGAATGGAGTGAAGAGGAGGCCTCCTCGGGAACAGGGACTTGTTCTTATGAGCCAAGTGGAGGCAAGTGTCCCTGGGGGCAGGGTAGGGGTGGAGAAGGTTCCAGGCTTGACTCCCTTCTAGTGCTGACAGGGCCCAGTAGCTTCTGAATGTGGAGACTGAGTTAGGCTAAAGGTTTTGCAATCTTGCTACTGAGTCCAGGGTCTCTATCTCTTCCATTGAACATGGGAGTGAAAAAGCTGTTTTAAAACTCAACATTTAAAAAACTAAGATCATGGCATCCAGCCCCATCATTTCATGGCAAACAGAAGGAGGAAAAGTGGAAACAGTGATAGATTTTCTTTCCTTGGGCTCCAAAATCACTGCGGACAGTGACTGCAGCCACGAAATTAAAAGAAACTTGCCCCTTAGAAGGAAAGCTATGACAAACCTAGACAGCATATTAAAAAGTAGAGTCATCATTTTGTCAACAGAGGTCCGTATAGTCAAAGCTATGGTTTTTCCAGTTGCCACGTGTGGATGCAAGAGTTGAAAGCTAAGTGCTGAAGAACTGACGCCTTCGAATTGTGGTGCTGAAGAAGATTCCTGAGAATCCCTTGGACTGCAAGTAGATCAAATCAATCAATCCTAAGGAAATCAACCCTGAATATTTATTTATTGGAAGGACTGATGCTGAAGCTGAAGCTTCAGTTCTTGGCCACCTGACGTGAAGGGCAGTGGAAAAGGCCCTGATGCTGGGAAAGATTGAAGGCAACAGAAAAAGGGGCAGCAGAGGACGAGATGGTTAGAGAGCATCACCAACTCAATGGATGTGAATTTGAGCAAACTCCGGGAGATTGTGAAGGATAGGGAAGCATGGCATGCTGGAGTCCATGGGGTTGCAAAGAGTCAGACACAACTTAGCAACTGAACAACAACATAAGTTCCTTTAAGTTTCTTTCTTGAGTAACTACTACATACTAGGGGCTTCTCATAGGTCATCTTATTTAGCCTATTTAACTGATTTATTACCTCAAGAGACAAGTCTTTATGGCTGCTATTTCAGAGATAAGGAGGCCTCAACCTAAGAAGGTTGAGGATCTTTCCAAAAGCCACACAGCCAGTCAGGGAAAACTTGGACCACCTTTACTATCACAAGGGGAATCTTTCGCTTGAGAAAAGGAGTATATTTCAACTAGGACCAGAGAAAGAATCTGACTTCATCACCCCTGTTTCCACTGTAAATTTATTTCTTCAGCCTCATTTTCCTTAAATTTGTAAAGGGTCCTAAGCCTCTCCCAGAAGGATTCTTTTGGTGTTGAGATTTTGGACAAATCGCTTTTCCTATTCCTTAAAATGGTGAATTTACATGAACCAGGCCTCAGGGGCCTTTCCTGCACTGTTTTAATGCCTACAATAGTTCTGCATAACAGTAATTAACATCTATTTTCAGAGGAAGAATCTGAAGCTTTATGAAGTTAATGACTTGCGCAAGGTCATACATCAAGAAGTCTGGAACTTAGGGCATCCCCTCAGCTCTGACAGTGCCTGGGAGTGCCATTACCCTGAGACCAAGATACCTGCGTCCCAAGCTTAAGTGGGTGCCCAGCATCAGGGCGACCTCAGCCTACGTCTCAGGTTTAAGCCTGGTCTGGTGCTGCCCTCGAGCGGCGGGACTGCGTAAGCGAGGCGGGGCAGAGGTTTGCACAATTGAAAACGGCGGGCACTGGGACCATGATAACCTGGGAAATCGACCAGCCCACACTAGTTCAAGTACGACCGAATTTACCGTTTTTTACAGGACCGGTTCAAGATCCTTTAGGACCCACCTTTATCACACAACTTTGACACAGACTAAGATTTAATCACTAATGGCGGGCCAGTATAGGCAAAGTGCGGCACCCTCTGCCGGCCTCAGTGTCCCCCATCTGTCAAATGGGCATCTTAATGAGCTGCCCAAAGAGGATAATGGGAGGAAAACGTCCCCTGCAATACGTGCGGCGCCAAACAGCCTGAGTCACCGTTATTGGTGGTATTTTTCCATCTCCTGGGCGCCCCTCCTACCCCGCCCGGGTTTCCGAGGGTCCTACAGGAAGCGCCCCGGCGACGCCGGGCTCCGCACGCTGACCACGCCCTCTGTGCGCGGAGCCTTGGCCCCGCCCACTAAAGAATTCGCAGATTCGCTAGGCTGGCTCCTCCTCCGATTTTCTCCGGCCCCTCCATACTCGGCTGAAAATTCTCATCGGACTCCGTAACCATTTCCCCCAGGTCGGAACTGAGCAGTCCTCTGAATTGTGATAGTAAGAAAGATCCAGGAAAAGTGGCCGACTCTGCCAACAGGGCTTGGCTAACCAGGCATTATTTTCTTGACTCCACCAAGGCTGGTGAAGGGAGGCAACAGCTGAGGCCAGGACTTGTGGCGAATCTGCAGCCTTTCAGACCTTTGGTCGCTTAAGGAAGGGGCAGGAAAGAGGAGCAAAGGAGCGCGCATCCTGTCTACCGATTCGCCCCGCCCGCCTGACGAATCTGCGCCTGTTCAACGCGCCACTCAAATCTCCCCAGCTCTGGCTGGCCTCCTCCCCTTCGCCCCGCCCCCTTTTCCTCTGGGATTAGTCGCTGCTTTCAACGCCGCCGATTCGTCAAGGATCCCAGGCCAGAGCAGCTGGATAGTCGTGGTGAAGTCCACTCTCCGGGGGATGCGGCCAAACTCCAGGCTCACTGGGCCGCAACTCTTGAGCTTCATAGGCCGCCGGCCGAGGCGAAGCCGCTATCCTCGGCCCCGTGGGTCTCCCGGAGTCGCCCGTGGCGAAAGTGCGAATGTAGAAGCTGTGCCCGCTGGGCCTCGCGCAGGTGGCGGTGGTGTTTGGTGCGCGCGCCGGGGAGGTGGTGGTGGGGGGGCGCCGCCGCCGCCACCGCTGCGGGGCCGGGTCTCGCGCTGTCGCCGCCGCCGCCGCCGCCTCGCGCCGCTGAGGTGCCGCGCGGGGTGGGGGGAGGGGGAGCCGCTCGCCGCGAGCGGGTGAGTGGGGCCGCGCCGCGCGTGCGCGGAGATGGGGGGGGGGGGGGCAGAACGCGCCGGGGCGGGAGGAGAGGGCAGCGGCGCGCGTTTCCCCCACCCCCCGCCCGGATTCAGGGCCGAAGCCGGGTCTCGGGCTCGGTCTCGCGGTGTTTCCAACGCCCCGAAGAGGTGCCACTTCTTGACCAGAGGATCGGGGCGCGGGGACGGGAGCGGGTGTGTGGGAGCGGGAGCCGGGCTTGGCCTGGGCCGCTGGCCGGTGAGGAGGCGGGAGGGGGCGGGGCCTGCCAGGGGGCGGGGGAGGGGTCTTGCGCCGAGGCCAAGTGGGGCGCGCGCTAGGGAGAGCGGGAAGGTAAGGGGGCGCGAGATGGGCCTGGGGGCCAGAGGGGAGAGTTGGGAGGTGGAGAGAGGATGGGGTGTTATGGTGAAAGAAGGTACTTGGGAGAAAATCTGGGGGAGCCTCCGGTCATGGTGAGTGAGGTATGGAAGCTGAGGTAATGAGAGTTACCTGGAGTCGGGGCTAGTCAGTGAGGGGCAGCAAGGGAGTTGGGCCTAAGTCGTGAACCCCTTTGCTTATCCCTCTTTCCTCGCAGTGTAAATGAGCAAAGATGGATCAGGAAGGTGGGGGAGATGGGCAGAAGGCCCCGAGCTTCCAGTGGCGGAACTACAAGCTCATCGTGGATCCTGCCTTGGACCCTGCCCTACGCAGGCCTTCTCAAAAGGTGTACAGATACGATGGAATCCACTTTAGTGTCAACGTGAGTGTCTCAGGCCTTCCCCAGATCTAGGGAACTCAAACCCGATCTTCTGTGTTACCTCTGCTCATCACCTAGAACTTGCCTTCTTTAAAGTGGACAACCAGAACCCAGCTCTTTTGCTCGTGGGACTCCAGAGGGGCTGTAGAGATCAACACTGTGGTTTCACCTTGAGCTGTCTCTCTGTTCCTGATTATTTTCCTAGGACTCAAAGTATATACCAGTGGAGGACCTCCAAGACCCCCGTTGCCACGTCAGGTCCAAAAACAGAGACTTTTCCCTCCCAGTCCCTAAGTTTAAGGTACGTTTCTGCTAGTCTCCTGGTGTGGTGGCCCTTGGAGGGTGTGGAGGATCCATCCTGGTAGTCTAGTCTTAATGTAGCATAGGGAAAGGGGGTTTTCCTAGTGAAAGAGTAATAATAGATTTAATAATCTCTGAGGCTGTGAGACTGAGTTGTTGTGGACAGGAGGTGTGTTTATTTTCTAGAAAGGTATAGGTTAGGTGTTTCAAAAAGGGTGTTAACTTTTTGAAGGGTGAAGACAGGTCCAGCTGCTACACCAATCACTGTGTACTTCTAGACTGTCCATAGTAAAATAGTATCCTGTGTGTTACCCTAATTTCTCAGTTAAGGGGAGTGACAGCACCAGGGACTCCATCCCTGGAGTCCTCTGTTCCTCTTGCTTACTCTTTTTTCCTCAGAGGATTCCCATGTCTCTGTCCAGGCAGGGTACTCATCAGTCCTTGGAGGACTGGGTCTAGAAAACTGGTGGTTCTTAATCTCCTTTGTTAGCTCTTTATTCTTCCTTTTTAATAAGTCACTTGTGGGGTTCCCGCATCCCTCTTTTTTCACTTTGTATACTTTTCCTGGACAATGTCTTTCCCATCCACAACTTTGACTATTACTGAAGTGTTGATGACTTCCAGATCTCTTGAAACTCCAGACTTATTTGCCTGGTGGAGGGACAGCTCCATCTGGAGGCCCCACAAAAATTTCAAGCTCAGGAGATGTAAAATAATTATCTTCACCTGCTTCATCCTGCTTTTCTTTCCATTTTCCTTTTGCTGTTGAATGGCAACACCGTGTACTCAGCTGCACAAGCTAGAAACCTGGGTGTCATCCTATGATTCTTCTGTCCTTAATCTGTTACCAAGTCGTGCTGACTCTTTCTAAACACATCTCTTTTTTTTTAACATTAATTTTTCTATTTCTGTTCCCATTCCTTTAATATAGAGTCTTATGTTCATTTCCCCTGATTTCCCTGCCTCTGTTCTCTTCTCCATTTATTGCTGTCATTTGTCTCTTTGGTTTTACTGTCATCTTATTTTTGTTGGTAAGTCCACATTGTTTGTGCATTGACATGTATGATTACTAGTCTGGCCAGCCTCATCTCTTGCCTCGATAGTGCATACCTGTGTTCTCTCATACTGTGTGCTTTGGAGTTTCTAGGCAATGCCAAGTTATTTTATAGTCATGTTCCCTACAGGTCCTGTCATTATGGTGAACTCCTGTTTATCCGAAAAGTCCAGTATGAATGACACCACCTTTATGAATTTTTTCCTGCCTCCTCTCTGAGCAAAGGTTTCGTTCTCTGGGCTCCCAAACACCCTGTCCTACGCCTTTGTTGACACTTGTGTCAGGTTGTGATTGTGCATGTCTGTTTGTCCTGTCTACTTTTCTGCATAAAACTCTCTGTTTTCTCCATCTTTGTATTCCTAGTGCCCCGTCCTTGGGAATCACTTAGTGAAAGCTGAGCTAGTGAATTATTTCCATATAACTGGTTCCTTCTATGAATGTTTAGTTCTCACTTTGTACATTTCTTTTTCTGGTTCTTGCCATCATTCTGTGCAGAGAATTCAGGGAAGAGAGGGGTCAGGACAGATGTATCCTTTGTTGGGACCCCCTTCCCCATCCCCTTGCCTCTTGATTTCCCCATTCTCTCCCTCTTAGCCTCATGGATCTCAATAAAGTTTCCCAATGGGGCAAGGCGTGGTGATCAGTAGTGAGACCCCAGACTTAACTCCTGTCCCCTCCACAGCTGGATGAGTTCTATATCGGACAGATCCCACTGAAAGAAGTAACATTTGCAAGGCTGAATGACAACGTGCGGGAGACCTTCCTGAAGGACATGTGCCGAAAGTATGGTGAGGTGGAAGAGGTGGAGATTCTTCTCCACCCCCGTACTCGCAAGCACCTGGGCCTGGCCCGTGTGCTTTTCACCAGCACTCGGGGAGCCAAGGAAACAGTAAAAAACCTCCACCTTACCTCCGTCATGGGCAACATCATCCATGCCCAGCTCGACATCAAAGGTGAGGGCTCCCTCACCTGCTGCCCAGGGTTGGGTTCTGACGGAGATGGTATGCACAAATGACTCTTGGGGTCCGGCAAGTAGTCAGGTCTGTGATTTCTCCTCTGAAACTCTTGGGCCATGTGTTTCTTTTTTTTTTTTTTTTTTAAATTTTTTTCCCACATGTTTCTTATGTCAGAATTTTATAGAGAGATTATGGTACAGGTACGGGCCTTTGCGTGTTGTCTCTGGCAGGGTTGGGGCAGCTATGGTTTAGTGTATGACTGTATTTTGTGAGAAACAATCTGAAGAGTCACACTGCGTAGGGTGAATAAAAACGATGATAAATAGCCTCAGGTCAGGTTTGGGCACCAAGTTCTAAAAAACACTGGGTTTTGAGTTTTTCTGGTTTTCAAATTTTAGATGGAGAATTAGGGACATATATAGGTGAGTGATGGGCTTCCTTGGTAGCTCAGATGGTAAAGAATCTGCTTGCAATGTGGGAGATCCGGTTTTGATCCCTGGATTGGGAAGATCCCTTGGAGAAGCAAATGGCAACCCACTCCAGCATTCTGCCCCAGGCAGAATGGGCAAAGGAGCCTAGTAGACCACAGTCCATAGGGTCCTAAAGAGTCAGACACGACCGAGGGACTAAGCAGCAGCAGCTTAGGTGAATGAAGCAGCCTGGACTTCTGTGCTAAGTAGCGGTAGGGGGGTGGGGACTGGCAGCTGTGGCATCTGAAGGTGCTAGCTATTAGCTGACACTAGCCAATTTGTACATGGGGCTGAAGACTAGCAGATTTTTTTTTAAGCCCAAAATCTAGTTTTTTGTGTGAAATCTCCTGGATTTTGTTTTTGTTTAAAATATTTATTTATTTGGCTGTACCCGGGTCTTAGTTGCAGCATGCAGGATCTTTAGTTGTGGCATACAAACTCTTAGTTGCAGCACGTGGGATCTAATTCCCTGACCAGGGACCAAACCTGGGCCCCCTGCCTTGGGAGTGCATAGTCTTAGCCACTGGACCACTGGGGAAGTCCCAAACTAGTGGGTTTCTCCCTTACCCTTCCCAATACGTTAAGTGATTGTGTAGGGCAAATAAATCACAACGGTGGGCTGAGTTTAACCTTCAGGCTGCCATCGTACTGCTGTAGTTAATAGGATGAAGAGGATGGTGGGGTCCAGCTTGAGATGACTGGGTTTGAATTCAGGTTTCACCATTCTGTGCAGGTCAGTTTTCTTTAAGCTTGTACAACAGAGTTATGGATGCTTTTCTCTGCTGGTGATTGTCAAACATAGTAACAGACATTAGAAGTATTTTTGTAAACTATTAAGGGTCACTTGATACGTTGTTCGTAGTAGCTACCAAGTAGAGACTAGGTAGCAGAACTTAAAGGCCCTAGACTCCAGGAAATCTTAGCAAATTGAGGCCTGAGAAAAAAGTGGGAATACAAAATCTGAAACGAGTTGTTTCCTCCATCTGACTCCGTCCGTTCCCATTCTCTTCCATCCAGGTCAACAACGAATGAAATACTATGAACTGATAGTCAACGGCTCCTACACCCCTCAGACGGTGCCCACTGGGGGCAAGGCCCTGAGTGAGAAGTTCCAAGGCTCTGGTGCAGCCACGGAGACGGTGAGAGGCTCATAGTTGGTGATGCCCTTGCTCTACGGGCTTGGTACTTAGATGCTGGGGGCAGGCTTTGGGCAGTTCTGTTAAAGTGAACTTTAACAGTTCACTGTTAAAGTATTAGAAGAGCCAAAGAAAGGACGCCTCACTGCTTTCCAAAGCAGGGGGTTGGGGTTCCTGGTTTGGTGAAGGTCATGTTGTCAAATGGTGCTTGATCTCTTCTCGTTTCTCCCTGCCGCACTCTCTCCCCCCAGACCGACTCCCGCCGCCGCTCCTCGTCCGACACAGCTGCCTTCTCGGCGGGCTCGGCTGTGGTGGGCACTCCTGGCAACGGCACCCCCTGCTCCCAGGACACAAGCTTCTCCAGCAGCCGACAGGACACCCCGTCTTCCTTCGGCCAGTTCACCCCTCAGTCCTCCCAAGGAACCCCCTACACGTCTCGGGGCAGCACCCCCTACTCTCAGGACTCTGCCTACTCCAGCAGGTGCAGCGGAAAGCCCCTCTGGGACCCTCAGATGTAGGGAAGAAGGAACCCAAAGTCTCAAAGAGGGAGTTGGGAATAATTGGTCTTGGTTCCTTGTGGATTCAGCCAACACACCCCGTCCTCGGGGAATTTACTCTGTGACTAGGAACCCAACAGCCATTAGATCTCCCTTTGAGGGCAGTGTAGAGGGCTTTGGGTCCTGATGGCCGGGGCGGTGGGGTTTGGTCACACAGAGCTGACTCCACTCACCGCTGCACGTTTCCTCCAGCACCACTTCAACCTCCTTCAAGCCCCGGCGGTCGGAGAACAGCTACCAAGATTCCTTCTCCCGCCGCCATTTCTCCGCCTCTTCGGCCCCCACGACCACCTCTGCCGCCATCTCCGCCACCACTGCAGCCACCGCCGCCGCCGCCTCCTCTTCTTCCTCCTCGTTGTCTTCATCCTCTTCGTCGTCCTCTTCTTCCTCATCCTCTCACTTTCGCAGTTCTGACTCAAACTACCCAGCGTATTACGAAAGCTGGAATCGCTACCAACGCCATGCTTCCTACCCACCCCGCCGGGCAACTCGGGACGAGCCCCCTGGGGCCTCTTTTGCTGAAAATACCGCTGAGCGCTTCACGCCATCCTACACCTCCTACTTGCCCCCTGAGCCCAACCGGCCTGCTGACCAGGACTACCGGCCTCCTGCCTCCGAAGCTCCGCCCCCAGAGCCTCCAGAACCTGGTGGAGGGGGAGGCGGCGGGGGGCCCAGCCCCGAGAGAGAAGAAGCTCGAACCTCCCCGCGCCCAGCCTCACCTGCCCGTTCCGGCTCCCCAGCCCCAGAGACCACCAACGAGAGCGTGCCCTTTGCTCAGCACAGCAGCCTGGACTCCCGCATTGAGATGTTGTTGAAGGAGCAGCGTTCCAAGTTTTCCTTCCTGGCCTCTGACACCGAGGAAGAGGAAGAGAACAGCAGCATGGGCCCAGGGGCTCGGGACACAGGGAGCGAGGCCCCTTCTGGGCCAGGTCACGGGCCCTGCACACCCCCTCCGGCCCCGGCGAGTTTTGAGGATGTGGCACCTACAGGGAGTGGGGAACCAGGAGCTACCCGGGAGTCGCCCAAGGCCAATGGACAGAGCCAGGTGAGTTTGGGGTCTGCCCACCGAAGTGCCTGGGATCTGGGCGAGCAGGCTTGGGCCCAGGGGTGAAGGATGGGAACTGGGCAAGGGAACAGAGATTTGGGGAAAGTCCACGGAACCGGCGGTAGCCTCCTGTGACTGTCCTCTGCGCCCCACAGGCTTCTCCATGCTCTTCTGGAGAGGACATGGAAATCTCCGACGACGACAGGGGCGGCTCACCCCCTCCGGCCCCAACACCGCCCCAGCAACCTCCGCCGCCGCCGCCGCCGCCTCCCCCGCCCCCTCCCTACCTGGCTTCCCTTCCCCTTGGTTATCCTCCCCACCAGCCTGCCTACCTCCTCCCCCCGCGACCTGATGGGCCGCCGCCTCCCGAGTACCCCCCTCCTCCTCCACCACCCCCCCACATCTATGACTTTGTGAACTCTTTAGAGCTCATGGATCGACTCGGGGCTCAGTGGGGAGGAATGCCCATGTCCTTCCAGATGCAGACCCAGATGTTAACTCGGCTCCACCAGCTGCGGCAGGGCAAAGGATTGACCGCAGCTTCAGCGGGTCCCCCCGGTGGGGCCTTTGGGGAGGCCTTCCTCCCATTCCCACCCCACCAAGAGGCAGCCTATGGCCTACCATATGCTCTGTACGCTCAAGGGCAAGAAGGCCGAGGGGCATACTCCCGGGAGGCCTACCACCTGCCTTTGCCCATGGCAGCCGAGCCCCTGCCCTCCTCAGTCTCAGGAGAAGAGGCAAGGCTGCCCCCCCGGGAGGAAGGAGAGCTGGCCGAGGGCAAGGCCCTACCATCGGCAGGCACCGTGGGCCGTGTACTGGCCACCCTGGTCCAGGAGATGAAGAGCATCATGCAGCGAGACCTCAACCGCAAGATGGTGGAGAACGTGGCCTTTGGAGCCTTTGACCAGTGGTGGGAGAGCAAGGAAGAGAAGGCCAAGGTGAGGGCCACTGCCTGGGACTGGAGAGACCAGGGCTCCGTTGGTGGAAATAGACCTCTGGCGGCTTCAGGCTTCACAGCTTAGAAAAGAGAGGTGATCAGGGCGAGTGGAGAGACTAGGCGCTCAGTGGTCCATAGAGCTGAGCACAGGGGAGTTGGAGGGTACACATAACAGTAGAAAAGGCAGGAATCAGAAGAGCTTTGTCCTGGTTCCACCACTGCCTTGTGGTAGACAAAGCCCTTAAATCTCTCTGGGCTTCACTCTGCAGTGTCTCCATTTGTAGAGTGGGAGTAATAGCAGCAGCTTTGTAAGATTGATAGACGGAGTGAGTGGACTTTTGAGAAGGTGCCTGTACAGGGTCTGGTGGAGGGAGGTGTGGCATAGATGTGTGTCAAATGGAGAAATGAATGGACGCCTTTCTGTATTCCTGGGGCCTGGGAGTAGTTCTCAGGCAGGAGGCAGGAGGGAGCGCCTGGGTTCTGGGGCTCAGTCCCCCTTCTGCTTGCAGCCATTCCAGAATGCAGCTAAACAGCAAGCCAAGGAGGAGGATAAAGAGAAGACAAAGCTCAAAGAGCCAGGCCTGCTGTCCCTTGTAGACTGGGCCAAGAGTGGCGGTACCACCGGCATCGAAGCTTTCGCCTTTGGATCAGGACTGCGAGGGGCCCTGCGGCTCCCTTCTTTCAAGGTACCCAGAACTATGATCTTGCCTCGTTGGGTGGGGAGAGAGTTGAAAGCGGAGTTCCCTTCCTTAGAATAAGGGTGGTTGGGAACCATGAGTGTTTGGGCTTTAAACGGCCCCATCTCTTTTCATCTTGTAGGTAAAGCGAAAAGAGCCTTCAGAAATTTCAGAGGCCAGTGAGGAAAAGAGGCCCCGGCCTTCTACTCCAGCTGAGGAAGATGAAGATGGTGAGTAGGTCAGGTAAAGGAAAAAGGGGGAAACAGTCTGCTTAGATTCTGATGGCCTTCCCTGGTGGCTCAGATGATAAAGAATCTGCCTACAATGCAGGAGACCTGGGTCTGATCCCTGGATCAGGAAGATTCCCTGAAGAACGGAATGGCTACCCAGTCCAGCATTCTTGCCTGAAGAATTCCATGGACAGAGGAGCCTGGCAGGCTGTAGATTCTGATAGAAAAGCAAGAGGCAGGGGTGAAGGTGTCTTGAGGGCAAGAAGCCAAGTGAAGATTTGAAACAAAGTTATAATAAAGTAGCTGTTTGAGATGTGAATTTAGATAGGCTGTCCATCCAAAGTTACCATCTAATGCTTAAGCATGCTTGCACCCTTCTTACCCATCTGTCTAAGTCTGAGATATATAGCTTGACAGCTTCAGTGGCTGGGAAACTTCCTTACTAAATCTGATCTGCTTCCCTGGAGACCTGTTGACTTTAGTAGGGGGTGCTGCCCCGAGACTTTATTGGGCCAGATATTGAAAGAAATCACCTCCCTCTTTCACCCAGCCCAGAAAAGGATGAAAGATAAATGGGTCTGGTATGTCTAAAACTGTGTGAAGTGTGAAGGAACTCTGCAGTTTGCGTGTTTCTCTGCTGAGCCTCAGCTTCTTGTCTATAAACAAGGTCTGTGTGGTGGGACTGTAAGAAAGGCCAGTGGAGGTTTGTGCAGAGTTCCTTTCACCAGATGGGGCTGTTACTGCTGGTGGTAAATTGCACTGCCTACCCCTCTTCTGGGCCTAGATGCTGAGCGAGAGAAGGAGGTTGGAGAGCCAGGCCGTCCGGGGACCAAGCCCCCAAAACGAGATGAAGAGCGAAGCAAGAGCCAGGGCAAGCACCGCAAGTCCTTTGCTCTGGACAGCGAGGGGGAGGAGGCATCCCAGGAGTCCTCCTCAGAGAAGGTGAGGAGCCGGCATTCTGAGTTCCTGCCGCCATAGCCAGCTTCTCTCTGCACTGGAGCCCCGGTGGCCACGCTTCCTAGAGGACCAGTTGTCCTTCTCCTATTAATTCCCAATTATCCCTTTCCCTAAGGATGAGGAGGATGAAGAGGAAGATGAAGAAGATGAAGAGCGTGAGGAAGCCATGGATGCTGCAAAGAAGGAGACAGAAGCATCAGACGGTAAGCATCCAGGGTGTGCAGGTGAATTCTGGGAAAGGAGAGATTCATCCACCCTTCCAGCCCTTCCCATGCCGTGTGACCCACCCACTGATGGACTGGCCGTCATTGCCTTCCCCACAACAACTGCCTTTTGGCCTCATTCTTTGGAACCCTTGGGCCACTGCAAACAACACCCAGAATACTCCCTCCTGCTTTCCTCTGAAACAGGCCCTCTCATGAAGACAACCTAGCACAGCCTATTTCTCTTCCCAAGATAAAGGGGCTGCCTTCTCCTGCTGCCCCTGCTGCTGCCACACCATGCCTTTCCCTCTTTGAGCACTGCTCTTCCCTTAAGGCCGGGCCACCGAGCTCTGTCAGCTTCTTCCCCTGCCTGCAGCTGCTGTCATTGAACCCAACTCTGTCCCTCAGTTGAACACGTGTCTGTTCTTCCGCATTTACTGAGACCTGGGTACATGGTTCAGTCTTTCTCTTCATTCCTTTCTTCAGAAATAGATGCTGAGCCCCTGTTCTGAGCCAGGCACCGTTCTAGGTATTAGGGACATAGCAATGACCAAGGCAGAGGTGCTTCCTACTTTCCTGAAGCTGGCGATTAGCCTGAGGGGAGGCGGGCACTTGACAAACAAGTGGACAAATAGCAGCAGTTGCAGTGGAGAGACTTGCTTTGAAGAAAATGAACTAGATTAGTGGGGTCAGGAGGAACAGGCTCAGGGAACGGGGGAAAGATGGGCTCTGTTATAGCTGATGGTGAAGAGATGCCTCCGAGTGGTGCCATTTCAGAGGCCAGAATTGTAAGAACGATGGTCTGAGAGCCTCCCTCTGAGGAGAGTAGAGGGCAGAGTCGTCTGCTAAGAGTGAGGGGTGCAGACCCGTTCACATCCACGTGGTCACCAGTTCCTGTCAGTCTTACTGCCTCAGTATCTCTTCCAAGGGCACCATCGTCTCTTACTTATGACACCCCACTCAGCCCCCGGGTCTGCTGGGCGAACTCCTCCTTGTCCTTCTTGATGTCAGCATTTCCTTCGCAAAGATGCCTTCCCTGATTTGATCCACCAGGCAGAATCCAGGCCTTCCCATTGCACCTTCCCACGGTGCAGCCGTGACCCCCCCCCCCCCCGCAACCAACCCTTCATACTGGAATTTATCACACTGTAGGCAAATTGTGTGCCTCTCCAACTCCTTGTGGCTAGGAGTCCCCAGCACCTAGCACAGAGCCTCACATAGTCCTAGTAGTGACTCAGTGAATGAACCCACAGCTTGACTAAGTGAGGGGTCTTCTCACCTCGCCTGACTCCCCCTTCTGGATTTCCAGGCGAGGACGAGGAAAGCGATTCGTCCTCCAAATGTTCTCTGTATGCTGACTCAGATGGTGAGAATGATAGCACGTCGGACTCTGAGAGCAGCAGTTCCTCCAGCTCCTCGTCGTCTTCATCCTCTTCGTCTTCATCCTCGTCCTCCTCCTCCTCATCTGAGTCCTCCTCGGAAGAAGAAGAGGAAGAGGAGCAGCCAGCAACCATACCCGCAGCATCGTCGCCCCCCAGAGATGTCCCCACGCCCCTGTCAGCACCTGCAGAGGAGCCCGAGCCAGAGAGGGTTGAAGACTCCCCAGTCACACCTCTCCCCGAACAGGAGAAATCTCCTGCGAGACCTGCAGGTAGGTGGTGGGGAGCTGCTGTCAGAGTCTTTGTGTATGTGTGTGTCTGTCTTCATGGGAACGGTGGGGTTGACATTTATTAATTGTATGCATACGTGTGACTTCATTGGAAAACATGCAAAGTTGGCCAGGAGTCACCTTCTCCTGTCACTCCTCCCTTGGAGACATTTATGGCCTGACACGCTCAGATCACACTGCCAGAAACCGTTTTCTTAGCTGGACCAGGTGTTTGGCTACTAAAAACAGAACGGTCTCTTCTCAAATAAGTTAAGGAGAGAATTCCTAATTTAGCCAATTTCTCCTTCTCATTTTTTCTTAAGCCTCTTCCTTACTGTGCAGTATATACCTGGGTTTAAATGGACAGATTGGATAGGTGATAACTATTAACAAGTGAACTCAGAATTTAATTCTATCTTTGCTTTTCTTTGTGGATTTGTACGTTCAGTTGTCATATACGTTCAGTTGTAATATATCTTGCTGAGTGAACTGTTGCTTTAGGTAGTAGATACTTATTTATTGAATGGGGGTGAGGGATGGGATAGTGTGCACAACAGGCCCTGTTTTCACCCTCGTGAAACTTACCATCTGTAGGAAGAGACATTTAGTCTCTCCTTAAAAAAATAATTAAGAAACTCTGTGACTACAAACTGTAAGAGCAATGAAAGAAAGTCTGGGTACTTAGAGAACCTGAGCACATCTGTGAGGAAGTCTTCCCTGCTGAAGCACCACTGGGCTAGAATCAAGCCAAGGCAGGCAGGAGAGCGTGTGCAAAGGCCCTGAAGCAGAGGAAATGGTGTGCTTGAAGATAAAAAGGAAAGCTAACCTGGAGAGTGAGAGTAAGGGGGAGCTAGGGTAGTCTAAACTGAAGAGATGAGCAAGGGCTGAGTCATGGGAAATAAATAAGCCTCTCTAGGAATTTGGGCTTGATGTTGAGGGCAGTGGAATGCCATCAGAAGACTTACGTGATTATATCCATGTTTTGAAAAGATGCAGGGCAGGGAAAACTTGGAGAGGGGCCAGAGTGTATGCAGGGAGATTAAGAGGCTATTGCAGTAAGTAAGGTAAGCAGTGGTGGTAATTTGGGTTGCTCTCATGACGGAATTAACTCAGTTTTCAAGTTCCGCTTTAGAGATGTGTGTGGCCTTCCAGAGATCTCGTTCGAACCTTGTTGGGAATTTGTGGTCTGAGACAGGCAGTGAGCACAGGAAGACCTTTCAGCATTGGTGCACTCTGTTCTTGTCCAGATCCCGTGAGAGGAGGAATCGAGGCACTGACTAACCCTAAGACACCTTTCAGCCTCTTGAAGTCCTTGGGTGGCAGAAGAGCTGATGGGGTCGCAGGTCAGGGGGTATTAATCGTAGTACTCTTTGGGAGGGTAGGAAGAAAAAGTGGATGTGATCAGATCTGCATGTCAGGAGGATCATTTTGGCAGAAGTGGGAGGATTTCTAAGAGGTGAAGAAGGAAGTGGGACAGCTCCTGAGAAGGTTTGAAGGGATGCGGGTAAGTGAAGGGCCTGAACCAGAGCAGGGTGGTTACAGTGAGGATGGGGTGCAGGGGGCGGAAGTGGGGACGAGGGTTTGAGAGAAATTTAGGAGCTAGAACCTCTCTGTTAAACTCCTTACCAGGAAAGGAAACTCAAGGAAAACCAGAACTAGGGAGAAGTGTGATGCATTTAATTGGGGTCAAGTTTCATGTGCCTCTGGGACCTCCAGGTAGGAACATTCAATGGGCAGTTGGATCAATAGATCTGAAGCTCTACACCTGAAACTGTCACAACCTTGTTAATCAACTATACTCCAGTATAAAATAAAACGTTAAAAAAGAATAGATCTGAGGCTCTAGAAAACAGTAGGTGGGAAGTGCAATAGGTATGTGTAAGTATGGGTGTGAGTACATGTGTATACCTTGGAAGGATGTATGGAATGAGAGAAAGGGGCCAGAGCCTAACTGTTTTATAAGAGATAGTGGGCAGAGTGGAGCCAGAGGATACTGAAAAGGAATGACCAGAGAGGTGGGAAGGAAACCAGAAAGCTCAGGGTATCAAAAGGAGAGTGTGGCCTGTATTTTTGGAAGGCCTCGAAAGGAAAAGCGAGTGTTGGATTTGTCAGTTAGGAGGTCACCAACTTATGAAATTGATAAGGTTACCTTATCAATTTCAGTAGTGTGGCTCAAGTTAGAGGGTATTAAGGAGTGAGGGCAAGTGACAGATAACCATTCTTTTGGTAAGGGTAAGCTATGCTTGTGGAAGAAGAGAGTTGGGGGGGGGGTGGTACCTAACGTTAGTGAACATTTCTCGAGTAGGTCCCGTGTGCCAGGCTCTAGGCCTAGTGCACTGCAAATATCACCTTCTCATTTACTCCTCACAGCATCCCTGCTCCTCCCATTTTACAGATGAGGAATGTGAGGCTTCGTGAGATGGTCAAGGCTTCCCAGCTGGTATTGAAGAGATGACAAGAAAGTGCAGGGTTGATGGAGGGTTAGTTTTTCAAAGTAGGTGAGACTTGAGTGTGTTCATACATTGAAGGGAAGAGAGAGCAAGTGGAGGGACCAAGAGAGAGAGGAATACTTGCTGGAGCGGCCCACCTGGGGAGGCGGAGGATGGACTCTGTAGGTCAGATGCAGATCTCTCTGTAAATAGGGAGACGGGAAGTTGTGGGGTCTTAGCCTGAAGGCCACCTTTTCCTCTCTTTAGTAGGAAGGCAGGACATTTCTTTTTACTTTATGTGTGTGTGTGTAATTTATTTATTTGGCTCTGCTGGGTCTTAGTTGCAGCACTGGGGATCTTTAGCTGTGGCATGTGAACTCAGTTGCGGCATGTGGGATCTAGTTCCCTGGCCAGGGATCGAATCTGGCCCCTTGCCTAGGCAGCACAGAGTCTTAGCCACTGGACCACCAGGGAAGTCCCAGGCAGGACATTTCTGAGCGTGAGGGGGCACGGGTGGAGCCTGGAATGTTGAGGTGAAGGAGGAGAGATGGTTGGGTGGATTCCAGGTTAGGTAGAGGTAGTGGAAGGCTTCAGAAAGGAGCGTGATAGGAGAGGACAAAGCGAGGGCCCCTATGATCTGAAACGACCAAGAGTGAAGTTAATTTAGGGGGAAAGTGATGGGCTGGAGGATGATAGAACAGGTATGATGGGGTGAACTGAAAGGACCTGGAGAACTGTGGCCAGAGGGTAGGGGTCAGAGTCACAGTCTGAGGTGGAGGGGGGTGATGAGGTCAGGTGTGGGACTGGTGGAGGGTAACTGAGGATGAGTGACTGAGAATCTGGTGAATAGGTGGGCTGTCAGAGCCCTCTAGGTAGATAGATGGCAGAGGAGAGAGAGGAGAGGAAGATGAAGGCCTTTAGAGAATGGTAGGAGAATCTGAGCTACCAGGGACACGACTGGATAGAGTCCTGTGTGGTCTGATGGCCGGAGCCTGGAGAGGACTGGTCTGGTGGATCCCAAGGACAGGGGCCTTGACACCTTTAGATCTTGACTTTCTTGTCTTCCCATCTGGTTCATTCTCTGCTGCACATGGTTGTTCTCTCCTATCCATTCCAGCAGAATATGTCTGCCCCACAGACAGACCCCCTCCTATCTTGAATCCTTATCCCCCGGGAAGTTTCTCGTTGGGTTGGCTTGGGTCACACAGCCATCAGTTAATGATGGCCTGGGGGCAGGAAATGGGGTAGGTCATACAGTGGAAACAGTGGCTTCTGGGAGTTGTATCGAGTGGGCAGGTACCCCGAAAGTTGTCTCCCAGAATTCTGAAAGGCATGGCCAGCTTTCCTTCAGGATGGGGAGCAGAAGGGAAGTCTCTGGAAGAAGCTGCATTGGGGGAGGGATTGGGTTTTCTCTAGAACCAGGCTGCCAGGGGCACAGTAGGCTAGGGTGGGAGGTTGGGGCAGAGGAGAGGGCTGCCCTGGAGCATGGGAAAGGATTAGACGGAGAGGACTTGTAGGAACTAGGGGACTAGAGACCAGCACCCAGGGCCTCGCTAGCTTCAGAGTGTGGGTTGCTCCTGGCTGACAGCCCGGGGGTGTCTGGAGCCTCGACAGACAGGAGGCTGGGGGCATGTTGGTTGAGGCAGTGGAGACATGTTGATCACTGCCTGCTCAGGCCAGACCTGGTGTCGGCTGCCCTTGAGCTCTGTGGATGGTAGAGCCAGATGTGCAGCCACGGAGTTGCAGGCCAGGAGGTGCAGAGCGGCATGGGGCAGGAGATAAGATCCCAAACTCAGATCCCAGGCTGCCCTGGGGCATAGGCCTTGTGCTGCCACTTGCTAGCTGTGTGATTGGGCAGATTATCAACCTCTCTCTGCCTTGACTTTGTATCTGTAAGATGGTTTTAATAATAGTACTCACATCATTGGGTTGTTGGGAAAATGAAGTGAGTATTTAGTATAGTGAAAGGCTTGAATTACTGCTTGACACAAAATTCCAGCTATTAATCTAGTGCAGCAAATTTGAAGCTGACAATTGAGAGCCACCAGCCTTCTGGTTCTGAGAGGAAGACACTAGCACTACCTGAGGAAACTGGGTAAGTCTTCACAACGGTAGTGGCCTTGAGCTGGATTCAAAAGCTGTGTGCAGGCTTTCTGGATGGGCGAAAGGAGTGAGGTATTCTGAACAAAGGGAGCCATGTGAGCAAAGGGCCAGGGGCCTGAAAGTCCGTGCCTCTTTGAGTGGCTTCAGCCTAGGTTCAAAGGGCAAGGCCATGGATTGGCCTCACAGGGATGGATCAGGTCTGCAGGACAGCCCCCAGGAGAGGGCTGTGCCTGAACACACAGTGGGGGGGTCCCCACCGAGGGAGGATGTGCTTCCTGTCCTGTTAGCCAGGAGAGACGGCACCACCTGCTCGTTCACTCACCCCCTCATCCTGAGGACCTTAGTCCACTCTCAGCCTCTTTTTTTTTTAATGTATTTATTTTTTAATTGAAGTATACTTCACTTAGAGTATTATATTAGTTTCAGGTGTACAGCATAGTGATTTAGCATTTTCACAGATTATTAAAAGTTATTATAAGAGAATGGCTGTAATTCCCTGTTAATATAACTTTGTTTTTCTATTTTATATTTATGTAATTGACACGTAACATTGTATTACTATTTTATTTTAGACAAAGAAGTTGCAGGTTGGAGGAGGTTAATACCTGTTTATTTTAAAAACCTGCACAAGTAATACATGAGCTCTCTCATGTTAAAAAAAAAAATCAGAGAATACAGAAAAAACAAAAGCCCCACCCCATTTGGCACAACCCTACCACCCCTGCCTGCCCCAGTCTCTGTCCCAGTGTCCTCTAGTGGTAACTTCCGCCAGTGCTGAAGGTGCCCTTCTTGACTTTTGCAACGGCATACACATTTGTATATGTACATTTAGAAAAGGTTCCCAAAGCCAAAAAAGTGTAATTTCATTGACATGAAGGAAAAGCCCAAATAAAGTACCACCTTAGCTTCTTGAGGGGGACTTCCTGACCCTTTCTCATTGGGGTGAGACTCCAGTGCAATTTTATAAAGCCTTTTAATACAAGATTCAATTTCTTACATTGTATATATTTTAACCTCACAGAACAAAGAATATTGTTTGTAGTCAAAATCATGGATACTTTAATTCTGGGCAGATCTGGGCAGTTGCATCCTGATTACAAAATGCAGTTGGCAAAAAAAGTTGTCTGATGTCTGTCTGATTGTTGGATGAGGTTCTGTCACCACCAGTCTTGGTTGAAAAAAAAAAAAGACTAGAGTCCAAGAGTTAAGTTTCCTCAGAGCGCCACCCCTGCCCTTCAGAGTTTGGGCTGCCCTGTGTTTCATGTGATTGTCTCCTTGGACTAGAAGTTCTAGAAGGGCTTCAAAAGGTGTTTTCCTCATACCTGACATAGTTAAAAGTAAAGTCACTCAGTCACGTCTTACCAGGCTCCTCCGTCCATGGGATTTTCCAGACAAGAATACTGGAGTGGGTTGTCATTTCCTTCTCCAGGGGATTCTCCTGACCTAGGGATCGAACCCAGGTCTCCCACATTGCAGGCAGATACTTTACCATCTGAGCCACCAGGGAAGCCTTCCCATAGTTCAGTTCAGTTCAGTAGCTCAGTCGTGTCTGACTCTTTGTGACCCCATGGACTGCAGCATGCCAGGCCTCCCTGTCCGTCACCAACTCCTGGAGTTTACTCAAACTCATGTCCATTGAGTTGATAATGCCATCCAACCATCTCATTCTCTTTCGTCCCCTTCTCCTCCCGCCTTCAATCTTTCCCAGCATCAGGGTCTTTTCCAGTGAGTCGGTTCTTCATATCAGGTGGCCAGAGTATTGGAGCTTCAGCATCAGTCCTTCCAATGAATATTCAGGACTGATTTTCTTTAGGATGGACTGGTTGGATCTCCTTGCAGTCCAAGGGACTCTCAAGAGTCTTCTCCAACATCACAGTTCAAAAGCATCAGTTCTTCAGCGCTCAGCTTTCTTAATAGCCCAACTCTCACATCCCTACAGGACCACTGAAAAAACCATACATAGCTGACCTTTGTTGGCAAAGTAATGTCTCTGCTTTTCAATATGCTATCTAGGTTGGTCATAACTTTTCTTTCAAGGAGCAAGCGTCTTTTAACTTCATGGCTGCAGTCACCATCTGCAGTGATTTTGGAGCCCCCAAAAATGAAGTCTGTAACTGTTTCCATTGCTTTCCCACCTATTTGCCATGAAGTGATGGGACCAGATGCTATGACCTTAGTGTTCTGAATGTTGAGTTTTAAGCCAACTTTTCCACTCTCCTCTTTCACTTACATCAAGAGGCTCTTTAGTTCTTCGCTTTCTGCTATGAAGGTGGTGTCATCTGCATATGTGAAGTTACTGATATTTCTCCCAGCTGTTTTGATTCCAGCTTGTGCTTCATCCAGCCCGCCATTTCTCATGATGTACTCTGCATATAAGATAAATAAGCAGGGTGACAATATACAGCCTTGACATACTCCTTTCCCGATTTGGAACCAGTCTGTTCCATGTTCAGTTCTAACTGTTGTTTCCTGACTTGCATACAGATTTCTCAGGAGGCAAGTCAGGTGGTCTGGTATTCCCATCTCTTTAAGAATTTTCCACAGTTTGTTGTGATCCACACAAAGACTTTCCCATAGTGCTCAGGAAGTGTCTGCAGAAGGTATGAATGAGCAGATGCAAAATCCCATCCCATCAGGGGAACCCCTCGTAATGAGGACACGGCAGGTGGGAGAGGCTGGAGTGTCTGGTGGAAGGTGAGGAGCGAGGGCGGCTGGGGTGTGAGCTCCCAGGGGAGGCTGGCGGGTTGCCTGCCCCCAGCGAATTTCCATCATCAAATCCATCTGATCACTTTGGCCGAGAAGCTGACACTTGCCCTTCCTTGTGCTTTCCTCGCCAGGTTCCACCGAGGAGCCGCCTCCCAGTGTGCCCCAGCCTCCACTAGAGCCACCACCTGGACCCCCGGCCCCCACCCCCCGCCCCGACGAGCGCCCCTCCTCTCCCATCCCTCTCCTGCCCCCACCCAAGAAACGGCGGAAAACTGTCTCCTTCTCTGCGGTGGAGGAGGCACCGGCCCCAGAGCCTCCCCCTGCCGCCCCACTACAGGTCAAGTCTCCCGGCCCTGCCTCCCGCAAAGCCCCCCGGGCTGTGGAGCGGACCATTCGCAACCTGCCGCTCGACCACGCCTCTCTGGTCAAGAGTTGGCCAGAGGAGGTGTCCCGAGGAGGCCGGAACCGGGCCGGAGGCCGAGGCCGCCCCGCCGAGGAAGAGGAGGCTGAACCGGCCACAGAAGTGGACCTGGCCGTGCTGGCTGACCTGGCCCTGACCCCAGCACGGCGCAGCCTGCCCGCTCTGCCCACCGCCGACGACTCGGAGGCCACGGAGACACTGGACGAGGCAGAGCGCCCAGGCCCCCTGCTCAGCCACATCCTCCTGGAGCACAACTACGCCCTGGCCGTCAGGCCGCCGCCGCCGCCCCCGCCGCCACCCTCCACGCCTGCCCCTCGGCCCCTGGAACCTGTTCCGGCCCCTGCGGCCCTCTTCAGCTCCCCGGCAGACGAGGTCCTCGAGGCCCCGGAGGTGGTGGTGGCCGAGGTGGAGGAGCCAAAGCAGCCGCCACAGCAGCAGGAGGACGGGGAGGAGGAGGAGGAAGAGGAAGAGGAGTCGGAGTCGTCCGAGAGCAGCAGCAGCAGCAGCAGCGACGGCGAGGGCGCCACCCGGCGGCGCAGCCTCCGCTCGCACACCCGGCGCCGGCGGCCGCCCCCCCCCGCCGCCCCCCGCCGCCGCCCCCCACCTTCGATCCCCGCAGCGAGTTTGAGCAGATGACCATCCTCTATGACATTTGGAACTCGGGCCTGGACTTGGAGGACATGAGCTACCTGCGGCTGACGTACGAACGGCTTCTGCAGCAGACTAGCGGGGCCGACTGGCTGAACGACACCCACTGGGTCCAACACACCAATATCCTGAGCCCCAGAGGCTGGTCTCCTCGGGACAGGGAGACGGGCCTGGGGGTGGAGGTGGGGGTCCTCCCTGGGGTCGCTGGCCAGGCACTGTCCTGCGATCATTCCTGGGCCTGTGTTTACCTCCTTCCCTGTCCCATTCTCTGCCATGTTCAGCTTGGGTATTTCTCCTCTGGCTACCAAGTAACCATTTCTCTCTGCTTCATGCCTGTTTTCTGCCTTCTGAAGTTTTGGTGGCAGAAAAGGTGGAGTCTGAGACATTTCTGTCTGTTTTTCTGTCTTAACAGTGAGTAAGCTCAGGACTTCCAGCTAAGGCCAGTCATCCTTTCCATGGGCTGGGACTGGGAGGGGGACAGAGGGGAGCAGAGCCCCAGGGATCTGACTGGGGAGCACCCCGTTCTCTTCCTTGACACCCTGCACTCACCAACCTGAGCACTCCAAAACGCAAGCGGCGGCCCCAAGATGGGCCCCGGGAGCACCAGACAGGCTCAGCCCGCAGCGAAGGCTACTACCCCATCAGCAAGAAGGAGAAGGACCGGTATCTGGACGTGTGCCCCGTCTCGGCCCGGCAGCTAGAAGGAGCGGATACTCAGGTGAGGCTCTGCCTGGGCACCTGCCCAGTGGCAGCATCTTCTTTCCATGAGTTCTCATGTCACTTACCTCCTCCCTGGCCTGCTCCTCGTAGGGGACTAACCGTGTGCTTTCGGAGCGCCGGTCAGAGCAGCGGCGGCTGCTGAGTGCCATCGGCACCTCTGCCATCATGGACAGCGATCTGCTGAAGTTAAACCAGCTCAAGGTGAGGGAGGAGTGGGAGCTGAGGAGGGCAGGGGCACTGTGGGAAGGTGTCATCACGGAGACCCCTGGGGTGGTCCGGGCACGAGTGGCCAGAGCACTTCTGGCCCGGAGGTCTGAGGAGTGGCCAGTGGCTGGGTTGAAGGGGATGCCCAGTGGCACAGTCTGCCTTCTGCCCTCTAGTTCCGGAAGAAGAAGCTTCGATTCGGCCGGAGCCGGATCCATGAGTGGGGACTGTTTGCCATGGAACCCATCGCCGCTGATGAGATGGTCATCGAATACGTGGGTCAGAACATTCGCCAGGTGAGGCTCCACCCCTCGCCCCTGACCTGACGCGAGAACCACCCAGCCTTTGGGTGAAAGCCCATGCTCTCACCTGGCTCCCAGACTTAGCCAGTGACAGCTGCCTGTCTTGTTCCCCTTCCTTCCTTCAACAACTGGTCATGGATCCTAGTAAACTAGCTTCCCTGGTGGCTCAGCAGTAAAGAGTCTGCCTGCAGTGCAGGAGACGTAGGTTCCATTCCTGAGTTGGGAAGATCACCTGGAGAAGGAAATGGCAACCCACTCCAGTGTTCTTGCCTGGGAAATCTCATGGACAGATGAGCCTGGCAGGCTGGGGTCACAAAGAGACACGACTGAGCAATTAAACAACGCTAGTAAACTAGATGTTAGTGATCCAGCACGAAATAAGACGAATATTATGTCTCTCTTAAAGAACGTCACAGTTTAGTGGGCAAGACAGGTACTGAACAAGTAACTCCAATAAAGACTGGTGCTCGGTTGATATGAAAGGAGATGTTCAGGGAGGCAAGAGCAGTAGAGTGACGTTTAAAGCAGAAGCTGAAGGATGCTGAGGCATTCCCAGGCCTGAGTAAGAGGAAAGGATGCTCCCTGATGTAGGAGGCATATGCAAAGGCCTGGAGGCAGGATGGTCTTAGGAGCGCAAGGAGGTCAGTATGGTCACTTGGAAAACTCGGGCCAGTGGCAGCAAAGTGAGGCCAAGGGGCCAGTGGAGGCCAGACGCCACAGAGCTTGGGAGCCATGTTAATGAGATTGGGCCGATGGTGAGAAAAGTTGCCGTGAAGCAGTAAGCAGGAGAGGATTTGGAGGTTAGTAAGCTCCATCTGACTGCTGTGTGAAGAGAAAACTAGGTGGGGCTATTGCAGAGATCCAGGCCGAAGGTGGGGGTGGCCTGGACAGGCAGTGGGTTTCAGGTAGCTGGCAGAACCAGGCAACCAGTTGGTTCTGAAGATGGAGGGCAAGGGCTGAGGCAAGACAGTTTCTCCAGGCACTGCCTTTAGCAGCTGGGAGTAGGAAAGGCTGCCAGCGAGGAGGAGGAGCGGGTGTGTGGTCAGAGGCCTCTGGTCAGGACAGTGCCCAGGGGATGTCTCATGGGTGACGCCCAGCAGTTCCACTGAGGTGGATTTTGGCTGGAGATAGGAGTTTGGGAGGAGTCCCCCCACTTAACTGGCTGTCGAAGGTCTGGAAGAGAGTGAGTTTGCCCAGAGGGAGAGTGCAGAGGGTGAGGGTTTGTCGGGCTGTTCACTGGGAAAGGAGTTACTCCTCACATGAGAATGTGGGCCCTGATGCGGACAGCAGCAGCCGTAGGTCCCGATGTGAAAAGAGGGTCCTGGGAGAAGAGATGAGTAGGGTTCAGTCCGTGAAATAGGCACTGTCATTTCAGGAACCATCCCAGCCCCTGAGAGTCTGGGGGCTCCCCCATGGATCAGGCAGACCCCCCCTGGGAGGAGCCAGTGGCTGCTTCTGCCCCGTGGCCAGTTCATACTTCCCTGGGTCCTTCCTCTGGGTGCCTCTGTCATGACAGCAGCCAAAGGTATTGGGAGGTGTTCATCAGAGGAAGTCCTGGAAGCAAAGTCAGAAGTCAGCGCCTTGGGGTAGCGGGTGCTGGAGGGAGATTTGTGGATTCAGGACAGGCCGGCGTGGCTCCCGGGCTGGCAGCTGGGGGACCGTCCAGACCCCTGATCGCAGGGGCCAGTGGAGTCCAGCCTGGCCTGGCAGGAAGCTGAGGGGCAGCCCCCTGACCATCACCCCCTGTCCCATTAGATGGTGGCCGACATGCGGGAGAAGCGCTATGTGCAGGAGGGCATTGGCAGCAGCTACCTGTTCCGGGTAGATCACGACACCATCATCGATGCCACCAAGTGCGGCAACCTGGCGAGGTTCATCAACCACTGCTGCACGGTGCGCGGACGGGGGCCGGGCAGGGCGCGGGGGGAGGGGACAGGGCAGGAGCTGGGGGGGGTGGGGGGCAGCCGCCACTGACGCTGCCCTCGGCCTGCAGCCCAACTGCTATGCCAAGGTGATCACCATCGAGTCCCAGAAGAAGATCGTGATCTACTCAAAGCAGCCGATCGGCGTGGATGAGGAGATCACCTACGACTACAAGTTCCCGCTGGAAGACAACAAGATCCCGTGTCTGTGCGGCACGGAGAGCTGCCGCGGCTCCCTCAACTGAGGTGGGGCAGGACTGGTGCCCTCACCCCTATTTATTCCCCCTCGCCACCCTGAGCTCGCAGCGCTCCCAGCCTTAGTGGGCTCAGGGGGGCCCACCTGCCCCCTCTTGGAATGCGGGCTTGGGGGCTCTGAGCCCAGCGAGGGGGCCTGAGTCCCTTGAGGCACCTTCTGCGGGACCCCTCTTGCCCCTGCCCTCCCTCCCATACCCCCCAATTTTTTTTTTCTTTGCGGAGAAGAAGCTGTAAATGTTTTGTAGCTGCCAGCAGCTGTTTCCTGTGGAAACCTGGGGTGCCGGCCTGTACAGATCCTGTTCTTGGGGGGCCGCCCAGCCCCCATGCTTTGTGTTAATGGGGACTCCCCCTCTGTGCCCTGCGTGCACCCCTCCCCAGTTTAGGGGTCTCTAGGGGGCAGTGGCCATGTTCTCCCCCTGGAGGGGGGCCCTGCGCCCCCAGTCCTGGGGACTCCGTGCCTGGAACCCTGCCTCATCTTCTGTTCCTGCCAGACCCGTGGGTCACCCTCCCACCTGGTGTCTGGAAGCTCTGGCTTTGCCAGGCCGGGATGGTGGGGGGCAGGCCCTTCCTGTTGGGCTGGACTGTACATATGTTAATAGCGCAAACCCGACGCCACATTTTTATAATTGTGATTAAACTTTATTGTACAAAAGTGCTTGGTCAGTATCTTTGGGAAAAGGGTGGGATGGGGATTGAGGACAGAGGGCGGGACAAGCAAAGATCGTGGGGGAACAGGTGGCCTGCAGTTTGGGGTGGGTAGAGGGGCTTTGGGGCCAGAGCCCAGACCTGCAGACTCAGCCCTCATCACTTTGGGCCATCTGATAGGCTGGACCAACCATCCAGAAATCCCCGCCAAGGCCAGCCAGAGCCGGGCCAAGGTCAGGCCTCCCTTCCCTTCCCAGAGCCACAGCTGCTGGTTCTCCTGGGAGGTCCACCAAGAGGGAAACACTGATGTCATGCGCCGGGAGTGAGGTCACCCTGCCTGCCCAGTTCTGCAGCTGCCAAAAAACCCCTACTCAGCACCCACCCAGCAGGTTCTGCTCCCCCATCCCCATTCCACAAGCTCTGCTGGAACCAGAAGCCCGTGCAGCACAGAGTGGCCACCAGAGGGTGCCCTGTGGCAAGGCTGGGAGGTGGAGAGGTGGAGGCTGGGCTGGTCTCTGTTCCTGGAATGGGCCAGGAGGGAGGAGGAGCAAGCGGAAGGGAACTGTGTGGCGCTGGCCCAGGAGACACACAGGACTGCCTCGGTGCCTAGTTTGGGCGCCCTAGGACTCTGGCTGCAGGTAGGTCCCTTCCCCCAGCTCCACCCTTCCCGCCTTCCTCTACCCCGCTGCCCCAGCTCCCTGCCAACCACCCTTCGTTTTTGGCCCCCCTTCCTCAAACCTCTCCCTCAAACCCTGACCCCTTCCTTTGTGCCAAGCCCGCCCCCTTATCTCGGGAACTGCAGCTGGCAGGGTCAGAGGGCAGGTAGCCTGGCCACTGGCACCCACAGCCACAGCCTCCAGAAAACGCTCCGGCCCCTGGATCACTGCTCTGGGCCACTGCTCTGATGCAGAAGCCCCTTCTAGGAGGAAAGGGGCAGACCGTGCTGGGGCAGTCGGCAGCAGGCCACCCAGGTGAGGCAGGTTGTCTTTCCCCAGCCAGGTATGGCCAATTCTGCCCAAACCCAGGAGCTGGTGTACCTGGTCACAGGTGGCTGTGGCTTCCTGGGGGAACATGTGGTCCGAATGCTGCTGCAGCGGGAACCCCGGCTCCGTGAGCTGCGCATCTTTGACCTACACCTGGGTCCTTGGCTGGAGGAGCTGAAGACAGGTGACTGGAGGGAGGGGTGGGGGAGGGGCAGCAGAGGGTGGGGAGGGTGTGGACTCCCTTCCGAGTGGCGGAAAAGATGATGCCTGTTGTGTCTCTCCGGGAGCGGATAGGATGAATGAGTCATTAGGAAAATGTGGCTCCTGAGGGTGTGGGCTGAGCCCAGCAGCTGGCTGATGGTCTCAGCTCTGACATTGCCTCCGGCTGCCCCTACCCGCTCCCAGGGCCTGTGCAGGTGACTGCCATCCAGGGGGACGTGACCCAGGCCCATGAGGTGGCAGCGGCCGTGGCCGGAGCCCACGTGGTCATCCACACAGCTGGGCTGGTGGATGTGTTTGGGAAAACCAGTCCTGAGACCATCCACGAGGTCAACGTCCAGGGTGAGCTGCTCCCTCCCTGTTCTGACCGTGTCCTCAGTACTCGCTGGCCCACGGCCTGATCTTGGCTGTTTGTTCCCTGCTCCCTTTGTGACCCTGACCTCTGTGATCACCCTGTGACGATCTGTCCCTTCTGCCCCTGTGGTGGCAGGCCGGTCCTCGCTGACCTCTATGTTCTCCCCAGGCCTGGGGAAGGCGGGCATGTGTCCTCGTCCAGTGTTGGGATGGGGAGGGGAAAAGGCGGATGGGGAGGAAGTTTCAGTTTGGACACACAGCCCCCTACCTCCCTCAGGCACACAGAATGTGATTGAGGCTTGTGTGCAGACTGGAACACGCTTCCTGATCTACACAAGCAGCATGGAAGTTGTGGGGCCCAACATCAAAGGCCAGCCCTTCTACAGGTGAGCTGAGGTCCCCCCAGTCCTTCCAGGGTCCCACCTCCCCTCAGCATTAAGAATCTTCCCCTCTCCCCCTACTAGGGGCAATGAGAACACCCCCTATGAAGCCGTACACCGACATCCCTATCCTTGCAGCAAGGCCCTAGCTGAGCGGCTCGTCCTGGAAGCCAATGGCAGGGAGGTGAGACTCGAAAAGATGAGATGTGGGAGATGGGGCTGCCTGGCAGAGGCAGAACCAGAGTCTGTGGGCTTCTTTTTTTTCCATCTGGCCACACTGCATGGCACGTGGGATCTTATTTCCACAACCAGGGAATTGAACCCTCACCCCCTGCAGTGGAAGGGTGGAGTCTTAACCACTAGACCTCCAGGGAAACCCCTGGGGTTTTTGGTTTGGTTTGGTTTTTGTTTTTGTTTTTCTCACCGTGGGCTTCTTTGCATCCTGCCCTGGTTTCCTTCCCTCTCCAACCCGAAGGGACCAGGGCGGAGGACAAAGCGCCAGATCCTTGGTCTGAGCAGGGCATGCCTTTTTTGCCCCCAGGTCCTGGGGGGGTTGCCCCTAGTGACATGTGCCCTGCGTCCCACTGGCATCTACGGCGAAGGCCACCAGATCATGAAGGACTTCTACCACCAGGGCCTGCGCCTGGGGGGCCGGCTCTTCCGGGCCATTCCAGCCTCCGTGGAGCATGGCCGGGTCTATGTGGGTGAGGCCCGGGCTGGGTGGTGGGGGAGGCTAAAAAAAAACAGGGCAGGACTTGTGTGGTTCTCAGGGGTGGGGGGTGTTATATACTCTAGCTAAAAAAGGACAGTTTATACATGGGCCAGAGCAGACTCTGATATGTGGGCATCGTCTTCACGGGCCATAGGGGAAACAGTATCCTTATGAGTGGGGAAGGCTGACATAAACACCAAGTCATAGGCTGAAAGTGTTGCAGTTTTGAGGGTAGCATCTCCTCAGGAGAGAAGAAGGGGGAGCATCTCCCCAGGACCAAGAGAAGAAGGAATTGTACCCATACAGGCTGGCCTGGGGGAGCATCTGGCTAAGGTGCCTGCAAGAAAGCAGCCTTCAGCAGGGCGGTAGTTATGTGGGCGATATCTACGCGGATGCAAGGAGGGGGTGGCTTGTTCATGCACTGGCCCAGAAGACAGCAGCATCTATGTGGTTGCCAGGGCACTCAAGGACATATTCCCCCCCATTCTCTCCTCGGCACGCCTACCCCCACCCCCACAGGTAACGTGGCCTGGATGCACGTGCTGGTGGCCCGGGAGCTTGAACACCGAGCTGCCCTCATGGGCGGCCAGGTGTACTTCTGCTACGACAACTCGCCCTACAAGAGCTACGAGGACTTCAACATGGAGTTCCTGGGTCCCTGCGGACTGCGGCTCGTGGGCACCCGCCCACTGATGCCCTACTGGCTGCTGGTGCTCCTGGCCGCCCTCAACACCCTGCTGCAGTGGCTGCTGCGACCGCTGCTGCTCTACGCGCCCCTGCTCAACCCTTACACTCTGGCCGTGGCCAACACCACCTTCACCGTCAGCACTGACAAGGCTCGGCGCCACTTCGGCTACGAGCCCCTGTTCTCCTGGGAGGAGAGCCGGACCCGCACTATCCGCTGGGTGCAGACCACGGAGGGCTCAGGCTAGTGACGGTGCAGCTGGGCCTGGAGCCTGGCGTGGCGCGGCATCGTCGGGTCCCAGAGCCCTCAGACCCTGGTGGGGAGGGCAGGCTGAGCCAGAGGAGGGGGCTGATGCCAGACTGACGGTTCCAGAGCCCTCCACCTTGGAATCCAGGAGCCTGGAGCCTGTATCTTAATGTCCCTAAGTTCTAGGGCAGGGTTTGTGGGCAGGCGTGTCTGTGTCTTCACTCTCAACTCAGGCCTCATGGCTAATTAGTGAGGATCTGACCGCCCTGATGCTCTCAATGACGCCATCCCATTTCTGGCATTCCGAGCAGAAGTGGGCGGAAGTCCCGCAGGCCCTCATGGCGGGCCCTTGGATGTCCTTTGTGATCCTCAGGCCTGATTTCAGCGTGAAGACGCTCTCTTAACTCTTCCCACCACCTTGGTCCCTGCTTGGGGGGTCACAGTCCCATGATTTTAAACATGTATTACCTTTAGACATTTATTTCTTAATACTCGTCAATAAAGGCTGAGGAAGTCTGCATATTGTCCCTTCTTGCCCCCCACTCTGCCTGAGGTTGCCCCAGTAATGCATACCTGTCCAAGCCCTGGATTAAAACTCCTCCGAGCCTGTGCCCATCCGCCCGGCCAGCGCCCCCCCCCCACCTCCCACCATGTCTCTGCCACCCCCACGGCGCCCGTCCCGGGTGGGGACAGAAGGAAGTGAGCACACAGCACGCCCGCTGTTGGATTGGTTGCTATTTCTCCCGTCCCACGGGGCCCGACCCGGCCCGGGGTGGGGGTGGGGGGCTCTGGGGACAGGACATGCAGGGCAGGGGCGGGGGGCAGAATTTTCCTGTATTTTATCCATTTGCAACTTGGTCACCAATAGAGAGAAGTGGGACTCTGAGGGCTAACAGGAGAGGATGGCCTGGCTCTGGGCCCCCAGCCAGGCCCCAGGAGTCCTGTCCCCTCCAGGGAGGAGAGGGAAAGAGCTCTAGAAACCAACGGAGAAACAGAAGGGGCAGGGGCTCATGTCAGCAAACACGGCTACATCACGTGACACGCCAGCGACACAGAAACACACGCCAACGCACACGGTTGCACAGCAGGCAAGGGGGGGCGGGCGGGGGAGGGAGCCGGGGGCCACCCATCTTGTCCTCTGCGGGGCAGGCTGGGGGTGGGGCAGGGTGAATGCATAGAACACATCATGTACACACGCTCGAGGCGTGGCAAGAGCGTGCATCAACCCACAGGCACATGGGATGGACACGCAGTGTGCTTCGTGAAAGGCAGGGCTAGGGAGAAGGGGGGAGGGGAAGCAGCGAGCCCTGGCCAGGCCCAGGACCACCCACGGGGCACACAGGGGCTTGATGGTGGTAGGGGCTTGGCGAGAAGGTGGGCAGCACACACTCATCTCGGAACATGCAAGAGACACCAGCCCCCAGACAACAATTGCAGGACACGCACGGACACAGCAGCCGACAAGCAAACACACCCTGCGGTGGGTGGGACTTGGAGAAGCAGACCCTCAGGGATCCTTTGGTCCATCTGAGGCCCAGAGATGGGCAGTCACAGGCTTAATGCCACTCAAGGAGGCAGCAGCATCTCTCCAGCCATGGCTCCACCCTTCTCCTTGTGGCCCCAAGGCCGTGGGAATTCCGGAAACACCTGGGCTGAGAGGGTATCCTGGCTGGGCGGCCGGAAGGAAAAAGGGTGGGGTGGGGGGTGCTGGGGCCTGCTCTGACGTCCCCAAAGAAGCCTGAGTGGGAGCAAGGGAGCTACAGTCAGATCCGGGGGCAGACTTCCTGTCTTGATGAAGGGCCCTGTGGGAATGGCCAGGCAGGCGCCCCTCCTGGGGACAGTCCACCTTAGGGGTCCCGTGTATCCATGGGCCATACACACAGACAGGGCCCAGCCAGGTAGGGAGGGGACAGGCTATCTGAGCTGGGGCTGGGCCGGGGTGGGGTACTACGTCCCAGAAGGTCACAACTGCATTGTCTCACGCACACATGCTTCACATGAAGGGGGCCTCCAGGAAACCGTGTGTACACACACCAAAGTCCTCCGCCCTGTGCACACGTACGCCAGACCCCAAGGAAGGGCATTCCTGTACTTGTGTGTTCAGTCCTGTATGTGTGGGTCTGTGTTCCTGGGCCAATGGAGTGGGAGGCTTCAGACACTGCTCTCTGCCCATGTACCCCTCCCCCACCTGCCACCCATTGCACAAATCCACCCATGCATGCATGTGTTGTCTGCGCAGCAAGGGACGAGCGGGCCCCTTCCTCACCATCACAAACCCAGACTTGTGTCCCACTCTCAGACTCACCCTGTGGGGCAACAGCTATTGGTGACACTGCAGCAGGAGTCACGTCCAGGGAATGGGTCCCATGACTCAGCCCACTCCAGTACGTCTGAAATAAGCAGTTCCCTAAACCCCAAAGGCCAGCGCATCAGACGGGGTGGTAGGGACCATCGCCGGCCTCCTTTCGGTTCTGAGGTAATTCTCAAGAATGTTCTCATTCTGACAGCCTGGGGCAGCCCCTGCCATTCCCCTGATCAGTAGCATTTCCCACCAATAACCTTTCCAGGAGACACTGGTGTGCCCTGGTGCCAACCTCTACAGGCTTCGTGCTGGTGTCAGCATGCACTGGGCTCCTGTGTGCACGTGTGTGTGCCTGGGTGTGGCCTCATCCCCGTGGCAGGTAGGAGAACACTGAGGTGTCCCAGCTTCTACACATCCAGGCCTACGTGACAGAGAAAGATAAGCATGTGGGCTTGTGTGCACAGGGGCTTGGACCACTCAGGGCAGGAAGTGGCCATTGCACAATGTTGATGGAGTCATGAGTGGCCACACCTGACAGCGGCCAGCAGCTCTGGGGAGAGAGGGAGTGAGCAAATAACTTGGATCCACAAACTTGGATGGGGCACAGGTCTTTGCAGGTGAATGGATGTGGGTATCATACATGAGGGGGGCAGAAACACACTACATAGAAATCCTCTACACACATATACGCACACACACTTGCAGACGTACTCTAGATAGCGTAGAAATATAGATTTCTGTGCCCACCCAAAACAGGTGTCCCATGCAAAATGTTGAGGGTTCTATCTCAAGAGAACACCTACCAACACTTTAGACACAGCCTAGATATGCACACACGCACACACACACACACACATGTCCCTCACATCACTTGCCGGGGGAAATGCACACAGATACACAGGCTAAGCTAGATTATTTACACGTGTATGCGTCCACTCGCTTGCCTCAGCTGAACCCCATACGCACACATGTGCTCCCTAGGACACAGGCCAGCCCCGGGGGTGACTAAGCCAGGAGGGTTGGCTCCACACCATGCTGGGGTGTCTGCCACAACCTGTGTGTATTTGGGCCAACCTGGATCCTCAGGGGATGAGTGTGAACCTTTGCATACATACAACCTGCCCCATTTGTAGCAGACTTGGGGGAAGGGGTCGTGTCAAGGGAGGCGGTGCTGTTACATTGGATCGAAACACTCAAACACAAAATTCCACAGACACAAACTGTGTATCCATGGATCTGTGACCACACCCACACACACACACACACACACCCACACACACACACACAAAACCCTGTTTACAGAAGACAGAAGAGTGGGGCTCAGTGGGCTGCTGTGTCACACCCGGCCACAGTCCACACAACAACCCAGGTGAAGGGGGAAAACTCAGACAACACACAGACTTGAGGTGAGGGGGCAAGAAGGGTGATCGGGTGCTTGTACACGCAGCTACACACGTACACACACGCACACACGCTGGGGTGTCCACACGTCTCGAGCATGTGCCGGCGGCATGCATGTTGGTGTGCATGTGTCATCACGCCTGCTGCTATCTACGTGCGGGGGCGAGGGTGGTCCATGGTCGGGGGAGGTCCAGGGACTCCAGGGTCTGACGGGCGGTAAAGGTTAAGGGGGGCTGCCTGTGTTGAGGGTGAGCCTGGAGCAGGGGATGGAGTGAAGGGGCGGTGGGGGTATTGCTCCCGATGTGGTGGGGGAAAGGTCTGGGAGGGGTAGGGTGGGGGAGGCCTACAAGCCCAGCGTCCCCCCAATGGATGACGCCAAGACCACCCCCAGCACCACACAGCAAATGATTATCATGATTTTCTTCTGCAGGCAGGAAGGCCGAGGGGGAGGGAGGGGACAGGGAGAGCCGAGAGATAAAGAGACAGACAAACCGACAAACGGATGGGGAGGACGGTGTGAGGGAAAAGAAGAAGGGAGAGAAAACAGAAAAAAAAGGAAGAGGTCAGAACCTGAGATAAGGCCTCACTTCATCACTCACCTCAGCCCCGGCCTGAGCCCAGCCCCGCCCGCTCGGCTTCAGCCCACCTGCTCCACAGGCCCACCCACCCCGGCTCACCCTCCGGGCCTTGCTCTGATATTTCACAGCTTTCTTGGTGTCAGACACGGCTCGCTCCACGTAGTCCACGGAATGTTCCACATTGTACTCAATGCGGTCAATCATTTCGCCCTGCGGAGGAGACGTGCATGGGACGGGGTGGGAACTGGGGCTGGAAGAGGGGACTCCCGGGGACCTGGGCTAGGTCCTGAGGCAGTACCTGGCTCTCCACCAGCATGGCCATGTCCACAAACATGTCATGCAGCTCACGGATGCTGGTTTCCAGCTTGATGATCTCGTTGTGCCTCGTCTCGATTTCGTTCAGCGCCTGCTTTGTCATCTGCGAGTCCATTTTGATCTAGGGTGATGGGGGCAGGAAGGGTGAGTCTGGGGCGTGGGAGGTGAGCTGCAACCCTTTCACTCCCAGGAGAGCTTGGATTCTGTAGTCAGAGCGTCTGGGTTCAAATCTGGCTGGTGTTCACTAGCTGTAACTGTGGATAAACTGCTTAACTTCACGGAGTTTCAGTTTCCTCACCTAGAAAAGTGATACTAACAGTGCCTGCCTCACATGGCTGTGTGAAGATTGAGTGACCATGTGTATATTGATTAGAATAGTACCTGGCACACAGAAAGCACTAAAGAGACATGTGTTAAATTACAAAAAGTAAAACTTGGGGACTTCCCTAGTGGTCCAGTGGCTAAGATTCTGTGCTCCCAATGCAGGGGTCCCAGGTTCGATCCCTGGTCAGGGAACTGGATCCCATAGGCTATAACTGAAAGATCCTGTGTGCCACAACTAAAGACCCAGCACAACCAAATAAATGAGTATATTTTCAAAAAGCCTCTAAGCACACACCAGGAAGGGAGATGGGGGTCCTGGACCCCCACCAAGATTGGGGGCCACCATCTGGTCAATGGTGGACACGGTAACACAATCAGGTATACTGCCTCCCTACTAAAGCCAGACCACTCAGTTTAGAAAGCCACTCTTCTGCTCTAAAACCCTCCAGGGCTTCCCACTACCCACAGTCTACACACCTTTTACTTTAGCAATCAAGATCCCATCTTCCTTTCTGTCCTTATCTCCCAAATCATAACAGCCCACACAATGGCTCTTTGGCAACTAGTCCACTCTCCCTGTCTTTGTTCAGTCTGTCCTCTTTGTCTGGAATGTTGTTTGCCCATCTTCCCCTGTCCAAATGATCTTTGTCTCTTAAGGCACACAGCTCAATGCCACTTCCCCCAGGAAGCCTTCCCTGACCCTAGAAATGAATACTATTTTAGAGCCCATTTGCATCCTGTTCAGCCTTCAGGCAAGGTACCGACAACCCTGCACCGCAATGATGGCGGGTCAATTGGCAGGGATCAGCTCTATATCCTGAGAACCACTCATCAGTTTTCCCTCTACTCTTCAGGCAGACTGACAGGCATCCTGGGCAGAACTGTTTGGGAGGGCTCCAGGCTAACTGGCCTACGAGCGATTTTCTCAAAGCTAATTTAACAAAGATCAATTCTCTAAATAACAATTTGCTGAAAACTGCTAGACAATCAGTGAACAGACTTTAATTCTGGTCTAGAAACCTAAACCAGAGTCATTCTGCCACCCACCAGAAGCAGAAAGAGAGCCAGAACCTGTCAGCCAGGGCAAAAATCAAGAAAGAGAAAGAAGAACTACAGTGGTAGAGGTAAAGCTGGGGAAAGTCCATCTATTTCACATATAAGATGACAAGGGCAAAACTTCAGCAAAACTAAAACTAGTTTTTGTTTTTTTTTTAATCTTTAAAACATAGGCAAATTAGTCACTGGGTGAAATGACCTGTGTCATTAGGGAGAAGTGTATCCTAGTGCTGAAGAGTCATGACTGGACTGCATCCTTGCTCTGCCTCTAGTTGTGTGACCTCAGCAAATCATTTAAGCTCTTTGTTTAAATTTGGGTCAGATTTCCTCATGTGTGAAATACAGCTGCTTCAGAGGCTTGTGGTGAGGAGTAAAGGAGTTTAGTAGGTAAATGTAAATATGTACGGTGCCTACAACAGTGCCCACTCCCTTCTGCCATTTTTATTGAGGGTGCCTTCCTGCTCAGCCCCCATGGAATTCCCCAGTTCCAGATTCAGACTTCCCGATGCTTGCGATTTCAGGGTTGACTTAGGACCTTGAGTTCAGCCTAAGCCTGGGGAGGAATGATGAATGCTCTGCAAGTACAGACCCCACCCCTGCGCGGGGCTCACATCGTCCGTGAAGATGGCCAATTTTCCACTCTCCAGCATGTCTTCCAGTTCTTCGTTGGTTGTGGTCCTTCCGGCTGTGGGGAGAAAGGGCTCTCTGTTCAGTGACTGGGCCAGCCTGGGGGCCCTAAGGTGATGGGACCCCGGAGCCCACCCTCCCACCTGGCCTAAGGCCCACCGAGGGAAAGGGCCTGCCTGGAAGGAGTACGCGACAGCAGGGGTGGGAGGTTAGGGGCAGGGGTGTCACACGCACTGATCTCCAGCTGCCGCTGGATCCGGTCCTTGCAGCGGTCCCGGTACTTGGACTGGGTCGCGTTATATTCAGTCATTACTTCCACGAACTTCCGGGAGAGTGTGGAGTGCTGTGGGGTACAGACACAGTAGGAGGCAGGAGGCAGGGAGCAGAGACCGTGAGGGCACGGAATTGTAGCGCAAACCGCCCTCCGCCGTAGCCCCGCCCCGCCCCGCCCAGTCTCCTCCTCGGCCACGCCCCCATACCTATGCCTGCTCTGGGCCGCCCACCCCAAGAGGCGGGGCTCCAGCCTGGACTCCTCCCCTGCCAGGTCCCTTCTGCTTTGGTCCTGGCCCTGACCCTGACCGTGCCTGGCCGCTGCCTCCTACCTGGGTCTTGCGGATGCGCAGGTCCGCGGAGGAACGGTTCAGTCCCTCCTCCTGTTCAATGCTTTGCTCGATCGCTGTGGGACAGAAGACGCAGTGACTGGTGGGCGGGAGACCCGGGGCGTGTGGGGCGGAGGCTTGGGACATATGAAGGGGTTGACACCCTGAGGCAGGCCACAGGCCTGTGATCAGAGGTCACACCCAGGCGAGGGCAGGCAGTAAAGACTGCAGGGTGGCGAGGCAGGAGGCCGGCAAATAAAGGGACCAAGGTTTGAGGGGGCCTTCCAGGCCCAAGTAGGAGGAGAGATTGACTATCAGTTGGTCACCAGACAGAGGGGAGCTATTTGTTCTGATGGAGAGACTGGGTCTTTGAAAGTCTAACTCCTGCCCAGCCTCCCAGTCGACATCCTCTGTATGAATGGGAGTGGAGGGTACTCTCCACTTTTTGCAATCTCAGCAAAGGGTCAGGAACCCATCGAGGGACTTTCTGGTGGACTGCAAGGAGTTTCAGACTGGTCAGGTTCTAGTGGCTGCCCTTTCCGTGGAAAATTCCAGGGTAAGCAGATGCATGTTTCAACAGAGAAAACAGCTCTCCTCCTTCCCAGGTGGCACTAGTGGTAAAGAACCCACCTATAGATGTAGGAGACATAAGAGATGTGGGTTTGATCCCTGGGTCAGGAAGATCCCCTGGATGAGGGCATGGCAACCCACTCCAGTATTTTGCCTAGAGAATTCCATGGACAGAGGAAACCCGTGGGATACAGTCCATAGGGTCACAAAGAGTCGGATATGATGAAAGAAATGGACATGACTGAGCACACGCACACACACTGCCTTAGAAAATGACCCCTGTCCCAGGAATCCCCACTGCTAAAGGATGTTCTGGACAAGCACACAGATTAACTGGGATTGCTGCTTCTAGATCATGCACTCCCCACACTTATTCAGATTTTCTATAAAAGAGCTTGTGAGTAAGATCAGCTGGGCTCCGGAAATGCAGCCTGAATGAAACACAGGCCCTCTCAAACGGGGAAAAGCCTCCAGGCCATTCCTAAGAACATTGCTTCCCTGTTCCTGGCAGCGGTGGAGGTATGAGGCTGGATGGCACCCCAACGCTTCCTTGCCAGCCATGGCGGGCCAGCAAATGAGTGACATTTCTGTTCCAGCTGCTACGGGAAAAGTCCAGAAACACACACCCAAGGATGTCGGAATCGCTGGCCCCAGACTCGGACCCTATTGTCAGACTTGGGGCTGGGACCAAACCCCGGAGGAAGGGATCCTTTAATAAGGTCTCAATGACTTCTTCCAGCAATCCTGGGAGTTCAGTGATAGCAGTCCAGATTTCAGACTAGAAACTGAGGTTGAGATGGAGAAAACAACTCATTCGAAGTCACAGACAAAGCCAGAGGTCATGGCACCACAGAGCTGGAGAAAGATGGAGAAGACTATCTCTCTTTTTCTGGAGCTCTGAAAGGTCAGCTTCTCTAAGGCACTGCCACTTTTCCTAGCTTCTTTCTCGGCTGAAGTCCTAAACCTAAACCATACAGCCCTCCTCATGGTCTCATGTGTGTTAGGTCACTTCAGTCATGTTCAACTCTTTGCAACCCTATGGACTGTAGCCTGCCAGGCTCCTCCGTCCATGGGATTTTCCAGCCAAGAATACTGGAGCGGGCTGCCACACCCTTCTCCAGGGGATCTTCCCAACCCAGGGATCAAACCCATGTCATGGTCTTATAGAGCGTGTTAATGTCAAGAGTTCCATGGGCTCAATGAAATCATTGCCACAAGGATTTTTAAACTGTGTTCCATAGATCCCTGCTTCTGAGAAGGAACCTCAGAGGGTGCTGTTGCTGGGAGTGATGGGAAGCCAGGTGCATAGGTCTCTGGGACTCCCAACCCCAGATCAGTCAGAACAGTCTGACATTTATGTGTTGTATATAATGGAATTTGGGGTAAGATTTCACCTAGAAAAAAAAGATTTTGCTACCCCCCCAAAAAGAGAAAGAAAAATGAGCAAACTTTCCCCCACCCAGCTTTGAAATTGCTTCAGTAGTTCTTACTGTATTGATGAGGAAGCTGAGGGTAGGGTACTTGTCCAGAATGAGTTAATGATGGAAGTGGGATCCCTATGTCTGGATTTGCTATCAGTGAGCTCCCAGTTTGGATCATTCTGCTTTCCAGCACACACTCCTGAGAGCAAAGAGCTTACAGATCAGCACCAGAGGCTCACATATGACCTCCTGTTGAATCCAGGAAAGCATGGAGTCCCTGTCCTCATCTCCCTGGACCAAGGTCATTGTGCTCAGGGCCAGACATCTAACATGACTCCTTTCCCCCCAGAGCCCAGAAACCTTGCCTCAGACAGAGGAGTGCTTGGCAAATGTTTTCTGATGCTGAATTACCAGGAGCATACAAATTAACATCATGGTAACGCTGCTGAATTCCCCTGGCACCAACAGACAAGGAGGTTCCCAACCCACAATGCTTTGGGGGAAGGTGGTTATTACCAGCACCCAAGTCCTTAAATTAGAGTGAATACATGAGCATTTGGCAAGTCCCTCCTGCAAGCCTGCCAGCCCCCTGGTGTCAGCCACACAGTCCAATCTGTCCTGAGCTAAGGATACCAATTCAGAAGCATTTGCTGAGCCCACCTACTGGGTGCTGAGCGCTATGTCCGGCACCTGTTCGGGAGAAATGAGGCCTCCATGAAACGAAAGCCACCTGGAAGACTGTGTTTTCTCAGCAGACCTTCCTGCCGATGGAACCAGCAGAGCTCAGATGCAATTTGGATAGAAACCCTCCTCTCTCTCATTTCCCTGTCCAGTCTGTATCATTCTCTGTAGAATCTGGAGCAAATTAGAAAATCTGGGATTTTATGCCTTCTCACTGTTTAGGAATTTGACTCCTGGAAGTTTGTAGACATTTGTCATGGTTTAGTTCAATGGAAGCCTGACTTGTTTCCCTCCTTGGTCAGGGGAGGGCATTTCTCACCTTTCAACTTGGATCGAACCTTGTTGGCCGTCTTCTTGATGTCTGTAGTGAGGTCCTCCAGCTCCTGTTTGGTCTCTGAGGGGGAGGCGAGGGGAAGAGAGGGAGAGGTGAGACGTCTGGGTGGGACTCCAGCCTCCTTCTGCCCCCAGCTCCCAACCACCCAGCAGTAGCACTTACTCTCATCCGGGTTGGGGGCGGCCAGGATAGCACTGTGCTGTTTTTTCACTTGTTCCACATCCTCTGACAGCTTCTCAATGCAGCCCCGGATCTCTTCCACCTGGGGCAGCAAATTGGCTATACACAGCCAAGTCATCGGGCCGGACAAAGGGATTCGGGGGGGCGGGGGGGCTCAGTCAGGGCTCAGGGAAATGGGCCAGACCCAGAGGGGTTGGTAAAAGGCCAAGGGGATGGAGGAGTAGAGAGAGGGATGGGGGTGCGGAGGGCCAGGAAGAAGGCAGTTGTGGGCTGGCGGTCAGGTTCTGTTACCTGTTCAAAGAACTCATCCATGAAGTGGTCTCGGTCCACATGGACCACTTCTTCCTCATCATCGCTGTCTTTTGCCTGGGAGACAAAGAAAGGCAGAGTCTGTGAGCAGTCCTGATGCCCCAAGCTCTAGGCTCAGAGTGGGGGTCCTGGGAAGGGTCACATGAAGGGGGCCCAGAAGTCATAACAAATAGCGAGGGTCTTGTGGCCCAGGGTCCCGGAGGTCGGGTAGCTGACAGCCCAAAGGACACCTGGGAGGGGATTAGCCAAAGGCACCCTTATGGGGTAGAAATGGTCCTGGGAGTGCTGTCCCCCTGGAGGCGGGTGGTGCTCTGGACAGATGCTTTATCCAACCAGTGTGGAAGCATTTCCATATTGTAACAACCAGCCAAATGTCATCCTGGCAGTAACTGGCTCTGGGCCGCGAGAAGGGGTCTGACGTGGAGTCCCGGCAGCCTGACCCCCTCCACCATGCCCCCAGCCGCTCCCGCCAGGCTTCACTTTGTTCCCTTCTCTTCCCCTCCAGCCTCCAACGCGACCAGCCACGTCCCCTATGCAAGGTCACTTCACTGCCAGCGGCGGGCATCAAGTTAAGCAAGCACAGTCAGGCCCGGGGGGGGGGCTGGATGCGAGACACAGAGAGCACCCCGACCTTCCTCCTCCCCCACTCTCACCCCTCCCCGACTTTCCTCCGCGCAGTCACTTGCTTTCATCCAGCCTCTTCCAACTTCACACCCACCTACTCTCCCTTGCTTGGATTTCCCAGTTGCAACCTGCAGCTGCTCAGCCCTCCACCCCCAGGGCTCAGAGACACAAAGGGATTCACCCTCCCACACCGCCACCGCGGCCACCAGACAGGCCAGTGACATAGACAGAAGGGCTGACAAACAAGGCACACAGAAATAGGCCCCCTGACACCCACACTGCGCTGACGCGCTGACGTTCACCCGCACACGGGCCCACAGCAGAGCTGCCTTCTGAACATGTGGACACGCAGACGTGCAGCGCTCACCACCCCCACGCCCCCTGGGACATTGGGGAGGGCCCCCTGGGGCTGTGCTCCCAGCCTCTCTGAGCCTCAGCTTCGCATGCTCACTCAGATCTAGGAAGGAGGAAAGGGGGGCAGGGAGGGCTCCCCAGTGCTCCACACTCCCGACTCAAGACCCTGCTCGGGACAGAAGTCTGAGGGCCCATTAAACTTAATTACATCTGGAGCTAGGGCTCCAGCCTCCATGGAAATTTAAACAGAGTTCACTCTGATTTCCAGAAAGAAAGAAAAAAACAAGCCAAGACTCAGACAGAATCTCACGACCACAGCCTGAATGAAATCAAGACAGGAGCCAAAAGTGTCTAGCAGGGGATGTTGCCAGATGAGATAGAGAGAGGAGAGCTCGCCCAGAACCTCGACAGGGTCCCAGCAGACCGCAGACAGGACCCGACAGAAACCAGACAGCTCAGACCCAACCAGACTCACGCAGACAGATCGCAGACAGCTGAGATCGAACCTAGACACAGGCAGATGGGAGCTAGATGCGATCTAGACAGCCAGTTAACTTGGAATCGGAGAGCCCCGACAGCACAAGGAAGAGAATGATGGAGAGGTCCAGCTAGACCCTCTCAAAGGCACCCCAGCTTTCCACCAAAGCCCGGTGGTCCCCAGGGATCCTCCCCATGCCATGTCATAGAATGGGTTTGGCTTCCATTTCATCTCCAAATATCTCCCGAGAAAGGGGGGCTCCTCTTCTTGGCCCACAGCTGCCCCCAGAAGGAGGGGTGGTACCTGGTGGGGCTTGGGGACCCCCAGGGAACTTCTGGCTCCTCAAGTCTCCAGCTGACCCGGAACCACACCCGCAGACCTTGGCCCCAAGAGGCTTTGAGCTGCCTGGCTCATCTCTGAGGACTCACCGGCTTCCCATGAGGTGCTAGCCTCAAAAAGCTGGCTGCCCCGCGACGGCATGTTCCTTCTCTGCCTTCAAGCACTTGGCCTGCAGCCTGGCTGCCCACAAGTCTCACCGGCGCGGGTGTCTGGAAATTTTCCTGTTCTGTCTTTTTCCCCTCCCAGGTTGACTTTCTGTGCATCTTAGGTCCCCACCAGGGAAACCCAACGCTGACTTTAGACTTCCTCAAGTCTCATTCTCTCCTTCTCTCCTGTAGTCCCCAGGGACAGGGGACAGGTCCTTGATTCTGCCCCGGGGCATCCTTGGCAGCCTGTTTACTTGCCCTTGAGAGAGGAGGAAAGGTGCAGGGCCCAAGGATGGCTTAGTTGGTGCACTAATTACAGGCAACTGAGAGCTAAAATCCTCTCCAGTTTCCAGACACTTCTCCATCTATAATCTCGTCTGATCCTTACCACCATAGCCCTCGAAAAAGCTCTCCCCATTTCACAGATGAGGGAACAGGAGGCAGTGGGGGAAGAGAAAATGGACTTGCTCAAGGCACCCAGGCTGAAGGGCTGGGAAACCAGAGGCATAATCTAAGACATGCCTCCTCCCAGAGCCTCTTCTGTGGCTCAAGGCCACGCTGCCTCCTGCCAGCCACTCCACCACCAGAGGGTTCCCTTCTCAGGTCCCCTCCTGACAAGGCCCAATCTGGGCAAAGCTCTGTGCCCTGAAAGCCTAGCAAAATATCAGCATCTGAGAGTGCCTTTGGCCTTGGTCTTGCATTCTTGTTATCTCATTTAATCTTCACTGAAACTCTTCAGTTGACCATTGGTCAGTGAAAGCTCATGAAAGTGTTAGTCGCTCAGTCGTGCCCGACTCTTTGCAAACCCATGGACTGTAGCCTGCCAGACTCCTCTGTCCATGGGATTCTCCAGGCAAGAATACTGGAATGGGGAGCCATTCCCTTCTCCAGGGATTCTTCCCGACCCAAGGATGGAACCCAAGTCTCCTGCATTTCAGGCAGATTCTTTACCATCTGAGCCACCAGGGAAGCCCAGTTATGGCAAATGCTTACACAGCATTTGATGATGTGCTAAGCACTGTTCTAAGCGCACTGCCTTTATTTATCCATTTTGTTCTCACAATAGCCCCCTTTTATAGGTGGGGAAACTGAGTCACAGAGAGGTGAACGAGCTTGCCCAGGTAAGCAGCTGGAGGGCTACATGCCTTCTTCCCTCTGAGCTTCAGTCCCTGCATTTGCTGAATGGCAATAAAGTCAAGAAAGTAAAAGTGTTAATCATTTGGTCGTGTCCAACTCTGCGACCCCATGGACTGTAGCCCGTCAGGCTCCTCTGTCCATGGGGATTCTCCAGGCAAGAATACTGGAGTGGGTTGCCATTCCCTTCTCCAGGGGATCTTCCTGCCCCAGGGATGGAACTCGGGTCTCCTGCACTAAAGGCAGATTCTTTACCATCTGAGCCACTGGGGAAGCCCAAGTCCTCCCTTAATGGTGGTCTGGAGGAGGCAATGAGACCTCCTCCAGGCAGGAAAAAAACGCCAGATGCTGCCAGAAATAATTACTGCTCAGGGAGGGTTGGCTGGTCCCCATTGCCCTTCCCCTGTTGCAGATGAGGAAACAGGCTCAGAGAGGTTGCCTGACCCTGCCTAAGACTTCACAGCAAATAAGGTCAGAGGTGAACTGAAGTGAATTTAGCCCTTGAACTGTCTGGTACTTAATCTCAGGCTCTTCCCTTCCTGTCCCTCTGTTTCTTCCTGGCCCCTAAAGAGCTGTCTCTGCTGTGTCCTCAGCACTGCTGAACTCCCATGGCTGGGACAGAAAACCAGGAAGAGGTGCCAGGCTGCAGGAAGAGCCCAGACAGGAAGTGAGGTGTTCTAGCCTCCATTCAACCTGCGGGGTGATTCTAGGCAATTTGCGGCCCCTCTCTGGGCCCTGGCTTATCTATGCAATGGATGGGCCCTCCTCGCTCTGAGGTGTGCATACTTCATCATGAGCACAGCCTACATGTCTGGAAGAAGTGCTAACCAGCCTAAAAGAAAACAGGCTGTAGGCAAACGAGAATACCTCAGAAAAGGTGATCACATATGCCCTTATCCACCTTATGGACAATTGAAGCCTCAGTTTCCTCCTGGGTGAAATGAAGATAAGAATTATATACATCAGACACATAGGTGTTAATAACGAGGCATTGGGCTCAGTTACAAGTGCTTTGCCTGAATGAATTTAATCCTTACAGCCACTCCATGAAGTAGATACTTTTTTTATTCCCATCTGACCAATGAGGCAGAGAGAGATTAAGTAATTTGCCTAAGACCATACAGCTGGTGGGGAGCCGACAGGGTGGGGCCGGGATTGGAACCCCGGCAGTCTGCTCTTTATCGCCTGATGACTCCTCAAGCGCCCAGGAGGATGAAATGGGAGAGTGTGGAAGCCCTGAGCACCTTCTGGAACTGCCCTGGTGACAGGGGACATCAGATCCAAGCCTCTGGGTTCAGCCCTTCCTGATCAGAGACACCCGGGGCCCTCATGGGTGTGTCAGTGGGGTGGAGACAACACAGATGCATGGACAGAGAGAGTGGGACAGTGTGAGCCAGCGAGTCCAGCACGGAGACAGACAAGAGGGTGACTAAACCAGAGGTGGAAAGAGACTGGAACTGGGTGATACAAAAGTCATAGAGTGGGGACTTCCCCAGCAGTCCAGTGGTTAAGACTCCAAGCTTCCACTACAGGGGCCGCGGGTTCGATCCCTGGTTGGGGAACTAAGATTCCTGCATGCTGCATGGTGTGGCCAAAAAAATAAAAAAAGAAGTCATAGAGTGGGTATGTGTGTGGGTAAACACGTATGCATGCCCACACACACACAATGCACACGTGCTCACACCTGCTTCTCAGGGGCACACGCATCCTTTGATCTAGAGGCACCAGCCTCTCTCCACTGCACCCCCTGCTTCGGTCCATCTGTTTCCCTGACCCGGGCCTCTGCTCGATTCCAGCATCTAGCCCAGCCTTCCCACCCCTACCTCTCTCTTCCACCTTCTCCACCAACTCCTTCTTCACTCTCCCTCTGCCCCACAGAGTCGTCATTCATCTAACAAATGTGTCTGATCAGTGTCCACTTCTCTCCTGGGTGCTGCGGAGAACAAGCCAGGAAGGTGGCCTGCCTCCAGGTAGCTGACACTCCAGGGGAGGGAGACAGACTGTGCAAAAGAAGCAAGACAATTTCAGACCGGGCTCCGGTACATAGCAGGAAGGAGATAAAGCGGGAGGTGTGATAGAAATGGCTGCGGGGGAGGTTTGACATCCGAGCTAAGGCCCAGGGAATTAACTGCACCACAACCTGGAGGACACTGAATTCAAGGCAGAGGGAACAGTGTTCAGGCAGAAGGAACAGCATTCACACAGAGGGACCAGCAGGTGCAAAGGCCCTCAAGCCGGGGGGAGCTTGTGTGTCTGAACGGCAGAAAACAAGCCCTGTGCTGCGGGGGGCTATCAACCCATCACCCAGGGTTCTCCTGGTCCCTGATCGAGAATGTGGGGCCACTCTTTCCTTCTGCTGCATCAGGTCTACATTTCTAAAGCGTCTACTGTGCCTATCCCATTGCTGAGGGCCCTCAAATTGCTCACCTCAGGCTCCCCTCCCCCATTTCCCAGTCTCCCCAACCACCCCTACACCCGCCTTCCCACTCCAGAGCTTCCTCGCAGGCTCTGCCCACGGGCTCTGCCCACAACGCATCCCCTTGTGGCTTCGCCCTGTAACCTTTCTCTCCACCTCACTTGCTCTCTTCCTCTCCTTTTCAGCTCATCCCTGGCCCCACTCCTTGGACCCTGGGACACCCATCCAGCCAACTGACTCCCTCCTGCAGCCTCCACTCCAGCTCAGCACCTCCCAGTTGCCAACCAAAGGTGCCTGGTGATGTGGAAACAGAAAACTCTAATTCAACCCTGGCTCCGCCATCAACAGCTGTATGACCTTGGGCAAGTCAGGTTACTGCTCTGGCCCTCGATGTACTCCAAAATAAATTAGGGGCCACATCTTGCCCATCCCAGGGGGCTGACGGGAGACTCCAGAGAAATAAACGAGTCAGCTGTAGAACAACATACACTCGTGGAGCAATGCTGAGCCCAGGACTCCTTCTAGGAGCCTCTGGCATAATTTCAATCCTCAGGCTAGCCTTCCGAAGCAGGTCCCATTGCTACTCCCAATTCACTCATGAAGGAAGTGAGGACCAGAGAGGTTAAGCAATTTACCCAAGGTCACACAGGAGTAGCAAAGCTAGGATTTGAACCCAGAGAGTCGGACTCCCAAACCTGTGCCCTTGAGTGCTATGTGATAAACCCCTTGGGACCTCTTAAAGTGCTATTGGAAAAAGACAATCAGGACCCCCAGGCTGACCTCCCCTCTGATCACTGACTTTCTGATCCCTCTCAGCCTCTCAGAGGCCCCTTTCCCAGGCCTCCCACACCCTGCCTGGTTTCTCCAGGCTTCCAGCCTCCTCATTCTCAATTCTGGTGGGGAGACCCCCACACTCCTTGCATCTGGAAGCTTTTTCCCACCCGACATGTGCCCTCCCAAATCTCCAGTTTCCTGGAGCCACGACTAACACCAGAGCCATCAGGATTCCGTCAGCCCCCTTCACCCCTCCGCCCCTGTCCCACCTCCACACCGGCTGCCCCCAGCAGCCCCAGCAAACTGGATGCCTTCCCTTGGGGCAGTGGGTCCCTGACCCACTCAGATGAGGACACTCATCACTGCCTTCACTGTATCTTGCTTTGCCTTTTCCCTCCCCCTCTCTAATCACACCATGATTCCACTATCACCTCACCCCCACCTGCTTTCCATCTCTCTGGGTTTTGGAGTCATGGCACAGTCTTGGCAACAGCAGAGCTGGGTTCAAATCCAGACTCCTCACTTGCTAGTGCTGTGACCTTGGGCAAGTTTTAACCACTCTAGGCCTCAGATTTCTTCGCCATAAAATGAAGCAGTCTCTCAGTCTGCCTACCTTACCAGGTGAAGGTCTAATGAGATTACGGATGACAACCTGCTTTGGATGAAAATGGGGAGAGAAGGGGAATTAAGAGCATCAGTGCTGGAGCCAGCCTGCCTTTAAATAGCTATGTGAATTTGGTCAAGTTACTTAACTTCTCTGGGCTTCAGCTTCCTCATCTGTAAAATGGAATAATGCTAGCACCAGTCTCTAGGGTTGCTACAAGGATCAAAATGAGTTAATACATATACAATACTTAGAACGGTGTCTGGCACATGAATATTGGCTATTTAATCACTCCCAGTTTCCTGATGCCTGAGTGTATAATTCAAAGTTTAATTGAAAAAAAAAACAAAACAAAAACACCAACCTTCAAAATTCCCTCTCTCAACCACCAGTTTCTCCTTCCGTCCCACCTGCCAACCCATTTCTCTTAGAGGCAGCAGTCACTTGCCTCCAAGCTCCTTCCTTTTGTCTTCCTATAACCTGGTTCCCCATCCCCAAATCCAGGGGGCCCTCCAAAGACAGAGCTTTTTACCTCCAGTTTTGACACTTCTCTTTCAAAGGCTAAAAAAGCAGAGACACATGTCAACTTGGCAGACGGGAAACCCAGATTTCTGCCTGATCTTCCCACCCACTTGCTTGGTGACCTTGGGCAAATTCCTACCCATCACCAAACCTCGATCTCCTCATCTGTCAAATGGGATAATAACCCAGGGGGAACAGCCAATAGGCTCCTAGTCAAGTGCATCAGGCTACATCAGTTGGGTCCAGTACTTTATTAGCATAACCCCCCGGGCCCTGAGCACACCGCAGGCTGTCAGCTCTGCCTCCTTGGGCCCCAGGTCATTTCTCCAATGCCCCTCGCCTCTTCCCAGTCCCAGAACCCCCACTCCCCAGCCTCTTCCAAATGGCAGCGTTCACTGCAGACATCAGTACCACCCTCCTCCCCCGTCACCCAAATCCAACTCACTGCCTGGCGGGACTCCTGGAGCCGGGCCTCTTCAGGCCTGCAGACCAGGGGCCCACGGTCAGCTCACGCCTGACCGTTCAGGATGCCCCAGTTCCCCCCAGTGGGGCACAGTCCATGGGCCACAACTCAGTTCCAGGGCCCTGTGCACGGACCCTCCTTCCGGTCTCCCCTGCAGCCCCCTTCTCCCACCTCTAGGATCACTCTCTGTCCGGCCCTGGCCTCTGGCCATCTCCTGAGGCCACCCCTTCCCTCCTGTCTCTGAGAGGTGCCCCCTCCCCATGGACAGCAACACACACACACATTCCATTCACTGCTCAGTTAGCATCTCAGTCCCAACCTGTGTCCTTCCCCCCTGGCTGCCCCCAAATCTGGGTCCCGCTAGGCTCAGCCTGGCCCAGGAACTGCCCACATCCTCTCATTCAGCAAATCTGCCCAGAAGATAATAGCACCCTCCAGTTCTCTCCCCACACTCACTCTCCCATCCTCAGATGAGACCCCGGGGCCCTCCTACGGACTGGGGTGTCCAGGGTCCCTGAGACCTCTCCTGCCCCCCGCTTGTCTTAATGGCCTCAACCCCTTCTAGCCACTGGCCCTAAAATGCAGGTTCATTGGTGACAGCAGGTGCCTCCACATCTTGGGGCGCCCCTGCCACCAACCTCCCGCCTCATCATTTGCCCCCACGTCCCAGCACCTCCTCCACTCCACCCCCACGCGTCCCCCAATATTGGGGTCCCGCCCCCCATTCTCCCCACCCCCAGGCTCACACTCCGCAGCTCCTGAGTCCGATCCTTCATCCTGCGACGGCTCCTCCTCCTCCTCCTCTTCCTTCTCGTTCTCCTGTCTCAGCTTCTGCTCCCTGTCTCCTGCCTCGGTTCGGGAGGCCGGAGTCTGGGGGCGCCGGGGGGGCACCGGGGCCACTGGCTGGGGCCCGCGGGCGGGGGCGGGGTCGGGGGCGGCTGGCTGAGGGCTGAGCAGAGGCAGGGGCCTGGGCCGGGCTCGGCTCTGCCGGGGCTGCGGTGGCGATGCGGCTGCGGCACAGGCTCGGATGGAGGGATGCGGGAGAGCTGGAGCGCGGGGGAGGGGGGCGGAGGGAGGTAAGGAGGAAGGGAGGGAGGGGGGAACCAGGAGGGGGCGGGGAGCAGGGGGCATGCGCAGCGCCGGGGGCTGGGGGCGCCTGGGGGTTGTAGTCCGGGGAGGGGGACCCTGGAGGGAGGGAGACGGGAGAGGCCTAGAGGGGGGTGGGGAAGGGCAGAGGCACAGAAGCAGGGAGAGATGCGGAGAGGCAGGAGATGCGGCTGGAGGCGCAGAGATGCTGGTGTGGGGTGGGGGTGGCGGTTGGAATGGCAGAAAGAAGGGGTCAGGGAATGAATTAAGGAACATCCTGGGGAGCAGTGCTGTGGATGCCTTTACATCAAGAGATGTAGATAGATTTTATATTTTGTGTTTGGGAGTATCCCTTGAGTCTGTGCACGACCACCTCTGTGTGTGTCCCTGCGGGGAGCTTTCTGGACACTAGAAATAGCGAAAGTGACCCTCTAGGTGGCTTTTGTGATGCAAGGAATCAGCCAAGCCTAGCTGAGAAGGACATGGGGCTTGTTTTTCTTTTTTTGCACGACCTTCCCCACTCTGTGTGAGAGTCCCCAGACAGCGTGGGTCTCAGAGCTCTGCTTGTCTACCTCCAGGGACAGGGAGCTCACCACCTCCGGAGACCTGGCATATCTTTAGGTGGCTCCGTCAAAACAAAATTGGTGCTTGTTGGGAGGGGATTTCTGGTAACCCCAAGGGTCCAAGAACCCAGTCCTGTTCATTCATGGCCACCTTTCCTCTCTCGATCTTCACGTCTTAACATCATATCAACTTCTCTACCCCTGCAATGGGGCCTTGGCCACCAAAAGGCCTCAAACCTGCTTTTTCGAAGGTCCCCAGTGACCTCCTCAATGCCAGACCCATCAGTTGCTCACCAGGCTTTATCCTCCGTGATCTTTCAGCGATGCATGACCCCGAGGACCCCTCTCTTCTTGACACCCTGCCCTCCTTGGCTCCCACCTGCCTCCTGCCTTCCACGCCTTCCCCTCCAAACTCTGGAGGTTGTTTCCCAGCCTCCATCCAGACCCCCAGCTTCTTCCACCTCCCCTCAGCAGCAGGATTTCCTGGGCCTCCTCCCAGGGTCTCCTCTTTCTTTACCCCCTCACCTCCCCAGGTTCAGCCACGCCGACATGACTACAATATCCACGCTATACCTGCATGCCAGGTCCTCAGGGCAGCACCTACTATGTGCCTGAGCACCGAGTGAACACCAAGACCAGGAACCAAAACTGCAGTCTCAGATGTGGGCATCCGTAACTATTTTGAGTGAGGCCAGGGCTTTGGCACTGACCACCAAGACTAGGGCGGCCTCCCCTTCTCCCAGTGAGCCCCTTCCTGTGCTCGCCATCAGAGAGGGCATCTCTGTCCGTCAGTCCCTCAAAGCAGATAGAAAGCCTCTTCTTGGCTCCCTCCCCCATCCAAAGAATGCTGCCATGTTCCAAGCATCTGCCAAGTCCCTGGTGTGTCCACATCAGGAAGCAGGCTTGAAATGCTTACATAACAGCAAAGGGCAGGGCTGGGGCTCTTGCCTGCAACTTTTTTATTTTAAAATTTTATTTTCTGCCTACATGCCACATACGGAATCTTAGCTCCCCAACCAGGGATTGAACTCCCACCCCCTGCTTTGGAAGTGTTGCTTTGTTAATGTTGTTAACATTAACAGAGTTTAATGGTCCAGAGTTTAAACTGCTGGACCATCAGGGAAGTCTTTGCCTGCACCTTTTGATGACAAAGCCCATTCCTGTAAAACAGCAAGATTCCAGCCCCTCCCTCCACTGTCAAATCCAGAGCTGTCTTCTGGATTCCGTCCATCCCCACCACCCTTGTCAGTCTAGGCCCTCACTGGTTTTTATTTGGACCATCAGAACAGCCTCCTCTTGGGGACTTGCCTGGTGGTCCAGTGGTTAGGACTCAACACTTTCACTGCCAGGGATCAGGGTTCAATCCCTGGTCAGGGAACTAAGACTATGTAAATTGTGCAAAGTGAACATGAAAGTCGTTCAGTCATGTCCGACTCTTTGCGATCCCATGGACTATACAGTCCATGGAATTCTCCAGGCAAGAATACTGGAGGAGGTAGCCTTTCCCTTCTCCAGGGGATCTTCCCAACCCAGGGAACGAACCCAGGTCTCTCACATTGCAGGTGAATTCTTTACCAGATGAGCTACCAGGGAAGTGTAAACCCATGCAGCGTGACCAAAAAAAGAACACCCTTCTTTCTGCTCTTCCCACCTGCAACCCTTTCCCTTCACGTCCTCAGATGCTAGTGCTCCCCAAATAAATGAGATAATGTCAATCCCCAACATTAGCAAAGTCAATGCCCCCCCACAGCTTCCCGGATTGCGCTCAATAGCTGCTGTCTCATTTGGTCCCCATCCCACAACCTCATCTCTCCTACTACTTCTTTCCCTGCTGCATGGACCCCCGGCCTTAATGACACCAAGGACCCCAGACACCTTGGAGTCTTTGGCTGTGTGGCTTCCCCCACCAGGTATGCTGTTTTGTCCCTTCATTGACGGTCAGACTTCTCATCCTTCAAGACCCAGTTCCAGCCTCTCCCAGCCATCCAGGCAGACAGCCTCATGAGGTGTGGGCCGAGTCTGCTTCCACCTTAGACCAGCCTGGGCCTGACTCATTTCTGCTTCTCCCCAGCAATCAACATGATGTGAGGCACAAGGTACATGTTCACTAAAAATCTGAATGGAGAGATGAATGAATAGCATATTCCCTCATACCATTATCCCAGCATAAAGACAACGGAAATAAGTTCCATGAGCAAGGATTTTTAAAATTGAAATATAACTGATATACAGTATAACTTATAGGTGTACACTATAGTGTTTCACAATTTTTAAAGGTTATATTCCATTTGTAGTCATAAAACATTGGCTATATTCCCTATGGTATATAATATATGCTCATAGCTTAGTCATTTTATGCATAAAAGTTTGTATCTCTTAATCCTCTTCCCCTATATTGCTTCTCTCCTACCCTCTTCCCATTGTTAACCGCTAGTTTGTCCTCTGTATCTGTGACTCTGCTTCTTTTTTGTTATATTCACTAGTTTATGGTATTTTCTGGATTCTACATATAAGTGACATCATACAGTATTTATCTTTCTTTGTCTGACTTATTTTACTTAGCCTAATACCCTCCAAGTCCATCCATATTGTTGCAGGTGACAAATTTTTTCTTTTTTATGGCTGAGTAGTATTCCATTTTGTGTGTGTGTGTGTGTGTGTGTGTGTGTACACCACACCTTCTTCATTTGTTCATTTGTTGAAGTGCACTAAGGTTGCTTCTATATAACTGTAACTGTAATATAAAAAATGCTGCTATTAACATTGGGGTGCATATATCTTTTTGAATTAGTTTTTCTTTTTTTTTTTTTAGATACATACCAGGGAGTGGAATTGCTGGGTCATAAGGTAGTTCTATTTTTAGTTTTTTGAGACACCTCCATAATGTTTTCCTTAGTGGCTGCAACAATTTTCATTCCTATCAACGGTGTACGAGGATTCCCTTTTCTCCACATCCTTACCAACGGCTATCATTTGTGTTCTTTTTGATGACAGCCATTCTGAGTGGTGTGAGATGATTTCTCATGGTGGTTTTGATTTGCATTTTCCCTGATGACTAACGGCATTGAGCACCTTTTCATGTATCTGTTGGCCATTTATGTATCCTTTTTGGAAAAATACCTATTTAGGTCTTCAAGGCAGGGATTTTTGCTTGTTTTGTCCATTGCTGGTTCTCTAATGACACTATGGCACCTGGCACATAGTAGGTGCTCAATAAATACTCACTAAGTGAAAAAAGAAAACCAACAGGGACTTTCTTGGCAGTCCAGTGGTTAAGACTCTGCACTTACAATGCAGCGGGTGTACAATGCAGGTTCGATCCCGGGTCGGAGAACTAAGATCTCACATGCTGTGTGCTGCAGTCAGAATTTTTAAAAATAAACTAAATATTGATTAAATGAGTGAATGCATGAAAGATACACAACTCAACCTGGCTGCGGCTCTAAGGATGGACACAGGCACACACAATATAATGACAATGATAGTCTCCATCATGGGTCAGTGATTGTGACCTCAACATATCCATGAACACTTAAAGTCTACTCAATTACCCGGTGAGGTGGGTTGCCTGGACCACACACCAGCCTCTCTGCCTAAGTGGCCTTTCTAGAGCATCAGCATCACCAGGTCACCGCCTGCTCTGAAAACCTCCCCAGTTCCCCATTGCTGATGAGATAAAATCCAGACTTCCTCACCTTACTTTCCACTTTAGCATCCCCCCATGTACCTGATTCCAGTCTCAAGCTAGTCCCCATGTCTCCCCACCTCTATACCTTTCTTCATGTTATTCATGACTCTTGGAATACCCTTCCCTCTCCCATCCCTAGTTCTAATTCCTACTCTTCCTTCCATGTTTAGCTGCAGGAGTCTTTCTTGACCCTCCTGAAGCCAGAGAGCAGCTTGTTACATATACAGATGACCAGGTCTCTTCCTCGGAAATTCAGAGTCAGTAGATCAGGGTTTTTAGCACAGACCTCTGGCAATTTTTATTTTCAGTCAAGTTTGGGAACCATGGTATATCAGATAAGCAAGGTTAAGGCTAGGTTATGCTACACAACAAACATCTCCCAAATCTGAATGATATAATACAACAAAGGTTTATTTTTGCCATGGGCTTGAGTTACTTCCCAGAGCACCTGTCCTTCAAGGGAGACTCAGAGACTTATCAGCCCACTGGGCTCTGGGTACCTCATATTGAAGGACTCCATCTGATTAATCTCTGCCTCCTGATGGTACCTGGCATAGGACATAACGCAACTGCTTGCTCAGGAACAGAAGAAGAAATACCCATTTGACCTACTCATACATTAACCATTGTTAATTGAGACCCTGCTGTTTGTGCCAAGAGCTTCCCTGATAGCTCAGTTGGTAAAGAATCCGCCTGCAATGCAGGAGACCCCAGTTCGATTCCTGGCTCAGGAAGATCCACTGGAGAAGGGATAGGCTACCCACTCCAGTATTCTTGGGCTTCCCTGTGGTGCAGCTGGTAAAGAATCCACCTGCAATGTGGGAGACCTGGATTCAGTCCCTGAGTTGGGAAGATCCCCTGGAAAAGGGAACAGCTACCCACTCCCGTAGTCTGGCCTGGAGACTTCCATGGACTGTATAGTCCATGGGGTTGAAAAGAGTTGGACACGACTGAAAAACTTCCACTTTCACTGCTGTTGGTGCCAGGTCTATGCTCTGTGGCTAAAGACAGAGGAGGGCAAAACAAACATCGACCGGTCCACATGGAGCTGGTTACCTAATTTCTCTAAGCCCTATTTTCCAGATCTGTAAAATGGGTTCCAATCCTCACCCTCTAGGCACAACATGAGGATTTACTGAGAAAATGAGCGTGGAAGCCATTTGTAAATTTGAAAAATCTCAACTCAAGCAGATGTGGAAGAGCACTGTTATTCTGGTGTGTGCCCCTCCCTGTTCCTCCACCCCTTCAAATCCAGTGCTCAGGTTATATTCATTGCCCGCATGCTGTCGGTTCAGTTGTGTCTGACTCTTTGCGACCCTATGGACTGGCTTTGCAACCAACCCGTGCCAGGCTCCTCTGTCCATGGGATTCTCCAGGCAAGAACAGCGGAGTGGGTTGCCATGCTCTACTCTGGGAGAACTTTCCCAGGGATCAAATCTGCATCTCCTGCACCTCCCGCATTGCAGGCGGATTCTTTACTGCTGAGCCGCCTGGGAAGCCCTTATGTTCATTAGGCCTCAGGAATTTGGTCCACATCCCTCTACATGCTGTTTACACTACCTGTTCAAATCATCCTGAATCTGAAAGTGAATATAATGTTGATCACTGACATAGTCCTTATCGTGTGTCAAGCTAAGTTTAAGTGGTTTTGTTTTTTAATTTTTTGGCTGCACTGTGCATCCTTAACCAAGGATCATACTCATGCTCCCTGCATTGGAAGTGTGGAGTGTTAACCACTGGGCCACCAGGAAAGTCCCTGTTTAAGTGTCTCATATGTGTTAATTCATTTAATCTTCATGGATAACCATCTGGAGTTACTGTTAATATTGTTTCTATTTACAGATAAGGAAACTGAAGCAAAAAGTTTAAGTAACTTACTCGAGACAGGAGCAGGGATTCAATCCAGGCAGAAATTGTGGAGTATTGAAGCATTCTTCTAATCAACTGGTCAGTGCCCCCCAGGGGGCTCTTTCTAGCCTCTCTCGCCATCAAAACCAGAGTCCACATCATCAGTAGAGACTAGAGCATGGTACTGACTTTGTAGATGTATTTTGGGAGAACTGATGGCATTATAATATTGCTGCTGCTGCTGCTAAGTCGCTTCAGTCGTGTCCAACTCTGTGCGATCCCATAGACGGCAGCCCACTAGGCTCCCCCGTCCCTGGGATTCTCCAGGCAAGAGTACTGGACTGGGTTGCCATTGCCTTCTCCATTACAATATTGAGTCTCCTCCTATCCTGGTACATGGTATATCTAGCCATTAGTTTAGGACTTCTTTAAAGTCTTTCAATAAAATTAAAAAATTTTCTCTCATAAAGGCCCTTAATATATTCTTTTTTTTAAAGATTTTTTTGATGTGGACCATTTTTAAAGTCTTTATTGAATTTGTTACAATATTGCTTCTATTTCATGTTTTGGTTTTTGCTTCAAGGCATGTGGGCTCTGAGCTCCAAGACCAGGGGTCGAACCCACATCCTCTGTTAAAGGCAAATTTTTTTTTTCTTTTTTTTTATTAGTTGGAGGCCAATCACTTCACAACATTTCAGTGGGTTTTGTCATACATTGATATGAATCAGCCATGGATTTACACGTATTCCCCATCCCGATCCCAGCTCCCACCTCCCTCTAAAGGCAAATTTTTAAACCACTGGACTGCCAGGGAAGTTCCAAGGCCATTAACATATTTTTAAAAGATTATTTTTAGGCATCATATATTTCTGCAAATGGTGTTTTTACATTTCCTAACAGTTTGTTGCTATGATGTATAATGGCAGTTTATTTTAAGGTGTTTCTCTTATTTCCTCCAACTTGCCTCCACATTCAGCCAGAGCCAGAGACTCAGGAGTGATGTAGGACCCTCCTCCTCTCTCACCTTCCCTTCAAATCTGATGGATTCTTTCTGTTTTTTAAATATTTATTTTTATTTATTTATTTGGCAGCACTGGGGTCCTAGTTGCAGCATGTGAGACCTAGTTCCCTGACCAGGGATCAAACCCAGCTCCGCTGCATTGGGAACCTGGAGTCTTGGCCACTGGACCACCAGGGAAGTCCCTCTGGATTCTGTCTCTTTAGTAAATGCTCCATTCCTATCTTCAGGCTTCAGTGTAGGCCTCACTATTTTGGGCCTGACTCATAACTGATCTCCCAATCAGCCTTCACACAGGGAGGGCTATAGTCAACACTTACTGCACCCTTTGCAGTTAGAAAAAGGTGTCCCTTCCTCACAACACTCTACCTCCTTCTGTAAGATCATTATTGTAATAAATATCCCAATATTGAATACATGGTGTCTGCATGTTGCTAGCCCTTTCGTGGGGTACCTTGTGTAGTGTGTACTGGCACAGTCATCTGTGATGGCCTTACACCTGGCCACCAGAGGATATCTCCATAAAATGAAAGTTTGATCATGGTATTCTATGGTGGGCTGGATGTCTGTGTCCCACTATTCTCCAAAATCATATGCTGAAGCCCTAATTCCTAATGTAATGATAGCAGGAGGTGAGGCCTTTGGGAGGTAAGCAGATTTAGATCAGGTGATGAGAGTGGAGCCTATGATAGGATTAGTGACCTTATAAGAAAAGGAAGAGACAGCAGAACTTTCTGTTTCTGCCACGTGAAGATACAGTGAGGACAAGCCAGGAAGAGAGCCCTTACCAAGGACTGAATCTGTTGGCACCTTGACCGTGGACTTTCCAGCCTCCACAGCTGTGAGAAATATCTATTGTTTAAGCCACTGGGTACATGGAACTTTGTTGGAGCAGCCCAAGCTAATAAGACATATTCCTTTGCTTATAATTACTCACAGGTATCCCTTTACCATTCTTTCTTTGATATAATTGTTTAAAATAAATACTTTCACATGGTTCAAAACTCTAATTAAATTATATCAAAGTTTTACTGAAAAAATTCTTACTCTAACAATTGTACTCACCACCCATAGGAGCCACTTTTTTTGGTTTATGCAACATTCCAAGATTTCTTTATGAGGTTACAGGAAAAATACCTATGGGCACATGCACACACACACATGCTCACACATACACTTTTTCTCTTATACAACAGTAGCATGATACATTCATTATAACATTTTAACTAAAAACATGTTTTGAAACATTTTCACATTTATACATAATGAATGCCTTCATTCTTTTTGATGGCTGCATACCCACTAATGGACACATTTCTGATGTATTGCAAACAATACCCAGTGAGTAGTATTGATGTATGTATGTGTTATTTCACACATATGCAGATCTGGTGACTTAAAATTCCTTTTCCTCACCCTTTGCAGCCCTTATGGACTTATAACTTGCTTTGACTAATAGAATATGGTGCAAGTAGTGTGCAGCTTTTGAGTAGGGCCTCAAGAGACCTTGCAGCTTCTCCTCCCACCCTCTTGGAATGCTGAGGCCACTATACTCTGAAGAAACCCAGGTTGAAACACCATGGAGAGAGAGTGTGTGTGGTTCAACCCTGTTGGTCAACTGGACCATCAGAGCTTAGGTCCCAGACATGTAAATGTAAGAAAGGTCATCATGGGCCACCCAACTCCAGCCAAGGTACAAGTTGATTGTTGCTACTTGAATAAAATGAGACCAGCAGAAAAACCACCCAGCTGTCCTTAGAATCTGGAGAAACAATACATGCATTCAGAATTCAGAAACAGTATATGGGGACTTCCCTGGTGGTCCAGTGGCTAAGACTCTGCACTTCCAACGCAGGGGGCCCAGGTTTGATCCCTGGTCAGGGAATTACATCCCACATGACACAAATAATTTTGCATGCCCCAATGAAGACCGTCCACAGCCAAATAAACAAATATTTAAAAAAAGAAACAGTATATGCACTCAGAATTTTGACACATATGGTCTAGGTTGTATCATTTTGCAGGCCCCATGGACAAGTGAAAGTCCCTGTTTCCCCACAGTTTTGCCAAAAGACTGGGTTGCCAAACATGAACTTTGTTAGACTTCCCTGGTGGTCCAGTGGTTAAGACTCTGTGCTTCCTCTGCAGGGGGCATGGGTTCCATTCCTGGTTAGGGAACTGGGATCCCACAAACTTTGGCATTCCAGCCAAAAAAGAAAAGAAAATGTTGCTAATACAATATATCTCAGTATTATCTTAATTTTCACTTCTCTTACATGCAAAAATGAACATCTGCCTATTTAAGTCTTTATTGTCTTTTTTTGTGATCTGTCATGTTCTCTGGCCATTGTTTTTTATTGAACTGTTGGTCTTTCTTATCACTACATGGAGCTCTTTAAATAGTAGGGAGATTAGCCCTTTGTGTATGATAAGAATTGCAAATATTATTTTCCCAATTTGTCTTTTGATTGTGCTTTCATTTTTTTTGCCATGAAAACTTTCTCATGTAGACAAATATACTAATCTTCTATTTTACATTTTCTGATTTTTTTAATATCCATTGTGGCTCAGCTGGTAAAGAATCTGCCTGCAATGTGGGAGACCTGGCTTCGATCCCTGGGTTGGGAAGATCCCCTGGAGAAGGAAAAGGCTAGCCATTCCAGTATTCTGGCCTGGAGAATTCCATGGACTGTATAGTCCATGAGGTCTAGAAGAGTTGGACACAACTGAGCAACTTTCACTTTCTAATGTGCTTTTATTTTTTAATTGAAGTTTGATTTACAATGTTGTGTTAGTTTCAGCTGTACAACAAAGTGATTCAATTATACATGTATATGTCTGTTTTTTCCAGATTCTCCTTCCTTACAGGTTATTATAAACTATTGAGTGTAGTTTCTGAATTTTGAGCTGTAGTTAGGAAGGTCTTTCTCATTATGAGTTATAAAGAATTTTGTCCATTTTTTTCCCTAGCATTTTTATGGGGGTTATCCAAACCAGCTGTGTGATGCATCACCTTCAGAATGAAGCTCCAGGCCAAGGTTATGGCACAGGTGACCTGGTGTCATCCCCACGGAAAGGAAATAGGAAGTACAAGAAGTTAATTTAGGAGATTCTTGGGGGAGATGATGCGTGGTGTTTGGAACATGGTGAGTTTAAGGCATTCATGGAACTCCAGGAGGGGATGTCCAGAAGGCAAGTGGATTCAGAGTTCTAGAGCTTCAGAGAAAATTGGGGGCTGGAGATATGGATTTGGGGGCCAAATATGGATGTTGATTAAAGCCATGAGAGACAAGAGGTTCCCAGGTGGCACTCTAGGGCATGATTAAGGTCAGGCTCAGGACACATCATGAGGAGAGAGTGGGGGGGGGGGCGCTTCACCTCTGTAGCCCTTGGGGTTTCAGCACAAAACCAGCCTCAGAGACATTGGAGGGTGCACAGAAGCCCTTTATGTGACCCATGCATGGATATCTTTGGTTCTCGGTGTGTATGTGGACTTAGTCTTTTAGTCATGTCCAACTTTTTGCAACCCCATGAACTGTAGCCCGCCAGGCTCCTCTGTCCATGGAATATTCCCAGCAAGAACACTGAACCAGGTAATCATATCCTTCTCCAGGGAATCTTCCCAACCCAGGGATTGAACCCAGGTCTCCTGCATTGCAGGCAGATTTTTTACTATCTGAGCCACCAGGAAAGCCCTTGGCTCTTGGGAAGACAGCAAACAAGGAATGAGAGGAGGACCAACAACCTCCCCAGCAGTCTGTTCCCACCCAACAGATGTGGAAGAGAGACCCTATGACGGGGGAAGGGAAGAGACTCGTTTTGCCATTGGCCCCCACCTCACCACCAGATGATCCAAAGTAGAGCATTAATAGGTGGCAGCAAGTCCCCCAAGGGTGAGTAGGACACAGGGAGCCACTCCTGGCTGGTGTTTTTCTTGGATCATGGTGTACTGGTTAAGAGCATAGAGTCTGGAGCTTCCTCTCTGGTTCCAAATCCTGACTCTCATATTTGCTAGTGTGTAACTTTGGGCAAGTTACTTACTGCCTCTGTGTCTTAGCCTCCTCCTCTGTAAAATGAAGACAGTAATATAGTACTAATCTCACAGAATGTACATAAGGATGAAATGAGTAAATTTTTATTAAGTACGTATATCAGTGCCTGGCACACAGTAAATGCTAAGGAAATGTCAATTAAAAAGAAATTGGGCAGACTTCCCTGGTCGTCAAGTGGTTAAGAATCCACCTGCCATGCAGGGGACACAGGTTCAAACCCTAACTGGGGGCTTAAGAACCCACATGCTGGGGGGCAACTAAGCCCACGTCGGGCAACTTCTAAGCCCGCAAACTCTGGAGCCCTCCAAACAACCAGACAAGAAGCCCAAATGCTACAACTAGAGAGTCCATGCACCACAACAGAAGATCCTCCATGACACAGCGAAGATCTCGAGTGCTGCAACTAACACCTGATGCAGTCAAATAAATTAATTAAAAAAAACAAAAGAAGTTGGGAATTCCCTGGCGGTCCAGTGGTCAGGACTCTGTGCTTCACTGCCAAGGATCTGGATTCCATCTCTGGTTGAGGAACTAAGATACCTCAAGCTGCATGGTGTGGTTGAAAAAAAAATTCATTCCTTCATGAGTATTTATTAACCAGCTACAATGTGCCAGGCAGTGTTGCAGGTGCTGGAGACACGGCAGTGAATAATTAAGGTGAAAATCCCTGTCCTCTTGGAGCTTACTTTCTAGTGGGGTAGAGAGGAGGGGTGGAGGCAGACAATAGATAACACAAATTAGCAAAATACATGGTATGTCACATCCAAGTGAAGACATGAGAGATGGGCAGGAGTTGGCAAGGATCTGGTGCACGGTGGGGCTCAGGAGATGAAAAGGGGAAGAAAGACCCTGGAGGAGTAGTAGCAGCATGGAATCCCTGGCAGAGACACCCGGGCTGTTGACATCCTGTGATCCAGGAGAACTAATATTCTTCTCAGCTATTCTGAGACTCACCGAGTGACCTTGGGGCATCCTTCTATAGAAGGTGGGTTCCAAAAGGGCAAGGCATTCTTGTCTGCCCTGATATATCTCTGGCCCTAAAACAGGGTCTGGCCCATACAATAAAAATTCACTGAATGAATGAATGTCTACAGGGTCAGGGTTAGGGAAGTGTCACCAACAGCCTGAAGCATAAAAGAGAAGACCAGGGAACCATAAGCTTCATCTTCAGTTATATGAGAGGCTAAGATTCTATAAACAAATATCTACTGAGGGCCTAACATGTGCTGGGTTTCCCAGTTGGTTCAGTGGTAAAGAATCTGACAAGGAAGGAGACACAAGAGATGCTTGGTTTGATCCCTGGGTTGGGAAGGTCCTCTGGAGGAGGAAATGGCAACCCGATCTGGTATTCTTGCCTGGAAAATTGTATGGACAGAGAAGCCTGGTGGGCTACAGTTTGTGTGTGTTAGTCACTCAGTCGTGTCCGACTCTTTGTGACCCCATGGACTGTAGCCCACCACGCTCCCCTGTCCACAGTCATGCCCTCACTTTAGCAACTCACAGGCCACGATAATATGGCATATTTTTGTGGGCTCCAGAGGGCAGACCCCAGTGCAAGGTGGGGGTCTGGGGAGGGGGTTGTCTAAGTGACATGCTGCTCAATGTAAGACTCTTTTCTCAGCGCGAGCTGCCCTGAAATGCCCTGCTCGAAGGTGGTGAGTGCAGCGGGACTGCAGTGTTCAAGCCGGGCGCCAGCCAGCCGCCCACCTGTCAGAAAATGTGCCAGGAGTATGCGGGAGAAGACAGTTCCGCCTCGGGTGAGGTCACTTCCCACCCCCAGATGCTCTGCCTACAAAACCCTGCAATTCTCTGACGCTGGATCTTATTCTTTTCTGAATTTCAAGGTCTCATGATGTTGACAGCTCCAAATTCTAAGTCGTCAGTCTGCCCACACTCGCGGACCCAAAAGAAAGAAAGCCGGATTCAGCCTGGGTCCTACCACCCACTGTCTCTGGGGATAGTCAGCGCCCCCTCCCCGCCTCGCGGGGGTTCTGAAGGGAGGTAACTTGGGCGCGGGGTGCTGAGGACGTCGTGGGGAGATAGGTGTTCCAGAGATGGAGTTGACAGGGCCGAGACACGTGACAGTCGAAGCGTCACGTTCTATGGTCTGAGACGCTGGGACCAGGCAAGTCACGTGACGTGCGCGGGGGGGGGGGGGCGGTTTGCACTATGGGGTGATGCGAGATGAGGGGCCTCTCAGATCACGTACCAATGACGCATTCCCACCCCTTTTGGCAACAAGATTTCCGCTGGAAGATGCGATAGTTCCGGCAAAGGGGGCGGGTTCTCACGTCCTGGCAATTTCGCTTCCGTTCGGGGCGCTGCGGCTTCCGACCTCGGCCTTTCCCTGGGGTGGGGAAGGGACGAGATCCGGTGCGCATGCTCCAGTCTTTCCAGAGGGGGCGGGGCCGAGGCTACAGGAGAGGGCGGGGGGGAAAGAAAAGGGAATTCCAACCTGTGGAATCTTGGGGGTCCCCGAGGTCGGCTCCTTCCCTTTGAAACTGAATGGTGCCAGGGACAGAGCCTCTAGTGACTCTTGGGGGGGATTTGGGGTCTTCAGGGTGAGGGCGGAGGGGAGTGTCAGAGTGTGAGTTTGGTACGGGAGTTCCAAACTTAGAATCTTGAGGCCCGCCGGGCTCCGGCGCCGGCGAGAGGGATCTCGGGCCGCCATGCGGGACAGGACCCACGAGCTGAGGCAGGTGAGAATTTGGCGCAGCAGGGTTGGGGATGGGTGGACGGGATGGGGTCTGCCGGAATGCAGGACTCCTGGTCCTCGGGGCCGGGAGGGATGACTGTGGGCTAGGAAGGACAGTCCCGGAAACCCATGAGTTCTACTGGGGGAGAGCAGCAGCAAGGAAGTGATGCCAGTGACCCCGGCCCTGGCAGGGGGATGACAGTTCGGACGATGAAGACAAGGAGCGAGTCGCGCTGGTGGTACACCCGGGTACTGCACGGCTGGGGAGCCCGGACGATGAGTTCTTCCAGAAGGTAAGAGGCTGGAGTCTCGGTCTGGATTCACGAGGGGGCTGGAGGGCCCGAGGAGCAGAGCAGCCTGGAGCACCCCCCGTATCTCCCTCAGCCTTCTCGGTCATACTCCCCAGGTTGGGACAATTCGGCAGACTATCGTCAAGCTAGAGAATAAAGTCCGAGAGTTGGAGAAGCAGCAGGTCACCATCCTGGCCACGCCCCTTCCCGAGGAGAGTGAGTGAAACCCTGGGTGCAGAACGCATGCTCAACCGGCGGGCTTGTGGGGGTTGTAGTTCCGCACAGGTGGAGGCCAGGGAGATTTGTTGAGGTAGAGGTTGCTATTTGGGCATCATGGCTTTCTCTTGTTTAGGCATGAAGCAGGACCTGCAGAACCTGCGCGACGAGATCAAACAGCTAGGGAGGGACATCCGCGCGCAGCTGAAGGGTGAGCTCCTAGGACATCAGCCAGATACTTTCCTCTGATCCTGCCCAACTCCTGGTATATCTAGGGAGTGTGTGGTCCAGAGAGGCCAGTGATATATATCCAGGTCACACAGCAGGCCAACGTCTAGAATCTCCATCTCCTAGCTTCCAGTTCAAAGTTCTTTCCACAGCATATGCCTGCCTCTCAGGTTCCCTTATTTATAATGAAACCATTTCCAGTTGACCTTTGTCCAAGGCAGAGGTTAGTGTTGCCACCCCCACCTTCAGGTCGTTATCTACATATAACTGTATAGTCTGCCTTCCACATCCCAGGTTCTGCATGGGTGGATTCATGCAACTGTGCATTGTGTAGTACTGTAGTATGCATTTATTTTCTAAAAATTCAGGTATAAGTGGACCCACACAGTTGTGCAAGGATCATCTGTACTCCTACAATTCTTGCTGCCCAGTGTGTATTCTTTGGGCGGGAAGATGTGGGTTTTGTTAGGAACCTTCTCCAAACATGTGGGAATTCTCTGGTGTATTTATTGCAAAGAAAAATATACTTTTGCCTGTCAGAGGCTCAGAAGTAGTCATTTTATGATGAATTTTATTTCCAAAAAAAAAAAAAAGCCCTGTGGAGATATTGTATCTCTCTCTATTGTATGGCTGGGTGGCTGGGTCCCAGTCCCCAAATGAATTTCAGAAGCCAGAGGTCAAACCCCCTCCTCTACCAATACTCTTGTGTCTTTCCACAGCCATAGAGCCCCAGAAGGAGGAAGCTGATGAGAATTATAACTCCGTCAACACAAGAATGAGAAAAACCCAGGTGGGTTCATTATTCCCAGAAGTAGGACATTTTAGCAAGTGTTCAATAGATCATTAGATGGCAGATGTAAGAAGGCAGGGCTCTTGGAGGTCATTAAATCCAACCTGATGATTTTCCAAATGAGGAAACTGAGGCTCAGAGATAAAAAAGGATTCACCCCAAGGTCAAGAACCCAGGTCTCCTGACTTCCAATCATTATAACACCTTGCCTTCTTCTCCTCCATTCAGTGAGAAGTTGCTGAGACCCCAGACATGATCTGGGCTCGGCTGTAGGAGATATACTTTCTAGAAGCCAAGATGGGGAGTTAAGCTTGCATAGATGACAAAGACATTACTCAGGTAGGATTTGGTAGTTAATGGCTCTGCCCGGGAAGAAGAGGGTGCAGTCAAGTGACCGGGTGGTTCCCTACCCATGTGATGGGGACATCCTCTGCCCTAGGGACAGAATTCAAGAAGTCAGGAAGAGGAACTTCCCTGGTGGGGCAGGAGGGGCGGGGGGAGGGAAGGTTACTGAATCATCATCTTTTTTTTTTTTTCCATTTATTTTTATTAGTTGGAGGCTAATTACTTTACAATATTGTAGTGGTTTTTGCCATACATTGACATGAATCAGCCATGGATTTACATGTGTTCCCCATCACGATCCCTGCTCCCACCTCCCTCCCCACCCCATCCCTCTGGGTCTTCCCAGTGCACCAGCCCCCAGCACTTGTCTCATGCATCCAACCTGGGCTGGTGATCTGTTTCACCCTTGATAATATACATGTTTCGATGCTGTTCTCTCAAAACATCCCACCCTCGCCTTCTCCCACAGAGTCCAAAAGTCTGTTCTGTACATCTGTGTCTCTTTTTCTGTTTTGCATATAGGGTTATCGCTACCATCTTTCTAAATTCCATATATATGCATTAGTATACTGTATTGGTCTTTATCTTTCTGGCTTACTTCACTCTGTATAATGGGCTCCAGTTTCATCTATCTCATTAGAACTGATTCAAATGAATTCTTTTTAACCGCTGAGTAATATTCCATGGTGTATATGTACCACAGCTTCCTTATCCATTCGTCTGCTGATGGGCATCTAGGTTGCTTCCATGTCCTGGCTATTATAAACAGTGCTGCGATGAACATTGGGGTGCATGTGTCTCTTTCAGATCTGGTTTCCTTGGTGTGTATGCCCGGAAGTGGGATTGCTAGGTAATATGGCAGTTCTATTTCAGAATCATCATCTTAATAAGGAGATTTGAGATGGTCTGAGCAGCGTCCTCTGGGTGCCCAGAGAGGCATGGTTTGGTGTTCTTGGAGATCAGAGTTGGAGTAGGTGGGCCCAGAGCTCAGCAAAGACCCCAGATTGAAGATTGAACAATTTGGGCATTTTTTTTTTTTTTAATGGAAGAGAAGGAAAGAGTATCTTTATTACTTTGCCAAACAAAGGAGGAACACAGTAGGCTAGGGCCTCAAGAACTGCACCCCCTGCAATTTGGGCATCTTGAAAGGATGCAGCTGAACCCAGGACAGCAGATGTGTCTTGGAGAAAGGAACTCCAAGGAATGAGCAGATTTTAGACATCAGGAAAATGGACAAGCAGGGAAGGCATTTCTGGGGATAGGGGGTGGGGGGCTTGTGGTAGTCATTGTGTGAGAGGCTGAGTGCCCAGGTGGGCCTGCAAAATCTGGGCAATCAGCTGACCCCCAGGTATCCTGGCACACCTTTAGTCTAAGCAGGGACGCTGGTGTTCAGCAAGCATTCCACTAATATTCTTTGAGGGCCAGACCCTTTTCTAGCTGTTTAAGGGAAACAGCTGTCAACAAATGATCTCTATCCTCATGCAGATTTCATTCCAATAGGGAGAGACAGTCACCATAATAAATCAGTCAATTATTGTAGAACATAGAAGTATGAAGGGAAAAGAGAAGAGGGATTGAGAATAGTGGGAGAAGGCAGGTTCCAACAAGGTGGAGAAAACTTCTGAAGGTGACACTGGAACAAAGACTTCTAGGCTTCTGTGGGGCCTGAACATTCTGGGCTGAAGAAATGGCAACTGCAGAGGCCTGAGGTGGGGTTGTGTACTGATCAGGGAGGAGTCAGGAGCCCACTGTGGTTGGAGGGAAGGAGTGAGGCAAACAGTGTGGGGAGGTAAGATGAAAGAGGGAATATGGAAAGGGGCGGGTCCTGTAGGGCCTCGTACGCCCAGGGAAGGGCTTTGGCTTTGGCTTTTATTTTGAGAGACCAGGGGAGCCTTTCAAGGAGGTCAAGGCCACAGGCACCTCTGAGCTCATGCTGTTTGCTCACTGTACCCAAGGGGATGCTGAAGCCCAGACCAGGCAGGGATCCTCCCAGGGGTCCCCAGCTTCTCTTCTCCCTCCTTAGCACGGGATCCTGTCCCAGCAATTCGTGGAACTCATCAACAAGTGCAACTCAATGCAGTCTGAATACCGAGAGAAGAACGTGGAGCGGATTCGGAGGCAGCTGAAGATCAGTGAGTTGTGGTGCCCGGCACACAGGGTCAGCTGACCCAACCGGCTCTGAGCCTGGCCTTTTCCTTCACAGCAAATGCTGGAATGGTGTCTGACGAGGAGCTGGAGCAGATGCTGGACAGCGGGCAGAGCGAGGTGTTTGTGTCCAATGTGAGTGGCCGCCGCCAGCCTCTCTCTGCTGGGCCCACCCTGTCCTCTATGAGTCCTGACCCCTTTTTCAAAAAGAATTATTTATTTATTTATTTTTGGCTGTGCTGGGTCCTCGTTGCTGTGCGGGCTTTTCTCTAGTTGCAGCGAGCAGGGGCTATTCTCCAGTTGCGGTGTGTGGACTTCTCCTTGCAGTGGCTTCTCTTGTTGTGGAGCACAGGCGCTACAGCCCGTGGGCTCAGACAGTTGTGGTTCTGGGGCTCTAGAGCACAGGCGTAGTAGTTGTGGTGCATGGGCCTAGCTGCTTCTCAGCAGGTGGGATCTTCTCCGATCAGGGATCGAACTGGTGTCTCATGCATTAGCAGGCAGATTCTTTACCACTGAGCCACCAGGGAAGCCCTCCTGGCCCTTTTTCGTGGAGGGAATCCTGAGGCCCAGGAGGGAACATATTAGCCTGCCTGGCATCCCTCATTAGGGCCTGGGCCCTAGTTCTAGGCCCGAGAGCTGCCCCGAAGCTGAACAGGAACTTCTAAACGTGCTGCTGATTTCTTTGTGACCTGTCCCATGGCTCCTGTCCACTCTGCAGATACTGAAGGACACACAAGTGACTCGACAGGCCCTAAATGAGATCTCGGCCCGGCACAGCGAGATCCAGCAGCTGGAGCGCAGTATCCGTGAACTTCATGAGATTTTCACTTTTTTGGCCACTGAAGTGGAGATACAGGTGGGTGCCCGAGGCCACTGGCTGGGCTCGATCCAGCCCCCAGATGTGAGAGCGTGTCATGACAGTCAGCCTGCGTCCACCCTTAGCCTCTTGCACCGAGGCTTTTGTTACCCTCCAGACTGGCCCTGAGTTCCATCCTTAGCTGTGTCCCCAGATTTCATCCTCCTCAGTAGCTACTCAGATGACTACTGCCCTATGCCTTGTACCCCATCCCTTGAGCCGGAGCCCACACCAGGTATGGCCCCCACCCTGGCTCCTCCTCCAGCAGCAGAATCCATTCTTATACACCTAAGAGCTCTTCAGTTTCCCCCTAGAGGGGCCTGCCTCCTAAAATGTAGACAAGGATGGGGTAGGAGGTGGTATTCTTCCCCCGGCCCTTATCTCATGATAAGGGGAGCTTCCAGCCCCATCTGGGAGGAGCTGACTCCAATGCCCTTCTGCAGCTGGGAGTCCTGGGGGAGAGATTTCACATGGTAGGAGATCAGGATCTGAAGGCTGGTGGTACCGTGAGGAGGCAGCGACAGGGAGGGCTTCCCAGCAGCTGGGAGACAGGCCTGAAGAACAAGGGACTTCAGACAGATTTGCGAGGGGACAAAAGTTCACCCTCTGTGAAAACATATGAGCCGTTCAAGGTGCTCGGCTCCCAGCCGGCACTGCGAGTAGAAATTGTATGGGGCGAGGGCTCAGGACAGAAGGGAGCATGCGGTAGGAGGGAGCCTGGAAGCCATCCCCAGGCGTGGGGACTTCTGTCAGATGCGGTCCTGTCCCCACCTCTTCCTTAGTGCACCGTTTTCTGCCAGGAGTGTCCTTCAGTCCTCTGTGGTTGGGGTGGGCAGAGGAGCTGCTGGGCCTTCCGCCCCCAGTCATTCCTTCCTGCCTGAACCGCCTCCTCTTCCGAGCAGGGGGAGATGATCAACCGAATTGAGAAGAACATTCTGAGCTCAGCCGACTATGTGGAACGTGGGCAGGAACATGTCAAGGTGGCCCTGGAGAACCAGAAGAAGGCGCGCAAGGTGAGCCTCCGCCCTTCCCCCTGCCACCCCTCCCCCCTGGTTGGCCCTCCCTCCACTCCTGAGTTCCCCTGACACCCAGGCCCCCCACCCCGCTTCCTCTCCCACAGAAGAAAGTCTTTATTGCCATCTGTGTGTCCATCATTGTCCTCATTCTGGTGGTCGTCATTGTCATCTCCACGTTGGTTTGACAGCGCCGCATATTCTTGGTGAGATACCGTGGGCCTGCTCCCTGGCCTGCCCCATCCCCGACCCCAGCCTTTTCTCCTCCCCTCAGACCCTCTTCTCCCGCCTTCCCTTGCAGACACTAAGAGCACCAGGGACCCAGGGTCTGCCTTCTCTCCCAGCAGCTGAGGGTGGGCAGGACAGAGCCTCCAGCCAGACTCTTTCCTCACAGTGGCCTTGTGCAGAGGGGCAGACAGTTCTTCTGGGGTCGGCAGCCACTCATCCATGGGGGCCTCCCCCCCTGGGTCACAGTGCTTGGGGGCAGGCCTGCAGTGTCCTGTTTGGCAGGGACATGTGGTTTTGTAAGAAATTAAAGGAAAAAAAAAAAAAAGCTTGGAGATTCCCCTGTGCACGTGTGTCCTTGAAAAGTCTGGTCCAGGGCCTTCAGGTATCCAGCCTCCCCACCTCCCGGCCACCCTGGGGGACAGACCCAGCCCAGGCAGACTCAAATCAGACTGTCTCAGGTGACCACGCCAGGCTGGCAGCGCCCTTCTACTCTCCCATGAGAATGGGTGGGGCCTGGAGGAGGTGACACCCACATGTGGCTCAGTACTGTCCCTGGGGAAAGAGCATTGTGAGGACCTAAGCCCAAATCAGTGAGGCTGAGCCAGGCCAGGCTGGGACACAGGGATGCGTGTGTGGCATCTATGGGCATTCCTGAGGCCAAGAAGAAGAGGCACTGTGAAAAAGGAACTGAGTCTGTTACTTTGGATACAGTGGACAAGGAAGGGCCTGTCTCAGAGGTGACTATATTTGAGTCCAGTGGGAAGCGAGGAGTCCAATGGCTGGTTATGGGAAGAATCAGTGAAGAGGTTGCCAGGCAGAGGGTTCAACAGGCCAGGCCTTGTGCTCAGAAAAAAGCATTGCCTTTTTTTTTTCTTTTTATTTATTTATTTATTTAATTTACTTATTTGTGACTGTTCTGGGTCTTTGTTGCTGCGCTCAGGTTTTCTCTAGTTGCGGTGAGCGGGGGTTACTCTCTAGTTTTGGTGGACAGGCTTCTCCTATCTGGGGCTTCTCTTATGGAGCACAGGCTCCAGGCTGCCGGGGCTTAGTTGCCCCAAGGCATGTGGGATCTTCCCAGACCAGGGATCAAACCCACGTTTCCTGCATTGGCAGGCGGTTTCTTAACCACTGGACCAAGGGAAGTCCCTATTTATTTATTTTTTTAAATTAATTTTTATTGGAGTATAGTTGCTTTACAATGTTCTACTGTACAGCAAAAGTGAATCAGCTGTATGTATACATTTATCCCCTCTGTTTTGGATTTCCTTCCCATTTAAAGTCACCACAGAGCAAAGAATAGGGTTTCCTGAGCTATGCAGTAGGTTCTCTTAGTTATTTTATACATAGTAACAATAGTGTAACAATAGTGACAGGGAAGCCTGGCGCTGCAGTCCATGGGATGCAAAGAGTTAGACAGGACTGAGCAACTGAACAAAAACCCAAAGCAATAGCGTATATTTGTCAATGCCAATCTCCCAGTCATCCGCCCACCGCTCCCTCTCCCCACTTGGCGTGGCATTGCCTTTTATATAAGAGTTCAGATTAGAGAGGGAGGCACTCTGAATCAGCCCACACCTTGTTTCTCAGGGGTCTTGTGGCTGAAGCGGGTAGAAGAGGCCGAGGAGCTGAGTTTCTATGACTCACCTGAGTTCCAGACTCCAGCTCGAAATTTCTAAGAGTTCCAAGCGCCCTGCCTGGTTTCTGGAGCTGGATGTAGCGCCTGTCCCCAGACACTTGGTTTCAGAGCTCCTGCCTCCGAAGCCTGGTAGGAATGGGGCAGGGCCTGACCCCTGACCAAGGTCTGGGGGGCGGGGCTCCAGCCGCCTTGTCCCATCCCACCTTCGATCCCATTGGTCGCCGCCGCTGCTCCTGGCTGCCCAGCTGTACCGCTTGCTTCGGCCGCCAAGTATGGGGTACACACGTGGGCGCCGGGGCGACGCGAGCCAAGGAAGGAATGGGCCAGTGGAAGTTGGTGCAGACTCGCACCCGGCTGGGAGGGACCAGGGGGCGGGATTGGGCCGCAGTGACGTGCGACCGGACCTGCCCCGCCTCCACTGGAGGCTGGGCGCCCGCCTGCAGCACCTCCCGGTAGCCCGGGAGCGGCGGCTGCGCGGGGCCTGCGGCAGGTCCGAGGGTTACACTTGGCACCGAACGTACGGGGCATGGCTGAGGGGGTGGCTGGGCAGACACTTGGAAAACGGACCGCTCGGATTGGCAAATGTTGTTCCTGAAGAGCATCAGGATTGGTCCGCAGGGCGTCCTGAAGGAGTGAGCATCCGGAATTAAACTGCAATTAGATGTGGGCGGGGCCTCAGAGCGAGACCGCGGTCGCACCGAAAAGCTATTGGATCACAGAGCGCAAGGGGCGTGATCAAAAGCCTAATAAGGCGGAAGGGGGCTGGCCTGGGAGAGACCCGTGAGGGTAGGGGCTCGGGACCTCAAGCGAGAAGGCGTGGCCGGGTCCCGCCCCCTAGCAGCCGGATATTGCGGGTCCTAGAGAGTCCGGGAGTGTACCCACACTTTAGTCCTGCTTGAGGTCCTGTGTACCGTGTACAGAAGAAACTAGACGCCTGCAGGAGGAAGCCCCTCGTTTTTAGCAGCGTGCAAACACTCTGGATGTCCACCCAATGGGGAAACCGAGACCGGATGGATCCTGCCCCAGTGGAAGACTGATTTGGACTCTGGGCTTCCCTGATTCTCCACTCTCCGTCTCTTCCCCTACGGCCTGCTTCTTCAGCGGAATCCTGTCCTGTTGGTCGCCTTTATCCACTCTCTCACTTTTCTGCCTTCAGAATCAACTGAAGTTGACAACCCATGGCACCTACCGGGATCTGACAGAGACTGTCAAACCGACGCGGAGATTGCCACGTCTACGCAGCTGGGTGTCCACGTAGAGCATGTGCCTTCTGCTTGGCAGTGCTGGACAGCGCCACCCCCGAAAGGCTGCTTACTTGTCTCAGGACGCCATCCAGAACTTCCCAGAAGAGTTGGCTAGACGGCCAAGCAAGGGCTCGGATGGCGGGTTCCATAATTTGAACTTTTCCGATGGGCTGTGGGGACCCATGGAAGGTTTCTGAACAGGTGAGTGGCAGGTTTGGAGCAGACCTAGTAGGCAAGTGGACCCAGGCACTGGAGATTTTACAAGTTTCCTTGTGTATACCCCTTCTGTGAGGGAAACCAACCTGAGTGAGGGCCATGGGAAGGTTTTTTCACTGAAATCCTGGCTTGGGTGCTGTCAGCCCAACTTTTAAGGAACACGGTCTGCATGAGTTGTGGCTTTTCCAAATCCATCTTGTATCACAGCCTTTCAGCTGCAGCCTTCTCCACTTATTCCTCACCCACTGAATATGTCATGGTTCAGATTCTTAAGAAAAGGGACCTGATTGGTTTAGGTCAGGCTACATTGACTTACTTGAGAATTGTCTACCTTGAGTCAAGATTTTACCTTTGACCAAGGTGTATGCCAGGAGAATCCCAGGGACAGAGGAACCTGGTGGGCTACAGTCCATGGGGTCACAAAGAGTTGAACACAACTGAAGTGACTAAGCGCATACACAAGATGTATGAGAGATGTTACAAGGTGCAAAATGCGTCAGCACAGTGTGTATGAAGGAAGAATGGACGAATTCAGTGATTGATGTTTCTGGTACAGCCCTGTAGTAGATTATATTATTGTTCCAAATACATGCTGTTCTTCCTTTTGGGCCCCTCATGTTAGGAGGATTATACATTCATGCTCACTTACAATAGGCTTGGCTATATAACATGCTTTGGAATCTGAGTAGATATTAAGACACCACCAAGTAGAAGCTTTAAGCACCAATGAGTAGTCTGGCAGCTTCCCATCTCTTTTACCTCTGCCACGAACCTGTCAATTGCCCGATGAAGACTCTTTCAGCCTGGAACCCAGCATTAACAGGACATCAAGCTGAGCTGTAGCCCACCTGTAAAGTGAGGTGTAATGTAAATGAGAAACTTCTGCTGGGAGCCACTGATATTTGGAGGTTGGTTTTTACCACATTTTCATAAGTCTAGTTCAGCTGTTACAGAACTAGTACCCAGAAGTGAGGTGTTGCTACAATAAAAAGAAAAACCTGAGTTGTGTGTCATTAACTTTGGATCTGGAGAGGGGCTGGTGAGGAAACTAGCATTGGAAGTTGGAAAGATGGTGATGTGTGTTATGTAATGGTGAAGCATTTGTTTAAACTGTAAGCCGGAAATAGAACTAAGAGTACAAATAATGTCCAACTGAGTTTAGAGATTTAGGGGAAAAATTGGGGAAAGAGAATATTAGTAGCATGCCCTGGTTGCTGTTGGGTGCATCTGACAAGTTACTGTAAGAAAGATGACTCAGAAAATAATTGGCCACTTTTAAAGCAGAAATGGAAGAGAATATAGAAACTCCAGGTAAATGATAAAAAAAAAAAAATGCATTTTTGGTTGTGCTGTGCAGCATATAGGATCTTAGTTCCCCGACCAGGGATTGAACCTGTGCTCCCTGCAGTGCGAGTGAAGAGTCCCCGGGAATTCCCTCATCCAAATTTTTAACCAGTGAAAGATGCAACTGACAAGACCCTTAACCCACAAAGTTTCATTAAAACTCATCTTTGTGGGACTTCCTGGGTGGTCCAGTGGTTAAGACTGCAATTCCAAGGCAGGGGACGTGAGTTCAATCCCTGATCAAGGAACTAAAATTCTACATGCCTGAGAGCAACTAAGCCTGCAAGCCACAACTACTGTGCCCACGTGCTCTGGAGCTAATCCCTAGCAAAGAAAGATTACAAATGATGCAAGGAAAGTCCCTTGGGCCACAACTAAGACCCGGCTCAGCCAAATAAAATGAACAAATAAAGAAATATTAAAAATAAACAAATAGCCAGGACATCCCCAAACCAGGATATGTTGTATTAAGAAATTAATCAAAAAAAAAAAAAGAAATTAATCAGTGTGTTGTGACAAAAAATTTGGGGGGCTGTTCTAAAAGATAGTCAGGAATGGCTTCTTAGGGAAGGTGACTAATTCAAAGGGCAGAACTGACAGCTCAGAAGGCAGAATAAAACCATGGAGGATTGTTTTTAGGCTTCAAAAGCTAAAGAAATTTGCTCAGCTGGTTTTTGAAATTGCTTTGTCAGTGACTCCTTTTTGCTTTCCATTTCTCCTCTTTTTTAACCAGAATGTCTATTACTATTACCTGATGCATGTCCCAGGCTTCCCTGGTGGCTCAGTGGTAAAGAACTTGCCTGCCAGTGCAGGAGACACAGGTTCAATCCCTGGGTCAGAAAGATCCCCTGGAGAAGGAAATGGCAGCACACTCCAGTACTCTTGTCTGGGAAATCTCATGGACAGGAGCCTGGCAGGGTACAGTCCATGGGGTTGAAAGAGAGTAGACACAACTTAGAGACTAAACAACAAAAAATGCATGTCTCAGCATTGCATGTTGGAATACATGACTTGTTTCATTCTTTTTCTTTTTTGGTGGCATGGCACAGCATGTGAGATCTTCATTTCTCAATCAGGGATTGAACCTAAGCCCCCTGCATTGGAAGCGCAGAGTCTTAAGCACTGGACTGCCATGGAAGTTCCCACTGACTTGTTTTTTTAGATTCATAGGTCCACAGATGGGAGGAATTGTGCTCCAGAATGGATTATACCCAGAGCCACATCTGCATCTAATTTAGATAATGAGATTTGGGACTTTTGGTTTGATGAAATTTATGAAAAAAATTTTTTTTTAACTCTGACTTGATGCTGCCATGGGATGAGACTTTTAGGGACCTTGGGAGGAAGTAAATGCATTTTGCTTGTGGGACAGATATGCACCTTTGAGGCCTAGAGGGTGAACTGTGGTAAGGAGAATAATGGCCCCCAAAGATTCCATGCCCTAATCTCTATGAATGTTATGTGCCAAAAAGGACTTTGCAGATGTAATTAAGTTCACCAATCAGTTGAGACAGGGAGATTGTCCTGAATTATTCACATGGGCCAAATTTAATCATATGAGCTCTTAAAAGCTGAGAAGCTTCTCCAGCTAGCTACAGAAGAGAAAGACAGAAGTCAGAGAAATTTGAAGCAGGAGGACTTTATACACCATTGCTGACCTTGAAGAGGGAGGAGCTCCTAGCCAGGGAAGAAAGACAGCCTATAGAAACAGAACAAACCTCTGGCTGACAGCCAACAAACAAACAGGGACCTCAGTACTACAGCCAAACGGAACTGAATTCCGTTAATACCCCCAGGTGTGTCTGGAAGTGGATTCTATGCCAGAGCCTCCAGATAAAAGTTCACATTGGGCAAGACCTTGACTTCAGCCTTGTGAGACACTAGGTAGAAGCCCAGTCAGAGCCTGGACTTCTGAACCTACAGAACCATAGTATAAGAAATAGATGTTGTTTTTAAGATGTTAAGTTTGTGGTAGTTTATTATGCAGCAGTAGAAATAGCAAGATTTGAGCTGAGATGTGAAAGAACAGAAAACATCATGGGCAAATCTAGGGTGATGGGTTCCATCCCCAGGAAAGAGAAAGTGCAAAGATTCCAAGACAGAGAAGAAACAAATCAACAGAAGGCCAGCATGGCTGGAGCCTGCTGAGTGTAAGGAACAGGTAAGAGATTAGTCAGAACAGGGATAGGACTTGAATGGAAGGCAGGCCCCAGGGAGAGGGATTTTTGTTGAAGTGGGCTGTCTGTGTCTGTGTTAAGTTACTTCAGTTGTGTCCGATTCTTTGAGACGCTATGAACTGTAGCCCGCCAGGCTCCTCTGTCCATGGGATTGTCCAGGCAAGAATACTGGAGTGGGCTGCCATACTCTCCTCCAGGGATCAAACCCAAGACTCTTACAGTTTCCTGCATTAGCAGGCGGGTTCTTTACCACTAGCACCATTTGGGAAGCCTGAGAGTCGGCTATGCATAAGTAACTGAGAACAAGTCACCAAATTTCCTTGGTTGAATCCAGAATCACTGCCCCACCTACAAAGCCTGCTGCCTTCCCGTACCCCTGCTCCGTCCCTGGTGCTAGTTTTCTGCTGTGAGGAATTCTAATGTATCCAGCCACTTGGCTGGGGAGGGGATGATGACTTCAATCCATGATAAGGAGTGATGTCAGCTGTTGCCCTAGCAGTGGGGGCTATGATTTTGCATTCCAAAGATGCATTCACTACCTGGAACAGTCCTGGCAGAGCCAGGGAATTAAAGGAAGTTGGGACAGAAGAAAAGTGAGGGCTGGAAGTCAGACTGTCTGGAATTATCCAGATAACAAAATGAGGACAAAGACATCACAAGAAAAGAAAACTTCAGCTCACTATTGCTTATGAACATAGATATAAAAGTCCTCAACAAAATACTGGCAAACAAAATCCAGCAATATGTAAAAATGACTCTACAAGTGAGATTTATCTCAAGAATGTGAGATTGGTTTAACACCTGAATATCAGTTAATGTAGTAATAATAAAGACTATTAATAGAATAAAGGACAAAAACCTTTTGATCATCTCAACAGACACAGAAAATACATTTGACAAAATCCAACAACTTTGATTTTTAAAAAAGCTTAAAAAAATAAATAAAAAAGCTTAAGAAACTAGGAATAAGAGGGAATTCCTTTAACTTGCTAATTATCAAAAGGCATCTATGAAAAAGTCACAGCTAACATCATACTTAAATGATGATAGACTGGATGTTTTCCCCTCTTCAGACTCAGGATGTCTGCGCCCATCATGTCTGTTTAACACTGTAAAAATAAACACAACAAAAATAAATAAAAGGTATCCAGATTGGAAAAGAAGAACTAAACAACTACATTTTACAGATGACATGATTTCGTATATAAAAAGTCCTTAGGAATTCATATACACAAAAAGATTACAGCTAATAAACCGGCTCAGCAAGGTTGTAGAATATAAGAACAGTGTACAGAAATCTATTGTATTTCTCATCACTAGCAATGAACAATCCAAAAAAGAAAGAAAATAATTCCATTCACAATAGCAACAAAAAGAAAAAATACTTCTATATAAATTTAACAAAAGAAATGTAAGGCTTATACTCTTGAAAACTATAAAACACTGTTGAGAGTAATTAAAATCTAAATAAAATTTAAAACACCCAAATGTTCATGGGTCAAAAGATTTGATATTGTCAAGATGACAATACTCCTCAAATTGATCTACGGAGGCAGTGCAATCCCTATCAGAATCCCAGCCAGTTTCCTTTTCTTTTATGCGAAAGTTGACAAGTTGATCCTAAAATTCATATGGAAATGCAAGGGATCTAGAAAAACAAAAATAATCTTGAAAGAAGAACAAGTTGGAGGACTCACAAGTCCTGATTTAAAATTTTACTACCAAGCGACAGTGAGCAAAACAGTGTGATACTGGCATAAAGAATGATATATACCCAGGGAATAAAATTGAGAGTCTAGAAATAAACCCTCATATTTATAGTCAGTTTACTTTCAGCAAGAAAGTCAAGACAGCTCAATGGAGAAAGAATAGTCTTTTCAACAAATAGAGCTGGGATAGTTGGATATCCATATGCAGAAGAATGAAGTTGGACCTTTACTTCAAACCATATACAAAAATTAACTCAAAGTGGATCAGAAATCTGAATGGAAGAGCTTTTAGCTATAAAAACTTAAAATTTATTTTAAAAAAAACTTTTATGCATTTTAAACTTTTAAGTTTATAACTAAGTTATAAACTTTGTAAATGTTTATAAAACTCTAAGATGAAAACATAGGCATAAATCTTCATGACCTTGAATTAGAAAATGGGTTATTAGATATGGCTCTCAAAACACATGTGTGAGTGCGTGGTGCTAAGTGGCTTTAGTCGTCTCTGACTCTTTATGACCCCATGGACAGTTACGTCTGTCCATGGGATACTCCAGGCAAGAATACTGGAGTGGGTTGCTGTGCCCTCCTCTGGGGGATCTTCCCGACCCAGGGATCGAACCCATGTCTCCGAAATCTCCTGCACTGGCAAGCGGGTTCTTTACCACTAATGCCACATGGGAAGTCCCTCTCAAAGCACAGGCAATAAGAAAAAGAATAGATAATTTGGACATCATCAAAATTAAAAATGTGCTTCAAAGGGTACCATTAAGAAAGTAAAAAGACAACCCACCCAATGGAAAGGAATTTTTGCAAATCATAAAGAATTTGTATCTGGAATACATAAGTCTTTTCACTCAACAGAGTCAATCCAGTGAAGACAATGGGCCAAGGACTTAAACAGACATTTATCCAAAGATGATATATAGATGCCCCATAAGTGCATGAAGAGATCCTCAACATCATTTTCCACCAGGGAAATACACATCAAAACCACGAATTTACACCTACTAGGATGGCTGTAATAAAAAAGACAGATAATAACAACTGTTGATGAAGATGTGGAGAAATTGGAACATTCATACCTTGTTGGTGGGAATATCAAATGGTGCAGTCACTTTGGAAAACTGCCTGACAGTTGCTCAAATGGTTAAACATAGAGTTACCATATGATCAAATATGATCATAATAGACCAAAATGGAAGCCCAAATGACCTTCGGCTGATGAATGGATAAACAGAGTAGTATATCCATACAATGGAATATTGACAATAAGAAGGAAAGAACTGATCAAACTGTTAATACAACATGGATGAGCCTTGAGAATGTTATGCTAAGTAAAAGAATTGGTCACAAAAGACCACATATTATATGACTCCATTTACATGAAATGTCCACAACAGGCAAATCTAGAGAGACTGAAAGCAAATTATCCATTGCCTAGAGCTGAGGGTAAAGGATTGTCAGGGAATGGGGCTTGGGATCAATAGGAAGTGACAGCTATGGGGTATGGAGTTTCTTCTAGGGGGTATGAAAATATTGTAAAATTAGATCATGATTGCATAACTCTGTGAATATACTAAAACCCCTTAATTATATACTTCAGATAGATTAATTGTAGGGTATATTAATTTTTGTTTAGTTTTGCCAGTTTATTGCTACCAACCCATCTCCCTCCACCCTCCTCATGTGTGCCCATGCTCAGTCATGTAACCCCATAGACTGCAGCCCCCCAGGCTCCTCTGCCCATGGGCTTTTCCAGGCAAGAATATTGGAGTGGATTGCCATTTTCTTCTCCATGAATTTTATTTTAATAACACTGTTAATTTTTTTGAAAGTCAGACTGAGTCCTCAGGGGGCAGGAACTTGGGTATAGGATGCTGGGGGTGTCAGAGAAGGGGGACCAAGGGATGGGAGGATTGTCTGGGCCCAGAAAGGGAGCAGGAGTTGTGGATCTCTTCTGAACATTCAGGGAACCCACTCCATCCTTCATTGTAGATAGATAGCCAGGGAGATCTATCGATTAGTGTATATGGTATCTTTGTGTATGTGTATGTATACACGCTCAATTGTGCCCAAATACTCTTTGTGACCCCATGAACTGGAGCCTGCCAGTCTCCTCTGTCCACAGGATTTTCCAGGCACGAATGCTAGAGTGGGTTGCCATTTCCTACTCCGGGGGGTCTTCCCCACCCAGGGATGGAAACTGCATCTCTTGAGTCTCCTGTTTGATAGATGATTTTTTACCACTGTGCCACCTGGGAAGTCCATATGGTATCTTTACACGAATATATTTTTAAAAGGTGCCACCCCAACCCCCAAGATAAATCATCTTGTTCAAGGCCAAAAATCAAGTCAGTAGTAAACAAAAGTTCTCCTACTTTCAGTCTCCCAATCTGATGTCAGTTTCTTTCCTGGTCCCTTAGATTTTGATCCCAGCCTGGACAGGAAGGAGGCCTGGGGACAGTGCTTATCCTGCTCTGGGTGTGAGTATGGCCAGTGAGGGTCCTTGGTCAAACTGGTGCCCTCTTTCTGCAGCCATTATAGCCTGGTCCCTGCTGTTGCCATGTGCCCCCCTTGTTCTGCTATGGAGAATGGACGTGAGGTCCCTGACACTAAGGTGATACCTACTACTTCTGCTTCAGGTGCTACCGCATAGGCTGGAGGGGGGCTGAACACCAGACACTTCCTAAGGCTGCCACCTTGGTGGCCCCCAAGTCTACAGGTGCCAGTGTGGAAAGGAGGATCTGGTTCACTGTGACCTTTGGCTTTGTCTTATAATTGTGAAAGGCCCTAGTAGTTGGAATTTGTAGTTCAGAATCAGTTCCTGAGGATCCTTCTAGAAATACTCTATAGCTTGCATTTGAGCACTTAAGAGTAATTTGGCCTAAATGGGAGGATTCTAACCACACTGCTTTGCACTTTTTCATTTGACATTTTTTGGGATATTATTCAATGACATAGATTGATAAGCCTAATTTTTTTGAAAACTGTTGCATAATATATCTTACAGTGGCTTTTAGTCCTTTGTAATGGACACAGAGGGTGTTCCCAGTCATCACATATTTTGCTGCACTGAACAATGTTTCATTTTCAGTTTTGTCACAGAATTGGAAAAAGAAACTTGTGGTGTAAGTTCTTTGAGGTGTATTTGCTGAGTCGAAAAGTGTATGCATTTTTTTTTTTTTTTTTGGCTGTGCTGCATGGCTTGTGGGATCTTAGTTCTCCAGTCAGGGATCAAACCCATGCCCTCTGCATTGGAAGTGAGGGGTCTTAACCACTGGACCGACAGGGAAGTCCTTTTACTTTTTAAAAAATCTGTTTGCTTGCTTCTTTTTTCCTCTTCCAGTTTTACTGAGATATGACATACTGTGTTTAATGTGTACAGCATAATGATCACGTACATCACAAGGCATTTAACTTTTGATAAACATCAAATTGTCTTTCCAAGAGGTTGTACCAATTTACACTGTAGGGCCTCATTTTTGTTTTTCCATTTTTGGTCTTTGAAAAATTACTTTAGTGTCAAATATATCACCTCCACTGTTTTTAAAAATATATATTGCACAGGAATTTAGGATTTTCAAGTTCTGTTAAAAATATCCTTTTGAATGGCAATGAACTTAAAGATTAAACTGAGAATCAACAGCTTTTAATAGTATCTTTCCATTCAGGTACATGGTTATGTCTTCATTCAGTTAGGTCTTATATCCTTCAGGATAGAGATACCATTTTCTTCATGTAGGATTGGTATGTTTTTTGTGTGAGCTTTATTCCTTTGTAGTTTATGGGTTTTGTTGTTATTGAAAATGGGACTCCAAGTATATTTTCTAGTCTGTTATTGTAATTTACAGGAAATATAATAACTTTGGCCTTGGTTTATTATCTGTAAAAAGACAGAAGTAGAACTCTCAGTAAAAGGTTAAATAAGTATGGGCTAAAGAAAGCTCAACAGATTTGTTCATTGCAGGATTTATCAATGACTTTAATATACTTTGATCACCAAGAATTCCCAAGAAGGTACAGGAATTCCCGGTACTTACTTGACCATGGAACCCTTCATCACAAGATATTCTGAAAACATATTTAGAGAAAACAATGCACCCAAAGACCCTTCTAATTTCTAACTTGTCAGTCCAGGGATCTCCACTAAACCTTATCAGGTGCCCAAACTCCTCTGTTACTTACCCACAACCAGAACACAGAAGACAACCCAGTGTCAAGTGAATGCTTTAATGAGTGGTGCTCAGAGGGAGCCAGGTCTCCCACCAACTGCTACCAGCCACCACTGTCCCCAGCTTTGTCAGGAAGATGAGCTAGCTGCCTGGGCGCAGAGATGGATCTGAAGTCTAAGAGTGAGCTGGGGCAAAGGGGGGTTTGGGAAGCACCTCATAGGGGCAGGGTTCCCAGGAGTGTGGCAGAGGGGACCTGGACCTCAGGCTGGTCCCTCTTCAGGCATTCCTAGCAAAGCCACGAGGGGCTCGAGGGGCGTGGGGGCGCCAATGGGCACAGGGTGGGTGCGTTCGTGCTTGCGCAGGTCGCTGGCACTCAAGAAGGCCTTGGGGCAGTGGGGGCAGGTGTAGGGGCGCACAGAGCTGTGGGTGCGACTATGCTTGCGCAGCCCAGCCCGGTCTGAGAAGCTCTTGCCGCACTGGGTGCAGGGGAAGGGCCGGAGCTCTGGGTGGGAGCGCTCATGCCGTCGCAGCAATGTCAGCGTGGAGAACGTCTCCTTGCACTCCCGGCACACAAACTGGGGTGGTTTCTCATCCACCTCCTCACCCCCCACCTCACCTGCCGCCCCCAAGGGACCAGGAGCCTCCCCAACCCCTGCATCTTGGCACTCCACGTGCTCCACCGTCATGCCCACCACTTGCCACTGGGTAGCCATCACACCACCCGATTCCGGGGGCAGCCCCAGCAGCCCAGCTGGAGGGTCTCCGAGCGCCGCCCCTGATGCCGGGGCGGCGGAGCCCTCGCCAGCCATGCTGACCGGCAGTGCCAGCCCCACCACCAGCTCCTGTGGCGGGGGAGCCCCTGTGGCCTCGCTGCTTCTATGGGTCCGTTCGTGCTTCCTCAGGCTGGACGAGACCACGAAGGACTTTCCGCAGGCATTGCAGTGGAAGGGGCGCTCACCCGAGTGCACCCGGCTGTGCTTAGTAAGGCTGGCTCGCTCGGCGAAGGCTCGCCCGCACTCCTCGCAGCGGAATGGCCGCTGGCCCGAGTGCACCAGCGCGTGCCGCTTGAGGTCCCAGGACGCCACGAATGTCTTGTCACACTGCAGGCACTTGAACGGCCGGTCGCCCGTGTGCACCCGCCGATGCATGGCCAGGTCAGCCGGCTGCCGAAAGTCCTTACCGCACTTCTCGCAGCGGTAGGGCTTCACGCCCTCGTGTGCCCGCTGGTGGCGCCGGAAGCTTGAGGGGTCGGAGAACATGCGGCCACAGCGCGGGCAGAGGAAGGGCTTCTCGCCCGAGTGTGTGCGCTCGTGGCTCTGGTAGGAACTGAGCTGCGTAAAGCCCTTGCCACAGGCTGGACAGCGGTAGGGCTTCTGCGCCGCGTGGATGCGCTGGTGGCACGTCAGCGAGGAAGAGCGGGAGAAGCTCTTCCCGCACTCTGAGCAGAGGAAGGGGCGCTCGCCGGTGTGGGACCTGTGGGAGTGCGGAGACCGGGTGTGAAGGTGGCAGCCCATTGCCTGACCCCCGCTGCCTGTCTGCACTGTTAGTTAGGGCCCTCTAACCTCTCTGGGGCCTTGGTCTACGGGCCACAGCGCTGTACCCCAGACTAAAAAGCCTTCAGGACAGGTGTAGGGTCCAGATCCATCCCTGCATGCCCCAGACCCGGGCCCGACTCGCACCTCTTGCAGTGGACCAAAGACCCTAGAAGCAGCCCAAATTAAAGCCGCGTCCCTTTCTCTGTGTGCTAGGAACCCAGGCCAATCATATGCCAGATCCCCCTCCAGCTCCCATAGATCCTTCCGCTAGATCCCACTCACCTTCCCATTGGTTCCTTCCACTCTCTGGGACTCAACGCCTTTACCCTATTGGTGCACTCTTCCCAACCCCTTCAGAGGCCCCCACCCAGTCCACCTCCCTCACCGTTCATGGTTGCGAAGGTCCTTGAGCTCTGCATAGGCCTTGCCACAGCGCTCGCAGCTGTAGGGTCGCAAGCCTGCGTGCGTGCGCCGGTGCTTGCGGAACACCGAGGGGTCAGCGAAGCTCTTGCCACAGTCGGCGCAGGTGTAGGGCCTCTCGCCCGTGTGACCGCGCTGGTGGATCTTTAGCTTGGAGAGCGCGCCGTAGGCCTTGGGGCAGTGCGCGCAGCGGAAGGGCAGCTCGCCAGCGTGCGAGGCCAGGTGCACACGCAGGCACACGGGTTGCATGAAGCGGCGGCCGCACTCGGGGCAAGGGAAGGGCTTCTCGCCCGTGTGGCTGCGCCCATGGCTGCGCAGCTCTGGTGCTGTTTTGTAGGCCTTGGGGCACAGTGGGCAAGCATAGGGCCGAGGCTTGGCTGCTGCACCTGACACCTTGTCCCCGCTGGCATCTTCCGCTTTGGGGTCTGTCTCTGGCTTCAGCTTTGCCTCGGCCATCTCCTCAGTGCAGTCTGCAGGCCCATGCGTGGCAGCATGGCGTGCTGCCCGGGGTGCATTTGGAAATGTCTTGGTACAGGACAGGCACTTATAGCGGCGGCCAGAGCGCTTGTAGCCGGGGGCTGGGGACCGGTCTTCCGGAGACTCTACCTCCATGGCCTCGATGGGCGGATCTTCTCTGCAAGAGAATCAAAGTTAGGAGCCACACCCCTTTCCGATTTCTCCAAGGACTCTCTCCTCACCAAAGACCTCGGAGGCCTCAGAAGGAACTCTTAACTTATCTGCATGTCCCACCCGGGTGCATGTCCTGTCTGTGCTCCTGTTGCCCCTCTGGTCCGTTCACTGATGAAAGGAGCTGGACTAGGTGACCTCAGAGGAGCTGACAGGGGAGGCTGGGATCATCCAAATGTTCACTGGCACTTCTCTCCCCAGCCTTTGGGCTTCTCCAAGCCCTGTGGCATTCCCAGAAGGCCCAGGCTCGGTCCATCTCACCATCTTCATGTTCTTAACCTCAGCGTCCAAGACCTGTGCCAGGCTGCAGGCACGGAGGCTACCCAGATGTGAGTCTGGCCTGAAGGTCTCTAAGTGCTCAGGAAAGACCGACATGGGTCCAGAGGAGGGCAGAGCCAGCAGGCTAAATGTGGTGACTGGCATCATCTGTCTGGAAGGGTAGGTCCGCAGCATGTGTATCTTGTCTTTCCCTTCTGGTTGGTTAGCTGTCAGAGGCAGCAACTGTTCACACAGAATTCTGGCCTCGCACAGCTGTAAGATACTCCACCCCAGATAGGAATCCTGGTCCACCCTCTGTTCTGGAATGGCCCTTTGGTTCTTGCTCCCATAACTCTGGTAATGGGGAGTTCAGTCACTCTCCAAGCGGCTTGAGCCATTGCTAGCAGAACTTAGAAGCCTCTGTCTCCTACTCAATGTATCTACTCTGGCCTGGCCTCCTGGGACATCCGGCTATAGCCATGGCCCCTTCTTTTTCCATTCAGAGTCCAGACACCCTCCACCCAGCTGCTCCTGGGGATCATGGCTGGTAGGAAATAGGATTAATGGCTACATTAGTCTTAACACCAGCTCATCCTCCCTGGGGGATGAAGGGAAGAGGATTATAGCAGATCCACTTAAGGAGTGCTTGCAGCAGCTGCTGGGGGCAGCCAGGGATGGGGGGCGAGGACAATACTATGGAGAGGGGAGGGGAGCCAGGTGTGCCCAGAAGGTGGACTGGGAGGTGAGAGGTCAGGATTCTCCTTTCTGGGCCTGTTTCCTCATCCGTATACCTCAGGGATTGGTGGCTTTAATTTATGACCCAGGGAGGATACAGGAGTCTCTGAGGGCGAGTGGCAAGGCGTGCATCTTTAGAATCAGCATCCTTCTGCCTAGTGGCCCTGCCTCGGTTCCTGTTCCCTACCTATACAGTCTAGTGTGCACAGGCAGCTGGAGTCTTCTCCCTAAGGTGCCATGTAATGCTCGGTCCCCTACTCAGGAACTTCCCATGGCTTCCATCACATCACACAAGTTCCCAGATCCTTCCTGGCTGTTACGGATCTCACCAATCCTTCCTTTTGGAGCCTTACTTCCCAAAGGAAGCTCATCCTGCATCTCCCTTTGGTTTTTGACCCCCATCCTACACAGCTCTGTTCCACCCCCAGCTTGGTTTTGGTACTTTTCCGACTAAATCCTAGGACTGGAGGGTGAGTTAAGGGCTTGAGGCCCCACCTTCCCCAGGGCTGAATTCCACCTACAGTTTCCAAGGGATCTGCTTATCCCTGGATGAGGCTCTCACAACCTCCCTTCCAGATCATCTCTGGACAGTCTGACAGTCTCCTTAATAAAAATAAGAGCTCATATGTACAGAGTGCCTGCTAAATAACAGACAATATCCTAAGCTCTTTACATGCATTAACTCACTTGAACTTCACATGGGCACCAGGAGATAAGTTCTTATCATTAACCTTCTTTCTCAGATAAGGGATTGAGGCCCAGAGAAACAAGGTAGCTTTGTGGTTAAGTGCAGTCTCTGAAGTCAAACTGCCTGGCTTTGAATCTTAGCTTGCTCGCTTCCTAGCTGTACATTGACTCCGAGAAATGTACTTCCTGCTCCAGGACCTCGATTTTTCTCATCTGAAAAAAGGGAGGTAATAACAGGACTTACTTCTCAGGGTTGGGCAGGGCTGAATGAGATAATAATCACTGCCCTCAATTACTGAATCTTATCAGAGCCAGACACTTTGCTGCATGTGCTACCTTTTTTTTCTCTCATAGCTTTCTGAGATCAGGATTATTTATTCTCATTTTATAGATGAATAAACTGAGGTTCTAGACTTCCCTGTGGTCCAGTGGTTAAGAATCCACCTGCCAATGCAGGGCACATGAGTTCGATCCCCAGCCTGGGAAGATCCCACATGCTCAGATCAACTAAGCCTGTGTGCCACAGCTATTGAGCTTGTGCCCCACAACAAGAGAAGCCACCTCAATGAGAAGCCTGAGCACCGCAACTAGAGAGTAGCCCCCAGTTGCCACAACTGGAGAAAGCCAGTGCACAGCCACAAAGACCCAGCACAGCCAAAAATAATAAATAAATAAAATTTATTAAAAACAAAACTGAGGTTCCAAGAAGGTTAGTGATTAACCCATGATCACATAGCTAATAACTCATGCAGCAGACTTGAAATCCAGGTGTTTAATTTGCCTTGGGTTGTTGGGCCCTCCCAGACTTTGCTGCTTGGGCTAGCCCCGTGGGGACCAGAACTCTTGAGCTCAGGTTACACCTTGGTCTTTTCACATCCCTGTAGAATTGCCTGGAGACCAGAGCCAGCCCCCATTATGTTTCTGTCTCCCTCTCAGAGGGCTGGACCTGGGGGTTCTGAGCTTTGAGCCTCAACCTCCCCCTCTAAGCCAGAAAGCAGATAGCTGGAGGGGTAAACCTGTCCTAAAGCACTTCCCAGGGAAAATGGGAGGGGAGCACCAGGCTGGTCCCAGAAGATATCAGCTCCAGCAGCAGTGGAGGGCCAGGTAGCCTAGGCCCTGTCTGAAACCCCACTATCAGCTCCTCACTTCCCTGTTCACAGAGGACTCTTCCACCCACCACTCCTTACAGTGATGACTCTATGAGCTCCTGGCATGAGAATAATCATCCAGGGAGCATGGGGTAGGATTCATAAACCTATTCTAAACATGTTTTCTGGGTCATCCCAACCAACATTTAACATTTAAGAACCAAAGACACATCCATGGATCTTCAGAAGCTTCCAGGAGAGAGGCATTTTTAACTTTTTTTTTTTTCTTCAGATGTGGAGATTAAGGCCTCAATAAGCGAAAAAACTTACCCAAGGATACATAGCTAGTCAAGGGGCCCAGACTCAAACCCAAATCTGCAAGTCCCTGGGCTGGGCTCTTTCTCTACTGTTCTTTGCACCTGATTCGAAGAGCTGACTCATTTGAAAAGACCCTGATGCTGGGAAAGATCGAAGTCAGGAGGAGAAGGGGACGACAGAGGATGAGATGGTGGGATGGCATCCAACTCAATGGACATGAGTCTGAGTAAACTCCGGGAGTTGGTGATGGACAGGGAGGCCTGGTGGGCTGCAGTCCATGGGGTCGCAAAGTCAGACACGACTGAGCAACTGAACTGAACTGGGCTGGGCTCTTTCTCTACTGTTCTTCATTTACTTAAGGTTTATTAGCCAAACCATGAGACCTTCCAGGGCTCCCAAGACAAAGACCATGGCCAGCAAGGCCCTGAACTACCTAACTCCTGCCTATCCCATCTCCCACTTTCCTCTCCTTGGCTCACTAGGCTCCACCCACACAGGTTCCCCCCTTTCCACCCTCAAAGACCTAAATTCCTTCCAATCTCAGGGATTTCACACTAACCGTGTCCACTGCTAGAAACACTATTCCCCAAGGATCTTTGTGTAGCTATCTCTTTGATTCCATTTGGGTCTCAGCTCCTTAAAGAGGGTTTTCCTGACACTTAAAAAAATTTTTTTTAAGTTTACTTGGCTGCACCAGGTGTTGTATGTGGCATGCAGGATCTTTAGTTGTGGCATTCGAACTCTTAGCTGTGGCATGTGGAATCTAGTTCCCTGACCAGGGATCGAACCTGGGTCCCCTGCATTGGGAGGACAGTCTTAGCCACTAGACCACCAGGGAAGCCCCTGACCACCTTTCTTAGTGCTATCTGCATCCCTGCTAATCACTCTTTGTTCCCCTCCTCTTTAATCTCCTTCATGTTGTTCATCTGGATAACATTTCTTGCAAATATACCAAGGGCCAGGTATCATCGTAAGCATTTTATGTGTACTACTCAAGCTAAGCTTCACGACTTTCTAGGAGTTTGTTATGAATGAGTATGTGCAGGCATGGAAGAAAGGGTCATGTGAGAACTTAGAAGGTGGTCACATATATATTCCTAGAAGGGAGGTCTCACCAGGATCTGAATCAGCCAGCACCTGATCTTGGACACCTAAACCTCCAGAACCATGAGAAATAAACTTCCATTGTGCTCCCAGTCTGCTATCATTTGTTTGTTTGTTTTGGTTACAGTCAGACTTGGTAGAGTCTGTTATATAACAGACTTATTATAGACTGAACAGACTATGTTAAGTAGTGTCTTCCCCATTTCCCCCATTTTACAGACAAGGATACTGAGGCACACAGAAGGGAAGCAATAAGTCATGGTCACAACCCATACTCAAAGCCAGGTGGTCTGCCTCCCAAACTTCAGCTCTCTGTCCCCTGATTATTGCTTTGCTAGCACTTACATATCTTATGGTTCAGTTGTTAATTCTCTGTCTCCAGTGCAAGCGCTTAGGCTGGCACAGAGCCAGTTACCTTTATTTTGTACCCTCTACAAATAGAACCACGCTTGGTGCCCCAAAATAAACTGAACAGATGAACCTCTGAGACAGTATCTGAACCCAGGTCTCTAGCTTCCACCTCCCCCATAACAGGAGTTTGTACTGAATTTCTTTGCCTTTCTAAGTTCACAAGGTCCAAATATCCCAGTGGATTCACTGCTCTCGTGTGGGAGCCTTATCTTTGTTTACTACTGGATTTAGGAGGGGGATGACTTCCTGCTGTCTGAAGACTCTTATCTCCAGGGATCCAGATATTTAATTCCCAGTTTAAGCTAGAACCCTGCGGGCAGGGACAGTAAAGAGCCACTTTTTTAATGTTCTCAGACCTCAGTCTCTCCACACGTCTAAAGAAATAGTCACGAAAAGGCCTCACAGGCCATGAGGGATCCGGTGAGATGGCAGATGGGGAACTGTGAACCACGCAGAGATGAGAGCTAATCGTCTCCTAGGCATCCAATCTGGTCAGTCCACAACGTAATCCCAACTCACTTTTCCGGCCTCGCCTCTAGTGGCAGTGTGGCCCCCCACCCCCGCCCGACAACGACCTCAGCTCCAGCTACAATTCTCAAACTTCCCCACCTAAATCCATCTCCATATGCAGTTCCCTCTGCTTTCTCCAGTGGGAAAACTCTTTTTGCATTCTTCAACTACCTGCTTCCCCAATGTCCTCAGGAAGACTTAACAGGCAGTAGAGGTAAGAGCGCCATGGCGCTCTGGGTCTCAGTTTCCTCATCAGTAAAATGGGGTCTCTAAGGCATGTGGGAGTTTTAATGGCGTTAGACCCAAGAGCTGCGGAAACCCTGCGCATCTTGCTCCCTGCAACTGTCTACGTGTCGGCGCTTCTGCCAGACAGACAACCCCACATGGGAGGGCCCTGGGCTGGCTCTTCTCAGGAAATGCCCTGGGAAAACGTGGCCTCGGAGAACACAGCAAAAAGGTGAACGAAGAATGACAGAATGAACAAATGAATGGACCGAAGGCCAGACCTTGGACAAAGGCCTGCAAGATGGCGTTCTCTAGGACCGCGGGAGGGGCGGCCAGGACCTCGACCGGGGCGGGGGGGCCGCCAGCGCCAGGGACCATGCTAGGCGGGCTGCGCGCCGGGGACAAAAGCCCGCAACATGGCGGGCTCTAGGACCCTCGGGTCCGCACGGCACTACGCGGGCAGCCGTGCCGCCTAAGCCCAGGCGTCTGCCGCTGCCGGCCCGCCGGGACAGCCGGCGGGTTCTAGGACCCGCTGGGCCTGGAGCCCGCCCGCGCCCTCCCGGGGCCGCACTCCTCCCGCCCCGCCCGCACCGCTCGCGCCAGGCCAACCCCATCCGCCCTAGGCACCCAAAGGGAAACTGAGGCCTGCTCGGACTGCGTCTGCATTGGGGCTGCCCGAGGATCTCTGCATCTTCCCGCCGGCGTTTCCTACCTGAAGAGAGTTGGGCTGGTTCCGTGGCGTCAGCTGCAGCTCCTCTCACCGACAGAGCCCGGGACTCTGCCAGGGAGGGGCAGGCGCTAGGACCCAGCGGGGGGGTGGGGGGTGGGGGGAGGGAAGAAGGGGAGGGACAGGAGGCGGGGCCGGCGAGCGGAAGTGGAAGAGAGCTTTCCCGGCAAGGGAGGAAGACAAAGTTCGCCGGAGCAGCCCCAAGAGAAGGTGGCGGAGAAACACCTTGCAAGGGGTCTCTCTGGGCGCTAATGACAAGGGATACGGGAATAGGTTTACGGGATGCACCGACTATTGCTAGCGTGGCGCTAGATCACCGTAAACTAGAAGGTGGGAGGACAAAAAGGCCATGTCCAAGATTTGTAGTACCTAAATCTGCCTATATCCCACAACATTTGCCTTAATAGAAAGCAGTAAGTGACGCTCCCTCCATCTGGCTTGAGAAGTTTTTCAGGGAACCCCACAATAAGTGTCGCCCAAGTACTGAGGCCAGGGCTGCAGAAGGCTTTTTCCCCCTCTTCTGCGCTCAGTCAATTTGCACCGGAACGATTTTAGCGGATCTTCCCGGAAGTGTGGCTAAGGTTAGTGCAGAACAACGAGCTCTTTGACCTACGTGGGCGGGGTCGGAGTCGCGCGTTAGTTGCTTCTCTCCTAGCACCGGAAATGTGTCTGTGTATAACCGCTGCTTGGAGGCGGGACAGAAGCATTTTTAAGGCGGAAGTTTCGCGGGGAAGATTTTGACGCTAGGACACTTCCTGTTTCCTAGTAACAATAGGAAGTGTCCGCGGAGCTGGGCGATAGACGGCTGGTTTGTGCCAGCTGCGCCCTTTTTCCTCTACCTCTCTCCTTTTCCCCCTCTCCTTTCCCTCTTTCCCTCCTCTTCCACTTCCTTGAGCCTTTGCAGAGTGTGCGTGTGTGGGAGGGCGAGAGCCCCCGCACAACCACCCTTTGGGGCGCGCGGCTGCAGTTAGGGTGAGGGTCCCATTGCGCAGGCGCACTCCCGTTCGCGGTCCCCAACGGACGCACCCGCGGCGGGAACGAGAAGGGGCCACCGGTGTGAGGTAGGGGTCCTAAGAGAAAACTGGCTGAGGAGATGAATGAGGCGAGAGGACCTCTTTGGTAGTTGATTCGGAGAGGAGACTCTTGAGCGAAGGGGCTTTGTGAGAAGTGAGAATTCTGGGAGCAGGTTCAGCAAGGAGGTTTAAAGTCGGAGATAGGAGTTGTATTGGGGCCCCCAGGGGGGTAAGAGTCCGAGTCAAGAGAAGGCCAAGGTGATGTAGGAGGCATGGGGGCCTGCTATGGAGTAAGGGCTTTGGAAGGAAGATTGAGTGAATGGGCTTCCTCGTGTGTCAACTGGAATAATAGAGGCAGTGCAATGAGTTGTGAGAACTAGGTGACACAATGAATTTTCTTTATTTAGCACAGGGCCTAGCACATGGTAATGCTTAGGTAGCACGGGTGGCTGTTGTCATCAATATTAGAGAAGGTAGAGGGAAAAACGAGAAGAGATGGAGGGAGAAAAGTGATGAATAATGGGAAAGAAAAAGGTAAGGGGCGAAGTACCAGAAAGGAGATGGAATTTCCAAGAAGGAAGATGGTTTGGAATCCGGGGAACCCAAGAGAGTCTTTCAGAAAGGAGATTTTGTGACCCTGAAAGGAATAGGGCAGAAGGGGGAACAAATCAGCCCTTTTCCCTGTAGGAGGCCTCTAACCTCACCTCTCAGGTCCTAGGCTGTCTATTGGAGAAAGGCTGCTTTTTCAGTGCGTCTCTATGAGAGTTGCTCAGTTTTGTCCGACTTTGTGACTCCATGGACGGTAGCCAACCATGCTTCTCTGCATGGGATTCTTCAGGCAGGAATACTGGAGTGGGTTGCCATTCTCTTCTCCAGGGATCTTCCTGACCTAGGAATTGAACCTGGGTCTCCTGCATTGCAGGCAGACTCTTTACTGTCTGAGCCACCAGGGAAGCCCCTTTCAGTGCCTCTAAGCTACTCTATTTAGCTGAGGAGTGAAAGATGGAGGATTGGACTTATCTTATTGAAGGTCCTAGGAGAGGTACAAGTTTCCTTTTAAGATGTCACGTAAGATAGGTTGTTTGTTTCAAAATTATAGAGAGCAGAGGGTTAGGGACAGTAAGATTTTTGGGACTTGATCTGAAGACAGGATAGTATGTTTGTGATTAGAGATGGGATGCAGTCCTTTAGATGTTAGTTTCCTTATATGTACTTCTAGACATGACTTAGGCCTAGGAGAGTTTCCATATTTGGGGAGCCTGTATTCAGAGAAATTTTAAATGGTATTTCCAGAATAGATCTAGTAGAGAGCAGGTCCCTGGGCATTGCTACTTGGGGGTAACTGTGACCTCTGGTGAACTTGTTGCTCATAAAATCAAGAGGCAAAGTTAATTCAAGCCTTCCTTCTGACCACTGCCCCCTTTTCCTAGGCCTTGGACCCTCCATCAGAGGAAGATGCTGCTGCCATTTGCCTGCTCTTCCTGAACCTCCAGGTTTCTGCCACACTGCCCCATGGAGGACACGCCCACCTCACTCAGCTGCTCTGACTGTCAGCGCCACTTTCCTAGCCTCCCAGAACTGTTACGGCACCGAGAACTGCTCCATCCATCTTCCAGCCAGGGCAGCGAGGCCGACAGCATCCCTCGGCCCTACCGCTGTCAGCAGTGTGGGCGGGGCTATCGTCACCCAGGGAGCCTGGTCAATCACCGCAGGACCCACGAGACTGGCCTTTTCCCCTGTACCACCTGTGGCAAGGACTTCACCAACCCCATGGCGCTCAAGAGCCACATGAGGACTCATGCTCCTGAAGGCCGTCGGAGGCGCAGGCCTCCCCGCCCCAAGGAAGCCACTCCACGTCTCCAGGGGGAGACAGTGTCCACTGACTCCTGGGCCCAGAGGCTTGACCCTGGGGAAGGCTGGGAAAATCAGAAAAAACATATTGAAGAGACATCTGGTTGTGAGTCTGGGCCAGACCCTAGGGCAGCTCTGGGCACATGGGAAGATCCACCCACCAGACAAAGAGAAGGCTGGGAGAGTCAGCCTGACCCTGAGGAGGGTGTAGAGGGCTGGGGTCCTACCACCAACTCTGCCAGAGACACTCCACTTCCCACCCCAGCCAGCAGTCTCCTTAGCAATTTGGAACAATATCTGGCTGAATCAGTAGTGAATTTTACCGGGGGCCAGGAGCCCACCCAGTCTGCTCCTGCTGAGGAGGAGCGGCGGTACAAGTGCAGTCAGTGTGGCAAGACGTACAAGCATGCTGGGAGCCTTACCAACCACCGCCAGAGCCACACCCTGGGCGTCTACCCTTGTGCCATCTGCTTCAAGGAGTTCTCTAATCTCATGGCTTTGAAGAATCACTCCAGACTCCATGCCCAGTATCGGCCTTACCAGTGTCCCCACTGCCCCCGTGCCTTCCGGCTCCCCCGAGAGCTGCTGGAACACCAGCAGTCCCATGAGGGTGAAAGTCAGGAGCAGCCGTGGGAAGAGAAAGGGATGCCCACCACCAATGGACACACAGATGAGAGCAGCCAGGACCAGCTCCCTGGGACACAGATGCTGAATGGCTCAGGGGAGCTGAGCACATCTGGGGAGCTGGAAGACATCGGCCTGGAGGAGTACCGGCCTTTCCGCTGTGGAGACTGTGGCCGTACCTACCGCCATGCTGGGAGCCTCATCAACCATCGCAAGAGCCACCAGACAGGTGTCTACCCCTGCTCCATCTGTTCGAAGCAGCTGTTCAATGCAGCTGCCCTCAAAAACCATGTGCGGGCTCATCACAGGCCCCGGCAAGGAGCCGGAGAGGATGGGCAGCCATCAGTGTTGCCAGCTCCCCTGCCTCTGGCTGAGTCCACCCGCAAAGAAGCAGAGGCCCCCACCACCACCTTAGACCACCGCCCCTATAAATGCAATGAGTGTGGTCGGGCTTACCGGCACCGGGGGAGCCTAGTGAACCACCGCCACAGCCATCGGACAGGAGAGTATCAGTGCTCTCTCTGTCCCCGCAAGTACCCCAACCTCATGGCCCTGCGCAACCACGTGCGGGTACACTGCAAGGCTGCTCGCCGCAGCACGGGCCCAGGGGCTGAGGGTCCCCCCAGCCACCTCAAGGTGGAGGTCCCACCTGACCCAGTGGGGCCAGAGACAGCTCTACTTTCCGATCAAGGGCCTGGGTGCAAACATGAAGAGGGGGCCCCTGCTGTCCCCCCAGCAGCAGATCGGACCGCACCACAGATATGTAGCATGTGTGGGATGCTCTTTGAAGACTCTGAGAGCCTTGAACATCACAGCCGGACCCATGGGGAAGGGGCACAGAGCAGGACCGAGGCCAGAGAGTCGCCTCCTCGGGTATTTGCTTGCCGAGACTGTGGCAAGAGCTATCGCCACTCAGGCAGCCTTATCAACCACCGGCAGACCCACCAAACGGGAGACTTTAGTTGTGGGGCCTGTGCCAAACATTTCCACACCATGGCTGCCATGAAGAACCACTTGCGTCGCCACAGTCGACGACGGAGCAGGCGGCACCGGAGGCGGGCTGGCAGTGCCGGCGGTGGGGAAGCCAAACCCCCATCAGATGGGAACTGGGCCCCGGAACCAGTGGACAGTGTGGGCCTGGGCTGTCCCCGAGACTCTTCCAGGGCAAGTCCGAGTGGAGCCAAAGGCAACATGGAAAGCAGTGGGGGCTGTTTGCAGGCTGCAGCCGAAAGGGACAACTGTGGGCTTGAGAGGAATGAGGCCTGTTTCCAGGGTGATAAAGAGAGCCGAGGTGCCGAGGAAGGACTGGAAAGGATGGAGGCCTGTTTCCTTGACAACGTGGACATCCCAGGCACTGAGGAAAGCAACGGAACTCGCTTCTGCGATGGCCTCCCTGGGGTGGAGGAAGACCAGAAACCAGCCCCTGGCCAGCCCAGCTCCCCTTCCCGCGCTGCCAGCTCTGTGGGCTGGCCGGCTGAAGTCTCCCACACGTGTTCTGACTGTGGACATTCTTTCCCCCATGCCACCGGCCTGCTGAGCCACCGGCCCTGCCACCCACCGGGCATCTATCAGTGCTCCCTCTGCCCAAAGGAATTTGACTCCCTGCCTGCCCTTCGCAGCCACTTCCAGAACCACGGGCCCGGGGAGGCCGTCTCAACCCAGCCTTTCCTCTGTTGCCTCTGTGGCATGATCTTCCCTGGGCGGGCTGGCTACAGGCTTCACCGGCGCCAGGCTCATGACTCTGGCGTGACTGAGGGCTCGGAAGAGGAGGGGGAGGAGGAAGGAGCTGCAGGGGCAATCTCCACCCACAGCCCCCCACTGCAGCTCTCAGAAGCCGAGCTGCTGAATCAGCTGCAGCGGGAGGTGGAAGCGCTGGACGGCGCTGGGTATGGCCATATTTGTGGCTGCTGCGGTCAGACCTACGATGACCTGGGGAGCCTGGAGCGTCACCACCAAAGCCGGAATTCCGGGAACGCCACTGATGAGGTTCCCAGTCTCATGCATCACCCAGCAGAGTCAGGTGATGCCACGGTGGTGGTGGCAGATGGTGTCTTTGAGGGCACGGTGACCTCTCTCCCTGCAGAGGGTGGGGACACAAAGCCGGGTGAGGGTGTAGGTGACACGCTTGCTGACAGCCTTTGCCGGCAGGGTGAGGAAAGTTCTCTGGAGACCCAGCCCCGCCCCTTCCGCTGCAACCAGTGTGGCAAGACCTATCGGCATGGGGGCAGCCTGGTGAACCACCGCAAGATCCACCAGACTGGGGAATTCGTCTGCCCTGTCTGCTCCCGCTGCTACCCCAACCTGGCTGCCTACCGCAATCACCTGCGAAACCACCCACGCTGCAAAGGCTCAGAGCCCCAGGTGGGGCCCGTCCCAGAGGCAAAAAGCAACAGTGAAGCCCAAACTCTGGCAGAAGAGGGCCTCGAGCAGGCTGAAGTGGAGAGGTTCCAGAAAGAACTTAAAGTCGAGCCCCTGGAGGAGGGGGCAAGAGTGAAAGAAGAGGCCTGGGAGGAGACGACTGTGAAGGGGGAGGAGATGGAGCCGAGGTTGGAGACGGCAGAGAAGGGCTGCCAGACAGAAGCTAGCTCTGAGCGGCCCTTCAGCTGCGAGGTGTGTGGCCGCTCCTACAAGCACGCCGGCAGCCTCATCAATCACCGGCAGAGCCACCAGACCGGCCACTTTGGCTGCCAGGCCTGCTCCAAAGGCTTCTCCAATCTCATGTCCCTCAAGAACCACCGGCGCATCCACGCCGATCCCCGGCGTTTCCGCTGTGCTGAGTGCGGGAAGGCCTTCCGCCTGCGGAAGCAGCTGGCCAGCCACCAGCGGGTCCACCTGGAGCGTGGTGGGGGTGGTGGCTCCCACAAGCTGTCCCGGGAAGATCGGCCCTTTCGCTGCGGGCAGTGCGGGCGGACCTACCGTCACGCGGGCAGCCTCCTGAACCACCGGCGCAGCCATGAGACAGGCCAGTACAGCTGTCCCACCTGCCCCAAGACCTACTCCAACCGCATGGCCCTGAGGGACCACCAGAGGCTGCACTCGGAGAGCCGGCGGCGGCGGGCCGGGCTGTCCCGGCGGGTAGCTGTGCGCTGTGCCCTCTGCGGTCGGGGCTTCCCTGGCCGGGGGTCCCTGGAACGGCACCTGCGAGAGCACGAGGAAGAGACGAGAGGTGGTCAAGGAGGCCCAGACGGCACAGAGGGTGGTCAGGGGAACCTGGCTGACAACCAGGGACTGGAGGACAGATCGGGCGGTACTGAGTCGGGACCTCAGCTGGAGGATGGAGCCACAAGGCCAGCAGAGCCAAGACAGAGCCCCATCAGGGCAGCGGGTTTAGAAGCCACAGAGCCAGCATCCTGGGGCATGGGGGAAGCAGATGGGTGGCGAGGAGACCAGGGACCGGAGAATCATGATGGAGATTGGGTTCCTGGGCGCCACGTACTGACCAAGCCAGAAGACGAGCCAGGGGACAATGTCCCCAGAAGTCCTTGTCCCCTTGGCAACACCCAGCCCAATGGACCTAGTCTGACTCCGGTGGACAGCTGGGACAGTGGAGACTGTGGCCCTCAGCCCCAGCCAGAGAGCCACTCCTTTTCCTGCAGCCATTGTGGCAAGATCTCCTGCCAGTCAGAGGGCCCCTTGAACCACCACAGCACCCACAAGACTGACCGTCACTATTGCCTGCTCTGCTCCAAGGAGTTCTTGAATCCTGAGGCCCCTAAGAGCCACAGCCGCAACCACATAGCTGCCCAGACCTTCTCCTGCCCTGATTGTGGCAAGGCCTTTGAGTCCCACCATGAACTCGCCAGCCACCTGCAGACTCATACCAGGGGCCTCAGTCAGGTGTCACCCCAGGTGGAGGCCAGAAGTCCCAAAGTGGGGGCTCAGGAGGAGGAGGTGGAATTCCCTGGTCAAGGGAAAGCCCCATCAGAACTCCCCACGGCCCCAGGTGAGAATGTGGGGAGAGCTAATGGAGGCCAGGGTGTCGAGTCCGCGGTGGCTGAGCACGAGGAGCGGCCCTTCCGCTGTGCCCAGTGTGGGCGTTCCTACCGCCATGCCGGGAGCCTGTTGAACCACCAGAAGGCTCACACTACGGGACTCTACCCCTGCTCCCTCTGTCCCAAACTTCTTCCCAACCTGCTGTCCCTTAAGAACCATGGCAGGACCCACACGGACCCCAAGCGCCATCGCTGCAGCATCTGTGGCAAGGCCTTTCGGACAGCGGCCCGGCTGGAGGGCCACGGGCGGGTCCACGCGCCCCGGGAGGGGCCCTTCTCCTGCCCCCACTGTCCCCGCCATTTCCGCCGTCGCATCAGCTTCCTGCAGCATGAACAGCAGCACCAGGAAGAGTGGACAGTGGCCAGCTCTGGTACGGGGGCACCAACAGGCTTGGGCAGAGGGCCGAAGGGTCTTGGAGGAGGTGGGCACACAGTGGAGGGTAAACACTGGCCCCGTGGTGGGCAGGAAAGCAAGGAGTGAGAGGATCATGGGGACTCCAGGAGGCGGCCCAGGCTGGGATAGGGAGAAAGCTAGGTTGAGGATGCTGCCTTTAGAGCGGCTGAGATCTGACCACATGAGTCAGGTAAGTAGGGAGCATCGTGGGTTGGTTCAGTGCAGGGGTGGCAGGGTCAGAGCCAGGGCAGCTGCTAGGGCTCCCCTGTGTGCTAGGGCTCACAGCCTCCGGCTGTGTCAGAACCAAAGAGAAATGGTCTTTCTCTCTGGGGAGGACTGGTAGCCAGCTACCATCTGGCTACTATAAATACCTCTGGAAACCCTTCTGATCCAGCCAGTTAAGTAATGATTTCCGGAGAAAAAGATAGTCTCAGTTCTGCTCTTTCTTAGAGTAGGCCAGGATCCCGGGAATGAGGAACGGGGCATAGGAGGCACCCCTGGACTGGACTGCTTTGTGGCTTCCATGCTGACTTGTTCTGGGAAACCAGGTCACTTGTTGGCACTCAGCACCCTGTCCCTCTTTCCCCATATCTTGTTTCTGCTCCCCCTCCTCTTTTCTTGGAAACTAGACCCTTGGCCCTTGCCCACCCATGTTGGTCCGCGTCTCTTCTTCCCTTTATTCTTCCTTCTCTCTGTGCTGTGCATTTCCTTTTTGGGATCCAACCAAACCACCCTTTCCACCTGCACACCCCCGTCCCCGCCAGCACACCTTTAACTGGAGGACTGAGTCACAGATAATTGTTTCTTTGAAGCCAGGCCCAGCTGTGGCAACAACAGTCATTAGCCTCTATCTCCCGTCCTTTATCAGGGGAATCTTCATGGAAAGTCACCTCCGCCCAGACTTGTGGAGGAATGGGAGGGTCGGTTGTCTCTGCAAGTCACAGGCTCACTCTCCACCTCCTCTAGGAGCCTGTAGCCCTTATCCCAAGACCCCTTCCATCTAGTGCATGGGTGTCCCTGAGAGAGTGGATGATCCCCTTGACCAGGGATCATCAGGGTAGGAGGGGACAGCGGTGAGATTCCCCTGAGAGTGCTGACAGTGTGCTTTTAAAAGATTTCATGTGCTCGCTTCGGCAGCACATACTAGAATAAAAGATTTTTTTGTGGCCCCCAAGGGAATGAGCAAGGAGCTAATTAGCCAGGTTTGGGAAAATAATTGGGAATTTGCATACAGGACTGTGGGGTATGGCCTTCGGGGTAGGGAGCAGGGTACATGCTGTGTGGGGTTTGCCCCCTCAGTCACCTCCTCTCTCTCTCCCCAGGAACCCCAAAGGCACCAGCGGCGGGCAGAGGGGACTTGTCATTGCCTCCTCCACCCACCCCCACGGCCCCACTCCTGGACCCTTCACCCCAGTGGCCTGCAGACCTCAGCTTCTCCCTCTGAAGTTCCAGTCTCCAAAGATCAGAATATGGGGCGGGGGGGTGGGTGGGTGCAGGGCGAGTTGCAGGGAAAGGCTTGATCTTGTTTTGCTCAGGAGTAGTTTGGGCGTCCCCAGCTCTTTTCTCCTCTCCTTCGAAGAGGACCCAGATCTGGCTTCTTTCCCAAGGAGGGGGTGAGATGTTCCTTCTGTCCTGTCCTTGAGGGACCTCCTTTGCCCCAGCTTTTGTCACCAGGTTCTTTCCTATGACCAGCCCCACCAAGAAACCCAGTGCCCGGCGTGGCCACGATGCTGGGCCGCCCTTACCAGCCAGATTGCAACACCAGGGAGAGGCAGATTCAGAGAGCACCCCCACAGGTGGAAATGTTGCCTGTGGATGGGGAGCCTTTTACTACAATTTGTAACTTATTTTCTAAAGTCTATTTTGTAACAATTTATTTAAGTTTAAAAAAACAGGAAAATTGCTCCCCCCAAAAAAGAAATTTTCAAAGTACTTGGCTGGTGTCATTGGATCTGAAGGGATGAAGAATAGGAAAAGCTTGGGACGCCTGTGTTGGACTGCAGAGCGGGGTGGGGGGCATCCACGGGCGACATCTCCCTGTCCTGCAGGGTGGAGCTTTCAGGGCAGGTTCCTTCCCAGAGCCCTTTGCGCTGTCGGACCTGCCTGGGAAAGGCAGGGGGCTGGATGGGAGAGAAGCAATTTTGTGGGAGTTGCCTTGCTGTGACTGCAGCGTCCCAGAGCCACCTGTCAGCAGTTGGCTGGCTGGCCTGTCAGGGAGAGGAAGGAGGGTGGGGTTGGTCTCGAGCTCACAGCTTCCCTCCCTCCCTCAAGGAAGAGGAAGGAGGTGCCCCTGAGCCCCTATGACAGATGAGAAACGTGAGGGCTGCACAGGTTGAGAGGCGTGCTCCTAACCAGTCAATGACAAGAGCTAGTACTTGAATCCCCATGACTCCGTCCACGGCTCCACCCTTCGCAGCTGGAGGTGGCTGGGGACAGACGGCCCCAGGCCGGCAGAGAAGGAGTCTGCGGAGGCAGGTGTTGGCAGGAGGCCCCACGGCCACGTACTTGTGTTAGCCGCGCAGCTTCTGGGCTCGGGCTCGGGCTCGGGCTCAGGCTCCTCAGCGAAGTAGACCTGCCAGTCCAAACTGCTGACCCAGTTCTCGTAGGTGGGGAGCGCTGCAAAGACAGCAGGTCTTGCGGGGCCTTGGCAGGCATCTCCGAAGCTGTGCAGCCCAGCCAGGAACCATGTGCCCCTCACTTCGTGCACCAGCGGTGCCCCCGACAGGCCCTGAAAGGGGTCAGGTCAGGGGACTCTGCTTTGTGACTTCTTCCTAGGCAGCTGCATGGGGCAGGAGGGGCCGGGGCTGGGGGTCTGGCTCTTTGGGAGTCAGTTGGCAGAAAGGTTACAGGTGAGAGGTCAGGCTGTGAGTGGGAGGGCGAGGGGCCTGTGGGGTGACGTTAGGGGAGTGGGGCTCACCTCACAGCCGGGCGGCTCGCCCACAACACTGGTACACACCATCCCCGGCAGAATGCTATTGCTCCCGAGGGCTCCATGCAGGCGGCTACAGGCCCTGGGCCCCAGGAGGGTCACAGGCACTGTCTGAGGGGAGCTGGTGTCTGCAGGGTAAGGGAGAAGACCCAGCTGCTACCTCAGCCTCCAGGCTGCATGCCCAGCTGCTGGGTGCCCTCTCCTGTCCACACACCTGCTCCTTGGCGGGCCAGCCCTAGGACCCAGCCACGTTCCCCATCAGGCAGGCGGTGGTCCGAATAGGGCAGGCAGAGGGGCCGCAGGCTGGGGCCCAGGGTTACAGGCTGGGCCAACAGCAGGAGGGCCACGTCATAGCCCCCCTCCGGGTGGGTATACGCCCCATGCAGGATGACTTGCTTCAGGCCCGACTCCTCTGGGCCGACCCCCAGGCCTACTGTCCATTCCTCTGGGATCTGGCGCCTGTGCAAGGACAGCAGTGACAGCACTGGGTGGCAGAGCCACCGTCAGAGGTTGGGGCACAAGGGCGAGGGAGTCAGGGCTCACCCAATGAAGCAGTGGGCCGCAGTCAGCACCACCTCCTCTGACACCAGGGCTCCACCGCAAGCTAGCTTCCCTTGGTGCTTCAGCCTAGCGTCCCAGGGCCACGGGGAGGGAGCTCCCGCCTGAGGGCCTTCTCTCCTCAGAGATCCACAGGCTGAAACAGATGCATTACATCATCTGCCTTCTCTAAGCACTCACTGCATGCCAGGCCCTGCGCTAAGAGCTTCCTGTGTGCTATCGAATATCCTTACATTATCCTTTTAAGCTGAATCTTTGTTATTTTCTCTACTGAAGTAACCAACATTCCAGAGGTTTAGTGACTTTCTAGCTCAGTAACCACAGGCAAGTAGCCAACTTGGGATTCAAAACCCAGGGTCTAAGCTTTTAACCCTGATGGTCCAGCATCATGGGAGTGGCCTGCTCATCATTCCTCTACCCCGCCTGTCTGCACCCCTCTGGGCTTGGAATGGCCCCAGAACTCCTGGCTCACTGATGCTTCTCTTCCCATCAAGATAGAGCTTCCATCCCAGGAATTATTTTGCATGCTATTTGCATGTTAGTCACTTAACGCCAGAATTCACGCCCTACTGAGTGGGAACCCTGCCCTCTCCAATCTTGTGGAGTCTCTGCTTGGAAATTTGCATCTTACCCCCCAGACCTTCAGCCAGGTACCAGAAATTCCTCTTCTTACCTGAACCCAAATGCATAAAGTTCTGAAGTGTCTAAGTCTCTCAGACATAAATGGAGCTGTTCCCATCCTGGTCTGAAAGGGTCCTTTAAATCCCCTTGTTACCCCGTGGCAGTGTGTGGATGCCTCGTTAATCAGTTTTCTATTCTGAACTGAAATTTATTCCACTGTGGCTCCCACCTGCTGCTGCCCAGAAGTCCTCATGCAGCCCAGGGGGAGGCTCCCCCACATCCCACTCCTGACACCCGCTGCTCATACCTACACAGCTGTCCTCATCACTGATCTCCGGGGTCTCCGGGTTCTGGGTTAGGAAGGCTGCCCCCTGAGCTCGAGCCTGCAGCCAGGAGCTGTGAGCAGCCATATTGGTCAGCAGCACAGGAGTGTCTTCCCGGGCACAGCTTGATGCAAAACTGATGATCCCAGCTTGAACCCAGTGTCCATCGGGTTCGCGGCACAGCACAGGACCCCCGGAATCTCCCTGAAATGGGCAGTGTTGTCAGAGACAGACATCTGAGCCCCAGCCCTGGGTAGACACCTGCTGTGGGCCACCCTTCCACCCATCCCTGTGGATTGAGTGTCCAGCCTATGGCAGGCCCCCTCCTCTTTTTTTTCCCTTCCCCTATCCTCCCCTTCAGACCTGACAGGGCCCCTGCATCCCAGGCTGGGGACCCCCACACAGCATCCCGGGCCTGGCCGGACTGGCCAGTGACCGCTGGTGTAGGCGGTTGTAGAGACAGTTACACGTGGGGCGGCTGATTAGACGCAGGCGCAGATTCCGTAGGGTCCTGGGAGCTGGCAAAAGAGAGGGGGTTGGGGCCAAATTCTGGGCCCAGAGGAGCAAGGGAGATGGGGAATGGGAATAGTTAGCAGCTGAGGCTGTGTGACCTTGGGCAAGCCAAGTACCTCTCTGGGCTTCAGGCCAGCACTTACCATCATTGGTGTCCTGATCCCAGCCAGTGGCCCAGCAGGAAGTCCCAAAGGGGAAGCGATGGGCAGGTCGGGGCAAGCAGAGAGGTGTGTGGGCCACGGGGTGGGCGAGCCGGAGCAGGGCCAGGTCTGAGCCCTGGCTGTAGTGGTTGTAAGCCCTGGGCAGCTGCAGAGCTGTTACCCCCACCTCCTCAGCCCCTGGGCTCAGACCTTCGTGCTGCAGAGAACCAAGGACAACTGACCAGGCGTTCAGTTCTGTCATTGCCTCCCTGGAAGGGGGAGAGGGGATAAGACCCAAACGTTGAGTGCCAACAGAGACAATGACACCATAGGAGATAGCACAAGGAGGTGACAGATGGCCCAAACTGTGGCTTTGCACAAGGGCCATCCTCCCAACCTCGGCTGTCACATTTGTAAGACTTCTACCACGAAAGTTTGACATTAATCTGATAGTGTGTTCCCGGCATGTGGCACATTTTAAATGGTAGGTTGTTACTCTAGGGGAAGGGCTCAGTCTTGCAGGGCTTGGGGACAAATCACCCACCCCAAAGCCAGAAATCTTTTGACTGCAGCCATGACTCACTTTTCAAAGCAGTGGGCTGCAGTGAGGACCCAGCTGTCTGCCACCAGGGACCCGCTGCAGACGTGGATGCCCTGCCTCCTCACGCTGGCCTGCCATGGCCACTCGCCAGGCACCGTGTTGCCCTCCTGAGGCTCAGGGGGACCAGGGCCTCGCTGCCCGCATGCTGTGGAGAGACATGAATCAGGCTGACAGCAGGCCCCTGGCTTGCCCTCACCCCCAGCACGACCCAGACCCAAGTAAGGCCCAGGCCCCACAGCCCCAGAACTTACCACGCTGAGCTGCTTGAAGACCTGGGAAGAGAAAGACGCAGGTGAGCCTTGGGGGAGGGGACCTGCCCAGCCCAGCCTTGGTGGAGGGGACCTGCCCAGCCCAGCCTTGGTGGAGGGGACAGGTTTTGGGGGGACTGGCCTGGGGTCCTTGCTATGACTCCATCTGTGGCTACCACACCGGCCCCTCCCAGAATGAAAATATTTATATGAGGTCAAGAAACAGCTTTTATTGGAAGCTATTCAGAGTGTACACTCAGTCATTAATTCTCCTCTCCCAGTGCTGTGCTCAGCACTCCTGGGCATTGAGTGGCAGGGCCTGGGGTTCAGCTTGGGACCAGGCCAACCCTCCTCCAGGCTTCAGAACCCCCAACTCCTGCCCCTACCGCTGAGTCAGGGAGCAGCCTGTGCCTGTGGAGAGCATTAGCTTAATTGTGCCCTGGGCTGTGGAGGCCTAAGAGGAAGGATTAGAGGCCTGCGTCATGTCCAAGTTGCGGAGGGCGTCAGGAGTTGAGACTCACCCCACCCCTCTTCTGACGACTTGGCCTCCCCCGTCTTTCTAGAAAGAGACGCTACCAAAGGGTCCCCTGCCCTGCCTCTTTCCCCATCACAGGCACACACAAACACACCCATTGAACATGGGAGAGATGGGATGTATGTAAAGACAGGGAGGCTGAGACCAAAGGGCCCCAGAACTTGCCTAAAGCTATTGTGGAAGGAGAGAGGCCAACGAGGGCACAGGGTACACACACAGGCATAATGACAGTTCCTGCAGACACAGATTATAATCCAGTCCAAGGAAATCACACCCATTTGGACACAGGCGGCCACATACGTGTCCCCCCTACACACACACCCGGACATAGTTACGTTGCCACAGGCTGACTGTCACCCCCCCAGGCAGGCTCCCTCCCACACACCCAGCTTCAGGGGCTGCTCCGGCAGAGGACAGCCCCCAAACCATCACTGTAACCCCCCCACCCAAACCCAGGTGACTCACCCTCTATGTGGACCACGGCTCCCAGGATGAACAGCTTCAGTCCCCAGCTCTGCTTCATGCTGCTCCAGGTCAATCTGCCGCCTGTGCTCTGGTTCTCAAGAGAGGCCACCTGGGTCTCCCTAGCTCCACCTCTGCTCCACCCCCAATTTGCTAGGAGTCAGGTGTCATTGCTTTTGCTGGGCTGGAAGGGGGCCAGCAGTTTCTAGCTCTGGGGCTGTGGCTGTGTGACCCTGGGCTATTCACCACCTCTCCCTGGGCCTCAGCCGTGGTCTTGCTGCCTGGGTTCACATCCCAGATCCCCCTAACACGTGAATGATTTTGGACAGTTAGCTCCTCCTGCCTTGTCTGAAAAGCTCAGAGCTGTTGGATGTAAAAATGCCTTTACCGCAGCCTGGCAGAGTGAACTTGCTCCCAGCAGGGGAGCTGGTACAGGTGAAGAGCACAGTAGGCAGGCCTTTCCCACCTCTCTCCTAGGCCTGGATCCAAGTGGGTTTCACATACCTTCTCCCATCTTGCTTCAGAGGCAGCATGTGCTGGACTGGGTATCAAGAGGTCAGGCTCTCTGCTTCTTGCTGGCTGAAGCTAGCAAATTGCAATGCCTTTCTGCAATGCCTTCTGCCTCAAGACCTTCCTGGGAAACAAGGGTTATGTGGGGCCCACCTCCCCCACCATTTTATTTTTATTTTTTGACTGCGTTGTGCAGCTTGTGGGGTCTTAGCTCTCCAACCAGGGGATCGAACCCTGGCCCACGGCAGTGAAGGTGTGGAGTCCTAACCACTGAACCACCAGGGAATTCCCTAGAACATTTAAGGGGCTTGAGCATCCTTGGATTTTGGAAAACTCAATCAGGAGGCAAAAATACTCAGGGTGAATCCTTTTTCTCTCTGACTTCTAACTCAGACCAGCCCAGACTCTTTAGGAACCGTGGCTCCAACTCAGAGGCAGCTGTGGCTTGGGTTAAAAACAGACACTGGAGCTAATATGGACCTGGTAGATTCAAATCCTGAGGGCTTCCTAACCCCTCCCCCAAACTAGCTGTGTGATCTTAGGCAAATTACTTAGCCTCTCTGAACCTCAAGTCTCCTCCTCAAGACATACAGTCAGCTCTCTGTATCCACAGGTTCCACATCTGCAGAGTCGACTGAATGAAGATCAAAAAAAAAAAAAAAAAATCCAGAAATTTCCAAAGAACAGAACTTGAGTGTACTGCTTACCAGTAACTAGTTATCTAGCATTTACATTGTATTTACAACTATTTACATTATATTAGATGTTATAAGTAATCTAGAAATGACTTAAAAGTATATCTTAAAGTATATGGGAAGATGTGTATATGTTATGTGCAAATACTACACCATTTTATTTATTTTTTTGGTGTACTGTATGGCTTCTTGGATCTTAATTAGTTCCCTGACTATAGAGATTGAACCCTGGCCCACAGCAGTGAAGGCCTGGAGTCCTAATCACTGACCGCCGGGGAATTCCCTACGCCATTTACTATAAGGAACTTGAGCAACCTTGGATTTTGGTTTGGGAAGTGGGGTGGGTCTTGGAACCAATCTCCTATGGATACCAAGGGATGACTGTAATAATACCTACCTCATACAATTGCTATAGGGATTAAATGAGTTGACAGATGGCATGTTCTTAAACAGTGCTTTGCATGTGGATAAGTACTTAGGATACATTAGGAAAAACAAAACAAAAACACAGCCTGTCCCTTTCCTTCCAGGGCTATCAAGACTGGCTTCTAGTGGTAGATAAGGCAGCTGGAGGGGTTAAGGTTAGACTACAGGAAGAACTTCCAGGCACGTCTGCACAGAACCAGAAAGTCAGCTCGCCCTTGCAAGCACATACCTGGCTGCCCCAGAAGATGAGGCCTGTCTTCTGTGGGTAGCAGGCACAGAAGACTACCAGCCTGTTTCCTGGGGGTGGGGGCTGATGGCACCCCAGGTTTTGCTGACTCCACATACTGGAGAAGGGACTAACCACCCTTCCCAGGCAGGCCCTCCACTCTCCCTCTGACTCATATCTTCCAGTCCCAGAGGAGGAAAGATCAGGGGAAGCCCAACACTAAGGTCCCTGGCAGACAGATGGCTCAGATTTGGCCAATTTATTTAAAAAATTTTATTGCTCTGAACCTTCCCTCCTTGAGCAACAGCAGGAGCTTTGGAAATCAGCCATTGGGAACAGAAACAGAGGCACTAAGGTGGAGGAAACAATGTGGCATGTTTGGTCCATTGTCCTGTGTGGGGAGTATGGTGGGGGCAACTTGCAGACTCTTCCAAGAACCCAGATGTGGCCTTCTTGGGCAAAGGTCACTCTGGCTTGGGGTGAGGGCTCAGTGCTCCTTGACCTTGCTCTGGGGTCCCTGGACCTCCCGGAAACTGAGCACCATCAGGCCCACATTGATGGCATAAGTAGTAATGCAAACAATGCAGAAATCGTAGAGCACGAAGAACAGGATCCAGGCCAGGTACACAGAACCAGCTAGAGACACCAAGGAACTCAACTTCAGTAGAACAGATGCCCAGCGGCTCTGCAGGCAACCTGTAAGGCAGAAAAGGGGCAGACGTAGCCTTTGGGAACTGGCCACTACTAGAACATGCCATGACTCCATGGTGCCACCCAGACAGCAGGGGCTACTGGGGAAAGAGCCTCTAAAATGAGCAGCTCAGACAGGCCCCACCAAGACCCTGGTTCTCCTATGTGTTCAATGATCCCTGGGACCAAACAGTGAATTTTCCTGCTGAGCTCTACATGAGATGAGAGACAGCAACCCTTGGGTTTCCCCCAGAAAGGAGTCTGTTCTAGTAAACCGGGCTCCTGGGAAGTCTCTAAGGGCCCTCTGGTTCTGACAGTAAAGACTCCTGTAAGTTCCCACCTCCTTGGTGCTCAGTGATGCGCATTTAGTTGGCCATCTGGGTCACCAAGACTGCAAGAGTTCAGGCTGGGCTGGCCAAGAGGGGAAGGGGACTGTCACGAGAGGATAAGGCCACTCACCTAACAACAACTGCAGTGTGTAGAAGATGCAACCAAATATGCTGTTGGATTGATTGAGGACACTGTCTTTGCCCAGCACATGTTCCACCAGTCCGAAGCCACGGCCCCACCTGGTGCGGGGGGGGCCTAAGTTAGGAGTGTCAACCCAGTGCCCTGAGCCCTATCCTGGGAGGGTTGTTTCCAAGAAGCCAGCTGGGCTGTCCTTCCCCATCTCACCCTCCCCCCAACCCCTACATGAGTCCAAGGGTCAGTGACCTCCGAGCATAGCCTTTCTTTGGCCAAGGCAGGATTCCATGTCACTGCCCCATCCTCCCCCATCCCCAGATCAGGCCTGGCCATGGCTGTCCCATAGGCTCTTCTTTTCATCCTAGACTTTCAATAAATCCTATGATGGTAAGGTGCGTATAACCCTTCATCTTATTCTACAGAGTTACCAGAGACTGGGAAACCAGGACAGAATCTCTCTGCCTTGGACCCCTAAATCTCCAGTGCCCCCGCCACCCTCCCCCGTCTTCTGTCTCAGGTCATCCCACAAACTCTGTATCCTCAAGCATAACCAGACCTGGCCACCTAGTCGCCAGGCACGCCCATCCTTAAGACCATAATCAGTTCCCACACTCGACCCCATCTCCCTGTGTCCTGCCCGGTCACTGTTATTCCTTGTCATCAGGATTCACATGCATCCCCTCGAATAATCCCAGTCCCCAGCACTATCTGCCCCCTTAGCTCCACACTCCTATCTTGGACACACTCGTTTCTCCAGGCAACGCTCCCTTGAGCAGCCTGGTCCCGCGCGTCCGCTCCTCGGGAACCCCAACCCCCGATTGATCTGGCAGCCTGGCTGCCATGCACACCTGGACCCCATGCACCGCTCTTACGAGCAGCGGTCCCCCAAGCCCTCCACTCTCCGTGCACCTGGAGGAGAAGACGCGCGAACAGCTGATGGCGGTGCCCACGTCGCAGAGCGCGCGGTAATCCCGGTCCCGGGCGCGCGCCGCCTTCACGTGCAGCGCGTAGAGAGATAGCACTAAGCCCGCGAGGCAGAGCGCGAGCCGCACCCACCCCGGACTCCGCCAGGTAGTACCCATGTCTTCTGGTCCCGCCCGAAGCCTCAGCCGGAAACGAACCGGCCACGGGGCAGGGGCGGGGCCAGATTTGACCTCGCCCGCTCCCGCCCCTCTAACTGAACGATTGGCCTGCTGCTCTCGCACTCCCTGATTTAATTGGTTGTTCCTATGATTTGGCAAGCGTGCTGCCGCGGTAGGAAAACAGTTGAGGAATGCTGGGACTGGAAAACCGATTAAGGGACCTGGGTATTTATGGATTTGACGGCCTGCCAGGCATGATGGGAATTGTAGTACGGGCGGCTGCAGTGCCTCAAGGGTAATGGAATCTCCGGAGTTTGACAAATAATATTAATCGGGCTAACAATATATAGCGTTTACTCTAGTCCAAGCCCTGTTTTAACTTTGGAGAATCCTGGAACTAGAGACCAGCGGATCAGGGAATCCAGGGCATACTGCGATCTGATCAAGAACCAAGCGTTTTCCCTAAAATTACCTCAAGACAGTATAGCCTCCAATCCGCCTAGTTTGCCCAGCCATTCCCTCCTGCTGCACCAGCGCCTCCTGCTGGCCGATCTCTACGTCTCTCTCCTATATTCCCAGCTCCATCAGCTTCGCCATATCCTGGACAGTATCCTAACCTCTGTTCTATTGTGGCGCCACCTGGCGAAACCTGAGCCCAGATCAACCCAACAGTCCCTCCATTCGAACCCTTTGATGGGCTAGCTGACCTCTCCCTTTCACACACAGCGTTTATTGACGAGCCATCTCACCCGGGATAGGCTTTCCGGGTGGCGCAGTGGTAAACAATCTGCCTGCAGATGCAGGAGGTGCAAAAGACGCGGATTCCATCCCTGGGTCGGGAAGATCCTCTGGAGTAGGAAATGGCACCCTGTTCCAGTATCATTACCTGGAAAATTCCATAGGATAGAGGAGCCTACCAGGCTACAGGTCGCAAAGAGTTGGACACGACTGAGCGCGCGCGCGCGCGCGCACACACACACACACACCCCCCCCTCACCTATACCTCCCTTTCCTTCCATTTGCATTGAAACTTTCCCCCCATTTTAGAAGCTGCAATAAATACCCCTTTACAACAAGTTTTTGGTGTGTTTTTTTTTTTTTTTCAGAAGATTTTACACTCTTAGCCTTTACTTCCTTCCATCTTCCTTGCTGCCCAACACAACATAAACTAGCTCCTGCCCTCAGTACTCCCCTGATAACTGGTATCATCAGGAAGCTAAATTCAACGAATATTTTTCAGTTCTTATCATGCTTGACTTCCCAACAATATTAATCCTTCCTGGGAACCCTGTCTTCCTCTGGCTTTTGTTATATTTCACTCTTCTAAACCGCCCTCCTCCCTCCCTGGCTGTTGCTTCTCAGGACCACTTCTCTTTCAGACAATGTGGTCAGTGGAATAATGGCTCTTAAAGATATGTGTGTGTGTGTGTGTGTGTGTGTGTGTGTGTGTGTGTGGTGTGTGTATTAGTTACTCGATCATGTCTGACTCTATGTGATCCCATTGACTGTAGCTCTTCAGGCTCTTCTGTCCATGGAATTCTCCAGGCAAGAATACTGGAATGGGTTGCTAGTCCCTTCTCCAGGCTCCCAAAGATGTCAGTGCCCTAATTCCTGGGACTTGTGGACATGTTAGTTTACATGGCAAATGGGAATTAAGGATGCAGATGGAATGAAGGCTACTAATCTGCTGATTTTAAAACAGATTATCCTATGGGTCCAATGTCATCACAAGGGTCCTTAAAAGTGAGAGCAGCAGAAGAGTCAGAAGGAGGTGTGATTACTGAAGAAAAGCAAAAAGAGATGCGATGTTGCTGGCCTTGAAGATGGAGGAAAGGGGTAGTGAGCTAGGGAATGTGGGTGGTCTCTAGTAGCAGGAAAAATTAAAGAAATGGATTCTCCCCTAGAGCCTGCAGAGAGGAAGTTTTTTTTCTTTTTTTTTTTTTTTGGCTTCACAATATGGCTTGCAGGATCCTAGTTCCCTAACCAGGGACCAAACCCCTGCTCCCAAAGTGGAAGTGCAGAGTCCTAACCACTGGCAGAGTCCTAATCACTGGTCCTGCAGGGACTTCCCCAGAAAGGAACTATTGCCATCCTGATTTTAGCTCAATGAGACCCATGCCAGACTCCTGAACTCCAGGACTGTAAGATAATAAGTTCATGTAGTTTTAAGCTACTAAGTGTGTGGTAATTTGTTACAGCAGCAACAGGAATCTAGTACAGAACACTATGACTTAGGCCAGTTTCTCAGCTCTTTCCACATTTTTCTGGCGTGTTCCTATTATTCATGGCTGACTTCTTCCCAAATGAGTGATCTAAGAGGGAGTAAGGTAGAAACCACAGTATCTTTATGACTCAGCCTTGAAAGTCACATGTTGTCATTTATCTTATTGGGTCAGGTCAGCTCTGTTCAATGTGGGAAGAGACTCCAGAAGGATATAAATACAGGAAGTTAGGACTCATTGAGGGCTTAATGCTGTTCAACAAATTACCACAAAAATAATGACTGAAGAAAAAACAACCTTTTTATTTTCTCTCAGTTTTTTTTTTTCCTTTAGCCATGGACTTTATTGTTTGAATATTAACAACTATTATTCTATACTCACATTTTAATTTCTTACAAAACTCTACATTCCACATTGCTAGGTCTCTTCATTCTCCATTTTATGCCACATTTTCATGTAAAGGTATTTCCCTGAATCATAATCTGCCTGATTGTGTGTTTGTTGTTATGGTTGTTGTGGTGTAGTCACTAAGTTGTGACCCCATGGATCATAGACCCCCAGGCCCTTTTGTCAATGGGGTTCTCTAGGCAAGAATACTGGAGTGGGTTGCCATTTCCTTCTCCAGGGTTTCTCTCAGTTTTTAAGGGTTAGGAATTTGATATGAGAATTTTGCCTTGGCAGTACTGGTTCACATAACTGCAGTCAGATGATGACTAATATTGGAGCAATGGGAGGCTGATAACTTGACTTCTCTCTCTCTTCTTTGTTTTTGGCTGTGCTGGGTCTTTGTTACTGCGTGTGGGCTTTCCATCTAGTTGCGGCAAATGGAGGCTACCCTCTGAAGGAGTCTTTTGGGCCTAGGAAAGAGAACAACAGTCTCAAAGGCCCCTTGCTGAATCATCTAACTTCAGAGAAAACAGAGCATAACTTTAGTTCCACCCTGATGCTCCAGGCCGGTTGCATCTATCTGGGACTTATCACCCCCTGTCTGGAAACCTTCCACCCTCTACACCCGCCCAGAAGACTTATCACCCCCTGCCCAACTACAAATGTCATCTCAACAAAAGAATACTCAAAATATCCCGCCTGATTGACATTTCCCTTATTGCTTGCACAAACCTCCCTATAAGTATGAAGCCTCCCTGATCCGTCTCGGAGCTCAGCCTGGTCGTTAGGCCGTCTGTCGCCCCTCCTTGCCTGAATAAAGGTAACCTACTTCTGTTGAGGTCGTCTTTCCTTTTCTGCCTCGCCCGAACTATACCCTACACTCTCTAGTTGCAGTGTGAGGGGTTCTCATGGCGGCTTCTCTTGTTGCATGGGCTCTAGGCTCACAGGCTTCAGTAATTGTGATGCGAGGGCTCTAGAACACAGGCTGAGTAGTTCTGGTGCAAGGGCTTAGTTGCTCTGCGGCATGTGGGATCCATCTTCCTGGCCCGTGTTCCCTGCACTGGCAGGGGGATTCTTTAGCACGGAGCCCCTGAAGAATTACGCCCCTTCCCCTTCGTGTCGCCTCAGGGACTCTCCGTGAATGCATGTAGCCACACCTCCACAGGGGCTAGTTTGGGCTTCCTCACAGCATGGCAGACTCCAGGCCACAGCAACCAGTTTCCAAAACTGTCTTCCAGGATTTCCACCTCCTGGTATACATAATGTTGTGTAATTTCTTCCCACCCTAAATAGGGCTGACCTGGCCCAATGGGATAATGAAGATATGATGGTTTATGACTCTGGAGGCTGTCATTAGCATATTGTGGCTTCCATTTTGCTCCCTCTTAGATCATTGACTCTGGGTGAAGTCAGCTGCCATGTTATGAAGACACCCAAGCAGCCCGAGGGAGGGGTCCTCTTCGTGAGAAACTGAGACTTCCTATTAACACCCCGCACTAACTTGCCAGGCATGCAAGACAGCCACCCTGGAAGTGGAGTCTCCAGCATTAGTCAAGACTTCGTATGACTGTAGTTTCAGGCAACATTTTTTTTTTTTTTTTTTATGTCCATACCATGCAGCTTTTGAGGTCTTAGTACCCTGACCAGGGATTGAAACTAAGTCCTTGCCAGTGAAAGCGCGGTGCCTGACCACCGGACCACTGGGCAATGTCTTGACCACAACTACATAAGCAACCCTGAACCGGAACCAGCTAACTCAGCTTCTCCGAGATTCCTGACCCAAAGAAACCGTGTAAGATAATAAATATTTATTGTTTTGAACTGCTATATTGTGAGGGTAATCTGTCATACAACAACAGATAATTAATACAAGGCAATCAGGGACTCCTGTGGTAGTCCAATGGTTAGGACTCTGTGCTTCCAATGCAGGGGGCATGGGTTCGATCTCTGGTTGGGGAACTAGGGTCCTACATGGCCAAAATAATAACTACAAAAAAATAAATAATTAAAAAATACAGGGCAATCAGATTGTTTATGTGACGACTCAGGTCCCCAGGAAAGGTTCTCCAGGGAACCAAGTAGAACCTGTATCATCTTTTATGATCTAGCTTAATATATCATCATTTAGTATCCCTTCCATTGTAATCACAAATCTGCTTAGAACCAATGGGAAGGAAACCAGAACTTCACCTCTTGATAGGAGAAGTGTCAAAATCATAAACTAAGAAGTTCAGGGACTTTCCTGGTGATGCAAGTAGATAGGAATCCACCTGCCAATGTCAGGGACACAGGTTTGATCCCTGGTCTGGGAAGATTCCACATACCATGGGGCAACTAAGCGCAGGCACCACAACTACTGAGCCTGAGCTCTGCAATCCACATGCTGCAACCACTGAAGCCCACACACCCTAGAGCCCGTACTCTGCAACAAGAGAAGCCACAGCAACGAGAAGCCAGAACACGGAAACAAAGAGTAGCCCCCGCTCACCTCACCTGGAGAAAGCCCGTGCGCAGTAGTGAAGACCCAGTGCAGCCATAAATATATAATTAATTAATTTTTTAAAAAAGAGAAGTTCATGTGGGCATGTGGGGTGCAGCATCTTTGGGAAATACAAACTGCCACATGAGGCAACTTTTTTTTTCCACCCACGTCTTCTCTTACTCCATACAGATTACAGCTTCTGAGCTCTGTCTGAGCCCAGATCTTGCTCCTGGGCTCCAAAGCCCATAGGCTTCTAGGACTTCTAGGACCTCACCATCTGGATATTCTCACAGGTCAATCAGATGCAATGCAACACACTCAAAACTGAGCTCCTATGTTAGTCAGCTATAAAAAGAAATGATATTGGGTCATTTGTGGAGACATGGATGGATCCAGAGACTGTCTTACAGAGTGAAGTAAGTCAGAAAGAGTAAAACATATCATTTATTAACGCATATGTGTGGAAACTAGAAAATGGTATAGATGATCTTATTTGCAAAGCAGATATAGTGGTTTAGAGTTTAAGAATCTGTCTTCCAAGGTAGGGGACCCAGGTTGATCCCTAGTCAGGGAACTAAGATTCCACATGCTGTGGGGTAACTAAGCCCTAATGCCTCAATTAGAGAGCCCGAACCCTGCAACAGAAGTCAGTGTAACAAAAAGCCCATGTGCCATCATGAAGACAGCACAACTCAAAAAACTTCAACAACCACCCCCACCCACACATAAAAACAAAAATAGAGACATAGATATAGAGAATAAATATATGAACACCAAGAGGGGAAAGGGGGTGTGGTGGGAAGAATTGGGACTTGGGGATTGACTGTATACACTACTGATGAAAAAGTGAAAGTTAGTCGCACAGTCGTGTCCGACTCTTTGCGATCCCATGGACTATAGCCTGCCCAGCTCCTCTGTCCACGGAATTCTCCAGGCAAGACTACTGGAGTGGGTTGCCATTTCCTTCTCCAGGGGATCTTCCCGATCCAGAGATCTAACCCAGGTCTCCAGCATTGCAGATAGATTCTTTACCAACTGAGCCACAAGGGAAGCCCCACACTACTGATACTGTGTATAAAATAGAGTCCCAGCTGGCTCAGTGGTAAAGAACCCGCCTGCAATGCAGGAGACATGGGAGATCCTAGTTTGATCCCTGAGTTGGGAAGATCTGCTGGAGGAGGAAATGGCAACCCACTCCAGTATTCTTGCCTGGGAAATCCCACGGAGAGATGACTGATGGACTGCAGTCCATGGGGTCACAAAGAGTTGGACACGACTGAGCACTCATGCACATAACATAGATAATTAATGAAAACCTACTGTATAGCTCAGGGAATTCTATTCAGTACTCTATGGTGACCTAAATGGGAAGGAAATCCCCAAAAGAGGAGATGTATGTATACCTATAGCTGATTTACTTTGCTGTATAGTAGAAACTAACGACATTGTAAAGCAATTATACTCCAATAAAAATTAGTTTAAAAAGATACATAAAATCTGAATGGTTTACAAAAAGCAAACTGAGCTCTTTACCTTCTCCAAATCTGGCTCTTCTCTAGGGTTTCCCATTTTAACCATGCCCCCCTGCCCAATCCACCCAAACCACTCCTCCTGACGTCTCTCTCACTCCCGGGAATTTTTTTTTTTTTTTCAATTGGAACTAATTCCTTTATTAAATAAGCTTCATTTGGGAGCTGACTGCCACAGACCTCAGGAGAAAATGCATCTTGCTTTTGCAGAGATCAACATAGGTCAGCAATGCCCAAGCTCCTCTTTCAGAGAGGTGAACCTCAGCTTAGAGGAAAGCTGAGGAGGCTTCCACACTGAAGGTGACACGGAGAAGTAATCACAGGGGAGCCAGTCCAGGAGCAAACCGAGCGCATGGCCACCTGCTGCTTCCCTGTGCCCTGCCAGGAGAGCGCTGCGAAGCAGAGGCATCCGCACTCCCGGGAATTTATGCAGACCACTACCTTGACCCAAACTATCATCAGCTCCTACCTACATAAATGTAGTAGTCTCTGGTCCCTCACCCCAACATACATTCTCCATGTAACAATCAAAGTGATCCTCTAAAAATAAAAATAAAATAAAGATGTAGTGTTTCAGCCAGGCTTTAACATGAAGTAGGGGTGATTAGTGTCTGTTTTCTCTTAGGATCTTCAAGACCCCTGCCCAGAGGGGGTCTTATCCTTCCATTGTCATTTGCACAGGCGCTAAGCACAGAGTTCAGAGTCCACTGGAGAGGCGGCCTAGCACGACCAGCACGGACAAACCTGAGATGGAGTCCAGGCCCTATGAATTTCTTCTTCAGTAGCTTTGTCACTCTGCCTCTCATCAGCTCAGAGAAGAAAGCCCAATATTTCTTTCATTGATTTAACAAATGTTTATTGAGAACCTGTTACGTACCGGAGACTGTGTTAGGAGCACAAGATAAATCAGTATAGCAGGCAAATATTCATACATTGGTCTTACATTTTAGGGAAAAAATTGAGTAATTAATATAGGAAATTCATATAATATGTTGTTGGTGATAAATGCTATGGATGAAATAAAGCGTAGAGCAGAAGAAATTCCCAGGCAGTCCAGTGTTTAGAACTCAGCATTTTTCACTGAAAGGGGTCAGGGTTCAGTCCCTGGTCCCAGCACTAAGAGCCCCAAAACCTTGAAGTCCGGCCAAATAAATAAATAACTGAGTAAAGCAGTGTGAGGGGAATGGCTGCTACTCCTGCTAAGTTGCTCAGTCGTGTCCGACTCTGTGGGACTTTATAGACTGTAGTCCGCCAGGCTCCTCTGTCCATGGGATTTTCCAGGTAAGAATACTGGTGTGGGTTGTCATTTCCTTCTCCAGGGGATCTTCCCGACCCAGGGATCAAACCCACATCTCTTAGGTCTCCTGCATTGGCAGGCAGGCTCTTTACCACTAGCCCCACCTAGGAAGCCATACTAACTAGAGGGGAATGGGGGCGATTGCAATTTTAAATCGGATTATCAAGTTGGGCTTTGTTCAACTGACATTTGAGCAAAAGCTTAGAGGAGGTGAAAGAGTAAGCTATGTGGAGGGGAAGGGTGTTCTAAACAGAGGGAACAGCTCATGAGAGGTGGAATGTGCCTAAGTATGTTTAGGGGAAAATGGGTGGGCCAGTGTAATGGGAGGTGAAGACAGAGAGGAAGAAGGGGGAAAGTTATTTAATCTCTTTTTAAAAAATTTATTTGGCTGCACCGGGTTTTAGTTGGGGCACTGCCGGAGCTGGCACACGAGATCCCACCCATGACAAGGTCACGAGGGAGAAAACCTGACGGGCAAGGCGGATCAGGTTTTCAGGGGTTTTGAAAAGGCCAGCTCACGAGATCCCACCCATGACAAGGTCACGAGGAGAAAGCCTGAAAGGCCAGGCAGATCAGGTTTTCAGGAATTTCGAAAAGCTGCCCCCGGCGCTCATCTTAAAGACGATATCTGTCTTTCTGATGCCTGCCTCAATAGACTACTCCCTAATTTCTGTGACACAGGCAGAAGGCCTTCCCTGATCTCTTCCCAAAAAAGAATCAATTTAGAACTTTAATCAATAAGTTTCCCAGGTGGTGGTATTTTATGAGATTATCCGGGGTGAAAGGAGTATTTTAATTTAAACTCCTTTGCTGGTATTTTAGTTTGTTTGGCAAATCATTTATGCCCTTGGTACTAATATGCATGATTGCTTATAATACCCTAATCATAAAATAACATAAAGAACCTGATCATATAACGGCCCTAACAGACATAGAGCCCTTCGGGGAGTGAGGAAGCCCTATTAGAAAACACAAGAAAAATTATTCTAAAAGTAGCTATTGGGTTAACATTTGCTTGCTGTGTTTTTGCTTTTAATGTGCTAAGGTTGTGTTATAGAAACCATTGTTAATATAGTTAAAGATCTAGAGAAATAAGAGCTTAGTCCTAGTGTGGTAACAATGAGATGGTTGTTAATTGTCAGCCAGGAGTGCTAGGCAGAGGCTGCCTCACCAAAGTCGCAGAGTCAGTCTGGGGTAAACTTCTTAGATAAACACAACTGACAACTTCTGCAGAAGGATTAATTTTTGTGTTAACAAGGTTATACTTCTACTCTGTACTGTTGCCCTATAAGACTGCTACCTTTCAGTTAAGGTCACCATAGATACAGAAAATAGGTTTACATTCACCTGACTTGCATAAAATGTTAATAGGCCCCAAGGCCAGAAGATAATGTACAAGACCCTCATAAACAAAGAAGTATGCAGAAAACACCCTGGTTTCGTGAAGAACAACCTGATGTAATGTTAAACTATCTTCCCCTTGGAAATGTACTAATTTAGGGTATAAAAGCCACGGTAAAAAATAAAGCACGGCCAGACTCTGCCAGACTCTGCTGCACCCCCCCCGTCTGGTCACTCTCTCTCTCTCTCTCTTTCTCTTTCTCTCTCTCTCCCTCTCAGACTTGGCCCTATCAAGGCTGGTCTCACATGTCTTCTCTCTCTCTCTTGCCGACGCCGTTCATCCTGAGGGTATCCCCTGGATCCTGCCGAGGCTGGACCCCAGCAGGGCACGGTGGAATCTTCCTTGCTGGCATGTGGGATCTCTTTCCCTGACCAGGGATTGAACTTGGGCCCCATGCATCTGGAGCAAGTAGTCTTAACCACTGATCATCAGGGAAATCTCCCGTTTAATCTTTCCGGGCCTCTATTCCGTCCTGTGAAAAATGAGGATATTAATAGTACCTACAAAAAAAACAAAAACAAAACAAAACAAAAAATAGTACCTACCTCAGAGGTACTGTTATGAAGACGAAACGAACACATGTCAATCTCTTAAACAGGGGCCTGACTGGCGGTGGCACTCGTGGAGGTGCATGTCCAACTTCCACCGCCGGGAGGCAGCAGCGAGTCCCGGCCGGGCTCTGGGCCAGCGTGCAGGGTCGGACGAGGTGAGGCCCTTCCCGGAAGTCTGCAGACTCTCTGACAGCAGCCGTCTCTGGCATTCCCGGCCACGCCGCGGCCACGTGAGCGCAGAGTTCTGGCACACTGCACGCACTTCTCTGCCTCTATGGGCACGCCGGCCTCCCACCGGGAGCATCCTTCCCTCTCCATTCATCCGCTGGCTCAAGCCCTGCCTGCCTCCAGCCTCCTCCGGCTTCACTCCAGGATAGCGCCAGGATGCGGGAAAAGAGAGTGGGAATGGTGTGGGGATGAGGGGCGAAGAGGAAATCCAGAGACTCTTCCTCATGATCTGTGCAGACTTTCCAGCCAATTTCTCAGGCAGGCCAGCTGGTGGTAAAGGGTCCAGCTTTCACTGCAGAGGGCCCAGGTTTAATCCCTAGTCACGGAACCAAGATTCCGCAAGCCATAGGTTGCAGCCGAAAAAGGGGGGAAAAAAAAAAGATAGCTTCAAAGACATCTCCCGCTTTACTTTCTTCTTTAGTTTAAATTTTTAAAATATTTAGAATCCAGGCAGTTTAAGTACACACAAACACACTGAAAAGTGTCTCTCCCATCGTCTCCTGCTTGGAAAAAAAATGTCTTTTCACTAGTCTCTCTGCGTTTGATCTCACTTATCCTAATCACTGTAGCCCAAGGGTTCTAAGGCGCAGACCGATTCCGTTAAAATCCCTCAATGACTTCTTACTACTTCAGGACAAACACAGGTCTGGTCACCTCATTCAGCCCCTCTCCTCCCAGACTCCACTTGGCTCCAGGCTCTTCTCTGTCTTGATATGTCCTTCCCATTCCAGCTCCCAGGCGTGGCTGTGTCCTACTCACACTGCAAGTGTATCAGTTGTCTATCTTTTGTCCATCAATTGTCTGTCTTCCTCTACAGGGTTCAGAAGGGTATATTAATTCAAGACCAAATCTCTCCTAGCACAGAAATGTCACCTAATCAGTGTTTGTTGCTGATATTAATTAGTAATAATATTAATAACAATAGCTAATGCAGTGTTAATTCCATGCCCAGCACTATTCTAGGCACTTTACATGTATAAATTCATGTAACCACACAACCCCAAGGTTGATACAACCTCATTTTAGCAAGACAGGAATTGAAGTATTGAGAAGTTTAAGTAACTTGCCCCAGACAGTGAGTGACTGAGCTGGGTTTTGAACCAGGTACTCTGGTTTTCTACAAATGAGTCAAGACCTTGAGCAGAAGGACCGGACCTCAGAGGGGGAATCCAGATAGCGTTTGGTCTGTGCACGTTGCATCTCAGGGTATTCTCACCCTGTCCCATTTCTTTCCCGAGGGCCCGCTTCCCAGAGAGACTAGGTAACTCTGGGGTTATTTGGGGGGTCTAGGAGCAGGGACATAACCGCCATGGGCTGGGCGCGTGGGTGTGAGTCCTCTGCTCCAAACTACAACTCCCAGGAGGCACCGGGCGCCCATAGCCCACGCGACGTCACGGCGGCAGAGGGCGCAGGCGGCGAGGCTCGCCCGGCCCCGTCGACTGTTGGGCTGTTCCGCTCGGACCCCGGCCCTGGCTCTGGCCCAGCGGTAAGGGGAGCGACCCGCGAAGACCATGCCCGCTAAGGCTTCGCATCACGCGACCGCAGCCTCCGCCTTTGCGCTGGATCGTTGGAGCGCGCGTGGAGGGCGGGGGTGGGGTGGGGGCCAGCATCTACCATATGGGGGAATCCGGGCCAAACCAAGTGACCCTGCGGAGGGAGGGACCCGGACGGGGACTCCCGAGCCGCTGCTTCCGCGCAGCCGACCTTCGGTGCACAATTCTTTGTGCCACACGTATGCAGGCCAGACCCCAGCCGGGGTCTGAAGGCGCCGGATTAGGGGTCAGCCCCGCCCCCTGAACGAGGGTGCAGCGGATCCGCGAGATCAGGGGCAAGGCTTTCGGGCTGGACTGGTTTAAGGATCCCCTCCCCTCCAAGCTACCAGATAGAGCCTTAGGTTGGAGAATAGTAACTACAGAAAGCAAGGTGATCCAGGCTCTCCCCGTGTGTGTGTTTGGGGAGGTGGTTGAAGGGGTTGGGCAGAGATGGTCAAATCTGATTATACCTGTGCTCACGTAGAGAGATGGCACCTCTGGATTCAGATCCGTACAACTCCCCCTTTCCCCACCTTGGTAGATGGCAGCTGCTCCCCGGAGGCTGAGCTGGTCAGCATCCTCAACCGGCGCTCACCCCTGAAGTCAGAGAAGAGCCCCTGCCCACCCACACCCTTCTTGCCCAGTTTTGGGGTCGCCTCCGTCTGTCGGGTCCTCAGCCCTAGTGGCCACCCAGTCCAGTTCAAAGGAACAGAACGATGATACTGGCTTCGGTGCTGGGGAGCGGACCCCGGGGCGGGTCACCCCTCCGGCCTCTCTTGGGGCCCGCACTCTCGCTCCGGGCCCGCTCCACATCAGCCACCGATACCCACCACGTGGAGATGGCACGGGAGCGCTCTAAGACCGTCACCTCCTTTTACAACCAGTCAGCCATCGACGTGGCAGCGGAGAAGGTGTGCAGCTAGGGCGGTGAGGCTTGGGTCTGGAGCTGGAGTGGGAGTCCAGGGAAGGGGTGATGCTAATATGGCCGGGGCAGGGTGTTGGAGATGCCATGCTCAAAGGCCCTCTGCCCCTCCAGCCCTCAGTCCGTCTCACTCCAACCATGATGCTCTATTCAGGCCGCTCTCAGGATGGCAGTCACCTTCTGGTAAGATTCCTGCCTCTTGTTTTGCTCTTGGGCCCTGGAGCTCTGACCCAGCCCCCCAGCCCCAGGCCTTAACTTCCCTCTTCTCTTTCTTCAAGAAAAGTGCCCGCTACTTGCAGCAGGAGTTGCCAGTGAGGATCGCTCACCGCATCAAGGGCTTCCGCAGCCTTCCTTTCATCATTGGCTGCAACCCCACTATACTGCACGTGGTGAGGTGGCCTCAAGGGGGCGTAGAGAGGACCTTAAATCAGTGTGCCCACCACCCATGGGGCAGATGGGGAGAGGGAACCAGAGTGGTAGAGACCTATCTGCCTAAAGTTTTCTGAGTTCTAGAGGACTTGGCCCCAAGCTTTCATGGAGACTTAAAAGACCGTGATGGGGTCAGAACCCAATGAACTGGGATGGATGGCAGTCCCCATAGGTGGTCACGGCTGACTGTTCTCTACCTGTGCCCAGAGCATCCTTGTGAATTCCCACACCTCTTCCTTGCAGCACGAGCTGTACATCCGTGCCTTCCAGAAGCTGACAGACTTCCCTCCGGTGAGGGCTGGGCCAGGGCTGGGTGAGGGGCTGAGAGGTCAGGGCTGGACCATCCACGCTCACAACTCTGTGGCTTGCAGATCAAGGACCAGGCGGATGAGGCCCGATACTGCCAACTGGTGCGACAGCTGTTGGATGACCACAAGGATGTGGTGACCCTCTTGGCGGAAGGCCTGCGTGAGAGCCGGAAGCACATAGAGGTCAGGGTAGCGCAATAGGGGCCCAGACGTGGTGGGGGGGTGTGCCTGGGAAAAGCACAGGGTTTCTGAGGTCCTGCTCTTTATAGGATGAGAAGCTTGTCCGCTACTTCTTAGACAAGACGTTGACTTCAAGGCTTGGGATCCGTATGTTGGCCACCCACCATCTGGCACTACATGAAGACAAGGTGGGGCGCCGGGACCTAAGACTGTCAAGTGGACCAGAGGGAACTGAGCCAGAAGCCCCCTTGGACTGGGGACCTGGTCCGCGGGCCTGGGGAGAGCCCTGGGGCTGCTTCCGTAGTCTAGAGTTTACAAGCTTTTGTTGCCCAAGGTGTGGGTAGAGGTGATCTCTGGTCCTGACCTTCTTTCTCCTACCAGCCTGACTTTGTTGGCATCATCTGCACTCGCCTGTCACCGAAGAAGATTATTGAAAAGTGGGTGGACTTTGCCAGGTGAGGCTAGAATGGGTAAGGAAGTGGACATCATCGGGCAGGGAAGGTCTGGGTCTGAGCACTTGCCCAGGATGTGGTCCAGGGCAGGATTTTTCAACTGTGGTACTGTTCATGTTTTGGGCCAGATCATTCTTTTCTGTAAGGGGCTGGCCTGTGCTTGTTAGGATGTTCAGAAGGATCCCTGGCTTCTACTCATTTGATGCCAGTAATACTCCCCAGTTGTAGCAAACAAAAATGTTGCTAGGGATTGCAAAATGTCCTTGGGAGGGTGGGGACAGAATCGGCTCCAGTTGAGACCCACTGGTTGGAGTCTGAATCCCTTGCTCCTATCCACAGACGCCTGTGTGAGCACAAGTATGGCAATGCACCCCGAGTCCGCATCAACGGACATGTGGCAGCCCGTTTCCCCTTCATCCCGATGCCACTGGACTACATCCTACCTGAGCTGCTCAAGAACGCCATGAGGTGGGCCGCTGGATGTATTGGAAGGGGGCAGATGGGAACTGAGGTGAGGCGGGGGCACCACCACCTATTGGTATTTGGCCCCTTGCACAGAGCCACAATGGAGAGTCACCTCGACACTCCCTACAATGTCCCAGACGTCGTCATCACCATTGCCAACAATGATATCGATCTCGTCATCAGGTTTGCCCTGGGTGCGAGTTGGGTGGTATGGATGCGGGTTTCTGGGCACTATTCCTGATCTGCTGAATGACCTCAAGCTTAGTGAGACTTAGTGTTTCAGGACAATCTCCAGTCCTGAGATTGCCGTGAGCTGGACATGAGTGGATCTGGGGCTAGCTGCAGGCCCCAGGGGCTTGTCTTTGTCAGAAACTGAGGGGCCCAGAGCAGTGAAAGAGTCAGAAATATGGTGCTGGGCGGAGAATAAATGTCAAGTCCGGTGAGAAGGTTTAAGCAGTCAGTGGCAGAAGTGAGGGTGGAGAAAAGTAGCTTACAAAAAGCAAGGCCCAAGAGTCCAGGTGACTACATTCCATGTTTGGGTGGGTGGAAGAGACAGGAAGGCCAACTTAGCACTCACTGTCTGCTCGGGAGGTAGTGAACCCCCACCAAAGCTGAGCCAAACCCCCACTGCCGTCATCTGCCAGGATTTCAGACCGGGGCGGGGGAATTGCTCACAAAGACCTGGATCGGGTGATGGACTACCACTTCACTACAGCTGAGGCCAGCACCCAGGACCCCCGGATCAGCCCCCTCTTCGGCCACCTGGACATGCACAGTGGTGGCCAGTCGGGACCCATGCACGGGTGAGGCCCCATTTGGCCAGAATGGAGGGGTGGGGGGACCCAGGAGACTCAAGCCTCTGAAGCCCGTGTCCTGTCCCCCTGCCCACCCCCAGCTTTGGCTTCGGGCTGCCCACATCGCGGGCCTACGCAGAGTACCTCGGTGGTTCCCTTCGGCTGCAGTCACTTCAGGGCATTGGCACAGATGTCTACCTGCGGCTCCGTCACATCGATGGCCGGGAAGAAAGCTTCCGCATCTGACCTCGCAGCCCTAGGCCGGCTGGCCTGCCCAGGCTGGGCCACACTCCCTGCCAGGACCTCCCAGGCTGGGCAGGGTACCACCCTGTTCCACACTGCTACATCTCGGGTCTTAGCACCCCAAACAGGTGGACTTACATGGAGCCAGGCACCGGCCCTCTTCCATAGGGTCCACTGCTTCCCTGCCTCCAGGCCTTAGAGGGGAGGAAGTGGGGACCCTCGAGGTCTCCCGCACCAGCTCCGTCATTCTCGTTCCTGGGGAACCCCACTTTGACCTGCTGTTTGTTATTAAAGTTCACATTTTGAATGCCCTCTCAGGCCCCGTGTGTGAGGAGGGCAGGTGAGCCTTTGTTTCTGCCCTCTTTCAGGTCCCCTGGACCCTGGGTTTAACTAGGTCATGTCCTGGTCTCTTAACCATCCTCACTGCCTGGCAGACCAGGAACAGAATTGGCCCTGAGTCTCCTGCACAGTAAATTTAACAGGAGTGGGGATGAGTTGGGCAGTTTGTGCAAAGACCTCTCATTCATTTCATTTCCCAAATGTTTCTGCCTCCCAGACAATATGGAAGGCCCAGGTTGGCCCAGCTTCAGGCCTCAGTTCCGATTCTTCCCAGCAAGTCACAGGTTATAGAGGTGAAGGTGACCTGACTGGGCACTCTTCTGAGCCACCTGATACCTAAACCTGAGTAAGGAAGGTTAAAAATACTGTCTGCGAGCTGTGCCTGCTATTACCAAGTAAAAGAACACACAGGATTGTGCCCTGGCAGGCCCCAGAGGACAGGGGAGCCCGGGTAGGGAGGGCAAAGGGCTCCAAGGAGCAAGTGGTGGTGACCCCCCTCCCACCCATCTTGCCAGGAAGGAAGAAGGCCTAAAGCCTGCTTGGTGGGACTGGTGATGGAAGTGGGGGACTGAGGGGAGACAGGAATTGTATCTGGTGGTGGGAAACCCTAGTGATTTGCCAGGCTGAAAATCTTGCTGCTGCAGTGCTGCAGGGAGGGGGAGGCTGGAGAGGCAGGTGGTAGTCAGGGTGAAAGACCTTGAAATTACAGCCCAAGAAGTGTGGGTTTTATCCTGGAGGTAGCAGGGATCCATGGAAGGGTTTGAAGCTAGGAAGGGAGGTTGGATTTCCTAGAGTGAGTTGTTCAGTCATGTCTGACTCTTTGCAACCTCATGGACTATACAGTCCATGGAATTCTCCAGGCCAGAATACTGGAGTGGGTAGCCTTTCCCTTCTCCAGGGGATCTTTCCAACCCAGGGATCGAACCCATGTCTCCCGCATTGCAGATGGATTCTTTACCAGCTGAGCCACCAGGGAAGCCCTGGATTCCCTAGAAGCACATCTTACAAAGATTTGTATCCAAACCATTTGTTGAAAAAGTGCTTCCAGAAGGGAGTAGGGGAGGCAGGAAAGGGAAGGGCAGAAGGCCAGGCAAGAGAGGTAAGCGGCACAGTCATTGATGGACTCCTCTGCTGGATGATCATTTGTTTATTGTCCATATTTGATTGGGCAGGTACTTAAAACTCCCAGACTGAGAACTTCCATTTTCAGCTCTTTCAAAGCAAAACAGTTCCATTAACTTGAGAGACTTTTCACCAAACAAGCCTCTGGTGCTGGCTTCTGAAAGCACATAAAAGGTAATATGAGCACAAGGAAGCAACAAAAAATGATTCTGTGGGATTGGTGTGAATCATCAACATAGTTCTAGGGGTGGGTGGAGAGGGAACAAGTACTACAGTGTTAATTTTAAATTTTTTTCTTGCCTGACTTATTTCTTGTTTCATATGCTGCCAGATAGGGCATTTACTTCTCCCTCTAAACTCCTTTATTTCCCCAAAGCCAAGTTACCAGCTCTTCCCACTGCCATTTCTCACAGATACTTAGATGTTTCCTAATCTGTAACCTCATCCTTAGGCCTTGAGCATTCCACTCCTCTTGGAATTGTTTCTAAGCCCAATAGCCAAATTACAAGTCAGGTATGACTCAACGTGGCCAAAGGGAATGTTTATTGAGCACCTACAATGTCTGGCATTGTGCAACACGCACTTGTTTTATATACGTAAGACATAAATATATGGTTCAATCTTTATGGTTATATGGCTTATACAGTGTGACATTTAACGACATTCTGGGAATTGACACTCCCCGTTGATGGTCAGAACCCAGGATTCCTCACTCATTAAGCCCAAGACGCTCTCCATTATGTCCAGGGCCTTTGGCTAGTTTCTGTTTAGGGAACTTGGTCATTTCTTTACAAAGGCTTGATTCTGTGCGAGTGATTTATTGGACCTGCTTCCCCAATCCGATCTCCTTTTCCCATCCTGAACAAGGAACGCAGTTTCTTCAGTCTTTAAAAACGGGAGACCAGTATTTGGCTGGTGGAAGTGCATGGGATGGGTGTTAACCCCAGGCTCACCGCCCTAAAGCCAGGCGTCCAGGGAGGCTGCTCTGGCTCCGCCCCGATAAACTGGGGGCAGCACCGCCCGATAACTGGCACATCTTGGCTTCCTCAGGCACCAGAAGTCTTAAAAAGATAGAGCTGAGACATCACATCAGGAAAGCCTTTCTCCTCTCTTTTAACTCTAGGGTGCAGCCATAATTCCAAACGGAAAACAACTCCAGGGTTACCGGCAGAGTCAACGTCAATCTGGCCCGGCGCCGCGGAGACAGTCACACTCGCCAACGAGTTCCTGCCACGTCACAGACCCCGCCCTCCAGCTTGCTGCGGACTCCGCCTTGCGTCGCTGACCCGGATCTAAAGGCGCTACGCGGCGCTATATTCTGACGTCACTTCCACTACAAGGATGGCGGCCCAGGGAGCAGCTGCGGCGGTTGCGGCGGCGACTTCAGGGGTCGCGGGGGAGGGCGAGCCCGGACCCGGGGAGAATGCGGCGGTCGAGGGGACCGCTCCGTCCCCAGGCCGCATCTCTCCGCCGACCCCGGCGCGCGGCGAGCCGGAAGTCACCGTGGAGATCGGAGAAACATACCTGTGCCGGCGGCCCGATAGCACCTGGCGTGAGGGCGGGGGCCCAAGGCCACGGGGCGGGGCCTAAGGGCGGGGCGGGGCCTGAGGGGGTAAGAACTCGGTCTTTTGGACTTGCCCGGGCGCCGCCTACAATCCCCACCGGCTGGGCTTTAGCCAAATTCTTCATTCTGTGTTTTAGAGCTCCCTTTCCACTTTCTTGCCCAGTTTTAGGCTTTATTCCCGTTTTTTGTTAACCTGCTTCCTCACTGGTCTCCTTTGTGTCTGTGACTTCCTCTTCTATCCATCCCCTACAGCCGCCAGCGGAGAGGACCTCCCGGAACACAAAAACGAGCTTCCCCTCCCTTCTATTTTTTTTTTGGCGTCATTTCCAGAATAAGCCCCAAATACCTTAGAATGGCCTTCGTCTTTGTCACCTTTCTGTTTTTTAGCACCCCTAGCAAAGGCCATTGACGGACCAGACCACGCTCTTAAGACCATATGCCTTTTACCGCTGGCTAGCCCCACTCATCCTTTTAGCATCATATCCCCTGTGATGCCATTCTTGACTCCCTTCAGGCAGAGTGAGTCGTTCTCTTCTGTATATTCCTGCAACATTTTCTTCATACCTGAGCTACAGTATATGTACCGTTGTGTTGTCATTGTCTGTCTTCTATCAAAGTGTGAACTTCTGGAGGGCAGGACCGCTAATGATTCATCAGTGTATCTTCTGTACCCAGCAGCAACCCAGCTCAGGGCCAGACTTGCAGTGGTTGCCTTACTCATTTGTTGAATGGTCTGCCATTTGGTGCTGTACTGAAAGCTTATCACCATTTGAGGGAGGTACTGTTATCCTTATTTACAGATGAAAGCGCTGAGGCTCAGAAAGCCAAAATAACTTGTTCAGTTAAATATAGCTAGGAAGTGAGGCTGTGTGAGTCCACAACTAGCTCTCATGGCTTCGGAACAAATGAACGACTGAGTATAGTAATACAGACCTTGAATTTGGAGCCAGACGAATTAAATATTAAATATTAATTGCTTAAATATTAGTGCTTATTACTTTTCAAATAGGTGAACATAGGTAAGCGTCAGTTTCCTTGTCTCTAGTATAAGAATAAGAACCCCAATCTGGCCCACCTCAAGACAGTGATTGAAGGGAGTGGCAGAGGTGAACAGATGAGGTTAGCTTCGGAATCTGGCCTCAGAATCTGGCAACCTTCGCCTCAGTGTCACTCGTTCCAGGCCCGTTTTCTTTCTCGGTGATCCTAGCCTTTTCCCTTCACAGATTCTGCTGAAGTGATCCAGTCTCGAGTGAACGATCAAGAGGGCCGAGAGGAATTCTATGTACACTACGTGGGCTGTGAGTGACTTAGGGTATTTAGGTCCGGGTGCGGGGGTGGGGGAGAACGCGCAGGGGCAGCACCCTCATGACCTATCCTCACAGTTAACCGGCGATTGGATGAATGGGTTGACAAGAACCGACTGGCGCTGACCAAAACAGTGAAAGATGCTGTGCAGAAGAACTCAGAGAAGTACCTGAGCGAGCTGGCCGAGCAGCCGGAGCGCAAGATCACTCGCAACCAAAAACGCAAGCATGATGAGATCAACCACGTGCAGAAGGTCCGGATCCCTTCCCTTCCCCAGTGCCCTCCCCTTTCCCGGGTCCCGCCCCTTCCCCGGTCCCTCCCCTTCCCTTGAACCCTCCCCTTCTCCTGGGCTCCCAGAGGCTCAGCGTCTTCTCTGGACTTCCTTGGGTCCTGGTGCCACACCCACAGCAGATCCCATTGCTTAAGCTCCTGCAGTATATGGGGGACTATCTACCTCCTCCCAGGTATTCTTCACAGATGAGAAAACTGAGGCTCAGAGAGGGTGAGAGCTTGGCCGTAGTCTTGTGGCAAAGAACTGACACAGCTGGGACCGGAACTCAGGCCTCTTGCCGCTTTTATGCCCCTCTTGGCTGTGCCACATTGACAAACGGACCTGAAAGTTCCAAGGGAAGGAAGAGAATGAGTGATTTGGGGGTAGTTGCAATCGCCAACCCTTGTGCTGAGTGCTGTGCCTGGATAAGCTCATCAGGTCCTCTGTAACAACTTAATGCCACAGAGCTAATTAATTCTTTTTGAGGAAAGCAGGAAGCAGACTCAGAGAGGTTAAGTAACTTGCCCAAGGTCACACAGTTAGTATATAAAAGGGTAGGCTGAAATTAGAGTAATAATGGCACATTTATTGGCTTGTGAGCCACAGTATTAGGCTAAGTATTCTAGAACATGATCTCATTGAAGTTTCACAGCAACTCTGTGAGGTAAGCTTTATATCCCCAGTTTATAAGGGAGGTGCAGGTAGTTTTAGGAACCCAGTCAGGAATTAGATATGCCAATTAGATTGTTCTAGTTTGGGGCACAAGCCCTTAGCCTTGACTTGGAAATATCCTAGAAACTCCTGCCATTTATTTCCAAAGCTTGGATTTGGGGACTTCCCTAGTGGTCCAGTGATTAAAACTCTGTCCTTCCAATGCAGGGCGTGTGAGTTCAATCCCTGGTTGGGGAACTGAGATCCCTCATGCCTCTGGGCTAAAAAAATAGAAACAAAATTTGGGTTCTTTTCTTGAAGTCAGCCTGCCCCTGGGGGGTTTCTTTTCTCCCACCCTGAGCCTCAGTTCCTTGATTTGTGAAATGGAGTGTGCAGATGAGGAGAGGCTTTATGGAACTCTCAAGGCACTCAGATTTTTGTTGTTTTCACCCAGTGCAGTTGCATCCCGAGCACTCCTTTTGGGTTTTGCAGCAATGGTTTGCAGACTGTGGGGCACAGCTAGTAGTAGATTGCCAGATGAGTTCAGTGGGTTGTGGTCATTTAAATTTCAAAAATGGAAGAACCAGGACAAGGTACAAACTATCAAAGTGTATTGTCCTTTAATAAAGGTAAGTTGAGAAGCTCTTATTTCACTACGAATATACATGTGTGTATACACAGACTGCCAACTGGTTAACTGCTGGTTAACTGGTTAACTGCCAACTGGTTAACTGGTGCTGTCATTTAAAAAAAAAATTATTTTTACATGCTTTGAATTAGAAAGATCTCTCACCGGGGATTCCCGGTGGTCCAGTGGTTAGGACTCGGCGTCTTCACTGCCATGGCCCAGATTCAGTCCCTGGTCAGGGAACTAAGATTCCACATGCCATGTGGCGAGAAGAAAACCCGAAAGATGTCTCTAAAGCGTCATCTAAGGCAGCACTGTCCTACTGAACATCCTGCGATGGAAATAGAAATGTGCTATGTCTGTGTTGTGATACAGTAGCCACTACCCACGTGTGGCTATTGAGTACTTGAAATGTACTGAGAATTGAATTTTATTTTGAATGTAATGAACTTAAGTTTAAGTAGTTGCTTGTGGCTAGTGGCTACTTTATCCCACAGCACAGTCTGTTTGCTCAGCTCCCCAGCCAGGTTGCCCTGGTAAATTAAGTGTCAAAGATGTCCCTCTAAGCTGGCAGTCAGCATGGTGAATGACCGTGGACCGGTGGTGGTCAAAGAATGAATAACCAGCGAGTTACTCAAAGAATGAATAATCAGCAAGTTAACCAAAGAATGAATAATCAGGAGTTAACGATCAGCAAGGTTCTCCTGGGCCTCATTAATGTTTAATTCTAAATAAATTTACAGCATTTATGAAAAGTAGTGTTTTTGTAGTTCTTTAACCCATTTGCAGAGGAGGACTGCTTTTGTGAATTGGGAGATGTGTTTTAGAGAGGCACATGAGGAGGAAAAGCTCCCTCCCCTCATCTGTGCAGGGGTTTGGCTTTGGTGTTGGGCAGACCGGAGGCCCATGCCCCACTCTGCTGGGTCCCGGCTCTGGGAGCCCACTTCTCCGTGCCTCAGTTTCTCCTATGTGGTGTGGATAGTGAGCACTCCCATCTCAGGCTCGAGCTGAGTAACGCCTGTGATGTGAGCACTTGGTACTTGGAATAAATGGCAGCTGGCTAGTCCCCAGGGGCGAATGAACTCACTTCGCCCTGTTTACTTCTCTGTAAAGTAGAAGTAAGAACATTGTGGCTCCACATTGCCAGAGGGTTAAATGAGGCCATCCAGGTGAAGTGCTTGGTGGAGAGGGTTCTGGGTAAGACACTGGCTCCTGTGTCCCTTCTGAACCACAGGGCAAGGCTGCCATTTTCTCTGGTGTAGGTCCCAGGCCTTCCTGGGTCACTTGTCAGGCTGGCCTTGGTTCCCCCTTCAGCCTCTGGCCTAGAAACTGGGCAGGCTGTGATTGCCACATGAGTTATATCCCTGCCTTCCAAAGACTTGGAAAATAGGGAAACCAAGGGGGGAGACAGTGGGTACTGTTGTTGAGTGAGGCAGTCCTGACCTGGGAAGGAATGTATTCTGCCTCAGAAGAATCCAGTCAGACCTCCTGGATGGGGTTGGGGAGTGTGCTGGGCCTTCAAAGACAGGAAGCACAGTAAAAGCAATGACACGTGCTCACTCGCCAAGCTCTGCCTCGTCAGGCACTCTCTGGCTCATGCTTGGTACCGGGCTGAGTAAGCGTTTTCTGGCAGCTGTAGAAGAGGGAAGGACGTGGAGGCTGGGGGGAACTGCATGCTCAAAGGCATGAAGACCAGAAACAGGAGTGTCAACAGCAGAGCAGGGTTGAGCTGAGACGGAGGTCTGGGGATCCCCAGAGGCCTTGTCAGCAGCTGTCCAGACCTGACATGGTGGCAGTGGCTCTTCGGGGTGCGGCCAAAGGAGCCAATTCCAGAGATGACAAGGAGGCAGAGCTGACAGGACGTGGCCATTATTCGAATGCCAGGCTGAGAGAGGAGGAGGAGGAGCCTTGTGAGCAGGCTCATTATTGGTCTGGGGCAGTTGGCCCAAGGATGATGCTTCCCAGTGAGTTGAGGCACCCAGGAGGATGAACAGGTTTGCAGGAGGAAAGGCCGAATTCCTTTTGGGACACCTAGGGCCCGCTGTGCCTGTGGGAGGGGCCTCTGGGAGCAGTCCCACTTGCAGGAAAGAGGTCCAGGCGCATTGGGGTGTCCCTACCGGCTCCTGATATGGGCGCAGAAGACCAGACCTATTATTTCCTTTCTCTCCCAACAACTATGGCAGAACTGAATTGATCCGATTGTAAACACCGAAGCTCTTCGCAACCTAAGGAGTGGAGCCAGGCCTTCTGATCCTAGCCCTGTTCATCAGGCAAACGGTCCAGACTTGAGCATCAGGGGGCTCTGGGATGTGTGGGTGGGTGGGCAGATGGGAGAGGAACTTGGACCAGCCAGCTCCGAAACCAGGTAAAATAAGCTTGCTCGATCTCCAGTTATTGTAGTTCAAGGGATGAGGTCTGGGAAACGGGAGGGGTGGCCTGACCCCTTCTATTCACCTCTGTCCACTGCTCTTTCTCACTCAGACCTATGCAGAGATGGACCCCACAACAGCAGCCTTGGAGAAGGAACATGAGGCGGTAAGTAGGGGGAGGGGTCCTAAGCGGAGGTGCCCCTTCCCTGTTGCTTCTCTTGCCCCGACCAAGCCCTCCTTCCCTCCACTCCCACCTCGCCCACAGATCACCAAGGTGAAGTACGTGGACAAGATCCACATTGGGAACTACGAAATCGATGCTTGGTACTTCTCCCCATTCCCCGAAGACTATGGGAAACAGCCCAAGCTCTGGCTCTGCGAGTACTGTCTCAAGTATATGAAATATGAGAAGAGCTATCGCTTCCACTTGGTGAGGCTGGGCTGGGTCTGGTGCGTGCAGTGGGTGGGCGTCAAGGCTGAGGGCCGCCTGAGACAGTGGCCAGGGGCAGGAGAGACAGGCCCAGAGCCGTAGGAAAAGCTGGCCCGGGTGGAGAGACCTGGCTTCCAGGCCTGACTCTGCCTTGGCTGGAGCCTCCCCACTCAGGTTCCTTTTCTGTGGAGTGGGGACCTTCACCACATATTTATCAAGGCCAGTCCAGTGCCAGGTTCCTCTGTGCCAAAGAGGAAGTCAGCACAGCTCCGAGCCATGGGACCACGACACCTGGACGGTTGGAATGCTTGGCCACACACAGGAGCCACCTGGCTGGCATGGTGGTGTGTTTCCCACAGGGTGGATTCTTAGGCAGATGTGTGTGGTTTAGAAAACAACCGTGTCATGGGTGCTGGCCCTCCAGAGCCAGGCTGAGCTGGACTTGTAATTATCCTGCTGTGTGATGTCATGCCAGTTACCTGGCCTTTTACGGGGCCTCTGTCTCTCCATCTGCAAAATAGGATTCGTCTCCTCAGATGGTTGGTGGCTTACTTGATATAGGTAAAGGGTAGAGCCCCAGAGTCTCCAACTGGGGAAGTGGAGAGAAGCGGAGGCCTGCTGTAAGCCACACAGGGTGGGATGGGGCGCCCAGCGGGGAACTTTGGGACCCCACATCTGTGCTTCCCCCCTCTCACCCCCCACCCAGGGCCAGTGCCAGTGGCGGCAACCCCCGGGAAAGGAGATCTACCGCAAGAGCAACATCTCTGTGTATGAAGTGGATGGCAAAGACCACAAGGTGAGCCCTTGGGCAGAGTTACTATGGAGATGGGGGACAAGCCAGGCACTTCCTGACGATCCTCACCGTCGATAAAGGGCAGAGGCCAGCCTTAGCGTGAGAAGAGGCCTGTGGGCTTGTGCTCGGCCTGGCACCCAGCCTGTGTTCGGTGCAAAGCAAGCTCCCTAAGGTGCCACCCTCGGATTCTGGGTTTTCCTTCTGTCCCTGAGGGACTTGCTGGGGGTGGCTTAGGCTCAGGTGATTCTGGAACCCAGAGTGGAGATTGTCCGGCCTCAGGGTATTGTTCAAACCTGCTTTCTCTTTCTGCCTGAATTCTGGTGTTTGTTTTTCCTGGATGGGAACTGCTCTGTGTGAGGTTTCCTGCCCGAGAGCTCTGTGGCTCTGAAGCCAAGTTCCTTGTTCCTGAAGGACTTCAGTGGGGTGGTGTGTGGTCTCTGGGGCCTGCTTTGCTGTCATGGACAACTTGGCCTTTGCCTGGTCAGTCTGGGAGGGTCTCCCCGAGGGTCCCCGATTCCCGTGCAAGGACAGCAGAGTGTAAGATGCAGGGGGCTGGCTTCTGAGTGGCTCCGGGCTTCAAATCACCTTGTCACTTCCTCGCTGACCTTGGACAAGTTACTTAAGGTCTTCTGTTCCTCTTTTCTCCTCTTTAAGACAGGAGTCATGCTAATATTTACCTGCGAGACTTGTTAATGGAATAAATGAAGCAGCAAAGTCAAGTACTTAGCCCAGTTCTTGGCACTGAGCAGGGACTTAGTAAACACGGGTTTTTGCCAGCCTTGTGATGAATAGCTTGCTAAATAGTCTCACGTGAGCCCCCTGCTCTGCCTTCCTGAACATCAGTGGGGTGGGTGGTGGGGTTGGAGGGGCAGAAAGAGACAGAGCAGACATGGATGTTCTTTCCAGCTCCACCCTGTCCAGCTTTGAGGCCTCAGGCAGTCCCTCACCCTTACAGATCCTCAGTTTCCTCTTAAGCAAAATGGGTCAACAGTGCTGGGGCTTACACAACCGTTGGGTCAAATGAGAGTCCCGCCGGCCCTCCTGACATTGGTCTCTGGCCTGGCATGGCCGAAGGGGTAGGTAGCTTGGACTGTGGAGTCAGGCTCAAGGGTTGTTCGTCTGCAGACACTTACCAACCCCCCAGGTTCACCCTTCGCCATGTGCTAGGTCTGAGGGCACGGCTATGAACAGACAGAACTCACACACCAGCTTGAGTCCTGCCCTGGTGCTCATCAGCTGAGGGACCTTGGGCGAGCCGCTGTCTCCTCTGACCCTGTTTCCTGAGCTGAAATAGAAGAGTCTGTGTCTCTGAAGATCAAACTCCCCTTGAGCGCTCAGCAGCAGTAGCCGTGATTAGCCCGGCTCTGCTGTGACCTCCTTGAGTGCGCGTTCCTATCTGATTTTCCATATCCTCGTCCATCAGAAAGTGACTCTAAGACTCCTTGCAATGCTGAACACAGCCGTTCTGGTGAGGATCCCACTTTTCACCGGACTGGCACTGCCTACTCGAGCCTGGCACTTGCACCAGGCAGGGTGGCAGCACCTGCCCAGACCTTGATGGAGCTAGGTGGAGGCGTTCTGCCTGACCCCTGAGCCTACTCCCCAACCCCTCAGATTTACTGTCAGAACCTGTGTCTGCTGGCCAAGCTCTTCCTGGACCATAAGACGCTGTACTTTGATGTGGAGCCGTTCGTCTTTTACATCTTGACCGAGGTGGACAGGCAGGGAGCCCACATTGTTGGCTACTTCTCAAAGGTGCTGGGAAGCCCAGGTTGAGGGAGGCAGGGGGTGGGGGATGGATGAACCCGAGTAGGGGCTGAGTCTCCCCAGAGGCCCTGACCACCCACCCCCGCAGGAGAAGGAGTCCCCAGATGGGAACAACGTGGCCTGCATCCTGACGCTGCCCCCCTACCAGCGCCGTGGCTACGGGAAGTTCCTCATTGCTTTCAGTGAGTTGATTCCTGCAGGAAGGGCAATGATGGTGAGGGGTGCCAGGGTGGGATGGGACCTCAGTTTCCTCGTTTCTGCCACCACCAGGCTATGAGCTCTCGAAGCTGGAGAGCACGGTCGGCTCCCCTGAGAAGCCACTGTCTGACCTGGGCAAGCTCAGCTACCGAAGCTACTGGTCCTGGGTCCTGCTAGAGATCCTGCGAGACTTCCGGGGTACCCTGTCCATCAAGGACCTTAGGTAAGTCCTTCCAAAGGGAAGGACTCTCCTCCGATTGCCCGTGATCCCCTCTCCTTGGCCTCTTCCAGTCAAACCCCTCAAGTAGACCTCTCTCCAGCATCTGCTCTAATCTGTTTGTGTAGCCAGATGACGAGCATCACTCAGAATGACATCATCAGCACTCTCCAGTCCCTCAACATGGTCAAGTACTGGAAGGGCCAGCACGTGATCTGTGTCACACCCAAGCTGGTGGAGGAACACCTCAAAAGCGCTCAGTATAAGAAACCACCCATCACAGGTGGGTAAAGGGGCTGCCCTAGGGGTGTGTGAGTGGTGGGGGTTAGGTGTAAGGACCTCCAGGAGCCAAGGCCTCCTTTTTGCTGTCACCTGATCCCAAACCAGTCTGACCAGCTCCAGGACTAAGCCTGCGGCAGGCCACTCATTCCTGGGCTTCCCTCCCCACCCCCCCCACCCCCACCCCAGGAATCAGTCTGCCCTTGTTCCCATCTGCAGGTGAAACCTGGCCTGGGCCCAGGGCAGAGCAGCTAGGGTGACCAGCCCAGTCGGGGGAGGGGGTCGGGGGGGGGGGGCGTCCTGCTTCTCATCCATCTTTTCTCCCCACAGTGGACTCTGTCTGCCTCAAGTGGGCACCCCCCAAGCACAAGCAAGTCAAACTCTCCAAGAAGTGAGTGACCTGTGCCTCTGCTCCTGGACCCATGCCTCCTTGCTCCCCAGCCTGTAAATATGTACAGACCTGTTTCATCACTTTTTTAAATAAAGTGCTGCTGTTGTCCCAGAGCTGACGGACTTCATTCATTTCATGTCTCACACACACACAGCCGGTTGTGCTCAGAACATTTTACTCCTTCTAACCCCCGACCCCAGACGCATGTTGGAGCCCAGTTCCGGTGGGGGCTCAGTCCTCCGGAGTCCAGAAGTCAGGGCTCAAGGGGTGGCATGGCAGCCAATGAGGCAAGATTGGGGCCTTTTTTGTCCTTGAAAACCTGTTGCCCAGAGGCAGCCCCAGGCTTCCCTGGTAGCTCAGATGGTAAAGAATCCACCTGCAATGCAGGAGATAAGGGTTTGATTCCTGAGTCAGGAAGATCCCCTGGAGAAGGGAATGGCCATTCACTCCCGTGTTATTGCCTGGAGAATCCCATGGACAGAGGAACCTGACGGGCTACAATCCATGGGGTCACAAAGAGTCAGACACAGCTAAGCGACTGACACACTTCAGAGGCAGCCCTGGCCCAGAGGGTGAAGTGATGGGGCTCATCAGACAGAGCAGGTGAGGTGCTGAGCCAGTCCTTCTTCAGTAGCCGTCAAGTTGGCCAGTCTTCTAGAAATGGGTAGGGAGCCAGGGCCCATTTTCATAGCTGAGGGTCCTTGGGGGCTCCATAGGAGTCCACAGATAGGCTTGTGGGCAGCAGATGGAAGTGACCAGAGGTTCTAGCCAGTACCACAGGCAATCAACTCCTGCAGTGGAGGTTACCATCCCAAAGAACAATCCAGAAGAGTGAGCTCAGAGTTCAGGATGGTTCCTTGAACTCCCACAGGGTCCTGGGAGGAGGGAGTGACTCAAGTCAGGCCCTGGGCCCAGAGTGTCCCGGGTGGGGCCTAACACGGGAACAGTGTCCATCCTTGGGTGTGATGTGGAGGTCTCGGAAGCAGAGCAGCTCCCAGGCGTGAGTAGCTCAATCCTCACGCAGTGGGCGGAGGAGCCTCAGGGTCAGGCCAAGTGGCAGCAGAAGGATGGGTCCCACCAAGCCCTGGGCTGGGGCAGAGCTGAAACCCGTGTAGTGGCTGCAGAGGTGGCCATCGGGCTGGGACTCCTTCATTTGGGGCACCACCTGAGGCTGGAGATTTGCCACTTTGTAGTGAATCCAGGAGGCATAAACGGAGGTCAGGGTATAAACACCGGGCCTGTTAGGGGCCCCACAGGCATCACCCCAGCTTACGATGCCTGCCAGGTACCAGCGGCCTGCCACTGGGCAGGAAAGTGGGCCTCCAGAGTCACCCTGAAAAGAAAATCCACACAACAGCTGTCAGGACGGGACCCCAGGCCTTCACCCATCCAGGCCAAGCCCCCTTAAGCCCTCATCTCCCAAGACACGCCTGTCTCCTCCGTTCACCTGGACCCCCTGCATTTACCTGGCAGGCATCCTTGCTCCCGTTCACGTAGCCAGCACACAGCATGTCCTGGTTGATTAGGTGGGGCTCCCCGGGCTTGGCATTGATATTGTACAGGCAGTTACAGGTCTCACGACTGATCAGAGGTACCTCAAGTTGCTGCAGTGGCCGGGGGTTCGGGAGGCTCACTGTGGGGGGCAAAAGATGCTTACCCAGGGTCTCCTGGCCTGAGTCAGCTCCCCTCTGTGTCTCTAGACGTCAGTCCCGTCCCTTACCTGAGGGGGCCACATGGCCCCAGCCAGTGACAATGCACTGGAGGCCATTGGGGAAGGAGGTGTTGGCTGCGGGGAGGCAGATGGGCCGGATGTAGCGGGAGAAGGTAACGGGGCTGCTGAGCTGGAGGAGCGCAATGTCCCCCATGGAGCCCTCGTGGGAATAGGTCTCGTGGGAAATGACCTGGGCCACCCCGCGGACCTGGGTGTCAGTGCTGTAGTAGTCCAGCTGGTGGGCGCCCAGCTTGACCTCATATTCTTCTATCTTGTTGTCCCTGCAGACAGAGGGGTGAAGGCAGAGCAGCTGACCTTTTGGGTCCCACTCTGTATCCTAGTTTTATCCTGTGATCTGTGACCTCTGGCCTTCACTCCCGACAGATCTTTAACAGGCTTTATTGATACCCCCTAGATCCAACCCAAGAACCCCCAGTCTCTGACCTACATTGATCCTCGAATCTTGACCCCCGCCCCGCCCCACTTCTCCACCCTGCCCCCCACCCCATGGGTACCTTGGGAAGCAGTGAGCAGCCGACAGCACCCACTGCTCGGACACGAGAGAGCCGCCACACACGTGGGTGCCGTGGTGGTTGATGCTGACCTGCCAGGGCCACTGGCCGCGAGCTGCATCGGTACCACCTGTGATACGTGCTTGAGGGACCATACCACAAGAGGCTGCCGGGAGAGGAACGGGAGGGGGTCAGGACCTCTGGAGCCACCAGACCACTTCCTAACCCGATACAGCCCAGGAAGTCTGGTTTGGAGCTTCAGACGTGAGTTCACAGAAGCCAGTCAGGCTTTGTCCCCAGCCCTCAGCTCACCAGTCACCTGCTGTCCTTGGCCAAGTGGCTCATTAAAGGTCTCACTCAGCTTCTGTCCTCTCGGGCCTTCCTGCCTTCCATCTGATCTACTCCTTACATATCTGGCCAGTTCACACCACTGCTTAAATCCTTCCCTGGCTCCACTCTGCCCTTAAGAGAGATTTCAGACCTCTCATGGCACTGCCATCCACTCCAGCCATCCATCTGGACACTCACGTCGGGCCACACACTAGACCTCCAGACTTTTGCTTACTCAGATCACTCCACCTAGGGTAGTCTTCCTCATCCCCACTTCTATTTGAAATGTGAAATGGTGATACTTTGGCCCCCTGATATGAAAAGCCGACTCATTGGAAAAGACCCTGACGCTGGGAAAGACTGAAGGCAAAAGGAGAAGGGGGCAGCGGAGGATGAGATGGTTAGACAGTATCACCGACTCAATGGACGTGAATTTGAGCAAATTCCGGGAGATAGTAGCTAGAGCAGCTGGGCGTGCTGCAAAGGGCAGCATGGGGTTGCAAAGAGTTGGACAAAACTTAGCAACTGAATACAACAACAACAAATTCTATTTGCCTATGGAGGTGGTTCAAATACCAGTCCCTCTGAAGTCTGCCGTCACCCTGCTGGCTGGGATAGGTGATGCCTCAGAGGTCCCAGGGTCTATGCTTCCTGGACAGGGCTGTTTGCATTCTCACTGTCTACTTCAGCCAATCAACTTGGGCGTTCCCTAGGGGCAGAGACGAGGGCAGACTCACACGTCCCCAGTGCTGGGCACAGGACTGGGTGCACAAATGGAGTCGTGGATGTGTTGAACAAATGAACAGGACATCCTGGAGCCCAGGGTGTGAGCATCTCATTTCCAGGGCAGCCCCACCCCTGTGAAGGCCACTGTTTGGAGCAGGACCCAAATGCCCTTCACAAAGTCACCTTCTCAGGTGCAGGGAAAACCACCCAGGTAGGCTCCTCCTCGTCTCCTCATAAAAAGGACAATAGATACCATTTAGAGACCAACAGTTCAAGCAATGCCAGGCCCTGAAGGGGCTTTCACTTCCTTTATCTTCCTGACTCCTCAAGCAGCCCCAGGAGGTAGACAGAACTGACTTCATTTTATTTTGGCCTGCGCTGCATGGTCTGTGGGATCCTAGTTCCCCAACCAGGGATCAAACCGGGCCCTTGACAGTGAAACCACAGTGTGCTAACCACCGGACCACCAGGATATTCCTTCAAGTTCATTTTAGAGGTGAGGGGACTGACCGCGTGAGACATAGCCGGTACATGGTGAAGCTGGGACTGCCAACGAGACTGACCCTTGGTTTGTTCCCCTCAAAACAACCCACCTTTGGGCTCAGACCTGACTTTAAATCCCAGCGCTGACACACACTGGCTGTGTGCCGTTGGGCAAGTCACTTCTCTGCCCCTCACTGTCTTAAAGATTGAGGCTATCGTCCCCACCTCAAGTGCTACCAGGGACCTAAATAAGACCAGGGGAGTGGACGAAACAGCTTTGCAGAGGGTCAGGTGCTCCAACGCTCCATGGAAATCTGAACCCTTGGCCCCACCCCTCACCTTCCCCTCCCCCATTCCTCCCGGGTGAGCCTCACCTTCAGCTCCAACGGCTCCTGGAGGGAGAGAGAAAGAGGGAGGGGTAAGCAGGGAAGCCTCTAGAGCTCAGACCCCAGGCCCCACCCCCCCAGTCTGCAGCTTCTTCTGGAGGCTTCCCCATCCTCTACCCCAGCCCCAGGAGACCAAAGCTGGGGAGACAGGCCAAGAGCCAGTGAGGCTGAAGACGGGGGTTCTTGAGCCCACAATAAGGGATGTACCCCCGAAAAGGGTTATACCCTTGGCCCCAGTGGACTCCCCTCCTCTCCTTCCCACCCTCCCCTGCCCCCTGCTCCCCGCCCGTGCCCACACTCACCTATCCCATTCTGGAATAATCCAAGCAAAAGCACAGTGACCACAGCCCTCCCGGCCATGGCCGAGGACCAGGTGCCCTGAGCACCCAGGGGAAGGGTCCTCACAGGCCAGAGGTGGGGGGTCAAAGGCGAGCTCCAGGTGTCGGGATCGCGGAAGGCAGGAGAAACAGGTGTCCAAGGCTGGCTTCGAAGGCAGGAAGTGGGCACAAGGGAAATGTTGGGGTCTCTGCAGCCAGGCGGTGAGGACCGGTCTCCAGACCGCCCTGGGTACGCACCGACCTTCCTTCCGGAGTGGCAGCTCCCAGGAAAGGGTGCCTACCTGTCTGCCCCGCCCCTGGCCCCGCCCCCCTGCTCAGCTCCGCCGGCCTCTCTCACCAAACTAGGCTGTGTGTGTGTGTGTGAGAGAGAGAGAGAGACCCCTAGGCTGTGTGTGTGGTAGGCGGGAAGGTGGGGGAGCTGTTGCTTAAGCAGCCCCAGGCAGGGCTGGAAACCTGGATGTCTGGATTCCTGACCCAACTGCTCTTGGGCCCGGGTCTTTCAAGTCTCCCATACCTGTTAAGCCCCCTCAGGGCCCGGCCTGGCCTCTGTTATTTTAGGCCATTGCTCCCTCCTTCCCTCCCCTCCTGAAGCCTCGTGTCTGAGCCGCAGGACACCCGGTTCTGCCCCGGGGCTAGGGCTCTTTCAGGCCCTACTGTGGAGCCTGCAACCTCATCTGCATGTGGTGAGGTGTGGTGACATGTCCGGGGATGCTCATCATTCCATACATATTTATTGAGAGCCTAATGTGTTCCAGGTACAGGAGACAAAGTGGACATCGTCCTGCCTTCCCTGAGCTCATGGTGAAGTTGAGGTGACAGACCTGAATCACAGGATGACACAAGCAATTACAGAATAACTTCAGGCGAGGCTGGAGATGGAGAAAGAAGCAGGGGGCTGGGGGGGGGGGTTGCCCTGGAGGCCATTGACAGGAGCCCAACCTAGGCTGGCATCAAGAAGGGCTCCTCAAGAAGGTGCCTTTCGAACTGAGACCTCAAAGGGTTTTGAGAAGGTGTTAACAAGGCAAAGATGGGGAAGGGTGGTCCAGGTGAAGGGTCCTCAAGTGGAGGGTGCAGGGGGCCCATGTGCCTGGCCTGGGGAATCAGGTGCTTCCTCTGTGACTGTAGAAATTCAGGCAACTGGGAATGTATGTTGACTTCAAGCTTTAGAAAAAGAGAGCCCCACTTGCCCACCTTCCTTCCCTGAGACAGGCATCTGGCTCTCTGAGCCAGGACTTTAGGGCCCAGGCTGGAGGGCAGGGAATTCCTTGATTGGGAAAGGGGATTAACTTCCAGCTTTCCTGTAGGTCTCCCCCTACCCTCTGCCTAGTCAGCCCTCTGCTGCATGTGAGTGACTCAGCCATCTGCAAACGGTGACTCCAGCCGCAGAGGTGCCCTCACTGGGGGTAGCCCCCATTGCTAACCTTAGCGGCTGGTTTCCACCCCAAGCAACCCTCCTGCCCCATATGGGTCTTCTTTTGCTTTTATTCTGTGCTAGAACATCATCTCCACTAGGGCTTTCTCCTGACCCCCAGACCATGTGTTCCCCACCATGCTGGGAGCATTTCATGGGCTTGTCAAGGTCCCAGCCATGTTGCTCCATGGAGTGCGGGGATCATAGTTCCGTGATCAGGGATAGAACCCACACCCCCTGCAGTGGAAGCACAGAGTCCTGAGTTAGCTGGAGTTAGCCAGGAGTCAGTAGTTAGCAGGAAACGTGGTTGAATTAATATAGGGAGCTACACTGGCTGTGGCTTCCCTGGTGGTTTAAGACAGTAAAGAATCTACCTGTAATTCGGGAGACTGGGGTTGGATCCCTGGGTTCGGAAGATTCCCCTGGAGGAGGAAATGGCAACCCACTCCAGTATTCTTGCCTGGAGAATCCCATGGACAGAGGAGCCTGGTGGGCTATAGTCCATGGGGTGGCAGAGTCAGATACGACTGAGCGACTAACACACACAGACACACACACACACACACACACACACTGGTTAGTTATGGGAAGAGGCTGTGAGATGTACAGATGAGGGACTCATGATGGGGTCCAGACCCTGGGGGCTTTGGGCAGGACGTGGTGGGCCCTTGAAGGGTACAAGCGTGGTGTGTGCACGAGGACTCCAGAGGCATACACTCTGGGACACCATTCATCAGGGTGTGTATATGGGGGAGGCTCCCTGTGGGTGCAGAATATGACAGACAGACCCTGGACTCCCAGACCCCCGGACTCTCCCGCTGACCCTCACCCTCAGTCCTTCTTGCTCTCGAGGGGGAGGGGCGGCAAGGCCAAGGCTGAGGTGGCCAGCAGGTGTCGGGGACGCTGATTCCACTGGGGACGTGACACACACCCAGCTGGCCACGCAACCTCCCCCGCCCTGGGGCAGGAATGAGGGACAGCTGCCACCTTATCGGAGACACATTTCCTGGTTGCCCACAGCCTGACTCAGAGGCCCAGGAGGGAGAGGCCCAGCCCTGGGGCCCCCCCTTGGCCCCCTCAGCCTGCCTCCAGCCGTGCCACAAGGCCACGTGTCTGTGTTTACATGTTTATTGTCCGCTGGCTCCCGCTGCCCTCAAGAATGCCAGAGCCCGAAATAGCTGGGCACTGAGGCCCAATTAACCGAAGCCGCTGCAGTCTAGGTGGGTGGAGCGCTCCAGAGGTTCTGGGTAAGGGAAGGGGAGCCAGTTGGGCTACATTCCAGCCTCACTGGGCGGGAAGTGGAGGGTGGAAGCGGGTGGGGAGGTGAAGGGGAGGTAGCCCAGGGCCCCGGGCCGGGAGGGGTCAGCCCTCAGCCCTGGATCAGGGGGGTCAGAAGCAGCAGGAAAAGAGCAGCCCGCGGGGAACCTGAGGCCCTGGCCATGTCGGGGGGACAGAGGTCACTGCCTTCAGTGAGCCAGTGGGGGAAGCCGCTGGGGGGCAGGAAAGGTGCCTCCCCCACAGTCTGGGAGATCCAGGCCTCTTCAGGGCCAGTGGCAGCAAACAGCTCCCGGCTGCCTCGAACAGCCATGCCCACGAGGACCCAGGAGCCGCCCTCAGTCTGGCACAGGAGCGGAGGTGCTGAGGTCACCTGCAGCAACAGGGCCAAGACCAACAGGGGCCCTTACTCTTCCTTCCGGTCCCCTGCGCCTCCTAGGACCCAGTCACAAACTACTGTTCCTCTCCATCCTCAGGCATCTTGGCCCCTGGTCTCTCCCAAGGTCCAGTCAAAAAGCACTGCCTCTTCCGATCTGAAACCCAGCACCTACGAATCCCCACCCTGCTCTCTCCCTGGCATCCGGCTGCCCAGCACAGCCTCTGACCTGACCGGGCCAGGATACCCAGGCCCCGTACCTCACACCTGTCCTCTTGCCCCTCTGCATACAGGACACATAGAGTCCCAGGAGGCAGAAGGCCTTGATAGAGGCAGTGACAGAGTCGTGGCGTCAAGATGGAGACAGCAGCAGCCACAGGGACTAGAGACAGGAAGGAAGGTTGTCCCAGGCATTGTGACATCCTGTCCCTTCTCGTCCCCAGGACCCAGGGCTCTCACCTCTGTCTTGGGGGTCCTTCCAGCCCAGTACCCAGCAACTGGCCCCCAGGGGGGTACCCCCTGGGTGAAGGCAGATGGGCAAGGCTGATGGGGAGGGCTCCACTCGGGAGCTCAGCTCCAGGAGGGCCAGGGGGGGCCGCAGCCCCAGGTGCCGGGGCAAGCGGATGCTGATGACCAACCGGGACACCTGGTGGCTCTGGGGGAGAGGGCTGGCCCCCGCCCGGCCCAGGTACACTTCAATATAAGGCACCGTTGTAGAGCCTGGCCTGCAGAAACAATGTCCAGGGTCACTTCCTGATCCCCTCATTGCTGATAAATCCTTCCCAGCCCAGGGGAAAAAAGTGAAGTCGCTCAGTCGTGTCCAACTCTTTGTGACCCCGTGGACTGTAGCCCACCAGGCTCCTCCGTCCATGGGATTCTCCAGGCAAGAAGAATACTGGAGTGGGTTGCCATTTCCTTCTCCAGGGGATCTTCCCGACCTAGGGATCAAACCCAGGTCTCTCGCATTGCAGGCAGACGCTTTAACCTCTGAGCCACCAGGGAAGCCCAGCCCAGGTGAAGGGGTGGAACAAATGTCCAGGGTCACTCCACTAACTCCTTCATTAGTCCTCCTTTGAAATCTCTCTTCTGTCTCAAAACACTTCGAACAATTTCCTGGTGCAATAAAAGCCCTAAACGGAGAACAGCCTGATACTGTCCTTTGGCCCCTCTCCCAATGTCTCCCTCTTGCCAGGAAGACGGGTAACACCCACCTGAGGACACAGTGAGTGGCTGCCAGAACCCAGCCTGGGGCCACGAGGATGCCAGCACAGACGCGCTCTCCAGCGACATGCACCTCTGCCAGCCAGGGCCACAGGACCCCCATCAGAGCTGGCTCTGGCCGCAGGCCACAGGCTAGGGAGAGGAGATGACCCCCTCAGTGGGGACCCCACAGCCGACCCTCAAAGCCCCTACCATGGATCTAAGCACTCCCAGGAGCCCCGAAGCCCTAAAGGCCCCTCCTCACCACCATTCTCTGTGTGAGGGGGACAAGTTTGTGCCTCAGTCTCTTCTCCCTCAGGGCCCCAGTCCCAGGCCAGCTGGTCCTCCAGGTAGGCCCCCCGAGTCACATGGCTGATCCATGGACCGTGGGTCTGCAGCGGGTAGAAAACTCTGGGACGCAGGCAGTCACTGGGGAAGTCTCTGATTCCAGCCAGGAACCAGGTCCCCTCTTCCCGGCACAGCAGGCTCCAATGAGAGTAGTTCTGCGGCAAGAGGGTGTATGTGTTAACAGCCTTTATGCGCGTGTCAGTTGATGAGGGGACATCAAAAGTCCTGGAGCTTCCCTGGACTCGAAACTGTCCCGTATTCGGACATAAGAAATCCCACCTATCTCCAAGCCAGGCTCCAACACTAATCTGAGTAAGAAGGCTGCCCTCACTTTAGGATTCTCTTTAAACCCAAGAGTTTAAAAGTCCCGCCGTCTTGGCGGGTCTTGGCCGCTCCCCAGAAGGCTTCCAGGACCAGGCTCCGCCCCCAGCGCGTCCTAGCCCTTCCTTAACCCCGTCTCCACCCCCAGAGCGCGGCTCCCGGTTCACCGCCCCTCCAAGGCCCCGCCCATAGCCCACCCCTCCGTCTTACTCCAACTCTTAGACCCCGCCCCCGCCGCTCACCCAGCAGCTCCCCTCCACCTCCTCCTCCTGGTAGGCAGGGCAGAGCGCCTGAGGCGGCTCTCCCGGCGGCGGCACTGACGCCCCCTGGCGGCCATACAGGCAGTGACACCACCAGGCACCCAACAGCTCCGCCTCAAGCAGCGAGCTGGCTCCGGGCGCGGGTTCTGCGAGAGAAAGGGAGGGAGCCAGCGCTCCCGCCGCGTCCGGTCCCGGGTCCGCCCCGCCCGGCCCGAGCCGAGCCCCAGCTCACCCCCGCGGCCCCAGCGAGCCAGGCGGCAGCGGCTCCCTGGCAGGAAATAGTGTTCTGGGTGGGGTAGACACACTGGCCGCGGGGCCGCGCTCAGGTTCACGGGCGCGCGCAGCTGCAGCAGCGCCAGGTTCGAGGCATCGTCCCACGAGGCGTTCTCGTGCGGCACGAGGCGCGCCACCTGCTCCGCGCGCGGGCGCGAGGGCAGTTGCACGCGCCAGTAGTCCAGGTCGCTGGGCGGGCGGTCTGAGCTGATGTGACTGCGGGATGGGGAGACTGGGGACATGGGCTGGATCCTGCAAGCTCAGCTCTAAACCTCCACCCTTGGCTTAGAGTCTGGGTCTCCAGGCAAGATTCTGCATCCCTGACCTGAGAACTGTGCACTCGGCCTCCCTCCCCCACCCCTCCGCCCAATCTTGGGTCGAATTTTTATTGCCCCTTTATTTGCCCCAGAGAGACTAGGACCCCGATTTTTGAGCTGGATCATACACCGCCAATAGGACCCCACACCCCTACCCCTATCCTACCCAAGGGAATGGCTGGGGCCAGTTAGATAGTGTCTAAGACTGAGCAAGAATCTGCCCAAGACTGGGTTTTCACTCACCCTGGAAAGCAACTGGCAGGTGCCAAGACCCAGCTTTCAGACACCAGTGCCCCATAGCAGGGTCTGGATCCTGGGACCATCACCTGGGCTTCCCAGGGCCAGGCCCCTGGCCTCCGGGCTTTCCCACACTCTGGGGGGTGAGAGGCCTGAGTCAGAGGACCTCCTGAACCCCAGGCAGTTTCCACCTGAACTCAAATCTCCCAGATCCAGCTGACATCTAGGGGTCCTGCCTTCCTCACCTGGCAGGGCGATGGTGCAGTTCTCATTCATGGGCTCGGGAAGGCCTGACTGGGCCTCCGGGGGCTGGGTGGGGAAGGCAGGCCCAGGCTCTGAGCCTGACACCTGTTCCCTTATCCATGCCTCATAGGGAGCCACAGCAGTGAAGACTCCGGGGCGGTTCCTCCGTCCACAGCCAAAGCCAAAGCTGGTGATTCCTGCCTGGAACCATCGGCCACCTTCCTCGCAGACCAGGGGTCCCCCAGAGTCTCCCTGATGACAGATGACTCAGTGTCACTGGATCAGCCCAGGGACCTACCAGCTTATCCTGGACCACCTCACAAAGGTTCTACACCTCTTCTTTTTGGTCCTACACACAGCCACCTTCTCCTGGAAACCTACATTGACTGAGCCTTGTCCTCTGTGATCCCTACAGCTCTAAGCAGGGGAAAGCCTTGTAGAACAGAAAGGCTGATGAGGAACCAAAGCCAAGAGCACCAAGCTAATGCAGTAAAGGCTATGCCTGAGAAGCCTGCCGGTCTCATTCAGAGACAAATGATTCCTCAATAAATAGTTAAAGCCTGTCTTTGGTTTCTAAGCTGTTAGAATTCCTTGTTAAACTGTTAAAGGAAATCAGGCACTTCCCTGGCAGTCCAGTGACTAAGAGTCCTTGCTCCCAATGCAGGGGACCCAGGTTCAATCCCTGGACAGGGAACTAGATTGAAGATCCCAAGTGAACTAAGAACTCGCGCAGCCAAAAAAAAAAAAAAGTAAATCAGAGATGTCAGCATTCAGGAGGAAGAGGCTGTTAGAAAGGATGATTTGTAGGTAAGTAAGGAGGAAGAACTACAAGAAACAGACATTAAAACAAGGGTTCTGGGACCATTTACTGCTGGAGCATTGTCCCTAAGATATGACTATACTCCAGGTCAGGCATCTCTGTGACCTGAGGAGGGATACAAAGAAAGCTCAGAATTATCCAGATCTGTACTGTCCAATATGATACATGTGTTAGTCCCTGTGGCTATTTGAATAAATTAACATTTAATAAAATTAAAAATTCAGTTCCTCAATCACACTAGCCACCTTTCAAACGTTCAATAATGTATGGGAGAAACCAAGACAATATTGTAAAGCAACTATCTTTCAATTAAAAATAAATAAATTTTTTGAAATGTTCAATAGCTAGTGTGGCTAGTGACTATAATGCTGGACAGTACAGATAGAAAAACATTTCTATCATCATAAGTTTTATTGAACAGCAGCACTGGTCTAGAGGAAGTTGAGTTGTTGGCAACCCTGTTCAAGAGGCAGGGATTATGTCCATAGGCCCTGGAACTTCATAATTGGCTTCTGTGCCGTGCTTAGTAGCCCACTTATGCTGACTCTTTGCAACCCCATGGACTGTAGCCCGCCAGACTTCTCTGTCCATGGAATTCTCTAGGCAAGAATACTGGAGTGGATTGCCATGCCTTCCTCTAGGCAATCTTCCCAACCCAGGGATCCCACATTGCAGGCAGATTCTTTACTGACTGAGCCACTAGGGAAGCCCAAGAATATTGGAGTGGGTAACCTATCCCTTCTCCAGGGGAATTCCTGACCCAGGATTGAACCGGGTTCTCCTGCATTACAGGTGGATTCTTTACCAGCTGAGTTACCAGGGAAGCCCGAACAGAAAGGTCCCACCGGGACGTGAACTTGGATCACTGGATTCAGAGTCCAGAGTGCTCACCATTATACCATGAAACCCCTTTTTGCATAATTGGGAGAGGCCCTGAAAATCATCAAGCCTGAATTCCCATCACCACCATGCATGTTTGAGTGCCCTCAAAAATGTGTGCCATTTGAGGGGCATTTCTGGGGAAAATGGTTAAAATATAGCATGTTTTGGCCTTTAGCCCCTTATCCAGAAAACTCCCTTTTGTGAAGGATTAATTCACTTTTAAAAAGAACTATTTGTTGAGTATCTACTAAGTAACAGGTGCTGTGCCCTAGGCTACGGTATGGGATAATTGCCTGGAGAACCCCTTGGACAGAGAAGCCTGGCTGGCTACTGTCCATAGGGGTGCAAAGAGTCAGACATGACTAAAGCGACTTAGCACGCATGCACAAGGACCAGACCTTGTTCTAAATCCTTTTCGGTGGTGGTTTAGTTGCTAAGTGGGGTCCAGCTCTAAAGATCCCATGGGCTATAGTCCTCCAGACTCCTCTGTCCATGGGATTTCCCAGACAAGAATACTGGAGTGGCTTGCCATTTCCTTCTCCAAGGGATCTTTCTGACCCAGGGATCGAATCAGTGTGTCCTATTGCAGGCAGTCTCCTGCACTGCAAGCAAATTCTTTACCACTGAGCCACCAGGGATCCCCAAAATACTTTTTACATGTACAAATTTATTTAATCATCATAACCTCCTGACGAAGTAGGTAACGTTATCATCCCCATCTTTCTGATGAGAACGTCTGCACAGAGAGGTTAAATAACTTGGTCAAGGCCATACAGCTCATAAGCAATGGTGCTAAGCTTCTAACTGGACATCCACTGCACTATACTGCCCATCAATAAGAGTGTCCATTTGTTGAGCCCCAAGTTCCGTCCATTTGTATTCCTCACATCGATCCCACCCGCTGGCAAGCCTGCCCTCTTTTTGAGGATGAGGTTCAGACGTATGAGAGAGGGAGGAGTAGGCTATTCCTCATGCTGCTTCCTATGGGTTAGGGCTCTGCCTGGTCCTGCAGACAGGTGCAGGCACCTCCCCTCACCTGGCAGGTGTCCCTGCGGCCTTCCGGGTAGCCGGCACAGAGCATCCCCGGCAGTAGCTGGAACGTCAGATTGAAGGGGCCAGGCCGGCTGTAGAGACACTGACAGGCAGCCTCTCCCAGCAACCTGAGCTCCACTTCTTGTAGCACCCAGGGGAGAGGCAGGGGGTCTGTGGGCAGAACCAGAGAAGAAAGCAGTGAGGCAGGGATGCAGCCCCCTCTTCCCCAGGGCTTAGCCTGGTTCCCTCCGGGGCTCTCCTGGACATGTCTGTCCCCATGCGCCATGGCACGACTCAATGCACATGAGTCTGAGCAAACTCCGGGAGTTGGTGAAGGACAGGGAAGCCTGTCGTGCTGCAGTCCACGGGGTCCCAAAGAGTTGGACACGACTAAGCGTCTGAGCAACAATAATGGCTAGGTCCCCGCCGACTGCCTCCAGGACATCGCTGTCTCCTTGCGCCATGGCATTTAAACCCACCATATCCAAAATCAATGTCCCCTCCCGCCCTTCTCTGCTCTTCTTCCGACATCGTCATCGCAGAAATGGCCCCATCAAGGGGAGGGACCCACCTGGTAGGCTCCACCCCCAATCACCCACCTCCCGAGACACCCCCCCTTTTCCACTCACCCTCCTCCTGGACGTCCCCCCAGCCGGTGGCCCAGCAGGCGGTGCCGTGAGCAAAGCGGTGCGAGGAGCGGGGCAGGCAGACGGGCCGCACGGAGGGGCCCAGCCTGGCGGGGGAGGCCAGGCGCAGCAGGGCCACGTCGGCGCCCCGTTCCACGCTGCTGTAGTTGTCCGGCACCAGGATGGCGGCCACCGCGCGGACGTGCGCGCCGTCCAGGGGCCCGTCCTGCGAGTGCACGCCCAGCACCACCGACCACTCGGCCGCGGGCTCCAAGGTCCCGTTCCTGCGCCGTGGCGGGAAGGGGGTCAGGTGGACCCGAGGGAGCGGGCAGACCCTCGTGGGGATGGGGGCTCGGAGTCAAGGAAAAGGTGGGGTCAGCCACCCCGGGAGGGCTGACGTCCCATCTAGATTTAGGGCTGGGGCGATCGGGGTTGAGCTAACTTCCTAAAAGGGGGAGGAGCGAATGCGGTTTGGAGGTGTTGGGGCGGGTAACTGGAAAGATGGAATTCAGACTCGGATAGCTGGTGGGGATAGTTGGCGAGTCCGCTGGCTGCCTTGCCAGATACTCAGAACCCAGATACCCCTCAGAGCACTTCGCTTCAGGAGGGTGGGGAGGCAGGGGCGGCCGAACTTCAAGTTAACCTTGAGTCCGCGGGGTTCAGCTGCTGGTCAGGCTCGGCTTTTTGAAGGAGAGGGACTGGACGTGCGCGAATACTCACGTCACGAAACAGTGAGCAGCCGAGAGGACCCAGGAAGGGGCGATGAGGGAGCCCCCGCAGATGTGGCCCCCGCCATGATGCAGGCTCACCTGCCACGGCCAGGTGCCCGGCTGAGAGTCTGAGCCCCCCACGATTCGGGCAGAGGGCTCGGGGCGACCGCAGTCTGCGAGGGGGTAGGGTGGAGATCATCGCCCGCCCCTGTCCCCCACGCCGGAGGCCCAGGTAACTCAGGACAAAGCCCCATCGCCCACTCCCCTAAGTTTGTCCCCTGTCCCTCGCAGAAAAAAAACCCCAGAAGTTCTGCACTTCTAAGTTTCTGATCACTTCCACCTCTCTATCACCTTTCGTTGTTGTTCAGTCTCTTAAGTCCTGTCTGATTCTTTGCGACCCTATGGATTGCAGCACTCCAGGCTCCCCTGTCCTCCATTATCTCCCAGAGTTTGCTCAGATTCATGTCCACTGAGTTGGTGATGCTCTCTAACCTCATTGCCTAGCCAACCTTAACTTCCTTTAAGATCTGAGGTTCCTCCCCACCCCCATTCCTTACCCAGATCTTCAGGTTCTTCTTGAGTAGGACTGAGAGCTGGGAGTCAGAGGGGCAAAGAGAGCAAAATACTGGTGACCTCCAGCTCTTGACAATGCCCAGCTCCCACCTTCCTGCTTTCTTCTTCCCCAATTCCTTGCTCTCTCAGCCACCCTGCCAGCACCCAGGCTACCCGTCCTATCTTTTCTGCCTCTGCTGGTGATGTTCCCCCAGTCGTACTGCCTTACCTGAGTCCTGGAAGGCTCCCGGGATGGGGCTGATGGCTGGAGAGATGGAGGCAGGAAGAGGCTGGAGACCTACAGTTACGATGATGTGCCCTCCCTGGCTCCCTCCCCACAAACTTTGCAAGTACTCCATCCCCCGACAGCACCCAGACCTCCATTCCCCCTCTTCTCATAGGCTATTCCTCCTGCCCCTCCCGACACCTCACTCCCATCTTCTTCTGGTGTCCTCCTCTGACACCCTACTCCCCTGGTGGACCCCTGGAGTCCTGCTTTCCAGCTCCCCAGAGGCTATGACCCAGGCCCTTTGCAGCCATGCCCGGTCCCCTGAGCTTACCAAGGATCACAAGCCGGAGAAGCAGGTGCTGGGACATGGTCCGTTTGAGTCAGCTGGAGGCACGGCGATGGGTGAAGATCCACTCCCTGCCACACAGCTCCGTCTCTGCCTCGGCACCCCGTGACTCCTGAGGGTCCAGAAAGAGCCCCGCCCTCCCTGGCTGGAGCCCATCTCTGGGAATCTGAGTGGATCTGGGGCTGGAAGGAGGAAGTAGGGAGCCTGAAGGCCCCACCCAGAGTCCTGTGTGCATCTCACATCTCTAGAGGCCCGGGGTGGGGGTGGCAGGCAGAGGTCCTAGCTCTGGACACCTACTGGGTGGGGGAGGGAGGAGCAGAGAACCCCCCAGGGGGGAAGGGGAGGACGGCCAGAGGCTGGGAGGCCAAAGTTCTGGGTCCCTGGTGAGGTAGGACTGCAGGTCAGCAGTGGCCCTTGGGAGAGGGAAGGTGGCCCCTCAGTGGTGTGACTCACCTGAGACTTCATCTCTCTTTGGGGTGCGGCTACCCCAATGGCTTGGCCTTTTATTCTCACACAGCTCTGGTTACTGGAGTTGCTGGCCAGGTCTGGGACGGGAGCCCTAGGGAATTCAATCCCATCCCAACAAAAGGATCACAGATTCAGGCAGCTTGGGGCAGGGCAGAGGATTCTGGGAGGGGGCTGGGCAGGCTGGTAGGGCCCGAAAAAGACTCTAACTTTCTTTGTGTTAGCGTAAGTACTCTCGGGTGTTGTGCCACTTACTTCGTATGACCTTAGGAAAGTCACTCAACCCAGGTACAGTAGGAGTCGACTTAAGAAATACGATGCTTCAAAGAGGAATCAAGGACAGTTTAAGGAAGGAACTAATTTATAGATGCGTAGGCAGGGAACTGGGCAACCATCAGGGATGGTGAAGCACCTGGGGGCCAGTAATATTGGAGAGCCCCTCCTGAAGAGGCAGAGAGAGGGAGCAGATGTTAGACCCGGGAAAGAGAGAGCTGGTCTGTAGGAGAGGACCAGCCAATAGGAGTGCCTCAGGGGAGGAACAAAAACTTTTATCAACCAGTGGCTCAGCAGGGAGGGAGCTGAGGAAGGAAAGTCCCCACCTCACTCTTCTCCTATCCTCTGGTCACCTGCCGGCTCCTCCCATTACCTGAAACCTACTGGAAGTCAGAGTGCAAGACGGCCCATGATGTGGCCCAGAAAGGTCACCCTCTGGGGGGACAGATCAGGATGGGGAAGTATGGGGAGTGGAAATGGAGGGTCACACAAACAGTACCCACACACATACATCTATTTTCTTATCAATAATATAAACTAATAATACAACTAACAATACTCTCTTTGTCCAGGGACTTCCCTGGTGGTCCAGGGGCTAAGACTCTGCACTCCCAAAGTTCAACCAGGTTCGAACCCTGTGCAGGGAACTAGATCCCACATAACCCCAACTCTGAGTGTGGATTCTGCAAAGAGTTCTCATGATGCAGCTAAAAGATGCTATGTGCCGCAACTAAGACCCAGTGCAGTCAAATAAATAGATATTAAAAAAGATACTCAATTTGTCCAATTTTCCTAGAAAACAGAGGTCTTCGGTTCAGTCCAGTTCAGTCGCTCAGTTGTGTCTGACTCTTTGCGACCCCATGAACCGCAGCACGCCAGGCCTCCCTGTCCATCACCAACTCCTGGAGTCTACCCAAACTCATGTCCATTGAGTCGGTGATGCTATCCAACCATCTCATCCTCTGTCGTCCACTTCTCCTCCTGCCCTCAATCTTTCCCAGCATCAGGGTCTTTTCAAATGAGTCAGCTCTTCGCATCAGGTGGCCAAAGTATTGAAGTTTCAGCTTCAACATCAGTCCTTCCGATAAACACTCAGGACTGATCTCCTTTAGGATGGACTGGTTGGATCTCCTTGCAGTCCAAGGGACTCTCAAGAGTCTTCTCCAACACCACAGTTCAAAAGCATCAATTCTTAAAAAAAAAAAAAAAGCGTCAATTCTTTGGCACTCAGCTTTCTTTATAGGCCAACTCTCACATCCATACATGACTACTGGAAAAACCACAGCCTTGACTAGACAGACCTTGTTGACAAAGTAATGTCTCAGCTTTTTAATATGCCGTGTAGGTTGGTCATAACTTTCTTTCCAAGGAGTGTCTTTTAATTTCATGGCTGCAATCACCATCTGCAGTGATTCTGGAGCCCAAAAAAATAAAGTCAGCTACTGTTTCGACTGTTTCCCCATCTATTTCCCATGAAGTGATGGGACCAGATGCCATGATCTTACTTTTCTGAGTGTTGAGCTTTAAGCCAACTTTTTCACTCTCCTCCTTCACTTTCATCAAGAGGCTCTTTAGTTCTTCACTTTCTGCCATAAGGATGGTGTCATCTGCATATCTGAGATTATTGATATTTCTCCCAGCAATCTTTATTCCAGCTTGTGCTTCATCCAGCCCAGCATTTCTCATACAAAGTATGATGTACTTTGCATATAAGTTAAATAAGCAGGGTGACAATATACAGCCTTGATGTACTCCTTTTCCTATTTGGAACCAGTCTGTGGTTCCATGTCCAGTTCTAACTGTTGCTTCCTGACCTGCATACAGGTTTCTCAAGAGGCAGGTCAGGTGGTCTGATAGTCCCATCTCTTTCAGAATTTTCCATAGTTTGCTGTGATTCGTATAGTTGAAGGCTTTGGCATAATCAATAAAGCATAAATAGATTTTTTTTTGGAACTCTCTTGCTTTTTCAATGATCCAGCGGATGTTGGCAATTTGATCTCTGGTTCCTCTGTCTTTTCTAAAACCAGTTTGAGCATCGGGAAGTTCATGGTTCACATATTGCTGAAGACTGGCTTGGAGAATTTTGAGCATTACTTTACTGGTGTGTGAGATGAGTGCAATTGTGCAGTAGTTTGAACATTCTTTGGCATTGACTTTCTTTGGGAGGTCTAGGCAAAGCCTAAGTACTTTTGATTTTTTGGGAGGTACAATCCCAGGGTGGCAAGAGTTAGGGAAAATGAGAAGTGATCAGGGAGAGGAAATGCAAATACAGAGACCTAACAATTGACTGGATTCAACTGATAATTTGCTAAATTTAGCTAATCCATGGTTGGCAATGAAGGTAAATGAGGTGGTGTGAAAATTAATAAAGGGAAACCTCACTGAAATGGAGTTGGGAGGCCAGAAGGGGGAGCTCTCACGCACATACTTTGTTACTGTTTTCCAGTCACTCAGTCATGTCCGACTCTTGGCCACCCCAAGGACTGTAGCCCACCAGGCTCCTCTGTCCGTGGGATTCCCCAGGCAAGAATACCGGAGTGACTTGCCATTTCCTTCTCCAGGTGATCTTCCTGACCGAAGGATTGAACTCGGGTCTCCTGCATTGCAGGCAGATTCTTTATGATCTGAGCCACCGGGGAAGCCCCATGCAAACACTCCTTGATGTCTATACAGGTCCCAACCAGAAGAGATACCAGAGTACTTTGTATCTCCAGCAGAAGGGGACCCTACTTTCCTACCCCCAGCAAGAGGAAGAAAGATTTTCTCCCTGCAACAGCTCAACCAGTGAGAGTTGATTTTAATAAGAGTGTCACGCTGGGCAGTTTGTGAGATTTTAGTTGGCTGACCAGGGACGGAACCCGGCTCTCAACAGTGAGAGTGCAGACTCCTAACCACTGGACTGCGTGGAATTCCCCTTAGTGTCTCCATTAATAGGATACAGCTGGATCCCCATATCTGCTTCTGCATCCCGTCTATTGGTTTATCATTGTCAAGAATCCTTTGGAAACCTACACTGTATACTTGATGTCATGAAAATAGTTCTGCTCTTGGGCACCCCTTGAAACGGTCTTGGGGTCTCTCCAGGGGTTACCAAGAATACTTCAGAAATGTTGCTTAAAGACAATAATTCTTAAAAAAAAAAAAGACTAATTCTTGGGCTTCCCTGGCAGTCCAATGTTTAAGACTCCATGCTTCCAATGCAGGGGGTGTGGGTTCAATCCCTGGGCGCAGAACTAAAATTCCCTGACACAGGATGTACCCCCTCCAAAAGACAATAATTCTTACCCTTTCCCCAACCCAAAAGGCCCAAGGAATAGAACTTACCTCTCTAAATAGGACAGGAACTCACCAAAGCAACGTATATCGTGGGAAGTAGAGGGAACATTTTTCTCTAGGGAGACAGATTAGAATTTCTGGGAGTGCACGTGCAGTTTGCAAAAGCTACCCTGATGATTCTGATAGTTCCTCCACCCCAATATGCCCTAGCTTGAGAATCACTGCTCTAAGTTTCCTAGTAGCCAATACAGAGAGGGAAACCCAAGCGACTAGGACAGAATATAAATTTCTCCTGTAGGTCCTCATGGAGAGGACACTTTGGTGTAAGGAAATCTCCCTCAACAGTATCATTCTGGCAAAAACAGCAAGGAGTTTCAGAAGGTTGACTTTTATACTACTGCAGAATGTCAGTCAATAGCACCGTGATCAAATATCATCAATAAAATAATTATACGGGGATGCCTCTGGTAAGAGAGGCAGTGGATGGACACATGGTTCACTGCTGATGTGTTTGGTGGACGGGGAAAGTACAGATCAACTAGTGTGTTAGTTTTCTACTACTGATGTAGCACAATACCATACATTTAGTTGCTTAAAACAACACAAATTTGCTATCTTACAGTTTTGAGGGTTAGAAGTCTGACAGGGGTCTCTCTGGGCTAAAATCACCAGGTCATCAGGACTGAGTTCCTTCCCGGAGGCTCTAAGGGAAAACCCATTTCCTTGCATTTTCCAGCTTCCAGAGGCTGTATTCACAGCTCATGGCTCCCCTCTTCCATCTTCAGAATTAGCACTGTAGCATCTCTCTGACCCTTTTTCTGTCTTCACATCTTTCTCTCTGACCAAAACCAGGAAAGGTTCTCTGAGTTTAAGGATTTATGTGATTTGGGAGGATGTAAAGAAAGGGGAACTCAAACCCTTGTGCCCTGTTGGTGGGAATTAAAATTGTTGCAGCCAGTATAGAAAACAGTATGGAGGTTCCTCAAAGAATTAAAAATAGAACAACTGAGCTGCTGGGGCAGCCCAGAACTACCATATGATCTGTCAATTCTCCTCCTGGTATTCATTCAAAGAAAGTGAAAACACTAATTAGAAAAGGTATATGCAGACTTCCCTGGTGGTCCAGTGGACAGGACATGGGTTCAACCTCGGTCTGGAAAGATTCCACATGTCTCGGGGCAACAAAGCCCCTGCGCTGCAACTACTGAGTCTGTGCTCTGGAGCCTGTGCTCTGCAACAAGAGAAGCCACCATGATGAGAATCCCGAACACCGCAACTAGAGAAAGCCTGAATGCAGCAACAAAGACCCAGGGCAGTCAAAATAAGTAAAGAAATAAGTAAAAAAGAAAAGTCATATGCACTTCTATGTTCACTGCAGCATTATTTACAATAGCCAAGATATGCAAGCAACCCAAGTGCCCATCAGTAGATGAACAGATAAAGAAAATGTATATATATATATATATATAATGTAATTATACACAGTGGAATATTACTCTGCTATAAAAATGAATGAAAACTTGCCATTTACAACATGGATGGACCTAGAAGACATTATGCTTAGTAAAATAAGCCAGACGGAGAAAGACAAGTACCTTATGAATTCATGTAGGCTGCCTCTGAAATGTGTTAGTCATTTAAGTCATATCTGACTCTTTCTGACCCCATGAACTGTAGCCTGCCAGGCTCCTCTGTCCATGCAATTCTCCAGGTGAGACTACTGGAGTGGGTAGTCATTCTCGTCTCCAGGGGCTCTTCCTGACCCAGGGATCGAGCCCAGGTCTCCTGATCTCAGGCAGATTCTTTATCATCTGAGCCATCAGGGAAGTCCAGCTATTCTGTGTAGTAGGAACTAAAATAGTGTTGTAGGTAAATTATACTTCAAAAACAAAACTTCTCATAGAAGAAGAGATCAGGTTTGTGGTGACCAGAGATTGGGTGGAGGTGGGGAGAGTTGAATGAAGGTAGTCAAAAGGTATAAACTTCCACTTATAAGATAAATAAGTACAAGGGATGTAACATACAACATGATAAATATAATTAACAGTGCCCTGTATTACATATGAAATTTAAGAGAGTAAATCCTGAGTTCCTATCCCAAGGAAAAGTATTTTTTTCTATTTCTTTACTATATGAGATGATGGATATGTTCACTAAGCTTATTGTGATAACTGTTTCATGTGTACATTATGCTGTACACCTTTAATTTATACAGTGCTATATGCCAGTTATATCTCAATAAAACTGGAAGAAAAAAAGATTCACGTGATTACACTGGCCCCACCTGCACTATACAAGACCATTTCCCTGTCACAAAGGCCATACTCTCTCTCTTTTTTTTGGCTGCACTATATTGCATGTGGAATTTCCCCAACCAGGAATCGAAACTGTGCCCCCTGCAGTGGAAGTGTGGAGTCTTAACCACGGAACCGCAAGGGAAGTCCTCAAAGCCTCACTCTTAATCATATCTATAAAGCCTCTCTTGCCATGTAATGTACAATATTTAGCTTCTGGGGTATTAGAGTGTGAACCTCTTTGGGGTCCATCATCCTGACTATCACAGCCAGAGAAGTGGTGACCACTATGTCACTTGTCTTTCCAATGTATTCCAAGATCAAATATTAGGAAGTCCCAGATATTCAATGGGGAAATTGAGACTCACATGGCACCAATATTAGCCTAATTTTGCACTTCTTGACCATGCAGGCTATGAAAACATACTGACTCATTCCAGGCATTTCGGAGGTTGGGAGGATGGCTTATGAAACAGCTAATGCACACATGTGGGAAACTGTATTTATCTTTTTACTTTTTACTGCACCGGGGCTTTAGTTGTAGCACATGAACTCTTAGTTGTAACATGTGGGATCTAGTTCCCTGATGAGGGATTGAACTTGGGCCCCTTGTCTTAGCCATTGGACCACCAGGGAGGTCCCAAGGGTATTGATTTTTATGATATGACTGTGTGTCTTATTTGCAGTGGAAAAACTCTTGTTTTAAAGAATCGGAAATAGATGGGGAAATAGATGGGAAAGAGGAGAGTGAAAAAGTTGGCTTAAAGCTTAACATTCAGAAAACTAAGATCATGGCATCTGGTCCCATCACCTCATGGGAAATAGATGGGGAGACAGTGGAAACAGTGTCAGACTTTATTTTTTGGGGCTCCAAAATCACTGCAGATGGTGACTGTAGCCATGAAATTAAAAGACGCTTACTCCTTGGAAGGAAAGTTATGACCAACCTAGATAACATATTAAAAAGCAGAGACATTACTTTGCCAACAAAGGTCTGTCTGGTCAAGGCTATGGTTTTTCCAGTGGTCATGTATGGATGTGACAGTTGGACTGTGAAGAAAGCTGAGTGCCGAAAAATCGATGCTTTTTAACTGTGGTGTTGGAGGAGACTCTTGAGAGTCCTTTGGACTGCAAGGAGATCCAACCAGTCCATCCTGAAGGAGATCAGTCCTGGGTGTTCATTGGAAGGACTGATGCTGAAGCTGAAACTCCAATACTTGGCCACCTCATGCGAAGAGTTGACTCATTGGAAAAGACCCTGATGCTGGGAGAGATTGGGGGCAGGAGGAGAAGGGGACGACAGAGGATGAGATGGCTGGATGGCATCACCGACTCGATGGGCATGAGTTTGAGTAAACTCTGGGAGTTTGTGATGGATATGGAGGCCTGGCGTGCTGCGATTCATGGGATCGCAGAGTCGGACACAACTGAATGACTGAACTGATATTATATTATATATTGTTATAATTATAATCATATTGTTTATATAGTAATATATTATTACTATTATATACATATGATATAATATAATTATACAATATATATTATTTATACTATTTATATTGTATATAATATATAACACATACATTAATATATTATATAATATATATATGTTATATATATATTATATAATGAATCACTTTGCTGTACATCTGAAACTAACACAACACTGTAAATCAGCTGTGTGCTCTCACGTTCATGTGCTCAGTTGTATCTGACTCTTTCTGACCCATGGACTGTAGCCTGCCAGGTTCCTCTGTCCATGGAATTTTCCAGGCAAGAATACTGGAGTAGGTTGCCATTTCCAACTCCAGGGGATCTTGTCCACTCATGGATTGAACCCTGAAACAATCTTGCATCTCCTGCATTGGCAGGCAGATTCTTTACCGCTGTGCCACCTGGGAGGCAAAATACTTCAATTAAATAAATAGGGACTTCCTTGGTGTCCAGTGGCTAAGACTCCCAATGCAGGGGGCCCTGGTTCAATCCCTGGTCAGGTAACTAGATCCCACATTCTGCAACTAAGAGTTAGCATGCCATAACTAAAGATCCCACATGCCCCAAGTTAGACTGAAGATCCTATGTGCCACAACTAAGATCAGTGCAGCCAAATAAATTGGAAAAAAAAAAAAAAAAGATGCAGACTGAGTATAATTCTCATACATTGCTGTGGGGTGGGGAGGGTGGGTAGAAAATTGTTTGGTAGTATTCAGTAAAGCTGAATGTATACCTCTATCACGACCCAATAAGAATACTCTTATAATTAGATAATTAGATTTAAGAGATGAGTACACCAAGAGATGTGAGCATAGTAGAGTGTCTGTAGAAGCTGTATTCATAACAGCAAAACCTGAGAACCAAAATAAATGCCCAGTGACAGGAAAACTGGTAAATCAACTGTGATATTGTCATACAACGGAATACTATGCAGCAATAAAAAGGATGGATTACTAATACGTGCGCCCACATGAATGGATCTCACAGAAACCATGTTCAGTGACTATCAGTATCATACTGTATGAATCCAATGATATTCAATTTCAGAAGAAACACAACTTATCAATGATTATAGAAGTCAGAAGAGTGGTGACCTCTGGTGGAAGTATTGACCAGGAAGAGCACAAAAGTACTTGCTGGAGTGCAGGAAAGGTCTATATCGTGATCTAGGTGGTGGTGACTCAGATGTATACAAATGTAGAGTTTCATCGAGATTTAAACTTAGCATACTTTATGCACTTTTACTGTATGGTCATTTAGCCTGAATAAACAATGACAAAACACATTTGACAATTAAGTGGATTCCAGGGTCAGTTAAGGAAAAACAACCGAGTCAGCTCCAAAAATTCTTGCCTAGATCATGGAATTTGGTAAAAGGTGGCGCATTCCATCAGATACACCAGAGCTGGCATACTATGCAGTTTCTGAAAGTTTAACCAAAAGAATGAAGCCCTGTAGTGATTGGAGAAAGAATAAAAGCACACAAAAACAAAGTTGTTGATATTCCATTCCTGGTAAAGAGGATAGCTTCTTTTTAAAAATTTTGGTAACAAGTTACTGTTTTTCTGAATCAGTGTTCTCACTAAAAAACTTGATAATCACTGACCTAGAAAAAAAAAGACATTCTTGAGATAATCTTTTAAAAAATATTGTTTCTCTCAGCCAAGCTTTTGAAAGGTGCTGAGAAGAAAGCTGAGTGCCAAAGAACTGATGCTTTTGAACTGTGGTGTTGGAGAAGACTGCAAGGAGATCAAACCAGTCAATTCTAAAGGAAATATGTCCTGAATATTCATTGGAAGGACTGATGCTGAAGCTGAAACTCCAATACTCTGGCCATCTGATGTGAAGAACTGGAAAAAACACTGATGCTGGGAAAGATTGAAGGCAGGAAGAGAAAGGGATGACAGAGGATGAGACGGTTGGATGGCATCACCGACTCGATGGACCTGAGTTTGAGTAAGCTCTGAGAGTTGGTGATGGACAGGGAGGCCTGGCGTGCTGCAGTCCGTGGGCTTGCAAAGAGTTGGACCCTACTGAGTGACTGAACTGAACTGAGCAGAAGGAGCAGGAGATTGTTTCAACAGGTTAAGGATAGGGCCATGTACACTGTGACTAAGCCATCTTGTGAAAAGATGAAGTGCAAAAATTGGAAAAGAATCTGGTGTGTCTGCTCTAATGCACACCAGAAGAATGCCATCACAGAGCAAGGCTGCAAACATTTTGTAGTTTGGAAAACTGTTAAAAGTAGATGTAACCCCTGGTGAGACTGTTAGATTAAATAGAGGATGTTCAGTTAAATGTGAATTTCAGATAATCAATGAGTAATTTCTTGTATAATTATGTCCCATACAATATTGGGAAATTCTTATTTGTGTTTATCTGAAATTCAGGTTTAATTAGGCGTCCTGCAATTTTATTTGCTAAATTTGGCAATCCTGTTCCCTTGGCTATAACATTGTCTGGCTAAGTTACTGTGTTATTGCCTCTCTACTCGGAAGAATGAGACTTTCTGGAGTGTGCTCCAAAATAACTTGAGGTGGGTTCTAAAATGCATATGCCATATTACTGGAGGGAGTGTTCCTCTGAGTGGGAATATTTGAAAGATCATTAATCAAGTCTGATCGGTTGACTTCAATCTGCAGCAGAAGCCCAGTTGACAGTGTGGTCAAGAAGTCTCCTGAAGCTCCCCCTTGTGGCAGGAAAGCATAACCCCTCTGCTTTCCATTTCACTCTGCCAGACACCCTCCCTCCCACCTCTGCCTCTATCACCTGGTCTCCAGGGACCACGCTGACACAAAGTCACCACCACAGTCTCCCATCCTTGTCTCCAATATAGCCCCCAAGCAGCCGAGGAGTACTGGAGACAGAAATTGTCCCAGGACTCAGTACTTTGGTCTCAAACAAGCAGTCCTAATTCAAGAGTACTTGTTTCAGTGAGATGCGCTATATGCCACATGTAGGGTGGTTTTTGAGAGAGAGGAAAAGATCTGGGTTGGGGTCTGGGAGAGAGATCCTCCGCCTCTGAGGAGAGCAGCTGTGAGGCTCTCCAAACTGGATGGGTGTGGCTGAGCGGGGTTTAGCCCTTGAGGATAGAGAGGAGGCCAGGAGATGATGGGGGAGGTGCCGAGGGCAAGGTTTTTGAGAAACAACCATGGCAACAAGGCCTTGACTTGGAGGTCTGAGTTTGAAAGCTCACTGGACCCTTCTGTAAAGATGAGGGATGAAGCAAGGTGGGACCTTGGGTAATCATACCAGAGCAGATGTTTCCCTGTGTATTCTTTGGGTTTTCTGAATTCTAAACATACAAAATGAGAGTGTGTATGAGGGGAGACGCTGTAGGGAACAGAAACCCATTCAGACTATATTAATAAAGAACAAGCACATTATTTCAGGTTTTAAAAAAATAAACAGAAACCTCAATTAAATAGAGTTGGGAGACCAGAAGAGTCTGCAACAGGAAAGAGAGCCCATCAGAAAGATGAAAGACCCCTCTTCTTTTCTGGCAAAGACTTAGTCAATGAAAAGCCACGGATTCTTTGATTACTACAGCCCTCCCAACTTCCTTTTCCCCTCTAGAAAAAGAGTTCTCCTTCCCCTGCTGTACCGGGACTTGTATGTGGCTCCCAGTGGTTGCGGACCCTCAACTGCAATTTGCCATTGATCCTAAATAAACCCATCTTTGCTGCAAAAATATCTGGCAGTGGGTTTATTTTAGGTCAACGTTTTGGTGGCCCATACAGAGACCAGGGAAGACCCCTGAAGGCTCTTCGGGTCTTTGTTGCAGAGGGTTTTCTTAGTTATGGTGAGCGGGGGCTGCTCTGTAGTTGCAATGCACAGGCTTCTTATTGCAGTGGCTTCTCTTGTCCTGGGGCATGGGTGGGCTTCAGCAGCTGTGGGCCATGGGCTTAGCTGCTCCGAGGCATGACATGTGGACTTTAGATTAAAAGTGTCTGGGCGTTCTCCCTCCTTCCTCTTCTTGTCACCCAAATGTGACCTCAACAGGTTTCCAATCTGTGTACCCTCTGACAAGAGACACTATACCCAGGAAAGGTCCTTCCTGGTGTTTCATGACAAAAACTGCTGAAACTAGAAAACCTGACTCTTGACCGGCAATGCATTCAGAGAAACAACTTGGTCAAAAGGAGAAACTGTTAAAAAAAAAAAAAAAAAAGTAACAGAAGCCTCAATTAAATACAGTTGGGTGACCATGCTTGTTATCTCCAATTTTACATACCATGGTGGTTAGGTTTCTGGGTGATGGAATGATGTGTTTCTTCCACTGCAGAGAAGAAATACAGCTCCACTGAAAAACTGCTAAAGCCAAATTTACCCACAGAGGGACTTCCGTGGTGGTCTAGTGGTTAAGAATTCACCTTGCAATGCAGACGGTGCAGGTTCCATTGCATCAGGGAACTAAAATCCCACATACCACGGAGCAACTAAGCTGGACAACTAGAGAGCCTAGGCACCACAATGAAGATCCAGTGTAGCCAAAAAAAACCAAAATGTAATGTACAAAAATTTAAAAAAAAAACCTAAAAAAAAATTTACCCATAGAAATGTCTTCTTATTTCAGTAGGGAGCAGTAGGTAAGAATACCCTTGAGGGACTTCCCTGTGGTCCAGTGGTTAAGAACCTGCTTCCCAATGCAAGGGATGCCAGCTCAATCCCTGGTTGAGGAACTAAGATCCCACGTGTTGGGGTGGGGGGATGGAGGTGGGGACTGAGCCTGCACACCACTACTGAGCCCAAGCGCCCCAACAAAGAGCTTGCCTACTTACCACACCTAAGAGCCGATGCAGCCAAGAAATAAACAGATAATGTTAAAAATGGAAACACCCTGAAATGAGAAGCAAATCTAATTCTATTATGCCATGTTTTTTTTTTTTTTCACACTTTAAAAATAGATATGTATTTATTTGGCTAGGCTGTGTCTTAGTTGCAGCATGTAGGGTCTAGTTCCCTGACCAGAGATTGAACCTGGGCTTCCTGCACAGGAACAAAGAGTCTTAGCCACCGGACTACCAGGAAGTCCCCACATTTTTTTTTTAAGTAAGACTTTCCTAAGTTATTTCATATGAAGCTTTCACTAAAGAAAGGAGATGCTAAGTTCTCTGGTTTCTAGACAGCTAAGAGGAGAGAGCCTTAGAGCAAAATTCTTAAAAAGAATTTTAAAGAAAAGCTGTTTAGTAGGAAATAGAATTCCTTGTGGAAATTATAACAGAGGCCCTTCTAGGTGTGTGTGTGTGTGTCTGACGGTTTGTACATTCTTGGTAAGTGCAGTTTGCCTAGGTTCTAGTGGTAACCCACTAGGTCTGAAGACAGGATGAAAAAATAATAGTGCAGCATATCTCACTGATTCGCTTTACTTCTTAAAATATGGCCTAGAAAATTTTAAAGTACAGAAGTGGATCTTAAGGCTGTAGATAGTTCCTTTGCACATTCATTAGAGATGTATTTTTATATGTGTAGTTTTCATTTCAGTTGCCCTACAAAGAAAGTAAGGAGAACTTTTACTTGTATTTACTTCCTGTCAAAACATGCAAATGAATCGGAAAAAAAATATATTTGGCATGTCAGGGTTCAGGTCTTTGCACAAACAAGTCAAGCAAAAACAAGTTTCTTTAGAGTTTCTGCTTGTTTCTCCGGAAGCCCCTGTACTGCTGCCTTTTCTTGGCCCTTCTCTTTTCTCCCTTGTCTTCAGAGCGAGAGACCCTCCTGACAGGCAATGATGCGGAAATGCCACCAGAGCCTTTCATGTTTCACTTTCATGAACTGGGGAGCAGTATTCGGGTTTGGCTTGTTCCCCCGGGGCCGCTAACCCATCTGGAAGTGGATGTACTGCTCCAGTGGGACAGCTTTGCCCTTTCATGCCACCAGAACCACCAAAATTCTCACCCCGTGTCCCTTCTGTCTCCTGGCTCTGCCTCCTTGGAGGCCTTCTGCCATTCTTGCTCAGAGCCAGTGAACCACGTGGCCCTTTTCTAGCTGGTTGCAAAGAGTCATACCTGACTTAGCCACTGAAGAACAACAACTGTTTACCATGACAACTTCCGATGGAGATACAAAACCAGAGTAGCCAACAGAGATACTCCCTATCCTGGGCATTGCCCAAGGAAATAATAAAGCAATTATTTCTTATTTCTTAGTTGTGGCATGTGGGATCTTCCATCTTCACGGCAGCATGTGGGATCTAGGTCCCTGACCAGGGATGGAACTCAGGCCCCCTGCATTGGAAGCCTGGAGTCTTAGCCACGGGACCACCAGGGAAGCCTTGAAGCTAGGCATCTTGAAGGACATATGAGAGAGAAAAAGAATATTTATTTATGCAATTATGTTCTAGGCCGAGGCACAGGTGATTTGCAGGTGGAAATATCATTTGATATTGACATTAGACCTACCATGTCGTTTTCTTTCATTCTTATCTTGGGTTATAGGAAGTAGTGGGGTCTTCTCACACCTCAGGGTTTCTGCTTAGACTGGTGAGGGTTTTGTCCCACCCTGAGTGAAGTTCAGCTCCTACTTTACTACTTAAGCCTTGGACCCAGAAGGCCTGTACTGGCCTGGAGGAAGGAATGCCTTCTCAACTCACACAAAGATGCACTGCAGGTAAGAAGTGCCGAGGTTTGGCTCACAGCCCCACTCCATGCCTGTCAAAGTCCCTAAGAAGACAGATGTTGCCTGTTCTTCTGCTGGGGCCCTATGGACAGGGACCCCATCACAGTGCCCAGAAGACAGTCTCTCAGTCAAGTTGGCTCCTCCCCCTTCCTCTGTTCCTGTCATTCTTGGGCTTGTTCATCTGGTAAACTCCCAATTGAAAAGTCATCACAGAAGGCCTATCCATTCCACACCACTGCCAAACTAATCCTCCTATAATACCCTTTTACTACCCACCACTGGTCTCACCCTACAATATCCTCTTACCACTTACTGCTATGTCACTTTGTAAGAGTCAATCTCTTTTTTGGTCAATATACATTTCCCTGATGGTCTAGCGGCTGAGACTCTGTACTGCCAAGGCAGGAGGCCTGGGTTCCATCCCTGGTCAGGGAACTAGATCTCACATGCCCTAAGACTTGGTGCAACCAAATAAATACATTAACAAATTTTTTTTTAATTAAAAGGTAAAGGAAGATCCAGGGAAAAGTGAGTTTTCTTCATACGTTCAATCCCAAGTTTCTTTTCCCAGAAATAACCACTGTTACTAGTTTGTTTTTCTTCTTCCAGAGATATTTTATGCATAAACAAACATGTACATCAGTAACGCTTACTTTAAAACCTAAATAATATATTACAGATATATTGTTTAGTACTTGCTCCTCCCTTCCCATTAATAATGGAGATTAAATAGTCTTTATATCTGTGGGTTTAGATCCACCTCATTTAGAAAATAGTCTCAAGGTGTGGTGTCTGGTACACGTAGATCCATCTTTCTTTCTTTTTTTAAAATTTTGGCCATACCACGATGCGAGGTATGCGGGACCTCAGTTAGTTCCCTGACTAGTGATCAAACCTGCGCCCCCTGCAATGGAAGCATGGAATCTTAACCACTGGACCAGCAGAGAAGTCCCTCACCTCATTCTCTTAATCTCATGGTATAGCTATATCACAGTGGTTCCCAATCTAGGGTGACTCTGTATCCCACCCTCTCCAGTCAAGAGAAGACTTTGGTTATTAGGACTGGGGTTTTTACAAACATCCAATGCGGGTAAAGGCCAGGAATGCTGCTAAATATCATACCAAACACAGGATTTCCCTGGTAGTTCAGATGGTAAGGAGTCTGCCTGCAATGCAGGAGACCCGGGTTCGATCCCTGGGTTGGGAAGATCCTTTGGAGAAGGAAATGGCAATCCGCTCCAGTATTCTTTTTTTTTTTTTTTTCCGCTCCAGTATTCTTGCCTGGGAAATCCCATGGACGGAGGAGCCTGGTAGGCTAGAGTTGGACATGACTTAGGATTTAAACAACAATAAACAATACACAGTAAACAACAACAAACAATATTAAAAATCAGAGACATTACTTTGCCAACAAAGGTTCATCTAGTCAAAGCTATGGTTTTTCCAGTAGTCATGGATGTGAGAGTTGGACTATAAAGCAAGCTGAGTGCTGAAAAATTGATGCTTTTGAACTGTGGTGTTAGAGAAGACTCTTGAGAGTCCCTTGGACAGCAAGGAGACCCAACCAGTCCATCCTAAAGGAAATCAGTCCTGAATATTCATTGGAAGGACTGATGCTGAAGCTGAAACTCCAATACTTTGGCCACCTGATGCAAAGAACTGACTCGTTGGAAAAAACACTGATGCTGGGAAAGATTGAAGGCAGGAGGAGAAGAGGACAACAGAGGATAAGATGGTTGGATGGCATCACCAATTTGATGGATATGAGTTTGAGCAAGCTCTGGGAGTTGGTGATGGACAGAGAAGCCTGGCGTGCTGCAGTCCATGGGGTCGCAAGGAGTTGGACACGACTGAGTGACTGAACTGAATTGAACTGAAACAATATCAGGACAGTCCCCACAACAAAGAATTTCTGGCCTCAATTGCCAATAGTGCTGAGACTGAGAAATTTTGCTGCATAATAACTCAGTTAACCAGATTTTCTGTTGATAAGCATTTAGGTGGTTTCTAATATTTTAATATATAGACCCTGCTGCAGTGACAATGGTATAAATTGGAGTTCTTAGTTGCAGATAATATGATTTATTTTAGTTTAAGCAGAAAGGGATTATCATGGGGGTAACAACATTTTTGAAAAAGTTAACAGTTCAAGCTTGAGGGACTTCCCTGGTGGTCCAGTGGCTGACTCCTCACTCCCAATGCAGAAGGCCACTGGTCAGGGAACTAGATCCTACCTGCCATAACTAAGATCGAAGATCCCGAGTGCTGCAACTAAGACCCTGTGCAGCCAAATAAGTAAGTATTTAAAAAATTAAAAGCAACATGTAGGCTACAGAGAACCGGTCTGAGAGCTCCTGCATTTCACACCACCAGACTGCATTTGGGGCTTTTAGGGAGAAGCAAAAAAAGACAGAACTCTGAAGTACTGGGGTTCACTGCTATCTGCAGGGCAAGCAGAGGAGGAGAAGGCAGGGAAGAAGCTAAATGGCCAAAGGGAAAGGTTGGAGCGGGAGCAGGGATGGCCAGTAAGGAGGCTTTTAAGAAGAAGTGAGAGGCCCCTTTGTTTCAGAAGAGGTTCACGGAGAGAGATAAGCCTGGAGAAAGAGTCACACGAGGGAGCAGGGAGCGTTTCAGAAGTCACAGTTTGAGCCTGCTACTCCCTAGCGTGCTGCTCTGAGGGCTGTTCCCCACCATCCCTTCTGCCTGTTCCAGCACTTCCTTGGCTGATTCGTGAACTCCCCCTTACCCTGGCTCCAGTGTTTCCACCTTTCTTTCCTCTTCTGTGGTTGTCTACTTGATGGATAACTCACTCTTCGGGAAGTCTCCACAGTCCTTGATTTCACGTCACATCACTTACCACATTTGGTCCAAGTACACTTTGGATTCGGTGGGTCTCACCCGCATCTCACCCACAGGCTATAAGGTCCTTTTTTATCCTTCCCTCTCTAGGTCTGCCCCAGGCTTGGTACATACATACTATGCAGTGCTCAGGCGATGTTTGCTGAAGCACAGGAGTTAAGGGCAGAAATTCTGAGCCAGGTTGCTTGGGCTAGGAACCTAGCTTTTCCACTTTTTGTGTAGCCCTGGGCACAGTTTTTAACCTTTCCATTCCTATTTGTTCATCTGTAAAATGTAATCCTCAGGTCAGCATTTTATTGTGAAGAAGAAAATTAAACAAGCTATACTCAGCACTCAGAACAGTGCTTAATACTCAAAAAGTCTTATCAAAGTGCTATGTTATTATAAATATGTTCTATATATAACTATTATTAGTATTTATTTATTTTTGGCTGTGCCCAGGCTTTTCTCTAGTTGTGGCGAGTGGAGGCTGCTCTCTAGTTATGGTGCATGGGCTTCTCACAACAGTGGCTTCTCTTGCTGTGGAGCATGGGCTCTAGGGCGCACGGCTTCAGTAGTTAGGGCTCCTGGCTCTAGAGCATAGGCTCAATAGTTGTGGCACACAGGGTTGGCTGCTCCGATGCACGTGGAATCTTCCCAGATCAGGGATCAAATCCGTATCTTCTCCTTGGCAGGTGGATTTGGAAACCCTATAAATATTATTATTATTAGATGTTATCTTTCTTAAATTGCTACATCTATTTTGTACCCTAAAGCATCCTTGTTACTCAGAACAGTCCCTGGAACTCTGTAGATACTTTTTAAGTATTTGCAGAATGAATGAGTGAATGAATGATGGAATTCCCTCTGTTTGTCCTCATTCTAGTGTTACAGTGCCTTCCAGTAAGGGTGGGGTGGGTGACAGGGTGTTCAAGTGCCATTAGGGCCTAAATCAGAAATTTAGAAGTTTGTGGGCATAGTCCACAAGTATTTCTCTAGGAAAACGTGTCTAACCTACAAATGAAGTTCTGGTAACTCAGGTCAAAGGTAAATTGGGAGGGAAAATCTGTATGGCACATGTACCAGGAATAACCTCCTTTGTCTTGTTTTAGTAGATACTTTCAAATTTCCTTCTCTAGGCAAGGCTGACTAGAGTGCAAGTTGCAAGTTAATTTGAATTTCACGTTTTGTCCTTGTTCTTATACAGAGTGAAAAGACTTCAGAACACTGCAAAGTGTTTATATAACCAACAAAAGGAGTGTTTTGCAGCTGCACAGACCTGGAATCGAATCAGGATCCCTGTTCTATAATCACGGATTGTACTTGGCCCGAGTCTTATTTTTCTTATCTATAAAACGGGGATAGCTTACTTTCTTCATAAGACTGTGCTGGGAAAGCATTTATGTGCATTTTGAAACCACTTCAGCTCTATACAAATATCAGTTATTACTGGATCTCCACATTGGTTTCTTGATAGAGTTTCAGGAAAATATCTGTGAAAGGGTGGGAGATACCTGATCTAATCTCAACTCTCTTTGAGATCCGGAGGGTTTGGACTTTCCCGTCCAACTGCTATTCAGGGGCCAAGCCTTGAGGACGCTGGGTTGGCGATCAGTGCTTGATCAGACTAGGACTGAAGGGTCCGGGCTAAACTCCCTGCTTTATTTCTTTCATGTCAAAAGTCACAATCTACAAACCCTGATAAGGACTCAGGAGATGTAAGCCAGAAAGACGATGAGTGAAAACCGAGACTCAGAGAGAGGGTGTGTGTGTGTTGTCTTGGGAGGAACATCAGAGCCAGAGAGGGAGGATGTGCCGGAGGGAGTTCGCGTCTGAAAGAGTGGAAGGGGAACGGAACGCAGGAACTCCACACCCCGAGTGAAAGTGAGGCCCAGTGAAAGGGGTCAGCCTGAGGAATTTCGGTTCCCGCCCTACGACTCCCGGCTTTGACTACAGTTCCGCCCGCAGAAGCCCTGGGCCCCTTGCCCCGCCCCCAGGGGTTAATCGGATCGTACCATTATGCCATCATAGGGGCGGAGGTGAAACGTGGGCTAGTCTTGCAAAGCAAATAGTTCTTTGTCAGAAAAAACAGGATTATCTATATGATCTGAACGGTTCTTAGTTAATACATTTCCTTTCTGCCTGCTAGGATCCTCTATACTCCCTGAAGCATGCCAGGAGTCCGTCCATGATTCCCCCTTTCCTTTACGTAGTTGGTACATTCCCCCGGGAGACGTAGGCGGGGAGGCGTACATAAACCTCGACGCAGGAGGCGGGGCTGCTCAGTCCTCGAGGCGTCGGTGCTCTGTAGTGTTGGAACCTTGTTGCTTGTCGGCCTGTGCGCGCGTGCGCGGACATGGCCTCAAACGGTATGTAAGGGCGCGAGGCGGTCGTGGCGCGCCGGCCTCAGACCTCATTCCCTCCCAGTCCGGCTTTTGTTTTTCTGTGGGACCCGAGCGGCTATCGAGTGCAGGATCTTTTCCTCGCACCAGTGGCTGGAAGCAGCGGAGAGGGGTGGAAGGGGGAGGCCGATGTCGCCATTTTGTTTTGCTCCTCTGGCTCCTCGCGTGGGGCGGGAGGTCGTCCCTTCGCTGCCCCCTTCCTTGAGGTGAGGATTGGGAGGGACGCGGCTTATTGATTGGGAATGGGAGGCACGGATGGAAATGCTCGGTCGCCGTACCCGCTTCTCCCCCACGTCCCCAGCCGCGCGCTCGGGCCCGCTTTGTCGCAGTGCTGCATCCGGGCACTCGGAGGAGCGCGCACGCGCTCTGGTAGCCCCTCCCCCCTTTCTGGCGGCGCGAACCGCCCCCCCCTCCGGTCTCATTTCGGCCCTGCTTTTTGTCGCGAGACCCTCGACTGGAGGCTCCGCGGCGCGCGTCCGGTGTGGGCCGCGCCCCCGGGGTCCCTCGGGAAGGGGCGGGACCGCCTCGTTCCCGCCTCGCTTGCCACGCGGCCGGGGGCGGAGGCTCGGGGTCGGGGCCGCGCGCCCGCTTAACGGCTGTGGGTGGGGGGCTGGGGAGTGATCCAACGGTCTTGAGGACCGGGACCGAGGCCTTTCCCGCCTAAATTTCCTCTTACCGAGGTGGGAACTGAAAAGAACGGCCGCCTGAGGCCACACCCTCTCTCGGTGCTCTGGCTCTTTCCTGCGGGGGAAGCGCCTCGTTTCCTGTATCGAGAAGATGAGCCGATCAGGCCCGTGCGTCTTCCATGTGGCGTTTTAAAAAAGCACTTTGGCTTCTTTGGATTCGCCTAGTCTTCCCGCAGCCCCGAGTTAGGCAAGGGGGATAGGAAAACGCACTCCTTTGGGAGCCGCAGGGCTGGGGGCTTGAGTACCAGCCAACGTGCTGATCAGAGTGCTCTCTTCCCTTGGTTAGCTGGCTTTGCACCAAAAGCTCCCATTTCCAGGCTCCAAGATGGGGCAAAGGGTGAAGCGTGGCCTTTTGTGAGATACTCTTGTTCTTTGGATTGAGAAAGCGGAGGCTCCTTTCGGAACAACTCTGCCTCTGGCTTGAATTAAAAACCTGTCTTGCTGAAACAGCTGTGTGATTTCAGCCTAACTCTTGGCGATGTGTTCCTCCTCGAGGGGGCGTGAGAAAGAAATGTGTAAATCTTTGCAGTTCCTGACATCGATTGAAGTTGCGGACAGTTGCTGCTGTCCGTTAGCACTCTTGCTTTTTCAACTACTTAAGGCTGCTTTCTTGGTTTTGTGGAAATGCGCTTCCTCTTTGTGTTTTTTATTGTAAGAAAACTTGACTGGGGTCTCACTGACTGCCCTTTGCCAGTAGAGTTTCATGAGGGGATTTATGCCTCCTTTGTTGATTTTCTTATCTGAGGATAGGAAGCTTAAGTCATTTCGCTCTAGGCTATTCTGAGGAATGGCTGAAGGTAATATAATCGTGTTTTTCTTTTGCAGACTATACCCAACAAGCAACCCAAAGGTGAGTGTCCCTTCTGGGCTTCCAGAGTTTGTAGAGGGAGAGGGTGGCTAAGGTTTCTTTTCCTGAGAGCATTGTTTTTTTCTCCAGCTACGGGGCCTACCCATCTCAGCCTGGGCAGGGCTACTCCCAGCAGAGCAGTCAGCCCTACGGGCAGCAGAGTTACGGTGGCTACGGCCAGTCTGCGGACACTTCGGGCTATGGCCAGAGCAGCTACGGTAGTTCTTATGGACAGACCCAGAACAGTGAGTCTTAGTGGGTCACCCCACCTCTTCAGCTCTTTGTGAATGTTGCTTTTCTTAAACCTAAACAGTGCTGAAAAGTTCCCCTTACCAGTCTTGGACCCTTAAAGCTCTTTGATGTTTTGAGTCCTTTTCGTTTTAAAGACTTAATTAGTTTGTAATCTTGTTTCCTTTTATTTTCTGTGACTTTTTACTTTTCTGTTTATGCTGTTATTTTCCCAATTTCTCCTAAGCATGAAAGTGAAATAAAGGCGGGAGGAATATTCTCTAGAGGCAGAAATGCTTTAGGTTTTTAAAGAGGGAAAATGACTTGCTTGAAGATGTTTGAAGTCAGATGGCATCACATGATACACCAGGAGGTGGAATTTTGCCCTGAGATCCCTGAAGTGTAAATAGTAACGCGTTGTCTTTATTTGTTGTGCACATGGTTGGGGAGGTTAAAGTGCTGTTAGTAAACAGAGATCTCTTGGGCCGTGACTAGTGGTGGTCCTGGAGGCTGGCTTTGGGGGTGTGTGGGATGGGATTAGAACTCAGAACTTGAGTAGAAGTTGAAACACAGCTTTCAGGTAGAAAGGTAATCTCTTTAGCTATGAGTTGCAAGATTGCCAAGCATCTTATAAGATGTTGACTTATCACGTATGGGAAGCATTAAGTGGTATACAGTGGTGTTCTCAATGCATTTGCTGCCTGTTGTCTTTCCTCATAGCTTTTGTGACTTCACTTTTCCTTTCCTTGTAGCAGGCTACAGCACGCAGTCAGCTCCCCAGGGATATGGCTCAGCTGGTGGCTATGGCAGTAGCCAGAGTTCTCAGTCGTCTTACGGGCAACAGTCCTCGTACCCTGGCTATGGCCAGCAGCCAGCTCCTAGCAGCACCTCAGGAAGGTAAGGAGTGGGTGTGGAGAGGACTGAAAAGATTAGGGGTGAATCTTAAGGAATGATAATGTGATCAGCAGTGGGAGTAACTATGAGGGGTAATGGGGCAGAGGTGGTCTCTGCTGGGGACAGAGAACGGGATGTACCAGAAGTGAAGTCCTGGACACACTGGCATTGTGACTCTTGTCTTTTTTCTTTTCCCCTAGTTACGGTGGCAGTTCTCAAAGCAGCGGTTATGGGCAGCCCCAGAGTGGAGGCTATGGCCAGCAGTCTGGCTATGGTGGACAGCAGCAAAGCTATGGACAGCAGCAAAGCTATAACCCCCCTCAGGGCTACGGACAGCAGAACCAGTACAACAGTGGCAGTGGAGGTGGTGGAGGGGGTGGCGGAGGTTAGAGGTTTTCTTCTGCTCTGTCTCATGCCTGCTTTTCGCAAGAAATTGTATTCTCTTAGGCCCTTACCCTGAAAGGGTTCTTAAAAACCTTGCATTTTTGTGTCCTAGCTTTATCAGTATTTGTAGTGACACTTATTCCCTGGCACTCCTGAACTGTTTTATGCCACCTCACAGTCTGTTTTGTCCTGTATAAAGGCATGCTTTTCTTTCCTGACAGGTGGCTATGGCCAAGATCAGTCCTCCATGAGCGGTGGTGGCGGCGGCGGCGGTGGTTATGGCAATCAGGACCAGAGTGGTGGCTACGGGGGAGGCCAGCAGGACCGTGGGGGCCGTGGCCGGGGCGGTGGCGGTGGTTACAACCGCAGCAGTGGTGGCTATGAACCCAGAGGTCGTGGAGGTGGCCGTGGAGGCAGAGGCGGCATGGGGTAGGTGTCTTGTGAGCCAGGGAGTACCATCAGTGGGAAGGGTGGAGGGTTGCATGAGTCTCCCTTGAAGCCTAGTCCTGTAGTGCATGGTTAGTCTGATTCTGGGAATTTGTGAGGACTTTGATTTGGGATCTTGACTGTTTCTTTTTCGTACATCCATCCCCATTTTATTTTTGTGAGAACTTTGAAGCCTGAACTTCTACCCACACCTCTGTACAGAGATTTGAGTACTGACAACTTCCATCTGTAAAGAAAAAGGAGAAATGTAGGGGTATATGTGGATTGGAGTCATTGATATCCTAGACAAGAAACATGGAAGTAAAGGCTTCTTTCTCTGCAAGGGAAACCGATGATCCCACTCCTGGTGATAGGGAAACTTATTACTTGTATTCCCATGTGTCCTCTAAAGGAGTTGTCAATGGTTAACCTGACTTGAGCTTCCAGGAATTGGCTACTTTCTCTTCCTGTATTCTATAGCCACTTGAATCCACGAGCTTGACTTGTACTAATCTGACGGACTGTAATGATTTCTTGTGTGACTTGGTTCTTGGGGCTCTCTGAAGTGTGCAGACCTTTTGGACAAAGTACAGTACACTTGACAGTGGTCTCCCCCCACTTGCTCCACTGTCCCCCTTCCTCCGGTTACTTGTCCAGCTGGACCTTCTTTCCTCCCCTTCCTGCTGAAGCAAAACCTTAGATTTGATGTTAGAGCATTTGTCTGTTGGTAAATAACCATTGGAGGGACCCTTCTCTGTCTCTCTCGAGAAGGGGAGGAATGTCAGTGTGTTACTCCTTTTGGGGAAAAAGTAAGTTTTATAAAAAGAGTTTGTGTATGGTAAGTATTCAGAGGGGGGGTGGGGGCAGTGCCAAAAACCTTACAGAAATAAGGAAAACTCTGTTGTGTGCGTGTGTTTAATGCAAAACTTTGAAAAAAGAAAAGCAACTGTTATGTGACTGTTAACTTGCTCTGCATTTTATGTGCCACAGGTATGAAAGGTGACATTGCAAAATACTCCGCTCTTCTCGCAGTGTAGAAGGGGTGACCCCGGGGGTGGGGAGAGATCAAAACCAGCTCAGTAGTTAGGGTAGGGCTTAGCTAAGTTTTGTCTCGCTTTAAGGGGAAATTGCCTTTGGTTTTGACTTTTTATGGAATGGGGTTGGGTCTGCTTGCTGCTTTCAAAGCAAAAAAAATCACAAAAATGTGTTCAGGGCTACCCCAGCCTGGTGTGAAATGTCTTCTGGGTAAATTGGGGGTAGGGTTTTTTAAACCAACTACTGGGTTGTCAACTGCTTGCGACAAGAGGAAAAAACATCTGCTACATCGGAAGAACGACCAAGGAAAATGGGTCTTTTTTTTTTTTTTTCCTAGAGGAAATAGATATATAACCTTTTAAGCAAAATCCTTAACAGTTGTGTCTGAGAAATTGCACACGTGTGTGTGACATGCTCACAGGTCAGACAAGGGGTGGTCAGGAAGGGGAATGTATTTTAGTAGCCACTTGCATTATCATTTTCCCAAAACACCTACCTATGTTTGGGGAATGTTGAACAAAACCAAAAACCGCCCTTTTGTAGCCGTTGGAAGCTTCATGTCCTTTCTTCTAACTTGTCTTCTCCAGCGGAAGTGACCGTGGTGGCTTCAATAAATTTGGTGGTAAGTGAACAGAGTTTCCAAAATTCCCAACTCCCAGCAATGCTTTGTCTGATTGTTCATTTGCAGTTGTCTTAGCGTGTTTTAAGTGTCAAAAGTTTTGGAGTGTCCATAACCACCTCCAGAAAGGGGTGGGGTGGAATGCCACCTGCTGCCAGATGTGTGCTAACCTGGAGGCAGGCAGGGAGTAAGACTCAGCAGTCGTCTGGTACCAAATTGGTTTGACCCAGGTTAATAAGAGGTGTTTAGGAGGCCTCTTGACAGGAGTTTCACCACACCCGGCACTTAGTGACCACCGTTATGAGAAAATGGAGAGTGTGTGCTGGAACACGTGATGCCAACTTGGCTTTAGGATCGATCCTTTGATCAGTGTGTCCGAGGCTTTGTGTGTGTGTGTGTGTGAGTGTGTTTAACAATCTCCAAACGTTTTAATTCTGGACGAGGGATGAAGTATTGCCCTGCCCTGAGGATGGTGAAGTTGGTTTATATTTATGTATTAAATACTGAATGGTGTCAATGCAATCCTACATACACGTATTTAAACTCAACTCAGATGGGCTAAATAGCAACTAGTTCTGGGCAGGAAGGTGTGAACTGCTTCCAAGAAAGGTTGGGAGCATGTGTGGCTCTCATGGGAAATTCTCAGGTCTTAATAACAGCACAAACTGAATTCATGGAAAAATGGCAAATTTGAGAAGTCTCCCAGTAAGCTGGAACTTTTCTGGTCTGGTTAACTAACAAAAGGTTTCTTGATTTGTCTCAACATGTAAAGCCAAAGGCTTGGGTTCATGATTTAGGTGTCATTGAGTGTGGGTACAACATTTATATATGGTGAATTCAGATAAACTTTGGGCAAAGATGGTCTCTGGAAAAAAAGAAAATAGAGGCTGCATTATGGAAATGAGATTTCTGGTCTGTTCCCTGGACATGCTTAAAACATACAATAGCTATTACGTATGATTTTTATTTTCATGTGGTTTTTGGGGAAACAACATGGTTTTAAGACTGGTTTCGAAAGATGACATTAAAAATTGTTCCACAAAGGATAAGTGTCTTTGGTGCTAAAGTTTGGAGAAACTGTATGGATGCATATCACATTGCTGGTGATGAGCCCATTTCTCTCTGGGGCGAGAGAAGAGGGCCAAGCTATGAGTTGGTTTGTTAACTTCAATGGGTCTCCCTCCTAGCCCTCCCAGTCTGTGCTGAGGACATTTCCCAGCCTGAGCTGGGGGAGGCAGCATTTTCTGAAGTGTGGAGTTGTCCCTGTGGGGACTCAAGTTACATGCAGACCTTAAGTAAAGGGGCCTGTGTCTTTCCCAGACCTGCCTAGGGTTTTCTCTGGGCAGGCAACCCAGAACCAGGGTTTGGAGTGAGGCTGGCTGTGAGCACTTACCTGATGTTTTGCAAAAGTTTGAATTTGGTGTTAATTTTTTTCCTGGTCTTTCTCAGCCTCTTAACTAACGGCTCCTCTTTCCTTGTTTTTTTGTTTTTGTTTCTTTTTTTTTTTTTCTATGTCACTTAAGGCCCTCGGGACCAAGGATCACGTCATGACTCTGGTAAGTCCACAGTGGCAGGAAAGAAAGGCTAAAGTGGTAGCAGGACTTTTTCTTGGATATTGTTCAAACTTAAGGGAATCTGAAGAAGAGCGGGGCTAGAGAAGGAAGATGTGGGGAAGAGAGTTCAGGTGTAGCTGTGTTTGACAGTGTATTTAACAAAAAAGACACAGGGAAGCACTTAGTGTGCTGCTCGTTTTGATTATGTTTGTATGCTGCATCTTAGTGTAAAATTCGTTTCTTGGGGGGTCTTCAACTGAAAGTTGACAAACACTGGTGTGGTCTTAGGCAATTAACTCCTGAGCCCTGGTTTCTTTTATGAATATCAACATGTTTCAAGGGGTAGTTGTAAAACCTAATTTTAATTTGTGAAGCAGCTAGCATACAGGCACTCAGATAATGAAGTAGAGTTGGAGATCTGTCGGACCTACACCACCAGTACTTTATCTTAATTGGTTTAGAAATCTTTTTTCTTTGAAAGCTAACTGTCAAGTATTCAAGTTCAGGTTATTAAGTGTCACTGACTTGTTTTATCTTTGGTTGTTTCCTCTCCACTTTTGCTGCTGTGTTTGGCAAGCAGAACAGGATAATTCAGACAACAACACCATCTTCGTGCAAGGGCTGGGCGAGAATGTTACAATTGAGTCTGTAGCTGATTACTTCAAGCAGATTGGTATCATTAAGGTACTTACGGGAACTTGTCTTGCGTCCACTGCAAGGGCACGGGTTTGATTCCTCATTGGGGAACTAAGATCCCACATGCTGCACTGTGTGTCCCCCCATCCCCAAAGGAAAGGTACTTCTGAAGCAGAGTGGGTGCTTTTTATCGGTGCTGCAGGCTTTGGGATTTCATACCTTAGTGGAAATAGAAGTCTTAATGGTTGCCTGCTTCATTTGTTGAGGAAAAAGCATTAACTGTTGCCATTCCAAAGGGAATCACATTTTAACACAAAGAGGCACAATTGGTTAAAAAAGTGATTAAGACTTTTGAATTTGTAGTCTGTAATCTTTATCATTTAATATTGAAGGGAGAAGCAGTTAACAATCAATGGCTTTCTTTCAAGTTATGTGTGAAATAGGAAGGTATGGTTTTGATAGTGCTGTATTCTCTTAAGACTGATGTGATCTCATGTTGCTTTCTTCAGACAAATAAGAAAACAGGACAGCCCATGATTAATCTGTACACAGACAGGGAAACAGGCAAACTGAAGGGAGAGGCCACGGTATCATTTGATGACCCACCTTCCGCCAAAGCAGCTATTGACTGGTTTGATGGTAAGTCTGAGGAGGCTGGGGGAGAAGGCAGCTAGCTTGGGGAAACAGGCTGCATTTTGAGGATTTCTTTGAGTCTTCGAAGACTTAACAGCACTACACTGTTGGTGTAGTCTTATATTTGCTTACGTTTCATGAGAGTGTAAACATTCGTAAGAAGGCAGTCTTCTCTTGATTGTACCAGGTATACTTTTGGACCCACAGGCCATAGGTCTTAATAAGTCTCTTTTATACCTCCTCTATTTCTTTAGGTAAAGAATTCTCTGGGAATCCTATCAAGGTCTCATTTGCTACTCGGCGAGCAGACTTCAATCGGGGTGGTGGCAATGGTCGTGGAGGCCGAGGGCGAGGAGGTGAGGAGCTATTTCTACTGCTATAAAGAAGTGATGGGGAGAGAAGGGGGGAGGAGGATGGTATGGGCTTGTTTGGGAAGGACAGGTTGGCCACACTTGGAAGGGGAGCAGACCTGTTCTTGGCTCTGTTCTAGGACCCATGGGCCGTGGAGGCTATGGAGGAGGTGGCAGCGGCGGCGGTGGCCGAGGAGGATTCCCCAGTGGCGGCGGCGGTGGCGGAGGACAGCAGCGAGCAGGGGATTGGAAGTGTCCTAATCCGTGAGTGGAACGGCTTCATTTTTTTCTCCACCCTCTAGTACGTGTGCCCTTTGATGTTAAAGTATGTGCCAAGTTGCTTCAGTCCTGTCTGACTGTCTGCAACCCCATGGACTGTAGATTGCCAGGCTCCTCTGTCCATGGGGGTTCTCTAGGCAAGAATGCTGGAGTGGCTTGCCATTCCCTTCCCCAGGGATCAAACCCAAACTACTTCTGTCTCTTGCATTAGCAGGCAGGTTCTTTACCACTAGCACCACCTTGATGTTAACGACAAGAGTTTGTAGTTTCTGACTAATGTCAAAGCTACGCTAACAGGGACAGGCTTGGCCAGGAGTCATCTAGACTGGGCTCAGTAACCTTCAGTCTTTGTCTCTGCTCCTGAGAAACAGGCCTCTTCGCTTTTCCGAGGCCTCATTCTCCTCACGTATCCCTAGGGTCACTGGAATCTTCATAATTCTAGGTCTTGGCCATTTCCACACCTCCTCTCCACCCCCCCAACACATTAATTGTCTTATTTTCCTCAGTACCTGTGAGAACATGAACTTCTCTTGGAGGAATGAATGTAACCAGTGTAAGGCCCCTAAACCAGATGGCCCAGGAGGGGGACCAGGAGGTTCTCATATGGGTAAGGAAGAGGCAGAGCTGGTGCTGGGATCTGCAGGGAGGCTAGACAAGGGGAGGGAGGAGGAGTCTGGGGGATGTGATAGAGGGCTGAATCATGTTTCTTGTTTTCTAGGGGGTAACTACGGAGATGATCGTCGTGGTGGCAGAGGAGGCTATGATCGGGGCGGCTACCGAGGCCGAGGAGGGGACCGTGGGGGCTTCCGAGGGGGCCGGGGTGGTGGGGACAGAGGTGGTTTCGGCCCTGGCAAGATGGACTCCAGGTAAGTAAGACTAAATTGAAAGGGAACTAGAGCGGTTGACCAGATTCCATGGGATTGCAGGGTTTGGGGAATGTGGTTTCATTTTGAGGGCGGGATTGGAAAGCTGAGACTAATAGGAAATGAGGGAAGGAAAATTATCTGGGGGAGCTAGTCTGTGGATGCCCACATGCACTCTGTGCCTAGGGAGACGAGCTGTCTCTTGGGGTGGGTAGCAGGGCAGATTGGGTTTTGGGGGTGGGTGGGTAGAGAGGTTGGAACCCAGACCTCATGGATGCTCTTTCTTGCAGGGGTGAGCACAGACAGGATCGCAGGGAGAGGCCGTACTAGCCTGGCTCCTGAGGCCTTGGAGCAGCTTTCTTCCTGTACCCAGTGTTACTACCCTCATTATTTTGTAACCTTCCACCTCCTGATCACCCACGGGTTTTTTGTGTTGGACTATGTAACTGTAACCATACCTCTGGTTCCCATTAAAAACCATCATTTTAGTTAAATTTTCTTCCTTTTCCCCCTCTTCACTCTCCTGGAGCGTGGATGTCCAGGTCAAGAACGTGGGGAGTTTTTCCTCTATTCAGATCAACCAACCTAACCTGCCTTGTGGGAACTGGAATAATTTGTTCCCGCTCAGCAGGAACTAGAATAAAGTGTTTGATACTTGGTTCAGGGGAGCAAAGGTCAAGTGTATCCTTGAAAGTACTACTTGAGATTAAACTTCCTCTGTCACAGTAAAAATTGGATGAATGAAAGGGGTAAATGAAAAAGATCGTGTGTTGCCCCCGGTTTTTGTCCAGCCATGTGGAAATTTTTCTTCTACCCTGATGTGCTGAATTTTGTGGGCTTATTTGTAGCAGTTTTGTTCCTTTCAAGGAGTTCTGGCACTTTTCTAAGGGTGGGGCTCAAACAAATTAAACTTCCAGGGGACTATTCAAGCTTGATTGACCCTGATTAGATCATGTAGTTAACCAGTTGGGTTTTTTTTTCCAGGAAGGGGAGAAGCTGAGCACCTAACGAATGGCAGATATGCTGTGGCCTTGCTCAGAAGTTTTCATAGGTGGAGAACGAAGTGCCTGGGTTCTGTGGCTCTCACAGTCAGGAAATGGTCAATGCCAGGATGCAGTCCCTGTCATCTTCCAACTTGATTTTCATTTCTTGGCATTTCTTTCTGAAACAAATTCGTATCCTAAACATTTATTTGCTTAGGCCTGACTTAAGAGGATGCTGGATTTTAGGGAAAAACACTTGGGAATGAGATAAGATGGTAAAAGGGAAAGGTTAGCTGGAAAAGTAAGGTAAGGCAATTCTTTTGATATTTCAGTGAGTGGGCTCCCTCCCCACAACACTAGTTTTCCTGAAGGTGGGGCTCTGGGTATTGTCTGCTGAGACAGTGGTGTAATTAGGTCACATTCACATCTGCCAGTACTCAAAAGTCTTTGGTGTTTTGAGAAAGGGAAGGGGTTGGGCCGATGAGTTGCCATCTCAATAGTGCCCCTTAACCTGACATACCTTTCCTGACCCCAGAAAACTACCCTTTCAACTCAAAACTTGAATTTAGGAAACTTGCCCATTCTTGCCAAGCAGTTGAATTTTGGTTACATAGAACTTAAAATCATAACCAACAGTAAACAGTGGTGTTTGTTAGAAGCACAGCTCATCAGAGTGCCTGGGACCCCTTGTGGGAAGTGCTTTTCTTTTTCTGAAATTGTTCCGTTTAAGAGTTGATTAAAAAAAAAAAAAAAAGAGTTGATACATCCTCAAACCTCTGGTGATTGGAGACGGAGGCTGTGGCTTTGTCCAAAGGAATAGCTACCCTCCCTGCTGAGGGGAGGTGTTCTGTCAAGAGGAGGTGGAGAATGGCTGAGGTTCTCCAGGCAGTGCTTTTATTTGGCTTGTGGAACTTGGTACTTATCAGAAGCCCTCAGATTTAGAGCCAAGGAAATGGCAGTGGTGGTTCTGCCCTCTTCTGCTTTTGATCTATCTTAAAATGATGTTTGGTTTGAATGGCACAAACCACGTCTGAGAGGTTTATGGGTGCTTCACCTGGAAGGGTTCTGGTGTTAGGGTTAGATTGTGGTTCCTTTATCCCTGCTGTTAGGGGTCTCACCCAGGCTCTGGGAGTAAGTGGGATTATTAGCATTTAGTTCTTGTCCTAAAAAGGCTTCAGTGATTGGCCTCACCCTTCAGTAAGAAAATAAGGTACTGGGACGACTATGGTGGTCCAGTGGTTAAGGACTGCATTCCCGGTGCAAGGGGCTTGAGTTTGATCCCTGGTCAGGAACTAAGATCCACATGTGACAACGAAGGTCCTATGTGCCACAACTACGACCTGACGTGGTCAAATAAAAAAGAGTCCCAAGTGTCTAGTGGGTAGATTAGTTTGGGGGACTTTCAGGAGGCTGGGTAGAGGTGGGTGAAGACAAGCAACTGAGGGAATGTTTTGGTGGTTGATTCCGGGGCCAGTTCATCCTTTCATCCTTTGTTGAAAAAATAGACCCTGAGGGGTTTGGACTTTGGATCCTCTGCTCTTTGCTGTATTCCCCTGTAAGCAGCACCTGGCTAGTGATAGCCAGTCATGTTTATCTGATGAGGATTGTAGGCTGGTCTTTTGAGTTCTAAAGAATAGATTATTAACTGAGTTACTAAAAATGTCCTGCAGTCTTGAAGCACTAGGCATCTGGCGTTTTTGAATTGGGACAGGCTAACTTAGGAAGAAGAAAGGGGAGAATGTTATGGGTGGGTGGGGAGAAGTGTGCTGGAGGTCTGATTGCCACCGCCTGATTTCTCAATCTTTTTCACCTTTGCCCCACATCACGCACTGGATTTCAGTAGCTAATAGTGCAGAGGTTAGGTCATTGAATCAATCATCCATCGGTTTAATAAACATTTTTTAAGTGAATTTATCTGGCTGCACCATGAGTTGTGCAGGATTTTAGTTCCCTGACCTGTAATCGAACATGTGCCTCCTGCAGTGGAAGCATGGAGTCTTAACCACTGGACTGCCCGGGAGTTCCCTACCAGGGGTTTCCTACCAGGTCTTAGCTGCCTGTAGTCTCAGGCTCAGTGTAGGTCCATCGCAGCCATTCCACTCCAGCCTTTCTAGAACTCATACTTCTCCTACCTTTGGGCCCTCAAAACTTTGACTCTCCATCTTTAACTTTTTGTGTTGTTAATCATTTTAGACAACAGGTTTCCACAAAAATCTCGTTCACCTCCCCCGTGCAGTGATCTTCGAGCTGCTGGGTATATAAGCTGAGGAAGTAGTGTCAGGTGGAACTCCCATCAGGTTTGACTTCTGGGCTTGTAGAAGTTGTTTGGCTCCTAATCCTTATGGTGTTGGCTGTTAGAGTTTTAGGAGACCATTGAATCTAAAATTGCTTCTTTTTTTTTTTTTTTTTAAATTGGCTTCTATATATATTTTTTTAAATATTGAAGTGTAGCTTCAATTTTAGGTGCACGTATCCATTCTCCCGTAAACTTCCCTCTTATCCAGGCTGGGGCATCACTGAGCAGAGTTCCCTTTACTATACATAGGTCGGTCCTTGTTGGTTAAAAACTTAACACTCTAGAGGCAGGAACAGAAGTGTCATGAGATTGGGTCTGGGAACAGTGCTCTGGATGGATTGTGTTCTTTGCTGGATTGTGGTCTTAACCTTAAATCGGGGTAATGGTGCTAGTGAGGAGGGTTCTTTGAACAGGAAGGACGATTGAGAGCCACCAACATGGAGATTGGAAACAGAGGAGGAGCTGGGACTATGGGGTCTGATTGGAGATTCCTGTGTGTAGCGGGGAGCCAGGCTCAGGTGGTTCTGGATGGAGACTGCCAAGTGGGGAGAAGAGGGAAGGGGAGCAGGGAGCCAGGCTGTCCAGACCGCGCCCTGCTGCCGTGCCATGGGGGGGGGGGGGGGGGGCGCGGTAGTATTGCATCCGTGCTGCTTCCCTGTAGTTGTTCCCGCAGGGTCCTTGGGGCTCTGCAGTGCAGCCCGCTCAGCGTTAAGAACTTGTCTTAGAGTTAGCCTGGTGGCTATTTTTTAAAAAATTAATTTAATTGGAGGATTATTACAATATTGTAATGGTTTTTGCCATACATCAGCAATGGGTATTTTGTTTTGTTTCCCCGAATTAGAAGGGGAGTGGCCCCATCCTGTGTGCTCTCTGCCTGAATGAAAGTGAAAAGTGTTAGTCTGTCAGTCCTGTCAGACTCTGACTCCATGGGGTGTAACCCACCAGGCTCCTCTGTCCGTGGACTTCTCCAGGCAAGATTGGAATGGGTGTATGTATGCTTAGTTGTTCAGTCATGTCTCGACTCTTGGCGACCCCATGGACTGTAGCCCGCCAGGCTCCTCTGCCCATGGCTATTCTCCAGGCAAGAATACCGGAGTGGGTAGCTGTTCCGTCCTCCAGGTCATCTTCCCAACCCAGGAATTGAACCGGGGTCTCCAGTGCAGGTGGATTTTTTTTATCAGCTGAGCTACCAGGGAAGCCCACTGGAGTGGGTAGCCATTCTCCAGGGGATCTTCCCGACCCAGGTATCAAACCCAGGTCTCCCACATTGCAGGCAGATTTTTTGCTGTCTGAGCCACCAGCAAGCCAAATCCCTACATGGGGAGGAAAAAAGTGACCGTGTAGTTGCTCAGTAGTTTGTGACTCTGCAACCCCATGGACTGTAGCCAGCTAGGCTCCTCTGTCCATTGGGATTCTCCAGCCAAGAATTGTGGAGTGGGTTGCCGTTTCCTTATCCAGGGAATCTTCCTGACCGAGGGATCAAACCCGGGTCTCCTCTGTTGCAAACAGATTCTTTACCATCGGAGCCACGAGGAAGGCTTGCTTCTGCAAACCTTGGCAGTCTGACCAAGGTGGCAAAGCAAAATCCTCTCTGGCTATGTGTGTCTTAAGTTGGATATGCACCTGAATCACTTGGCAGTGGGTTCTGATTCAGCTTGTAGGCCCCCGTGGGGCACAAGTTCTCTAGCAATGTTGATGGTGCTGTTTGAGCAGCACACCCTTAGAGCCAGACTCTGAAGTTCTGCAGGGACTCATCTGCTCATCCCACCCTCCTCCCCACCTTCTCTGTGAAGGGGAACTTGATTTTGTATAAAACTTCTCTGTGGACAGTTTGAGCCAGGACCCAAGAAAAAGGTCACTCAGGGAAGGCTGGGCCCTGCAAATGGGTTTTTCTAGTTAGCACAGGCCCAGCGAACATAGACTATTTGTTCCGTTTGCTCTTTTTTCAGTCTTGTGATGCTTAGAGGTTGGGCAGAAAATGTCCATTTTTTCAGGTGCTTGTTGAAGCCATGAACTAGGAACAAAAGTATCCTGGAGATCCCTGTTGACACTAATGGGTACTCTTTGTGGGCCAGTTGCTGCTAGGTGATGAATTATGTCCTGTTAGCCTTACTTTATAGCTGGAGATGCTGAGGTACAAACTGACCTTAAGTTTCATAACTGGTGAGTGAGGTGGACCAGAGATTTGAATATTGTTTGGCTGTAGAAGTGTCCTTAACTAGTATGCTGTGGCTGGTAGAACTCTGAGCCTCACCCTGCTCTCCGTCCCCACCCCAATAAAAAGGAAAAATAAAGCCCCCAAGAAATCTTTCAACTTAGGGGAGCCATTTCTTAGAACCTTGTCTTGCCTCAGGCCTGCACTGGATTTTGTAGCTGCTCTGAGCATCTGCTGTGCAGGGAAGTGTTAGCTATGGCTCCATCTCTGAAACATTAAGTTTCTATGAAGTCTTTAAAAAAAAACTACCTATTAGTTACTAGACATACACAGTAACAGCTGTTTATTATTTTTCAAATTCAAAGCAAGACACAGGTTGAAAAGATGTCTTTTGGGGGAAGCTGACTGTAACGGGGGAGTCCAGTGTAGAAATATGACTGGTTCGCTTTACCACAGGGACACTAGGTGGGAGCGCCACTGGAGCCCAGAGGAAGGCCGCCTGTGGGCACGCTAGGACCGGGGGCTGGTTTCAAGGTGTCCAGGTCTAAGGGACCAGCGTGTGCTAGGTAGGGCATGGAGTGTGAGGAAGCAGTGTTGGGATTCGGGGGTGTGTGACAAAGGAGAGCTTGGATGGGGTCACTCAGGGTCAGGCTGGAGGGCGGGCTCGGGTGTCCTAGTGTTAGGAGGGAGTCCATTTCCATCATCAGTTTTGATCACTCAGGCCCTTGACGGTGTTTGACTAGAAGCAGGGAGGTCAGGAGGCCTGTTGTGGGTAAGACATGAAGGAATAAACCAGATGGGGGCAGTGAAGTTGAAAAGGAAGGTGTTTGGATGTAAGCTGGAAGAATGACTACATCTGGGCCTTACGGAACGTGGTAGGGTTTCTTGTTTTCTGGTTAGGCTGCGGCTGTTGGCATATGTCAGGGTACAGGCATAGTAAAAGGAAGACAACTTCCGGTTTGGGAAATGGTAAGGTCCTTGTAGAACATAAGTGAACACACGTCTCAGGTTGAATAAAGCTTGGTTTATAGATTTAAGAAGACTTGGCAGAAATGGGCTGAGGTGGAATGGGGAGCACCTGCATTCATTTTATGGGGTGGCTAGCGACAGAAGATGAGTCCATGGGGTCCTGAGTGTTGGGACTGAGGGGGACACTGGGGGAAGCTCGGCTTTCCTCTTGGAGTCCTAAATAGCATTAGGAGCAATCTCACGTGACTGCATAGCCTTGACAGTGGTCATTAGCTTAGCTTCTTGGTAGCGTCCTCCTATAGCAAACCACTTGTTTTCTCCTGTTGCTGTAGTGATTCGGCAATCAGAGTAGGGAAACAGACTGTGTTTCACAGACTGTGTGTGTGTGTGTGTGGTGGGGGTGGGGTGGGCTTGGAGAATAAACACTGCATTTACTAGTTCTTGTGTCTAGGGAGGGTATTCCAAGTGAAGCCTTCATATGGCTTTGTTCATTCTGCACTGGTGTATCATTGTGAATGGCACACCCTGGACTGTCATACCTGGATCCCCAAGTCTGATGATCTGACTCCTGTGTATGGACTATCTGACTTTGGTGTCTGCCTGTTGCTTTGCATCCACCCCTCCAAGCCAGAAAGAATTGGGGTGCAAAGTGTACCCAGGATGTGGTCTTAGGATGCTGGTTCCGTAACAGCCTCTGGAAAGACTCCTTAAGGTGCTGTTTTCTAGAAGTAAATACTATTTTCTTTTGCTGACACAATTCCATCAAGAGAAGAAACAGCTGCTGGAAGTCATTTCCTGAAGTTTTGCTTTTGTGTTTGGCTTGTTTTCTGGGCAAAGTGTAACCTATAATCCCTTTTGGCATGGGGTGGGAGGGAGCAGCCAAGCCCACTGGTGTCTATGCCTGAAGGAACCCTAGGAATACTTGCTTTGTGTTCTGTTTAGACGATACTCATCATTTCTCCTGAAAATGGCTCTAATTTTGCAGTTTTTTCCCTATGAAAAATGAAAGAGAAGCTTTGTAGACCAGTCTGTTTCTAAATGCATCTGTCAGATCTTGTTCAGTCCCTAGTTGTGTCTGACTCTTGGTGACCCCATGGACTTCAGGATGCCAGACTTCCTTGTCAAATCCAGCCCCCCACAATTCCAGGCCCTTTGTTCATACCTATTTTAATTTTTAGACCTTGGCCACAAGGTTGACTCACAGTTCACACGTCTCAAGGGCAGACCCTTTAGGGTGGCATCGAAGGAGCCACCAAATGGTGAGTGAGGGACTATTCCATGTGACTGAGGCGGGAAGGGTGAAGTGTTTGGGGAGCTTGCTGTCCTGCGCTTGGATATGTAGCTCAGGCCCACATGTGCTTCCAGGCTGCAAGTAGGAAAACACACCACATACAAGTGGGATTTTCATGTATTGTGTATGAGAAAATCAGAGACTCCAGATAAGTTGGCTGGAACAGCCAGGGGTGGTATGTGGGAGCCATTGCTGGAGAAGGCGCCTTAGCTCTGCTCCAGGTCGTCCACCAGGTAGGGGTGGTTGTCCCTCAGGGCCTGGAGGAGCAGATCCTTGCAGGCCAGGTTCCAGGCTGGAGCAAAGCTGAAGAGCTTCCTCATCTTGTCCGAACTGGTGCGCTCCGCCCGCACTGCCTGGTACTGATCCTCTGTCAGGATCTTCCCGTACAGGGCATCCAGCACCCCATCCACAACTGTGACCCGTGCAATGAGGGCTGCCCGATGCTGGTCCACAAAGTGTAGTCCTGGGGTGAGAGGGAGGAGAGGGGCAAAGCTGGCACCCAGGGTGGGCACTGGAGCCTGTCTGTCCCTCTTGAACACTTTTCCTTCAAATTGCCCTGAATGCAACCCTAAGGGGCAGGGCTCAACAGGACCTACATAGAGTGGGATGCGCTTAACCTTACCTCCTTTTCAGCCAGACTTGGCCCCAGGAGTGTGAGTAGGTGAGTGGGAAGAGTTGGCCTAACTGCACGCCCTGAATGCTCTTGGCCTTGACAACAGATTGAGGCTGTGCAGGGGTGTGGTGGGGCGGGGCTGGTGAGGTGCCCAGGTAGGTGAGGTCAGGGATTGAAGGCCTTACCTGGCTTGGCTGTCTTCTGGAGAGGGGCCCTGACCTCAGCTGGCACGTTTCTAGGGCCTGTAAGAAAATGTTCAATGGTGTCTCCAAGTCTTTCTGAAGTCTCGGCCCGGAAGCCAAGGTCAGTACCCAGGGCAGGAAGCCTCCCTCGCAGAAGCTTTTATGAAGGGGTAGGAGGAACAGGAAGTGAAAGCGCCAGGAGAGGCAAAAGTTGGGGCTGGGAGGAGGGTGCAGATGAGGGGAGAGTGGCCTAGACCTCGGGGAGTGTGGCGGGGCACGCTTACCCTTGCTCATGGCCTCCTGCAGCTGCTCTGCCACCTCCTGCATGCCCATGTCGCGAAGCACAAGCGCCGTAAGTTCGGCGCCGTAAGCCTCCAGGTAGTAACTGACGAGCTTGTCGGTGAGGTCCACGGCGTCCAGGGGCAGCAGGGTCCCCCGGGGGATGCGTCCAAAGCCTTCCCGCAGCGGCACTGAAAGCAGCTTCATCTTGAACTTTTTGAACTCGTCTGCGGTCAGGTTCTCTAGCGCATCCAGGATGGCATCGCGCGTGCACCCCATGTCTCCGGGGTCCTCCGCTGCAGCCGCCACTTCCGCTCACTCCGGGTGTCTGCAGTTTGGAAAGCCTGCTCTGGGGCGGGACCAGAAACTCCCCGCCTTCTCCCAATTCCTGTCTCTGCCCCAGAACGTTGCCCTGGGTTGACTTCCGACTACCCTGCGCCTTCCCATCCTCTCCTGGCCATCGGGGGGCGCCCAGATCGCATCCTTTGGCTGATCTATGGGGGGGCGGGGCGGGGGGGGGGGTGCCCAGATCGCGTTATTTGGCTGATCTCTGAGGAGTGACCCAGGAGACCAGTGGAAAAGGGCTCATGGGTGGTGCCTGCCTCTCTAGGCTTGGACTAGCTAGCCAGATCAGGAACCTGGTTTACTGGGGCATCAGGGCTTTGAATCATGGAATTTTAGAGCCCTGAAATCTCCCTGTTTCCCTAAATCTTAGCATCCCCACTCAAATGTCATAGAATCAGAACCCTAACAGCCAGAACCAGGTAGCTTCCCAAATTCCACAAATTGGGCAGAAATGACGTGTCAAAAAGAGGGCAGAGGTAACTGTGTTTTCTCTCTTTGAGCCTCAGTTTCCTGATCTACAAAATGGGGATGATAACACTCCTTTGTCCACTTTGTAAATATTCCAACATAACATGGGCTACCTGATGGTGCCTGAAAAAAGTGTGTTAGTTGCTCATTTGTGTCCAACACTTTACGACCCCATGGACTGTAGCCCACCCGGCAGCCATTCCCTTCTCCAGGGGATCTTCCTGACCCAGGGAATGAACTCGGGTCTCCCACATTGAGGGGAGATTCTTTACCATCTGAGACACCAGGGAAGCCTGATGGTGTCTGAAACCTTGCCAAATACTTCCTGGGAGAGCTAGGATTTGGTCCCCCAGAAACTGAATTTCTTGGGGATTGATGACAAGAGACACTTGTAATGGTTGAGAAAATTCTTTACTGAAGGGAAAGTCATGGGTAGAGAGTCATTCTGGGGTCGACTTGACCCAGAAGAGTACATGCAAGGTGGTGCGGGCTGGCATTGGAGGCCAAGCCGAGGCTGGAACCGTTCACTTGCCTTTCACGTGGCTGGGAGGGCCCTGCTCCCCTGCCCCTGTGGACCACACCAGCCTGTCTTGTACCACATCCTGCCCCAATTCCGTCTCTGAGTTCCGGCTACATTGTCCTTTCAGTTCCGCAAATGTACCAGGGTCCTTTGCTTCTCCAAGCCTTGGCATATGCTATTCCCTTCACCCGAAACTCTCTTCCCTCACTCTTTGTCTAACAAACTTTCAGATTTTAGGTCTTAAGGTAAATGTTACTTTCTCTGGAGACCAAGTTCAGACGCTCTCCAATTCAAAACACCTGCTACTTATTTGTAACTCTTATAACAATTGTGACTAAATTGCAACTAGCTCTGTGTATTTGTTTAGTATCAGACTTCCCTGATAGGCTGTAAATGTGCTTGTCCAGCTCATTGTTATAATATGCAGCATCCAGAACAGTGCTGGGCCTATAGGAGCTCAATAATTTTTTTGTGGGATCAGTAGTGAGTGGAATAGGCCTCATGGCTCAAGGGAGATACCAGTAACTAAAGGTGTACCTTCCACAGAGTGAAAGTGAAAGTCACTCAGTCGTGTCTGACTCTGTGACACCCATGGACTATACAGTCCATGGAATTCTCCAGGCCAGAATACTGGAGTGAGGAGACGTTCCCTTCTCCAGGGGATCTTCCCAACCCAGGGATCGAACCCAGGTCTTCTGTATTGCAGGTGCATTCTTTACTAGCTGAGCCACAAGGGAAGCCCTACCTTACACACAAGCTCTTCAAAAAGAGGCAGTTTTGGGAATTCCCTGGCAGTCCAGTGGTTAGGACTTGACGCTTTCACTGCTGTGGGCTTGAAGCCATACAGTCTCCAGTTTTAATCCTGGCTGTCTTTCCTAGGTGGGTATGGGAATCCTACATTTCCCCCTCTCAGCTGGGTTGTAACGATTGCCATTCCTCCTAGTGCTGTGATCCTGACATTATTAGACATTTATTCACTTAATGGGGACCCATCTCCCCACCAAAACATGAGTTCTAGGAGAGCAGGGACCTTGCCTGGTTCACTGATGAATCTTCAGCATCAAGAGAGTGCCTGGGAGGACTTCCTGGGGGTCCCGTGGTGAATCCACTTGCCAATTCAGGGGACACGGTTCCATCCCTGGTCTGGGAAGATTCCACGTGCTGCAGGCAGCTAGCCCATGTGCTCTCAGGCCTGGGCTCTGCAACAAGAGAAGCCACTGCAAGGAGAAGCCCACGCACAGCAACTAGAGAATAGCCCCTGCTGGCCACAACTAGAGACTAGCCCCTGCTTGCCACAACTAGAGAAAGCCCACGAGCAGCAACAAACACCCAGCACAGCCAAATATGAATTAAAAATAAAATAGAGTTTGATTTAAAAAAAGAGTGCCTGAGACAGCAGATGCTCAGTGAAGATGTGCTGAACGAAGAAATGACTGAGGCTGTGTTTATGTGCAACACGTTGTATTCAAGAGCTTCCGGCAGAGTAGCAGGGCCTGCTCCCCATCCCTGTGCATGCTGCCCTCCATGGGCTGGACTGGGGAGTACTATGTACCAATATCCTCACCATGGGTGGCACTTATGGTCCAGAAGCCAGTGTTCCCTGAGCCGCTTCACTGATTTTTGTGCACTGTGGCCAGAAGGCTACATCTTCCTAGTCCACGTATTGATCGTGTCCCTCCTCTGCTTGAAAACCTCCTATGACCTCCTCAGTGCCCCCAGAATCAAGTCCAAGCTCTCTGGCTTGGCCTTTACGACTCTCGCTAACGGCCTCAGCAGCACCGTTGGCCTCTGGACCTCTGCATGTGCAGCAGTTGCTCTCTGCTTGGCCTCTTTTCCCTCCTGGTCTGCGTGATATGTTCCTGCTCTCCTCCAACATGCATCAGGAGTCACTTTGTCTAAGAAATAATAAAAAAAAAAATGAGCCCTATATATAGTCTGTGATCCTTCATATGCAGTATTTCTCAGCCTTCCAACAGTCCCCTTGGGATAGGGAACAGTGGCCCTATTGTACAAGTGAGAAGAGGCTCAGAGAGGTTGGAGGACTTGCCCAAGGTCACATAACTGAGGGATCATGCAGGTTGGCTGGCTGGCTTCTGGGCCTGGCCTCTGTCTGCTATTCCCAGTTGGCTTTTCTGTCCTCTCTGTGCGAAATGAATTATTCCTTGGCCACACTGGCTGGCGACCCCATGACCCCTTTCTCACTGTTTGTCGTACAGTGTCTGGTCTCTCTGCTTTCCTCACCAGACGGCGGGCTCCTTGAACATTCTTTCAGGTCCACAGCAGGCAGCACAAGACTTTGAACAGATTCCACCTCAATGAGACTTCATGAAATGACAAACAAATCCGAGAGTCTAGAATCATAGACGCCTATTCTTCATCCAGGGGGTCGAAAGAGTCAGACACGACTGAGCACAAATGCATGCACATGCACACACACACACGTGTAACTGAATCACTTTGCTGTACATCTGAAACATTGTAAATCAACTATACGTCAGTAAAAAATAAAAACTTTAAAAATTAAGAAAAAAATAGTATTAAAGATCTCCTATATACTCAACCTCATGGTAGGTGCTGTAGAAGATTAAGTAACAGTAGGTTCCATTTTTCAAATTTACTATATTCCAGGCATGTGCTAAACAATTAACATGCATAACCTCATTTAATCCTCCCAACAGCCCCATGAGGTATGTGTGTCTATCCCCCTACACAGAGGAGGAAACAAGTTTTCAGAAAGCCCTCTGGAAGCCTGCCCTGGTGGTAACATGAGGGAATACAGATGGAGCCACCTGACTCCTGGGCTCAAATTCCAAACTACGTCCTAAAAGTACCACTTTTGTTTTCAAAAACTGACAAATTGCAATGCAACCTCAACGTACACCAACAGAGGGATGGATAAAGAAGAGGTGGTACATATATACAATGGAATATTACTCAACCATAAAAGGAACAAAATCGTGCCATTTGCTGAGATGTGGATGGACCAAGAGATGGTCACCCAGAATGAAGTAAGTCAGAAAGAGAAAAACAAGTATATCTTAACGCATATATGTGGAATCTAGAAAAATGGTATAGATAAACTTATTTGCAAAGCAGAAATAGAGACCCAGGCGTAGAGAATGAAAGTATGGATACTAAGTGGGAAGGGATGGTGAGGTGGATTGGGAGATTGGGATTGACATATAATCACTACTATGTATAAAATAGACAACTAACGAAAACCTACTGTATAGCAGAGGGAGCCCTACCCAGTGTTCTGTGGTGACCTAAATGGCAAGAAAATCCAAAAATCCGAAAAGATGTTTGTATACATACAGCTGATTCACTTCGCTGTATGGCAGAAGCTAACACAACATTGTAAAGCAACTATACTCCAATAAAAAAGGAAAAAAAAATTGTATGTTTATGACAAAAAATGATAGATTGCTTAGAGAGATAATGCATCTGGGAACATAAGCCTCCTCTACACTGTCCGACACGCCCTTAGGAGGGCAGATGTTGCAATACTAGAAAGGATAATGTTACTATTCTCCACTTGGCAGAATGCTCCAGAAACTTAGAGAGCACATTCAGAAGACCCTGGAATAGTGGGAAAAACAAGTGACAAGGGGTATCAGACCCTTTCAGATTTGGCTCCCAAGTCCTCTGCCTCTTCTCTGTGTGACTCTGTGGTCACAGCCCTTCTCTGGAGTCTGCACTCACCAGGCCACAGGTATTGGTGCTCTGAGAACAGTGACTTCTCTAGGGAACCCCCAGGAGGTAGACCCAGAGCGGGCTTGTTCTTGGAGATTGGAGGGTGGCTTTCCCTTGTGGGGATGGGGGATAGGAGTCCTGGGCAACTCTCTGGGAAGCCATGGGAATCCCTGCTCCCTTGACCCTCCTTTTCTGGGGGAAGTACTCAGAGTTCTGAGCTTTGACTCCTGGCAGGAAAGAACCACCAGGTCTCACCTCAGGCCAAGCTTCTTGCCCCCTGCACTAAGCCAGACCAGCTGGGGTTGGTAAGATGTTTCCTGGGTGTGACCTGACCCCCTTTGCCCCCAACAGAAGTAATTCTTTGATTGCTGGAGCCAGATTGCACCCCTGGGGCCAGAAGGACCACAGACTGCCAAGACATGGGGCAAGGCATTTAATCTTTTTGTGCCTCATGGCTTCAGTTAAGATAGGAGCAATGATGGGATTGTTATGAGGTTATAAATGGATTAAGAATTGTGTACTTCTTGGAACAGGGCTAGTACAGAGTCTGTGCTTTTGTCATTGTTACAGTTTTTTAGCTTCAGTTTCCCAATCAGTGATGTGGGGATGGTGTTACTGACCCTACTGGAGTGTAAGGAAGATACATTGGAAAAATTAATAGTAATAATTGTAATAATATCAATGTCAACAATATTGAACATTTTGTATGGGCCTGACATTGTTCAAAAACTTTTCTATGAATTGGCCTGTTGAATCTTCATAACAATCCAATAGTCTTGATAGTAATCCTGATGTGATCCCTATTTTACAGATAAGAAAATCAGGTTGAATGACTTGCCCAAGGTCACACAATGAGGAAAGAGCAGTCAAGATTTGAATGTTGTAGGGACAGTCGTCAGGGGGCTTCCCAGGTGGCTTAGTGGTAAAGAATCTGCTTGCCAATGTAGGAGATGCAAAAGATGAGGGTTCAATCCCTGGGTCGAGCAGATCCCCTGGAGGAGGAAATGGCAACCTAGTCCATCCAGTATTCTTGTCTGGGAAATCCCATGGACAGAGAAGCCTGACGGGCTACAACCCATGGGGTCCCAAAGAGTTGGACATCACTGAACACACACACACACAGAGTGGCAGTCATAGCTTCCTAAATCCTTGGTGCCAGAACACTCTCCTCGGTGTTCATTCAGTTTACTACCTATTTAGTTTTTTATTCATCTAGATAATAATTTCATCCTCATAACAAACTTCCAGGCATGAGGGTTTATTATCCTACTTATCCTTATATTGTAGCTGAAAGATGCTGCAGGTATGCACTCATCTCCACCTGCTTCCTGTTTGGAGAAGTGGAACTTTCTTGGATTTCTCAGGGTTCTGGGAAAAAGCCCTACCACCCTATTTCCCTATGGCTACTCACATAACCAGGAGAATTAAATCTGTAGTCATGTATATAGTTAATTGAGTTCAGTTCAGTTCATTTGCTCAGTCGTGTCCGACTCTTTGCAACCCCATGGACTGCAGCACGCCAGGCTTCCCTGTCCATCACCAACTCCCAGAGCTTGCTCAAACTCATGTCCATCAAGTCAGTGAGGCCATCCAACCATCTTATCCTCTGTCATCCCTGTCTCCTCCTGCCTTCAATCTTTCCCAGCATCAGGGGCTTTTCCAATGAGTCAGTTCTTCGAATGAGGTGGCCAAAGTATTGGAGTTTCAGCTTCAGCATCAGTCTTTCCAATGAATATTCAGGACTGATTTCCTTTAGGATGGACTTGGTTGGATCTCCTTGCAGTCCAACGGACTCTCAAGAGTCTTTTCCAACACCACAGTTCAAAACCATCAATTCTTTGACGCTCAGCTTTGTTTATGGTCCAGCTCTCACATCCATATATAACTACTCAACTAGATGGACCTTTGTTGGCAAAGTAATGTCTCTGCTTTTTAATATGCTGTCTAGGTTGGTCATAGCTTTTCTTCCAAGAAGCAAGCATCTTTTAATTTCGTGGCTGCAACCACCATCTGCAGTGATTTTAAGAGCCCAAGAAAATAAAGTCTCTCACTGTTTCCATTGTTTCCCCATCTATTTGCCATGAAGTGATGGGACCAGCGCCATGATCTTAGTTTTTTGAATGTTGAGTTTGAAGCCAACTTTTTCACTCTCTTCTTTCACTTTCATCAAGAGGCTCTTTAGTTCCTCTTCACTTTCTGCCATAAGGATGGTGCTATATAATACAGCTATTAATATAGTTAATTGCTCTGATCCAAAAGAATCATAAAACCTCACTTATCTCTTCCTGAGACACCCAAATGATTACAGCCTGAACAAAGTTCCCAGATTAATCCCCCAAGGTACCAGGAAGCCTGGAGCAGCTTCCTAAGATGGCCAGCATGCAACATGCAAGAACTTAACATGCAAGTGTTTAAGGAATGAGGGACTTCCCTGGTGGTCCAGTGGTTAAGAAACTGTCTCACAGTGCGGGGGGCATGGGTTTGATTCCTAGTTGGGGAGTTAAGATCCCATCTGTGTGTGTGTTCAGTCACTCAGTCGTGTCCAACTCTTAGCGACCCCGTGGACTGTACCCACCACCCGCCCCCCCCCCCCACCCCAGGCTCCTCTGTCCATGGGATTTTCCTGGCACAATAATGAAGTGGGTTGCGATTTCCTCCTCCAGGAGAAAGATCCCACATGCTGCGAAGCAACTAAGTCCAAGCACCACATCTAAAGTGCGCCATAATTTAAGATTCCAAATGATGCAACGGAAGATTCTGGCATGCAGCAGCCAAGACCCGATGTAGCCAAATAATTAACTAAAAAAATAGAAGGAATGAGCCGCAGAACTTAAGAGGTGAGTCACAAAAGAGAAGGTGTGCTAGGAGCTCTCTGGCTTCTGTGGAGATTTATTTACTTGCCAAAAAGTTGAAGTGTGATGACCTTGAAGAAGGGGAGCAGGGGACAGCTGCCTCCTCCTTTATAATCAGGGGAAATAATTCCACCTTGTTTCTCACCTATGGTGGGGGTGTCTGGTTACTCTCGTGGGACAATTGATCTGACTGTTATGGAAACTCAGACTAACAGAGACAGAGAGTGGTCGAGGGGGAAATAAGTCCAGGAAAAGGCTGAGAGGTCAGAAGAGAAGGACAGAGTGAGTCCTTGTGATTATTCATTCATTGAGTGTTTACTGAGCAACTGCTGTGTGCCCCAGACTTTGTTGGAAGTTGGAGAGGAGCAGTGAACAAAAATTATCTTCTGGTAGGAGAAGACAAGACAAGAAACTAACAAATGAAATATGTATGTGTCAGATTGTGATAAATGTTATGGAGAAAAATAAATTGAGGAAGGAAGATGTGAGATTTAAAATCAGGGAGTTAGGAAAAGCCCCACTGAAAATGGTGACATGGGGGAATGATCGGGGCGGGGGGGAGGTGGTCACGCCATAACTGTGTTTTATTTATATTTTAATGTGTTAGTTTCTGCTGTACAACAAAGTTTATCAGCTCTAACTATACATACATCCCCTCTCTCTTGAGCTGCCCTCCCATCCCCTCATCCTACCCCTCCAGGTCTTCACAAAATATCAAGCTGAGCTCCCTTGCTATGCAGCAGCTTCCAATAACAGGGTTTTCAAGAATGTTCCATGCAGAGGGGTTAGAAGTGCAAAGGGCAAGGCTGGAGTGAGCAGGGGGAGAGGTGAGCGATGAACAGGTTAAGAGGACTTTGGTTTTTATGCTGAATGCAATTTACACTGAGATCTGAAGGATAAGCCTTGAGGCTCCCAGAGCAGGGTTGAGTTTTGACCTCCGGCTCTGGATTCTGTTCATTCATTAATTCAACTGTCCCTCTGTCATTCCTTTCCTGAGCACTTAGGGAGGCCCACGTGGCCCCAGGGCTTGTGCTGAGCACTGGAGACTCCAAATGGGGAAAGACCCTCCCCTCAGTCCTGCAGGAAGGAAAGCTTTAGGGGTTGGAGGAGATTCTGTCCTGTGCCACTCCATGCCTTAACTTTGGGGAATAAGTGGGTGATAAGCTGGGGAGGGGGCCACAGGCAGGGAAGAGGGGAGGCTGGAAATGGTGAAGTTGGGGAGCAAGCGGAGACTCCTTCCAATCATGTTTGTCTTTTCTGTGGTTTCAGAGGCCCTGTCTCTCTGCTAGCTCTGAGTTCTGGCTCCAGGCTGGGCCGGGGACAGCAGAGTGTGATGGGCCAGGACAGGTGGCCCTACCATGTGACGCTTGTCCGCTGACCGCTCAGTCCTCACTTTTAGAGCGGTTTCCAGAAGTGATGAGAGGGGATGGGCCAGGCAAGCTATATATAGTCCTGGGGCTCAGCCTGGGAGGGTCTGTCTGTCTGCTCTTCACCGTGCACCCATCACCATCCTTGCTCTGAGCTTGGTACTTGCTTCTCTTCAGACACAGCTCTGAGCCGCCTACAGTTAGGCTTGACCTTAACTGGGCCTCTTGGGAGTCTCTTTTTAGCCAAGACCTCCAACCAGACCTGTGAGTCCTGGGGTCCTGGTGGGGGATGGTGGCTGGGGAGAAGGGGAAGGGGGGGGACAGGGGGACAGGGGCTTGCTGCGAGTCCTGGAGGCATGAGAGAAGAGGAGAGGGCGGGGACTCTGGAGAATTTGGGGTTGGGGCTGAGGCCAGGGGCCAAGTCAGGGGAAAGACACTTGGGGGTAGGACGGTGTTGGAAAGCCAGCCTCAAGTTTAGGAACGGTGGGGGTTGAGCCAGGTCCCTGACAGGGGCTGGGGCTGAGAACTGCGGTTGAGACTGCCTTTGGGCCTGAAAGGGAGTTTCCCTTTCTCCTTTGGCCTGAGCCAGGGTCCCTCTGTGTGTGAGATGAGAGGCCTCTAGAGGTTGGGCCCGGGGCGCGGCCCCCGACCGAGTCTCCCTGACAGACCCCTCCTCCACGCAGGCCCGCCATGTCGGCCGCGCCCGGCCTCCTGCACCAGGAGCTGTCCTGCCCGCTATGTCTGCAGCTGTTCGACGCGCCCGTGACGGCCGAGTGCGGCCACAGCTTCTGTCGCGCCTGCCTGAGCCGCGTGGCCGGAGAGCCGGCGGCGGACGGCACGGTGCTCTGCCCGAGCTGCCAGGCCCCCACGCGGCCGCAGGCGCTCAGCACCAACCTGCAGCTGGCGCGCCTGGTGGAGGGGCTGGCGCAGGTGCCGCAGGGCCACTGCGAGGAGCACCTGGACCCGCTGAGCATCTACTGCGAGCAGGACCGCGCGCTCGTGTGCGGCGTGTGCGCCTCGCTCGGCTCTCACCGCGGCCACCGCCTGCTGCCGGCCGCCGAAGCCCACGCGCGCCTCAAGGTGCGGGCCCCTCCAGCGGGGATCCGGGTCGGATGGGATGGTTGGACGGGTCGGGGTCGGGCCGATCCGGCCTCGGAGCTTCAGGGCCCGGGGCGCCTGGAGGTGCCAGGGACGCGGGCGGGGCGGGGCGGCTAGGGAAGATGAGCTGAAGGCGGAGCCTGGCGGAGACCAGAGCCTGGAAGAAGCGCTCCGAGACTGGCCTCGGCGAGACGAGCGCGGCCGCTGGAGCGCACGCGGGGATGCGGGAGGAGCGCAGCGGCAGAGCGGAGTCTGCCTTGCTGGGGCCCGAGCGGAGGACAGGGTAGGTGCCCGCGGCCCACGCGAACAGGCTTGGTGCTGGGCGTAGCCCTGGATAAGAGGGGCCTCGTTGGCCGGGACCGCCACGCTCCCGCGCCCCTGGAGCTGCCAAACTTGTAATGGCCTGACAGTTACCAGATGGAGCTTCACCCAAAGGGACCTGGGAGGCCAAGGCAAGCCTGTGCACGCAACTCTGTGCACAGCCCCGGGGTGGTACCGAGACCCAGGTGCAGGCTGTTTTTGTGGTTGGCGCTGGAGGTTCTGAACGCCTCCAGACTCCACACACGGTTGTGCGCGCCCCGAGGTTTGCCATCTCCGCGGATGCCCAGACACTGGCAAATGCAGACGCAGGCACACGCTGGCTCGCCTGGCGTACGTGTGGTAGATCACACTCGTGTAGAGCTACAGGAGTGTATGTGTATACACAGGCCCAGGGAGATATGTCATGAAGCCATTTATAGGGTTGTTGGAAGAATAAACGACAGGTGCAGGGCCTGGGGGAGGCGGGGTCCGGAGGCTTGGAGCAGTCCACGATCTCTGCGATGGAGAAGCTGCCACTCTCTTCTCCAGGCGGCTGTTGAGGGTGGTGGTGGTGGTGGTAATCTTTGCCCATAAACGTCAGCGTTGCAAGACACTTCTCTTTGGTCTCCAGACTTCTAGATGGGGTAGACCCCGCCCTTAAGCCCATCAAATCCTCCAGGGGCCCAGCCTCACCGTCCCTCCCGCTCCAGCATTGCCAGTCCCTCGGGGTGCTCTCTGGTAGTCTCCTAGGCAACTGCAGGAGGCTCCACCTCCCAGGAGCCCACCCAACCCAGACTCCCCTCTGCTGGTGACCCTAGAACTCCTATCCTCATCCATCTTTACCTGCAAAAAGAGAAGAGAGTCCATGAAGTGGAACGGGGCACCAGGAAGCCCAGGAGCCTCAAAGGGGCAGGCGGGTTGGGATACAGTCTTTCAGAGTCTGCATCAGTCCACCCTAAGCCCCAGGGAGGGGGTAGCTGGAGGTTTGAAGTAAAGATCCCTGGAAGGAGGGGGAAAACTGAAAGTGTGTCTGACTCTTTGTGACCCCATGAACTGTACCCTACCAGGCTGCTCTGTCCATGGAATTCTCCAGGCAAGAATACTGGAGTGGGTTGCCATTTCCTTCTCCGGGGAATCTTCCCAACCTAGGGATCGAACCCATGACTTCCACATTGCAGGCAGATTCTTTACTATCTGAGCCACATGGGGGACAAGAAACCTGGGGTAGGGCAGAACACCTGGGTCCTTGGGGAGGAAGAGGTCCAGAGACCACGTGCCAAGACTCAAGAGTGGTTGAATGGGATCTGCTGGGCAACCAGGGACTCACAACCCCCAAAGTCATGCGGCCTCCCCCTGCTTGCCTCGGAGTAGAAGGACACTAGCCTCTTGGTGAGACCCATCATGCACTGTGTTGAGCACTGTTCCCCACACCTCCTCACCAGGGGATGCTCCAAGAGCCTTCTTTGTTCAGCCCCCAGCCTCTAGGGTGCCATCATGCTTGTCCCCATGGCTCAGCCCTGTCACCCATGAACATCAGACGGCTGAGAGCCTCCAAGGCCACGCTGCCCTGCAGCAGACAGGGTTGTGGCCCTGGAAGATGTCTGGGGATGGAGACTGACCTGGCAGCTGGCCACAGTAGCCCATGGTCCAATTTCAGGGAGGACTCATAGCAAACAGTGCCTAGAGGGTCTCCTAGTTTCCTTTAGAGGAGGTGGGGAAGAGGCTGCCAATTTGTCCCCAAGACCACAGATAAGGTAGGTGGGGGATAACCGTTCCCATTCTGCAAAAGAGGAAAATTGAGGCTGGAAGTAAGGGCGACAGGACTGGAACAGTCTGATTCCAGGGCCGTGCACCTCCCAGCAAACTGGCTTTGGCTGGATGTGTTAGGAACTCCCCTATGCCTGCATTTCAGGATCCCAAACTGACAGAATAGGAGCTGGCCCACAGGTTTGTTTGGTTTGTCCATGCAGAAGACATTGTTTTTAAGCTTTTGGCCATGCTTGATCCCATGCACTGCCGTGGGATCCACCTGCAATGCAGGAGACTGGGGTTCAATCTCTGGGTTGGGAAGATCCCCTGGAGAAGAGAATGGCTACCCACTCTAGTATTCTTGCCTGGAGGATTCCATGGACAGAGGAGCCTGGTGGGCTACAGTCCATGAGGTCACAAAGAGTTGGACACAACTGAGCAACTCATACTACACTACTATCCTCAGAGCCTACAAGTGTGCAGGGAGGCTGGTTAGAGGGTTTTGCTAAGATTCTGCTTTTAGGTACAGGGTGAAGGCAGGAATAGGAAGAGGCTGCCTGTCTCCTGTACACATCCTCCACTAACCCCTGAAACCGGCTATTGTGCCAAGCCCTTACCTCTCCGGGGGAGGAGACCCAACTACATCTGTGATCATCGTCTTCCCAAAGATCTATGCTGAGGGGCTGCCTGCTGGGGGGATGCAATCAGGGAAGACAAGGCTGGGGAGGACTTAACAGAGACAGACAATGGAGGGTGAGACATTCCAGATCTCAGAACCGGTACTGGCAAGTGCCTGAGACCAGCAAGTGTGTTTGGGGGATGATAAGTTGCCAGCCTGGCTGGAAGAGGAGCTGGCATTGAGGCTGAGCCAGAGAGGGTGGGTTAAGGCGGGGAGGTGTGGGTTTGGTGGGGGAGGTGGGCGGTAGCATCACTTCTTTATATCTGCCCTCCCCCCACCAGACGCAGCTCCCACAGCAGAAGATGCAGCTGCAGGAGGCATGTATGCGGAAGGAGAAGAGCGTGGCCCTGCTGGAGCATCAGCTGCTGGAAGTGGAGGTGAGGGACTCGTCCCAGCAGAGCCCGGGGACTGGGGGTCCAGGCTGGGGGCCCCCAGTCAAATGCTCTTTCTTGTCTGCCCCCCGCCCCAGGAGACAGTGCGTCAGTTCCGGGGGGCAGTGGGGGAACAGCTGGGCAAGATGCGTTTGTTCCTGGCTGCCCTGGAGGGCTCCTTGGACCGTGAAGCTGAGCGAGTGCGGGGTGAGGCGGGGGTCGCCTTGCGGCGGGAGCTGGGGAGCCTGAACTCTTACCTGGAGCAGCTGCGGCAGATGGAGAAGGTGCTGGAGGAGGTGGCAGACAAGCCACAGACAGAATTCCTCATGGTGAGCACTGGATGGCTTCCCTCTGGCCCTCAGCCAGGGTTTAGGCTTTGGAGACCTCATTCTGTTGTCACATAGGGACCCCGAGATCCAGAGACAGGCAGGGATGAGCCAGGGTCACACACCGAGGAGGGGTGCGCCCCAGGATGGCCTTTATGCTTGTTTAGGTGGGGCACTGCACAAGGACGCTGTACCTAAGAGGGCATCATTTGTATCATAGAGGTTGTAGATCTGCATATTTATTAGGATACTTTTTTATCAGGTAGAATTAGTTTCTTGAGGAAGGTGGTAGTTTTTTCTAATTCATACAGTAAAGGGCTAGGGGTGGCCTTGAATTCTGGGTTTCCTTTGCCTTTTCTGACTTTTCCTGACCCCGCACCCAGCATTTCTGTGTTCTGCCCCAGCCTCAGAAGCCCCCAGTGTCCCCACTGCCTGCTCATCTCCATTCTCTTTTTCTCTCTTTCCAGAAATACTGCCTGGTGACCAGCAGGTGAGATCAGCCTGGCCCTGCCCGCTTTCCCACCTTGCCCTTGTCTGCCAGGGACACCGGCTGGTTCACCCTCTCCTCCCGTTCAGTCGATGGGGATTCCCCTGCCCTTTGTGTGGACATGAACTTGACCTGTCTTTGTCCTCAGGGACCTCCCAGACCAGCGCTGGAGACAGATGCGGGCAGGGACACAGGCGTCACTCAGTGCTGCTGTCGGGGGGGTGGTGGCGGGGCCAGGCTTTCCAAAGGTGTGCACGTTAGAGCTGGATGCTGAAGGAGTGAACAGGCTTCCCAGGTGGTGCTGGTGGTAAAGAACCTGCCTGCCGATGCAGGAGACGTAAGAGACGTGGGTTTGATCCCCGGGTTGGAAAGATCCCCTGGAGGAGGGCATGGCAACGCACTCCAATATTCTTGCCTGGAGAATCCCATGGACAGAGGAGGCTGGTGGGCTACTGTCCATAGAGTTGCAAAGAGTCAGACATGACTGAAGCGACGTAGCATGCAAGTAGAGGGTTGGTGGAAGAGCGTTGGAGGCAGAGGGAACAGCAAGTGCAGACTGCTAAGAGAAGCGAAGATGAAGCTGGTGTGGCTGGAGGGGGTCAAACTGTGAAGGGGGTAGGAGCTGGACCTTATCCCAAGAGAAGGCTTTGAAAAAATTCTGGTAAAATTTGGCAAAATTTTGGTAAAATCTGGCTTAGTGGTAAAGAATCTGCTGGCCAATGCAGGGGGAGTGGGTTTAATCCCTGGGTCAGGAAGATCCCCTGGAGGAAGAAATGGCAACCCACTCCAGTATTCTTGCCTGGAAAATCCCATGGACAGAGGAGCCTGATGGGCTGCAGTCCAGTTCAGTTCAGTTGCTCAGTTGTGTCCATCTTTGTGACTCCAGGGATTGCAGCAAGCCAGGCTTCCCTGTCTATCACCAGCTCCTGGAACTTGTTCAAACTCATGTCCACAGAGTCAGTGATGCCATTCAACCATCTCATCCTCTGTCGTCCCCTTCTCCTCCTGCCTTCAATCTTTCCCAGCATCAGTGTTTTTTTCCAATGAGTCAGCTCTTCGCATCAGGTGGCCAAAGTATTGGAGTTTCAGCTTCAGCATCAGTCCTTCCAAATGAATATTCAGGACTGATTTCCTTTAGGATTGGCTGGTTTGATCTCCTACAGTCCATGGGCTCGCAAAAGAGTTGGACATGACTTAGAGACTAAATAACAAAAACAACAAAATATACATAACATAAAATTTACCATTTTAACCAATTTTTTTTCCCTCACCGCGTGGCTTGCAGGATCTTAGTTTCCCAACCAGGGATCGGCAGTGAAAGGGTAGAGTCCTAACCACTGGACTGTCAGGAAATCTTACCCTGGTTTTTTTTTTTTTTTAAGAGTACATTTTAAGTACAGTGGCATTAAGTACATTCACATTGTTGTGTAACTATCAGCACCATCCATCTCACACCTTTTTCATCTTTCCAAACTAATGAAAACAGAAGGGCTTTAAACCAGGGTGTGATGGGGGCACATCCTGGAACTTGACCACAGCTCCTTCCTCCTGTCTTCTGGGCACTGCCCCTGCCCTCCCCCAGCTCTGTGCCTCTTCCAGGGAGTCCCTCCACCGACCCTTCCTCCCTTCTCCCCACCCCCAGGCTGCAGAAGATCCTGGCAGAGTCACCACCACCGGCCCGTCTGGACATCCAGCTGCCCATCATCTCAGATGACTTCAAATTCCAGGTGTGGAGGAAGATGTTCCGGGCTCTGATGCCAGGTACTGGGAGGGGCTCACCCTGGGTTTGTGCTTGTGATGGTGTGGTTGATGGGAGGCCCCAGCCGCATACAGAGAGGCCTCTCAATCCCAAATGGGGAGGTCACCCTAGAAGGTGCCCACTGCCCCTTTCCCTCGGGGTTAGCACCCTTGTAACCTGTGCTCAGAGAAGGACTTTAAAGGGCATGGGGTTTTCAGGTGGGTGATTGACATGGAGAGGGCATTGCTTTGTTTTTGGCTGTGCCACTGGATATTAGCTGGGGCATGGAGGCTCTTCCATCTTCACTGTGGCATGTGGAATCTTTACTTCCTGGCTGTGGCATTTAGTTCTCCAACCAGGGCTCAAACCTCAGGTGCCCTGCATTGGGAGTGCAGAATCTTAGCCACTGGACCACCAGGGAAGTCCTGACAGTAAGTCCTGCTTACTGAAAGGATGCTACTGCCGGCAGCAGGTGAAGCTGGGGCCTGGGTTTGAGCCCTGCATGACCCACGGACCATCCCTGCCCCTGCTGGCCAGTGGGGATGATACCCGCTGCTAACTGGGAGCTGAGGACCTGTGGAGCTGGAACCCTGGGGTCAGACACCGACTCTGGCCTGTGGCCGGGGAGACCCAAGGGCTCACTCATCCTCTTCTCCGCAAGAGCTAGAGCCCATTGGGGAGCTAGAGCTCCAGCAGATGTATACCCGGCCTCACTGGGGGGAATGGAGGGACCTCTGCTTTAGCCAAGAGAAGACTAAGGCCCAGAGATTGGTCAAACCTGACTTGGTCACACAGCGGGGTGAGGTTGAGACTAGCTTAGGACCAGGCTTCCTGACTACCTCCTGCTCTAAGGCCTTAGATGGTGAGTGCCACGGCCCTGTATCCACTTAGTCCTCCCCACAGCCCTGGAAGGAGGGAATTATGGTCTCATTTTACAGCTGAACAAACTGAAGCCTTGAGAGGTGTGGCCTTTGGCCCGAGTCTGTAAGCCGAGGCGGGGATCACTGCCCAGAGATGCTGGGAGGATGAGAAGAGCTGCGCCCCCGACAGGCGGGTTGGGAGAAGGCTCGCAGGGAAGCCCACCCGCAGGGTCTGACCCGCTTCCTTCCGGTGGCAGCGCTGCAGGAGCTGACCTTTGACCCGAGCACGGCCCACCCGAGCCTGGTGCTGTCCAACTCGGGCCGCCGCGTGGAGTGCTCGGAGCAGAAGGCGCCGCCGGCCGGAGAGGACCCTCGCCAGTTCGACAAGGCGGTGGCGGTGGTGACGCACCAGCTGCTCTCCGAGGGCGAGCACTACTGGGAGGTGGAGGTGGGCGACAAGCCTCGCTGGGCGCTGGGCGTGATCGGCGCTCAGGCCGGTCGCCGCGGCCGGCTGCACGCGGTGCCCTCGCAGGGGCTCTGGCTGCTCGGGCTGCGCGACGGCAAGATCCTGGAGGCTCACGTCGAAGCCAAGGAGCCGCGCGCGCTGCGCACCCCGGAGAGGCGGCCCACGCGCATCGGGATCTACCTGAGCTTCGGCGACGGCGTCCTCTCCTTCTACGACGCCAGCGACCCCGACGCGCTGGAGCTGCTCTTCGCCTTCCACGAGCGCCTGCCGGGGCCCGTGTACCCCTTCTTCGACGTGTGTTGGCATGACAAGGGCAAAAATGCGCAGCCGCTGCTGCTCGTGGGGCCAGACGTCGGCGGCGGTGGCAGCGGCGGCGGCAGCGGCGGCGGCTCGGAGGCTTAAGCTGCCCGTTGGGTTCGGGGAGGGGTGAGGGGCCCTGCCGGGCTGGTCGGGGTCGCCGGGGTTGCAGGCAGGGCGGAGGGGGTTGGGGACGGGACTCCAAACATTCTGAGAAGTTGGGGGTTGGCATGTGCCGGGGACCGCCAGCCAGGGGTTGGGGTGGTGATGGGAAGGGAAGACCTGAAGTCAGGTCAATGGAGAAACTCTAGCTGGGGAACCGGGAAGCCCCAACGATCGGGGAAGAGTTGAGATTGAGGAAGGGTCGGGGGCGCTTGGGGAGGTGGGAGGGGAGGAGCTGGAGAACTCTGCGGGAGTCAGGAGGCCCGGAAGCCTCCCGCTCCTTTCCGCCTTGCGGGGCCTCTGAAGTCGGCTCTGGTCTCACCACCGCAAGGGCCTTCCACTGGGGTGATTCTCCAACTGGAGCATATGCACCAAAATCACCTTTTCAGAGCACCTCGCAATGCTTTGGCTAAAGCCCAGATGGCAGAATTTCTGGTTCAGTAGGTCAAGGGTGGGTCAAAAGTGGGCCTTTCTAGCAAGTCCTCAGGGACAGCTGACGTTGCCTCTCACAAGCTGGATCACACCTGAAGCGTTGCTGACTCAGCTGGACTTCTGTTCAGTCAGCTCGCTCTTACACAGAGTTATCACGAAGCTGTCAGCCACGAGGCATAGAAAACCCAAAATACATTCCTCCAGGCCACAGCCATTTAGAAACTGTCAGAGCCTGTGTGCAAAATCGCTTCAGTTGTCTCCGGCTCTTTGCAACCCTGTGGACTGTAGCCCGCCAGGCTCCTCTGTCCATGGGGATTCTCCAGGCAAGAGTACTGGAGTGGGTTGCCATGCCCTCCTCCAGGGGATCTTCCAGACCCATGGATCGGACCCGCGTCTCCTGCATTGGCAGGCGGATTCTTCACCACTAGTGCCACCTGGGAAGCCAGAGCCTCTGCTGGGTGAATAAACCGACCCCCCCATTTATTGCCCTTTGCCTCTGGATTATGTTGACTGAATGTCTCAGACGTGGAGGACACCCCCCCCCCCCAATTGCTAACCAAGAGAAAGAGCCCTGCCCCAGGGGCCTGATGCTTGAGAAGGAGAGGAAGCCCCCATCTCATCACCCTCCCTCCCCGAGTTGCTTCCTTACGTGTGAACATTTTTTTTAGGCCTTTGGGCCTAAAATAACCACTGAAGCCAAGAGTGGGAGCCCCTCTTCCTTGGAGGGAGAGGCTTTGGGGGTTCAGGCAGGTGGGACTGCTGCCCCTCCCATCCTAAGGAAGGATGAAGACCTGGGGCCATTTGCTGTCACCAGTGGGGTCGCTGCTGCTGCTGCTATGTGAGGTCTGGGGCCCCCTGGCAACTGACGCCAGTGTGGGAATTTTCTGGGGGTGGAGGGGAGAGGAAGGTGTAGGGTAAGAAAGGCCTCAGGATCTGGCTGGGGGTGTGCTTCTGGCCGCATCTCCCAGAGGAAGGCCTGTTGTGCCCTGGCTCCGGGACACAGAAGAGAGGATTCGTCTGAGAAGCTCTTTCTTGTTAGAAAATAAAACCGTTAAGTGAAGGGATTCGTTGGTGGTCAAATCCAGCAGCATGAATAAACACGATTATAGTTTGACTCCCGTATTAAATCTGTGTCAAGAGATGACTGATCTATTGCTAGGCAGTATGGGTGACTCAGATGATAAAGAATCTGTCTGCAGTTCCAGAGACCAGGGTTTGATACCTGGGTCGGGAAGATCCCCTGGAGAAGGGAATGATAACTTATTCCAGTATTCTTACCTGGAGAGTTCCATGGACAGAGGAGCCTGGCAGGCTACAGTCCATGGGGTCACAAAGAGTCAGACACAACTGAGCGACTACACTTTCACTTTCTTTCATGTGGGCTTCTCCAGTGGCTCAGGGGTAAAGAATCTGCCTGCCAATGCAGGAGTTGTGAGTTCAGTCCCTGGGTCAGGAAGATACCCTGGAGAAGGAAATGGCAACCCACTCCAATATTCTTGCCAGGGAAATCCCATGGACAGAGGAGCCTGGCGGGCTATATGCCATGGTGTCACGAAGAGTGGGACAAGACTGAGCAAGTAAACAACAACAATCTTCTCATTGCCTGTGCAGCCTTCAGTCTTGATGGACCCATCAAATCTTTCTAAAAATCCAAATATGGTCACGTGATTCAGTTGCTCGAAACTTCCAAGGATTCCAAGATTGCTTACAGGAGGCTTGTGGGATCTTATTTTGCCCACCAGGGATTGAACCCCAGGCCCTCAGCAGTGAAAGTCGAGTCCTAACCACTGAACTGCCAGGGAGGTCCCCCTCCAGCTTCATCTTATGCCTTCTGTACACATACGTCTACCCTACTGAACTCTTGGGGTCCCTGTATCCCCCGCATTGCACAACTCTCTGCTAGGAATGGCTTTTCCCTGCCCTCCCTACTCATCCTACAATACTCTCCAGAAATATCACATTAAAAAAAATTCATTTGTTTATTTGACTGCATCTGATCTTAGTTGTGGCAAATGGGGTGTTTATTTGTGGTACTCGGGCTCAGTACTTGTGGCGCGTGGGCTTAGGTGCTCGGCAGCCTGTGGGATCTTAGCTCCCCAACTAGGGATCAAACCTGTGTCCTCTGCAGTGGGAGGCAGATTCTCAACCACCAGGGAAGTCCCAGCACCACCATGCTTATTCTCTCTCGACTCCAGCACCTCCGTACAATGTGCAACCACTGGACTGAATCCCCGTCGTGGGTGTCTGCAGAGGGCGGCTGGTACCCAAGTGGTCCCAGGCCCTTTCTAGGAAGAAGGGACTGTGAGAAGCAGAGGCCAAGACAGGATTCAATGTGCCTGATTGTTTTGAGGGAAGACTCCTGTGAAAGAGAAAATGGGGCCATAGATCATGGTGCCTGTCTGACCCGGAGTGAGGGAGAGAGGGAAGTTTGGAGGGACTGTTGTGGGGACTCCTCCAGAGAGCTGCCCCTGAGAGGAGCCCTGGGTGTCCGCGAGCCCACCTTTGTGCCCCTCCCACGCGTGGTTGTTGGCTGGGAACTGGGCTTTGCACAGAAGGTCGGGGAAGGGTCTCGCCACTCTTCTGCTGCTGCCCTCAGCCATTGTTCCATGAGTTGCAGTTACAGCAGGGAACTTTCTTTTCACAATCTTCACAGGTTCTTTCTATGGAAAGTTATCCTGGCTTGGGCTGTGTGCCTTGAGGGGAATGACCCGGTGACCTTGCCCTTGGCTGATTGTGACAGATGGAGTCCCTGAGCCAAAGGCAGTCAGCAAGGGGCAAGTTTATGGGAAACCCTGCCTCATCTGGGTGTTCCTTGTTGGTTGGGGGCCGCCTGGTTCAGCCAGAATCTCCCTGGGGCTGGAGGAAGGTGAAATGGGGACACAGAGATGGATTCCTCCAGAAAAGGACCAGAACCTCCTCCCTGAGTTCTTCCCCTTCGTGGAGACCCTGGGAACCCATCACAACTGGCTGCAGAGAGGTTTCCGGTGCCTCCTGACTCCTGAGTGTCCAAGAAAACTAGCACCTGCCAGGGCCATGCTAAACTGCGGGTAAAAGCATTTATTGAGAGCTTATTATGTGTCAAGAACTTTATTTTTATTTTTAAAAAATTTTCTTTATTTTTGACTGTGCTGGGTCTTCGTTGCTGTGTAGGCTTTTCTGTAGTTGGGGTGAGCAGGGGCTACTCTCTAGTTGGGGTGTGCAGGCTTCTCATAGCAGTGGCTTCTCTTGTTGTGGAGCACAGGCTCTAGGGCATGCGGGCGTCAGTAGCTGCAGCTCCCGGGCTCTAGAGCACAGGCTCAATAGTCAGGGTGCCCAGGCTTGGCTGCTCTGTGGCATATGGGATTGTCCCACATCAGGGATTTAACCCATGTCACCCGCATTGGCAGGTGGATTCTTTAACACTGAGCCACCAGGGAAGCCCCTCAGTAATTTTATATTCAGTATTTCCTTTATCTAATTTATCCTCATAACCCTAGGGCTCACAACAACTAGCATCTCACTAGCCTGCTCATCAGAAATGATCCCTGTTGTCAGTTTGATGAGTCGTTTTCCAGGACTTTCTGTGCATTTATGTGTCCCACAGATAATATATAATATAGTGTTTTTCTTTCTATATAAATGATGTCATACTCTACATGAATATGACACATTATTCTGCATATTCTGCAATGTCTTTTTTTTTTCAGTTCAGTCACAGAGTCAGGAGATTTGTCCACGTTACTAGGCAGAAAGAACCTTCTCTTTTTTGATTGCTATGTAGTATTTCACCGTGTGAATGTGACAGCTTACTTCATCATTCCCTGATTAACTGGTATTTTATCTTTAACCTTTGTTATCACAAACGATGCTGCTGTGAACATCTGTGGATGTGTCTCTGTGTGCACACGTACGTGCAAGGGCTTCTCTAGGGTAGGTACTGAGTAGTGGAGATCCTAAGACTTAGCATGTGTGTGTGCTCAGTCGTGTCTGACTCTTTGTGACCCTATGGATTGTAGTCCACCAGGCTCCTCTGTCCATGGGCTTTTCCAAGTAAGAATACTGGAGTGGGTTGCCATTTTTGACTCCAGGGGATCTTCCCGACCCAGGGATTGAACTTGCTTCTCTTGTGTCTCCTATATTTGCAGGTGGATTCTTTACCCCTAGCACCACCTGGGAAACCCCTAGCATGGGCACCTTAAACAGTTTAATGGTGATGCCATTAAACTGTGGACTTGAAAAAGGGGTGGACTAGAAAGGTTACATGGGTGTGAAGTGGTTAAAATTCCAGAGGCTGGACTTGAAGAATTACATCAGGAAACCATCTTTTATCACCAATTTCAGCCATGTTCTGGAGGATTGTATAGCTTTGGGGTCATTCTCAGCTATTAGAACAGTCTCATTTTCAAGTATGAAAATGTCCAGTCCAGCATGATTCAAAATTTCAACATCACTGCCAATTTAAAGTGACCTGGGAACTTCCCTGGTGGTCCAGTGGTTGAGAATTCACCTGCTAATGCAGGGGACACGGGTTTGATCCCTGGTCTGGGAAGATCCCACAAGCCTTGGGCAACTAAGCCCGTGTGCCAGAACTACTGAGCTCTCGCTCTAGAACCTGCATGCTACAACTCGAGAAAGCCTGCACACAGCAATGAAGACCCAGTGCAGCCAAAAATAAGTAAATAAATAAAAATAAAAAAACAACTGGGGGCATAATTCTTGAGGCACTAGCCTATAGTGTTCCCCCTTTGCCTGGCAAAGTACTAAAGCCACTCTTTCTTTCTCCTCCATGAAAAAAATAAAAAATAAAAAAACCCAGTGAAACAATGTATTACTTTTATAAAAAAATAAAGTGATCTGAAGTGGAAAAGGGGGTGAGGATCTGGTTTTTCACTCTCCTTTCATTCCTCCTCTTTCCCCCAATCCCTCCCCACCCCTGCTCTGCTGGCTCCTTCGGGTTAGGTCACTTAGAGGAGAAGAAAGTGACATAGGACTGCTGGTGACTCTAGTGTGGGAACCCTGTTGTGACTGGAATCCAGATACTATTGCTTTCACAGGAGGCATTGTTGGCTTCTTTAGAGGTGATGTAGGCAGGCCTTCTTGTCCCAACAGCTCACGTCACCGTCCTGGAGTTACACTCCTGCCGTGATTATATTATTGCTGGGTCCCTCTGCCAAGGCAGGTAGGTAGTTGTCCTGGGCACGGGCCTGTCAAAACTTGAGCCCAGCATTCACTTGGCCTAGGGCTTCTCACATAAAGATAAGGGTGTGATCCTATCTCTCTCCTTGCCTGGCCGTCTTGGGCTGCTCCAGTATACTCTGTCCCTCCTTTGGGACACTCCAGGTGAGAAGCCAGCATCAGCTTTCATGTTCACGTAGGTCTCCAAGCCCAGGTTCTCCTAAGAACTTCTTGCCAGCCTTCATCCTTCTAGTTCCTGCAGTCCCGGGCAGGAGAGGTACCTCTCTGTGAAGGGTTCTTTTGATGCAACACCTCCACTCCTTCAGGTGTGAGGAGCCCTCTTTGGAAGACAAGTGGGAAAAATCCCACAGCTCTCTAGTCCATTCAGGTGGGAGACGAGGGTGGAATTAGCAGGGCCGGACCTGATCTCTCACTAGGAAGTTCTAAAGAGTGTCTCTGCAGCTCTCTTTAAAATACGGGGCAGAATACTGATCGAGATCATGTACTGTCTTGAGTGTTGGGACTTTAAACAAAAATTGTCTCCATCAGTTTATGCTCCAAACAGCACCAATACGAGAATAGAGTTTCCCTAAATCTTCTCCTGCACTCAATATTATCAAACTCAAATTCTTTTTTCTTTAGCCAGTGTGGTAAGAAATAAATAAATGGCATCCTGGGACTTCCCTGGAGGTCCAGAGGTTAAGGCTCTGAGCTTTCAATACAGAGGATGCAGGTTTGATTCCTGGTTGGGGAGCTAAGATCCCACACACTCTGCAGCACTGCCAACCAGTAAAAACAACAAAACCCCCCAAATAAATAGTATCCCACTTATTTTATTTTTATTTTAACTTATGTATTTCTCATTGCATGTGTTTATTGACCTTGTTTAGAACCTCCTGATTTCAGTGCAACCACACCATAACTAGTTAGTGTTTTAGGACTGTAGAGTATTTTTGAATCTATTATCTTATCTGATCCTCTTGGAGGGTTAGGGGTGACTGAAACTATGTCTATATCTTATTGGGGAAAACTGAGCTTCTCAATCATTCCTGATGGCAGCTGATTGATAGGCCAGACTTGGAGCCTGTCTTTCTCTCCAGATCTTGGCCGTTTTTGACTTGGTACCCTATATAGTCCTCATTTAATCCTATATATATATTAAATTAAGTCCTATATATTTAATCCTATATAGTCCTTATTTAATCCTCATCTTATAAAACATCTGAAGAAGACTTTGGGCGCCTGTGACAGGTACTTTGAGATCCGTGGAAGGAAGGTGTATAGGTAATGTGTAGGTGTGAAGGTAATCATAGCCAACCTAAATTGTTGCTACTGGTTTTGGGGCTTTTTTCTGAGAATAGAGTCTGAGCAAAGAATTTAACAAGGCTGGGTGGAGCTGGAGGTTTCAGCAAAGAACTCGAGAGCCAGGAGACCCCCTGTTCGGTTGCCCAAGGCCTGGATGAATAGAGAGAAACAGTTCCCTCAGTGCAAATGTATGTTCCTTTCCTTCAAACCATCATGAAACACTGTGAATGAAAGAGATGAGATATAATGTCAGGGAGTTTTGAATGAAGTGGGACATACTCATGATCTAAGTGAGAGACAACAAGCAAAGCATCATATCAAACTCTAGATCCACCATGGCTGTAATTGTGAGAAAAAAATTTCTCTGAAAAGAAGACAAAAGCAGCGCTCGCTTCTACTGTACATACACTAAAGTTGGGAGGATACAGAGAAGATTTTCATGGTCCCTGCCCAAGGATGATGAGCAAATTCATTGAGTTCCATATTTTGAAAGAAAATTTTAATTGGAGGAACACTGCTTTACAATGCTCTGTTGGTTTCTACCATCCAACAACGTGAATCAGCCATAAGTATACCTATGTCCCCTTCCTCTTGAGTCTCCCTCCCACCCCACCCAATCAGGTCATCACACCCTTTAGGTTGTTACAGAGCACCAGGTTGAGCTCCCTGTGTTATAGAGCAACTTCCCAATGCAGGAAGCATATTTAAAGAATTTTAAAAAAACCACTTAAAATCTCCAAAAACAAACAGACAAAAGTAACATCAAAACATGTCACCGACAGGATTCCTGGTGATTTAACTTTTCTTCTTTATATTTCTCTGCCGTCTTCCCATTTTTGTTAGTGAGCAGGTGTCATCTAGGTCTCTGCAAGGTGGAAGGAAGAGGAGTCAGAGCTGGCTCAGGGGACCACATCCAAGTGCTCTGATAGGTGCAGAGCTCTGTTAGTGCTCTGTTAGGTTAGGTTTTCTTTTCCAAACCAGTGGGGATACTGACGCTCAGAGAAGGTAACACAAGTAGGAAGGGGCAAAGCAGAGTCTGTCTGACTCACAGCTACTTTACACCTCAAGGCCATGAAGTAAATTTCGTCTCTGGAAAGGATGTCCTCCAACGATAACTTGATGGTTTAAATGAGACAGCTTTGGCATTCACCCGTGACTCCCACATGGGAACATTATTCTCTTTTCAGTTCAGTTCAGTTGTTCAGTCATGTCTGACTCCTTGCAAACCCATGGACTGCAGCACAGCAGGCTTCCCTGTCCATCGCTAACACCTGAAGCTTGCTCAAACTCATGTGCATCAAGTCAGTGATGCCTTCCAACCATCTCATTCTCTGTCATCCCCTTCTCCTCCTGCCTTCATCTTTCCCAGCATCAGGGTCTTTTCCAACGAGTCACTTCTTCTTTGGCCACATCAGGTGGCCAAAGTATTGGAGTTTCAGCTTCAGCACATCAGTCCTTCCAATGAATATTCAGGACTGATCTCCTTTAGGATGGACTGGTTGTATCTCCTTGCAGTCCAAGGGACTCTTAAGAGTCTCCTCCAACACCATAGTTCAAAAGCATCAATTCTTTGATGCTCAGTTTTCTTTATAGTCCAACTCTCACATCCATACATGACTTCTGGAAAAATCATAGCTTTGATTAGAAGGACCATTGTTGGTAAAGTAATGTCTGTGCTTTTTAACATGCTGTCTAGGTTAGTCATAGCTTTTCTTCCAAGGAGCAAGCATCTTTTAATTTCATGGCTGCAGTGCTTTTGGAGCCCAAAAAATAAAGTCTGTCACTGTTTCCATTGTTTCCCCATCTATTTGCCATGAAGTGATGGGACCAGAAGCCATGATCTTAGTTTTCTGAATATTGAGTTTTAAGCCAGCTTGTTCATTCTCCTCTTTCACTTTCATCAAGAAGCTCTTTAGTTCTTCTTTGATTACTGCCATATGGGTGGTGTCATCTGTATATCTGAGATTATTGATATTTTTCCTGGCAATCTTGATTCCAGCTTGTGCGTCATCCAGCCTGGCATTTTGGATGATGTACTCTGCATAGAAGTTAAGTAAGGAGGGTAACAGTATACAGCCTTGATGTACTCCTTTCCTGATTTGAAACCAGTCTGTTGCTCCATGTCCAGTTCTAACTGTTGCTTCTTGACCTGCATACAGATTTCTCAAGAGGCAGGTCAGGTGGTCTGGTATTCCCATCTCTTTCAGAATTTTCCACAGTTTGCTGTGATCCATGCAGTCAAAGGCTTTGGCATAGCCAATAAAGCAGAAGTAGATGTTTTTCTGGAACTCTCTTGCTTTTTTGATGATCCAATGGATGCTGGCAATTTGATGTTTGGTTCCTCTGCCTTTTCTAAATCCAGCTTGAACATCTGGAAGTTCATGGTTCATGTACTGTTGAAAGCTGGCTGGGAGGATTTTGAGCATTGCTTTGCTAGCGTGTGAGATGAGTGCAATTGTGCAGTAGTTTGAGCATTCTTTGGCATTGCCTTTCTTGGGGATTGGAATGAAAACTGACCTGTTCCTGTCCTGTGGCCACTGCTGAGTTTTCCAAATTTGCTGGCATATTGAGTGCAGCACTTTCACAGCATCATCTTTTAGGATTTGAAATGGGTCAACTGGAATTCCATCACCTCCACTAGCTTTGTTCATAGTGATGCTTCCTAAGGCTCACGTGACTTCTCATTCCAGGGTGTCTGGCTCTGGGTGAGTGATCACACCATTGTGGTTATCTGGGTCATGAAGATCTTTTTTGTATAGTTGTTGTGGGTATTCTTGCCACCTCTTCTTAATATCTTCTGCTTCTGTTAGGTCCATACCATTTCTGTCCTTTATTGTGCCCATCTTTGCATGAAATGTTCCCTTGTTATCTCTAATTTTCTTGAAGAGATCTCTAGTCTTTCCCATTCTATTGTTTTCCTATATTTCTTTGCACTGATCACTGAGGAAGGCTTTCTTATCTCTCCTTGATATTCTTTGGAGCTCTGCACTCAAATGGGTATATCTTTTCCTTTTCTCCTTTGCCTTTAGCTTCTCTTCTTTTCTCAGTGATATGTAAGGCCTCCTCAGACAGTCATTTTGCTCTTTTTCATTTCTTTTTCTTGGGGATGATCTTGATCCCTGTCTCCTGTATAATGTCATGAACCTCCATCCACAGTTCTTCAGGCACTCTGTCTATCAGATCTAATCCCTTGAATCTATTTGTCACTTCCACTGTATAATTGGAAGGGATTTGATTTAGGTCATACCTGAATGGTCTAGTGATTTCCTTACTTTCTTCAATTTAAGTCTGAATTTGGCAATAGGGAGTTCATGATCTGAGCCACAGTCGGCTCTTTGTCTTGTTTTTGCTGACTGTAAAGAGCTTCTCCATCTTTGGCTGCAAAGAATATAATTAATCTGATTTCAGTATTGACCATCTGGTGATGTCCATGTGTAGAGTCTTCTCTTGTGTTGTTGGAAGAGGGTGTTTGCTATGACCAGTGCGTTCTCTTGGCAAAACTCTATTAGCCTTTGCCCTGCTTCATTCTGTACTCCAAGACCAAATTTGCCTGTTACTCCAGGTGTTTCTTGACTTCCTAATTTTGCATTCCAGTCCCCTATAATGAAGAGGACATCTTTCTTGGGTGTTAGTTCTAGAAGGTCTTGTAAGTCTTCATAGAACCGTTCAACTTCAGCTTATTCAGCATTACTGATCAGGGCATAGACTTGGATTACTGTGATATTGAATGGTTTGCCTTGGAAACGAACAGAGATCATTGTGTCATTTTTGAGATTGCACCTAAGAACTACATTTTGGATTCTTGTTGACCATGAGGGATTTCTTCTAAGGGATTCCTGCCCATAGTAGTATATATATTTGTCATCTGAGTTAAATTTGCCCATTCCAGTCCATCTTAGTTCACTGATTCCTAAAATCTTGATGTTTACTCTTGCCATCTCCTATTTGACCACTTCCCAATTTACTTTTATTCATGGACCTAACATTCCAGGTTCCTATGCAATATTGCCCTTTACAGCATAGGACTTTACTTCCATCGCCAGTCACATCCACAACTGGGTGTTGTTTTTGCTTTGGCTCTGTCTCTTTGTTCTTTCTGGAGTTATTTCTCCACTCTTCTCCAGTAGCATATTGGGCACCTACTGACATGGGGAGTTCATCTTTCAGTGTCATATCTTTTTGCTTTTTATACTGTTCATGTGGTTCTCAAGGCAAGAATACTGAAGTGGTTTGCCATTCCCTTCTCCAGTGGACCACATTTTGTCAGAAGTCTCCACCATGACCTCTCTGTCTTGGGTGGCCCTACATGGCATGGCTCATAGTTTCATTGAGTTAAACAAGGCTGTGGTCCATATGATCAGTTTGATTAGTTGGGGTACTGTTCTCTTTTCATTACCCCATAATTGGGGTATTGAATAGCCCACAATCTCTTTTCAATAGCCCATAATCCTGCTGATTCAGTCTAGGAGAAGGTCTGCATTTGGGACTCTTAGGTCCTTGGCACCTCTTGGACACCTACTTCTCTTTGTAACAGACAAAGAGTTCATCTCAGGCTCAGACCCTACAATAAGCAGTCTCCCAGTCATTTCATTTTGTTTTGTATTCATTATATTTACTTTTACCATTACCTTCTATTTATAAGCAAGTGATAATGGTTTTTACTGATGGTTTTGACGTAATATTCGCTTTAAAAATACATGTATTGGCATTTTCCAATTTATGGAACAGGGATCTCAGCAGGGCTGGGGGGCATGGATCTATCACAAGGGATCCAACATCCAAATGTATACCGAGCATTGTTTGTAGACTAAATTAATCACCTGTACAAGGACACAAGGACTTTTTTTTCAAATGATGTGGCTTTTAAAATGCAGTTTCATTTTAAAAAAAGTACAGATATGGGTTACAGCATAGGGAATATAGCCAATATTTTATAATAACTACAAATGGAGTATAATCTTCAAAAATTGTACACCTGAAACTTACAAGATATTGTACATCAACTATATATAAATAAAAGTTTGAAAAACACATGTATTAAACACACACACACATGCACAGTCCTGGGTTATCTCAGGAAAGACATACAAGAAATTTGTCCTGTGGCTCTGGGAGACTGGGGGCAGGACTGGGAGAGAAACTTCACTGTGTATGTTATCATACCTTTTGCTATATACCTATATAGAGGTATATTATCTATTAAAAATAATTTTTATTTTTAAAATAGAGACTCTCAAGGGAAAAGGGAAATTTAAGTGGAAAAGAGAGTCTATGAAAACATGTTAAGTAAATACTACAGGTGGCAATGTGACAGATGTGAATTCGGCCTGTGGCTTTTGGCAAAAATAGTGAGGATAGTATGTGAATGAGAGAAATCTGGGAAACAGTCCTTGAAAGATCTGAGGTATTTTGGCAAGTTCTCTTCCAAGTGGAGGAGACGCTGTGTGAGGAGGCCATGTCGGTGGTGATGACCAGGTGTCGGGGGCGGTTGTCTCCTCTTTGGGTCTCAAGTTTCCTCATTTGTAGTGGGAAGCGACTGTTCTAGACAATTCTCTGAGATCCCATGGTCTTAATTTCGGTTCCCCCCGGAAGCAGATCTAAGACAAAGATCCCAATGAAAGCAGTTTAATTAGGAGGTGCAGGACGCGCCCCCCTCCTCCGCTCCGCCTCCCACGGGGGCGTGGGGAAGTGAGGGAAGGAAGATCTGAAGCGAGGCGGCACCGTGGTGAGTGGAGCTTCCGCGCTGAGAAACACTTGCCTCTCCCCACCTGAGGGGGAAGATTCAACCCCTAGACATGAAGTGTGTGTGCGTGTGTGTGTGTGTCTGTGCACACGCTTGCGATTGTGTATTGCTCAACCAACATTTTATTATCGAAATATAATTGCTTTACAATGTTGTGTTAGCGTCTGCCAGGCAACGAAGTGAAAGGCAAGGTCACATTCTGAGGTTTCAGAGAAAGCCCTCAGGCAGGAAGAAACAGCGGGGTGGTGGGAAGTGGTGGGGAGTTCTGAAGCACAGAGGTGTGTGAGGTTTGAAGGATCAGCCCTTGCCAGTCACACCCTCTGTCTCTGACTGGCTTAGAGTCTCTGAGCTTCAGTGGAATATCGCCTGCATGCTAGTTGCTTCTGCCCTGTCCAAATCTTTGCGACCCTGTGGACTGTAGCCTGCCAGGCTCCTCTGTCCATGGGATTCTCTAGGCAAGAATACTGGAGTGGGTTGCCATGCCCTCCTACAGGGGATCTTCCTGGCCCAGGGATCGAACCTCTGTCTCCTGAGTCTCCTGCATTAGAGACAGATTCTTTACCCACTGAGCCACCTGGGAAGCCCCAGTGGAATGTTCAGTTCAGTTCAGTTGCTCAGTCGTGTCCGACTCTTTGCGACCCCATGAATTGCAGCACGCCAGGCCTCCCTGTCCATCACCAACTCCCGGAGTTCACTCAAACTCGTGTCCATCGAGTCGGTGATGCCATCCAGCCATCTCATCCTCTGTCATCCCCTTCTCCTCCTGCCCCCAATCCCTCCCAGCATCAGGGTCTTTTCCAATGGTTGTTACTCAGCTATAAAAAGGAACACATTTGAGTCCGTTCTAAGGAAGTGGATGAACCTAGAGCCTGTTATACAGAGTGAAGTAAGCCAGAGAGAGAAAGACAAATATCGTGTATTAACACATACACAACCTAGAAAGATGGTACCGACGATCCTACATGCAGGGCAGCAAAGGAAACACAGACATAAAGAACAGACTTTTGGACTCAGTGGGAGAAGGAGAGGGGGGGATGATTTGAGAGAATAGCATTGAAACATATACATTAGCGTATGTAAAATAGATAGTCAGTGGGAGTTTGATGTATGATGCAGGGAACCCAAAGCCGGTGCTCTGTGACAACGTGGAGGGATGGGGTGGGGAGGGAGGTGAGAGAGGGGTTTGGGAGAGGGGGGCACATGTATGCCTATGGCCGATTCATGTTGATGTATGGCAAAAACCATCACAATACTGTAAAGTGATTATCCTCCAATTAAAATAAATAAATTAAAAAAAAAGTGGAGGCAGCAGAAGGGCTTCTAGAGGATTCTCAGGTGTGGGTGAGAGACAAAGAGAGGTAAGGGGACAAGTGGAACCGACCTGGGAGGGACACAGCAGCCAAGCAGGCTCCCTGGCTGTTCCTTCGGCCTGAGTCACCTCTGCTGTGAGGATTAAGTCATCCTCTTGGGCCCTGCCTGCACCTGGGGGCCTGGGAGCACCATCCAGGCCTGGAGAAGGGCGTGTGGAAGTGGCTTCATGCACCATCAAGACTGGCACTGATCTTTACGAACTGGAGGCAGAATAAATTTCCCTAGAATGACTAAAAGCTAGACCAGGATGACTGGGTTTCTGGGAGGAGAAGAGAGACTCAGGGGCAGATGTTGGGTGTGGGGACATGGGGAATAGGCTTGTCACTGGTGATCCAAGAGTGAGGAAGCGGGAAAGAGTGGAGGCCAGACCCAGGGTCCTAGAAAGAGGGTGGGTGGGAATCAGGAGGTGGGACCCTGGGGGAGGGTGTTATGGGAGGAGGTTTTTCCACTATTGGGGGCACTGGAAACTTACTACTAGAGACATCTGTTGTACTTTTGCTTCTCTGTCCAATATTCAGTCTTTGTTTTTTTCTTTCATTCTTTTTTTTTTTTTTTCGGCTGCAGAGCCTGTGGGATCTTAGTTCCCCGACCAGGGATCAAACCTGCATCCTCTAAGTTGGAAGCACAGAGTCTTGACCACTGGACTGCCAGGGAAGTCCCAACTTTCCTTTCTTAACAGGCACTTCAGGAATGATTTGGCCAAAGTGCTAATTTTATGGGTGAGGAAACTGAGTCAGCTCCCAGGAATTAGCCGCACGAATTAGAAGAACAAACAAACAAAAAAGACTGGGAAATCTTTTTCCTAACTCCCACTTCAGAAATCTTTTTGAGACATCACTTAGACTTTTGCAAGTATAAGATCTCCAGCACAGAAACCACATATTTAATTAAATTATTTATTTTGGACACACATTTTATACATAGTAGTTTATGTTTCTTAATCCTATACCCCTATCTTGCTTCTTTGCCCTTCCCTCTCCCTGTTGGTAACCACTAGTTTGGTCTCTGTATTTGTGAGTCCCATATACTGTTTTTAAAACTTAGGTGCACAAAATTGGATTATGCACAACACTTTACTGGTCCACTATCATCATATGGTCTATGTATACCCCTCTTGTCTCATGTTATGTACTTATTAAAAAATCTGAGCACTGGAACTTTCCTGGTGGCCCAGTGGTTGAGAGGCTATCTGCCAATGCAGGGAACACGGGTTCAATCCCTGGTCTGGGAAGATCTCACATGCTGAGGGGCAGCTAAGCCCATGTGCCACAATTACTGAAGCCGATGCCTAGAGCCTGTGCTTTGCAACCAGAGAAGCAACTGTGATGAGAAGTCCTTCAGTTCAGTCCCACAGTCGTGTCCTACTCTTTGCAACCCCATGGACAGCAGCATGCCAGGCCTCCTTGTCCATCACCAGCTCCCAGAGTCCACCCAAACTCATGTCCATTGAGTCGGTGATGCCATCCAACCATCTCATCCTCTGTCATCCCCGGTCTCCTCCCGCCTTCAATCTTTCCCAGCATCAGGGTATTTTCCAACAAGTCAGTTCTTCACATCAGGTGGCCAAAGTACTGGAGTTTCAGCTTCAGCATCAGTCCTTCCAATGAATATTCAGAACTGATTTCCTTTAGGATGGACTGGTTGGATCTCCTTGTAGTCTAAGGGACTCTCAAGAGTCTTCTTCAACACCACAGTTCAAAAGCACCAATCCTTCAGCGCTCAGCTTTCTTTATAGTCCAACTCTCATATCCATATATGACTACTGGAAAAACCATAGCTTTGACCTAGACGGACCTTTGATGACAAAGAAATGTCTCTGCTTTTTAATATGCTCTCTAGGTTGGTCATAACTTTTCTTCCAAGGAGCAAGTGTCTTGTAATTTCATGGCTGCAGTCACCATCTGCACTGATTTTGGAGCCCCCAAAAATAAAGTCTGTCCCTATTTCCACTGTTTCCCCATCTATTTGCCATGAAGTGATGGGACGGGATGCCCTGATCTTCATTTTCTGAATGTTGAGTTTTAACCCAACTTTTTCACTCTCCTCTTTCGCTTTCATCAAGGGGCTCTTGAGTTCTTCTTCACTTTCTGCCATAAGGGTGGTGTCATCTGCATATCTGAAATTATTGATATTTCTCCTGGCAATTTTGATTCCAGCTTGTGCTTCATCCAGCCCAGCGTTTCTCATGATGTACTCTGTATATAAGTTAAATAAGCAGGGTGACAATATACAGCCTTGGTGTACTCCTTTTCCTATTTGGAACCAGTCTTTTGTTCCATGTTCAGTTCTAACTGTTGATTCTTGACCTGCATACAGGTTTCTCAAGAGGCAGGTCAGGCGGTCTGGTATTCCCATCTCTTTCAGAATTTTCCACAGTTTGTGGTGATCCACACAGTCAAAGGCTTTGGCACAGTCAATAAAGCAGAAGTAGATGTTTTTCTGGAACTCTCTTGCTTTTTCGATGATCCAACAGATGTTGGCAATTTGATCTTTAGTTCCTCTGCCTTTTCTAAAACCAGCTTGAACATCTGGAAGTTCATGGTTCATGTACTGTTGAAAGCTGGCTGGGAGAATTTTGAGCATTGCTTTGCTAGCGTGTGAGATGAGTGCAATTGTGCAGTAGTTTGAGCATTCTTTGGCATTGCCTTTCTTGGGGATTGAAATGAAAACTGACCTGTTCCTGTCCTGTGGCCACTGCTGAGTTTTCCAAATTTGCTGGCATATTGAGTGCAGCACTTTCGCAGTATCATCTTTTAGGATTTGAAATGGGTCAACTGGAATTCCATCACCTCCACTAGCTTTGTTCATAGTGATGCTTCCTAAGGCTCACGTGACTTCTCATTCCAGGGTGTCTGGCTCTGGGTGAGTGATCACACCATTGTGGTTATCTGGGTCATGAAGATCTTTTTTGTATAGTTGTTGTGGGTATTCTTGCCACCTCTTCTTAATATCTTCTGCTTCTGTTAGGTCCATACCATTTCTGTCCTTTATTGTGCCCATCTTTGCATGAAATGTTCCCTTGTTATCTCTAATTTTCTTGAAGAGATCTCTAGCCTTTCCCATTCTATTGTTTTCCTATATTTCTTTGCACTGATCACTGAGGAAGGCTTTCTTATCTCTCCTTGCTATTCTTTGGAGCTCTGCACTCAAATGGGTATATCTTTCCTTTTCTCCTTTGCCTTTAGCTTCTCTTCTTTTCTCAGTGATATGTAAGGCCTCTTCAGACAGTCATTTTGCTCTTTTTCATTTCTTTTTCTTGGGGATGGTCTTGATCCCTGTCTCCTATACAATGTCATGAACCTCCGTCCACAGTTCTTCAGGCACTCTGTCTATCAGATCTAATCCCTTGAATCTATTTGTCACTTCCACTGTATAATTGGAAGGGATTTGATTTAGGTCATACCTGAATGGTCTAGTGATTTCCCTACTTTCTTCAATTTAAGTCTGAATTTGGCAGTAGGGAGTTCTTGATCTGAGCCACAGTCAGCTCTTGGTCTTGTTTTTGCTGATTGTAAAGAGCTTCTCCATCTTTGGCTGCAAAGAATATAATTAATCTGATTTCAGTATTGACCATCTGGTGATGTCCATGTGTAGAGTCTTCTCTTGTGTTGTGGAAGAGTGTGTTTGCTATGACCAGTGTGTTCTCTTGGCAAAACTCTATTAGCCTTTGCCCTGCTTCATTCTGTACTCCAAAGCCAAATTTGCCTGTTACTCCAGGTGTTTCTTGACTTCCTACTTTTGCATTCCAGTCCCTTATAATGAAAAGGACATCTTTTTGGTGTTAGTTCTAGAAAGTCTTGTAGGTCTTCATAGTGTTGTAGCCACGCGTTCTGGGAAACAAACTCACTCAGAAGGACAATGCAGATAGTGAAGTGCAGTTTATTACGCCGGCGGGCCCAAGGCAGAGTCTCCTCTTAGCCAAGGACCCCGACCAGCATTTGTGAAAATCTTTTATACCCCATGTGTACGTGTCCGAACCCACCACCCCAAATTCCTTGAGAGTTACATAAACCAAGGAAGGGTAAATACAATCCAATAACCCCATCACTCACGTACCATGTGCTCAGACAGTTAAACAATTAGCCAATAATCAATAAGCACGAGGTTACACTCCTACAGGTACAGAAAAATTTATGGCCTGTCTGGAGGAAGGGGTGATTAGTATCTGTGCTCTCTTAGGCGAGGAGTAACCTGGATACGATCTTCAAGATTCCCCTGTCCGGAGGGGGTCTTGTCCTTCTGTTGTCGTTTCCATAGACACTAAACACAGAGTGCAGAGTCCATTGGAGAGGCGGCCGAGCGTGATCAGCATGGACAGGCCTAAGATGGAGTCCAGGCCCTAAGAATTCCTTCTTCAATAGAACCGTTCAACTTTAGCTTCTTCAGCATTACCGGTCGGGGCATAGACTTGAAGTACTGTGATACTGAATGGTTTGCCTTTGAAGTGAACAGAGATCATTCCGTCATTTTTGAGATTGTATCCAAGTACTGCATTTCGAAGTCTTTTGTTGACTATGATGTCCTTGCACCACAGCAAAGAGTAGCCCCTGCTTGCTGCAACTAGAGAAAGTCCACATGCAGCAGCAAAGACCCAGTCAGCCAAAAATAAATAAATAAATATAATTTAAAAAAAAAATTGAGCACTTGTGAAACTGGCGTCTAACCCAATGCAGCTTATTTCTAAGAACTTCCTCACAGAAGCTTCTCCCCTGTCCCAGCCCCTGCCTGCCTCTCAGAGGGGACCACTAGCCTGGATTTGTGTTTTTATTTTCCTTGCTCTTTTTTCTTTTAATGATCACAGATGTCTTTAGTTTCATTTTACTGGGCTTCTGAAATGTATAAAAGCATGAAAATATTTTGTTTTCTGAGACTGGCTTGCTTATTAAAAATTTTTATTGTTATGGAAATTTCAAACCCACAAAACAGAGTGAAGTAAAATAACATGGATCTCTATGTACCCATCAACCACCTTCAGCCATTAACAAGATTCTGCCACAATTGCTTCATCTATCATGTTTTTCTTTCTCTTTTCCTGTGAATCTTAGTCATATTATCATTTCATCAAAGCCCTTCCTACTGCTGATATAAATTTGCAGAGCATGTGTTAAAGAGCCACCTTGTCATATTAGGAGACATAAATTTGTAAACGTAACTTGAATAAAGACTACAATTCAGATGTCAAAAAAGTTTACATATAATCACCTGTACATATTTTAATACTCATTTCTAAAAGCTGTTGACATTTCCTAGTATAACCATATTACCATTATCACACCTAACAAAATCAACAAGCATTTCTTAGCACCATGTCATACCAGTGACCTGCTAATTCAACTTAACATTGTTTGCTAAGATTCATCTAGGGTGTTGCACTGACTGTAAAATGTTCTATTTACCCATTCTCTTATTGTTGGGCGTTGACTCATTTCCAGTTTTCAGTCATTATGAATAGAATGGATATGAATATTCTAGCAGGTGTCTCTTGGCACATATGTGCTAAATGGGTTTTGCCAAATGCCTAAAAGTGAAATTGCTGGGGAAGTTATGCAGTGTTTAAAACCTGGGTTTGCTGGTTTTCATGCTAACCAGCAGTATATTAGAGATTCCATGGATCTACAACCTCTCTAGTACTTGAATGTCTGTACTGGGTTGTAAAGTAAAATTCAGGTTTTTTTACTATGGTGACATTCAGAAAAGTTTGAAGAACTTTGGGCTAAAGAGTCAAATAGGTATATTTTGTTACAAAAAACCTGTCATTCTTTATCTTCCTCCCCTTCCCCTGGCTTGCATTTGCTTTCGTTAATTTTGGTATTTATCTTCAAAACTCTAAGTAATATGCTTATAATGCCACTTCTTAATTTTTGTGTGCTTAGTCACTCAGTTGTGTCCGACTCTTTGTGACCCCATGGACTGTAGCCCATCAGGCTCCTCTGTCCATTGGGATTCTCCACAAGAACACTAGAGTGGGTTGCCATGCCCTCCTCCAGGAGATCTTCCCAACCCAGGGATCGAACCCAGGTCTCTCACATTGCAGGCAGATTCTTTACCATCTGAGCCACTAGGGAAGCCCATGAATACTAGAGTGGGTAGCCTATCCCTTCTCCAGGGGATCTTCCAGACCCAGGAATCAAACCAGGGTCTCCTGCATTGCAGACAGATTCTTAATTTTTAGGCATTATATATTGGGTCTTTCTGGGGTTTCCCTGGTGGCTCAGATGGTAAAGAATCTGCCTGCAATGCAAGAGATGTGGGTTCGATCCCTGGGTCAGGAAGATCCCCTGGAGAAGGGCATGGCAACCCATTCCAGTATTCTTGCCTGGAGAATCCCATGGACAGAGGAGCCTGGCGGGCTACAGTCCATGGGGTTGCAAAGAGTCAGACATGACTGAGCAACTCACACTTTAACTTTCGTTGGGTCTTTCTACAATGGAAGATGATTTTTTCCTCACTTTCTCTTTCTTACATCTTCATGATTCATGTGTACCCAGTCACTCAGTTTTGTCTGACTCTTCAATCCCATGCACTGTAGGCTGTCAGGCTCCTCCGTCCACGAAATTCTCCAGGCAAGAATACTGGAGTGGGTAGCCATTCCCTTCTCCAGAGGATCTTCCTGACCCAGGGATAGAACCCAAGTCTCCTGTTTTGTAGGTGGATTCTTTACCTCTGTGCTACCTGGGAAACCTTCCCAATATAGTTAAATCTTTATTTTTAAAATTTTGTTTATCTATTTGGTTGCCCTGTGCTGGCATGTGGGATCTTAGTTCCCCAACCTGGGATGAAACTCGGGCCTGCTGCATTTGGAGCACCGAGGAACCACTGGACCACCAGGGAAATCCCATTAAGTCTTTAGTTTTTTATTCAATCAATATTCTGGCTTTATATTAGGTATGTATGTATGTATGTATGGTATGTATATGCTATTCATGGCCGAGTTATCTAATGTATTTTGGTTCCTTTTTCTCTCTTGTATAGCTTTTTGTTTTCTCGATAATAAATACTACTCTTTTCCTTGGTTCTGTTAGAGGTTATCCCTAATCCAGTCACCAGCCTCTGCCAGGTGTTAAAAATCTCCTCTAGGTACATCCAGACACTCTAGGGGTTCCAACCAGTGTGTATCTGTCCATCTTATCGCTTATCATTCTGTCTTTTGTGGCCCCCCTCCCTGAGGCCATCACCCCTCCCTCTTCCTGGTGTGGCAACCACACCAATTTCTTTGTTTTTGGTTTTGAGCTTACTTTTCAAGCTGCAGCAGCGTGGTTTTCACACGCTCCACGCCTCTGCAATGGCCTTCTCGTGTTTGTGTTGCTAAATCCAGTGGACATTCTTCTGTTTCCATCTCTGTGTCTCAGCAGCATTTCACGTGGCGGACAGCTGGCTTCCTTGAAGCAGTTTCCTCAGTCTTGCTTACCATCTGTCTCTGCCTTGGCTTTTGTTCTCCCTGAAGCAGATCCTGAGACAAGGACTTCAAGTATAAGGAGGGAGGTTCAGGGATCACTGACAGAAGGGTGGGGAGGAAAGGTGGCCAATAAAGAGTGTATTTAAAATTTTAATTTAATTTTACTTTATTTCTTATTTTATTTTTAATTTCTATTTTTGTTTTGGCCACACTCTGAGCAGAATCTTAGTTCCCCAACCTGGGATGGAACCCTGGCCCCCTTCAGTGAAAGCATGGAGTTCTAACCACTGGACCGCCGGGGAATTTCCATTTTATTTTGATTAACTTCATTTTGTTTATTAATGCACATTTGATTTACAGTATTTTATTCATTTTAGGTGTACAACATAGAGATTCAACATTTTTATAGATTATACTCCATTTATAGTCTTTATAAAATATTATTTTATTGGCTATTTTCCCTGTGCTGTACAATATGTCCTTGTAGTTTATTTACTTTATACTTAGTAGTTTATATAATTTATACTGCTTTCTCCCCTATCCCTTTCTTTGCCCCTTCTCCCTTTCCTCTCCCCAGTGGTAACCACTAGTTTATTCTCCGTATCTGTTGTTGCAGAATCTGGAGTTGCAAAATACTCCTTAGAGAACACTCAAGACAGTGGAGTACAGCTTATTATGCCAGCAGGTCCAAGGGGAATTGGTTCCCAGCAGGACCCCGATGATTTTGGAGGACTTGGTTTTATACCCTCTGCCACATGACTGGTTACACGTTAGTAATTAGTTTTACAACATGCAGGTGCAGAAGAATGAACAGTTACAACATTCAGGTGCAGGCGATATCCTTAGTCTAACTGACTGAGACAACCTGACCTGTACTTCCAATCTTTGTATGCCATCTGTGAGGAGGGGGTTTCCTGGTTTTTCTTTAACGATGGTTAACAAGGTTCAGGCCCAGTTCACATTCTTTGTTAAGATGGCTGACAGTCTTCAAGATGGAACCCCTTTTGCCCTCCTCCCAGCAGCCCCAACACTGTGAGTCTATTTCTATTTTTTGTCTATTATTTTGTTTTATTTTTTAGATTCTAGAAAGGGTGTGTTTTTTTTTTTCATTTCCCCTCAGTTTTATTGAGGTATAATTAATAAATAAAAGTTGTATATGTTTACAGGGTACAATGTGGTGTTTTGATATATGTATACATGTTTTGATATATGTGAAATGATTAACTATAATTAAGCAGGGGATGAAATGATTACATATCATCACTGACTCAATGGACACAGATTTGAGCAAACTTTGGGAGATAGTGAAGGACAGGGAAGCCTGGCGTGCCACAGTCCATGGGGTCGCAGAATCAGACACAACTTAGCATCCAAACAACAACAACAACAACAATTATTAAGTCAGTCACCTCAGGGAGTGACTGGGTCTTAATCCAGAGGGAAAACTCTGGGAAACAATAAAAAACACACACTTCAGAACAATTCCACCTTAGGTATAAGGGAGCTGGGGTGTTTTTTTTTTCTTTTTAAATTAAACTTAAAGTTGTCTTTTTTCTTTTGTATTTATTTATTTATTTATTTTTTCTTTTGTATTTATTTATTTAGAAAAACTATTAAAAAAAAAAAAGATCTTAATGACCCAGATAACCATGATGGGTGTGAAGTCAAGTGGGAAGTCGTGGAGTGTGAAGTCAAGTGGGCCTTAGGAAGTGTTACTATGAACAAAGCTTGTGGAGGTGACAGAATTCCAGCTGGGCTATTTAAAATCCTAACAGTTTATGCTGGTAAAGTGTTGCGCTCAATATGTCAGTAAATTTGGAAAATGCCCAAAGGTCACAAGACTAGAAAAGGTAATTTTTTATTTCAATCCCAAAGAAAGGCAATGTCAAAGAATGTTCAAACTACTGTACAATTGTGCTCGTTTCACATGCTAGCAAGGTAATGCTCAAAATCCTTCAAGCTAGGCTTCAGCAGTATGTGAACCAAGAACTTCCAGATGTACAAGCTGGATTTAGAAAAGGCAGAGGAACTAGAGATCAAATTGCCAACATCTGTTGGATCATAGAAAAAGCAAGGGAATTCCAGAAGAACATCAAATTCTGCTTTATTGACTATGCTAAAGCCTTTGTGTAGATCACAACAAACTGGAAAATTCTTAAAGAGGTGGGAATACCAGACCACCCTACCTGTCTCTGGAGAAACCTGTATGCAGATCAAGAAGCAACAATTAGAACCAGACATGGAATAATAGACTGGTTCAAAACTGGGAAAGGAGTACTTCAAGGCTGTATATTGACACCCTGCTTATTTAACTTATATGTAGAGTATGCCAAATTCCAAGCTGGATGAATCATAATCTGGAATCAAGATTGCTGGAAGGAATATAAGCAACCTCAGGTATGTAGATGATACCGCCCTAATGGCAGAAAGTGAAGAGGAGCTAAAGAGCCTCTTGATGAAGGTGAAACAGGAGAGTGAAAAAGCTGGCTTAAAACTCAACATTCAAAAAGCAAAGATCGGGTCCCATCACTTCATGGCAAATAGATGGGGAAAAAATGGAAATGATGACAGATTTTATTTTCTTGGGCTCCAAAATCACTGCAGATGGTGACTGCAGCCACAAAATTAAAAGATGCTTGCTCCTTGGAAGAAAAGCTATAACAAATGTAGACAGAATATTAAAAGCAAAGACATCACTTTGCCGATAAAGGTCCATTAAGTCAAAGCTATGGTTTTTCCAGTAGTTATGTATGGATGTGAGAGCTGAACCCAAAAGGGTGAATGTTGAAGAATTGCCGCTTTTGAATTACAGTGCTGGAGAAGACTCTTGAGAATCCCTTGGACAGTAAGGGCATCAAACCAGTGAATCCTTAAGAAAATCAACTGTGAGTATTCACTGGAAGGACTGATGCTGAAGCTGAAACTCCAGTACTTTGGCCACCTGATGCGAAGAGCCCATGCGTTGGAAAAGACGCTGATACTGGGAAAGATTGAGGGCAGGAGGAGAAGAAGGTGACAGAGGATGAGATGGTTGGATGGCATCCCTGACTCAACGGACATGAGTTTGAGCAAACTTTGGAAGATAGTGAAGGACAGGGAAGTCTGGCTTGCTGCAGTCCGTGGGGTCACAAAGAGTCAGACACAACTTAGTGACTCAACAACAACAATTTATTTTTGGCTGTCCTGGGTCTTTGCTGTTTTTCTCTAGTTGCAGTCAGCGAGGGCTACTCTTCTTTTGGGTGCTCCAGCTTCTCGATGCGGTGGTTTCTCTTGTTGCGGAGCACAGGTCTACATTGCAGGGGCTTCAGTAGTTGTGGCTCCCCGGGCTCTAGAGCATAGGCTCAACATTGTGGCACATGGGCTTAGTTGCTCTGTAACGTGTGGATCTTCCCAGACCGACAGTTGAATCTGTGTCTTCTGCATTGGCAGGCAGATTCTTTATCGCTGAGCCACCAGGGAAGCCGTGGAGCTGGGGTATTGATACACCAAATTCCTAAAGTAATTGGTTGAAAGTTGATTTGGGGATGGCGTGGGTGTTTATTTCTCTGCACTCCTAGCTTACTGGGGTTGTGGGTCTAGCAGCCATCTGGAAGTTGACTTGCAGGGTCTGCTGGTGTTAAGCTCTGAGGATTTTGAGGGCAGTGTGCTGAAAGTGTCTGCTACGTTTCCCAAATAGAATGTAAGGTCCATGAGGGCAGGGATTTTGGCGTGTTTTGCTTATTTCTACATCTTCAAGGCCTGGCACATAGCCATTGCTTGATATATAGTATCTTGATGACTAAATGAATGAGTGAAGAATTCATGAATTCAATCATAAGGATTCAGGAAAAAAACAAGCAAACTACAATAGTAGATACTGTGAAAGTGAAATGCTTCAGGTAAACATGCCTCCCTTCTTTGTGACCCCATGTTACTGTAGCCTGCCAGGATCCTCTGTCCATGGGGATTCCTCAAGAAAGAATACTGGAGTGGGTTGCCATGCCTTCCTCCTCCAGGGGATCTTCCCAACCCAGGGATTGAATCCAGGTCTCCTGAATCATGGGCAGATTTTTTACTGTCTGAGCCAACAGGGAAGCCCAATATATAGTATTTTGATAACTAAATGAATGAGTGAAGAATTCATGAATTCAATCGTAAGGATCCAGCAAAAAACCAAGCAAACTACAATAGCAGATACTGTGGAAGTGAAATGCTTCAGGAAAATATGCCTCAATTTTGTATGGAAAATGAAAAACAAGGAATGCCATGATAGTAGTAAAGAGAAACTTGAGAACAATTCCGTTTAGCAAAATCATGGAATTCAAATGGAATGACACACATACTTAGTGAAGTCAGTCAGACAGAGAAGGAGAAATATCATATGACATCCCCTATAGGTGGAATTTAGAAAGAAATAATACAAATGAACTTACAAAATAGAAGGAATCACAGACTTAGAAAATGAACTTATGGTTGCAGGGGGTTAGGGATAGTTAGGGACTTTGGGAAGGTTATCTACACACATTGCTATATTTAAAATAGATAACCAACAAAGACCTGTTGTATAGCACATGGAACTGTGCTCAATGTTATGTGCCAGCTTGGATGGAAGGGGGTATGGGGGAGAATGGTATTTGTATGGCTGAGTCCCTTCGCTGTTCATCTGAAACTATCACAACATTGTTAATTGTCTATACCCCAATACAAAATGCTTTTGATGTTAAAAAAGATTTTTTTCTTTTTCTTTTAATTGGAGGCTAATTACAAATATTGTAGTGGTTTTTGCCATACACAAAAAAGATTTTTTAAAAAAGTGAAAAAAAAAAGAAATGACACAGAATTGCTGGATCCCTAATAATGCCGCTACGCTGGTGCACACCAGGCTTTGGAGCCCCCCTCTGCTTTTGTTCTGTGTGGCGACTCACTCCAGTATTCTTGCCTGAAAAGTATCCTTTGGAGAGAGGAGACTGGTGGGCTGCAGTTCATGGGGTCTCAAAGAGTTGGACACAACCACGTGACTGAGCAGGATACATTGACTGTTGCTTGAGTTGGAATCTCTCTTAATTTGTACCCCAAAGCATTCTAACGGATATAAGCTCTGCTGTAAAAACTTGGTACATAACTTCTGGGTGTCTCAGTTTCTTCATCTGCAAGATGGGGATAATAATATCTCCTTCATAGGATTTCTATTGAGACTGGATAGTTAACACATCCAAAGCACTTAGAGCTGTGCCTGGCACAGAGTAAATACTCACATAATGTCAATTGCTGTTACTGTTTTATTATTATTACTTTAAAATATAATATGTTATTATATTGTGTGCTTATATTTGTTCTAAGTTTTTCCATTTTTCAGTTTTCAAAGTTAGGCATTTTTTAGTTTTTTTTTTTTTTAATATTTTCTACTTTTTACCTTAATGTAGCATGATCAGAGAATATGGTAGTATCACTTCTGCCTTTTTTTTTTGGCCATGCTGCATAGCTTGTAGGATCTTAGTTCCCTAACTAGGGATTGGAGCCAGGCTGGGACAATAAAAGCACTGAGTCTTAACCACTAACTGGATCACCAGGGAGTTCCCCATTTCTGCCCTTGTGTGGCACAAAATAGCTCAACTGGAATTCCATCACCTCCACTAGCTTTGTTCGTAGTGATGCTTCCTAAGGCCCACTCGACTTCGCATTCCAGGATGTCTGGCTCTAGGTGAGTGATCACACCACTGTGATTATCTGGGTCGTGAAGATCTTTTTTGTACAGTTCTCCTGTGTATTCTTGCCACATCTTCTTAATATCTTCTGCTTCTGTTAGGTCCATACCATTTCTGTCCTTTATTGAGCCCATCTTTGCATGAAATGTTCCCTTGGTGTCTCTAATTTTCTTGAAGAGATCTCTAGTCTTTCCCACTTTATTGTTTTCCTATATTTCTTTGCATTGATCACTGAGGAAGGCTTTCTTGTCTCTCCTTGCTGTTCTTTGGAACTCTGCATTCAAATGGGTATATCTTTCCTTTCCTCCTTTGCTTTTCACTTCCCTTCTTTTCACAGCTATTTGTAAGGCCTCCTCAGACAGCCATTTTGCTTTTTTTTGCATTTCTTTTTCTTGAGGATGGTCTTGATTCCTGTCTCCTGTACAATGTCACGAACCTCCGTCCATAGTTCATCAGGCTCTCTGTCTATCAGATCTAGTCCCTTAAATCTATTTCTCACTTCCACAGTATAGTCATAAGGGATTTGATTTAGGTCATACCTGAATGGTTTAGTGGTTTTCTCCACTTTCTTCAATTTAAGTCTTAATTTGGCTATAAGGAGTTCATGATCTGAACCACAACCAGCTCCCAGTCTTATTTTTGTTGACTGTATAGAGCTTCTCCATCTTTGGCTGCAAAGAATATAATCAATCTGATTTTGGTGTCGACCATCTGGTGATGTATTCCAGCAAATTTGGAAAACTCAGCAGTGGCCACAGGACAGGAAAAGGTCAATTTTCATTCTGATCCCAAAGAAAGGCAATGCCAAAGAATGCTCAAACTACCGCACAATTGCACTCATCTCACACGCTAGTAAAGTGATGCTTAAAATTCTCCAAGCCAGGCTTCAGCAATACGTGAACCGTGAACTTCCAGATGTTCAAGCTGGTTTTAGAAAAGGCAGAGGAACCAGAGATCAAATTGCCAACATCTGTTGGATCATCGAAAAAGCAAGAGAGTTCCAGAAAAACATCTATTTCTGTTTTGTTGACTATGCCAAAGCCTTTGACTGTGTGGATCACCACAAACTGTGGAAAATTCTGAAAGAGATGGGAATACCAGACCACCTGACCTGCCTCTGGAGAAACCTGTATGCAGGGCAGGAAGCAACAGTTAGAACTGGACATGGAACAACAGACTGGTTCCAAATAGGAAAAGGAGTACACCAAGGCTGTATATTGTCACCCTGCTTATTTAACTTATATGCAGTGTACATCATGAGAAATGCTGGGTTGGAGGAAGCACAAGCTGGAATCAAGATTGCCAGGAGAAATATCAATAATTTCAGATATGCAGATGATACCACCCTTATGGCAGAATGTGAAGAACTAAAGAGCCTCTTGATGAAAGTGAAAAAGGAGAGTGAAAAAGTTGAGTGAAAAAGCTCAACATTCAGAAAACTAAGATCATGGCATCTGGTCCCATCACTTCATGGCAAATAGATGGGGAAACAGTGGCTGACTTTATTTTTCTGGGCTCCAAAATCACTACAGATGGTGATTGCAGCCATGAAATTAAAAGACACTCCTTGGAAGGAAAGTTATGACCAACCTCGACAGCATTTTAAAAAGCAGAGACATTACTTTGTCAACAAAGGTCCATCTAGTCAAGCCTGTGGTTTTTCCAGTGGTCATTTATGGATGTGAGAGTTGGACTATAAAGAAAGCTGAACACTGAAGAATTGATGCTTTTGAACTGTGGTGTTGGAGAAGACTCTTGAGAGTCCCTTGGACTGCAATGAGATTGAATCAGTCCATCCTAAAGGAGATCAGTCCTGGGTGTTCATTGGAAGGACTGATGTTGAAGCTGAAACTCCAATACTTTGACCATCTGATGCGAAGAGCTGACTCATTTGAAAAGACCCTGATGTTGGGAAGGATTGAGGGCAGGAGGAGAAGTGGATGACAGAGGATGAGATGGTTGGATGGCATCACCGACTCAATGGACATGGGTTTGGGTGTACTTCGGGAGTTGGTGATGAACAGGGAGGCCTGGTGTGCTGCGGTTCATGGGGTCACAAAGAGTCAGACACGACTGAGCAACTGAACTGAACTGAACTGTGGCATAAAATTGGAATGGTTTTTTCAAAATGTGCTTTAGTGCTTAATAAAACTATATCCTATTTCTGAAAGTTAATTCTCCACATACATCTATTATTGCTGCCTTATTAGTTGTCTTGTTTCAGATTAATCACTTAAATCTTATATTTAGACCTCAGTCTGAGTTTGTTTTCCATTTCTACTTTCTAAATGTTGCCAAGATCCACCTTTCCATCCTTTGTTCTAACTGGACATGAGTCCAACATTTCCTCAAATTCCAGTTTGTTTCTATACTCAGTGTTTTACCTCTGAGATGTTTCTACCTTCCAAATAACCTTCATTATCGAAGGTTCTGTAAAAAGACCCCCAGGCCCTGGCTTTTCTGTCCCCACTGGTGGGCCCCCCTTCCAATCCCACTTCCTCTTGCTCTGTCTGTGAACAGGAAGTGTCTGAAACCAGATGTTCCTCTTTTGTAGGTGCTGTCAAGATCCAGCCTCCTTCCCTGCCCTGACCATGGCCCTGACACTCAGCTTTTGACCACGCGATTGCTCCAGTTTCCTGTTGCAATGGTTCTTACACTTTTCTATCTGCAGAGTAATTATGTGAGAGTAAAAACCACTATGAAACCACCTGCTATAGTTTACCCAGGCTTCTTTGGCACATTTATGACCAGGAAAAGGAATTTTCAGTATCAGCTAAGGTGCTAGGAGCTAGACCCATCCTGCGATAATATCTTCAGTTCGTCTCTCTACTATTTCCTTCTTTCTACCCTTTTGTTACCCCAGACCAGTGGAAGTCTTGCCCAGAGCTGAAGTTTCTATTACTTACTTATTCAATCTGATTTGCTAAAGTGTTTTAATGTGGCACATACCATGCTCAGTCCTGGGAATATACATTTGTATAATTCAAGACTGTTGCCTTCACAGGTTCATAGATCTAGGGGACAGACTAGTGGTTACCAGTGGGGAGGAGGAGAGGGGCAATATAGGGGTAGGAGAGTGGGAGGTACAAACTACTGGGTGTAAGATAGGCTACAGAGATGAATTGTACAACATGGTGAATCGAGCCAATATTTTATTATGGCTGTAAATGAAGTGCAACCTTTAAAATTTGTATAAAAAATAAAAAGTTAAAAAAATGCCTTCAATAAACAATAGTGGGAGAAATAACCTCTTAAACACTTAATGAGATCCAGAGTGAGAACTATTTTTATTTTTTAAAAATTTCTGGATGTTTATATTCTTTTAACAAAAATTACTTATTTATTTATGGCTGCACTGGCTCTTCCTTGCTGTGTGCAGACTTTCTCTAGTTGCAGCGAGTAGGGGTCACTCTCTGGTTACGGTGCTCAGGCTTCTCACTGTGGTGGCTTCTCATGTTGCAGAGCACAGCCTCTAGGGCCCATGGGTTCAGTAGTTGTGGCGCAGCGGCTTAGCTGTCCCGTGGCATGGGAAATCTTCCTGGACCAGGGAGCGAACCTGTGTCCCCTGCATTGGCAGGTGGATTCTTAACCACTGGACCACCAGGGAAGTCTGAGAACTATTAACAGAGCTGTGTAAGAGAGTCTGGGTCTGAGTAAAAAATCAGGGTAGGCTTCTCAGAAGTAGTGACAGCTCGAGTTGGCTCTTGGAGGGCAAATAGGAGTTCCTGAGGATGACAAAAAGCGGGAGAAGAAAGGCATTCTAAATGTGTTCAGTGGTAGGTTGAACTAGTTATGTAAAGCAGCATGACAAATGACCCCAGACTTAGTGGCTTAAAATAACAATAATCATTGCTGATGGAAATGTCAAATGGTGCAGTAACTTTTTAAGACAGTTTTGTGATTTCTTACGAAGCTAAATATACTCTTACTGAATGAATCCAGCCACCTTGCTCCTTGGTATTCACCCAAAGGAGTTGAAAACTTATGTCAACACAAAACCCTGCACATGGATATTTATAGTAGTTTTATTCATAATTGCCAAAATCTGGATGCAACCAAGATATTTTTCAGGAGATGGATGGATAAACTGTACATCCAGACAATGGGATATTATTCAAGGCTAAAAGAAACAAGTTATCAGATCGTGAAAAGACATGAAGAAGCCTTGAATTCATATGTCTCAGTGAAAGAAATCAATCTGAAAGGGCAACATACATATGATTCCAACTTTATGACTTTTTGGAAGAGGTAAAACTATAGAGACAGTAAAAATATCACTGGTAGAGCTGGTTGATGATGGGGGAGGCTTTGCAAACATAGGGCTAGGAGATGTATGGGAAATCTTCATATCTTTCTCTCAATTTTGCTGTAAACTTAAAACTGCTCTAAAAAAATAAAAGACTTGGAAATTCCCTGGCAGTCCAGTACTTATGACTCAGAGCTTTCACCATGGTGGCCCAGGTAAATCCCTGATAGGGGAACTAATGTCCTGCAAGCTGTGTGGTGTGGCCAAAAAAAAAAAACCACCCAAACTTTATTAACCTCCACTCCCCCCACGGCCCACAAACCAACACTAATTATTCCTTATCTCCCCTGATTTCTGTGGATCAGGAAATGAGGGATGGCATGAGCAGTTCTGACTCAGTCTCCCTCATGAGGTTTTGGTCTGATGATGGCAACCAGGGCTGTAGTCCTTTGAAGGCTGGACTGGTGTTGGAGGACCTGCTTCCAAAGTCACGCACTCACTCTGAGGGTGAGTTGGTCCTGGCTGTTGAGGGACGGCCCCTGTTCCTCTCCATCAGGGTCTCTCTACAGTATAATTTGAGTGTCCTCACAGCATGGTGGATGGCTTCCTCCAGCCTCCACAGACAGAGTCATTCAAGAGAGCAAGACCGAAGCTGAAATGCCTTGAGGATCACATACATTCAGTTCTCCTGTATTCTATTGGTCACCCAGGTCAGCCATGATTCAACACGGAAGGAGGACTGCTAAAGGGTATGAATAGTAGGATAGAAAGATTGTTAGCAGCCATCTTGGGTGTTGGCTACCATATAGGGCACACTAAGAGTAATGGATATATTGTGCTTGGGTTATAAATGGTTAGAAATGGATCCAAAAGCTACTTATGGACTAAATTGTCTGGGTCTATGACTTTGGCTTTAACTGTTGGTAGGAGGAAATTATTGAAAGGTTTTTAAGAAGGCACCAAGAGGGTTGGACCGTCTCTTCTTAGCCATATTGGACTGCAGGAGCTCTCCAATATGTCCAAAAAAGCCCCCTGATGTTCTCTGCTTTTTGGCTTGGGCTATTTTATATCTCGTGTAGATCTACACACACTCTGTCTTTCAGTTTTGTCTTGGACTGCCTTGTAGAAACTGTCTGTGTCATATATCTGCTTGGATATGCTTCCACTTTGTAAAACTTAAAAATCTCTGTATCAGTTAGGGTACTGTTGGTTGCAAATGAAAAATTCAACTCCAAATGATTGAACAAAAAGAGTTCATTGACTCATGCAACTGGAAAGTCCAGAGGTAGAGAGGATTTCAGGTGAGGTTGGATCCAGAGTTTCACATTTTCAAGAGGGATCTGACTCCATTTCTGTGATATGTTGATTCATCATTGGGTGGATTTTTTTTTTTTTAATAATAGTAAAAATGGCCGCAGTGGTTCCAAGTTTTACATTATGCTGGAAAGAGCAAAAACACCTTTTTCCTCAGATCCACTTTGATTGATCTGGCTTAGATCACATTCCCATACTTAAGCCAATCATTGATGTCAAGGGTCTGGAATACTGAAATTCTTAGTTTAGTTCACATGCTTCACCTTTGGACCTGGGGGTAAAGTCAGTTGTCCCCTAATAACACAGTCCTTCAAACAGGAATTAAAACTCACTGAGAAGAGGGAAATAGGACACCAGGGAGGAAACCACAGTGTTCAACACAAAATCAAATTGTGATGTGGTTCATCCAAACATTATTTACTAAGCCCCAGTCAAAGGTAATACTGGGCCCTGGGACAGAGCCACCAATTGGACACAATCTCAACCACGTGTATCTTCAGGACTTGGAATAGCATTTGGCACATACTAGACAGTGGGTCAGAGGTTAAAGTGTCTGCCTGCAATGAGGGAAACCTGGGTTCGACCCCTGGGTTGGGAAGAGCCCCTGGAGAATGAAATGGCAACCCACTCCAGTATTCTTTTTTTTTTTCCTTTATTTTTATTAGTTGGAGGCTAATTACAATATTGTAGTGGTTTTTGCCATACATGGCCCACTCCAGTATTCTTGCCTGGAGAATCCCATGGACAGAGGAGCCTGGTAGGCTACAGTCCACGGGTTGCAAAGAGTCGGACACGACTGAGCGACTTCACTCACTCACTCACTCAGACATCAGGAGGAGAAGGGGACAACAGAGGATGAGATGATCGGATGGCATCATTGACTCAATGGACATGAGTTTGAGCAAGCTTCGGGAGTTGGTGATGGACAGGGAAGCCTGGTGTGCTGCAATCCATGGGGTCGCAAAGAGTCAGACACGACTGAGCGACTGAACTGAACTGAAATATTTGTTAAATGAATAGTATAGGGGAAAGATAGATGTGTATGTAATTCATCATCTCCTGTAAGGTCTATTTCTGGGTCTAGGGACTTTGAGAGGCTGGGGCTATGATCTATTCTCTTCCTCCTCCTATTTTTCCTTCTTCAGATTGTAGCTCCTCCAGGGGGAGAGACTGGGAGGAAGAATCAGAGAGATGTCAGAGGGTTTCCCACGTGCCTGACTGCTTATTTGTGATTGGAGGTGCCCCTAATCTCACTCATGTGCAGGCTCTTGCTTATGGTCCTCAGGATCTGAGGTTCAAGCTATTCCTGGAGGTGATATTTAGCTTTACCATGGGTCCCTTCTCTGCTGAGGAGCCCCTTGGGGGCAGTAGTGCCTGTCTTTTTTGGCCTCTCCAGGCCTGTTTTCTAACCCTTGTGCTTCATTTGGAACCATGAGGTCCCCACTTCTTCCTGTTTCTTGATCTTATTTAAGCCACACAAAACTTCTCTAGAGGAAAGCTCTTGTATTGATATATGCAGCCTTTATTCAAACACCAAGGCTTATAAAGTGCTGAATAAGGGGGGCTCTGAAGCTGGATGTGACAATAAGGATACAGCATCTGGTCAAGAATCAGGCCAGGATTTGACGAACTGGAGATATTTCATACAGAGGATGCTTAGTGTAATGGTAATAATAGTGTGGGTGACTCAGTGGTAAAGAATCAGTCTGCCTGTGCAGGAGATGTGCATTCAATCCCTGGGTCGGGAAGATCCCCTGGAGAAGGAAATGACAACCTACTCCAGTATTCTTGCCTGGAGAACCCCATGGACAGAGGAGCCTGGCGGGCAACAGTCCATGGGGTTGCAAAAGAGTCGGACTTGATTTTGTGACTGAACAACAACAGTGATAAAGTGGCAGAGAGAGCTAGTTGTCTCCTAGTATCTGTCTTTCTCTTTTTCCTTTACTAATTCAATTCCAAATTTTAGCCAAGCATGTGGCTAAATCACACAGAATGAAGACTATATTTCCCAGCCTTCTTTGTCACTGTGTATTGCCATGTGTCTGAGTTTTGGCCAATGAAATGGGAAGGGAAATGTCATGTGCAACTTTTGGGTCATACCCTTAAAGAGTCACACCACATTTTCTATTTTTCCTGCCAGCTGCAGGGTGGACATGGTGGTGGGCCATCTTCGATGGAGTGGATGAGGACAGTAGCTTGGGATAACACAGCAACTTGCTAGATGGAGCCTAAGTCTCTAACACTGTGGGGCCTCTCTATCTCCCTGGACTGTCAGCAGGACAGTCTGACTTAAGTCTCTGAGATTTGGGGTCTAATTACAGCAGTTGAGGGGCTTCCCTGGTGGCTCAGATGGTAAAGAATCAGCCTGCAGTGTGGGAGACTTGGGTTTGACCCCAGGGTTGGGAAGATCCCCTGGAAGAGGGCATGGCAACTCACTTTAGTAATCTTGCCTGGAAAATGCCATGAACAGAGGAATCTTGTGGCTACAGTCCATGGGGTTGCAGAGTTGGACATGACTGAGTGACTAGGCACGCCACAGAGCAGTTGAACCTCACCCTCGGCTAATACAATTACCATTTATCAGTCACATCCTACATGCCATTCACTGTGCTAAGCTTTTCACATACATTATTTAGCTTAATCTTTAAATTTTTTTTTTTTTGGTTGTTGTTGTTAAGTAGTGCATCAGTTAGGGCATTTGGGGCAAAAATAACAGAAACAGACTCTGGCTAACAAGTAGAGAGTGGAATTTCCTGGAAGGAAATAGAGTAGCTTAAAGAATGTAAGAGAGGGCTGAAAGACAGACTCGGAGGACAGAAACCATGACTTTGTAGGTCCTGACAAGAGAGAAATAAAGCAAATGTTAGTTTTCTACCCTTGCATCATTGTGCTCAGAATTCAAATTAAGAGCAGAGTCCACTTGACCTAACTTTGGGCAAGAGGCTACCCATTTAGTTAAGGAAGGGTAAGGCACTTTTGGGGCTTCCCAGGTGGCTCTGACAGTAAAGAATCTGTCCACAGTGGGGAAGACCTGGGTTCGATTCCTCAGTTGGGAAGATCCCCTGAAGAAGGGAATGGCAACCCATTCCAGTATTCTTGTCTGGAGAATCCCATGGACAGAGGAGCCTGGAGGGCTACAGTCCATGGGGTTGCAAAGAGTTGGACACGACTGAGCAACTAACACTCGGGAAGATTCCACATGCCTAAGCCCATGTGTGAGTGATCTGGGGCCCACGAGTCACTACTACTGAGTCCCTGGGCAGCAACTACTGAAGCCCATGTGCCTAGAGCCCATGCTCTGCAACAAGAGAAGCCACTGCAATGAGAAGCTCATGCATGGCAACTAGCGAGTAGCCCCTGTTTGTTGCAACTAGAGAAAGCCGGCACACAGCAACAGAGACCCAGTGCAACCAAAAATTAAAAAAAAATAATAAATAATTAAAAAAATATCCTATAGAGCTTGGAATGAACATACACACAATACTATATATAAGATAGGTAACCAATAAGGCGCTTCCCTTGTGGCTCAGCTGGTAAAAAATCTGCCTGCAATATGGGAGACCTGGGTTCAATCCCTGGGTTGGGAAGATCCCCTGGAGAAGGGAAAGGCTACACACTCCAGTATTCTGGCCTGGAGAATTCCATGGCCTGTTTAGTCCATGGGATCCCAAAGAGTTGGACACGACTGAGCAACTTACTTTCACTTTCTTTCAACCAACAAGGACCTACTGTATAGCATATCGAACTCTCCTCAGGATTCTGTGATAGCCTATATGAGAAAAGAATCTAAAAATAATGAATATATGTACATGCTTACTGAATCACTATGCTGTACATATGAAACTAACACAGCATTGTAAATCTACTATACTAAAATTTAAAAAATAAAGTCCTCTAAAGCTACATGAAACATTTGTGCTAAGATGTTTTATGACAAAACCACGAAACGCAACCAAACCTATCCTATCATGACAAACTTGTAAACAGTATATGTGCAGAAAAGCTGATATATTATGGTGCTGGGACTTTGTGTTTGTTTTTTCTCATTTTCTTTAATATTGTCACCATACTGTTTGCATAGTTCATACAACTTGGAGAAAGAAATACAATTATAGTGGCTTCCTAGGTGTTGTTCGTTGGAGTTGAACAGCCAGGTATCTTGGGACATAGCTGATGTGATCATGCTACAGAAAAGACCTGTCCTGGGACTTCCCTGGTGGTCCAGTGGTTAAGAATCCACCTTGCAATGGAGGGGATGCAAGTTTGATCCCTGGTCTGGGAATTACTATCCCACATGCCAGGGAGTAATTAAGCCAGCACATTGCAACTAAAGCGCCTGTGTGCCACAGCTAAAGATCCTGCATAATGCAAGGAAGATCCTTCTTGCCACAATTAAGACCTGAGGCAGCCAAATAAATAAATATTAAAAAAAAAAAAGACCTGTCCTTCGGGGTTGGGGAGGTCTTTGCCCTCTGACATTTGCCTCCCTTCCTTCACCTCTGGAAGCCAAAGAGGCCTCATAAAAGAGTTTCTGGTTCTCCAGTGACTGAAGCACAACTTCCTTTCTGACTGATTCCAAGAACTAGCAGTTTTCACCTCTGGCTGCTCAGGTCAGGTCCTGAGCTACTTCTGCTTTCAAGGATGGAAAGGGTGGAGCAAGTATTTCAGGGACTGTGGCAGTGAACATCTGTCCCTGCCCTGCGATTGACCTCTGGCCAGCTAAGCTCTTAGTGTGATTTTGGTGGAGATGCTCAAGACTCTCATCAAGCCTACGGTAGGAATTTTTCTCAGAATCTGCCAGACATTTGGCTTCCTGCTTGGACAACTGAGAGAGCAGGTAGAAAAGTCTAGAATGCTTTGAACTGGGCAATAAGCAACTCTGAGACCAATATACCCTTTATGTGTCATTGGGGCCATGACAGCTGTATCATGATCAACCCAGTGGGTAGAATAATTACATCTCATATTGACTAAATATTCACTAGATGCACATTGACATGTTATCTCATTTAATCATCACGACAACCCCAAGGGGCGAGTACCATTATTACCATCATTTCCCAGTTGAGTGAGGACAATGGGAGAATAACTTGCTCAAGGTCACAGGCTTATAGATTTAGGATTTAACTCCCAGACTAGCCCCAGACATCAAAGGCTCAACCAACTTGTTGAAGATGATGTTCAAGTGGAACTTTCCTTGGCAATTCAGTGTAATGGAAAAACAATATTCTAATTTTTTTAAACCTTTTTGTAATTCTCATCTCTGTGAGTTTGCCATCTATTCTTTTTTTAAAAATTTACATTTATTTATTTGGCTGCACTGGGTCTTAGCTGCAGCACACGGGATCTTTAGATGCAGCATGCAAACTCTTAGTTGTGGCATGGGGGATCTAGTTCCCTGACCAGGGATCAAACCTGGGCCCCAGTGGGAGCACAGAGTCTTAGCCACTGGATGGATCTCCAGGAAAGTCCCCCCACCAAACACAGTATTCTGTTGTTGGTTCTTGCCAGAACCTTCTTGGGAGGGTAGATCCCGTGAGGCCAGTTCCTTTAAATGTGGTATATCAGGTAAATTGGAGGGGTTTCGACAGAGGTAAATTGTGTGAGTAGGTGAGGGAAGAGAGATTTGGAGAGACTAGTCTGAGAAATTGTGTTGGGAAGGAAAGAGCCATGATCCTGGGTGCTTTGTGAGGCAACGGGAGATGGAGACCCTGCTATCTTCATTCTCTTGGGAGCAAAGCCAGAAAAGCTTGGGAGACGAAACATGGCAAAGAGGATTTGTAAAGTTGAGTATAGAGAGTCATGTGATACCAAACCCACTTGTCTGAAAGAGAATGGAGTGAGCCATGCAGATATCTGGGGGAAAAATTGTCCAATCAGAGGGAACAGCTAGTGTGTGGGTCTTGAGGTAGAAGTGTGTCTGGAGTGCTTGAAGAACAGCAAGGAGGCTACTGTGGCTGCAGTGGAAGGAGCAAGGGGTCAATGAAAAGGAGAGGAGCTCCCGCGCCCAGAGTGGCTGTCCCCGCCCAGTGACGCTGCTCACCTGTCCCGGCTGAGCCTCGGTGGGTGTGCTGAGGCCTCGCCAGGTGTCTCTGGGATGTGTGTGCTGTGTGTTCTGTCCAAACATAAAGTTGACGCACCTGCAAAAAAAAAAAAAAAGAAAAGGAGAGGCGCTTAGAGTGGTAAGGGGGGGTGCTGGGACAACAGATGACTCAGGGCCTGGTAGGTAATGGAAAGGACTGGCTTGGGCTACCAGCGAGGTGAGGAGCCTTCGTAAGCTTATAAGCAGAGGAGTAATATATGCTTTTTAATATAATAATAATATATCCTTTTGAAAGGATCTCTCTAGCTGCGATGTTGAAAACTGACTTTGTGGTGTTGGGAGGAAGTAGAGAAGCAGTGGGGCAGAGATAAGGTCTAATGCTACAGCGCAGGTGGGATGGTGGTGGCTTCCACGCTTTTGGTAACAGTGAGCTGGTAAAAAAGGGTCATATTTTTGAACATGTTTGAAGGTAGACCCATAGAAGTTCCTTGTGATTTTCAGTCTGAGCAACTAGAAGTGTTACTGAGTAGAGTCCTCAGTCTTCCCCAATCAGCTGAGATTGAGAAGAGGCCAGTCAGGAAAGTCAGGCAAAGCTTTACTGGGGCTTCTGTGGCCGCAAGAGGGGCCTGCTCACTCCCTGAGAGGGCAGGTGAGCTGGTTTTCTGATATGGGATGAGGGTAGGGGTGTGTCCAGGGGTCAGGCCAGAGAGGTGGCTTAGGTGTTTTGCCCACCCCTCTGGTGGTGTTGAGTGCAAGGGGCATGCGTGGTACCCTGCTTTCTTTTGCTCCCAACACTTTGTTTTAGCTCCTAGCTCTTCAGAAGAGGCAGTCGGGGGTTTTTTTTTGGTTTTTTTTGGTCTTTTGTTCAGAATTTGCCCCAGCCATGCAAGCAGTTATTTTTAGGCCCGTATAGATTCTTTGTATTTTGTTGCTTGAGGAGGTGTTTGCACAGGTGCAAGCACTGCAGCGCTGAAAAGGATGCCAGACCCCATCCTGTCTCAGACGGACACTGCTGCTGTTGGTCTAAAGTGGGGGAACAGCTCCACCAGGGCGCCCCAGCCACCTGGCACTACCACATGGGCCACACAGGCAAAGTCTTGAGCCACAGCTCGTCTGAGTTTCTGCAGAACGTCTGTGATCTTCCTGGAACAGAGGATAAGGAGCTGCTCTGTGGCCACGTCCTGCCTGCCTTCTTGCCTCTCGTGGGCTCTCTCTCAAATGTCATGACTCATGTCCCAGGGCTTTCTGCCTCACCCACCACCCCCTGCCCGCCAAGAGAGCGCCAGATTGAAACTGCTTTGTCTGTTAGTCTAGGACATAGCCTTCTTTGTTTTTGAAGTATCATCTTTTTTGATGAGTGGGGCAACAACCATGGAGTTTTGCTGTCTGAAAGTGTTAGTTGCTCAGTCGTGTCCGACTCTTTGCAACTTCATGGACTAAAGCTTGCCAGGCTCCTCTGTTCATGGGATTTTCCAGTCAAGAATACTGGAGTGGGTTGCCTTTCCCTTCTCTAGGGGATCTTCCTGACCCAGGATCAAATGCAGGTCTCCCTCCCGCATTGCAGGCAGATTCTTTACTGTCTGAGCCACCAGGGAATCCCTATGTTTGCTGTCTATGTAAGTAATAAACTGTCTGAACCTAACAGTGGCTCATTGTATCTTTACTGGTGGCCTTGGCTTGGCCTAGACTTGTCTTGTTTGCTGGAGGCTGACATGGGCCCAGATGCAGAAGCATGATCGAGAGTGATCAGGAGTTCAGGTCTAGCTAGATGTACTTGTTTTACCAGACTTGTTAGACAGGGGTCAAGCAGTTGGCCACCTGAGTCTGGATGAGGAGAGGTCTGGGATGGAGACAGAAACATAGGAACATCAGCATATGATGATGTTTAGAGCCCTGAGCCCACTAAAGACAGTGTGTGTTAGTTGCTCAATGATGTCTGACTCTTTTGTGACCCCATGGACTGTGGCCCACCAGGTTCCTCTGTCCATGGGATTTCCCAGGCAAGAATACTGGAGTGGGTTGCCATTTCCATTTCCTCAGTCAGAGGATCTCCCCCACCCAGGGATCAAACCTGTGCCTCTTATGCCTTCTGCATCGGCAGGCAGGTTTTTTTTTTTACCACTAGTGCCTCCTGGGAAGCCCCCAGGGGATTCTTTACTGTCTGCGCCACCAGATGTGGCACTTAAGGACAGACTGTAGGTAAAAAAGAGGCCCAAGGACTGAGCTCTGGAATCCTTCTACAAGGTTGGGGAGAGAAGGAGGGATTGGTCAAAGAACCTGGGAGGGGCGATGGAGGTGAAGGAAGAACAGACAGGGCCCTAGAGGCCAATATGCAAATTAGTTCCCGGAAGGAGTGGTTGTTGTTCAGTCCCTCCATAGTGTCTGACTCTTTGTGACCTCATGGACTGCAGCACGCCAGGCCTCCCTGTCCCTCACCATCTCCTGGAGCTTGCTCAAACTCATGTCCATTGAGTTGGTGATGCCAGTCAACCATCTGTTGTCCCCTTCTCCTCCTGCCTTCAGTCTTTCCCAGCATCAGGGTCTTTTCTAATGAGTCAGTTCTTTACATCAGGTGGCCAAAATATTGTAGTTTCAGCTTCAGCATCAATCCTTCCAATGAATAGTCAGGACTGATTTCCTTTAGGATGCACTGGTTGGATCTCCTTGCAGTCCAAGGGATTCTCAAGAGTCTTCTCCAACACCCCAGTTCAAAAGCATCAATTCTTTGGCACTCAGCTTTCTTTATGGTTCATCTCTCACATCTGTGGAGAAGGGAATGGCAAATCACTTCAGCATTCTTGCCTTGAGATCCCCATGAACAGTATGAAAAGGAAGGAGTGGGTGAAGCTCGAAAGCTGCTGCAGAATCCCTTAAGATGAAGATCACAAACCCACTCCCTGAGTCAATCAGGTATCCTTGGTGTTGAAAACAATTTTGGTGCAGTGAAAGATGGGGTGGGGCAAACGCTGGATTGGAACCAGTTCAAGGGTGAGTGGGAGGAGCAAACCCAGGCACAGCAAAAAATACAAACACATGTTTTGGAACCTGTTTTGCAAAAGGGAAGCAAAAACAAAAACAAAAACTGGGGCAGTGGTTGGTGGGGAAAGTGGGATCAGATAAAGTGTGTTTGCTTTTTCATTGAGAAACACGTTAGCCTGATGAATATCAGATTTCTTTTTTTTATGCATTAATTATAGACTTTTATTCATTTATTTTTTCTTTACAATATTGTATTGGTTTTGCCATACATTGACATGAATCCACCATGGGTGTACATGTGTTCCCCGTCCTGAACCCCCCTCCCACCTCCCTCCCCATCCCATCCCTCTGGGTCATCCCAGTCCACCAGCCCCGAGCACCCTGTCTCATGCATCGAACCTGGACTGGCGATTTGTTTTACAATTGATAATTTACATATTTCAATGCCATTCTCCCATATCATCCCACCCTTGCCCTCTCCCACAGAGTCCAAAAGTCTGTTCTATATATCTGTGTCTCTTTTGCTATTTCATATACAGAGTTATTGTTATCTTTCTAAATTCCATATATATGCATTAGTATACTGTATTGGTGTTTTTCTTTCTGGCTTACTTCACTCTGTATAATAGGCCCCAGTTTCATCCATCTCATTAGAACTGATTCAAATGTACTCTTTTTAATGGCTGAGTAATATTCCATTGTGTATATGTACCACAGCTTTCTTATCCATTCGTCTGCTGATGGACATCTTGGTTGCTTCCATGTCCTGGCTATTATAAACAGTGCTGTGATGAACATTGGGGTACACGTGTCTCTTTCAATTCTGGTTTCCTCGGTGTGTATGCCCAGCAGTGGGATTGCTGGGTCATATGGCAGTTCTATTTCCAGTTTTTTAAGGAATCTCCACACTTTTCTCCATAGCGGCTGTACTAGTTTGCATTCCCACCAACAGTGTAAGACGGTTACCTTTTCTCCACACCCTCTCCAGCACTTATTGCTTGTAGACTTTTGGATAGCAGCCATGCTGACTGGTGTGAAATAGTACCTCATTGTGGTTTTGATTTGCATTTCTCTGATAATGAATGATGTTGAGCATCTTTTCACACGTTTGTTAGCCATCTATCTGTATGTCTTCTTTGGAGAAATGTCTGTTTAGTTCTTTGGCCCACTTTTTGATTGGGTCGTTTAGTTTTCTGGAGTTGAGTTGCAGGAGTTGCTTGTATATTTTTGAGATTAATTCTTTGTCCGTTGCACTCAGATTTCTGTATAAACACCCAATATTCATTCCATCAGTCTTATGTATTTTCTTCCAGAACCAACACCTTTAACTTTTGCTTATCTGATTTTAGGGTAGTACTGTGATAGGGCATGTTTGGCTATGAAACAAAGTTATGTAAATAGGTTATGCTTCATAATTTTCTAGGCTATTCTTGTGTGTTTTCTCTTCGAGGTGAATTTTATTCATCTATTTAAATTTGTATTTTAAAAAAGAATTTATTTATTTATTTATTTGGCTGCATTGGGTCTTAGTGTTGGCGCTCAGGATCTTTGTTGTGTCGTGTGGATCTTTCATTGTGGCACATGGACTCTAGCTGTGGTGAGCAGGCTTAGTGCTGGTGGCTCATTGGCTTTGTTGCCTGGAGGCATGTGGGTCCGAGTTCCCCAACCAGTGATTGTACTGGCGTCTCCTGCATTGCCAAGCAAATCCTTAATCACTGGACCACCAGGGAAGTCCCTAGGTGAATTTTAGAATTAGCTCATTAAATCAATAATAATCCTGTTGGGTGAGGTTACAGTGAATTGCTGAGTAATCTGATGGAGAACTGATATCTTTATAATGTTAAGCCTTATCACCCAGGAATATGGCATCTCTCTCTATTCTTCTGTGTCCTTCAGAAAAGACTAACAGTTAAAAAAATACACATATAGTTTAACCTATTTTGCCTTAGATTTATGTTTGGGTGTTTTATAGCTTTTTGGTGTTATGAATGGTGTTTTTCCTATTATCTTTTCTAACTAGATAATCAGTCTTAGATGAATAAGAAATAAATAAGACTGTTATATGTTGATCTTGCTGAATAAGGTTAAGTTCAAGTTATCACTGAACGGTCCTGGGTTTTCATACTTTCTGCACATGATGACTTTTTTGCTCATTGACTCTTCTTCCTCTTTAGTAGGAAATAGAGTTTTGACTGGATGTGCCTCCTGCCAATCGTTTTTGCTCTTGGAGAGGCAAGAAAAGTTTTTTCTCTTTGAAATGGTTTCCACAGAGTTGGGCTGTGGGTTCTGGATACCTCAATTTACTCAGACTCACAGAGAAAATAGTTGCATAGGGTTGATATATAATACAGCAATCTTGCATTATATTCACTTGGATAGAAAATAGATGAGCAGTAAAAGAAAATTTTGCCAAATATAGGAAATGCAAATTTCCTTCTAAAAGCTTATTTTAAGCTCTTTTTTTTTCTTTTTTTTTTTTTTTCTTGTCAAGCCGAAGGTCAAGTTTAAATTTAATGACTTTGGTATTAACTATACACATACTAGTAAGTGCTAAGACTTAAAATCTTCCGGTTCAGTTGTGACTCCAGACAGGATCCAGAGAGGAGTTCTAAAAATCTCTTCTCTGGGTTTTATGGAGACTTCCTTTACCCTCCTGTGTTAGCCTCCTAAGGCACTGCGTCAGCCTTAAAAGGGCACTGGAAAGGGCGTTAAGCTCTTTTCAATAAGTGGAACTGGAGGGACATCTCTGGTGGTCCAGTGGTTAGGAATCCACCTTCCAATGCAAGAGATGCAAATTCGATGGATTGCTGGTTAGGGAACTAAGATCCCCCATGCTGTAGGGCAGCTAAGCCTGCAGGCAGCAACTATAGAGGCATCAAGCCACAGCGAAGACCCAGTACAGCCAAAAAAAAAAAAAAAAGGAACTGGAAAATTATTTGTTCATATGGACAAAAATGAAATTGGCTTTCCTATTTCACACTGTGTGCAAAAAATTCAACTCTACACAAAGTAAGAAATTAAGTCACAGAAGTAAAAGAAGTATTTCAGAAGAATATATAGATGAAAAAAAAGGAACTGGGAAATTACTTGCTCATACGGACAAAAATGAAATTAGGTTTCCTATTTCACACCGCACACAAAAAATTCAGCTCTATATAAAGTAAAAGATTAAATGACAGAAGTAAAAGAAGTATTTGAGAAGAATATATAGATGAAAAAAAGGAAACAAAATTATTACTATGGACAAAACTGAAACTGGATTTCCTATTTCACACCGCACACAAAAAATTCAACTCTACACAAAGTAAGAAATTAAATAACAAAAGAAGTATGTGAGAAGAATATGTAGATGAAAAAAAGTTTTTCTAACTCTGGAGATTTCTTAAGCAAGTCACAGAAAGGCTAATAATAAATTTGGTTGCATCAAACATAAGAATTTCTTCACAAGAGAAATGAGAATTATAATTAATAATAACATCTAACTCATAGTTTGAATCTGAGTATCAGAAGAGATTATGTCTGTGAAAGTGACCTATGAATCACCAGGCAAATGGTTGTTTTTATTCTATCCCAACAAGGTGCCTTCTTTTCTGTTTAGATGGATTTGATGTTAGGAACATCCATTCACTCAAATTATTTCAAGTTTTGAAGCTTTTGTAATTAGAATTCCATGATAGGCGTCATCAATGGACAGGTTCTTAACATTCACCTTGGTTCCTAATAGTTGTACACAACCTGCTCCTGGGAAGCTTGCAAAGGGCCTGAAGGGTTGTTGGTGAAGGGTTGATGGCTCAGACAGTAAAGAATCTGCCTGCAATGAGGGAGACCCGGGTTTGATCCCTGGGTGGGAAAGAACCCCTGGAGAAGGGAATGGCAACCCATTACAGTATTCTTGTCTGGAGAATCCCATGGACAGAGGAGCCTGGTGGGCTACAGTCCATGGGTTCGCAAAGAGTTGGACACAACTGGTGCAACTACACTTTGGTACTTGCCACGGTGCTAAGAGCTGAAATACACTGAAGTGAAGCACAGGTCTTTGAATAGACTCTAGAGCTCCTAAGTAGTTACATCAGCAAGATTCTGCTGGCACAATTGCTATCTCAATGGGGAGGAAGGATTCTTGGTGCTTCCTACTCTGCCCTCTTCCCAGAATTCTCTCTCTGATCAAATCAATTTCCTAGGGGGAAGATCTCATATGATCCAGAGTGGTTAGCAAAACACACAAGAATCTCTGCTCTCTGGAGCTTTTACATTCTAGCTGGGGAGTCAGACAGTAGATAAACTAAATAAATATATAATTTAATATAATGATGAATGTTAATGAAAAAACATCTGAGTATCTGTAGCAGATGCTGCAATTGCTCCATTCACATCCCATCAGCGCTTATCATTCTCATGCAAGCTGCCCAGGTTTCTAGCTGCCAGCATCTGTCTGCCTACAGGCTCTCTATGGCTCCTGGAGCCTTCTCTGTCTTGGGGCAGGGCAGGTTGGATGCACTAGAGAAGTAAGACTTTCCCAGAGAACAGTCCTCCACTAATAGCTGATGTGGGTTGTGGATAAGAATATCCACATTTTTTTTTAATTGTTTTTTTGGCTACATTCCAGGGCATGTGGGATCTTAGTTCCCCAACCAGGCAGGGAGCCTTAACCCCCTGCATTGAAAGTAAAGAGTCTTAACCTCTGGACCACCAGAGAAGTCCTGCGATCGCCCCCTTCTCTCAGGTGGATAACTCTGAGGCATGTTCTACTCTGGATTTCAGATTTCCTCAGTATATTAAACTCTGATTGTTCACAGAGGGAACTTGTTTCGTCTCACTACTTTTGGCATTGACAGGCAGACTCTTTCCCACTGAGCCGCCAGGGAAGCCCTGTCTCACTACTTTTATGAGTTCTTTTCCATCCCCATTTCTTCACCAGTGTTTCCTAGATAACCTCTCCAATAAATTACTTGCACTCAAATCCTTGTCTCAGGGTCTGTTTACAGTGGAACCCAAGCTAAGATTTTGTCAAGAGTAGGACTAGGGGATGGGTGGGAGGGAATGGATAAAAGCCTATGTCACTAGATGCCCACCTGTGATCACCTGGTCAGGTGCATGTCTAGATGGGTCATTAAGAAAGGCTCTGGGGGTTGGACAATCTTTCTGTGATTTTTCCATTGGCCTTTAAAGTGGTCCCTTGACCACTGTTCTGGGAAAGGAGGGTCTGTGATGGCCAAGCAATTTCCTGTGGTAATCAGAGTATGAAAGCCTTTCACCAAAAATAAACCCAGCTTATTTATTAAACTATGTCCCCACACCCTTGCTGGTATCTTCTCATCCTGAGCCGATGGCCATATTTGTTTTTCCTCAGCTCTTTTTCCTGCTAAAAAGTACAGGCATGGTGTCATTAAGTTATTTATTGGTGTTTTTCTTTTCTTTCTGATTTTAAACATCATTCTTTTTTTGGTATGAAAGTTTTAAGTACAAAAATATATAGAGAAGAAAATTAAAATCACCTTGTGGCAGATTAAAGGTTGATCACAATTTCTTTAACACCTTGAGAGATGAGATCTGTGCTCCCTCTCTTGGAGGTTGAGGTCTGTGACTGCCTGACCAATAGAATATGGTGGAAGTGACTCTGTGACAGTTTCCAGATTAACGCCTTAAGAGACTGGAAACTTTCCATTTTTATCTCTTGGAATATTTACCCTTGAAGTCTAACCACTCTGCTGTGAGTAGCCCGAGCCGCACAGAGAAGCCACATGGAGGTCCTACAGCTGACAGCCCCGACCAAGCTCCATGCCTACAGCCAGCACCAACTTCCAGCCATGGGAATGATCTATTTTGAAAGTCCAGCCCGGCTGAGCATTCAAGGACTCCAGCCCCAGTCACGATCTGACTGCAGCTATCTGAGTTTCCCTAGTGGGAAATGCTGGGGCTGGATAATCCACAGCATCATGATACAATGAGAGGATGCTGTTTCATACTTGTGGTTGCCAGTGGGGAGGGGGTGGAGGGAAGGAAATGGACTGGGAGCTTTGGGATTAGCAGATGCAAGCTATTCTATGTATGTAAAACTGAGTCACTTTGCTGTCCACCAGAAGCAAATACAACATTGTAAATCAACTATATTTCAATTAAACGAATTTAAAAAAGAGAAGTTGATGTTTTAAGTTGCTAAAATTTGGAGTAGTTTGCTGTGTGGCAATAGAGAAGAACAGACTCATTGTCCTGTGATCAGGCAATAAATGCTGTTAATGTTTTGGTTTTCCTACACACGTGTATCTAAAAATTTTTTTAAATAATTTAATTAATTAATTTTTGGCTGTGCTGGGTCTTTGTTGCTGTGTATGGGCTTTCTCTGGGCTTCCCTGGTAGCTCAGTTGGTAAAGAATCCGCCTTCTATGTGGGAGACCTGGGTTTGATCCCTGGGTTGGGAAGATCCCCTGGAGAAGGAAAAGGCTCCCCACTCCAGGATTCTGGCCTGGAGAATTCCATGGACTGTATAGTCCATGGGGTCACAAAAAGTTGGACACGACTGAGCAGCTTTCACTTCAGGGGCTTTCTCTAGTTGCAGCGCACAGGCTTCTCATTGCAGTGGCTTCTTTTGTTGCAGAGCACAGGCTCTAGGGCATGCAGGCTTCAGTAGTTGCAACTCCTAGACTCTAGAGCTAGGCTCAGTAGTCATGATGCATGGGCTTAGCTGCTCCATGTCATGTGGGATCTTCCTGCGTCAGTGATCAAACCCGTGTCTCTTGCCTGGGCAGATGGGTTCTTTGGGGGAAGCTCCCACACTCGTATCTTTAAACAGGTAATTTGAAAACAAAATGTTCAGAATTTTAATGGAATTTTTTTCAGAGAGTAGGCTTCCGTGGTGGCTCAGATGGTAAAGAGTCTGCCTGCAATGCAGGAGACCCGGGTTCAATTCCTGGGTCAGGAAGACCTCCTGGAGAAGGGAATGGCCACTCATTCCAGTATTCTTGTCTGGAGAATTCCATAGACAGAGGAGCCTGGTGGGCTACAGTCCATGGGGTCGCAAAGAGTTGGACACAGCTGAGTGACTAACACACATTTCTTTGCTCTGGTTATTAAAGCAGAACTAGGGCAAGAGAGAATATATTTGAGAGAGGTTGAAAAATGATTGGCTTGGGGGCCACATTATCGGACAGACACAAGGTATGGTTTGGGGTTCTATATATTTCATGAAAATTATGCTCCTGTGTCCCTGAAAACAGTTTGTGCAGACATCTTTGACTGTACTTCTCAGCTATTTCTTAGGATAAACTTAAAAAAAATAAAACAAATTTATTTATTTGGCTGTGCTGGGTCTTACTTGCAGCACATGTTTCCTTAGTTGAGGCATGTGTGATTTAGTTCCCTGACCAGGGATCAAACCTGGGCCCTCTGCATCATTGGATGTGCAGAGTCTTAGCCACTGGACCAGCATGAAAGTCCCAAGATAAATTCTTGGAAGTGAAAATTCCTGGGCAAAAGTGTTTGAGACTTTTTTTTTTTAAAGCAAAATAATATTCAAAAATCACCAGATGTCCCTGTACCTGAGTTGTCCTTATTGATGGCCACACCAGAAGACAGCTCCTTGGGTGGGAGGGAGGGACGTTTTGCAAACTGTGCTTCAGGGAGACACGTCCTGGGAGGCAGGTCCTCAGTCTATTCTTTGTTTTCCATAATGTTTTGGCCAACTCTAGAAGCAGGTGGGCAAACAAAGATAACTTTGGGATATTGACCTTGATGGTTTGGGCCAGGGAGCTGGGTAGGGAGGCAGCCCAAGCTGTGTGCACACAGCCTGGAGAGGAAGGTCAGGCAGGACTGTGTGCTCACTGAGCCTCCGCCCTCTTCCTTTGAGTCTGACAGACTTCTGCCTCCTACTTCTCTTTTTCTGTCCTTCTTGGCTTTGGTGGCTTCCTTGAAGTGGCTCAGTGGTGACTGCAGCCTTACGGTTCCTGCTGTCTCCAGCTATGAATCACAGGATCCTTCTACTAACAGGTATGCCTGGAGCTGGGGGTTCTTGGGGAAGGAGGAGGGGAGTTTTTGAGTTTGTGAGTGGAGAGAAAGGGTCCAGAATACTTAGGAGTGAGACTGGGGAGAGCCAAAGGGGATTGGAGGAAGGTGAAAGGATTCACGAAGTAGAACTAGACCGAAATGGGATGATCACAGAAGCTTGGATAAATGACTCGGTTCATAGAGTATGCCCTGGATTTGGTTGGTCCCTTCTTCACGGATGAGGAAACTGAGGTGTAGAGAGGTGAAAAGACATATTAAAGGGTGCATAGTAGATCTTGGCTTCTCTTCTCAGAGTGATTTTTTCTTGGATTCCGCCTGTTTGTCTCCTCTTTTCCAAGGACCCAGGTGTAAATGTTTGTCAAATGACTGACTGACTGAAATGATTCAAGTTCGTTTCCTTTTTTGTCTGTGTTTTGTGGCGTTTGAGTCAAAGAGGGGAAAGAAATGCTTGTGAGTTGCACAGCAAGGAACTTACCTAATGGAGTCTTTAGGAACTTACTGTTGGGCAAATCAGTGGAGTGGGAACCTAGGGTGGGGCTCAGAGAGGGGTTGAATGTACCTATTGATGGAAATAATCAATAAACAAGAAAAGAGGTTTTTTTGTTCATTTGTTTTTTGAGTCAAACTGAGGACTATAGCCCAGGAGACAGCCTCCTGAGAACTTGGAGGAACTGCTCCAGAGAAGCAGGGTTTTGGACATAGTTTTATGTTTTGTCAGAAGAAAGCACATCAAACAAGTCAGGGAGGCATTCTTTCGAGGTTTCAAGAGACATGAAAGCCAAACAGATCATCAGAAAGTACACAGAAAGTTGGTATGGACTTGGCACCTGGGAAGGAAGTCTTATCATCAAAGCAGGAATAGCATTGGCGCCCCAGGAAAGGAGGCATTTCATCTTTGTTTTTTTATTTTAAAATTTTTATTTAGTTTTGGCTGCGCTGGGTCTTCACTGCTGCATGCAGACTTTCTCTAGCTGTGGCAAGCAGGGGCTACTCTCTAGTTGTGGTGCGAGAGCATCTGATTATGGTGGTATCTCTTGAGGCAGAGCACGGGCTCTAGGGCTTCTGTGGTTGTAGTGCATGGGCTTAGTTGCCCTGCAGCATGTGGGACCTTTCAAGACCAGGGATCAAATCTGTGTCTCCTGGATCAAACCTCCTACTGGAAGATCTCCTGGAGGAGGACATGGCAACCTACTCCAGTATCCTTGCGAGAATCCCATGGACAGAGGAGCCTGGCAGGCTACAGTCCATGGGATCACAAAGAGTCGGACACCACTGAAGTGACTTAGCATGCACAGAAGCCAGAATGACTTCCCATAGCTCAATATATCAAAATTTCTTCTGTTATACCCAATATTGGTGTTCCAAGGCCAGGAGTCAGCAAACTGTACTCTGGGGGCATAATGTGAGGACTCCACCATGTGTTTTTGTACATGGGTCCCAGATGAATATTTGGAGCCATGAGATCCAGAAGAATATTTGTAATTGATCCATGACAAGGAATACTAACTTTAAATCCCAATGAAGCAAAGTGTTAGTTCTCTTGCAAAATTCCATCTGTCTCATCAGCAAAATTGTATTAAAAGAACTTTTACTCAATTATTATATTTTTAATTTCCTTCATGAGAAATGCATTTTTTCTTTTCTTGAAAGTGAAAGTGTAGTTGCTCAGTTGTGTCCACTTCTTTGTGACCCCATGGACTGTAGCCTGCCAGGCTCCTCTGTCCAGTGAATTTTCCAAGCAAGAATACTGGAGTGGGTTGCCATTCCCTTCTCCAGGGGATCTTCCTGACCCAGGGATCGAACCTGGGTTTCCCACATTGTGGACAAATTCTTTACTGTCTGAACCACCAGGGAAGCCCCTTCTTTTCTTATATAAATACATGCATAGTTAGATTCCACTTGCTTCTTGGTCCACAAAGCCTAAAATATTTACTATTGAACCCTTTATAGAATGCTTCCCAAGTGGTGCTAATGGTAAAGAACTTGCTTGCCAATACAAGAGATGTGAGACACATGGATTTGGTCCATGCTTCAGGAAGATCCCTTGAATAAGGGTATGGCAACCCATTCCAATATTCTTGCCTGGAGAATCCCATGGACAGAGGAGTCTGGTGGGCTATAGTCCATGGGGTTGCAAAGAATTGGACACGACTGAAGGGACTTAGCATGTACCCCTTTATAGGAAGAGTGTGGTGACCTCTGCTCCAGGCTGGGACCTGGGGGGGACCCATCTCCATGTAAGGCTAGGGTGAATCCTGACAGGAATATGCTTGGGGCAAGAGAGCAGGCTGCTTTCTTTCTTTTTAAAATCTTTCTTATTTTTAAATTTAATTTAATTTTTTGGCCAAGTTCTGTGGCATGTGGGATCTTAGTTCTTCAACTGGGGATGGAACCTGTGCCCCCTGAATTGCAAGCTCAGAGTCTTAACCACTGGACCACTAGGAAAGTCCCAGGCTGCTTTCTTAACTGTTTCCATATCACTTCCTGACTTCCACCTCCTTGTTCTCCCTCCAGCCTTGGCCTTATGTCATGGGTTCAACCTGGACACAGAAAAAGCAGTCATCTTCCAAAACAACGCAAGGGGCTTCGGGCAGAGCGTGGTCCAGATTCAGGGATCCCGGTAAGGGTTGCAGGGGCACTCCCTGCCCACACTCTTTCCATTCAAGATTTAACATACCTAGCTAGGACATGGAAGCAACCTAGATGTCCATCAACTGATGAATGGATAAAGAAGATGTGGTAAATGTATACAATGGAATATCACCTGGAGCCTATTATACAGAGTGAAGTAAGTGAGAGGAACAAATATCTTATATGAACACATACATATATGGAATCTAGAGAGACAATTACTGATGAACCTATTTGCAGGGCAGCAAAGGAGATGCAGACGTAAAGAACAGACTTGTGGACACAGCGAGGGAAGGATAGAGTGGGACAATTTAAGAGAGTAATGCTGAAACATATGCATTACCACATGTAAAATAGATAGTGGGAATTCTCTGTGTGACTCAGGGAACTCAACCCGGGGCTCTGTGACAACCTAGAGTGATGGGATGCTAGGAGGTGGCAGGGAGGCTTAAGAGGGAGGGGACATATGTATACCCATGACTGATTCATGTTGATGTATGGCAGAAACCAACAAAATAATATAAAGTAATTACCCTCCAATTAAAAAAAAAGACAACATACCTGAAAAAATTAGAAATTTCCTTGATTTCCTGTTTTTCTTAATTTATCGGAGTAATAAATTCAAAACATATGAAAGAGTGTGATAGAAAACCTCTTCCTCCCTCTCCTCCCCCAGTTGCCTCCCCAGCAGGGTCCCTGGTAAGTGGTTTCTCATGTGTTCTTTCAGAGGTGTTCTACACTGCATAGACCACATTTTTTCTAACACCCATCCTGCACACAATTTGTAGCACATGTTGTACTCGAACCACAGCCTGCTGCCTATTTTTGTAAATACATTTTATTGACAATCGGCCACCCCACCCCCTACTTGCCATTTATTATTGTTACTATTATTGTGATTATTATTTTCTAATACTTGAATTTTTTATTGGAGTATAGCTGATTTACAATGTTGTGCTGGTTTCAGATGTACAGCAAAGTGGTTTGGTTATACATGTACATATATTCATTATTTTTGAGTCTTTCCCCATATAGGTTATTACAGAAAAAATGAGTAGAGTTCATTGTACTATATACCATAGGTCCTTGTTTTGGTTATCTAATTTATATACAGCAGTGTATGTATGTTAATAGTAAATTCCTAATTTATCTCTCCCACTTACATTTCCCCTTCGGTAACCATAAGTTTGTTTTTGAAATCAGTGAGTCTGTGTCTGTTTTGTAAGTTCATTTTTATACCTTTTTCTTTTTTTTTTTACTGGATTCCACATATGAGTGATATTGTATTTTTTTTTTTCTGACTGACTTCACTTAGTAAGACAATCTCTAGTCATTTATTATTTATGGCAGCTCTGGAGCACAGTAGCAGAACAGGGAGGCTGGGACACAGAGTCTATAGCCTGCAAAGCCTAAAATATTTACTTTTACAAAAATAATGCTTATGGAAATAGCACCTTTCTTCGAGAAAAAGTTTGCCAACTTCTGCTCTAAACTGTCTTCTGCAATTTTTTAAAAATCAGCTGAGCTTGCTGATTTTACTGAATAAGTATATAAAGAGCTTCCTTGTTCTTTTCTATGCTGACATCATATTCTATTTTTATTATTATCTATTATTTGGAAATACTGTAATTTACTTTTTTGTTACATTTAAATCTCTTCTGAGCAGATATTGGATTGTTTCCCAACTTTTGCTTTATAAACAATGCTGACATTTTGTACATGAGCAAGTGTATTTTGGAAGTAAATTCTTAAAACTAGGATCGCTGGATCCAAGGGTATATGTGCGTATGTAATTTTAATAGATTTTTCCAGATTACTTTCTATGATGGTGGCAACACTTTGTACTCGAACCAGAAATTTGTGCAAACACTTACTTCCCCACCACTTAGCCAACCCAAAGTGTTAGCAAACTTAACGATCTTTGTAAATCAAATAGGGAAGAAATGGTATCTCAATTTAGTTTTAAATTGCACTTCTCTGATTCATGTCAATGTATGGCAGAAACCACTACAATATTGTAGAGTAATTAGCCTCCAACTAATAAAAATAAGTGGAAAGAAAATAAATTGCATTTCTTCTTTTAAGAGAGATTTATTTCCTTTTCTGTGAGCACTTTTTTTCCACCTTATCTGTGGCCCATCTTCCTCTCTCTCTCTTTTTTTTTTGCCTTCTTGATCTGTGGGAAATCTGACTACTGAGGAAATAGTCTGGGTGTTCATCTCCCTCCCCCAGTTTATCGTTTATTTTTTGACTTTGTTTTTGGTAGTAGATCACATACAGAAATTTATTTTAAATGACTGTTGGGGGGACTTCCCTGGTAGTCCAGTGGTTAGGACTCTGTGCTTCTGTGGCAGGGGGCACGGGTTTGACCCTTGGTTGGCGACTAGGATCTCAAATGCCTTGTGGCATGATAAAAAAAAAAAAAAAAAAACTAAAAAACTTGTGGAGTTGACTGTATTCATTTAAAAATGACTTCTGGATATATTATGTCCTCCTTAGAAGGACTCTTCTCACTCCAAGATTAAACATTTTCCTATCTTAAAAAATTAAAAAAAAAAAAATTTGGCTGTGCCATATTGCAGGCATGATCTTAGTTCCCTGACCAGGAATTGAACCCATGCCTTCTACAGTGAAAGTGCAGAAGTCTTAATCACTGGACCACCAGGGAAGTTCCTTGACCAGGAATTGAACCCATGCCCTCTACAATGGAAGTGCAGAATTTTAACCACTGGACTGCCAGAGAAGTCCCCAGACATTTTCCTGTTTGGGAACTGTACATGGACTAACTCGTTTAATCATGATAATAACTTTGAGGTAGGTACTACTGTTCTCTGTATTTTAGAGATGAGAACATTGAAGAATAATAAGGTAATTAATTCAGTCCTTCAAGGTCACACAGGAATTAAGGGTGGGACTAAATTTTGATTTCAAACAGTAAAACTCCAAGGCCTCTATTCCTTTCCACTCTGCAATATTGCATCCTTGCCTGACAGGAAGAGGGAAATGCTTTCAAGTTAGGAAAGTAGACTGTCTACCTTCACGATTTAGAAATTTTTGAACTTACTGAAGTGACCCTTGGGACCATAAATTCAAATGACTGGATTACGAGAATATTCACAATAAACAAACAATGGTTTAAAAATAAATTCCTCATTTTTTCTTTGCTGAGTCTTCTTCCTGTTGTGGGGAGGAGGGGAATCCCTGCGAGGGTGGCCCCCCACTTTTCCTCTGAGTGGTCTCCTCCCTAGTTGTCATCGTGGTGACCTGTTTCCCCTCTCCCCCCAGGCTGGTGGTTGGAGCCCCCCAGGAGGTAAAGGCTGCTAATCAAACAGGCGGCCTCTACCAGTGTGACTACAGCTTGGGCAGGTGTGAGGCCATTTCCCTGCAGGGTGAGTCATCGCGCCCCTGGCCAGGACCCAGGGCTAGGATTCCACCCCTGCACACAGCTGGACCTGTCAGGCCTTTGTCCTGGGGTCTGTGGTGGGGTGCTCGGGGGGCAGCTCCTCGGCCTCTGAACTGTATGCAATCACTCTCAGGCACCCCCCTCCTTGTCCCTTTCTATGACCTACGTGCCTCTTTGGATCTGTCAGACCTCCGAATCTCCCAGGTTGAGGTGACCCCAGTCCAGCTCTTGTTGTTTAGTCGCTGAGTCATGTCCAGCTCTTGGAGACCCCATGGACTGTAGCCTGCCAGGCTCCTCTGTCCATGGGATTTCCCATTCAGGCATACTGGAGTGTGTTGCCATTTCGTCCTCCAGGGGATCTTCCTGACCCAGGAATCGAACCCCAGTCTCCTGCATTGGCAGGCAGACTCTTTACCGCTGGGTCGTCAGGGAAGCCCATCTAGCTCTTCCAGAGTCCCTTCCATCCCCCAAGGCTGACCATGTGTATATCTGTCCTCTCAGTTCCCCCGGAGGCTGTGAACATGTCCCTGGGCTTGTCTCTTGCTTTTGCTGCCAACCCTTTCCGGCTGCTGGTGAGTTGCCTGGGGTCATGGGAGCGTTCCGAGGGAAGGAGTTGGGGGCCCAAGGCTGCTGGGCCTGGGGTCTTGATGGGTGGAGGTGCTGGGTTGAAAGGACAGGGAACAGAGACAGCGCCTCCCACTGTTTCCCTGCCCCCTAGGCCTGTGGCCCCACAGTGCACCAAATTTGCAAGGAGAACGCCTATGCAAATGGCCTCTGCTTCTTGTTTGGATCCAATCTACGCCAGCAACCCAGGACGATCCCCGAGGCTCTCAGAGGTGGGTACAGAGGAGCAGTGTGAGACTGGAGGGCCCTGGGCAGGCCTGGGCTGAGGGGCTCGTAGTCTGGGGGGTTATTTACAGATCTTGGTGCAGAAGGGTGAGGAAACTGGGTTCCAGTGTCTCTCTTCAGTTTTCACTCTTAAACATTCCAGGCTTTTCTTCTTTCTTTTTTAAGAAAATTATTTATTTTTGGTTGGGCTGGGTCTTCATTGCTGGTCGGGGGATTTTTTCTAGCTGCAGTGAGCTAGGGCTAGTCTCTAGATGTGGGGCTCAGGCTTCTCATTCTAGTGGCTTGTCTTGTTTTGGAGTATGGGCTCCAGCGCACGTGGGCTTAGTAGTTGTGGCGTATGGGCTCACTTGCCCTGCGGCATGTGGATACTTCCTGCCCCAGGGATCGAACCCATGTCCCACTGGGAGATCGGATTCTTAACCACTGGACCACCAGGGAAGTCTGCAAATTATTTCTTATTCTTCTATGAGGTAGCTGTGATAACTCTACTTTCCCTGCCTTGAGCAGAACGAACTAATTTTAAGTTTCCCACACCACTTTGTCATATGTTTTTGTTTAGCTAGGCACATGGTTGTCATTTTGTCTGCCTTTCATTCTCATTGCTCAGCAGACAGCTGATTAAAAAAAAAAAATGAGCCCGAGTCTCTTGTACTTAGTTTCTCTTCCTTTTCCCGCAGGGTGCCCTCAGCAAGACAGTGACATTGCCTTTTTGATTGATGGCTCTGGTAGCATCTTCCCAGAAGACTTTGATCGGATGAAGAAATTTGTCTCAACTGTGATGAGTCAATTCCAAAAGTCCAAAACCTTGGTAAGTGCAAATGGGTAGGTTAGGAAACCGCCTGCCTAAGGCGGGTCGTGTCCTACTTCCTGTCCAGATGGTGCCAAATTGCCAGTTGATCAGCATTTTCTTTCATGATTTGCTGTCTTTCTCTGACTGGATGCAGCTTCAGCCTTCTTCCAGCCCTCTGTAAAGCAGGCACAATAATTGATAGGGCTTGGGTGGGACATGAAACCCATTTGTCATCTCTGGCTAAGTTCTAGTCTGAGAAGTGGGAGCTGATGGCCAATCGGGGTCCTCCTGGTGAGGCAGAAGGGCTGGGATGGGGCAGAATTTGGAGGAATTTGGAGCCTGGACTATTTCAGGATTTATGGAGAGCTTTCTGGGAGATAGCTAAGTGGGAGGAGTGGTGCCTTCTCCAGTCTAATACAGGTGCCTGTTCCCAGTTCTCTCTGATGCAGTACTCGAATGACTTCCGGACTCACTTCACCTTCAATGATTTCAAGAGAAACTCTGACCCGAAATTGCTGGTGGGGCCAATAAGACAGCTGCAGGGGTGGACACACACAGCCACGGGGATCCGCAAAGTGGTGTAAGCTCTTCCCTCTTTGCTTAGGATGAAAGGAGGAATTTTTCTCTTTTTTTTTTTGGCTGAGCTTTGCAGGATAAAGGGGTATTGTTCAGAAAGGGCTGGGGTAGAGGGTATTTCCAGTGGATGGGGCGGTTTGAGTTAGGTGTGGAGGAGGGACTGTGCCTGGTATGTTCATGACATACAAATTGTGAGTAAAAGTGAGAGTAAGGGCTTCCCTGGTGGCTCAGCAGTAAAGAATTCGCCTGCAATGCAGGAGACATGGGTTCCATCCCTGGGTCGGGAGATCCCCTGGAGAAGGAAATGGCAACCCACTGCAATGTTCTTGCCTGGGAAATCCCTGGACAGAGGAACCTGGTGGGCTCTGGTCCATGGGGTTGCAAAGAGCTAAACATGACTGAACGACTAAGCAACAACAAGGCAGGGATTAGGGGGAGAGAGGGCAAGGCTGGAGGGAGTGTAGAAAGATCAGTTGAGGCCAGGTTAGCAAGGCAACTGAAAAGCCAATGCATCCATTCAAGTTTTCAGTGGGGAGATGTACCCATATCTTGTTTTGGAAAGTTCCCTCTGATCTGTGTGTGTGTGTGTGTGTGTGTGTGTGTGTGTGTGTGTGTGTTTAGAGGCAAGGGTAGGGGTTGAGACAAAAGTGCAGGAAGACGAGCTGGAGAGTCATCAGGAGAGGTGTGATGAAGGCATAAATAAGCTATCAACTTTTTAATTTAGAAGGAATAGTACTCAATTTAAAAAATCAGCCTATGCCAAAGAATATAAAAGCAATGAAGGATTCTTTTCCTTCTACTTTCCTGTTCTTCTGGTGCCCTTCCAGATCTTGGGGCACCTACAGCTCAGCGTTTGTCCCAGGGGAGCATAAGTGCCTTCTAGACAGAGTCCAGTTGCATCTGTAACTGCTGATGTTCCTTTCCTGGTATTAAGCGCATCTCTGTCTGCTTGAATTTGACTTTTCTCTCCTTTACCCTGGATAGAAGAGAACTGTTTCACAGCAGCCGTGGAGCCCGGAATCATGCCCTTAAGATCATGATTGTCATCACAGATGGGGAAAAATATCTCGATCCTTTGGAGTATAGCGATGTCATCCCTGAAGCTGATAGAAAAGGGATCATTCGCTACGTCATTGGGGTAGGAAATGTGGCTCTCCGACTTGATACTTGTGTGGGTTTCTACTCAAACACACCCTCCTTTGAACTTGCAAGCATCAATAAAGTCAAAATGGGGCCAGGGTCATCTCTGCTAGCACAGATGCACCTGTCTAGCGAACTACTGTTGCAATGATGCTGTATAACAAATGATCCCAACATTCAGTGGCTTAAAACGGTAAGTGAGTCTGTGGGTCAGGCTGGGCAGTTTTTCTGGTCCCAGCTGGACTCACTCATGTGTCTGTAATCAGCTGCAGGCTGGTTGGTGGCTCTGCTGATCTTGACTGAGCTCTCTCCATGTCTGAGGGTTGCCATGTTTGTCTCCTGGGGCTGGGGTAGCTTGATGCTTGTGTTCCATGTGTCTCTTCCTCCAGTGGGCTAGCCTGGGCATGTTCTCATGGTAAAAGCGGAGGAACAAAAGAGCAAGTAGAAATGTTGCGAGCATTTTTTCAAGCCTCTGTTTGTATCACATGTAATAATATCTGAGAGCTAAAGCAATACATGTGGCAGAGCCCAGAGACAATGAATGGAGCAGAATACTCTACCAGGAGGAGGAGGGCACAGCAAAGCTTTGGGGAAAGGGCTTGGATACAGGAAGGGGTAAAGGGTTGGGCACATCAGTGTCATCAAATTACTACAGTATCTTGTATGGCATAGAAAGATGTATCATCTGGGGTCCCTGGCTTGGCAAGTGGGAAACAAATTCATGTGAAGGAGAAAACTCCCTGTCCTCTAAAGAGAGGTCAGTTCCATGTCAGGAGGCATGGCACAGCAAATGGACCAAAGGCTGAATTTCAGCCGCAATTTCCCCCTTGACAGAATGTAGAGTATACAACCTGCTCCACCGTACCTGGCAGCCCCGTCCCGGGGGCCTTCTGGTACATTCCTTCCTTGGACAGATATTTTCAGATTCTTTTCCTGTAGAATGTTCTTTGCTGGAGGAGAGTGCTACTTCCAGAAATTGTCTGATTCGACCTCTGTTTTTTGCTAACAGGTGGGAGATGCTTTTAGGGGTGAGAACACTCAAAAGGAGCTCCATACTATTGCATCTAAGCCATCTGCTGACCACGTGTTCCGGGTGAATAACTTCGAAGCTCTGAAGACCATTCAGAACCAGCTTCAAGAAAAGATCTTTGCAATTGAGGGTAAGCTAAGGTTTTGTAATCCTGGAGCAGCTCCAAGGCAGCCCCTTACCCCCAAACATGTATTTCCCTCAAGAAACAAGGACCGCCTAGCCCTTGGCATTCTGACCCTCATCATCAACTCTCTTCTTCCTCTTGTTCTCAACAACTCCAGCCTCTTGCTCCATTTCTTTGAAATAGAAAGATCTAATTTTGCAAGTCTTGGCTGCAAAATTAGAGGTAGGGGAGACAAATCCCATATGGTATTTTCCCCAAATTTGGATGTGTTGCCAACATTTGTCTGTTTCGTTCACTGCTGTATCTCCAGTGCTTAGAATAATGCCTGGTACATGAAGCATGTTCAGTAAATGTTTTTTGAAGGAAAGAATTTAAAAATTGGGGGAATGTTCACATACAGTCAATTTATGGTTTCTCTTGAAAATTTGGAAGATTAGACACCTTGAGGACCATATACCCACTGGACAAAAAATAATTGGAACCAAATAGCCACCATCCCTTTAAAAGGGGCATATGCGGCCTTCCCTGGTGGTCTAGTGGCTAAGACTCCATGTTCCCAATCCTGGGAGCCAGGGTTTGATCCCTGGTCAGGGAACTGGATCCTGCACCCATATCTAAGACCCAGTGCAGCCGAATAAATAAAAATAAATATTAAAAAGGGGCCACATGCTGACAACAGTCCATATAGTCAAAGCTGTGGTTTTTCTAGTAGTCATGTGAGAGTTGGATCATAAAGGAGGCTGAGCAACAAAGAATTGATGCTTTTGAATTGTGGTGCTGGAAAAGACTCTTGAGAGTCCCTTGGACAGCAAGGAGATCAAACCAGTCAATCCTAAAGGGAATCAACTCTGAAAATTCATTGGAAGGACTGATACTGAAGCTGAAACTCTAATACTTTGACCACCTGATGTGAAGAGCTGACTCATTGGAAAGACCCTGATGCTGGGGAAGATTGAGGGCAGGAGAAAGGAGTGATAGAGTATAAGATGGTTGGAGGGCATCACAGACTCAATGGACATGAGTTTGAGCAAACTCCAGGAGATAGTGAAGGACAGGGAAACCTGGTGTGGTGCAATTTATGGGGGTGCAAAGAGTTGGACACAACTTAGTGACTGAACAACAGCAATACGGCTAGATAAGCAACAAAGATATAAATTATAGCCATTATCTTGTAATAACCTATAAAGGAGTATAATCTGCGAAAATACTGAATCACTATGCTCTTCACCTGAAACTGACATTAATATTGTAGATTAACTATAACTTAAGTGAAAAACAAAAGAAAAGCATAACAGAGGAAATGTAAAATAAGGGGAGTGGGTTGTATGGCCCTCATCTGAGGCTCCTTTTGTCTGGTTGCGATAGCATTTGAGTTTCCAGCCCCTGTTCTTGGTTCTTCTGCTTTCTTTAATGTAGAGTGCTCTTTTCTTCACAGGTACGCAGACAGGAAGTACCAGTTCCTTTGAATATGAGATGTCTCAGGAAGGTTTCAGTGCTGCCTTCACCTCCGTAAGTGGCCTTTTGTTTAATTGGAGTTGAGGGGTGAGACAAAGTGGGAGAAGAGGTGCAAAGGTTTGGGGGCTGTTCTCTGTGCTGGGTACCTGTTGGGAGGTACATCTTTTTTTCTTTTTTTAATATTGAAGTATGGTTAATTTACAGTGTTGTATTAATTTCTGGTGTACAGCAAAGTGATTCAGTTCTCTCTCTCTCTCTATATATATATATTTATATTCTTTTTCATATTCTTTTCCATTAGAGGCTACAATAAGATATTGAATACAGTTCCCTGTGCTATACAGTAGGACCTTGTTTATCTGTTTTATATGTAGTGTGTATCTATAAATCCCAGTTTCCTAATTTATCCCTTCTCCCACTTTCCTCTTTGGTAATCATAAATTTGTTTTCTATGTCTGTGAGTCTGTTTCTGCTCTGGAAACAAGTTCAGTAGCATCATTTAAAAGCTAATTTATTTATGTTTGATTGTGCTGGGTCTTCATTGCTGCACATTGCTTTCTCTAGCTGTGGCAAGTGGGGGCTACTCTAAGAGCAGGGGCTACTCTCTAGTTACGGTGCACAGGCTTCTCATTGCAGTGGCTTCTCTTGTTGCAGAGCATGGGCTCTACGTGCATGGGCTTCAGTACTTGAGGTGCATGGGCTTAGTTGCTCTACAGTATGTGGGACTTTCCCAGACCAGGGATTGAACTTGTGTCCCCTACATTGGCAGGAGGATTCTTAACCACTGAACCACCAGGGAAGTCCCAGACACCTTTTCAAGTTAGTATTTTCATTTCTTTTGGATATTTACCCAGAAGTATGATTGCTGGGATCATACTAGTTTTAATTTAAAAATTTTGAGGAACCTCCTTATTCTTTTCCATAGTGGCTATACCAATTACTTTTCCACCAACTGTGTATAAGGTTTCCTTTTTGTTCACATCCTCAGCAACACTTATTTCTTCTGTTTGTGATGACAGCCGCTCCAACAGGTGTGAAGTGATAGCTCATTGTGATTTTGGTTTGCATTTCCTTGATGATTAGTGATGTTGAGCTTTTTTTTTCATGTATGTCTTGGCCATCTGTATGTCTTCTTTGGAAAAATGTCTTTTCAGATCTTTTGCCCATTTAAAATTCAGGTTTTAAAACAAACTTTTGAGTGGTATGAGTTCTTTATATATTTTGGGTACTAACCCAAATATGGATATATGATATATTATTTGAAAATATTTTCTCCTGCTCTATAAGTTACCTTTTAATTTTGTTGTTGGTTTCCTTTGCTATGAAGAAGTTTTTTAGTTAATGTAGTCTTACTGCTTATATTTTTGGTGTTAAATTCAAACAATCATCGCCAAGACTGATGTCAAGGAGATTACTACCTATGTTTTCTTCTTGGAGTTTTATGGTTTCTGACCTTATGTTCAAGTCTTTTGTCCATTTTGAATTGATCTTTATGAATAGTGTAAAACAGTGGTCCAGTTTCATTCTTTTGCATGTGGCTGTCTAATTTTCCCAAAACCATCTATTGAAGAGACTATCCTTTGCCCAATGTATATTATTCTGTCCTTTGTTGTAAATTCACTAAGTCGTGTCCAACTGTTTTATGACCCCATGGACTTTAGCCTACCAGGCTTCTCTGTCCATGGGGTTTCCCAGATAAGAATACTGGAGTGGATTACCACTTCTTTCTCTAGAGGATCTTCCCAACTCAGGGATTGAACCCATGTCTCCTGCCTTGTAGGCAGACTCTTTACCATTGAGCTATCCAGGGAAGCCCACAATACATAAGAAGAACATATGTATGGGTTTATATACATTCATATATAAACGGTTCTCTATTCTGTTCCATTGACTTATGCGTCTATTTTTATGACAATATCATCCTGTTTTGATTACTATAGCTTTGCAATATAGTTTGAATCCAGGAAGTGTGATGCCTCTAACTTGTTCTTTTTCTCAAAATGCTTTGGTTATTTGGTATCGTTTGTGATCCCATACAAATTTTAGGATTGTTTGTTCTATTTCTGTGAAAAATACCATTGGGATTTTGATGGCACTGAAGCTCTAGATTTCTTAATCTTATTCTACCTTCTTTCCCAGGATGGTCCCTTGCTGGGTGCTGTGGGGAGCTTTGATTGGGCTGGTGGAGCCTTTCTGCATACGTCAAAGGATAAAATCACTTTCATCAATACAACCAGGGTAGATTCAGATATGAATGATGCTTACTTGGGTAAGTAGAGAGGGCAGAGTTACTCTAAGAAGGGGTCAGGATGTGGCATAATTCAACCAGTGTAGATGTCCTTGGATCTTTCACAGGCTCTTGGGATAGATTTAAAGACAGAAATATCAAAACCTCATTTTAATTATGCTAATGAGGAGGAATGGGCTTCCCTGGTGACTCAGAGGTAAAGAATCTGTCTGCCAATGCAGGAGACTCAGATTCAATCCCTGGGTTGGGAAGATCCCCTGGAGAAGGAAATGGCAACCCACTCCAGTATTCTTGCTTGGAGAATCCAATGGACAGAGGAGCCTGGTGGGCTACAGTTCATGGAGTCAAAAACAGTTGGATATGACTTAGTGACTAAACAATAACACCACTACCAACAACAACAAATGAAGAGGAATAGAGTGCCGGGTTCAATTACCCCAATCTCACAACCGCGGGGCAGCCCCATTGCCCCTACTCATGGGACAGTCCTGTTGGTGGAGGCAGAGTCTCTGAGGGAAAGCACTTTCTCCTCTTAATTCATCATCTTCAGGTTATGCTGCCGAAGTCACCTTGCGGAACCGGGTGCAAAGCCTGTTTCTGGGAGCACCTCGATATCAGCACGTTGGCCTGGTGGTGATATTTAGACAGAATGCAGGTGTTTGGGAGAAAAACGCTGAAATCAAAGGAAGCCAGGTGAGTGCCGAGTATGTAGGGCATGGATGTACCAACAGAAGTACCCTGGGAACTGAGGGCTTCCAGGATGGGCATCACCAGGTGCCAATGGAGCAGAGTTTTTTTTTTATTAAACTTTTAATTTTGTATTGGAGTATAGCTGATTATCAGTGTTGCGGTAGTTTCAGGTGGACCGCAAAGGGACTCAGTCATATATATAAGGTGTGGCAGAGTTTTGTAAAGCAGATTTCAGAGGGCTTTAAGCTAGAGAGCAGTGGGACCAACTCTGGGACAAACTTGCATTTGAAAATATTGTGTCCTCACTTTTCTGATAATAGTAAATACCAACACTTGACCTGTCCAGAGCTCTCTACAAGTCTATTTGTACACAAAACTGGCATTTGACCAGTCCATAACCAGGATGGCTATGACGGTAAAGAATCTGCCTGCAATGGGGGAGACCTGAGTTTGATCCTTGGGATCACAAAGAGTGGGACATGACTGAGTGATTAGCACTTTCACTGTTTTAACAAGGAAACTGTATTAGTTATTAAAATATTGAAATAATTCTACATCTGTCAATAAATAACTGCTTCGTTGAGACATCCTCCCCCACCCCGACCCCCACCATGCACTCTGGTCCCCTCACCCAGTACTGTTTGAACTTCACCATAATCTAGCAACTATGATGTCAGACACAACCTGACTCAGAAGACTTCTAGGACCGACTTCAGCTAAGCCTGTGGTTGCTGCCTGAGCAGTCCTAGGAGGTCAATATTTTGAATATCACCCCTGCAAAAACTGTTTTTAAGAAAGTGTTAGCAACTTGAATTCATCAATCTATAAAAAGAATAATACATCATGACCCAGTGTGGTTTATCCCAGAAACATAGGGCTTGTTCAACAATGTTGCAGAAATGGGCCAACTGATTCTGAAGTTCATATGAAAATGCAACAGACCCACAGTAGCCAAAACAATCTTGAAAAAGAAGAATTAAGTTGGAGGAGTCACAGTTTCCAATTTGGAGCTTACTTTAAAGTTACAGTAATCAAGACAGGATGGTACAGCTAAGGACAAACTTATAATCAATGGAATAGAACTGAGAGTCCAGAAATAAGCCCATATAACTATGGCCAGTTGATTTTCAACAAAGGTATCAAGTTCATTCACTAAGGAAAAAAAGATTTTCAACAAAGATGTTGGGTTAACTGGATATCCACATGCAAATGGATAAATTTGGATCCTTACCTCACAATATACAAAAATTAATTTAAAATGGATCAAAAACCTAAATGTAAAAATAAAAGCTATAAACCTCTTAGAGAGATTCTTAGGTGAATTTCTGTAACCTTAGACTTGGCAATGAGTTTTTGAACATTCCACCATAAACACAAGCAAATATAAAATAGGTAAGTTGGACTTCATTAAATTTAAAACCATTGAGCATCAAATTACACTGTAAAGAAAATGAAAAGAATGGGAGAAACTATTTACAAGTCATATATCTGATAAAGATCTGGTATTTAGAATATATAAAGAACTTTTACAATTCAACAATAAAAAGACAACTTCATTTAAAAATGGACTAAGAATTCAGATAGATATTTCTTCAGATAAGATATGCAAATGGCCAATAAGAACATGAAAAGATGTTTGACATTACTAGTCATTAGGGAAATGTAAGTCAAAACCACAATAGAGATAGCACTAGAAAGGCTATTTCAGAGAAAAAAAAAATGAAAAATAACATATGTTGGTGAGAATGTCGAGAAATTGGAACCTTCATACTTTGCTGCTGGGAATGTAAAATAATACAGCTCTTATGGAACACAGTTTGGCAGTTTAAGTTAACTATAGATTTACTATTGTTGTTGTTGTTTAGTTGTTTAGTTGCTCAGTCATACCTGACTCTTTTGTGACCCCCCATAGACTGTAGCCTGCCAGGTTCCTCTGTCCATGGTATTCTCCAGGCAAGAATACTGGAGTGGGTTGCCATTTACTTCTCCAGGGGATCTTCCTGACCCAGGGATTGAACCTGTGTCTCCTGAATCTCCTGCACTGGCAGGTGGGTTCTTTACTATTAGCACCACCTGAGAAGCCCAGACCATGAAATACTTAAGTATAAATCTAATAAAATGTGTACAGTATCTTAATACCGAAATGTACAAAACATTAATGAGAGAAATCAAAAGCCTAAATAAATGGAAAGATATACTGTGTTGATGGATTGGAAGACTCAATATTGCTAAGATGTTATTTCTCAAGTTGATCTATAGATGCAACACAATGCCAATCAAAATTCTAATTTATTTGTAGAATTAATGAGCTGGTTCTAAGATTTATATGAAAAAATCAAAGAAAGTAAATATTCAAAACAGGTTTGAAAAAGATCTTAGGTGAACACTATTAGGTATTTAGTGGAAGATTCATAGACTACCTGAATTTTCGGACTTCCTATGAAAGTTGCAGTAAGCAGAACAGTGTGGCAGGAATATCAGAGAAACAGAACAGGCCTCAAGTAAACTGACACATATATAGTCAATTGCTTGTCAATAAAGACACAAAGACAATTCAATGGAGAGTTCAATGGTGCTGAAACAATTGAACACCCATAGTAAGAAAACAAAACAAAACATTCTACACGTATCTTGTCAACTGATCCATGTTAAGATTAATTCAAAATAGATTATAGAGCTAAATGTAAAATGTAAAACTGTTATACTTGTGAAAGAAAACATTAGGAGAAAATTTTTGTGACCTTGCATTAGTCGAAGAATTCTTAGATATAACACTGAAAACATGGCCCATAAAGAAAAAAAAAAAGATAACTAAGAAAAGTTTTGCTCTGTTTATTAAGAGAATGAACAGATAAGCTACAGATTGGAAGAAAATATTTGCAAATTTCCCTTCCTTTTTAAAAATGACATATTTGAAATAAAATAAAATTACATATCTGACAAAAGACTTATATCCAGAATACATAAAGGATTCTCAAAACTCAACAACAAGAAGTTAAATAATTCAATTCAAAAATAAGCAGAATATTTGAACAGACACTTAACCAAAGAAGATATGTGAATGGCAAATAAGCACATGAAAGAATGTCCCATATCATTAATTCATCACAGAAATGCAAATTAAAACCATAGTGAGGTACAATTGCACACCTATTAGTATGATTAACACAAAAAACTTGCAATATCAAGTTCTGGCAAGGATGTGTGGCAATTAAAACACCCATACATTGCTGTCAGAATGGAAAAATGGCATTGGAAAAATGACTACTTTGGAAAAGTTCATCAGTATCTTATAAAGTTCAATATGTAGTTGCCATAACACTCTTAGGTATTTATCCAAGAGAAATAAAAATAGACATTCACATGAAAACCTACGTATGAATGTTTCTAGTGGCTTTATTCATAAATGCCCCAAATTGGAATCAACCTGAATATCCCTCAACTGGGTAATGGATAAACAAACTGTGGTACGTCTGTACAATGGAATACTGGTCAGAAATAAATCAGAACAAATTAATGATACATGCAACAACATGGATGAATCCCAAATGCTTACTCTAGTTGAAAGAAGCCAGATCTGAAAAGCTACCTACTGTATAATTCCCTTTATATAACATTCTGGAAAGGGCAAAACTATAGGGACAGAAAACAGATTAGTGGTTACCAGGGGCTGATGACTGAGGAAAGAGGTTGATTACAGCAAAAGGGAATATTTTGGGGGTGAGGAAACTGTCCTGAATCTTGACCATCATGGTAATTACATGACTTTATGTATTTGTCAAAACTCATAAAACTGTAGTAAAAAGGTTGGATTTTATTATGTGGAAATTATACCCAATAAACTTGACCTAAAAGAAAAAAAAATCCTATTGAATTTATGATGAAGCTTAAATGCCTTTATTGAACTATGGGGGAGGAGGCGGGGGCTGGGTGGGGTGGGGGAGGTGGGGCTTCCCCGATGGCTCAGCAGGAAAGAAGCCTCTTGCAGTGCAAGAAACACAGGAGACATGGGTTTGATCCCTGAGTGGCAAGATCCCCTGGAGTAGGGCATGGCAACCCACTCCAGGATTCTTGCCTTGAGAAATCCAGGCAAGAATTTATTAAGATCTCCTGGGGAGTCCAGGCAAGAGTCTCCTCTGCATGGAGAGAGGAGCGTGGCAAGCTGCAATCCATAGGGTCGCAAAGAGTCAGGCACAGGTGAAGCAACTTAGCATGCATATGCTCAGACTTATCAGGAGGCTTCCCTCAGAGGTGTGTGGGGCAGAAATCAGACAGTGGTAAGTCACTGTCTTGGTGCCATCTGCAGTTTTCCTTCCTAGAACTTGCCCCACAAATGAGAAATTTCCATATACATCTCCCTTTTATCTGGTACTGTTCTCCCTTCCAACCTCCTGAACCGAAAGCCTTGAAGGCACCGTCTCCACCACCCAGCCTCACACTCAGCAAAGAGCAACCCTTTGTTTGTTGAATGAATGAATGAATGACTTAACGGGTGATTTCTGTGGATGAAGTCTACCCATTTACAGAGAACATATCTTGATATTTTTTTAACATATTTTAAAACTGTTTTAAAAGGTAAACATTATTTCTCAATATCATGCAAAAAAAATTCCTGTAGCAATAGTTATTTTTCATCCAAGCCAGTTGATTCCTTATTAGCCAGACTGCCAACTTTGATTTACCCCCTAAAGACTTCCAACATATTGAAAGGATATCCTGTATGGCCTTCTAGGCTTTTCTCTCCGTATTTTTTTTTAATTAAAAAAATATTTATTTTATTTTTGGCTGCTCCGGGGCTTAGTTGCAGTGCGTGGGATATTTCATAGGAGCCAACTTGAGGACTCTTTGTCGCAGATGCAGGCTTCTCTCTAGTGGTGGTGTGCAGCCTCAGTAGTTATGGTACTCGGGCTTAGTTGTCCCACAACATGTGGGACCTTGGTTCCCCAACCGGGGATAGAACCTGCTTTCTCTGCATTGGAAGGTGGATTCTTAACCACTGGACTACCAGGGAAGCCCCTGTCTGTATTTTCAAATCCAACTTCTTTGCTACCTTAATCATCTCCCTGGAACATGGTTCAGGGTGAATCCTCACCACCGCCCATCAACTCTATAACAGGCTCTTCAGCTGGCAGTACATTCAAACAAGGATTGATCATGAAACAGGGAGAGGATCTCATCTACTCCAAAGGGCTTGCCTCAGCAGGCGTGATTTTACGTCCCAGGGAGAAAACCCCCATGCCCTGTTTTAGGTGGGAAGAGGTATGTGATCTTGGCCTTATCTCTTTCAGATCGGCTCCTACTTTGGGGCCTCCCTCCGCTCCGTGGATGTCAACAGAGATGGCAGCTCTGACCTGATCCTCATCGGGGCCCCCCATTTCTATGAGCAGATGCGAGGGGGCCAGGTGTCCGTGTGCCCCTTTCCCCGGGGGGTGAGTAGTGATGAGACCCCGGGCTGGGTGTGGGATGGAGGGGTCGCCTGGGGTGGGACCTGACACTATTTTTTGTTCTGCAGAGAGCTAAGTGGCAGTGTGATGCTGTCCTGCGAGGGGAGCCGGGCCACCCCTGGAGCCGCTTTGGGGCAGCCCTGACAGCAATGGGGGATGTGAATGGGGACAGGCTGATGGATGTGGCCATTGGGGCCCCGGGAGAGCAGGAGAACCAGGGTGCTGTCTACCTGTTCCACGGAACCTCAGAACTGGGCATCAACCCCTCCCACAGCCAGGTGAGGCCGGGTCATCTATTCCTTTCTAAATTGACATTCCCGCAGCTGCCAGGCTAGTTCTCCCAGAAGCCCTTTTCAGAACCTTCAAAAACAATACAGAAAAGATTCATTCTGACAACTAGAGGAGGTGCACAGGGCCAGCATCACTGCTGCCCCTTTACAGGAGGGAAGATGAAGGCTCAGAGGTAATGAATGGTGAGCCAGAAGTGTTAGGATGTAGACGTTCCTCTCCTCTGAATCTCAGTCTTCGTAGGATGACCAGTAGACCTGGTTTGCCCCACATCTGTCCTGGTTTGGGGCTTCCTTGTTGGCTCAAATGGTAAAGAATCTGCAATGCAGGAGACCGGGGTTCAAGCCCCGGCTTGGGAAGATCCCCTGGAGGAGGAAATGGCAACCCACTCCAGTATTCTTGCTTGGAGAATTCCATGGACAGAGGAGGCTGGTGGGCTACAGTCCGTGGGGTTGCACAGAGTCAGACACGACTGAGCAACTAATAGTAACTAACTAACCTCTTGATTTTAGCAGTGAGAGGCTCACAACACAGGAAGCCCTGTGGTTGGTCATTCTACCAGGACTGCATTCTTCACAGGTGTGTGACCTGTGTAGTCACTCAGGGCTCCTCTCTCAAACAGGTGCTGTACTTAGATTAATGCTCTGCTCCGGCCATCTTGAAATTCTTAACAACTTTTGAATAAGGAGTCCTACATGGTTTTCCCCCCATGGGGTCCTGCAAATTGTGCAGCTGATCCTGATGACTGGTCACTTGAAATGTTGATTGCCACAACTTGTTTCCTTCTGAAGAAGTGCCCTCTTTCCTGCCAGATGAAGCCCACCATCTAGAGGGACCCCCACAGTCTGGCTTTCTCCCTTACAGCCCACTGAGGCCATCCAGTCTTCTGGTCTCTGACTTTTTTCCAGCATTTTTCCCCCCAAATTTTTCTTATGTCCTTTCTCTGTTTCTTCATCACTCCTGCCAAATCCCTCACAAGGTTCAACCCCACTAACATCACCTGAAGTTCTTAAAAACTGGGTGCCTGGGCCCTGCCAGTAAGGGTTCTGATTTAATTGGTCTGAGGTCAGGGCTCCAGGGGCTTCCCTGGTGGCACCAGCAGTAAAGAACCCATCTGCCAATGCAGGAGACAAGGGTTTGATCCCTGGATCGGGAAGATCTCTTGCAGAAGGGCATGGCAACCCACTCCAGTATTCTTGCTTGGAGTATCCCATGGACAGAAGAGCCTGGTGGGCTACAGTCCATGGGGTGGCAAAAAGTCAGACACGACTGAAGCACATGTGGACAGAGCCCCAGGCATCAGTAAAAATTTTCCATTTTATTAAGAAAAATTTTAATGTACAGTGAACATCCATGTATTTATAAGCTAAAATCTATGAATATTTTACTTGATTTACTTTTTCACATCTCCATCCTTATATTCATCCTTTTCTGCCTGTTCATCAGTTCATCACATTTTAAAATGCATTTCAAAGTAATTTGCAACACCAGTCCGACTTCACCCCTAAATACCTCACCATGTATATCTTTAACTAGAATTTAATATTTGCTTACCGTTAATTTTAAGATAAAATGTATAGACAGAAAATGCACAGATCTTTGGCCAGTCAATGAATTTTGAAAAACATAACCCCAAATCCTGGGAATTCTCTGGTGGTCCAGCGGTTATGACTGAGTGCTTTCATTGCCATGGCCTGGGTTCAATCCCTGATCGGGAAACTAAGACCCTGAAAGCTGTGTGGTGTGACCAGACAACCAAAAACCAAACAAACAACCCCCAATAATTCTACAAAGATACATACCTGTAAAATTCCATGGACAGAGGAGCCTGGCAGGCTACGGTCCATGGGGTTGCAGGGTCGGACCCAACTGAGCAATTTCACTTACTGTACCGAACATCATTATCACTTTAGAAAGTTCTCACCTGTCCCCTCCCAGTCAATTTCTGACCCCACTCCATCCTAGAGGAAACTACTGTTCCAATTATTTTCCACCATAGATCAGTTTTGCCCATTCTAGTGTGTGGACTATTATGCTATGTCAGCCCTAGTATTTTTCACACACTCCTTTTAAGAAAATAATTTTACTTATTTATTTATGGCTGCACTGAATCTCCATTGCTTCTCCGGTTTCTCTCTAGCTGTGAATCCACAATTTTGTGAATGTTATAGTTAAGCTTTTATCTCATTGGCATCTGTTGCTTCTTTGTGTAAATGGGATTTGAAGGCTCTGGTTTTACTTTATTTTTATTACAACACTTTACATGCTTGTATAAGTTAAAATATCTAAAGTAAACAGCAAAAGCCCTAGCTCCTTCTGCCCTTTTATCTTCACCAGAACTTGCCCTGGAAAGGAAAACAAGGGTAAGGGGAGGGTCCACACATTCACCTACCCTCACCCACACCCCCGTGCACCCATCCCCACCCATACTCACACCCACTCACACCCACACTCACACCCACCCACACCCCCCCAGACACCCACATCCACTCACACCCATACACACACTCCCATTCCACTCACATTCTCCTCTCCCACACCACAGACTTTGGAATTAAAAATAAATACAAAAAGGATCATGCAAGTTTGTTGTTCTACTGTTTGTAATTTTTAGTTGTTCTTTTTCTATGACTGGAACTGGGGATGGTCAGTATTTCAACAAGCAAAGGTCTTGTGGATCTCCCAACTACCATGTTATATAATTTCAAAACAAAACTTCCTCCCAATAGGATAAAATAATTTTTTCTCAGAAAAATTTGCAGTATAATGTATGTTCAGTAAACACACAAATCTTAAGTGTTGAATTTTCACATCTGTGAACCCGAGTAAGCACCACCCAGATGAAGATATAGCACATTTCCAGCGTCCTGCACTTCCTCATTCTTCTTTCCAGTTGACAAATTCACTTAAAAAATGGCAGCAAAATATACACGACCTAAAACTCACCACCTTAACCATTTTTAAGAGTATACACTTCAGCAGCATTAAGTACATGACAAAGTCACTTTTAAAATTTTTTAATATATTTGGCTGTTATCCTTTCAGTTAGACTTTATTTTTTTGGGGGGCTCCAAAATCACTGCAGATGGTGGTTGCTGCCATGAAATTAAAAGATGCTTGCTCCTTGGAAGAAAAGCTATGACCAACCTAGACAGCATATTAAAAAGCAGAGACATTACTTTGCCAACAAAGCTCTGTATAGTCTTATGATCTTTCCAGTAGTCATGCATGGATGTGAGAGTTGGACTATAAAGAAGGCTGAGCACCGAAGAATTGATGCTTTTGAACTGTGGTGTTGGAGAAGACTCTTGAGAGTCTCTTGGACAGCAAGGAGATCCAACCAGTCCATCTTATAGGAGATCAGTCCTGGGTGTTCATTGGAAGGACTGATGCTGAAGCTGAAACTCCAATACTTTGGCCACCTGATGTGAAGAACTGACTCACTGGAAAAGACCATGATGCTAGAAAAGACTGAAGGCAGGAGGAGAAGGGGACGACAGAGAATGAGATGGTTGGATGGCATTACTAACTCTATGCACATGAGTTTGAATAAGCTCCAGGAGTTGGTGACGGACGGGAAAGCCTGTCGTGCTGTAGTCCATGGGGTTGCAAAGAGTCAGACACGACTGAGTGACTGAACTGAACTGATCCTTTCAGTGTTAATCTTCCACATAGATTGAAGAGTCAAAATTGTTCCTAACAGCTTATTATGAAAAGTAACAATTTTCATACCCTCACTGTGATTTCCTCTTTGTTTTTCATCCTCTTGAGGAAACCACTTTCAGCTCTTTCAATAATTCTCCATACTTCCCAAGGACACAATTATATTGCTGCTGCTTGATTTTTGTGTTTGTGTTGACTTCCTACTATGGAAGGTGAGGACTGAGCTCTCTTTGAGGCCTCTCTTTTCAGGTATTCACATGCTTTCCATCCCACCCCCCCACATTAAATTTATTTGATAATTTTGGTAAGGTCAATACAGAGTGTTTGCATTTTCTTGACCACGTAAGAGAGATCCAACTGAGTCAAGAGATTCAGCTTAGTCAAATAGTATACTGTCTCTTCTTTCCTGTGAAGCTTCTTGTTTTCTCTGAAAAACCCAGCAATTATGGAAATTTTTGATATCATCTCAAGGTTGCAGTTTAAAGTTGAATAGTTACTCTAATTTTTAAAGAAATTGTGGGAGGTGTGACTTGAGTGGAGCTCAGACAATCTCTCCTTGGGTCACCCTGGGAGACTGAGTTACTCTCTTCTCTGTTCTTTCCCATCTCTTTCTCTCCTCCTCTTTTCTACCCTCAGCGGATCACAGGCTCACAGATCTCCCCCAAGCTTCAGTATTTTGGGCAGTCACTGAGCGGGGGCCAGGACCTCACAATGGATGGACTGGTAGACTTGGCTGTCGGGGCTCAGGGGCACGTGCTGCTGCTCAGGTGAGATCATACCGGGTACCTTCTTTTTAAGGAGTGAGTTTGCTGTACGATGGCTCCTGATGGCCCTCTGGTGTCCCCCCAGGTCACAGCCTGTGCTGAAAGTTGAGGCGACGATGGAGTTCACACCCAAGGAAGTGAAGAGGAATGTGTATGAGTGTCGTGACTTAGTGATAAAAGACCGGATTGCTGGGCAGGTCAAAGTCTGTCTCCAAGTTCGCAAGAGTACATGGGATCGGCTGGGAGAAGGTGAGGCTGGGTGGGTGAATTTCAAGAGGTTAAATGACTGGAACATTGATGGGCTCTGATAGCCTTCTTCAAGCTTGGATGGAGTAAGCAGATGGTTCCCCTGCTAGGGCATGGGTGGGGAGGCCCAGAAAGCACCCCCAAAGAAGTAAGTCTCTGGCACTTCTTTACAATTTCAGTTCTCTATAGAATGAAGGGCCCCACCCTGTGAACTAACCAGAAACATTTTTTTAACTGAGAGATGGGCAGAGGAGCTTGGAAATCTATAGTTCATGGGGTTGCAAAGAGTTAGACACGACTTAGCAACTAAACAGCAACGATAATTTGGTCAAAGGGGAGATTGAGTTGATGAAGCTAAACACAAACTCACAAAGCATTCAGACATGTATTTTATCACAACTAACTTGACTTCCTCCCTTGTCTCTATTCTGAGTGGCATTGTGCTTGGGGTGAGGAAGAGTAATGGTGGTTCTAGAGAGAAACAGGGGAGAAGATAAAATTAGTTTTCTAGCAGTAATCTTACTGGACTGAGGAGATTGCAGTCAGGGTTTGGGGCAAACAACATGGCTAGAAATTGAGAGTGAAATCTTGGAGAGTAGAGAATTACAGAGAAGATCCCCCAAAATCTAAATGGAAATTCCATACAAGTCATTGGCTGACTTCTAAGTCATGCATGTCCAGGTCAATACTTCCAGAAACTCAGTGGAAGCTAGCAACTGGAGAGCTAATGAGTTAAAAAGAAATCCAGCTGCTGAGGAAGCAGAGATTTGAGTGGGGCCTTGAAAAACACCTCGGTCCTTCTATTGGGAAAATGTCCACTGAGACCAGCAAGCAAGAGAAATAACAGATAATAGATACAGACCCATAGATGATTCAGAATTATCAAATCAGAATTTAAAATATAACTAAAATTAATATCTTCAAGAAAAAAGAGGAAAGGATGGAGAACTTCATAAAAAAATCTGGATTTCCTGAAAGAGTTAAATGGAAACACTAGCACTGAAAAACACACGGAATGGAATTGAGAATTCAGTACATTTAATAGCAGATTAGAAGCAGAACAAACAGATATACATTACTATATATAAGATAGGTAAACAAGGATTTACTGTATGGCACAGATAATCATATTCAATCAATATCTTGTTTATAATGGAAAAGATGCTGAAAAAATATATATGTATAACTGAATCACTTTGCTGTATACTTGAAACCAAAACAACACTATTAATCAGCTATACTTCAATATAAAACAGAATTTAAAAAAGAAATGGTGGTAAAGACTTCTAAAACTGGTGAAAGACATCAAGATTCTCTACCAAGTCAGAGCAAG